>NC_136739.1:23292699-24723532 GCF_936440315.1 Barbus barbus | reverse complement strand
AAATGTATTTATGGCATTTACCCTTTTGCATAAAGAGGAAAAGTGAGTTTGTGGTTTGCAAATGTCAATACAATTACATGTCCATTCAAATATCAGCAAATAATGTTCTCATACTGACAGTTGTAATCTTGAGTTACATCATTTCAACCACAAGCCATTTTAAATATTGTCACTGAATCATAAAGGACTTTATGTGTATGAAAACATCCACATTTCAGAACATTTTAGACTGATTTAGGAGTGAAAAGGGATTTTCCAGGTTTGTAGTTTTCTGCCATTATTTTTAGCCATTAGGCGGAATTTTGACTGACCAATGCCTAAAAGGATGGTTGCCCCAAGAGTACAGTACCATGACAGTGCAAATAAAATTGCCACTCTGATCAAAAAAAACTGCAAAATACGCAAAGAGTTCTTCTGTCATGAACCACCTTGAAGCGAGAAAGTAGAGGACACTCTGTATAATGCCCAAGATTGTCACTTTCATCTGCTGCTTTTTAATAATAAAAATAATACAGTAGACAAAAAACTAATTCATTAGAATAGTGACAATCGATACAAGCTAAATTTACTACAGCAAATGCCACCATGCTCATGTTAACAATGATGGAAACCATTTTTCTACTAGCCACTAAGAGGAAGAAGTTTATTATGGGCAATGAAGGTATGAAGGCTTCAGCCTCTAAAATAAATATATTTTTTAATGGGGGGAAATTACAGTATATCTGAAATAGCTGCCACTGAAGAAAGTACATTGATGTGCCAACAAACACACACACCACACAGAATTTTAAATTGTTCATAGAATTCATTGAAATGATTTGTTCTATTTAAATTACATACCTGTTCTAAATTCAATGTAAGCACTATGCTTTGGCAATACATTGTAACAACTGTCATGTCAATAAAGCACATATCGAATTGAATTGAATTGAGAAAGAGAGACAGTAAATGTGTAAGTGTGCATGCGTAGTGTTTATGCACCTTGTTAGTTTTTGTGACTGCAGTTGAGATGGCATCAAGCAGCCTAGACATGCCATGAGATATTTGGCATATTTGTGGCAAAGTTTTTAACAGTCAGGTGAAAATATCCTTATACTTACAACCCAAATTCCAGAAATGTTGGGACGTTTTTTAAATTTAAATAAAATGAAAACTAAAAGAATTAAAAAATCACATGAGCCATTGTTTTATTCACAATAGAACACAGATAACATAAATGTTTAAACTGATCAATTTTAAAATGTTATGCACAAAATGAGCTCATTTAAAATTTGATGCCTGCTACAGGTCTCAAAATAGTTAGGACGGGGGCATGTTTACCATGGTGTAGCATCTCTTCTTCTTTTCAAAACGGTTTGAAGACGTGTGGTAATCGAGGTTATTATGAGTTTCTGGAGTTTTGGTGTTGGAATTTGGTCTAATTTCTGCCTGATATATGTTCCCAGCTGCTGAAGAGTTCGTGGTCGTCTTTGACATTATTTTTCATTTAATGATGTGCTAAATGTCTCTAGTGAAAGATCTGGACTGCAGGCAGGCCAATTCAGCATCCGGACTGTTGTAATAGCTGCAGTATGTGGTTTTGCATTGTCCTGCTGAAATACATAAGGCCTTCCCTGAAATAGACGTCATCTGGAGGGGAGCATATGTTGCTCTAAAACCTTTATATAGGGTAAACGTACCTATTAAGCTCACGTACCCATTAAGCACACTTCCATTTTTAAACTCAGATTATAAAAGAAAAAATAATTTATTTTCCTAATTGATGTCTTAACCAATTGTTGTGTTTGTTACTGTATACCTCCTGTAATTTCAAGTCAATCAGATCATTGCACACTGAGATATGGGGCTCCATATGTTCACATTGTCTGGCGGGATTTTGAAAGCTAAAAACTTTCACCAAAAGAGGAACCCTTTAAATGTGCATTTTTTTAGATGTTTAAGCCTTTATTTTGGGTAAGTGTCACTACTTACTGTAAAATTAAGAGATTAATGTTTAGACTTTTGCATATTATAGCCTGGAACTTGGATGTGGGAAATAATTACAGTTAGATCCAAAAGATAGTTTTAGCAACAGCTTCAGTGTGACATCAATGAGAAAAAGTGTAATTTCATAGATATTGTTAATAATAGTTGTTCATATTAAAATATGTGTGAACTTAATACATTACCTAGATTATTTAGCAACGTCTTGTCATTTTAATAAATATTACATGAAATTTATTAAAAAAAAATGTTGCTGCTCCAGTTAAGCTCAGTGTGCTCCCTTTAAGCTCTTCCACACTGAACATCTATGTAAATACTTCAAAAACAGACTTTAAATATTAACTGACGGTCGTCGCTTTAAGTTGATCTTTATAAAATGATTATTAACTTATTTTAACAGCTTTAAGATGACAAAATCGAGACATAACTATAGTTTGTGCCCAAAGATGAAAGAGGCATGTCATCCATTCAAAGAAGGAGCCAACAGAAACCTGTCAAATCTGTCCAGGAAAAAAAACAACTAAAGGCTGGAATACACTACACGACTTTTAAAATGTGAACAGAGTTTTATAACACTAGGCTTCATACACTTACCAATTTTGTAAATAGTTTGTTTTTTGAATATGTGCTACTTAGTTGAATGTGGACTATTGTCTAGATGTTGCTTATATGACACTTCATTATGAATATATAACTGATTAAATTGAATGCCTTGTTGCTTGATTTTAGTGTCCCACAGGACACGACGGCGCTTCTGGACCATGTTCACATATGGCTTCCTTTTTGCATGATAGAGCTTTAGTTGGCATCTGCAGATGGCATGGCGGATTGTGTTTACCGACAGTGGTTTCTGGAAGTATTCCTGGGCCCATTTAGTAATGTCAATGACAGAATCATGCCGATGAGTGACGCAGTGTCGTCTGAGGGCCCGAAAACCACGGGCATTCAACAAAGGTCTTCGGCCTTGTCCCTTACGCACAGAGATTTCTCCAGTTTCTCTGAAACTTTTGATGATGTTATGCACTGTAGATTATGAGATTTGCAAAGCCTTTGCAATTTGACATTGAGGAACGTTGTTTTTAAAGTATGCCACAATCTTTTTATGCACTCTTTCACAGATTGGAGAGCCTCTGCCCATCTTTCCTTCTGACTCTGACTCTGCCTCTCTAAAGCCCGATTCGGACGGTAATTGTTTCTCATATGGACGTCTGTAAAATGTATTTATATATAACCTCAGTGATAAAACTCATGGATTCGGATGGCGATTTATTCACAGTGGAGGAGCGAGTTCTGTGATCCTGCAAACCGAGAACGCGCTGCTCACATGGCCAGTCACATGATTGTGTGCTGTAAATAAAATAAATTTTATTTACAAATTTATTCTTATTATTGTGTAAAGTGTATTTAAAAATACTTATAATTATGTAAAATGTATTCTTATTATTCCAAACATATTTAATAATGTATAATCCTATTTATTATTTGATTATTTAAATTTCCTGTTTTAAAATAGGAAAATACGTGCTATAGTTGTATATAATTATACGCGATATATATCCGTTTATAATACACATTTTAAAATTGTATTGCATACCTGCTGCTGCCATAATAAAGACCCACTTCGAATGTTTACGTGCTTTTCTTCTCTTTCTGCTCTCACTCGCTGTGGTGGAGCAGTTATGAAGTATTGTTCTTTTAAATACTTTCCAACATTTCAAAAGTAAATATATATATAGTAAATATATAGCTATGCAAATTACCGTACGGTGTTCGGGAGTGTTCAAAAAGGGTTTAAATGCTGAATTTTGAATCGATTTCTTCTCGTAAACTCAGATATGTGGATTCGGGCGGCGATTAAATTACCACACAACCTTGGTGTTTGTCATAAAACAGTAGGTAATTCGGCCGGGGATTTTTACGGGGGTGGTGAGAAAAACACAGACGTCCTGGATTCGGACGGCAATTAAATCACCAACTACCCCCTGCATATGGTGAAAATCACTTATGTCCCCCTGAGAAACAAGTACCGTCCGAATCGGGCTTAAGAAATCCCTTTTATAGCTAATCATGTTACAGACCTGATGTCAATTAACTTAATTAGTTGCTAGATGTTCTCCCAGCTGAATCTTTTCAAAATTTCTTGCTTTCTCAGCCCTTTGTTGCCCCCATGCCAACTTTTTTGAGACCTATAGCAGGCTTCAAATTTGAAATGAGCTCATTTAGTGGATAAAAGTGTCAAATTTCTCCATTTAAACATTTGTTATGTTCTCTATATTCTATTGTGAATAAAATATTGGCTCATGTGATTTGAAAGTCTTTTAGTTTTCATTTTATTCAAATTTAAAAAACGTCCCAACATTTCCGGAATTCAGGTTGTATTACCTACAGTATGCACATAAGGTATGCTATTGATTAATAGACTGTAATGTGAAATAAAAAAAGACAGAGGGTTTTCCTTGGAGCTGCTCTCAATGTATGTTTTGCTTTCTTCTTGCTCAGTGCTTGTATAGACTTGAAATGCAGGTAAGCACTTGTTTGAACGCTTCAGCTGCTCTGAACATAAATAAAAAAATATATACATATTGCAGTTATCCTTTTTACTCCTGTCTCATTTAACTGCACTTCTCAATGTTATAGCCTTTTGCATATGTTTTATATAATTTAAAACTACTGGCAATGTCAGAATGGCATTAGGCTATAGAAAAACTGAAAGTATGTGAATATCTGAATTATTGATTAAGCAAACTGAATAAATAGTTACCTTAAGTAACCCTGAATAGAGTTCAACATAACAGTAAGCAATGTCTGAATTTTACAGTCCGTTTGGATTAGAGTCTGTTTAGTATATTTCTGAATAACCATGAAAATTAAATTAAAAAAATTATTTGAAGCAAAATCAATCAATCAATAATCAACCATTTGACATACAAAGTGAATTTGTGGTTTGAAAATGTCAACACATTTCTTTCAAGGTACAATGATCCATGCAAATTATGTTTTATATTATTAACAGGTCTAACCTAAAAGTAACAATTTCAGCCACAAGCTATTTTCAGTATTTACTCTGGCTTTAGACACACACACACACACACAAAAAAGAAAAGTTAATGAACTATAAATTACTTAATGCACATGAAAACATTTAACATCCACCCACAATTCAGGACATTTGTAGACTGATTTAGTTTGCGTGCTGTCCCGACAATGCTTCCCTTTAAATCATGACTATAAAAAAGCGCTGGCAGAAGCGACATAACCTAAACTGACTCATTAGGGAAGAGGACATTTCAGGGTTTTTAGTTTTCTGCCAATATTTTTAGCCATTAGGCAGAAGTTTGCCTGACCAACACCTAAAAGCATGGTTGTTCCAAGAGAGTACAGTGCAATGACAGTGCGAATCAAATGGCCATGCTGATCCATAAAACCAGCAAAATACGCAAGGAGCTCTTCTGTCATGAGCCACCCTGAAGCGAGAAAGTAGAGGATACCCTGTATAATGCCAAAGTTTGTCACTTTCATCTGTTGCTTTTTATGAAGAGCAGAGAAAGAGCTGCCATTGTCCTCCATTCTCTTTATGTGATTGCGCAAGTAGAAAACAGTTGCACTGCTTGATGCCAGCATAATGCCCAGACAAAGCAAAAAATAGCAACATCTAATCCAAAAGTCAATCTGTGATAATATGTAGATTCCTAAATCTGTTGTTTCACTGGTGATGTTCACATGACCTCTGGTTGAATTCAAGTTCATCGCAGAAATTTCCCAGATAACTCGTACAAGGAATTCAGACAGAAAGAAGAGTCTGTCGACAAATAATGCCAAGTACACAAAGAGTCTGATGTGCTTCTTCATCCAGATCAAAAAAGGCCGCCGTACAGGAACAATTTGGAAGTAGTAACACACATTCAGAGCAAGGGAGGCAGTAAAACCAGTCCACATGGCAAAGAGAATACCGGCTGCTGAAAGAATGTGAATCCATGGAGCTGAATCAACAAAGTCGAAAAAAACAAATAAAAGGTTTAAAATGTTAAGAATAAGATTGCATCCAATAAGTGACCACAGCAAAACATTAAGCAGCGGTTTTATGCTGTTTACTGGTCCTTTCTGAGAAAAAATCATACAGTAGGCGAAAAACATATTCATCAGAATAGTGGCAATAGAAACAGGCACATTTACTATGGAAAATGCCACCATGCTCATGTTAACAATAAACGAAAACATTTTTTCCACTGGCCACTAAGAGGAAGATATTTCTTATATGTACAAAGGGGGCATGAAGGCTCCACCCCTAATTGAAATACATTTAGAATGGGGGGGAAATGACATCTGCAAAAACTATGTAAAATCTGAGTAATGAAACATGACATTTGGATTAAGCTATACAGAGTACAAAAACATCAAATTCATAAAGTTCAGTTCTTCTGCAGCCTATATTTCAATGCACAAAATACTGTAGAAACTTTATTTGAAATGGAAATTAGTTTCTATCAGAATAATTTCCACTTTTTTAATTACTTAACGTGGTCAATTTGATGTTCATACTTTGTGATTATAAATGCATTTACTCTGGTCCATGGACCATGACTTCCATCCATCTGCATTTATTTGCATTTCGAAAACCAGAGGGCACAACATGACAATGGACACTGGTACAAAAAATTGTAATTTACTGTCACTCTGTCTTATTTACTTACCCTCATGTCGTTCCGTATGACTTCCTTTCTTTCATGGAAAGTTTTAATAGAACACACTAGCCAAATGTAAAAATGAGGTGGCATAAAAGTCATTGTACGATCTGTGCCCTATATTCAAAGTGAAGTGTGCCCCTGCTGTGCAGTGGTGTTTGGTGCCAACAGTGGTGTTTTGTGGTGTATATTGTAGTATAGATATTTTGTGCAGTCCATTTTGTAATTTCTACAGAAGTAAAAACCATTAGAGATTAACTATTTAACTTCAGTTTACACAAAGTTATAGTATGGTTACTTTAAATGTAGAGTATAATAAATAGTTAATAAAGTATCTAGTTATCTAATATCTAGTTGTCAAAAAGATGTTCTCGCTGATGTTATACTGTACATGTTCATGTACAACTTTTCAAATATAAAGATCCTGCTTACATTGGAAAAGTCCAAAAGTTGTCGAAGAAAGAAAGGTACACTTGGTCTTTTAAGGCTGGGCCTAGTAAATGTTCAGATATTAATTTTGAGTAAATAGTTGTTTAAGAAATGAACAATTACATCAAACACAAACATAAGAAATCCTACTTTATTTCTCTTTTATTTTACAATACAATTCTGACTACAACGCCAGATACAAGTGTCCATCCGCAGAGGAGGGGAAAAATGCTAATGAGGAAAGCAGTGTCTGATATTAAAGATTACAAATAAAGCACATCTCACAAGAACACACGTAGCTAAAAAATAAAATGGATACCTGAAACCAGGTGAAGTCCATCCTCTCATGCACCACCAAGCATCCATCCAAACACATGGGAGGTCCTCAGATCATACTACAGTATCTTTATCTGATACAGAAAACTTAAATAAAATAAATTAGGAAACAAACAAGGCAGCACTGCGTTTCATGATTATTAGTGTTGTTCAAACAAACTGCAATACCTTGTGGCAATATTTGCTACATTTCACACGAATGCTGCATCCAGTAATACTGTTTCAAAATCCTACCAGCTTTTACACAGGTTTAGTTCTCCAGCGTAATTCTCACATCATCTCTGATAAAAACTATACCACTACAAAGCATTAAAGGGATGGTTTGCCCCAAAAATGTAACAATGTCATCATATACACACCCTCATATTGTTCAAAACATGATTTTTCCAAGATGGAACGAAAAAGGAGATGCTTTAAACAATGTTCACGCTGCTCTATTCCATACGATGTAGGTGAATGGGGACCAGGGGCTTTTAAGCTCCAAAAAGCACCAATATACATACTGATTATGGTCAATAGGGCTTATGTTCCACCAAGGAATGAAAGGTATACATGTTTTGGGTGAGTACATGATATCAGAATTTTCATTTTGGAGTGAACCATCCCTTTAACTTTTGATTAACATACACAAGCAGACATACAGATACCCCACTGCACACAAAACAAAGTACAAACCAGTTGGGTACATTATTCCAAGTATAAATATGATAAATTTATGGCTTTTTCCATTTGAGATAATATCTGTTTAAGGAGTTCATAGTGCAAACTTTTATCATATAAAAGTTATACTGTAGCCCAGGCATCTTAACGTGTTATTCTAATTTCACTGACTTCCACTTAAGTATAAATGCTCTGCGAGGAGCTATGAGAACATCAGTTCATTAGCTCCCCACCAGAAACTAAAGTCTTATTGTGGCACTGTGTTCAAATGCTAAATTGACCCAGACAGGCCTCTATGGCTTTCTTCCAGTCTCACAGATAATGGTCTTTTCCTGCCAGCTCATTTTCACATTCAAAGGCCTTTAGTGGTCTGTATCCAGCTCCAGGATCTGCAACAGGTCCAACCATGCCGAGAGATACTTATATGCAGTATCAAACTGCACGCCTGCTGGCTAAGGCCCTCAGAAGTAGTCCCTTCGTCGTGAATCGTCACTTATGAAGGAAGGGTTCCACTGAGCTGGGTAGATGCAGGAATGCCTCGAACCGGGGAGACCGGAGAATGGATACAGGCCATTACGCTCCAGGTCAGAGTTCCTCAGTGCAGGCTAAGAGAGAACAGCGGTCACATATTAGCTAATCATGTGGAAAATGTACTAATACAGGATGTGCAAAGCCATGTGAAGTGTTTTTCTGCCACAAAATAAAAAAAAATAGTAATTGCAACTTTTTCTCTCACAATTCAGATTTTTTTTCCTCAAAATTGCAAGTTTATTCTCACAATTCATACTAACCGTGTGCTTCATAATTCAGACTTCTCACAATTTCTGAGAGGCAGAATTACGAGATGGTAATTGCAATTTACCATTAACAACACAACTGCAAAAAAAGTCTGAATTGTGAAATTTAAACTCAGAATTGTAAATAAAAAAGTTGCAATTTCCTTTTTTATGTTTTTATTCCATTGTAGAATAAAGCTTCCATATAAGACACATTAAAAAACCAAAGCCTCCATATATGCCATGGCTCATTTCTGATTTTATAATTCACTATAAATGACCAATGAAATCTCTGGAGTTTAAACTGCATGATCAAATGTAAAAAAAAATTTTTTTTTATTTATTTATTTATTTGATCAGGGACAATGCACAAAAAACATTAGTCTAAAAAAGAAGAGATGTCATGTGCCAGGTTATAGCAAAAAATGCTAATTTCCACCCGCAGTCCCTGGACAGGTTGATATTATACTTACACAAATTCATAAAATAAAAAAATTATTTTAAGCTTATGGTATGTGCATATGATCACATACCGAGTAATAAATGTCTGTCATTTGCAGGAGATTTTTGGTACTGCCGTTCTCCTGCATCTCAATAGTATCTCGGCCCCACTCCATAGACACACGATTATTTTTAGGAAACTCTGCGTAGGGCGACATCTGAAGGTCTCCACTTTTGAAAATGATTTTGTTGATGTCATTTTTGTCCTTTCTGAGGATGCAGTGAAGAAAAATATTTTTGAGACATTTTTGTGGTTTAAAACTTCCCAAGATATGTATCTGTAAAATAAAGAGGAAAGCTGCATATTTATTTCAAGATCTTACTTGCAGCAGGTGACTATAAGTGCAATGACGACAATCAACAGAAGAGCTCCTCCAGCAGGAGAGACCACCACAGCTATCAGCTTATAGACTATTAAACACAACATCATTTTAGCGACATAAAGATCTTTTTTTTCATTGAAACACAAGTCTGAAAATAATACCAATTTAACTGAATATTTTTCACAAGCTTTATATATCATGCAGCTAAATAATTAAGTTATAAAAATAAAGCTATTTTTAAATATTTTAATATCAAAGATTTTATCAGTAAAAGTATAATGTAAATTAAAATAAAATCTTACAATTATTGCAGTTGAAACCTCCAAATCCAAACATGCACCTGAAGAAGTTAAAAAAGCTTTTTGTTTTGTTTTGTTTTCTGCATAAACACATATGTACAAAACACATACTAATGCACACAACCAGACAAAATGTTGGACAAAATTAACTAAATTTGTTTCCTATGATCTTTTTAAACCTTTGATCTAAGGGCTTATCCTTAAATGCCTGAAAGTGGAAATAGATGAGTTGGACCGTAAAGTGAAGGAAAGCAGCCAAATAGCGACAAACATGCCCAGCATAAATGAGAACTCTCAAAAGTGTTTAAAAAGCACCTCATGAAGTTAAGAGAATGCCCAGGGTGGTTAAAGCTGTAATCTAAACAAAAGCAGGCTCGGGGGTTACCCTGTGGGGTAATGCTGTGGGGAAGACGCCTGTGAGGAGAGATGTGTTGATAATGTGTGTGAGTGCCGGTAAGAGTGTGGGAGAGATTGTTTGGAGAAGATGTGAGGGGATCGGGTCGAGAGGACATGTTGTAGGATGGCTGGAGAGGAGAAGTTTGGATACTTCTGCCTCGGTGAGGGGACAGAAGGAGAAGATGGGAGCTAGAGCGGTGGATGTGGTTGATCGGAGGTCCTGCGGAGTTGAGAACTGGTTGCTGATTGTTCTAGTTTTGTTCAGGTCCGACGGATATCAGTGATACTAAAATGACACTGGCTAAAATACAAGATTTTTTTAACATTTTAAACTGTGGGGATGAAACAATAGTCTATAATTAGTAGGTGTGTCCAAACATTGACTGATTGTTTACAGTAATATTGATTTAAAATTCATTACAAAAACATATACTTACTCAACACAGCTGCCGTTAACAAGCTTGAGTCCATCTCCACAGTCTAAAAAACAGTGAACGAAATAAAAAATTCTAAATGAGAAACTTGGCATTCATTTGTACAGCGGCAGCAAAGTCCAACAGTTTAAATGTATTCAATCAAAGAACTGAAAAGACACAAGCATATGTTGTACCTCTGCAGGTCATGTCCTCTGGGTTCTTTTTAAAGTATCCTGGTTTGCACTGACAGTACGGGGTCCCGCTAGAGTCCGTGCACTCAGAATACTGCAAATCACACGTGGTGTTCTGGGCCAAACACAGGCTCTCCGCTAAACAGAAAGAAGTGCTTCATTTCAAATGGCTTCCCAGAGATAAACAGTGTGACAAAGAGTTTTCCAAAATATTATTTTAGGGGCTAAGAGAGCCCCCCTCAAGACTGTGTTATCCGTGTGTATTGCGTGACTGGTATTATCATATCTCTGGTGGAGTGGAGTAGAGGATAAGAACAGAAGGGGATGTCTTTGAGATAAGAGTATTATGTAGACAGCGAGCGTTGAATGGTACCGTGATAGGAGAGATGGTGCTGAAGCTTAATGGTGCAGTGCGAGTACGTCCGGCTGCAGTTGCTCAGGCACATCTGGATGCTGTTGCAGACATCTGTGCTGGTCACATTAGTGGAGAGTGAAAACATGCTCACCGCTGAGATCTGCACATCTCCTCCATCTCTGCACAAGGCATATGCATTCACATGTGAGATAAAAAAAATAACGCCCGGAATTCTAGTTAGAAATAAAAATATGAATTTGCATATAAGAGTAATATTACTGAGTAATATGAATTACTTGGCAACAGGTACCGTAGGTGATATGAAGAACATTTCTACTGATAAACAGTATCTCACTATAGGTCAGTAATTTTTTTAAAGAAATACTTTATTCTGGAAGGATGTATTAAATTGTATTACAATGTTACGAAAGATTTCTATTTTAAATAAATGCTGTTCTTTCTATTCATCAAAGAATCCTTAAAAAAGTATCACAGCTTTCACAAAAATATTAAGCACCACAACCGTTTTCATTACAACATTAGATATTTCTGAAAGATCATGTAACACTGAAGACGGGAGTTAACGGCTGTTGAAAATGTAGTATTTGCCATCACAGGAATAGAATACAACTTTTAAAATGCATTAAAATAGAACATATTTAGATTGTAATTGTAATAAAAAAAAAGTTTTTATTGTATTTTTTGATCAAATAAATGCAGACAGAAACCATCCCCCTCAAAAAAATTAAAAATTACCACCAAACATTTGAACAGTAATGTAGGCTATATTTCTAAAAATGCTGGAATATATTTTTGGAGAATCCATTTAATTTAATTACATTTTCTAATTAATCATTTTTATTAAATATTAAAATTGTATCAAATCAGCTTTAAGTTCCACCCCTTAAAACTAAGTTATTTTATCTCACTCTGTATTTTTACATTAATTCTTGCATTAGTCTCTTTAAACGGCCCTGCCTACTGGTAGCTGCCCAAATATATCCGAAGGATCATGTGACACTACATACAGCTGTATAAATGGTATAGCAAAATGTATAGAAAAGATATTGACACTGGATTGACACATCAGTAGCTGCATTGTACAGTTGATTTTTAGTGCCCCGTCTGGCCTATTCCTGTTGGGTCTCTGAAAGATAGAAAGTAGAAACTTACTTTTTATGTAAAGTGGAACGTCGGTAACCATGGAAGATGGAGAGTGAGGCATTGAGCTGAAAAACCAATACACAAATGTATAAAATTAACCTCAACTCCATATTCAGTATATCACATTATCATCTGCAACCAATTTCATTCTCTATTTCTATAATGGTTTCTGCATTAGCTGATTAGCTGTGGGTTTTGTGGTTGTGTAGAAGTCAGGTATGTGATGCAGTACAATGTCACATACCAGCTGTAAAATCTCTCTGTGCAGCTCATGCGGACCTGAACTTCTGAGATGCATTGAGGTGTTGACGGTGAAAGTGCCCAAAAATGTCTTCACTGCAAGGTAAAGCCAAAGCAAATACAGTAAGGGTGTCGTAAGGTTATCACCAAAATACATTTATGCACTCTGAACATTGTTTTATTGTGGACAACTGACAACTTACCTGGCATACAACTACGGCCATCCTCCAAGTCAAAGCCCAAGGCACACTGACAGCTGAAAGAGCCACCTGTGTTCACACACACTGACCCCTGGGGGCACGGACTATTCACACACTCATCCAAATCTACAGAAAACACAGCCTAATCAATCATTGTTCATTTTTGTCACAAACCCTTATGAAAACAAACACATATGTGATTAATTATGGACAAACGATATGTTATCATCTTCCATCTTACTTATAAAAATGGAAGAAAATAGAAAACAATACATAACGTAATGGATGTATTTAAATAAATATAATTCAATGTATTTATATTATATTATTTTCTAATGACTAGCATGAAAAAGTCGATTCCTGTTCCTGTTTGTCACTGCACTTTTAACAAGTAATATTGTCCAGTCTGGTTGTTAGTGTACATTTAAGTGGGCTTCTTACGTTCCGTGCAGAAGGGTCCTGTCCATGCAGGCAGACACTGACAGTGGTAACGTCCCTTAGCTGATCTAACACAGTGGCCTCCATTTGCACAAGTTTGAGGCCCACACACATGATCTAAAGCGGAGAAAGAGATGGCTTGAATTGTTCAAAGTAAATCAAATGAACAGGTGAATTCACAAAGAATGTTTACAACTGTAAACAATGGAACAACTGTTAACATTAAGATTTTTATTTTTGCAAAAATCACGTTTACGACACTACTGTGGTTGCCAGAGTGGTTCTAAGGAATTTTTAACACTATAGTATACAGTTACTAGAGTGATACTTACTAGTCTGAGTCAAAAGAGCCAACCCAAGTCTCTATTTCAGTCTATGGGATTTGTTTGTCTGTTTCATCATCTGGTAAAGAAACTCTTTAATAATAATAAAAATAATGATTCACCCCAAAATAAAGATTCTGTCATCATTTATGACTTACTTTCTTCTGTGGAACATAAAAGAAGATGTTGCAGTGTTTCATGTTTATATATAATGGGAGTCAGTGGCCTCCAATGTTCTTTTAAATATCTTCTTTTTTGTTCCACAAAATAACACTGAACACTTAAAAACACTATTAAATTAACATTTAACACTATTCATGAAATTTTTAAATGAATGTCTATTTTTCATACAGTACATTATACTGCTGTGATGCCTTAATTCACTTGTAGCATTGAATTTTTTTTTTTTAGACAAATGCACACTACTATTCAAACATTTAGGGTCTTTGGGTTTTAGGGTTTTTATAAAAAGTTGCATATGCTCACCAATGCTGCATTTATTTGATTGAAAAAATAAAACAGAAACTTTAAAAGAGCAGAATTTATTTGAAATATAAATAGTTTGTAACATTATAAAATGTCTTCACTTTAATAATAAGTTTTGAATGGTAGTGTATATACATTTAATATTGCCATTTAACTGTAATATCAGTGAATCCTCAACAAGTACCATTAATAATACCAACAAAAATTATGATTTGAATGATGCTATTTACAAGTCACTGTATAAATACTAAAAGTCAAACATACCTGGCGATGCTGTTGACTTAAATGGTATCTGTGTGGTTGTCATTCCCATCTCTGTGGTGCTTCTGTCCGTATGATTCCGGGTGGTTTCCACCACAGTGGTCTTGGACGGGGTGCTCTTGCTGTAAGGTGTTGTTGCACGTCCGCCATGTGCAGTAGTGTTCCCTGGTGTTGCCGTGCTGGTTTCTAAGTGCAAGGTGGTGACGTCAGCAGAATCAGATGTACTGGGTGCATGTGGTCCACCAGTAGTGGAGGTAAGCGGACGTTGGGCTGTGGTGGGTGTCGTCCGCAGTACCTGAACAACATCTGTGGTAACGATGGTAGTGTGTTCTGTTTGGGCTTGCGGTGTAGTGCTCGGCTGGAGCTGACGAGTGGTGACGAGAGGAGTCATGGTAGTGAAAGTGTTGGTAGAACTGTAAACAGTTGATGCCTCATCAGTGGCTTCCTCTGTAACCTGTGGCCTATGAGTTTCTGGCATGGCAGATGTTGACACCACTTCCGTGTTGGTCTGATCATCAGTTTTTGGGACGAAGGATGGTTTGCCAGCAAGGAACTTTGTAAATGAGTCATCAATTGTGGTGGCTACATCTTCGGGCACTGGGGGTGCAGTGGTCAGGCCCTGAACGGTTGTCTCCTCCACTGTATGGGTCGGAGACCCTTCGAGTTCCTCACGGCCAGTTGAGCTGACAGATACAGTTGAAAACTCAGTGGAAGCATCAGTATCCAGCGAATAAGTTACTGTGGAATTACTACTCTGTTGGGATGTGCTAGAGGCATTGTGTTCACCGGAGGTAAAAGGTGGGATAGATGACACAGAGTCACCGGTTTCTGTATAAGGCGTCCCACCACTCACCGATGTGGCATCCATTTCCCCTTCATCTCTGTTGATCATTGTAAGAGGGGGTGTTGAATTTGGTTTGTCAGTATCAGACACCTGTTCAAAAGTCTGTCCTGTGACACTAGATTGTCCCGTCTGTGACTCAGTGCTGTGGGAAAACGTTGACTGCTCAGTCTCCAAAGAGTGGCCTTGAGTTGCATTGGTGACATTATGATCTTCAAAAGTGGGTTCAGTCTGTTCAGACAATGTAGATACATCTTCTGCGGTTTCCTCCGTGCCCTGGGTGGCTCCTGTCGTTCTCACTTCCCAGCTGTAGGTTTGAGAGACAGCATCTGAGGAGTTGGAGTCCTCAGTGTACGCAGAGGTGCTGTTGGAGGTCACAGAGAGCAGCGTGCGTTCTCTGACTCGGTTGGTTGTGGAAATGTAGGTGCTATCTGTTTGAGAGACAGACTCGGTGGTGTCAACATCTCTCAGATCTGTTACGGGAACCTCTCGCACTGTTCGAGCCTCTGTAACTGGATGGTGGCTGGTGATGCTGTGCGATGCTACTGATGGACCCTCCCATTGGGCTGTGGCATTGTGGGTAAACTCTTCGTCACTCTGCAGATGTTCAGTGGAATCATCTGAGGTCATCCTCCAGTCAGCTGTATTTGTAGAGATGCTTAAAGGTTTTTCTGAATGTCCTGGTTTGGGTAAATAAAGAACAATATATTGGAAACTATATACACTCCAAAAAGTGATAAATTCACTTAACTTAAAAAAATTTAGGAAACCCCTTGCCTTAAAATGATCAAGTAAATAATAATTTTAAAAATTAAGTTAAGTGAATTGTCAAGTTCACTTAACTTATTCTTTTAAATTATTATTTACTTGATCATTTTAAGGCAACGGGTTTCCTCAATTTTTTTAAGTTAAGTCAACTTATCACTTTTTACAGTGTATAAACTGAAAATAGTACTGAAATTCAGGAAAGGAGAAATTTGAGAAGCATGTCCACTAGGGTGCGCTTCGTGTGGTGTGAGCCTTGGGAAACCTCATGAACTATGTGAGATGTTTTCAGAAGTGACTGCGGATGTAATGATTTTGGGTGGAGAACAATTGGCAGCCAAGCTCGTCTAACCTAACAAAAGCTTGGGCCCTAAAAATGGAGGGGATCTGACCCATTGGGACCTGCTGTTTCCTTCCTTCAGCTGACCTAGCAAAGTCCATATTACAGCGTTGTCACTGCCTGCATGGAGTTCATACACAGGCAAAACTTTAATCAAGAGGACCTCTTATTATCCAAGCTGTTTAAACAGCATATTGACACATACTCAATAACATATTGAGTAGCATTACCTTTATTGTCAACAAATCATCCCTAGATACTCCAATATGAAACAAATAAACAAAACATGCTTTTTACCCAGTTAATAAAATATTTAGCAGCTCTGATGCATAATTTCCACTTCATTTATTTCTATGTTAATCAGTTAAATTAAGTACAGTAAGATATGCTTGTTGCTTTGTTTCTTAGTAAGAAACTGCAGCATGGCTCTGCTGTACATGGCTATAAAATAAAATCATAAGATACAACAATAAAACTTCTGGTTTGTAGCAATTCATTCTAATCTGAATGAGCTATTGTGAAATGAAGGTTTCCAGCATAAAATCTGTTGAAATTGATTTTAGTGTGGAAAGCCATGATATGATTTTGGGTCCAAAAATCGACTCACTCACTTAAAATGTCTCTTTGGGCTTGCATTACAGGGATCTTTCAACAGAAGAACTTTCAGCTTGTATTATGATCAGGGATATTCAGTCCGCTATAAATGATGGGAACGAAGAAAGGCCTAAAAATAAGCCGTTTCTTCAGAAAGTAGATTAATATGACAGTAATGTGTAAGATAAAATAGAATTCACATACATTAGTATTTTTTGATAGTAGTATTATAGTATTTTTTGAGCCAAAATTTCTCAGATATGCATGTGAAAGTAAAGCTAGAATAATGTGTCGCATAATTGTTTTCCCCTTCCCCAAATCCTCTGATGTCTTAAATGAGATACAAGGCTATAAATCCATATGGACTTTTTAAGACTAATTCTGAAATGTATACCTAGAAAGAGTGGCTAATGGCCAAAATAATGTTAATATATAATTGCAGAAATATATTTACTCAAAATTCACTACAAAATGTTTTAAAACAATCTATATCGGAGTCAGTTCACTGCATTTAATTCTATTTACTTAATTGCAAACTTGATGCCAAAAATGTCAACAGGACAAATGACATGGAGTGGAAGTTCTCCAAATTAAATCACATAAAACAAAAACAATCACTGGCATAAACAGTAGACTGAAAAGAACTCAAGAAAGTGGAACAGTTTATGAACCAGGATAGTCATGAGCCAAGGAGGTCATTCATTAAAAGAGATGCTCTTCCAAAAACTGAGGAAACTGAGTGCAAGTAATCTCATTAGTTCATACTTCATACTTGAAACAGATCTCTTTACTACTATAATAATAATAATAATAATGCATGGAATTGAGACAACATTCATAAATATATTTTATACATATTACATTTATTAAATATTAGGCTTTCCTGATTTACACAAGTCTTCATCACGAGCAACTTCTGAGTGCAATCTAACTGCAACAGTTTTGTTTCAAAACACTACTGCTGTACACCTCAAAATAAACTTCTCAACTTGATAGTTTACACTTACTGTAGATTTATGCTCTAGCTGAACCTAGTGTGTTTGCTGCCTATCTAGACAGCACTGCTGGGCATCACAGCGCATGGAAGTCTTACCCTCTCGAGCTCCAGTGACGGACGCTGTTGCAGTGGCCTCTCTCCCCGGCCAGGAGGTGGTTTGTTTTACACCAGTTGGGCGGGTAAAAAAAGTTTCGGTAGCGTTACTCAGTGGGTTATCGGTGTCCGCGTCTGGAGAGAAGGTATCGGCTATCACAGTATTCAGGACAAGCAGAAAGACCGTGAAAACCACACGGCGAGCGCGTCTCTCGACACACGTTTCCATTATAAAGGCGACCAGGCGGACTTCCTAATAAATAAAACGCCAAAGTGCTCCGGGTCACCATCGGAAAGTGAGTCCCTTTAACAGTTTCCCATGAGTAAATTCCTTACGTTGGTTTTAAAGTTGGAGATGAAGACTCGGAAGGGTTATATTTCATGCACCGGAGCAGTGGGTGACTCCTCCCTCCGGCAGGCGATAGCGGTTTCCACCCCATTCCTCTGAATAAACCCACTTTCACAAATGTGTGCTCAATTCGGTTTTGACAGTCAAATGATGCCACAACAGATGGGATTCTTATTTTTCCCTCTCAAGTCTTCATTACGCAAAATGATTTACTCCCCACTCTTAGACTTTTCTATGCATTAACATTAAGACATTATAAAATATAACACGTTAAATGACATTCACAATTGACACCATTGATAATGCAACTTGACAATTATTTTTAAAAAGATCTGACATTTCCTGGCAACATGAATGGCCATAAAACAGAGCTCAACTTCATGCACCTCAATCACAGCAGTTTATTCCTTATTAATGTGAATTGCACTGGATATGGTAGACTTCTTTTAGAAAGCAAGGGGACCTGGGCTCAAATCCCAACCTTGCATACAATCACTAGGGTTCGGGATTGACAGATCACCATGTAGTTTCACACTATGGAAATAACAGCTTTTGATTCTCACGCTAAATCACTTTTGTTCCACTGAGAAAAAAAAGAAAGTCTAATGAGTTTGGTGCATGAACGTGAAGGTGAGCAGATGACGGCAGATCTACAGAAGCTGCAGCTTGACTGCCATGTAAACAGACAAGCAGCACGCAAATAGATTTGCACGTTAAACCTATATTAATTCTGCATTTCAGTAATCAAAAATAAATTATCTGGAAGTTATTTTTGAAGAATTAACTGTGCCAGAAAGTTGGAGGGGGCACGTTCTAGTTTGAATAGGCACTACAATAAGTGTTGTGACCTCAGTGAGGTCAATGAAAATAAAAGACAAAATTTACTTATAATCTGAAAATTAAATGCCCATGATGCATATTAAACCTTACATAACCATTTATTTCACTAGAGAAGATCTTGATGGCAAATTAATTCACATTACATGACTTTGATTGCACATTCCCGATTTTTCAGATAAACATTATTAGTTTCCTTCAGATCTTCCAGGAAATAAAGCTCTGTCCTCCAAGTACTGCAAATGCATTAAATAATATTATATATATATATATATATATATATATTTATTTCAAGTGAGTGATGATTTATTCTCATACATGTGTCCACTGTTTCAGTCCAGCTGGTTAGCAGGGCACAGTTGTTACATGCTCAGTTGGACTGAGGATGGACTATCTTGTCTGTGGTGGTGATAAAGGAGGAGTGATGGTAACGATCACGGAAGGCAAAGTCTGCATTTTCCTCTGTTAGCTGCCTGGTTTCCATGCCAACAGCTGACAAAGGTGGTGTCACCACAATCTGGTCCTGAAGGGCCCCATCTCGCCTAAGAAGAGAGGCAAATGATTGGTAATGTCAGGTTCGGTTTTGCATGCATTCATAGTTCTAATCACATCATCCACAATGCACTCTGCCACATACCCACATAACAGTTATATGTTTGTAAATGCTTTTTTCGGATTTAACTGAAGAACTCTCCTAATAAGCAAAGCTAAAGAATAGTATCATTAATCAGAAGACATTTAAAAATGTTCCACTGAGCATGTAGAAAATGGCTTTGAATTTATCTTCATGCAACACCTACTCTCAGTCTCAGCTCATTTGGAATAGTAACATTCAAAATATATTCTGAATTTTATTTTCTATTAACTCAAATTGATGTTCTGCAGAATGTCTGTATGACTTTTGGATGAACAGAAATTCTGACCTGATCTATTTTTGTGTTTTCTATACAAGCATTGGTGGAAACGGCAATGCCATTGTTGTGGTATTTTATGTATCTTGTAAACCTGCCCTTAAACATCATAAAAAAATTGTAGATCAGACATCTTTTCCTGTCTAATTAGGTAGTTCTTGGCCATACAATGCTGCAATAAGTTCACACTTTATACTGAAAAAGTCAAGTCTGCCTACAGAAGACTATGCAACTTACCTCCCCAAATTCTGCAGCGAGGTCTTGAGCCACCTGAAGAAACTGAAGCGAGCTGCTGCACCTGTGGGCAGAGAATGCAGTTTTATATTTCCTGACAAGAAAAGTCATCATAATGATGGATATGTGTATAATGCACCTCTATTTTTATTTGACTTTAATTTAAATGGTTAAAATAATCATCCTGACAACAACAAACCGATCCAAAAAATGTATTTTAAGCTCTAAGTCTTATTATGCCTATTTCACTGAAATAAGCAGTGTGGCATCCGAAGTGTCTATCAGACAATTTTCAGTGATGAGCAACTGGATTATTTCTCAAATTTTCTCAAAGATTGTTCAAATCAAATAAAAGTTAGGAACAATTACAATTACCTGTTGGCAAACCTGGGCTTGTTGTTCCAATGTAGAGAAAGAGGACAAGGGCGAATGTAATGTTAATCAAGGCGTACATCCACTGGATAACGAACATTATCATAAAGGAGCACAATGCCTAAAGAAAGATAAAAACAGCATTAAAAATTTGAGCTTACACGCTTATTGCTTACAGGCTTGATAATTTTTTGCCAAACTTACACCAACTAACGAAACCCAGTGGTTGCAAAATCTAGCATAGACCGAACCCTGTATTGATCTTATTTCTGATCCTTCAAGATTTGTTTCTGAACCTGTGAACGAAAGGCATATAAGGTGAAATACATATTTTGATCACTATATTGAGGAGTTTTTGTAGAAAAGGAGATTTTGTAGAAAGTTACGTACCATTTCTGTCTATCTGTTCTCTTGGGAGCTGTTCAAGTTCAACTGGCCCAGAATTAGGCAAAGACTGTTTCCTCTTTGTTTCTGTTGTAAGGTCAGACTCCATAAATCCAATCTGGCTGCTGGTATCATCATCTAATCCAATAGTTTGTTCCGGCTCCCTCTTATCTTTTCCTTTATCTAATGATCCATTGCTGTTCAAGTCCAACCCAAAACTGTTCATCAGCGTTTCTTTAGCTGGAATCTTTGACTTCCTGCCCCGGGTCTTAGAGGCAGGAAGAGAAACTCTCTGTTCATCAGCGGAGTCCGTGCTGGGCAATGGAAATATTTGGTCCATGTCTTTGGTGAACTCCAGCAGTGTGCCGTTCACAGGTTCACTGATGGCTCCACTGCTGCCGTAATGGGGATGAGTGCTGGACACCAGTGATCTTCTGGAGCTTGACCTCCTGATCAGTGTCGGCCTTTGCTGGACCTGCAGCTCATGGGTTTTCACCACACAGAAATAGCAGTAATCAATTATGCTGTAGGTTAGCATGAAGTTGATGGTGACGATGGGAGCCAGTACATTGACCTGGCCGATAAAGATGAACGCCATGGAGATCAAGCTGGTCAGACAGATGGCAGCCACAGGCGTCTTATTGGGCCCTCGCTGTAATACATATAAAAGATAAGAGAAAGGTAAATCTATGTCTACTCGCTACAAAGGAAGCATCCCAACTGAAATAAAAGTGACTGACTTAAGTGACTATACATGGGTAGCATTTCTGTGTGTTAATTTTGTGAATTTTGATATTATATTTATAGTACACATTTGTCTATTTTTTTCCTGAGCTCCTCACAATGCATTATGGGATCAGATAGGAGTGTCTAGTCATGTCTACTTCTACTCCACAAGTTTATATTAATCATTTGCAAGTTCACATTATGGGTTTGGCTCCTGTACCCTCATTTCTTTCATGCTCTTCAGGTTATGTAATGAGCAAGTAGAAGTATCCAGTTAAAACATCCCAAAAAAGATTCTCATGTCACCTCAGACCGGTCATTACCCAGATCCCATAAACCTCTGGGATGGAGGCGCTACTGCTACTGGCTGGCACAGCTCCAGATCCACCAGGGTTGGTCTTTTCTGTGCTTCCTGTGTTTGTTCTGGGACTTTGATTCAGAGCGAGATGTCTCGAGCGAACTTGTAGCCCATAGAGAGGGGTCAGACAGAGCTCAGGCGAGGGAAAGGGTGTGCTGTGCTTTTTGAAAGCCACAATTGTTACAATTCATTCCTTCGTGTTTTTTGGAGCGAACTCTGGCACACTATAATTAGGAACCCATCCTGTCGTCTATGGAGCTACTCATTGAGCGTGAAAATGTAAACAATTCATTAAAGTGACACAAAGTGCATGAAAACCAAATATTTAATTTCACTCATTATACTAAGAGTATTGTTAAAGTTTATCATTTATTAATACCTGAGAGAACTCATGGTTTATAAATCACAGAATAGATTTAGCCTTGATTTATCAACATCTAAATAAAAATAAAACTTACAAAATTACCCATTTTATTTTGTTAAGCATAAAACCACAGTCTTGCATTCCCTGTTTTGAAAATTGCAACAATGTAACCACATTAATATCTCCCTATAAGCACCCACCCCTTTCCCAAGAAATCCGAGAGCTGGAATGACTCTCTCCTGGGCGATACACTGGAGGATCCTGGGTGCACCGTACAGGCCGCCCATACAGGAGGCCAGGGACGAGATGTAGAGGCCCAGCAAAAACAGGAAGCCAACCAAGGAGACCTGGGAAAAAAACAAACACAGAGGGGAAGAGAATGTAGAAGGCTCCACCCAGCTCTGTTCCGCTTGGCCAGACTGAAAAAAGTTTATAATGTGTTGAAAGTAAATCAAAGAAACAAAGTGTAATCTGACAGAACCCATAATGAGAGAATGGGCAATTACAAATAATACAGTAAGGTTGATTATGTGTATGCATCACTTCTGTAACACCGTAATTGACAAAATGCACCTTTTTGTAGATTCAATATAATATTAAATATGCATTGTTTTGTATGTAGAGTGTTAACTCCAAAACACTACAGCCCACATTAAGGAACAGCTGGGTCAGCCACAACCAGGCTACAGCCTTACACACTCATAAACTATGTAGCTTAGTTCAGCAGCCCACTGTAATCTATGCTGACTGGCAGCTGTGTGACTATCAAACGTCAGGGTATGTGCAAGGTCAGTGCACAACTGTGCTCCATTCTTATTCAAACACTTACACCAGCTGTAGCGTTTAGAATGACCTCAAATGCCTCTGAGGCCTGCAGACGAGTGGAATGACATTAGCATGACAATAAACGCAACTAACGTTTTATCTGTGGTGGTTAATGCGCTATTCTCAAGTCTCACTTTCAGTTGAGACAATGAGTCTTGATAGTGGAAAAACCCATGGAAGATGGCCATCCTCTGAAGCCTGTAATAACATCAGATTACCTTTTCCGCTATTAAGAAATCATAGCGCAGCGCATCTCTGGTGCAAATGGCTCCCAGTAAGAACACAAAGACGAGATACAGGAACCACCTGCAAATTTCCACAATACACAAGAGTCATTAATTCTATCTATTCTATTTAGTGAAATTCTCTAACTATATAAATAGATATTTATGTTCCAAAACATTTTTATTTGAAATAAATGCTGTTTTTCACTTTCTATTCATCAAAGAATACTGAATAAAAAAGGTTTTACAAAATACTAGGCAGCACAACTGTTTTTAACATTGATAATAATGTTTTGAGCACCAAAAAAGCATACAAGAATGATTCAGTGTATAAAAATAGAAGTCATTTTAAATTGTATTATTAAATAATATTTCACAATATTACAGTTTTTACTGTATTTCTATGATCAATTAAATGTAGCCCTGATAAGCATAAGAGAGTTCTTTCAAAAACATAAAAAAATCTTATCAACCATTACCAGACATACAGTTCATCTCATGTTGATTTTTATGACATACACTTTTTTGCAGGGCATGACGTAATTCGTAATACGTAATTCTGTTTCTCATATTTTCATTTTGGCGCCTGCTCTAAAGTATGTTTACACTCAACACAAATAGAGGCTGAAGATGAACAAAGGAAGAGTGAAAGATTATTTCTGTGGCGGACAGAAACATACGAGGTGCAGACTGCAGCGATAGTTCCCACGGGGATGTTGTGCTCAGGCCTCTGGAGATCAGAGCTCATGTTGAATCCCGCCATCACACCTACACACACACACACACACACACACACACACACACACACACACACAGAGAGAGTTACTGTGAAAACAAGACTGGAGACAAGGGACCATTCAAAACCTGAAGAACAGAAAGACGTACATATCAGAGCTCACTTGAAACACCTTCCTGACTTCTAACAGGAGCAAAAAGGAAACTTTGATCATGACTGATTAGGGCCTCGTGTTGCTCAAATTAATTGTTCAATCTTTTAGTCTTTGCAGGAGGCAGAAGCTGGTTTTGGTAAAACAAGACAAGAATGAAGTGGGTTTTCTTACATTTATGGGTTTTTCACATTTTGTAGATAATTATTTATCTCATTTTTATATTTATATTGTCTGGTTTTTTCATGGGATTTTTGCCAATGAAAATAGTTAAGTTGAAAGCATTATGAAAGTTGGGTTGAGATCACAACATAATGCAGACTGAATTCAAACCTGCAGAGACAATGTGCACTTAACAGATTAACAAAATATGTGAATGTTAAATAATTATGATCCAAAACATTTAATAATATTTCTATATTATTATGAAGGCTTGTCAGAAAACGTTAGGATTAATTGGGATTATTTCCCAATATTTACAGCATAAAATATAAATATTTTAACAGTAAGAAAAAAATACATCTGCATATAATTTCATGAAAAACATGTTAATCGCTGTAAATTTTTCTTGAATTATTTTAGCAATTTGTTTTAGGACAACATCAATACAAAAGCAATTATTTAAATTTGGAAAGAATTGTTTAATTTTGCTTTCTGTAATATTACGTTTAATATTTTTCACACAATATAAATGGGTTTTTATGAATTAAAATATAGCTGCCTTTGTACTTTATAAAGGAGGTGCCCCACAAAAGGATCATCATATTTGGGGTTCCATGAAATCAGAAGTATGAAAAAAAAAGATCCGGTGACAACATGTAGGCTCAGACTAAAACCTCACTATACAACAAAAATGTGTTAACTATGAGATTAAATTTTGCTGAAAAGAGAGATTTCTTGGATGTCTGCATCCTAAATCCAACCACAGCTACTAACATACAGTACAGCTGCAAGTTTTTCAGGCAACTAAATTTATACTTCACTAATAGCAAAGATAAATCCTCATATCAGCATAGTGTCATTAAACCAATGGCTATTATATCATAGTTTAGCCTTTTTTGTTTATATGTGTAAGGTCACCTGTCGCCGCAGGAAAGAAAACCCCAAACACGGTGAAGAAAGTCTCGCCAGCTGTGTAGTCTGGCAGCGTGTTCTTACGCAGCAGATCCTCTGTATAACCAACGAATCCATGCTCTGTAATAAACAAATTCAGCACAAAACAATGTTAGGAAAGACTGTTTATAACAACATTCAGTTGGACTAAAGCATTACTGAGTGCTTTATGGAAAAACTCTGCACTGACACGATGATAAGAATCAGATTCATCTCTGAAATCCCAGTCTCCACTGAGTATATATGACAAACATTACACACACTAAGATTTCCTGTAAATTAGAATCTTTGTTATGAAAAGCAAAAGGAAATATTTTGGCCTTTTTGAAAAATCTGATATTTAGACAGAAAACCATCCTGAAGCAGAATTCAAGTTTCCACCTCTGCTTAAAACACAGGCTGGTGACGACATTAACAAGAAAATATCCTCCTGTGAAAGACCACAAACCAGCATCCATGACATACAATATTGATCTATCGCACACTGATACAATAACCCCTTTCACCCTAGATTCAAAGGGAGGGGTTCCCTGGGGTACTGTGGAACAGACGTCTGGTTTTAAATATGACAGTTTTGGACTCCATAGCCATGCACAGGCAGAGCCCCGCGTGTCTGTGGCTGACCATCACCTCCCTTTATGTAACAACCCGGGGGGACAGACGCCCCGCCAAGATGCGTGTAAACCAAGGGCCGGCCTTTTTCTTGGGAATACATGCAAAGTTCAATAGTTCTGCGCCTTGGACATAATGAAGGGAATGCTGAACTAAGCTCTGGGTGTGTTCACAGGCAAACAAAACAATCCAAAAGCAGGAGCCGCAGAACATTTACGTAAACAGTACTGAGAGATATCACCATTGTGCTGAACCGTCACACGAGTGGCATTTTCACTCAGGGTGGCAGTTATTAAAGTCTACATAGCACTAACACTGTATGTTTCTGGTGGTTTGTGTACTTGTGTAGAAACAACTGTACATAACGTAAAGCAAATGCCAAAGATGGCTTAGTTCACCCAAAACTGCATTTACTCACCCTCAAGTCATTTCAAACCAGTTTGACTTTCTTTTTTTTTACCAAAAAGAAAATGTTTGGAAGAATGTTCCAGTCACTGTTTTCCATATAAAAACAGATTTTTACTGCCAAACTCCAAAAAGGACAAAAATAGCAACATTAAAGGGGTAGTTCACCCAAAAATGAAAGTTATGTCATTAATTACTCACCCTCATGTCGTTCCAAACCTGTAAGACCTTGGTTCATCTTCAGAACACTGAATCCAAGAGCTTTCTGACCCTGCACAGACAGCAATGCAACTGACACGTTCAAGACCCAGAAAGGTAGTAAGGGCATTGTTAAAAACAGTCCATGTGACATCAGAGGTTCAACCTAATTTTATGAAGCTACGAAAATACTTTTTGTGCGCAAAGAATACAAAGGGTCAGAAAGCTCTTGGATTTAATCGAAAATATCTTAATTTGTGTTCTAAAGATGAAAAAAAAGTCTTACGGGTTTGGAACAACATGAGGGTGAGTAATTAATGACAGAATTTTCATTTTTGGGTGAACTAGTCCATACGATTGATTGGCTATATTCCATGACTTCCACATGATTTGTGTGTGAGGAACAGGCTAAAGAAAAAACACTTCATTCACTTCAAGATTACCATTTTTCACTTATAATCTTTCCTTTGCTCCAGCTCTCATATATACATATTTAATATGAAGATCCAACAGAGGGAAGATTTTTAGTAAATAATGCAAAGAATTAAGCTAACATAAAACATTTTACAACAGTGGTTCTCAACTCCAATGCCCCCTTATTGTCCACAATATTCAAAGGCCCAATGACTTTTTCAGCTGTTCATGATTTACTAGACGAGGATTAAGGATAAGGATTTAATTGATAAATTAATTTAACTGATAAAATGTTTTTATTATTTACATGACTTTTCCATGTCTAGAAATAACATTTGAGACTTTTTAAGACCATGAGAACCTTGTTTGTTTTTTTTTTTAAGACAAAAATGTTGCTGAAATATTTATATTTTTTAGTAATTCTGTCTTTTTAAATGCTTGCTTTGTCTTATTTTAAGTCACCTTGAGGCTCCCTTGGAAATTTGCTGAGGCCTCTGACCCCTGGTGGAGAACAATGCCGAGTGAAGATTTGGATTATAGCAAATATGTCAAATAGACTATTTTTAGGATAATTTTATAGTGATTTTTCCTTTTTAGGACTTGAAAGTGAACACACACACAAAGAATGAAAAACAGCAGCTTGGTCATTCTTCAAAACATTTACTTTTGCATTCAATCAATGAAAGAAAGTCATACTGATTTGAAATGTTCAGTTTGAAAAAGTCTTTCAATAAGAAATAATTGTAATAATTTAATAATTAAGTCTCAATTAGAGTCAAAAGCTTACATTAGATGTAGTGAAAGAGAAAGAAAGATGGTGGTTGTCACCCCTGCGGAGACAAGGCACTCATGCAGAGAGCCTGACTAAGCAAGATCATGATCCACTTCCCTCTTGGTTATCTTGTGATGGGAAAGAATGTGTTCTCTTGGATTAATGACATGTTTATCCAAAAGGAAGTCACCACCCTTTCAGAAGCCCTGCTTGTTCCTACCCTTCCAAGTCACAGTTTCTTGGCTACAAAGAGAGAGAGCTAGAAAGAGAGTAAGATACAATAGAGGATCAGGAGAAGGAGGTAGAGAGGAAGTGCATAAAGAAAGTTTAGGTGGTCACAGCCTTAGAAATAACAGATATCAAGTACTCCAATAATACCACGCAAGCAGGAAAAAACATATCCTACTTCACCACATCATAAATTACCTTGACAATTACCTTCTTTTATTAACTTTGCTACATCTACAGTAAGCTGTGCAAGAATAAAACAATTAGCCATAGTTTAGTTTGTGACTCTTGAACTAAATACAACCTTCAAATACACTACCATTCAAAAGATTCAGTAAGATTTTCATTGAAAGGATTTTTAAAACTATTATTCAACTACGATGCATTAAATTGCAGTGACAGTAAAGGCTTTCTTGGAAAAAATCTATTTCAAATAAATGTTCTTTTGACATTTCTCAAAGAATCCTAAAATAAGAACATATCCAGAAATGTAAGCTGCACCACTTTGATAATACAAAATGCTTCTTGAGCCCTGAGATAAATGTCATGCCCTGAGATAAAAATATATACATATTCACAATACAAAAGCATAAAAAACTGGCCATATTGACACAGCGGATAAGAGCAGGGCCGTTACTGTTGCCCTCCTTGCCACCTTTCTAACCATTCTGATTGCAGTTTGGATATTTGTAGTAAGAAGTTCAGATCTGAAGATTTGGAAGAGGAAGTGATGATGTGGACTCTGCTAGTGAAGAACTGAGATCTGCTTCCTGCCTGCTCTTTTGTCTCAAGCCAAAAATGTGGGTGAGCCCGGTCAACACCCTTAACCCAAAACTGAGCGCATGTCAGTTTCCTGTCCAACTTGGGGCGCTTAAATAGTGTGTCTTTGAGTTTAGAGATGAGATCCTACATAACATGAACATCACACCATCATAAAACTAATTATGTGAGTGAAAATAAAACAAGCCAATGACCTGATCAAAGACCATGAGCAGACAAGTCAAGCGATTCAGTTATTTTCATAAAAATTTAATTGTTATACCCCAGCAATTTCTTCCCACCACTAGAGAAGAACAGAATTTACACCAATAATAACAGTCTAAAAGCCCACAGTAGTAGGAAAGCTCTTCTCACAGTTCCTCTTGTGTGGTAATAGGCAGGAGGGAAGGGACAGAACTAGGAGGTGCTCTCGTTTTTTTAAATCCAGCACAAATGTGTTCACCGCAATGGTATGAACACTCGAGAGGACTGTGCTCACATTTTCTTCATCTTTTCCAGCAATAACATTTTCAAATGATTTAACAAAACACTGAAGTAGGTAGCAATATTAAAAGATCATCAACCCTTCTCCCATTTTGGCTACATGAGCCTGGGCACACTGGTGCCCAATGATAGATTGGGTGTATAACTCAAACATATCCTTTACCAAGAATTATTTCACAACCAAGATATGCACTCAGCCCTTCAGTTTTCTACAGCCTTTTATTTCTTAAAGGAATAGTTCACCGTTTGTTTTCCAAATTGCCTTTCTGAAAGAGCTTCTGGGCACTCTGTAAGTCTTATTGCTAAAGCTACCATTGTCTGTGTGTTTTCACTGATGCTGCCTTCAAGTGCTATCAGAATGATCGTGAATAGGAATGTGGTAGTTAAAAGTTGCATATGAAAGCAATGTGAGTCGATCGCTTTCAGTTGTCGAGCTCATAATCAGAAGTGGGACTTATAAAGTTTGTGATAGACCAGCTATGTTGTTATTTTTATTCCGCCGTGCTCCCCATCTGTGTAATTCATAAACGCAAATTTATTATGCACAGTATAATCAGATGACTGACTTTGAAACAGTAGTTTTCTGTAAAGATAACAGGCTTGTATTAATAGTGAAATGTTTATTTGCAAAGGCTAGCACTGTCTGCTAATGCGGAGCTTCAAGAGCTCTTGAAGCTACGCCCTCTTCTCCGGGAGCAACAGCTCACTCGCATTTAAAGCAACATACTCAAAAACAGAGCGTTTTGGCTCGTACCCTAAAAGAGGCAATTTTAACAAGCTATAAAAATATATCTGTGGGGTATATTGAGCTAAAACTTCACATATACGCTCTGGGGACATCAAAGACTTATTTTGCATCTTGTAAAAAGGGGCATAATAGGTCCCCTTTAAGTCATTTTTCATTGAAAATCATAAACAGAAAGAGTCAAATCTTTACACTAAATCATCTGATGAAGTTCACAAAACTGATCTGAATAATTCATTCGCAAACCAACTGATCTGGTTCTTGGTTCTCAATTCAGTCGCAGTGGTTACCAGCTCACTGAAGGGAACGATTTTCAGTAAATTACGACTTAAATGTCAGTCTGTTCCTCACACAAAACTACAAAATGACCTACAAAAGTAGACTTGGAACATAGTACATAAGTCATATGAGCTACTTCAATACTTTTATGATGCTTTTGTGTAGTGGCTTTGTTTGGCCTTTTTTTTTTTTAAATCACATGAGATACGGTTTTCTGTTTGGCAGATAAGTGTCATGAGCAGGACTTTGACTTTGACAGCACTTAGAACCCAGCACCTGTGCTGTCTTCATTAGTTTACTGTCTTTGTTTAATAGCTCTGTCTAATAATAGAAAGGCAAAAAAAACACTACTCGTGTCTTTGTTAAAGCTTGACAGCCACAGTGCTCATTCACTTTCATTATATAAAATAAAAAGAGTGGCCATAATATACTTCAAAATTTCTCCTTTTATGTTCTACAGAAGAAAGACAATCAAATAGCTTTGGAAAAAATAAAATGTCCAATCTTGGGGTGAACTATCCCTTTAAATTGTCATGGAATGCGGTTGTGCTGGGATCTCTGTATCATCACGGTTATGAAGCTTTCCTTGTGCTGACCACCTGGCCTTGGCTACGTGATTAACAGTGTTATCAAACTGTAAACACATCTGCACAGCAGCTCCTTTTTCCTACCACTAGCAGGTAACCCGCCCATGCGGTGCCCAGGCCTAAACCGTGCCAATAGTGAGATCACTTTATAACCACAAGGCTTAACTGAAAAAACCTGAAGGAACCAGTGCCTCCTTTTCCCACTGCCAGAGCACACTGAAGCCCGAGTCCAGCTCCTAAAAGGAGTCAGAGCAACACGACAGCAGCAGGAGCTGTAGTTAGGGGGTAATACCACATATTTAGTCCATTACACCCCAATTTGTCTGACTTTCTCTGCAGAGAGAGTGAGAATACCATCTTTCTGAGAGTCTTGCCTCCTCTCCGGACAGGAAGCCAGTAATCAGGAGAACAGGAAGAGTTGGGATGGACTTCCTGCAAACCCAGTGTGAAAGTACATACTGACCTCATCTGAAGTGGGCAGCCAAAAAAACTTAAACATTACAATGGACTGCATGCTTGCCCTAAGAGCAAATGACTCTTATTAGATGCATCACAATTTTAGCAGGATGCCTTTTATGAATCTGTACTAAAATAAACTTGCACTAAGTATACTTCTTTTTAAGAGGGGGTAGATTTTAGTTTAATACTGTATGTATGCTTACTTCATATACAATTTTAACAAAAGTAGATTTGAATGTCCTAAAAATAAAATATGTGACAGAGATGGATTTCTGCGATTATAGCTAGGGAGAGCTTTAGAAATTTGAATTTGGCAACACATAATTCTTCTTAAACTATAAGCATGCTCCGTTTCATTAACACATGCTTTCAGTCTTTAAAATAAACAACAACTTTAATAAAAACTAATAATATAATATATATATATATATACACACACACACACACACACACAGTGTTGGGGGTAACGCATTACAAGTAACGGGAGTAACTTGCAGTAAAACCGTAAATATTGTAAAATATTTAAATTTATATATATATTTCAAAATGTAATTTATTCCTGTGATGGCAAAGCTAATTTGGCTAATCCAAATATGCACATTTTCCAGCAGGATTCTTTTATAAATAAAGTTCACAAGAACAACAATTTTCAATAATACTTCCTTGCTGAATTAAATACAGTAGTATATATTTTTGCCTTGTAAGGTCCAGGTCTAGGATGACTAGATGACAGTACTGTATATAATAGTGATAGTGAAGTGATAGTGATAGTGAAGTGACATTCAGCCAAGTATGGTGACCCATACTCGGAATTCGTGCTCTGCATTTAACCCATCCAACGTGCACACACACAGCAGTGAACACACACACACACACACCGTGAACATACACCCGGAGCAGTGGGCAGCCATTTTATGCTGCAGCGCCCGGGGAGCAGTTGGGGGTTCGGTGCCTTGCTCAAGGGCACCTCAGTCGTGGTATTGAGGGTGGAGAGAGCGCTGGACATTCACTTCCCCCACCTACAATTCCTGCCGGTCGGGGACTCGAACCCGCAACCTTTGGATTACAAGTCCGACTCTCTAACCATTAGGCCACGACTTCCCACAATGGGAAGACAAATCACTTCACCCTTCCTGTCACTTCAACTTCCATATTCTGATTGGTGTTGGAGTTCTATAATTGTGTTTATTTTAGGAAGAGACCCCGTACTCCCTAATGGCCATGTGCACCCCTCCCAGCAGATGCAGGGCTGCTGGAGGTCTAACTAGCTTCCTGCTTATACTGTCAATGCCTCATCACTACCTGGTATGCAAAATCTTGTCTTGCGTTGTTTGTTAAGCCTAAATGGTTCATGGAAACGCTATGAAAAGAAAAATAAAATAATTAATATGTATAAATATTAATATGTGTGAATTGCCACTACTATAAAACTGACACCCCACAGGATAGCATTGTTTGCAGTAGCCCCTCACTGCAGAACAAAGATCCAGGGGGCGGGGTTGGATCCACATATAGGGGGTGGAGATTGGTAGGTTTAGGGGTGGGTTTAGGGATCAGGGGGTGGAGACGGGTAGGTTCAGGTATAAGGTAGAAGGAGTTGGATCTAGATCCAACCACGCCCCCTGGATCTTGTGTTCTGCAGTGAGGACCATCTCATTGTTTGGGACACCGCCATATTTATGTTACCCTGACATCTACTGGACAGTTGTTGCAAGGACATGTGAACTGAATTTTTCACACACTGGCCAAATAACTAGTACACAGTCTATCAATACCAATAATCATTTTGAATTAGTAAGAGCTTTAAGATGAAAACATTAGCGATTTCTAAAGTCACAGATAACAGACTCACAGTTTTACATTTACACTATTGCTCAGGTCTCTTATGCTCACCAAGATTGCATTTGTTTGATAAATACAGTAAAAACAGTAACATTGTTCAATTTTATTAAATTATTTTTTTCTATTTTAAATTTTAATATATTTTAATTGTAATAATTTATTCCAGTGATGGCAAGGCTGAATTTTTTGCAGCTAATACACTTCAGTCTTTAATGTCACATGATCCTTCAGAAATCATTCTAACATGCTGATTTGGTTCTCAAGAAACATTTATGTTGAAAATAGTTGTGCTGCTTAATATTTTTGTAGAAACCGTGATACTTTGTTTTTTTAGGATTCTTTGACATTTCAATAGAACAACAATTTTTTGAAACTAATTTTGAAAAAAAATTCATTTTGACAACGTAAAAGTCTTGTTGCTTTTGATCAGTTTAATACATTCTTGCTGGATAAAAACATTAATAATTAAATTAATAGCATTAAAAAATATTACTGACCCCAAACGGTTTTAAAAGTAGTGTATATATTGTCATTAATAAGCATCATCAAACTACTTTTCAACTCCAATAAATGCATATTACACCTCACATAAAAACACAAATATAAGAAACTGCGAAATAAAAGAACAGAAATAAGAGAAACGTACACTGGTAAAAGAAAAATCCTTTAGCACACTGCAAATTTAGTCCAATATATACAATGACTTGAACTTGTATATCCTCGTCTGGCAGGTTTGCCAGGAAATGTGCAAATAAAGAAGTGTCAATATAAGAAAGGCAGGCACTGTTTAGTAGGGTCTGTGAAAACAACACTGCAGGGCAAAAATCTCTTCCTAAAGCACTACTTTATTAAATGGAAACCTTTGGTAGAGTCGTAAGTGCCTGTTAAAATTAGATGTAATGGTTTTATTTTTCATTTTAAGAAATACATTAACTTCTGTACACCAGTGCCAGAGGTTTTTTTGCCCACTGAATTTCTTTCACTCAATGGGGGATTTATGTTGTTGTTTTAATGAAAGACTTCAGTTAAAAACACCAAACCTAGCTGTACCTTAATATGTACAGCAGTTACACTTGCTAGAACTCTAATCTAAATTATCCTTGATGTAATCTTATTTGGATTCACAATATAGCTCACCTGGGTCTAGATGACTAAATGTCCCGATGACGAAATCCAAAGTGGACATAGCTAATATGCCCAGTAGAACCAACTGAAGGCGTACAATCCATTTTACCCCGGCCAGGTTAATCCCGAGCAGACCGATCAGAACGGCCACAGAGATGCCCCTCACCACCCACATGCTCTGTAAGTTCAGCACCTGCGCAATGGACTCTGCAAAACCAGTGATGTACATCGCTCCAGCCACACACTGTCAACGAGACACATGACTGCCATCAAACTTGAGAAGAGTGAACGACCACCCAATGAATATGCAATATAACTAATACAGAAAGGAGTTGCTCACCTGTCCAAACACATATAAGAGTCCCACAGTTCCTCCAACCCTTCCTCCGAGCACAGTGGAGATCATGGAGTAGACCCCACCGTTACCCACACTGCAACACTCACACACGCCAATGCCTGACATCACCGTAATCAAGGCGACTAATACCACCAAGGATACCAGAAGCATGCCCAGCAACACACCGGTGTTACCCTAAAGATGATCAAATGGGAAAAATGTTACATTTTCATTGGATGCCCATTTAATAGCTGCCGAAACATGAGACGTAAGAAAGCCCGTTTCCACCATGAAAAAAAAAAAAAAAGGTGGTTGCGACTTTTTCTCTCACAACTTAAACTTTTCTCACGATTCTGACTTTTTCTTCAGAACTGTGAGATATAATGTTAACGGAGAAATCTGAATTGTAAAATATGAACTCACAATTGCAAGAAAAAAAGGCAGAATTGTTTTATTATTTATGTAAAAAAACGGAATTGAGAGATGTAAACTTGGAATGTAAGAAAAAAAAGTCAGATTTCAGTTTCTCTCTCACATTCATGACTTTTGCCTTTGTAAATTGTGAGTTTGTATCCCGCAAGAAGTAATTGCGACTTTTTTTTTTTTTATTCCTTGGTGGATATAAACCAAAACATTGCTTGGAATATCTTTTCAAATGCCATTTAAATAGATCCTCTGACACATATATGCGCTACAAGCATCATGAAATCTATGATAAAACATAACTTACCACAAGCCAGCCAGTCCGTAAAAAGAGCACCACCCCAAAAATGTTGATCATGCAGGTAGTAAAGACTCCATCCCAGGTGCCAAAAAGAACAGGTTCCCAGACGAAGAGCTGCACCTTCCACCAAGGCTGAGCATTACTCTGGGAACCCTACACAAACCAGTGTCACTCATATCTAAATATGCTCCCATTCATTTCAGTTCCTCTGCTCAGGGTAGAACATTAGGTTTGAATTTATGGGTTTCTAATTATTTTTATGGTAAAACGTACTGATTTGCCATTACCTGTGCATCTTCATGGAATAAATCTTGAATTTGAGGATTCATGCTCCCTCCTGGTCAAGATTACAGTAGCTGGATCAGAAGAATGTAAAGAAAGGCTTCAGTACAGTATACACAAAGACAATTTTAACAACATTTGCCAAATGATGGCCTACAAAAAGGCCAACAAAAGCCGTCTGTTAATAAATGACACATTAATAAAACACATAGAATTAATATGACCAACATTTTAAAACTGTAAGATAAAAGGCAAACAAACGCATTGAAGTTCACGTGACTAAGTTGCGTAGTAGGCTACTTACTTTGTGTTTGTGTTTTACTTTAACATTATGTAGTGCAATGGGTTCGTTGTAAACTCAATAAGAAATGCCAGTAATAGCAGCCCTAAATAAACGGATAAACTGCTGTTTTGGGATATTGTTAAATTGTAAATTCCTTGAGTAATCATAAAGACACTGACTCACCTGCAGTAGCTGTGCTCCCGGATGCAGCAGCAGGTGGAGAATGTGAGAGAGGCACGAGCGCACACACCTGAGGACTCGTTTCCGCGAATCGGTTCTTTTGAACGGTTCGTTTATAGAACAACCGGTTAAAGCATCAAACATTAAAAAATTATATTTTTGTAAGTTTTATTTGTAGTAACTATTGAAGAGGTGCTATTGACGTAGCTAACTAAATTGACAGTAACCATGACACAATGTTTTAGTATAGGAGGCCTATATTAAAATCGTTTGATCCTATCTCTTAAAGAGTTTTAGCTTAACAGCTGTTTCTGTGTGTCGCTGATCTTCATGGAAATGCTACGTGTGCAATAAACGTCATTAAACAAATATCTGCTCTGTGTGTGTGTGTGTGTGCGCTGCCAGTTTACAGATCTTATTTGCATTTCACTGTTCTTCGACTAGCCTAACGGTGCAGGATTTCAGTATTGTTTATTTCTTGTCATTTATATAACCAACTAGTGAACATTTATGATGTATAGTGAAATAAAAATCATAGACTTTTATGCAAATTTGGCTAGTTGTGGTCATGTGTCAACCATTCACGATTTAAAGCCATATTTTCAACCCCAGTCCACATTTTTGCCAGTTTAAATCTCACAAAAATGTTCCCAGGGTACATTTAAACCCACAGATTTTATTATTTTTTTTAAAGAATCCTATGTTAAGGACCATTTAATTAAACCATAGAAATACTACTGTGAATAATTTACATCATACACTTTTTTGACATGACAGATTTTAGCATTTAGTTCAAATGAATTGGGAGAAATATGCTTAATTGTATAAAATATATATGCAATCACAATGCAAAAAAAAAACGTTTATAATCATAAAGGGAGGCTTCATTTACTTTAGAATAAAATTATTTCTTGAGTTTTGTTAAAAATGTGCTAGACATTTGGTTTCACGAGATTCACATACAGTAGTGCTTATACTAAGTAGGCAGGGGCCACCCATTCCTGCGATAAGTGATCAGGAAACATGGAAAAAGCACTCAACAACGATGTATTTGGAAATTTAATATTACACAACAAGAGGCACGCAATCAAAAACATCCAGTCAGAACTTTTTCCCCATGTCTTAGGCAAAGTATTGCATTAATGTATGTTCTATGGAAATAATTTGGCTACAATAAAATGGATACATATAAAAATATAACCAGTGTACAGAGACAGTCAGAGGACATGCACTCCCCAATAAAAATGTCTAAAACTATTCAGAAGAGCTTTCTTACTACATAAACCATTCAGTTTTTCACTCAAATTAAGCTTGAAAGAAAACAATGATCCACCGCCAGTAACACCAGATGAGACTTTGATGCTTAAAATACCCAATCGATAAAAAAGGACAACAGTCATGTGTCTAAATGGATATGAACTTTTACCAACAACAATTGAGCTTACAAAGAAAACGCAGTTCACTAAAAGGAAATAAAGCAAAAACAAGACATTAAGGTCTTCCGTCAAATTATCATTTCACTTTCATCAATTTCTGGAGCATCTGTAGCAGTAATTACTGATTAAATATTTATAATGCAGATATCACATGATACTGAAACGATAAATAACATCCTAGAAACTCATCCTCTGAGGGTGTATGAGATCCATCCAAGGTTTAATCAAATTGTAATTACTAAAACTGCATTCAGAGGCAATTCTTAGAGGACAGTACATTTGTAATTTTACAAGCAAGAACACAAACATGATTTTGTCACAAAAGTTGAGCTGAAAGTCATCAGGGAATGAGTAAACCAAAATGGCAGCAAATATTAAATGTGACCCTGCACCACAAAACCAGTCTTAAATGTCAATTTTTCAAAATTGAGATTTATACAATCACCTGAAAGCTGAATAAATAAGCTTTCCATCGATGTATGGCGTGTTAGGATCAGATGATATTTGGCTGAGATACAGCCACTTAAAAATCTGGAATCTGAGTGTGCAAAAAAAAACAAAAAGAGAGAAAAATCGCCTTTAAAGTTGTCCAAATGAGGTTCTTAGCAATGCATATTACTAATCAAAAATTAAGTTATGATATATTTACGGTAAGAAATTTACAAAATATCCTCATGGAACATGATCTCTACTTAATATCCTAATGATTTTTGGCATAAAAGAAAAATCGATAATTTTGACCCTTACAGTGTATTTTTGGCTATTGCTACAAATATACCCCAGCGACTTGAGACTGGTTTTGTGGTCCAGAGTCACAAATCATGTTGAACTCTCTCTCCACTCCAAGAAACGTGCACAGCAAAATGCACAACTTAAAATATACAACCTATTTACAACATGTAAAAATAAAGGGACAGTAAAGTAATGTTTAGGCACACATATAATAGACCGCAATCAAAAACAGAAAAATGTCTTTGACACCCAGAACATACGAACTATAAAGAAAAAAGAAAAGAATAAAACACACAGGACTGCTCGTAATGGGCCTCATTCACGAAACATAAGCAGAGCGAATTTGTGTGTAAATTGTTTATAAAACCATTAAACAACTTACAAAAAAAGTTTTTAAAAATGATTTACAAAGAAATGAGTGTACAGTTTGGCATGATACTATGAATATAAATAATAAAGCGAAGATTAATCAAAATACAGTTTTGGGGCAAGCAGGTAAATTTCAATAAACAATCTGAGAGAACGGAAACAAAGCTTAGAATTTACATGATTAGTTATTAAGCTAACAATAAGAGATGTGCAATTAACAAATGTGTACATATACATTAGTACAACTTTACCAAACATTACACTTTATTTTTTGTTCTATATTAATCCAATAAGTAACAGCAAGTGAATCGGATACAAAGACATATTTGCTAATGGATGGGGTGTTGGGAGACAAAGAAAAAGCATAAAAATATGATTTCAGACCATACATTCTTAAACCATCTTTCTTGATTTCACTCAACACTGATATAGATTATATCAGATTTTTGAATGTGTACATTATGCAGACGGAAGGTGGTAATTAAAAAGTGCTTAAAAAAAAAAAAAAAGCTGAAAGTGCTATTTAAAGGGTAATGTTTATCAGATCTTGAAATTCAAGAAGACAGACTGTCAACAAATTAAATCATCTTATGGAAACCAGTATTTTTTATAGTATATTGTATTTTGACTATTTGTATTTGTAAGTCTGAACTAACCACTGAGTCAGGCACAATGATGACAAACGAAGAATAGCATACCGGTTAGTGCTGTTGTCCTGGACAACTGCATCCCCAAATGTGAGATATGTGAAAACAAACCCTCTACAGATGCCTTGCTCCCCAACTGATTGGCAAGACAGACTCTAACAAAAATGTACTGATTCCCACAGAAGCAGCATGAGAATATCTACTTTTTGATCCAATAACTTTAGGAGAAATGTGCAAAAATATTTCATGATTATATCATCTCATTATATAAAATTATGGGCTAGGTCCATACAAATTCAGTATGACAATACCTGCAGATTGCTCAAAACAAAATGTGTCTTGGAGAGATTTTTTTATGGGAGCAGAGAATGCAAATATATATAAAAACATTTCAACAAGTAATTAAAAGCACAAAAAGATGAAATAACCAAATTAGCTTACAATGACAAGGGTGAGAAAAATGTTACTCGTTTTTTAAACAAAAGTGACTTGCAGTACATCAATCACAAAGTGCCTTACTCAAGTCTAGGGAATTAAAGTAAGGTCCTTTCAGTACCTCTCCAGACAACATGTTTCAAAATACCTAAACCGATTGTAATGCTAGGCTAGAGTAGTTTCTATAGACCTACATTATTAGGTCAGTCCGTTAAGCCTGATGTTCCAGCAAAAGAACTGAATGCTAACAAGAGGCCAAATCAGAATTGAGCTTTCTCTCGGGGAGGCTACGTTGACCCTATAATTTAGACTAGAGCTTGAATTCTTAATTTTAGAACACACAGGGGCTAGCTGATTTGGCAAGCCAGAGTGTGTTTGTCCCAAACACTACATGTGTAATACACAAATAATGCAGTGACACATAAAGAGCATCCTATAGTCTGATAATAAAATCGAATGCGTGCATCACTCTGCTCCTTTCGATTCTCACATATGCGTGATTGTTTAAAGATGGAAAATCATAAGTATTTGCACAGAGATTACATTGCCTTCACTGACAGAACTATAAAGTGCCTTTAAAATGCTTTAAATCATTAAAAGCTCCTGTTTAGCCAAAGGTTTGGCTGCTTGTAGCATCTGGAGATGACGTTAGTTGAGTTCTTGTTTCACTAACAAGCGAGAACTCTGGGAAGTCCGTTCCTCCGTGACCTCTCAGGCTAACTTGTCCACTGGCAATGCTAAACTGTGAGGATATTCCAGATCGTGAGCTTGGGAATTGAGATCGAAAGTTCTGGTCAAAAGTAGAAATCTGAAATGTTTGACTAATGCTTTGCGCATCTGTTTTTTTGGGAGAGGTCACTTGATCGAGGAAGTCCTCCGTTGGCGAAACTGAGGAAGGGTTTATCTCGTCACCCGAAAAGGAGAAGGAGTGTTGGGAATCTACTAAAAGACTAAAGTTAGGCTTCTCCAAGGTGGATCTCAATGGCGAGTTCATGCTCGGTCTGAACCGGGATGGGGAGGTGAACTGCTTCTCCGTAGAAAACAAAGGCTGGCCAGCAAGACTGGCACTGTCATTTACAAACGTAAGACTCTGGTTGTTCAGGTATGTGTCGTTCTGACTGGTCCTTTCCAGTGCTTGCTGGAGAAACTTGGAGTACTCCTGTAGAAGGCTGGCCTTCTCGGCCGGGGGAGCTTGTGAACTGGTTCCCAAAGTCTCGGTGGGGCTGCTCTCATCAGAAGAGTTGATAGAGATGCTGGACGTGACCTCGGTGTCCGCCACACTGAAGGAAATCTCTGCTTGCCCGTTGGCCTTATTGGAGTAGTGATCGAGAAGCGTCTGCAGGACCTCGTCTGGAAGGACGTTCTTCTCATTACTGGACTTGATCTCCACGTTCAGCGTCTGAGTCTCAGAGAGGATTGTGGCGGGAACGGTCTCATCGATGACGCTCGCTACAGCTGCCTGAGTGACAGAAGGCTGCGACACGATGCTGCTCACGTTAAGCGCATAGTCTCGACTAGTGTTTGCCGCCTGAAGGTATCGCTTCTTCTTGAGAAACTGCATGGCGTCGTCGTAATTCGTGCTGCTCCCAGTTGGTTTCGTTTGTCCTCCTTGTAGGTTGTCAACAGACTCCATGTCAGGATTGGTCTCGACATCCAAGAGACCTTTGTTGTCCACAATTTCAAACGTGTATCTCGTTACTTTGCTCTCTTCGAATGAGGACAAGGGTGAGAGGCTCTGGGGCTGTTCTAGGGATTGCAGTTTCAAACCTCTTCTGCTGGCGATTTTCTTCAGCACTAGTTTTGGAGGACTGATGATCTCGTCATTAGACTCCTCCCCTGCGAGATGCCTGTTGCCAGGCGGGGAATCAGGGAGCTCAACAGAATAATCTGTCACAACATACTCGTCCTTCACCTTGGTGTCTACAGTGTAAAGAGGAAGGCACTCCCTTTTGGCCAGTTGGTTTTCCGTCTTCTCCTCGTTACCAGCTTCAACCACTTTGTCAACAGTTGGACTTATAAGCGCAACCCGACTTCTATCAGAGGTCTTCTGACGTTTCTTCTTGGGAAGCATGCATTCCTTGGCAGGAAATGAGAAGCCCAAGCTCTCTGAGGTGCGAAGAGGGCCATCTTTGGCAGCTGCTTTCTGCACCTTCCTGTCCTTATTCTCATGGCACATTCGTCTGTGCTTTAGTACTCTGTCGGTTCTGGAGAAAAACTGTTGGGGAAAATATACATCATGTTTCAGACTGTATAATGCACGCTAATATTTTAATTGCACAGAATCAAACCTGATTTGCTTTGAACTGCGCATACCTGATGGCAATAGTCACACTGGTAAGGCTTTTCCCCGCTGTGTGTCCTCTTATGTCTCTCCATATGGTATTTCTGAATAAATTTCATTCCACACTCATCACAGCGAAAAGGTTTTTCTCCTAAAGGGGAGACATGACAGGTAATTATGAACGATATAAAGAACAATTTAGGCAAGTCACTTAGGCCTACTTTTTCTCTGCCAAGACTTGATGGAAAAAAACTAGGCTTTGACCCTAGACTTGCTTTCTCAGAGTATAAAGATGTACCACAAAAAAGGGGCTTGCAATGGACTACATTTAGAAATGGATCATTGACTTCTGTACATTTTCTGTACTGTACATTCTTTAAGAACATATCTTACAACACCTTGAAGAGAAATCTAAAATGTCACTTATTTGTCTCCACTGGTATAATCCCTTTCCGCTCACCTGTGTGGATCTTCTCATGTCTCTGAAGCAGGTACTTCTGAATGAAGCGCATGTCACACTGATTGCACTGAAAAGGCTTTTCACCTGCAAAAAAAAAATAAAAACATACATTTTTGTTCACCATTTTGTTCTTTTATATGACAATTATTCCCAAAACACATTACACCACCCACCTGTGTGAATGAAGACATGTCTTTGTAAATGGTAGTTTGTCCGAAAAGCAGCATTGCAGTGCTCACAGACATGAGATTTTGGGTTTTGGTGCCCAAGGGAGCCATCTTCATTAATAGTGAGAATCTAACAAGATGGAAGAGGAAATATAGTTTAAAACTACTGTGCTTCTTTAAAGCATCATAACTCCAGAGTGGTCATAATACTTTGTGTCCTTGGGTAACCAATACCAAAAAAGGACATGATAAATGTCAGTCCGGCTTACTCACAGATGTGCATCGCACTTTTTAGTGTAATAACATTTCTATGAGTAAAAACAATCACTTCAGTAGGAAAGCAGCCTTGACATAAATAAAATAATATATAAAAAGTAGACAAAATAAGCAATGTCAGGACACTTTCAAACTCACATTAAACTTTAAATTATTTTACCACCACTGCTTTGCACTGTAAAGCATCTCTCACTTAGAGAACTGGTATTTTAGAGCATAATGGTATTTTATTAGCGGCATCTCTGATGAATTATAGTAAACCTTTGCAGGCGAGCGTTGCTTCCTCTTCTTCTTTTTGTGACAGTCAGATGGGTCCCTCCCCGGTTTCTTCTCCTTTTTATTCAGAATCAATGAGTCTGGCACTTTCATCTCCTGCTTTATATTTACCTAACAAAAACAACAACAAAAATCATTAGTTAAATTCATTTACTGAATTTCTCAGTTACAGTGTGCATATTATATACATATTTTTATTACGATAATATAGCTATATTGCTGTCTAATTCCGACATATTGGATGTGCAAATTTGCTTTAAAGAAATGCACACTTTCTTTACCCAATAATTACTCAGGTTTTTTTGTGTGTGTGTGTGTGTGTGTGGTTCATAGACAAGGTTGTTGGAACTTACACAAGTAAAATAAATAATAGTGTTAAAGCGCTGCAGTAATTAGCTCTTAATTATCCCTAGCAGCTGTACACTTACTGGCATATTGAGTGTATAGTGTAATTTATGGGAGATTCGCTGTGAGAAAGCTGCTTCATCCTGTCTGTCATTTTTCACCGTCTCCTCGTGAACCATCAGGTCATCCTGGGACATCAGATCATGCGAGGTCAAGCCTCCACCTGCCAGGTCTTCGTCATCATCCTCTGCCAAAAGGGGATGATTAGCCAAGCTCCGTTCCCCAAGTGTCATATCCAAACTGCCTCTTCTTCCTCTTCCGTCCACCCTTGAGGGTCCCAGACCTCTGGATGAGTGGTGAAGCCCCACAGGGCTACATTTCATAAGCATCCCCTCCAGCTTGTCATCAATGTTCATCGCTGAACGCTAAGCAGTTTAGCTGAAGCTACAGGAAGAGACAGGACCAACATAAGGATTTCTATCAGCAGTTGCGTTCACAGCACTTCCTCTCCGTCGACCTGGCTGAGAGAAAAAACAAGCTTGAGTTTAAAGGCAACAACTCGCATCCCCCCTTGACAAGCAGGAGCAAAACCTGATGATCCATGTTCTCCAGCACGATATGAGGTCAAAAGAGCATCTTGTGCATCAATGGATGGAAATCTGATCTTTTGAAAATCCTAAACATCATTTCCAGGTTTAAATGGAAAAAAACTGCTATTTTGGTCTAGCCCAGGGATCCTCAAATCAGGACCATTCCTGCTCTAACCCTAATCAAACACACCTGAGCATGCTAATCAGAGTCTTCAAGATCATTAGAAAAGCTAGGTGAGTTTGGTCAGGTTGGAGCTAAACTCTGCAGCAGATTGGACCTCCAGGGAAAGATTTGAGGAACACTGGTCTAGCCTATATGCACAATCAAAATAATAATTTTTCATCACCTGCTGGGCAGAGGAAAATGACATTAAACCCGATCAGACTTGACACGTCTCGAAAAGTCATTGTCAGAATTGCTACTGGAGCATAAACTGATTTAATAAGGACGCATTCATGCCTTTTTACATCAGATTCATACTTCTCATCATGAAGAACTGACTCAAAATGGATTGCAATACATAATTTCTTACTGGTTTAATGAGGCTTATTATTTATTTGTATTCTGAAACTCAATTCAACTGTAACGACACTATTGAATGAAAATACAGAAACTTTGCTCAATAATGACTGCTGTCAGCTGTAAAGCTATTTTATAGCTGAAATTTAGTTTCACAATAACTGATGCAACTCTGACCTTGTTACTGAACAGAACAGAGATGAATAATAACATTTTATCCTCTGTAGAGCTGCTAAAAAGGAATTGAAATATTTAATATTTGATGAACTTTGCAACACTGACAATGTTATTTTCCTGTTTATTACTGTGAAGCAGCTCGGAAACAATCCGTATTGTATAAAGAGCTATATACAGAAATGACTTAATCATAAATATTAATATGAATATTACAAACATACCTGATTGGGATTCATTATTAACCCAGGATGACCTTTAGATAATTATTCTCTTATTTTACTGAGGCATATGAGCTGGTTGGCATCCTGCAGTTTTGTCATAACAGATGTTACCAGATGAGACTGTCATACAATCTTATTTTTATAGCATTTTCACAATATTGTTTCAAAGCATCTCTACAGATAATTTTCCCTCAAGTCAAGTTATATATGACATTTCAAACAAAATACAACCCGCATATTAAGTGAATCAACGTATGATTAAAAACAAATGGCCATAAGTGTTTAATCTCTATACTAGCTTAATAATGCTGATGTGCACTAACTAAAAATACACGACTGTTTACAGTGACACTCAAGCACAACACTCTGTCAGAGATACAGCTGCGCACTTAATTTGACACGAGCTTAGTAAAACTACTGTATTTTAATAAAGACTTTATATAAATGTAGTTTAAAATCGGCCTGATCTCCATCTCTACGCTGCCGTTTCACCACGCACACAGAGGCCGGACTGCAAACATTTTCACGGCTGATTGTAATGAAGAGCCTCGCAGATGAAGAGCAAACATACCGCATGTGTCTTCAGTGCAGCGCTGGCGGCGGGTTCGAGCCGCTCATGATGTGTTTGTCAAACTTTACTGCGATGCTGCGGCTAGCATGAGAGGCTAGCGAGCTACATTCCATCTACAGCTGCGGTGCATTGTGGGATGGCAACGGAGCCATATAGAGAGAGAGAGAGTTGCGACAACTCCGTCGGTTTTTTCAAGCAATGTCGCTCAATAGTTCCCGGAAGCTCGCGCTCATACTATCTAGAGATGCAGCAGAAGAGTTTAAAAGGTAAGACATTTATATATTTTCAGCACAGCTAATCAAATCGCCTTGTGCATTAAAACAGATCATTATTAGATTATTCCTCGCTTAATTAGTAGATTTACGGGATGTTATTCATTCTCTACGTGTATGCATTATATATTTTATTTTTTCCTTATTTTCTCCTGTGTGTTTTATTATGTGATATGTGACTGTATAGTATTATCTGTTATGATGTATTTTCTATGCCAGTGTCAAAGATGAATTTCTGTTCAGTTGCATACATCGTTGTGTAATTAAGGCTTTTAAGCGTGATTTTTACTGGTAGGGAGTTATTTAATAGACTTGGGTTTATTGCAAAGGATGCTGATGGACCTAAGTGAGAATCAAAATTATGCTAGACTAAATTTCCAAAAATGTATTATATACCACCACTATTTTATAGAAGTAATCACAGTAAACCTGTACATTATTACTGTATTTTATTCTTAAACGTCTTTGCAACTATAGAAGTACTGTGTTGAAGGAGCAGTGATGCCACAGGACTGAAATGTGACGGAGAGCATCACTTAATCATTTCTCCTGTGTTTTTCTCCTTCTCTGTCTTGCTTTCAGAACAAGAACCACCTGAGGACTCCCTGTAATGAGACATCACCCTCACCATGAGTCTCTTCACTGGGTTTGGCAAGTCTCCCTGTTCTTTGAGGAAAAAGTGCCAGTTCCCAAGTATGATTCCATTACATTTTGTTGGTGTAATCTATTGATTGCTCCTGCTGATTATATCCAGCCTCTCATGAAGACTTCAGATGACCCAACACTTGTGAAGAGATGACGCCAGCCCTTGAGAGGACTTCAGATGAAGCTGACTCTGAATAAACATACAAAACTGCTTTAATTTGTTCATAGAAACATTCATTTTCTGTAAAGCTGCTTTGAAACTGTGTATAATAAAAAGTGCTATACAAATAAATGTGAATAATTTAATTCTATGTATAGTTTATTATAAATGTATAAATAGATTGCTGTAAATAAGAGCATAACAAAAGTCAACATACATAAAATATATGATTAAATGTGTAAAAATGTTTTAAGTTGTTTTAAATTTGAATATACTACGCATATATTTTTATATATTAATAACAGGGGTGCACAAGAATCAAAAACATTAAACAAGATACATTCTCACTTAATCTTAAAATATCTTCACTTATTTGGAATGCATTTTCTATGAACAAACTTAATATTTAGCATGAGATTAGTAAAACGACAATGAACATTTAGATGTGATTGCACTTGACTACAACATACAAGTTGTAAGAACACACACCTTCATACATCTATATATATATATATTCAGAGTCTGAAGTTACCTTGGTAAAAGACCACGATGTCGTTTATATAACATGGACCTTTACAACGGTAACTTCAGCCTAAAATATGTTAACAAGGCAGGTAAGGATAGCTGACCAAATTAATCCTCAAATATTAGCGGATTGTATCTTTTAATTTCATGGATTTTATTTATTTTTTCTTTTGGTGTTAAATAAATTAACAAATTAATATTAAAAAATATTTTTAAAATCTCTGAAATATTAGTTGTGCAGACTACATTTAAATAATATATAAATAAATACTTTTATATAAATACATTTGTAACATTGTTATATTTGAATTATATTTTATTTCAGGTCTATCTAGATATGCATATCGCATTTTATAGTCTGATTATCTCTGTTCAGATTGTACATTTATTTGAATGACTTGACAGTCATTTGAGATATATTTTAATGTTTTATACATTTCAAAATGATGCACTATATTGTATGTGAAAACAGAAATAGAAATAGACCCTCAAAGGTTAAAAAGCCCCTAAAATAAACTTCCAGGGGGATAACCTGAAATTATTTATGTAAAAACAATGATAATAAATAAAATGAATTAAATGCTAAAAACACAAAAACAAAATTAATCTCAATATATTTTTTTTATTTTGTTGGGGGAAAAAAACGTTTAATTAATTAATATATAAACACTCCCAGTTTCTGTTAATAAAAAGGTTAAAAACAACCAGTTTTAATTAAACCATCAACATAATTACGAGAAATACCACAGAAAAATATATCCAATATGAAGGATTGTTGAATATAGTCTTAGAGATGAGATGAGAGATGATATAGTCCTTATGAGGGGCATTTAAGTAAAAATAAAGTTGCGAACCACTGCCCTAAAAACAACTTGAACAGGTTAAATAGTGGCACTTAAATATAAAAATATTAATTTCTGATCTTGGCTCAATTTGATAAAAAATAAATAAAAAAGTGTTCACTCATTTAACTTGTTAAAACCTGTTGTAAACCTTCAAACAAATTCAAATTCAAACAAAACATCTGACCACAGCACAATCTGTAATATCAAAGGCTTTGGTTATAAAATTTGTTCATAAGTATAACACGCCACAAGAGGGAAGCATTACAACCCAGAAACAAATGGAGATTCTTCCTGAGAAAATGGCTGAGAGGCTTGATCAGTTAAAAGAAATGCACTCTTTTTTACCAGTATACAGCTCAATTCTTATTCAGTGTTAAAATTAAACTTTTAAATATATTTGGTTATGTAATTCCCTGACATACATGAGCATTCTCATACATGGTGTATTTGCATTACACCTCAAGCAATTTCATATCCACTGAAATACAATCAAAATGAACTACATAAAAATCCAAACGACCCTCACAACATATGAAAACACAAGCCAAATGATAATGGTATTTTTTTTATTATCACCATTAGTGTTACACAATGATTTTAACAGTATATATACAAAAGGGTTTTATCTGCCCCACTTTGAACCCCCCCAAAAATTGTATTCCTTCAGCCAGATTTATATCAAAACACTGATCCGCCCACCCATCATAACAGATGACAAATATGGCATTCATAGTGAAAGCTGAGGCAACAAATAAAATATGCAGAGTTAAGTCTTGAATAGGACATAAACAGCATATTAATATTTCTCGGATGAACTGAACCATATAAAGGGAGGGGATCAGTGGTCACAAACAGCTTATGTTTTTATGGCTAAATGTGCAGAAAAGTGACAGACCAGCATATTATGATGAATTTATGCCACTTTGTTTGCTGTATGGGCGTCAGGGCAAATTTAGTTTGCATGCGAGTAAGACAAGTTACTTTGCTTTCATAGGAAATCTGACTTTTGGTGTCCTCTGCGCCAGGTGATAAAGATCATTTTGCATGTTCCACAGAAACTGGACACGTTCCAGATGTGCAAGACCACCATTATGAGGAGGGGTGTGGGGTACGATAAAAATGGAACTGCTGGATTCACTAAGAAAACCCACCCTCTTATTTTGCCTTGACAGTTTTAATCTGTGCTTTTGTGTTTTAAGGTGAACTAAAGTAGTAAAAGCTGATGAAAAGTAGAAAAAAAAGGAATGATTTTAACACATTTTGGCATCAAAAAGCATAAAGGAAAAGACATTAACAAATTACAAAGAAGTGATTCCACGGTTCAAGATTAATCAATACTAATTAAGTTGTTCTTTTGTTTCTGTCTGAAGTGTTAAGAATTGTCCGTTACCTTCACAAACTCTCGTGTAGGTCAAATTAGTGCAGTAACAAAAGTAACCAGGTTTAAAATCTGGCTTGTGAACATGGAAATAAATAAAACAGCACCCCATTCAGTCATTATTTGGACTCTTAAACTAGTGTAATTGATACCCATTTACACCAGAGCACCAGATGCAAGAGGCTGACAAATGTTTAGGATTGAGAGAAAGACTTTAGTCCCCAAGGCCAGTCTCTAGGAGTGTATGCTTTTCTGGATTGACATCTCCAAGGCCTCCTGGTGTTCTGGTTGTCGTGGCTGGAACCCTCACATCTTACTGAAGCACTCTTTAGCATTGTTCCACACTTGAATTCCCTAAAAACAAAACATGCTTATTTTTTTATACAAGTATGCCACTTCTCCCTTGTGTCTAATCAGTAGAAACTGGTTTTTTGATTGTTTTGTAATGACAAAATGTTTTTTAGTTGTTTTTTTTTGCTGGCTTTGATGCTACTCACTTTTTTACACATGCTGATCTGCATGATGGCATAGCTGACGAGAGCCTCTCTGAGATCGTGGTCTTTCTGCTCTTTAAACCTCTCAATGTCCACCCATGCACTTTCCACAAACTCGCTACAAAAAAAGACAAAGATTCTTGGTGTGAAATAATTACTCAAATGAAGCTTTGACGTGAATGGATATATCCTCAAATCTACTTATTTTTAAGAAAGCTCTGAATAATTAGCCTGTTTTTGGGTTCAACTCACCTTTATTAGGTGAGTTTCTCAGGGATGCAACAAAATGAGCATTTGTATTTGGAGCATATAGTTGTTACATGTCAGTCCTTGTCTTGTGTTTCCCCTCCTCTCGTGTCCCTATTTGGCCATCCTCGTTCCTTTCCTCATTAGTTTAATTAGTCCCTAGCCCTGTGTTTGATTAGTCCACACCTGTTCCTTGTTTTCCTAGTGTTTATAAGCCCTGTGTTTCCTAGCCCCTGTGTCCGGTCATCACGTCAGATGTGTTCGTCTCTCCCCATGATCCCTGTTTGTCGGCTGGTTGATAATAAATGTGCTTATTGGAACTCCTACGTCTCCTCGCTCCTTGTATCCCGAGAGGGAACGTGACAGATGACCGGACCTACAAAGTAAGCGGCGCTCCTTTTTTCCCGCTCCCTCCATGGCGATGGAGTTCGCCGCCCGCCTCCGCGCCCTGATACTCTGCGATCTCCCCTTCGTGGAGTACACGGAGGAGTTCTGCGAGCTGGCCGGGAAGGCGGAGCTGCACGACGCTGTCATCCTCCAGCTCTTCCGGCTCGGGGCCTGTCACCACCGCCCCATGAACCTCCCAGACACCACGGGATTGACCTGGAGGCTGGGGATATACCGGTGTCTGGGAGACTTCCGGGCCCGAGTCGAAGCTAGCCCGCCGTCGTCAGCGGCTCCCCCGAGCCCGCCGCCGCTCGCGCTTCCAGAGCGCCCCCGCGAACTCGCGCTTCCAGAGCGCCCCCGCGAACTCGCGCTTCCAGAGCGCCCCCGCGAACTCGCGCTTCCAGAGCGCCCCCGCGACCCCGCGCTTCCCGAGCGCCCTCCCGCGCCGGCTCCACGCACGTGCCCTCCAGTGCCGGCTCCACGCACGTGCCCTCCAGTGCCGGCTCCACGCACGTGCCCTCCTGAGTTCCCGCTGGTTCCGTCCAGCCCTTCTGAGTTCCCGCTGGTCCCGTCCAGCCCACCTGAGTTCCCGCTGGTCCCGTCCAGCCCACCTGAGTTCCCGCTGGTCCCGTCCAGCCCACCTGAGTTCCCGCTGGTCCCGTCCAGCCCACCTGAGTTCCCGCTGGTCCCGTCCAGCCCACCTGAGTTCCCGCTGGTCCCGTCCAGCCCACCTGAGTTCCCGCTGGTCCCGTCCAGCCCACCTGAGTTCCCGCTGGTCCCGTCCAGCCCACCTGAGTTCCCGCTGGTCCCGTCCAGCCCACCTGAGTTCCCGCTGGTCCCGTCCAGCCCACCTGAGTTCCCGCTGGTCCCGTCCAGCCCAGCGCCTCCCGTGCGCCCTCAAGGGTCCGCGCCGCAAGAGCGCCCTCAAGGGTCCGCGCCGCAAGAGCGCCCTCAAGGGTCCGCGCCGCAAGAGCGCCCTCAAGAGTCCGCGCCGCAAGAGCGCCCTCCTGCGTCTCCGCTGGTCCCGTCCAGCGCTCCTTCGTCTCCGCTGGTTCTATCCAGCTTCGCGCCTCCCGTGCGCCCTCAAGTGTCTGCGCTGCAAGAGCGCCCTCAGGAGTCCGCGCTGCAAGAGCGCCCTCCTGCATCTACGCTGGTCCCGTCCAGCTCTCCTTCGTCTCCGCTGGTTCCGTCCAGCTCCGCGCCTCCCGTGCGCCCCCAAGTGCCCGCTCCTCCAGAGCGCCCCCAAGTGCCCGCTCCTCCAGAGCGCCCCCAAGTGCCCGCTCCTCCAGAGCGCCCCCAAGTGCCCGCTCCTCCAGAGCGCCCCCAAGTGCCCGCTCCTCCAGAGCGCCCCCAAGTGCCCGCTCCACCAGAGCGCCCTCTAGGGCCCGCTCCTCCAGAGCGCCCTCAGGTTACCGCTCCTCCCGAGCGCCCCCAAGAGCCCTCTCCTCCAATGTGGCCCCCAGAGGGGAACTTTCCCAAAGAAATTTTGGGGGGGGGCCATATAGTCCCAGTCTGTGTGGCCAGGCCAAAGGCCAAGGCCACAAAGGGCTCCAGATCCGCCATGGCCTCCCGAATCTCCAGTCCTGCCATGGCCTCCCAAGGCTCCAGATCCGCCATGGCCTCCCGAATCTCCAGTCCTGCCATGGCCTCCCAAGGCTCCAGATCCGCCATGGCCTCCCAAGGCTCCAGATCCGCCATGGCCTCCCGAATCTCCAGTCCTGCCATGGCCTCCCAAGGCTCCAGATCCGCCATGGCCTCCCAAGGCTCCAGATCCGCCATGGCCTCCCGAATCTCCAGTCCTGCCATGGCCTCCCAAGGCTCCAGATCCGCCATGGCCTCCCGAATCTCCAGTCCTGCCATGGCCTCCCAAGGCTCCAGATCCGCCATGGCCTCCCAAGGCTCCAGATCCGCCATGGCCTCCCGAATCTCCAGTCCTGCCATGGCCTCCCAAGGCTCCAGATCCGCCATGGCCTCCCGAATCTCCAGTCCTGCCATGGCCTCCCAAGGCTCCAGATCCGCCATGGCCTCCCGAATCTCCAGTCCTGCCATGGCCTCCCAAGGCCCCTGATCCGCCCTGGAGGCTTCCCTGGTCTCCTCCCTGTCCGGGCCCTGCTCCAGCCTCCAGAGCGCCCGCCCCCCCCCCGCCCGTGATGTGTATGTTACGGTGCGGGACGCACCTTCTGGGAGGGGGGCGATATGTTACATGTCAGTCCTTGTCTTGTGTTTCCCCTCCTCTCGTGTCCCTATTTGGCCATCCTCGTTCCTTTCCTCATTAGTTTAATTAGTCCCTAGCCCTGTGTTTGATTAGTCCACACCTGTTCCTTGTTTTCCTAGTGTTTATAAGCCCTGTGTTTCCTAGCCCCTGTGTCCGGTCATCACGTCAGATGTGTTCGTCTCTCCCCATGATCCCTGTTTGTCGGCTGGTTGATAATAAATGTGCTTATTGGAACTCCTACGTCTCCTCGCTCCTTGTATCCCGAGAGGGAACGTGACAATAGTGTATATTTCATAATTTCTGTACTGCCACAGAGAATAAGAAGGCAATGGAGTTTTGTTGAGCAAGCTTCTCAGCTCATAAACCACCTAATCAAGTAAATTTCTGACAACATTTATTGCTTTTCGTCATCAGCAGTACACAAATTTAGTTGTGTGTGAATAGTGCAATAATGCTTACTCGCATTCTGTGTTTCTGTCTTTGACCAGTTCCTCTCCTTCTTCAATCTGTGTCTCCAGCATTTTCAGCTTGGCCTCTCTCTGCTCTGGGGTCTCTTGTCCAAACAGTTTACTGGTCATTCCCTTCAGAGAGAAGGTCCGTATCGTCTACACAGGGGAAAAAAAGTAAAAGTAAATGACACCCATTGGCTGGAGTAAGCCACACTCTTCCTCCCATGTTTATTTGCAGAAAGCTGAAATATGGACATTTTTACTCCCATTTTTTGGCCAAGTGGGCCTAGTAATTATTCATATCAGCCAATCGGATCAGAATGTCTTTTGTATGTCATTGGCTTTTTGTGCTGCTAAAATGTTTACATGTTAAATGTGCCAATGAGGTAATTCTCTACAGGCTCTATTCATGCAAACACAATTTTAACTGTATAAAACTGTTAAAAATCTTTTCAATGTGCAAACCCAAACATGTTTTAAAGCAGAGATGCCCAAACCTTTTACTATGAAAGACCAAAACTCAAACTTGATTGAGGGCTGTGGGACAAAAGTAAATGCTGCATTATATCCAACTTAAAATTTATATTTTTAAATTAAACCTTGAAAAACAGAAAATAAATGCTTTATTTATTTTATGTTTAATAATTGCTTCCTCTATATTCTTTCCTCATTCTTTTGATATGACATGAGCCCTGGTTTATATAAACCTTGCTGGAAAGTCCCCCATTCCAGACATAGGAGGGGTGATGTGGAGTTCTCCAATCTTTGAGTTGTGTCATGTGGTCAAATGGACACTGACCCCTGTGGCGAGTTCCTCCCGCTGCTGTTTCTTAGAGGTCAGATCCTGGGCGGCCATCTCTAGTTCATACTGTGTCAGTTCATGCTTCCTACACACTGCCCTGTGAAAGCACATAAACCACAAAATATGCAAAATCAATCATAAAAGCTGATCGTCTCATTGTTTCTTAGGGAAATTGTTGAACTGAAAGCCTAGATGCCCTGCATTGTGATCACTTTCAAGAAAACTGGGAACTGATGAAGGTTTGTGTATTCACAGTGTACCAAAAGTTGCATGTAACTTAATCAGCCAGAGGGGGCTATATCAGCTCCCAAGAGTTCAGTGAGAACAGGGCCCATGTACATTTCTAATCAACCACATTGTTATAACAGCTCGTGTTTAGTATGCTTCAAATCACATTTAAAATAGTTCAGGCAAATAAATGACCACGATTCTCATTTTGAGTGAACTATCCCTTTAAGATGAGGCAACGTAACAGCAATGAATATTGTACCTTAATGCATCAGCGTAGAAAAGGTACTCCTTCAGCTGATCAGCATAATGCTCCTCTTCCTCTAGAATATCATCTACGGAAGCAGCGTACCTGTAACATACAAAAGGGTAATTGGTCACAGATGTGTGTACACTACTGTTCAAATTTTTTTTTACTTTACCTTTATATGCTATATTTGTTTTCAGCAATGATGCATTAAATTGAATAAAAGTGACAGTAAAGACATTTATAATGTTACAAAAGATTTCAATTTCAAATAACAGTTCTTTTGAACTTTCTATTTGTCAAAGAATCCAGAATAAAATAAGCTAAATTCAGATTTGCCATCACAGAAATAAATTACATTTTTAAATATATTAAAATAGAAAACAGATTATTTGAAATTGCAATATTTTACAATGTTACTGTTTTTTTTCCCCCAAATAAATGCAGCCTTGGTGAGAAGTAGAGACTTTTCAAAAACATAAAAAAAAAAATCTTGCTGACCCCCAATTTTTTATCAATACTGAATAACGCCTATTTAATAACAGCTCTGATCATGACCAATCCAATTATGAATGTTTAGGTCAGAATCATTATCGTTTTATAATATTAGTTGTTTTGAGTCTTACTCAGTATATTTTGTCATAAATAATCATATCTTTTTGAACTTTTCAAGTTCCAAATAAAAAGATAAAATAAACAAATAATATAAAGTACTTTTCATTTAACTCACTGAATTACCCAAAATAGGCATTACCACGGTTTTTAATATATTCAAATCTTTTCATCGAGTTTCTAGTAACCATATCTTTTTATATAAACTGTGACCATAATATTTTGATGATAGCAGGAATATTTTGGCAATTTCTGGTGAAACTACATGTGTTATCCTCTCTAAATCAGACGAAGAGCCTTTGGAATTAAAGCCAAATCCACAGCACAGCCTGTTTGGGGTATTTTGAGGAACTTTGGGAATAGGTGAGCAACATGATCCATAAAATAGTCTGACAGCTGCCAAATAGGGGCTGCTGATGGACAGGTTGTTTCTTTCAGAGCTGAGACAGACAGGCAGTGTATTAGGCTCTGACCTTTCTGCCGAGTACAGCAATCTGGAATCCATCAGAACAGACAGCAATACAAAACCAGCATAGAAACGAAAGGGGCTGGTTAAAGACTCACTAAGTTCAGTACCGCGAGAGCATCCCTCCAACAATATCATCATCATCAACGTTGAAAAAAAATGACCACTTAACGTTTTGGCCATGGCTCCTGGAGATTCACAGTGCAGTCTGCCAGCCAAATTAAAACCTGAGCCTCCCAAGGGCTCATCTTACTGGCTACTTGTTATCGGGGGGCCGTGAATGGAAATCTGAGAGGATCCAGATCAATCTGGCAAATGTCTTTTACAGCCCAGTACCAGAAGCACACATATGTAGAATCACGGGAGAGTCATGGAGTGTATCATACAGCACCTTCATATTTCATGTCCCTCAATGAGCTCTCAGAGGGTAACAGGATCATCCCAGGTAGGAGAAATGCAATCAAAACCAGCTGCAATAAAATCCTGCACTAATCCTATAAAGGTACATTAGAATGGCTCATTGAGTGTGCTGTGAACTCACGCATCCATGTGATGGCCGGCGCTCTGCAGCCCATCTCCCATCTCTTTCTCAATGGCACTCCACTCGCTGTCCAAAACAAACAAAGACTCAGATTGAACCACTGCAGCTGACCGCTGCTACACAATCACAGCCCAAAAGATCTAACCCAAAAATGCTTCTCACGAAAACAGTTTACAGAGCACGTTATAAAACATGTCTGGCTCCTCCAAAATGAGGGTACTTAATTGTGATTGAACTGTGTACTGATTGTACTGTGAGAAAAAATCTTGAGCTGGTCTATTCATCACACAATGACTATAGTTTCAGAAAATGGGAAATATAATTCACAGGTCATATATAGACTGTTGCTATATTCTGACCACATTTATATGCATATAAATATTCAGATTAATTACAGAATAGTGTTAAATTAAGGGGGATTAAGTATGACAAATTTACAAATGTAGTATATTTTTTTAAAGTAATCTCTCATGCTCACCAAGGTTGCATTTATCTGAATAAAAGTATAGTAAAAAATGTAATACTGTAAAACATTACAATTTAAAAGAACTGTTTTCTACACTAATATATTTCAAAATGTAATTTATTCCAGTGATGACAAAGCTGAATTTTCAGCAGTCATTACTCCAGTCTTCAGTGCAACATGATTCGTCAGAAATCATTCTATTTAGCTGATTTTGAGCTAAAGAAACATTACTTATAGTCTTTGTTAGGGGTGTGCTCAAAATATCGATTCTTAGATACATACCGATATAATAAAAAACGATACAGTATCGATATTCTAGCCCTTAGTATCGATACTCCGCCCAGCCATTAGGGGGCGCAGCGGCGCCCGCGAGTTTCAAAAAACTCATGGAAAATGTTAAAGCAAGATGTAGCATTTAAGTGATTTCATAGTGAAATATGTTATGGCAGTACATGGTGTCACAAAAAAGAATTATAAGAAGATTTAATAAGAAGGTAAGAATAATAAGAAGAAGATTTTGTGCTTGTGTGAGCTCAGACTGTACCCTTGGAAAGTTAAATGTTTACTTGTGGTAATTTCCAGATTAATACAATTTGTGTACAATTAATCAGAGCACTTAAAGTTGCAAATATTTAAGCAAAATGCACTTTGTTATAATGCACTTCAGGGCTCGACAGTGCGAGCATTTCACTCGCATTTGCGACTAAAAATAGATGTGTGCGAACTGGAAAATGTATTTAGGAGCGCAAGTGCGAATACAAAACAAAATACAAAACAGCCTAACTTATACAGTAGCCTATAACAAACTATTAATTTATTCTGTTTATTTATGGAAAAATTGCGATGCAGCCTCATATGATTACTTTACAACTTTAAAAAGGCAACGGTTTAATTTAAATGAGCACAGATGAGAAGAAAAGCGGAGCGAGTTAAAGTGAAGACGCGCTGAATGACGCACATTCGCCACTAGAGGGCGCTGCCGCTGCCGTTACCCCGGTAACCCAGTAAACAAATCAGCTGCGCTACTTTCCTAAAACTGTGTAAATAATGTTTCACACTCACAGTCATTTAGGTATTTATATTCACTTTAGTCTTCACAATAGCATCAAATAAGTCTTATTTAAAGACTTAATGAGCTATTTATTTTCAAACATTGTTTCTAAGCTAAAACATGGCCCATCCACTGATCTATAATAGAGAACAGTGGGCCTATCTATATATCAACGACTGATTCGTTATTATTGTTCAGTAACACAAGGTCCATTAGTTAACATGAAAAAAACAATGACTGCATTTATTAATAATGCTATCTTAATTTCAACTTTTAATAATACATTATAAAATCAAAAGTTGTCTTAATATAATTCAATGGAGCTAACATTAACTAACATAGTTGTATTTTTTATTAAATCAACATTAACAAAGAATATTAACTACTGCAACAATTAGCTATTGCACATTTTTAGTTAATGTTAACCTGCTTTAACTAATGTTAACAAATGGGACTTACTTACCTATTGTTCTTTCGTTCATTTGAACAATCTTTTGCACTCTAATCTTGAAACACTTGTTTACTTTATATTTTTATGTATTTTTTATAAAAGTCTTTTAGTAAATTATCTTTAATAAAGTTATTTAACCTGTTAGGAGGACAACACTTTTTTTCACTTAGAAATTATATATTGTGATTTAAAAACAAAAACATATACCGTGACAAAAGCTGCAATGATTATTGTGAAAATTTTATACCGACACAGTTTAATAGGATTATAACTAATTACATAATTAGCCTATTAAATAGTGTCTGAAGTAAAATTATTTAAAAACCTTGTGTACTTTCTGTATTCTGATAAATTAAATAATGGTGCTTGTAAATGTCTCTTTGTATCCCCTTATTAAGCTAAAACACCTAATTTGAAAAATTTGCATTGCACCCCTAAATGTTTTTAATGCGCTCCTAAATTTTTTGATTTAGGAGCACATGTGCTCCTTGGGGAATAGGTAAGCGTCAAGCCCTGCACTTTTGTCTTCAATAAATTGAAGAAAAATGCAGAGTTCTGTTTGTTGAGTAAATGTGTTCAGCATTAACTAATTGGCTCTGGCCCGTGTTTTTTTATTGAATCGTATCGAATCGTGTCACATTGTATCAAATCGTATCGAGACAGCTCTGTATCGAGGTACGTATCGAATCGTGACCTGTGTATCGAGGTATGTATCGTATCGCCAGGTTCTCCAAGGTATACAGCCCTAGTCTTTGTTCAGGAATGCAGTCTTAACCAAAACATAATCAGACATTGATATGCATATAAACATGGTCATTATATGGAGAAGAGGAGCCTGGACATACTGCAAAACATCTATTTTTGTGTTACACAGAAAACAATAAGCCATACCAGTTTTGACATGACATAAGTAAATTATTCTTAAATGAGTGAACTAGGCCTATTCTTTCAAAGAAACATTACCTAAAGACTCTTCCATAATTTCCATGCACTTTGTAGACTCCATACAGGCGATCAGATGCTCTCTAAAAGAAATGAGTAAATTATTAGATATGTGATAAAAAAAAGACCAGCAAATATTTATTAGATTCATTCTATGATTCTAATACAACCAGATATAAACACAATCAGAAGAATTTAAGCAATAAAAGTTAGTTCAGAAAGTTGCCTAAAATCGTATTGTTTTTCTTTAGTAAAGAAGGATGCTTCCTCAAAAGTATTAAAATGAAATCAACAGTATCGCTTAATAACACCTAATATATACAGCACTAAAATTAGACATTTTTCCTGATTGAGCTGCATATTCAGCTGTCTTGACTTTGTTTACACTCACCGCCCGAATTCTCAGCAGCTGTGAAATAACAGACTGCAGCTCATCACCGTAGTGTTTCATTTCTGCAAATCGCCTGTGAAACACACACACATGGGTCAAGGTTAATTTCCGTGTTAACAAACAGCACAGCCATATCTTTATTCATTTCATGACACTGCGTAACACGGTTTGCAAAAAATGACTTACTTGTCTGGATTCTTCACTCTGAATGTGGCATTTAAAGCCTTTAATCTTGAATCGGCCTGTAAGAATGACAAAGGCCAAATGTTGACAGACAGACTGATGTTTGGGTTTTGTTTTTTCAGATGGTGTAAAACTAAATTACAGGCACTCCTTACAACAATCTTTTCAAATGACTGAGATCAGATAAACACTGCAATATGGCAATAATATACACTAACATATAACACTGAGGCTCTTTCGGGTTTGATCCAGAACGATCCAACAGACTTCCTGTGCCTGTTTACATAAACTACAGCGTACTGATAACAGATTCTTCACCGCAGTAGCAATTCAGTTACTTCACACAATTTTTATTTGAAATGAACACATTTAATCAGCCTCATATCAAAACACGAATATTGACCTAAGAGAGAAAGAACCCAATGAACTGGAAAGTGCTGATATACCTTCGCCTGAAATCCTGTCTCAAACACGGTTTCCTTCCAACCATTTTCCTGTGGGGCAGAGAAAGGATGGAATTTCTGACACTGACAAAGTGCATTATCAGCATGAAATGCCAGTTAAAACATCATTCTTTCTTTTCAAATGGCAAAAGTGGCATTAGGTCTGTCAATTTAAGAAATTAATTTAGTTCAAATATTTAAATTCACAAAAATTCATGAATTGCTGAACTGTAGGACATTGATAAAGCTTACACTACCGTTCAATAGTTTGGGATCAGTAAGATTTTTTATTATTCAGCATTAAACTGCAAATACATCACAGTTTTCACAAAAATATTAAGCAGCACAACTGTTTTCAACATTGATAAAAATAAGAAATGTTTCTTGAGCACCAAATCAGCATATTAGAATGATCTCTGAAGTATCATGTGACACTGAAGACTGGAGTAATGATGCTGAAAATTCAGTTTTGCCATCACATGAAAAAATTACATTTTAAAATATATTATATTTTAAAATATTAAATTAAAATATAAAATATATTACATTTAAAATATATCAAATATATTCAAATAGAAAACAGTTCTTTTAAATTGTAATATTATTTGCCAATACTAATGTTTTCACTGTATTATTCCTCATATATATATATATATATATATATATATATATATATATATAAAGAGACTTTCAAAAACATTTAAAAATCTCACCAATCCCAACTTTTTAATGGAATGGTATGTTATCAGGGATGTGAAGAGAGTTCCTCAGGGGCAGGGGCTCAAATGTAAAATAGGGGCAATGTAAAAAAAATAATAATTATAGATCAAACGTTTGGATAAATTACTATTTTATATTTTTGCAAGAAGTCACTTAAAGTCATCAATCCTGCATTTATTTTATCAAATATTTAATATACTTTAAAATACATTTTATGCAATTCTGATTTATTATCAATGTTGGAAAACTGTGATACTTTTTTTCAGGATTCTTTGATTAATAAAAAGTTGTTGTTTTTTTGTTTTTTTTTAAACACAGCAGTTATTTAAAATATAAGTTTTGCAACAATATACGTTGAAAAGCTTGAGGTCAGGTTTTTTTTTTTGTTTAGTTTTTTTAAAGAAATTAGTTTTCATTCAGCAAAAATGTGCTAAATTGATAGAAACAGTGATAGTTAAGATTAATATTGTTAGAAAACATCTCTATTTTGGATAAATGCTGTTCTTTTTCATTTTTAATTTATCAATGAACCCCAAAAAAGTATCACGGGTTCCAAAAAAATAAAAATAAATAAATAAATAAAGCAGCACAGCAGTTTCCAATATTGATAATAAATCAGCATATTAGAATGATTTCTGAAGGATCATGCACTGAAGGCTGGAGTAATGATGCTGAAAATTCAGCTTTGCATCACAGAAATAAATTATATTTTAAAGTAGATAATAGATAAACATTGTTTTAAATTGTAATACTATTTCACAATATTACAGTTTTTCTGTATTTTTGATCAAATAAATGCAGGCTTGATGAGCATAAGACACTTTCATAATGCTGCATAATTATCAAAAATGGTAACATGATAAAGTCCTTTAAATTGCCACTTGGGCTTAACCCTAACCCTAACTATGATAGTTTCATGAAATAGTAAACGTAAATGTAAGTGAATTGAATACTGATTACCATTATTCCGACTTTTGGCACTGGGCGGTTTTGCGCCGTGCGTTAGAAGTCATTTAGCATCTACTCCCTCAGCGATGTAAATTGATTTATAAATTAAACAAACCGCAGATCCAGATCGCTACACAAATAAGCTTGACTGTCCCATGTAATTTTCAACCGATTTATGAATAAGAACAGAAAATAACTGCTCCACTTTACATTATTGTCCAATGAAATTTGAACTTGTGCCAGATCATGATTGTTTGGTGTATTATACATGGCAAACTGGCATTGATGAATTATGTAATATTCAAAAATATATAATTTATGGATTTTAATTCAATTGACACACTAGCTTTTATCATTTATGAAAAAAAGTTTAAAATATTGTTTGGTTTATTTTCCTTCCTTCGACCTACTCACTGAAAGAACCATATATGGCTAGGTTTCTGAACAGACTGGAAAATCAGTCAGTCGAGCAAAACACACGCAACCCATAGCAACGCCTCAGATTGACATATGTAAAAAATAAACAAATTTTCTGACTTTTGAGCGATTAGTTACCATTTTGTACGCATTGTCATGTTAATTATAATTCAAATGCATTTAGTTTTATTGACTACAGTATCATTGCTTTTTGTCTGAGAGGGGCACTTTTGAATAATTTTGAAAAAGGGCAGGGGCTTGATTGAGCCCCCAAAGCCCCCCCTTCTGCACGTGCCTGTATGCTATAGAATTAAATTAAAAATATTGGCTTCAAAAAGCCACTTCTTATAATCTATAATATCTGTACTTTGTTTGTCTGCCTTGATAATTTAACAGGGTTTTTTCAGCAAAACTTTTTCATTGTTATTGTATATGCAATTACTTATTTAATTAATTTCTATTTCTACTAGGCTGTCAATTGATTGTCATTTTTTTAAGTGACAGCATAGTAGAAATATAAATTAATTTACTAAGTTAAAGTTTAAGTTAATTCTAAATTAAAAAATCTTCATATCAAAAGATTTGAAGACAAGGAAAGGTCAGTAACAAAGATGCAAATAGAACGTCTATTTCAAAGTGTGAGAGGCATGGCACTGGTTTGATGCACCCTTTGCTTTGTCCACACAGCTTTAGCGAGAAGTCTCTACCTCAGTGAGGAACGAATAGAAGATCTTGTCACTGGACAGGACTGGGTGTGAGGCCACTCGGAGCAGGAAGTTCTCTAGTCCCACCCTACGCCTCTCCACAAAGTCAGGGTCCATATTGTCTGCTGACAGCTTGTGCCAAACAAATTCAGCCTGTTGCAAAGAGCATGACGTTACAGTGCATGAATGCAAATCACATTTACAAGCAGCGGTAACTTTTTTGCATACCCGTTTTTCAGGCAATGGCGGAACCACCAAAAATGGATAGGTGACTAACAAATAATTTCTAAGGAGCTCAAACTCGCTGTAACGCCGCCACAGTGAATCGGGCACAGGATTCGTCCCTTCTGATGCAGCATCCACTGGCCTAAAAACAAAGAACAAATTAACATACAGTCAGAAGTGGATATAGCATTTCAATACAATATTAGAGTTAGGTTTGATATAAACGTCTTTAAAAAAATAAAAACACTTCTATCATGAAATGTGGGGTTGATTTAAGCAAATTTTTAAACAAAACTAATCTGAAATAAACACAGCAGAGATCTAGAGAGTTTCAAGTTGTGGTTCTGGTTTATGAAAGTAGTCATTTTAAAGGCCTTTTCAAACACATGCCAAAGGTTTAACAGTGCTGTGTAATCTTGCTGAATTCCCAGAGCATAAAGCCATGAATGCTGCTAATTTAGAAGCAGAACTCCACTAAATCACACTGCAATAAAGGAGCATGTATATGAACTCTACTGCATTAATTAAACATCACTCCAGGGTTAGAACGAGGGGAGGGGGATCGGTAGACATTTCCCCCCGGGAGAAATCACGTGATCACATTGTTCCACCCCTTTGATCAGGGCACTTGGAATCATCCTTCCCCCCATTACGGTGCCCCTGCTTAAAGTGCAATAATCAGGCATCCCACAACTTTTTGACCGATGAATTTTCAATTAGTTTCTTTTTAGTGGTCGACAGATAAAATGTAAAAATGCATAAATAATAAATACGCCTTAAGATTTTTTTTTTTTCAGCAAGACTGTTATTGAAATTAATACTTTTACTTAGCATGTATATTATATTTATCAAGTGACAGTAAAGACATTTAGAATGTTACAGAAGTTTTTTGTTTCAAAAAATACTTCAAATAAAGTTCTTTTGGACTTTCTATTCTAAAAATGAAAAAATGCATCACGGTTTTCAACACTGATAATAATAAATAAATAAAATATAGAAAATAAATACAGTGCCAAATCAGCTTCTTGAGGACCAAATCAGCAATGATTTCTGAAGGATCATGTGACACTGCAAACTGGAGTAACAGCTGCTGAAAATCACAGAAATAAATGACTTTTTAAAACATAAAACAGTTATTTTAAATTATATTTCACAATACTACCATTTTTTATTGTGTTTTTCATCAAATAAATGCAGCCTTGGCAAGCATAAAAGACTTATTTCAAAATAGGCTATACAGTAAATGCATTTAATTATTATTCAATTATTAATCATTTTAATTATCTTCATTTTTTATTAATTAATTGATTTTTTTAATGGCATAAATATTTTACCGTTAGTACAAACCGTAAGTAATCCATGACTTTTCCATGCCTGGAAATCACACTTTTTAAATTCAAATTGAAAATTGTTGGAGCCCTCAATAATTCAGATGGAAAAATGCAAAAAGAATTCAGAGATACAGGGGAAATATACATTGAGGGAGGGAAAAGAAAAATGGGGAGACTTTGAAATAAGAGCTTAACTTCCCGAGGGCTCCAGGGAAGAAATGGGAGCATATAATGTGCTCCACGCTAATAATCCATGATGAAATCAAGGCACAAGGAAGGTAAGGATTGGCTGGGAGGCATTCTCCACTCAGACTGTACAACTTTCCTTAAGAAAAGTGGCACCAAACTGCTCTCTAAAGCCCTCTGTTTGCGTGTGCAGTATGCCTTCCACATGGTCCTTACAAAAACACGTCCTTCCTTTTATGGGAAGGAGCAACAATACAGCAGTGTTTAGTTATCTCCATGATTCAATATAGGCAAGAATGTTTATGCTAACACAAGTATCACTATTACTACTGTTTATATACTGTTAAGGTTAGGGGCTTGAACAAACCCTTAACCCTGAGCATGTAACTCATGTAACGTTTCTGCTACAGACATGAATGATGCCTCAAATCATATGGCCTTCTGAACAGAGGTGCTTACTGTATGCTATAGGGTCATTCCGTGTCAAATCAACCAAATTTCAGAAATTTCCCTGGCTCAAATTTTCGATGTTGCTAATATTTTTTCTGAAGAAAGATAAACATGTAATGTAGTAATGATAGCCTGAATATTAAATGCCATGGATTAATATTTACTGAGTTATACAGTATACACTATTTATAAAATGGCAATTTTCACCTGAGATTCAGAGTCAAATTACTTAAAAATTACTTCAGAAAGATGGCAGCATCACAATGTTATTTTTACACAGAGATTGTAGGTATATTAGTAAAATATGTTGACTTTAGCAATCTTTGTAGCATTATGTGCCAATGGTGACCATTCAAAAATGGCGAAACAGCACTTAAAAAATGTTTCTCCAAAGTTTGCATGCCTGTAACTCAAAAAGTATTAAAGATATCTTAATGCCCTTTTAGATATTGGGTCTTAAACTTTCCCTTTGGCGTATTCATTTTTAAGGCCCTATATGGTTCGGTTCTAGAGATATTGGAATTTCAATATGGCTCGAAGAGTAAATTGTTAAAATGTACATATTTCAGTGGTTAAAAACCAAATGTGGGTCAATTTGCAAAAATATGATACTTTTCTTTTAAAGAGGAATGTCTGAAGAACAAATAATGTTGAAACTAGAGATTTAGTTCGATTTATCTCATTTAGTTCTGTCAAAATAACTGCATTAAACATACCTGTCTGAGTGCCATAAATACTCTTTTTCCAAAGTTTGCCTGCCTATAACTCAAGAAGTATTAAAGATATCGCAATATGATTTTAGATTCTAGTTCTTAATAAACTTTTCTTTAGAATCTTCATTTTCAAGTCCCTATCGTTCAGTCACAGAGATATGGGGGTCTCAATTAGGCTCCATTTTCAGATTGTTGAACATTACCTATTTTAGTGGTTGAAAAGCAAATGTTAGTCACTTTGTATACAGCTGATACTAGTTGTATTTAAAGCAGAATGTCTGAAGAATAAGTAATGTTGAAACTAGGAATGCATCTTGTTTCCCTCTATCAAAACAATATGAACAGAACATGCCTGTTGGAGTGCTAAAAATGCACTGAAATTGCCAAGTTGAGGGACATTATCTTTCTCTCAGTAGTCTATTCATAAGATTCTATATTTGAATCTGTTTCAGGAATATTTGGAAGAAGGGATTTTGTTCATTTTAACAGCTTCTGAAGCTACCAAGATATTGTAACATGTTTGAATCAAATCCCACACCTCATAGGGAAAAGTGGTTGCTTTTACATTTACATTTATTCATTTAGCTGACGCTTTTATCCAAAGCGACTTACAATTGCTATATATGTCAGAGGTCGCACGCCTCTGGAGCAACTAGGGGTTAAGTGTCTTGCTCAGGGACACATTGGTGTCTCACAGTGGATTCGAACCCGGGTCTCTCACACCAAAGGCATGTGTCTTATCCACTGCGCCATCACCACCCTTTTACCACATTGTGTTCACATCAATAAACCAAGATTTGCCTAACCTGTATTAATGATTAGAATTTATTTTTCTATTTTATTGTAATATAATGTGAGCATAGTCATAACGCTAAAGGGAATATTTGGCATAATCACTGATAATACCTCAACCTTTTAAGGTCTCTCACAGTTGAAAACATTAACACTGGGTAAATCTAAACCCCAGGTAAATGGGATCCTGGTTAATCTTATTTTACATTTCACACTGTTCATACTTTACCTAGAGTTAACAATTAATCCTGATCATTCATAATCTGATGTGTCACACTGTACATTCTTAAAGCCTGTTATTATACGGTCTGTGGATGATGCAGTCAACATGGGACTGCACTTCATCCTGCAGCATTTGGACAGACCAGGGACTTATGTGAGGATGCTGTTTGTAGACTTCAGCTCCGCTTTTAACACCATCATCCTGGACACCCTTCAGAATAAACTAACCCAGCTCTCCGTCACCACCTCCGTCTGTCAGTGGATCACCAGCTTCCTGACAGACAGGCAGCAGCTAGTGAGGCTGGGAAAATTCTCATCCAGCACCCGCACCATAAGCACTGGAGATCCTCAGGGCTGTGTTCTCTCCCCACTGCTCTTCTCCCTCTACTACACCAACGACTGCACATCTAAAGACCCCGCTGTCAAGCTCCTGAAGTTTGCAGATGACACCACACTGATCGGCCTCATCCAGGACAGTGATGAGTGTGCTTACAGACAGGAGGTTAAGGAGCTGGCTGTCTGGTGCAGTCTTAACAACCTGGAGCTTAACACGCTCAAAACTGTGGAGATGATCGTGGACTTCAGGAGAAACCCCCCTGCTCTCCCCCCACTCACCATCATGAACAGCACTGTGACTGCAGTGGAGTCATTCAGATTCCTGGGCACCACAATTTCTCAGGACCTGAAGTGGGACAATCACATTGAGTCCATTGTGAAAAAGGCCCAGCAGAGGTTGTACTTCCTTCGCCAGCTGAGGAAGTTCAACCTGCCACAGGAGCTACTGAAACAGTTCTACTCCACCATCATTGAATCCATCCTCTGCACTTCTATAACTGTCTGGTTCAGCTCAGCTACCAAATCTGACCTCAGGAGACTACGGAGCGTAGTCCGGACTGCTGAGCGAATCATTGGTACAACCCTCCCCAGTCTCCAAGAACTGTACTTATCCAGAGAGAGCAAAAGGGCTGGTAAAATCACTCTGGATCCCTCACATCCAGCACACTCCCTCTTTGAACTGTTACCGTCTGGTCGACGCTACAGAGCTCTGTGCACCAGAACGACAAGTCACAGGAACAGTTTCTTCCCTCAAGCAATCCATCTCATGAAGTGAAAGTGAAGTGACATATGGCCCATACTCAGAATTTGTGCTCTGCATTTAACCCATCCAACATGCACACACACAGCAGTGAACACACACACACCGTGAACACACACCCGGAGCAGTGGGCAGCCATTTATGCTGCGGCGCCCGGGGAGCAGTTGGGGGTTCGGTGCCTTGCTCAAGGGCACCTCAGTCGTGGTATTGAGGGTGGAGAGAGCGCTGTACATTCACTCCCCCCACCTACAATCCCTGCCGGCCCGAGACTCGAACCCGCAATCTTTGGATTACGAATCCGACTCTCTAACCATTAGGCCACAACTTCCCATGAACACTTGACACTAAATGTGGAACACACAACTCTATTATATATTATTTATTCACCACACATACTTATTTTTTCATTTAAAATTTTCACATATCAGACCTGTACACACACAATTGTCTAAATTATATATTGTGTTTTTGCTATTTTGTACATTACCTATTTGTATATTATTCCTTTATTATCTGTGTCCTGTCCTGTTGCTATCTTTCTGTTGCACTGTAGAGCTTCTGTCACTATAACAAATTCCTCATATGTGTAAACATACCTGGCCAATAAAGCTCATTCTGATTCTGATTCTTTGCATTGTCAGCAGTGATGACACAAAACCACGTTTGGTGTGAAAATGGGTAGGATACAATAATTTGGACATGGAGCTGCACCAACATGTATGATTAAACCATACAGGGCAAAAGGTGAAAGTGACACTTCTGTTGCATGTCACTTCCTGTCCAATGGGATACTTCCGTTTTGTTTTATTTGATGTAGAAAGAACGTTAAAGTGACAGATCTAGGCACAGGAAAAAAAGGTCTAGTGAAAACATTTAAGTATGAAGTGGACTTAAAAAGAGGAAATCCGATGGTCTCTACCAGTCTGCTGTAGCTTCCACAGTTTCTGAGCTGGTCTAGTTATGCTGTGAATCTTTGATGTTTTGAGTTAGTACAGTGTGAGCATAGTTCAGTCAGAAAGTCAATGTGTAAACCTGCTTTATCTAAAGTAGGTTATCACATTCACAAAGAAAATACACATTATAACCAAAACTGATCTTATGCAATGGCTAAAAAAAAGATTAGTTTTAGAAGCTCCATACTTCCAGCTGTAAACCGACTGCATCCAAACCCCTGACCATCATTATTATCTCACAAAAGGAACAGCTATAATACTAGTTTACGGGGCCACTAGTTTTCTTTAAATAACAAGTATTTAGTTACTGCTTGTGTCTCGTATAGGCTCAACCACAGTATAAATGTAATTTATGGTCAAGAGAAACGCCATATGCATAGAATAATTCATCAGTTGTTGATTGGATGGAGGCAGATCTTAATGTGAACTTGCAGTCGAGCATACATCACCAGAAAGAAGTCTGTCATTTCAATGGAAGATCAAGTTAGGTTAAAAAAAATTATGAGGTAAAAATAAAAAAATATATATGCACAGATGACTTGTTTATGAAAAGATCTATAACTTGCATTTAGAAAATACACAGACAAAAAAAAAATGTGTAGGATTAATTTCACACAGCAACACTTGCACAACCAACCACAGCACTGGTTTTGGGATGTGACTGTTTAACAACAATCAATCTGTAATTCTGGTGAAATTACACATTTCACCTTTAATGATGTTGTAGCACTGTGAAAGCGAAGTCAAGTGTCTTACCTCGTCTCTATAAGATACACTGTATAAGTCTCCTGCATGTTGACGGCATTCTTCCCAGTCCTCTTCTCTGCTTCAGCCACACTGATCTCCATCTTCTTCAGAAGACTTGTCCCTTTTTCAACCATCTGTAAATTTTGGTCCAGAGAATCACAATGTTCAAAAACACTACAATATCCTTATGATACTTTCAATGCAAAAAATGGTTCAGGTCTATACCTTGGCTTGAAGATCTTATGAAAAGGGTTGATGAGAACAGTTTTCTCTCCAGTAAACATAACATCACTGATCTATTATACAGCGATCGTCCATTTTTAATAAATAAATAAAAATAGCAAAGAGGATTTAATTTAAATCTCTGCCTTGAACCACAACTGGGCACTTGCTATTGTTAGCTGGCGGTATTAGGAGGGATGTATTCACAAGTTCAGGTGAAATCTCCTGCTTTCATTTTCTCACAATACTAAATGCTTTCCATGCCTACAGTATTGCTCAGTATGAAACACAATCAGATACAAAAGTTATGTGACAAACAAATATTTATTATAAATCTATACAATGAATGAATTAATGGAGACTAAAATATGGTTTCACCGTGATTTTCACCATCCTGACAGGTTGTTTGTTTTGTAGTGAGTGAAAATATCGTATTTTTGATAAAAAGAAAACCAAATTAAATGGTACATTTGTGTTAATAACATCGCAGTGATCATTTCTGATTAATTTCTCATTGTAAATGTAGCTGTAATTAAAAACTAACTGTAATATCTGTAACTGTAATGGCACATATGTTGGACATATTTTGTCCCATGTCTCAAGGATCAACCCATGAAGAAATTAAACGAAGTATGGAGAGGTAAACAAGATGTTTGTTGATATATCTACAGACTGACAGTGTATGAGATACTGGGTGTTTACAAACTACGTGGCAAAGGCTCTTCATTGACAGCATATAAAGTAAAGCAACTTTCTACTTATGTAGATTTATATGAGCATTTTTTATTCCTCATTCTTTTAACTAATAAACACTGTAATAAAAAACAACAACATGTATGTAATTCATGTTTTCTTCGCAGAACATGAACATGACAGACATGGCCATTCATGAGCCGAAGCAAACATCTACAAAACAGCACATTATCGGCCACACCGCACAAAAACATTCAGCTTTAGACTTTACCGTGTTCTTCAAGTTGTTTTCTGACTCTGAAGGAGTAAAATCTGTGTTTCCAATCACCGCTATATCATCCCTTCCTGAATCCGCCATGGTTTACCAGTCTCGCGCTTGCGCGTTGGCAACTTCCACTGTGCGCGTGCACGCGTGCGTGACATACAGTGGAACATAAACTGGTGTAAATGTTTATTAAAAATCGTTCTTGCTTGAGATCGATTGAATTGACTGCAATTAATTTAAGTTTGAATAAACAATCATAGGTTTGGCTTATGAATTGATGAGCAGCAATTTATTCACCAATTATTTTATTAAAATGATTTCTGCGGATTATTTCCCAACTTTACCTGTTCAAGCATTTCCTAACTGTGTTTAAAAGTCTTAATAGCACACTGAAAATATATTTGAATAGCCTACATTTAGCCTACATTTAGGAGCAAAAGTGCTTAATCTGTCACTTTTTCATATATATATATTGTTTTTCCTTTGTTTAAATTAGGCCTGTTTATATTATTATTATTATTATTATTATAAGAAAGAAAGGAAGAAAAGAACACAAGGTTTGCACGTTTCACTACAAACTGTCCTTCTGTATACATTGGGAATCGTGCACTGATAAATGCGAGTTCCTGGGCGGATCCGGTCTCACTCACATCTGGATTAAAATCATCTGGATCCGCCTACTCTCACACACACACACACACACACACACACAGTCCTGAACTCTCTTATATGTGTCTGTCACGAGCAGATAAAGAAAATAACGGGGTCGCTTCAACAGTTTGGGATCTTTGGATTGTAAAGTATTATGGGGCGCGGAGGCTGCAGATTGTGGGCTCCAACATCTGTTCTTCTGTGTTTCTGTCGTAAGTAGATCTTCACTTCTCTCGATGCTTTCATTGTCTGGAGGCTCCACGCATCGGAGCTTTGTCTTGGAAGTTTGTATGCAAAACTTTTCTGACACTGAGAAGAGAATATCTAATATTGATTACCATAAACTGGGTTCAACGTCTTGGTTAAAATAAGATGCTTATGTTGACAATCAAAATGACTTCCAAGGCATCGCATGAAAAACTGTTCGTTTGGTTTTCTGAGAGACTGCAAATGCAGTAAATCACGGTATATTCAAGTTCAAGAGTGTTTGGTTTACTTGAACAATACAGTTTTACAGTTTGATTGAATAGTGCGAGTTGAAGCATCAAATAGTGGTTTCGTGCACATTTGTTTTTATAAGGGTTCAATGATGCATTAGTAACATAAGAAATAAAATAATACATTTTTATGTATTAATAATTTTTAATTTTTTTATAATCTACAGTCTTAAAAATAAAGAATATTTATTGCCATCTGGTTCCAGGAAAGAACATTTGAAATCCAAGAAAACTTTCCATTCTACAAAAGGTTCTTTACAGTGAAAAAAAGTTCTTTAGAATTTTAAAATGTTCTTCACACACACACACACACACACACACACACACACACACACATATATATATATATATATATATATATATATTAAGAACTGTTCACTAATAGGTTCTTTGGGGAACCCAGAATCGTTCTTCAATGGCATAATTTCGAAAGCCCCCTTTTGAAACTTTTATTTTTAGTAATGTAGCATTCTGGAATAAATATTAATGGTCACACTTTATTTTAAGGTCCAATTCTTTCTATTAACAAATCAATAACTACGGCTTTTGCCTCACAAAATTCCTGATTTTCTGCTTATTAATAGTTAGTAAAGTAGTTGTTAAGTTTAGGTAATGGGTATAGTCATGCAGAATATGTGCTTTATAAGTAGCCTACTAATAAAAAGTCAGTATGTTAATAATAGGCATGCTAATAAGAAACTGAGAGAATTGGTCCCAATACTAAAGTGTTACCATAATTATATTAAATATGAATACCCTATTAGTCCTTGTTATGATCCCTACTGAAATGAAATATCAAATTATGACCATATTTTAAAAAGTTGGAACATATCATGCTTGACAAAGAGAAGTCCATAATACATAACTATATGTTCATCATATTTCCTGTGTTGTTAAACAAAAACTTTCATCTAAGAGTCACAGTACAGTATAAACAGCAGTTTGACATCAGTGAAAACCTTTGTATTTTCAGAACAGTACTTAAAAGTTAGATGGAAAAGTATACTAAAAATAGATCCGCATACATGACTATTTTGTGAAATTGTACACCAAAAACTAGTCTTAATTAAAAACAGAATCTCAATGGACATAAAATATGCCACGCACTGTGACCACATGAAAACAACACGATGCTAGGAAAGTTCCAACAAGGAAACCAAATCTTAAGAATCCATATGATCTTTACACACCAGGGGCTTCCTTAAATGGTTTGGGTGTGTATAGAGTAGCTCCACTTACAACAACAATTGTGAAATATTACCATATGGGTGGAGAGAAGAGAACCATCACCTCTCCGTCTCGCTTATCATTTCCCATCTGTTGACTGAAACACCTAAAATAAAAAGCTGGGAAATATAGAGAGGCCACTGTCAGTGTGTGCGAATGTGAACACACAGAGACACTGTAGGCTACATAAAAATACAAAGACATCCATCTAAGATCCCTTGATGAATCTCTCTGCTTTGTCATCATGATTGCCCACAATGGCAATATTGTAATGACTTAAACAGAGGGTGCGATGCTGACAGGGCCTAACCCAACCCCAGTGACCTCTCAGTGGACACAGACACTCCTTTTCTCCTTTGTTTGCCTTGAGTCCAAGAAGTTGTTCTTAGTAGGCATGGGTTTGCATGGTACCCGTGGAGGAGAAGCATCTTGTTTTCAGTGATGATAAATGGTTGATTCTTATTATTTGGCATGAGATAACAAAACATTTCACTGGCAATGAGGAGAGATGAGTAATGGAGACAGATCCTTCACCCTCCTTAACACTGAAACGGCACTTATGGAGTGTGTGTGAGCCACATTCAACACTGCAAAAACAACTTCTGAAGACATCTGTATGTCATGAATGTGACAGTTATGCGAGTGCTGCGTTCACTGTACTGTTATTCATTTAATATCAGGAAATGCTTTCAGGGATCAAGCTGAGTTTAAAAGGAATTGAAAAACTTGGAAATCTGCCACCCAGTGGGATAGTTTGATTACTGCATACTGGGGCCCCCGAAAATGCTTTATGGCATGCAAAGGTATATGGAAGGGGGAAAAAGTATATATATATATATATATATATATATATATATATATATATATATATATATATATATGGATGTTTAGGGAAATTTAACTATTTATTAATTTTATATTATTATTATAATTTTTATTGTTTGTATTGAGATATGATACATACTGTATACATATATACATATATAAAATGTATGTGTATGTATATATATACACACACACACACACACACATTTTTAACTAAAACAGTATCATTTTATAATATAAAACTGTTTAATATATACATACATATTTGCTAAATATTTTTTATATATATTTTACTGAATTGCTATATATATTACTATTTATTGTTTTAATAACAACCCTGAAGGTGGTACTAGAAAACATTCCAAATATTATAAATGATACATCATCATATGAATTACAAATAGGGGAAACTTGTTTGAGTGCAAAGCAAATAAATGCAGGCCAGCATCTCTTGTAAGCATGCAGCCATTGGTTTTCCCATAAGCACTGAGGAGTTGTGCTTCAAACTTGGCCAGTATGAGCACTTCTGACTTCAATTTGTTTCTGGAGCAGTTGCTGCAGAGTTTAATTACTTTAAAGTTTATAGAACGGGGGCTTTTGTGCTTAGCCTTTAGAAGTTTTTTTTTCCCCCTTCAGTTTTTCTCTTTTTCTCTGTTGTCTCTTTCTCCCTTCATGTCCCTTGCTCCTTCATGCAAGAGCTCTCCCTCTCTCTCTCTCTCTCTTGTATATTTTGATGGTTGGCATCAGCGGACATCTGGAAGTCTGTGTCAAATATCTCTGCTCTTTCCTTTAATACTGTTTACTGTAAGGTCGCTGCACTCCTTCAGCGAAACAGCTCCCACCCCTCATCTGCTTTTAATAAACAATTAATATTGTCATGATGTGGTAATATCAGGACAGAGGAGACAGTGTGTGTGGGAAGGAATTCAGGCTTATCCCACTTAACCACAGGAACTTCTGACACTCTCATGAATACGCATGCTTTCAGTGATGTGTGCACCAAACCAAATACACCCTAGCACACAAATACACACACCAGGCCATATACTACATTCATCCAAATCCAATTAGAGATTTATGAACTCCAGATGGGTCACGTAGCTCAAAGATTTGCTCTTAAATACTGTCTTGATTGCAGCTGTCATTACAGCTTTCATTCTTATGACTTAGCATTGCAACCAGTTTCATCATTAGACCATTTTGACTGCTTTTACTGCACTCCTTAGTTATTTTGCTTTTAAGCAATGCATTTTCCAAGGCTATCATAGACACTTTTTTTTAACATATTTTTGTTGAGTTTAGGCCTAATTTATTATTATTTATGGTCATGCTACTATGCATTTTTCATTACCTTTATTAATTATTATATAAAGTTTATTAAATGAGAAACTGCAATGAATAATATTTATATTATTAAAAACATTCTGCATATCAAAATAAATTTTTTTTAATTCATTTTGTTGGGGACACACTTAAACATATTCTGTACATAGGCCTATTTACCATGTAATATATCAACATTTATCAGCTACCTAAAGTCTTCAATTACAGCTAAAAGAAAAATCTGCTAAATGTTGCCTAGTATTTTTATACTGTGCAAACTATGAAATCTTATTGGCTGTCCTTATTGCAGTGTTGCAGGCGCAGAGTTTCACCCTCATAAAGACTAACCTCTGTAAGTGGTGTGACCACTCGAGTCCAGTATGTGAAGACAACGTCTGCATGAGCAACTGCAGTCTGACCTCTTACTGTACTCTGGCTGAAGAAGTGTGTGTAGCGATATGGTAAGTCCATGGCTAAATATGAAAGTATGCATGTGACGTGCAATAACAATTGCTTTTGATAGTATGAACCCTTCTCTCTGTTTGAATACACAAGTGTTCCCTGTTCTTGCACACGTAAATGGCTTAAAATTTCAGAACTTCAGATAACCTTTCAGAGGCAGCATAAATGCCTATATGACTACTATATACAGTGTTAAAAAAAATAAACAAAATATGTGGTTACAACATAAGTCATTCATGTACAGTATTAATTTAACTACAGTATAGTACTACACTGACAAACATACAGTATAATATGTATCTTTTAACTACATGTTATATAAACACTAACTGCACTGATTTAATTAGTTGTAAGTTAGTTAGTAGTTCATTAATTGTAAGCTGCATGTGTTTGATTTACTAAAAATAACCAATCTGTTAGAGTAATTGTTTTTGTTCAGCAGTCAGACTTCAATGGTTGTGATAGAGTTTTTCCCTAATGAAAATTAACCATGGTTTTGTCATAGAAATGTGTAATAACATTGTTTTTTTGTTTGTTTGTTTTTTGGTGTACCAACTACCAATTGTATAGCTACAGTTTTACTAAAAATACCATGATTGAACTAGTTAGTTTAGCTAAACCATGGTTAATTTGAGGTTTTAAACTGTAGTAACCATGGTTTTCTGGTTTTATTTGTTGTAAAACCATGGCTACTTTTCATAAGGGTTGATTCATTAGAAAAAGTCTGTATTTATTTGATTCACTAAAAAGAACCAGCTCATTAGAGTCATTGGTTCAGGAGTCAGAATTCACTGCTTTGATTGTGATTCCTTAAAAAGAACCAAATTATAAGAATCATTTGTTCTGTTATCAGACATCACTAGCCACACTTTCTGTTTTGCACTGTGCAACTGAATAAATAATACAGGAAACTCTGTCAAGAATATTTCAGTATGGTGTTCATTCCACGTGTGAGTACCATTATCTGGATGAAATATATTTTCCAAAGTTTGCCACAATACTGTTGCACTGAATAAGAACTTAGCTGCCTTACAGCGCTTGGGATCTGTGGTGTAATAAGGGTTGCTTTTTGAGAGATTTCCTTGTAAGCCAGTTCCATCCTGCTCAGTCTATGAACAGCTTCTCGGGGGAGCCAATCGAGGTGAACTTTGAGTGACTGCAGTAGAGGCAAGCTGTGAGTAAAAGAGAAGCTCTTCTCTGAGAGGGGTCAAACAAAGACTCCTCTAATACTGGATAAACAGCAAACACATTTATAACCCTCAGGAAATTTTAGACTCTGGCATAAAGAACAAAGTGCACCTCTGAGCAGGGATTCCCTGGTTAAATTTGATTCTAGATTTCATCAGAGGAACATAAGACTTTTTTTCTTGAGCCTGTGTTTATCTTTCTGAAGAATCAGGTCACTTTTTTAACAACTGATGCGTTTTTTTCTGGCAGGAAGAAGGACAATGTGAGCGTGAGTGTGCGGACACTGTGTTATAACCCTCAGGATATGCTGGAGAACATAATGCTGACAAACTACTCCTCCAAAGAGTGTTTGATGACGCCTCAGCACTCTGAAGATGGCCTGCTCTTCATCTGCAGCTGTATTGGAGATCATGAGTGCAACGACAGACTGGTCTTCGAAAAAGGAGCCAATGGTATGTTCAAATGAATACTTCAACACTGCTAAAATGTCTGTTTTCTGCCAAAACATTTTGCTTTGCAATCCAAAACCATGGCTCTGTTCCAAAACCTAGTGAGCTTCCTAGTACCTCAGTTTGGCATCATGGTTCGGTATGGTTTCAGTAGAGCAGGGGGAAATACGAAATATAAAATTGCTTTTTTTTTTTTATTAAACACTGGTACTGAACATATTGTTCCTTCTTTAAATAAATTCCATTATAATTAATTTTCTTAAAAAATAAAAATCTACCTCAGCTTATGCTCTAAACTAGGGAGCCCTTTTACATTTCTACAATTAACAACAGAGCTTATATATTGTTATCAAAAGTAAGTTTCCAGTGAAGTTCCACTCGTGCTGTGGTTAAAAAATGTTGTGTATTTTCGGTACACTTGCGTACCGAACCGAAAGATTACCGAATCTATTTTACAGAATCTAAACATTTTCGGTATGAATACATGTACCTTTACACTCCTAAAAAATAGATATAATTCACTAGTTCATTATACTTATGTTATGTACCTTTTTTTTTTTTAAACACTGTATTGTTTATTTAGGAAAATATTAATATCTAACAAAAATAATTTTTGAGCCAGTCAATTTTTTGCTACATGAGAAGGCCATTCAAATCAACCACTTATGAAGTAGTATTTCAGTTAGCATGCTCCCTTAGAGGGCAGCTGACTTTATAGCAAGACACTTCTCTGAGGTCTGGAACAGAGCCCATGTGTGCTAATATATTCAATCCCCTTTGTTTCCCAGGATTCTCAAAGCTGAAGTCTAAAGACGTCATTCCAGTAGTAGTCATAAGCCTGGTTCCACCCCTCCTGGTAGCTGTCATTGCTACCATGGCTTTTTACCTTTACCGCACACGTCAGCCTGGCAAGAAACCCAAAGACTGGGGGCCACGCCGCACCCACTACCAGTCTCTAGATCCTGCCGAGGGCCAAGTAAATGGTAGCGATTACCGTGGCAAGCTGCCGTCCCTCAGCGATGACGTCAATTCGGAAATCTCATCAACTTGTGCCAATAACCTAAACCACAACACAGAGCAGCTGCCCATCCAGCTGGAGGCGCTGGTGGGTAAGGGGCGATTTGCAGAGGTATGGCGGGCACGGCTCAGTCATAATGAGGGTGGGCAGTACGAAACGGTGGCTGTGAAGATCTTCCCAGCGGTGGAGTATTCCTCATGGTGTAACGAAAGAGCCATATTCTCTGACGCCAACTTAAAACATGAGAATATAGTGCAGTTCCTGACTGCTGAGGAGAGGGGCGGTACTGCTGCCGCCCCCCAGAGGCAATACTGGCTCATCATGGCTTATTATAACATGGGAAACCTTCAGGACTTTCTGGCTGGCCATATCCTCACATGGACTGAGCTGTGTTCACTGGCAGGCTCTGTGGCGAGAGGCCTGGCACACCTCCACAGCGATACGACGCCCTGCGGCACACCAAAAGTGCCCATCGCCCATAGAGATCTGAAGAGCAGCAACATTGTGCTGAAGAACCACAGCGAGTGTACACTCTGTGATTTCGGACTGGCTCTGCGACTCGACCTCTCGCTCACCGTAGATGATTTTGCCAACAGTGGACAGGTAGGCACAATATTGGCTCTGATTCAAAACCTAGTGAGCACAAAATAATGAAAATAATGTATTTTGGGTAAAATAATGAATTTTTATCAATACCTTAAGGTACTAAATGAAAGTAAGTACACTACTAAAAGTTAGTTGTAGGTAACATTTTTAAATGCTTTTGAAATAAGTCTCTTTGCTCACCAAGGCTGCATATATTTGACCCAAATACAGTAAAAAAAAAAAATAATAATAAAAAAGTAATATAAAATATTACAATTTAATGAAAATATACATATTTAAAATGTACTTTTATTATTATCAATGTTGAAAGTGACGTGACATACGACCAAGTATGGTGACCCATACTCGGAATTTGTGCTCTGCATTTAACCCATCCAAAGTACACACACATAGCAGTGAACACACACACACACACACACAGCAGTGAACACACACACACACACACACACGGAGCAGTGTTGAAAACAGTTGTGCTGCTTCATAATTTTGTGGAAACTGTGATACTTTTTTCAGGATTCATGATAGAACACTCAAAATTGCTGAATTTATTTGAAAAAGAAATCTTTTGTAACATTATAACCTAAAGTTTAAAAGTTTTTATAAAAAAAAAAAAAAGTCTGAGCCTAAACTTTTTAACAGTATTGTATATTTATAATAAATATTTAGTTTGCTTTACCTGCCATCTTGGATTGTTGAGAAAATGTTAAAATGCTGTACATAGGCAGCAACTATATGTGGCATAAATAGTGCCTGGGAACCAGATTTCAATAGTTTCTGCCTTAGAATTTGTAGTTGCAAAGAACACGCATTTGATGCCTGCGTAGGCAGCTCTTTAGGTTTCGGAACAGAGACGTAGTGTTCAAATGTTGCATCCGTTGCACATACAAAAAAACAACCAAATGTATCATCCGAGTGGGCAGAACTGCTCTGGGTACAGTGATCATTTCTTCAAGCTTTTTAAGTGTAACATAAAAGCTCCGAGATTGATTTGTTTAGGTCACAGATGTAATCACATGAAACCATTGATAATTCAATTTGGTGCAGTTGTCCGATTTAAATCACATGGTCTGTGTCCTGTAGGTGGGGACCGCACGCTACATGGCTCCTGAAGTTCTGGAGTCCAGGGTGAATCTAGAGGACTTGGAGTCCTTTAAACAGATTGATATCTACTCCATGGCCCTGGTGCTATGGGAAATGGTCTCTAGGTGTGACGTCATAGGAGGCAAGTAAAGCTCTCGATGTATACTTGCTTGAAAGATGCTGGAGGTTAAAACATACTGTAAGAATTTAAGCATATTTGTTTTCTTTTTAACAGAGGTAAAGAGTTACGAACCCCCATTTGGCTCCAAGGTGTGTGAGCAACCTTGTGTAGACAGCATGAGAGACCTGGTGTTAAGAGACAGAGGACGACCAGATATTCCAGAGAGCTGGACAACACATCCCGTGCGTATTCATAAAACACAAACAAAATAAGGGTATACATCAAATTTATTTTTATTTTTTTTATTATGATACAACAGTGGAGAGTAGACAGGAAGCAAGGTGGGAGAGAGAGAGCGGGGCAGGATGGGGAAAGGTCCTCGAGCTGGGATTCGAACTTGGGACACCTGTAAAGCAACATTATATGTCAACATACTTGCCCACTAGGCTATTGGTGTGGACAGAAGTTTTAGATTTTAAATGCGCGCATTTAAATATACATATTTATTAAATATATATATATACTTAATGTAAAAACATTTTAATATTATATTATTTATATTAATAATATTTTTTAAAGTATTAATTTTAATTTATTTTAAAAAAGACAAATATTTTAACATTTAAAAATAAGTTTAACTTTTTTGAATGTTTAATATATGTATACACACAAATACCTACTTTTTCCATTTTCAAAAAAAAAAATTACACCTTTTTTTTTTACATACACGCATTATTATTAGATTTTAATATATACCCAATATAACGCATTTTATAAAATTATATATTAAATATATTACATGTCAAAAATATATATTATATAGAATACATTTTTCATGTTCAAAAATAAAATTTGTTCTCTGAATGACTCATTTGCTGTTAAACTCCTCATAAAAAATGTCTGTATGGCAATTCAGTTTAGACAGTTTGCAAGAATGTTTAGCGTCTGTGGAATGAAAATGATCGCTGCGAGACGCCGCGGAGTGAACGAGTCTTGAGAGAGTTGTGTGAGGACGTGGGCACTGCCTCCGTGTTGCCAGATCCAGTTATTATAAGCGTTTTTGGACTTGTCTTTTTCAATTAATTTGACAGTTTAGAAAGTTAATAAAGTAAGTCATTTCAGTTTAGGGTCAGCAATATATTTATCTTATTTTAATTGCAAAAGATTTTAAATAATTTTATTTATTTTTCGGTTTTTGTTTATTTTAATAGCAATACCTGGCAACACTGCATCGCTGGCACTTAAACTGACAGCAATCAAAAAAGCCCACAGACAACATTCAACATTCAGTAAGGGAAATGCAAAAATATGATATTATCTGTCAGAAACATTATCAACGCTGTCAAAAACAGTAGCATTTAAAACTAGTACACAGATCTGTAGAACAAATAGGTTACAGAATGAAATGAAATATGCAAACACTAGCTATGAAGAAGTCTATGCTATATCATTCGGTATAGTAGTTACATTTTCACAATTCATGCTAAAAACCTTCATAAGAGCACTAGACAATGTTATCAGCTATACTGCAATGGTTATTAATAAAAACTTTAACAGTAATATGTATTGTTGCATGAATAATTAACAGCTTATAAAATTATCCACCCCTAACTATATAAAAATGTTTTTGATGCAATAAATATGGTATGATTTAAATGGGAACATCCCTCCAAAACAGAGAACGCATCTTTCACAAACATCTACATGTCTGTCTCTTATAAAGTGTTTATAGTGTATATAATGAGTTGTATTTGTAGGGGTTATTATAGCATAACAACCCCCCCTCACTAATTTTCACAGCCTGGCTACGGCAATGCCTGTGTGTGTATGCCTAGGTAGATAGGTAGGTAGGTAGGTAGATAGATAAATTTGATGTATACTCATGTTATAACAAATTATTACATGTTTTAAATATAATTAAAATGTACATTAATAATTACATGTGCACATTTATACAATTAATAATTATGATATTTTAACATATAACATAATATCCTAATAAAATATAAATTTTAAATATGCACATATACATATATATACACATATATACAGTATATACATACATATATATATATATATATATATATATATATATATATATATATATATATATATATATACACACACACACACACATACATACATATTGAACAAAATTATAAACGCAGCACACTTGTTTTTCCTCCTATTTTTCATGAGCTGAACACAAAGATCTAATAGTTTTTATATTTTCAAAGATCTAAGGCCTTTTATTATGGCCAGCCTAAGGCACACCTGTGCAATAATCATGCTGTCTAATCAGCATCTTGATATGCCACACCTGTGAGGTGGATGGATTATCTCGGCAAAGGAGAAGTGCTCACTAACACAGATTTAGACAGATTTGTGAACAATATTTGAGCTAAATAGGCCTGTTGTGTATGTAGAAAAAGTCTTAGATCTTTGAGTTCAGCTCATGAAAAATGGGGGCAAAAACAAAAGTGTTGCGTTTATAATTTTGTTCAGTGTATATTGACACTGGCATACTGAAATTATATTCACAAGCTTCTTAGAATGTGTTACTGACATTTCTGCCTGTTGTTTTAGGGCATGCAGCTCTTGTGTGCGACTATAACAGAGTGCTGGGATCATGACCCGGAGGCTCGTCTAACGGCACACTGCGTGGTGGAGCGCTTTAATACTCTGGCACAGGAAGAGCTGGAGAACTCCATCTGCACCCACGCACCCATATTGCCATCTACAGAGGACCAAAGCCCATCCCTTCCCTTCCTTCCTCCCTGCACGGACCACAGCACTGGCATCCATCTGCATGTTACATCTGACACGCAGATCTCCGATTCCTCCTGGCAACCAAGGCAAATGTGACCTGCCTGGAAAAATCAGACTACTTCTTGTAATCCATATTGAATCATTATGTGGAGCTGGTCTTCGTTTTTCTTTAAATGCTAATCTAAACCGACGGACAAAAGAGGGTTTCTGTTCTAACATATCCTCGTTTACTTGTGTAATGTTGTTAAAGGATGTAGTGAAGGATGAAAAGGCTGCTTTGTGCCATAAAGAAAAAACAAAACAAAAAGCTAACGCAGGTGGAGAGAAGTTAAGGGTACGTGGCAGAAAGCTGCAAAGAGCACAGTTATTACTAACATGTTTTCCCAAAAATGTTTACCACACAATTTTCTGATTTACAATTTTCCATTGCCCTTTCTGACTCACTCACTCATGAAATCCACATGATCTTCCCATAAACTCAGTTTTGGGGGACTTCAATTTGATTAACCACAGAACCACAGATGATACACCAGCAACATAACTGCTGTTTTTTGACATAAAAAAAGACCCGTTTCATTTCCTTGCTCACACAGGGTTGTAGTCCTTTCAAATAATTTTAGAATACCTTCAAAATGTGATCTGAGCCTGACATTTTTTGCTATGGATGAGTTGCTTTGCACTGACCCTATTTTAACCACTGACCTGATTACTTTAATTAAATGACAACTACATGAAGGCTTTTTATCTGGAATTATCAATGTCCTGCTTCAGAAGTTGAGGATGAGCCTGTTCATTCCAGACTTATTGATTATAATCAGTTAGCTTAACCTAATTAAAAGAAGAAAAAAGCAACTTTTAAAAGATTTCTTAGACTCTCTTCTGATTCAATAAGCTAATGATTTGTTACATCAATGAGCTTGGGTCTCAGGCAAAGAGAAAAGCATGACACTGACTTGTCTAGTTTCTAAAGAGCCTGCATTTACACTCCGATTTTTTTTAAGCAATCTGAGGTTCACCCAAATTCTACAGAGCTACTTTGAGGGACAGGGAAAATTCATACCAGATTGCACACTGGAAAAATAACTGATGGAGATAAATACTTTCTGTGCAAATGTCAACATGAACATATGGCAACCTGTTGTGCTTTTTCCATTACTGGAGATGAGGCAAACAAAAATGTAATTTTGCCCATTCCTAGTGTGAACTGGCTTCACAGCTGTACAGTAATCACTTTATAAAATGTATATTCATAATGTGTCCATTGACTTTTTTAAACAACATTTTTGGGTTCCATTTCACACTACTGTTCAAAAGTTTGAGGTCAGAAAGTTTTTTTACATATTTTTGAAAAAAGGGGTTCTTATGCTTACCAAAGCTGCGTTTATTTGATCCAAAAATACAGTAAAATTGTGAAATATTATCAATTTATTATATTTTAAAATGTATTCCTGTAATGGCAAAGCTGAATTTTCAGCAGCCATTATTCCAGTCTGCAGTTATCTTTCAGAAATCATTCTAATATGCTGATTTGGGTCCTTAAGAAACATTAATGTCAGTGTTGAAAAGTTGTGCTGCTTAATATTTTTTATAGTTTTTTTGATTCTTTGATGAATTGAAATAGCAAAAGTAACAAACGAACAGTCAGTACCTGTCACTTTTCATCAATTTAATGTTTCCTTGCTGAATGAAAGTATAAAAACCCTTACTGACCGCAAATGTTTAAATGGTAGTATATATAGAAGGAAAACTGTGTTATATTTTTCACTATTTCTAATCACTGTTTTGTATAGAAACCCGTTTCTGCCTCAGAATAAATATAAAACTTGTTATTGTGAGAAAGGTTAACATTTAAAATAATGCTGAGTCAAACTTTGAGATATGAAGTAGCAATCACAAGAAATAAAGTTGCATCGTAAAGTATAAAATCACAACTGTGATAAAGTGACACTGTGAAATATATAGTCACAACCTAAAGTTGCAAATGTGCGATATTAAGCCACACTATGTGAAATACAATTACAACAAATAAAGTCGCAATTCCCTTTATTATTATTATTATTATGTTTACTCTAAGGCAGAGAATGGGTTCCTTAGTTTTGCCTTTCCTAGGTTATTTTAACTAGTCCTTCAATGTGACATCAACTGCAAAACATCCCATATTTTAATTAATATTAGATCATAATGCTACACGCATAATTCTAATAGAATTAGCAAAATGTCATTTAGCATGTCACACTGCAGGACATTTCAACTACCCATGGAGCTTCTTTTATATACCGGTTATTGTGATACATTTCTTGATACCACACAGACAGTCATCAAGTAGACCGAAAGAAAGTTCACCAATAGTTGAAATCCTCCAATATATTAATTTTATTTTTTCAAATCATATTTTCTGAGGCTACAGGGAGTGTATTTAAAACATCAGTGCAGTTGATGGCTCAGCAGAATGATTTGAGTGGAGAGCACAGCTGATGTACCAAACCCTTCGTGGGAATTCTGTATTTTGCTGACAGGAGAAAGAAAGAAGATATGTACAAAGGCTGTGGCTTCAGTCTTACTCTGTTTTAATGAGAAAGCTGACTGCTGTGAGTTGGAACGGGAGGAAGACTAACACAAATAAGGCACCACAAGTTTCTCAGCGCAACCAATGCCAAGGCTGAAGCAGATTATGAGAGATGCAACACTTCAGCCAGCACCGTCACTCCAACTGTTCCCGGCTGGCAAATTGAACAATGAAGCGTTTAAACAAAATCTTGAAGAACTTTGAAACTTCAAATTTGACGTGGTTAAAACGTTTACAAAAAAACTATTACTAACATGACCAGCTAACTAAAAGCATTGAACCTTTAGCAAGGAATAGGTGCCATCAACACATCTTGATAGCGCCTAAATGAGTTTGCTCAAAAATGAAAATTCTGGCATCATTTACTCACCCTCATGTCATTCCAAAGCCCATACTATATTCTTATTTTCTGTGAAACACAAAAGGAGAAGTCAGACAGAACGTCCATGCTGTTCTTATGCAAGAAAAGTGAATTGTGACTTATTCCTCAGAACTCCAAAAAACACCATAAACGTGCTCTATAAAACTTGTATACAACAAAGTCTTCTGAAATTACATGATAGTTTCAATGCCCTGCTGAAAAAAAAAGACAGTTTGAACCTAGTTTGGTGGCCTTAGATGGTCTTCCAATCTGACCAGCTTAAAAGTACCGAAGTCTTTAAAACCAGGCTCGTGTTTTGGCTGACCAAGCTGAGAAACCATCTAAGACCACTAAACCAACTGGTTTTAGATGTTTGTTTTATTTCCAGCAGGACTGAAAAAAGACTGAAATCTAGTCTGACAGGCATCTAAATTGAACTGAACAGAGAACATTACATTTAAGACTGAAATCTGACTTTTAATGTAGCACACAAGTCATATGGAATACAAAGAACAACATAAGGGTGAGTAAAAATGTTCATTTTTGGGTAATTATCCCTTTGAAAAAACAATGTTATCAATGTCAATCGAGGTAGAATCGAAGTGGAACGTAGCAGTGCGAAGTCATAAAATTAAACTGCATAATTTGACAGATCAGATTGGTGTCTGTCAGAACTTTTGACAGAGCTTACTGTATCTCCAATAATACTGTCTAATCGGGTTGTATTTACACGTTATTATGCACACAGAGAATATTATAAGGCTGGCTCTTTTCTAGGTCAAAATAGTTAAAGTGCTCAACGTAAGCATTAAAAGAATAGTTCGCCTAAATTGAAAGTTTGGTTACATTTAGTCACCCTTATGTCATTATAACCTTTGGACCCCACTGAATTTCATTGTATGAAAAAAAAAAAAAAAAAAAAAAAAAAAAAAAAAAGTTAAATTCTGTTCCACAGAAGAAAGAAAGTCCTACAGATTTTAAATGACATGAGGGTAAGTAAATGATGACAATTTTTGGGAGGTGAACTATCCCTTTAAAATCTCTCTGAAAATAAAGCCAATATAATTGTTCACTGAACATCAAGCAAAAACAGAAGAGCAGGCCTGAACCCGAACACTTCCATCCGGCCCAGATTTTGTGTATAGCGCCCGCAAGCTTCATTTACCAGAGCGAGAACGAGAAAAGGACAGCATAATACGAAAGCCAAGCCAACGGTTTCTCTCATCAACACTCCAGCTGCATCCGGCTAAGCAATAACAACTCACATCTTGCCAGTTATCAACGCAACTAGACGCTTGTCCTTTTCAACTCCACCTTCTTGAACAAGCTCCCCTAATCCTGCATTTCATTTGATTTCATATAAATCATGATAACGATTTTAAAGGAATCAGAAAACTTTGACCGTACCGTGGTCAAATACAGTACACCACAGTATGGTTAGATTAAGAAGTTCACCTCAAACACAATCCCACGTTAAGAACCGGCACAACTGTACTCAGCCCTATTTACATACGACACTCGTTAAGGCAACATCAACAAACAATATCTGTGTGCGGATTGAAGAAATCATTCACTGTGTGTTCTACAAAAAAAAAAAAAACACCAAAGGATGCAAAATATGAACATCAGAGTGCAAACCCGCAAGTCCACAAAGCGTGTTACAAACACTCAAACTGAAGTTATGTTTCAGGAATCATACAAAGGAGAGTGTATATCTTTATCTGTGAGAGAGGGAACACCGGACCAGAAGTTTACTGCAGCAGGAGGCTGTACAATGCCTGGACTCAGGTCTTAAAAGATCAGGTCATGGGTTTTGTGGAGTGGACACTGGGGAAGAGCTATGGGCTGCCGTTTTCCACAGTGGTTGGTAATAGACCCAGCCTTCACCCTAGAAAAAGACAAAAAAAAAAAAAATTACAAAAAAAAAAAAGAGAAATTAAAAAACATAATACCAAAGATTTTGCAATTAAGTGGGCCAAACCAGAAGTTAGCATTACGATAATTCACCCGATAAAAAGCCAATAGGATTTTTACATACATGTATGTTTTTGATTTACTGCAGAAGATTACTGTAGCTTCTCATTGTGTTGTATGCCAAGACAGTCTTCTCAAATAAACGCAACTGTTTCGAAGCCTAAGTATAATTGGCAGAAGTAAAAAGCCAAATGTAGGTTAAACACACCACGGTCTCATGACTTTAACGTCACCACCACTAAGCTTCCGACGACTCTTTCAATCTTCATTTAAATCTACTAGGTGGGAATTTTGAGTTAGAATAGTTTGCAAGAGCATGATTATAAAAACATTGAGGCTGTAAAAGCGGATGACAGAGTAGATGAGTTCTCCTGATGACCTCTGTAGACCCGTTTTTAGCCTTTTTCAAGACACACAATAACTCAAAAAGAAACACTGATGTACTTGATGTTGTAGAATAAAGTGTGATAATATCTCAAGCTTGCATCAACCTCAGACCTTATTTCAGGCCAAAACACCCTTCAAAAAACCCACTGACTTCAGGAGGATGGAACCAGAAGTTTTAGGACTCCTTCCTGCAGCATTCCATTCAAGTTTCACTTTGACACTCAGAACACAGTGTTGTTTCTTACCCATTTCCAAGTGAAACAGGGCATTAATGGAGACCAAATGTACCATGAAATTTCAAATGTAGCAAAGAGAGGGATGTATTGAAAAGTACAAGAATCGGTCACATTTCACGGACAAATATTAATTTTATTTATAACAACATTATTTGGAAAAAACACAAACAGTGGAAAACAAGCAATCCTTAACAAGAGTTTAACTACAATAACAGTACATCCAATATCAGTACAGTACAATCAATATATGTGAACTATCATATGATTTAAAAAAAATAAGATGCAGAAGTGTTCTTACTTTGTGCTCAAAGTATTTGGTCCTCCATGCTGTCTGTGTCTCTGCGCGATGCCTTTCCTCCTTCCTCTGCCTTTCTTCCAGGAGGCGCTTGTGTTCCGTGGCTTTATCCATATCTCTTTCCTTGAGAGACTCAGTCACATGCTGCCACAATCGCCTGCAGCGAGAAGAGTCGTGGATTAAAGACCGAGGCTTCACACCATATCAACACACTTTCAGTAAATGCTTCTGAATCCACAGACAACAAGACAGCTATGGAGAAATTTGGATTTTCACTTACAGCTCCTCAAAAAAAAGTGTTACATATCCTGACCCTCATTCTGTTCCAAACCCATATAACTTACTTTCTCAGTGCTTCGCAATATCATTTTTTAACTATTCCTTTAAATCACTTGTTTTACTGTTCAGTTTGCTCATTTAAAAGACATGTGACACCATATTGATATCATATCGACATTAACACTGTTTGCTGTAAACAGTAAATCAGTAAACTTATTGGCTGGTGTTACCTGGACTCATAGGGTCCTTGTAGCTCATTGGGCCGTACTCTTTTTCTGGTGACGGGGAGTTTGGTAACGTCTACAACATGTGTGTCCCTGCTGGTATAGGTAAACTCCAGCACGCCGTTCCACTCGCCCTGCACACGGCACACCACGGAGTTGGTGGGGTTGTGTTTGACCTCCGCATTCACTCTGAGGAACAAAGCACAGGTTTTTGTTACAGTCCACTGGCTCAGCTTTCTGATTAAAGTGCTCATATCATAAAGAACCCAAATTAACTTCATCTTTAAAAGTTAAAATAAAATACAAATTCATCCCACCCCATTTATTTTTCCAAATTCATGTTGCTGATTCTAAATCCCTGTTGTACAATTTTTTTTTTTTTGATAATCTGTTTTGGATATACACAAGTGATCCTGTCAGTACCCCTCAACACTCCAAAAAGACCATTTACTGATACTAAAGCTGGCGTCTAGATACTTTTTCAGCCAGTTGCACTTGTCACCTTCATATAGAATACCTGACTATTTCAGTCTGATCTTTACTAGATTGTTTTGTGAACCTGCCACAATGTAATGGAGCAGTGCAAACTACACTGGACCCCACAGCAAACCCACACTGAAGTCTTTAAGGCAAAGCACCAAAAAAAAGCCAGTTTAATTGTAGGAGGCAGAAAAAAGTTGGACATTTTTTCTGCCTTACATTTTTCTCATTGAATATAGTGTTCACTCGCTTTTCTGGACTACACATAATCTGGACACACAATCTACATTTGAAAAGTCTGGGGTCGGAAAGATTTTTTTGTTTATGTAAGAAGTATCTTATGCTCACCAAGGCCGCATTTATTTAATTAAAAATACATTAATAAAATTAATAGTGAAATATTGTTTCACAATATAAAAAAATATTTCCTATTTGAATACATTTCAAAATTGTATTTATTCTTGTGATGTCAAAGCTGAATTTTCAGCATCATTCCTCCAATCTTCAGTGTCACATGATCCCTCAGAAATAATTCTAATATGCTGATTTGACGATTAAGAAACATTTCATATTATTATCAGTTTTGAAAATAGTTGTGGTGCTTAATATTATTGAGGAAACAGTCACTTTTGATTAATCTTTACAGTCACTTTTGATTAATTTAATGCATCCTTTTAATGGTAGTGTATACTAATGAACAGTTCTTCAGGGCTGCTGTATAAATTTACATTGAAAACATTATACTGTCTCACAGAGATGGAAAATGGAGTCATGTAATGTGATCCAGTGGGATCCCGACCTGTGCAGCTTGCCCCCATAGAAAGGCTTTGTCTGGAAGGTAATGACTGCAGAGTAGCCTGTCTTGGCACAGTTGACATTGACCTTTCCTCCCAGTTCCACCCAGGGCACAGTGAGGATAGAGCGGGCGTAAGCAGAGGGCAGACTGAAGGTATATTCCTCACCGTGCTCCAAAAGGTGTAGATTACCTGTGAGCACAGGAATGAACATTTCTAATGATCAACAATGGACATGCGAAAAATGAGTGCAAGGCAAGGGAAACACACCTTCTCCGATCATAGTGACGCCAATGGACATGCCCATGAACTTGCTTTTGGTCCACACATGGGTGTTAACACACATCTGTCTCTCCTGGCATTCTGCATAGAAGCCTGACACAGGTGGATGATGGGAAACTTGCTCAGCCACAAAGCGGACATTGTAGCAGTCTGATGCACACGGGCTCCCTTCTTTTGGGAGTGCTGACGGAGGCGTTGTCGCTTTGGGTACTTTCCAAGAGCAGTGGAAGGTCTCTCCGATGATGGGGTTGTAGGGCTTCTTGGCAATGGCACCTTTGCGACCTTCGTGGAAGGAAGTGAGGTAATACTCCACAAATCGGACCATGCGGTCCATGGGGCTGGAGCCATCGGTGATGGTCACGAAAAGGTCTGGATGGGACATGAAGTCTGCATACATTTCCAACAAGGAGCGCTTCTCCAGAATGAAGGTAGGAAGGACCACCTATAAGCCCATTTAAAACACTGCATTACTTCATAATGAATAAATCGTACACTGCAAAAAAATATATTTATATATTTTCATGAAAGCATAATCAAAACAAGCATCTTAAAACAAAGTTTATTGGAGTATGTTTTACAAGAAAACACTATTTCAGTATTTCTACTTTAAAATTTCATATTCAACGCTTTACTTGCCATTTCTTGGTAATTTTGTGTGAAATGTAATAGCAATTTCTGAGTAAAAACTATTTTTGATTTTTAGTGTGTAACAGATTTAATTCAAAGTGGTATGATTAAAAACTTCCTCTGAGGTTTGAGAAAGACACAAGATGAAATGAGAAGCATTAATGAGATGGAGCTGATATACCCTGGTGAGGTCCATGCCCAGTTTGAGTTGAGAGAGGAGGTGCAGAATGACGCTGCGCTCCTCTTCAACAGCACCCAGATCCTCCTCCTCGGCTGGAGTTGAATCGTCTACCTCCTGTGTGGTATCAATCTCCTCCTGTTCCTGAAACCCAAACCAAACTTCATGATCACATCCTACTTAATCAGTAAAACACTATAATCACAAGCACAGAACTAGCTTCTTTTTTTTTTTTTTTAAGAGCCCTCAAAATCTCTACACCTTTTGACCAAAGACCTTTCCATAACTTTTCAATCATTGCAGGCAACCTTTTTTAGTTTGTTTTACATTTTATAGAGGTAGAGGCTTAATTGTCTAATAAAAAAAGCCAATAGAGAAATATAAAATAACTGCATTTTATTGAACTAAGAATATTTAAATGATTAAAAATCATTTTCGTTAATAGATATAAAACTAAAATAAAATACAAACAGTATATGATAAACTAATAAGGAATGGTTGGCAACTAACAGAAATTAAAAAAAGAATTTAGTGTTGAAGCACTAAAATTACTTGAACTGAAATAAAAATAAATGAATGCTGTGTAGAAATGTAATTAATAAAACTTATGAAAGCACAAAAATCACTAGAATGTTAAAATAAAAAATAAATCAGAAAATATAGTAAAAGCTTTTTAAAGCTAATGGCTGATTAAACTTTTTAGAGCTGAAAAAAAAACAATTATTCACTGTAGACAACGTATAATGACCAGTTCCAGGTTTTAAACTCCAAGGTATTACTACTGTAGGTGTTCCATGAACATCTATGATATTCTGTATCCTAAATATTTTAGTCTTTGCTTCAGTGAAAGTCTCTGATCCATACCATGACATTCATAAATATGATCACTTAAGTAACAGCACACCTGTTTCAATAGGCTGCACACAATATTAGGCATCATTTGTACGTGTGGGACAAGTTACAGTATGTTTTTGTTAGTTTAAAACTCAAACCCTAAGTATGAGTAACAGTAACAGTGCTGTTTGCCTCAGCAAAAATATTATTCAAGAATACTCAGGGGAAAAAAAACTTACAGCATAGTAAACATTTAACACCGCAAACAAGTTTACTTAGGTTAATAGGGACCCCTGTCTACACTCCAATTTTGAGGAAGGCTCAGGACAGGTGTTTGTTTACGTGAAGGTAACTGAAGCAAAGGATTACTCTTGAGATTCACAGCCTGTCTTTTCCAAAACAACAATGTTGTCAGTAATTATCACCGGCATCTGTTATGAATACATCGGTCAATGACTGTGTTGCTGTGTTAACATACAGAGGCCCCAAAACATATTCAGATACTTCAGACAGTCAAAATTATAACAAAATGTAAAACTATTTTTAGTGTTTTTTTTTATTCAAAGCAAATATAGCACACTTTTTAAGCCAAATATTTCACAAAAGCAGGTATTAAAATTATTCAAAATAGATCTTCTATTCAACATGAAGACAAAGCACTCACACGTTTTTTGGAAAATGGATAAAGCTGGAGCGTGTAATTCGCTGTTAAAACACTAATATCTACACTACCATTCAAATGTTTGAAGTCGTCTGTAAGATTTTTGTAAATTTAAAAAACAGAATTCTCTGTTGTTATTTTCAACAAGGCTGCATTTATCTGATCAGACAATACAGTAAAAACTGTAATATTGATAACTATTATTACCAATATTTTGTATTTCAATATATTTCAAATTGTAAATATATCTTCTGAAATATATTCATAATGAATAAATGTAATTAACTCATTATGATTTTTTTCCTGTGATGGCTAGGCTGAATTTCCAGCACTCATTACTCCAGCCTTCAGTGTCACATGATCCTTCAGAAATCATTCTAATATTCTGAAGCATTTCTTCTTCTTATCCTCAATGTTGAAAACATTTGTGCTTGATTAGGATTGCTTGATTAATTGAATTAACTGAATAACAATAGTTTTTTAAAAATAATTTTTTGGTAACAAAGTAAAAGTCTTTTTTGTCACTTTTGTACATTGATCTCCATGAAAAGTGTCAAGTGTAAACACTGTGTCTCTGTGGTGCTATAAAAACACTGATGTTTGCTTAAGCATCCCGATCAGCCTGCTACTTCTGTAACAACACCGGCTCAATCAATGGCGTAAGATCAGGGCGAGAATTTTTTGTGGCCTGACCGAGCTTTACTGATTACACTACTAGGACACTTGTTTGAACTTAAAAAGAACTGACTTGGAACCAGATGTTTAGAATATACTGTAATCACAAGTGCTGTTAGTTCTGAGAAAAGCATCATTTGTTTGCAGAGGCCACGTGATTTGATATTTTATCTAATGCAACAACACTGATAAATACTTAAGGGGAGACTTGATTATTCAAATACTTCAAGACATTTAGTCATTATAAATATGTCTAAACTAAGACAAGCTCAGATCCTCAGAAATTAATTTTCCACACTTTATTTGGACAACCACTTAAGTGATCAAGACCCACACTTTTTGACCAATGACTTTTCAAGTCATGCGTAATCATTCAATAAGGACTTTTAAAGATATTCAAAATTTAAACACATTTGCACAATAATTGACTTATACCACAGTTAGCAAGAATGATAAAGCAAATCTTACCCCAGCGATATCACAGGAGTCCATTTCTAAAGGTTCCAGAACGGTTCCCTCTGTTGTGCCATCATCTTTGGTGATGCTGGGTAGCGTCCCTCCATTCTTCAGGATGTCTGGAAGTTTTGGCTCCAGCCACTCGAGTGCAGGGCCTACAGGGCACACAAAACCTGGCTCAGGGGTGTTCATATCACCGGCCCACCAGCACAATGCCCACAAGCCAACAGCAGCCTCTTAACGCCACAGGAATTCTGGGTGTTTAGCGCTCTGACAACTGACACAGAGCTCTGAGTGGAAACCTGAGCCCAGGGTCTCACCATCTGCACGGAGCCCTGCCCATTGTTGACTTGTTTGCTTATTGGCACGGAGACTAATCTGGTGGTTTTTGTTTTGTTCCAGTCATTAGGAAGTTCTGAAAGTTCACAAGGTGGCTCACTACTTTTTACAGTAGAAATACAGGTGATCCTGGAACTGTGGGATGTTTACATCTTGTTTCTTTCAAGTCAGAGAGTACTAAAATATGTATGCTTCATGACTGGGTAGCATTAAAGTTGCTTGACAGCTAGAAGGCTTCAGTTTTGCAAAACTCCAAGGGTTTTTGGGCCAGAAGAGTCCCCAAACATGCAAATCTGACAGGAAACAACTTCATCCGAGAATTGACGACGGTATGGTAACACAATTTGGTAAGTCTGTCAACCGACGCGCTTGAGTGACGCCAGCAGAGCTCTGGTTACCTGCAGAAGTCTATCAGTGGTGGATACAGTTCCTCATTAATTATAAAACAATATTCCACTCCCTGAGCAAGGCTCTAGGTCATAAATTCTACAAGCACACACATGACCTGAGATTATTAGATTTGTGACCACAAACGCTTGTGGTTTTTCTATAATATTAAATGGAAAATTAACTACTATTTTTCTTTTCAGCTATTGGTTATCTGGGTACACCCAGACACTGTGACGTGAGCAGAAGGGCTTGTGGCATTGTGTATTTTGATCGTATTGCACTGACCTGGATTAAACACAAGGATCAGGGAGTCGCAGTGAATATGTGATTTAAGGTATTCAATAAATCTCTGATAGCGGATTTGCAGTAAGAGAGTATGTGTGGTTCTCTAAAAGTCTCTACATTATTAATCTTTGGATTGCATTTCGGCAGCCAATAGACGAGTGTTACACAAATTCTACACTATGATGGTATTCAACAAAAAGGGAAGGCTGTACTTGCTCCATTTTTAAGTTAAATCATGACATGGCCTTTGTACTTCTAAACAGTTGAAGCTAAAAGATGAATGCATTTAAATACATGATTAGCACCAGACTATTATATCAGTGAGGGCTGCGTATCCCAAAAGCACCGAAAACCTATGGCGCCTATGATCAACTTACAAAGTTTTTGGGGAATGCAGACCTAGACAATTAATCAGTGAATATTTAAGTGATAACTGTACACGACTGGCCGATAAAAATGGGTAAAATCTACCAACAGCACTGCAAAGTGAAATTACACATTTTCTGTACAGTTTTAATTGTTACGTCCCACGTATTTGTTTAATTCCCTGTCTACACAAGATGTATGTGGTCCACTTATTTATTTGGTGCAATGTGGTTGTACTTAGTTTTTTTTTTTTGTTTTGCATTGTGTTTTGTACTCCCTCTCTGTTTTTTTCCCTCTCTGTTATCCCTTCAGACAGGTATAAGCGTCAGCTGTGCCTAATTAAAACCAAGCTCTGGGGGTGACCTGATTGGTTGATGAGACGGGAGCTGGTGGATAAAGCTGAGGTGGAAAGCCAGGAAGTGGAGAGTCCTTCCTCCTGCCCCAGCATATGATTGTTGAGCCTGTGTGTGTTGGTTGACTGTTGTGATGGCCTAAAACCTGGGTTTGTGTTACTAAGCAGTTTTGTTGTTAAGCAATCTAACCTGACTCTGTTGAACTATATTATCCAAGTTTCTATGTCTGTACTTAATTTTGGAAGCCATAGAGAGGTGGATGCCACTTTCTTTTGCTAATGTGTTTTCTCCTGTTTTTGGTCAGATAGGGAGTGAGATAAAGTTATGCTGTTTATTTGCTTTTTCTTTATTCAGGTAAGCTAGTTTGATCCTCCCCCATTTAAACTTATTTTGTTTGTTGTTTTGGCCTGGTCCCCTCTTGAAGGTTCTTGCTTCCTCTTTCATGTAGAGTCAATAAAAAGAAGTCAATTATTATATCTCAAACCTGTGTGGTGATTGCTGGCTGGGATGACCTCCACTAAAAGCCTTGTTACATTTCTTTTCCCAGACGGGGAAGAAATGTAACATAATTGTTAGTAATAAATTGTGCTATATCAGCATTATATCAGCCACCCTGCTCTCTAGACAGTGATATCAGCCAATAAAAAAAAAAAAAAACATATCATACCCATGTTTACACATCAACAATGCTTATTTGGTATTCAGAAACTTGGCAGAATCCAGTCATGGAAAAGCAAATACAGTAATAATATATACAGTAATATTATTCCTAAACGCCAAAAAAACATTGATAAGTGTAAATATGGGAAATTGTGTAAATCCTTGTGCCGTTTCTGATTGTATGCAGCACCAGTAGCTCTGCACATCTTTCCAAATCACCTAATATTTAAAACAAGCACCTGCAGTCATAATTTAGGCTTTACAAAGGTATTTGTTATTGAAGGATGGGAGAGTTGCACTACAATGGAAAAGTCCTGCATCTTGTGAGTGAAGGTTTTGTCACATTCACAGTTGCTCAGCAACATTTTGCATCATTTCAGCAGGAATCACACGATTAGGAGTTTTACATGGGGGCAAAAAAGTTCCCCATGCTGATTTCGCTCTCATTCAATTTGGTCAAGAGAATTTGCTGAGTCGACCAACAGAAAGCTCCTTGACTTGAAATAGACTTCTGTGTGAGCAGTGCTTAATGCATTACTATCTTTTTTCACTGAAATTTCATTAATGTAACTGCGCCTCCAGTGTACTAAAGCACAACATCTGATTTCAAATGTGAAGATGATGTTTACATAAAGTCTTAAAAGTACAGCAAAAAAAAATGAATAATTCTAAGGATCAGGGAGAGAGTGGACAATGGTCATGTAAAGCTTAATTGTTACTAACCTAGCCTAAGCAGAGCTTAATGTTTAAATATATAAATATAGGATATGGCCACTCTAAAAACAAAAACGTTGCCGATTTTATGCTAAAATCTTGTCAAGAAAAGCAGAGAGGAATACGAAAAGAGACTCAAGCTGTATGACACATAGGAGCAGCACCAATCAATAATTTCTGTGATGGAAGCTGTGCTTATAAATAACCCTCTTACTGTCTTTTACTGGAAGAGAAATGCATTCACTTAACAACTAAGCACTGCAGTAGCATGAGACAAAGCATAAAGTAAAGTCAGGTCTAGTAGAGCCAGAAAAAGGGAAAACTGCATAGCATTAAGAACCTCATTTCACATTTTTTAAAACGTTTAAAAAATATATATATATATTTTTTAGCTTTTCTATTATCCATTATACACTGGGCATGCACACAAGTAATGCAAATGTGACATAAAATGAAGAGATGTAAACACATCTACTGTTACAGTCAACATAATGAAGAAAACCACAAGGATCAACACACAGATTAAAAATAAAAAAAACACTCACCACCGAGAGGAACTTTCTGCCGAGCCACTTGTTGGAGCTGCAGGATATGCAGGCAGTCGCTGAGGCAGGTCATGGTGGCCAAAGAAGTAGCTTTCAGCAGCAGCAAGTCTTGGTCCAAGGGAGAGGGACACTGGGAGGAGGGCAGACCCTCAATACTCTGGATCAGGTTTCTGTGCTGGCCCTGCGCCTGGCTCATCATCTGAAGAAAGAGTATTTGTTGGTTAATGAGCATCCTACACCTCAAAAGTTCAGATAAGATAACTTATGAAGTTACAAACAGACTATACAATTGGGCCTCTAAAAGCATCACTCAGTCTCACCTCTCTGGCCTCCAGCAAGTGATCAGGCAGCAGCGACTTCCTGCTGGAGTAAAGAGATGAGCCACGCTGCAGTTGGGACAGGCCCATGAGGGCGTTTGAGTTCTGGTTGATCCTGTGTTGAGATCCTGGAGAGCTGCCACTGCCTTGAGAAGCCATGGAGAGACTGCGAGTCTGGAGAGGTGGGTTTGTCTGTGGGATTATGGATAAATGCTGAAAAAATTAGATCACCCAGAAATTACAAGTTCATCATCATTTCGCTCCAAATCTGTATTTTCAAGGAACACTAAACCAGAGTTTTAAAAAAAGAAATGCTAGAAAGCTAGTGATGATTTTGACACCAAAACTCCAAGAAGGACAAATAAATGTAAGCATTATGATTTGTGGGCTATAATCAAAGTCTTCTGATGTTTTGAGAAACAGACCCAAAATATACTGCAAGTCATTATTCATTGATTATCTTTCCTTGAGCTGCATCTCATTCACTCATATACAGTAAAGTCAAATAAGTCACATCAAATAAGTTTGTTTTTTAACACATTACAGTTTCTTTGCTCAAATGTATCAGTTTTGAATGATATGATGGTGAAAAAATTATGACAGAATTTTAAACTCCGAAATAACTATTTTTGGGACATTGTAATTTAACAGATTGTCTGTCTGTTCCTGTAACTTAAATCACTGAGCAGTACAGTGGTGTTAACTGTATTACTGGTGTCTGGATGTAAGTCTCACTTTGCCCATCGCCTCTGTGTGGTGCTGTGCACAGATCTGCAGTCGGCTGACCCAGTGCTGTCGCTCCTTTGCATCTGAGGCTGAAGTTACACAAACAGGTAATAAATATAAATGATAATATTTGGATAATATTAGCTCAGATCAGACAAGTGAAACATGTTAGTATAAGCTGCATTTTTACAAAAAAAAACAACTTGCGGTGTGATTAAGAGAGCAGAAGTGAAACCATCTAGCAAAGGTTGAAAGAGATCATGTGACAACCTCTAAGTTTGTATTGCTCTCCGCTGATGGCATTGACAGTGAAAGTGTGTGAATCCTCATCACTGGGGGAAATCACCGCACCGGCTAATGGCAGCGAACCCCTGGGCTTCTGATTTCTTGACTGCTCATTCACAAAATATTCCAGCAGCCCTGCCTCATTGTTGAGCACAAAATATCTATAATTGAAACATAATTTAAGAGTTCATTAAATAGTTTAACTATTGCATTTTACCTGCAGAATTCTAAATATTCCCCCCAAATCAGCACAGATTTCATTTGGGCCGTTCATATTAAATAGAGCCTCACCGATACTGCCATCCTGTCACAAGATTGGTGTACTTCATCAAATACCCATCCACCTTTTCCATCAGATCACTTCAAAAAGAAAACATCATGTTGTTAAACAACTAGACTTTCATACATTACATAAAAGATCATATCACCAAATTGTATAATATGCACAAAGACCATTCACAGACAGGATGCTGGGATAGATCCATAATCTCCATACAACTGTGGTCAATCGTGTTTATGTATAATGAAAGTGAAAGGAGACTGAGGCTGTTATTCTGCCAAACATTTCATTTTGTGATGCATGAAAATCATACAGGAATAATATCAAGAGTGACATGTGTTTAAGTCCAGTTTACTCCGGAAATGGAATATTGTACAAGCTCCCCTCGTATAAGAAAAGTAGAATTTGCTAGCCTATTTGACCTGGCTCACAAGTAAACACTGTTTGTTTGTAAAGGAGCTGCTTGTGTGAAGTAACTCACCTGTACTGCCAGGGTTTGGAGCCTGTCCTACAGGAACTCTGTGAGCCGCCGTGATGCTCCAGCACGGCTTCAGTCTGCATGATCTACAACACAGCTATCACTTCACCTGCCGCACTAAACACCGACCAGCCGGTTTCATAAAGCGGACCTCAAGACTTCAATGACCGCTGCTTTAATCATCGCACTAGTGTAATGCTCTGAATTACAGAGGCACTGGCATGTTTATGTCTCACGCAGCCATGACACACCGTGAAGTCATTGGCGACCCGCATCATGTGACAGGAAGTGGAATAAAAACACAAATAAACCGCACAAACGGGATAATTTGATTATACTTAATCTATTCATAGCATATTGATTATATCAGTATAGATGACTAGAATTATTTTTTTTAGTGTTTAATGTTATTTTACATCCGAACCGCCACATAATCCACCTTTCAAATTAAAAGTCCTCGCGCTAGATCAGCTCTCATTCTGATTGGCCAGATGCAATGACACCACCCTAGTGACGTTCAAAGTCAAATTAGGGTGAAATATTATGTCGATTATTATATAATTTATATTAAAATTACAAATAACTAAATATTGATAACTTATTTTTATTGTCAGCAATGCTAAAACAAATACTTAAAAAAAAGATAATTCATGTTTCTTATAAGTTATGAAGAATGTATACAGTAACATTTCTGTACTTTTTAATAATTATTTTAATTTATTGGATTTTACCACATTCAAACATTGATTTAAAAGGTAAAGTAAAAAACATTTATTTGTCAATTCATTTTATTGGGAAAATAAACGACTGTTAACAATGAAATAGTCTCAACAGGACTCTTTTAATTGTGTATCATTAAAACAGACCACTAATGTACCATATACAATACAAAACATGGAGAAAACATAATGAGAGATTATGTGGTAGATTTTTAGTTCTGCATAGACTTGTCTTTGGTCTTACAACAGTCTCATGACTTGGCATTTTCGATTTCTGAATTTCTGTTGATCCTCATACTGGCTGTAGGTTGTTATTCTCTTCTATAGTCATTTATATGCATTTTTACTTTGTAGAATCCAATTTTTTTTTTATCCAAACAGAATGGTTTGTCTGATTCCACACATTGTTGTTACTGTATTTTCCAACAAAACATTCAGAAATGATTTATTAAATTAATTAGTAGATAAATAAAATAAGTGAAATAAAGAAAACCGCATTCAAAGACATATCTAATGAAATGTTTGGTCAAAGCAGTACAAGTCAAAGCAGAGTTTACATCTGAACATTGGGACATAAAAAAAGACAAACAAGCAAACAAAAAAAGAATAACATTTCTTCTGATAAATTCACAATTTCATTAGAATGTCAAATATCCTGTCATCAAGATAATCTCAACTGAAATGGTGCAAGACGTGCTTACTGAGGTCATGAGGATTTAACATGAGAAATTCAAAAATAAGCATCGTCAAGTTACAAACCGAGTTACAATTTATGCTATTTATGCAGCAATAATACAAATAATGAAAACAAGTCCTATAATTATGATGTATTTTCACATATTGTATCAGTCCTTTGTGACAAATGAATTGTAAATAACATAAAAAGCATAATTACATTAAATAATATGTTTGTAAATGTTCCAATGCTACCAAGTGTCAGTGCTCGCAGTGATGATTGCAATTTTCTCCTATATGAGCTAAACAAAAGCTTGCTTTCGATCTAAAGAATTATGTTCATACATACGGTTAAAACTATATTCTCATACTGTCCTTGAGTCAATACCATGAAAGGAAAGGCATTTCAGTTGAGGTTTGATTGAGAGTACAAAACTCCTTCAGTTACATTATAATGAGCCACTAAAACTGTAAGACTCATTCAGTCCAACATTTCGGAATATAAACTCCAACTCTACATACATACTGTAAATATGAATTCATACTATAATCATAAATTTTTTACAGTTTCACTATGAAATCTGGAAGCTCATTTGCTTCATATTTCACACAATTAATCTCTTCATCAAACAGTACGCTTAAAACGCAAAATAAAATCAGCAATCAGTACTACAATAGAAACATTATTTACACAACATTCCATATGCAAAGGCCCAAAAATATGTTTGTCTCTCAGCAACTAATACTGTGTCCTAAAATGAAAGCACTGTATTACCTAACAAAAAGAAGTCAAATATTATAATACTAAAAAGTTATGAATGGCAAAGGGTTCAAATCTTATGAACTATGTCATTTTGTAACCAAATACATGGATTCAGAGCAGTATCCATTCAATATTAGTTCCTCATTCAATATTATAAGATATAAAGAACAAGTAAAATACCAGATAATTATATAACAGACACCTTCACTAGTCCTCTAACACCTAAACAGTAACAATCTAATCTTTAAACTATCACATATACAGTGCAACTCCTCTGTATTTGTTCCAATTTCATTTTTTAAATAATGGCTACATTTTGAATGCATTAACAAAGCAAGTTACTATGCGACAACAGTAGGACAAATAATCACCACCTGCTTTCTTGTAGGTGTACAGTCACTCAGCCCATATTTTAAAAAAGCAAATGTTTTTTAATGGGATATCTGTGCTAGATATTCTGTTTTAAAAAAACGTCAGATAAACCTTGCTACTGTAGTGAACTGACACCATGACAAATTTTATATTAGCACTATAAAAAAAAAAAAAAAGATACTAATCAACACGCTAATGTCATCTGATCTCATATAAAGGTCTATAAAAAGCACTTTTCTCAAGGGCTTTTAGTGAGTTGATTGTTATAAGACAGCAAAGTCTATAAAGATCTGCAGCCTTGGTAGGACAGCCCTTTAGGACCAAAATCTGGCAACACATTTCAAGGTAAACAGAATCAGTATGTCAAATAACTAATTGCAATAAAACTAACGAGGTCCACAAGTCTGAGACCACTAATGAAAATGCAGTATTTTGCAGTATTTAATTTAGTAAAAAATTTATTTGAAATTATATAATATCATCATAATTTGAGTGGAAAGTAAGATTAAAATGAAAAGAAATGACAAAAATTCTTAGTATTTGGTTTGTCATCCAGCACTCTAGCCAGGGTTATTATAGTTAACTAAAACCATGTTGCCAAGGAAACATTCTTCCTTTTTCATTTAGTTAAACTTAGTATAATTAAAAAAAATAAAAAATAAACTCAATTATACTGAAATAAAATAAAAGTAAATAAAATGACAATCACAGCAATAAGACAAACTAAAAATGAAAACAAAATATTAAAATAAAAACAAAAAATTTATATATATATATATATATATATATATATATATATATATATATATATATATATATATATATATATATATATATAAACTACAATTGTATCTTAATGGTACAAAAAAAAAAAACTGACTCGAGCTGCTCGTGAACTTGAGAATGTGTGTAAACTTGTGTGTAAAAATGTTCTCCAGCATGATTTGAGAATGATACAAAGAGCATCTTGTGCTTCAGTGGAAGTAAGAACATCTGACTTGTCAGTATAAAGAGACCCATGATCAATGTCAACTTTTAGTGACCTAGAAAATTGTCTTCATTTACATCATATTTTTACTTTTTTGGAAATATCTCAAAATCCAAAAATGTTCTGTTTTCCTGTTTTAATGTAAATCTCAGACTTCTGGACCCAACTGTGTATTATTAAATTAAAACCTTTCTAAACTATGTATCTTGTCCAACAGAAACATTCAAATAAAATATATAAAAAAAACAATTAAAAATCCTCACCTGCACTTCTCCATGCAAGAAGGAGATGATCAAAACATTTCCAGCAAGTAATTTCACGAAACAACAGAGAAGCACCATGAGCAGAAGACAAGAGAGAATATCTCCCATCATTCTCAACCAGATGCCAGATTTCATGACCCAAAATGCTACGGGTCCATCAGAGAGACAAAGAGAACATTACCGTAATTAGCACCTGCATAACCGTAACTTGCATGACTATGGCTTCACATTGGATCAATAGCTCGCTGGCACCTGACAGCCAGGCAAGAAGGAGTGCAATCAATGGCTTTTCAATCCCACCTACAGTCCACATAGAGAGAACAGTTATCAGATCATAGACTACACTATGGAAGTGATCACTGTTTTGTTCTCCAGAGCAGCTAAACCTCAAGGGAAGCCTGTAGCATATCAGGCCATCCATATTCACCCAATCAACTGGGAACAAATTCAGTCCCTGCCACAAAGGAGGAAGCCGATCAGCAGTGGAGTAAGAGTTAACAGGAGCTGCCATGAGTTCAACACCAAACAAGAAGACCTGGAACAAGGATCTGAGAGAAAAAATAATTCATATTAAAGAAATTAGGAAACAACAATTGGCAAACAAACATTTTACACTGTTTGAACCTTGTTATGTACCTGGTTTATCTTATGTATTTGAAAAAAAAAATGTTCTTGCTACATTTCACACAATTCAGGTTTATAAATAATCATCATAATCATTTTATTTGAGACAGACAAAATTAGTGGCTTCAGTAAGCTTTAATATTTGCAATAAATTAATACATTTAAATTTTTATATTTTACATTTAATGTGTTTTATCTTTTTATAGTTATTTTTATGCATCTTGTAAGGTTGTTTTATGATTTTTATTAAAAAAAAAAAAAAAAAAAAAAAAAAAAAACTTTGAATTACCATTGTGTATGAAATGTACAATATAAATAAACTTGCCTTACCTTGCCTTGCCTAAACTTGCCTATTAAATACTTATTATTTAATATGAATATTTACTTATCAATGTTTACTCATTCACTACATTATCAATACTACTACTACTAATAATAATAATAATACATATTTATATGTATAAATACAGTGTGTGTGTGTGCGTGCGTGCGCGCGCGTGCGTGTGTATACAGTGCCCTCCATAAGCATCGGAACAGTAAAGACAAAATTGCTCTGTTGGCTGTGGAGTAAAGACATTTGCAAATTATTAAAAGATGAATATGAGACAAAACTACAGAATGTCACATTTTATTATTAGCCGTTTCAACACACGCATGTTTTATCAAATAAAAAGAGCAGCACTTTTAGAGTTCATCCCACTCATTGATGTGAGCATAAGTATTGGGACAGTTGAACATAAGGCAGATATAAAAGATTAAAAGCTATTATTTAGTTGCAGATCCCTTGCGCACAATCACAGCAGTGAGTCTGTGACCCATAGACATCACCAGACTCTTGGTCTCATCCTTTGAAATGCTTTTCCCAGCCTTTAATGCAGTCAGTTCCAGTTGTTGCTTGTTTTGGAGAGTTTCTGCCTTTACTCTCCTCTCCAGCTGGTGAAATTCATGTTCAGTCAGATTTAAATCTGGAGATTGACTTGGGTAATCTTAGACTTTCCATTTCTTTGCCCTTATAAATTCCTTGACTGAACTGGCAGGGTGTTTTGGGTCATTGTCCTGATGCAATATGAAGCACTTCCCAATGAATCTGGTGGCATTTTCTTGAATATTGGTAGGCAAGATGGTTTTGTACCCTTCCAAATTCATTCTGCTACTGTCATCATACATTAAGTCATCAGTAAAGTTGAGAGGGCCTGTTCCAGAGACAGCCATGCATGCCCATGCCATGACACCACCTCCACCACGCTTTACAGACGAGGCTGTATGCTAGGGATCATTGCAGTTCCCTTTTTTTCTCCACATTTTTGCTTTCCCATCACTTAGATAAAGGTTCATCTTTGTTTCATCGGTCCATAAACACAGTTCCAAAACTCTTCTGGCTCACTTTTGTGCTTTTATGCAAACTCTAATCTTGCCTTTCTATTTTTGGTGCTGGTCAGAGGTTTGCATCTTGCTGTGTAGCATCTGTAATTCTGTGTCAAAGTCTCCTGAGGACAGTAAATTGTCAGAGCATCACCCCAGCTTTCTGGAAATTGTTGGTGATTTTACAGACACGTATTTTAGGATTCATTTTCACAGCTTTTATGATTTGTCTGTCATCAACTACTGTTGTTTTCTCAGCCGATCAGGCCGGTGTTTGAATTACTGTTAAAACTGTTCTTTTTATTTGGTAAAACATGTATGTGTTGAAACGGCTAATAATAAAATATGACATTCTGTAGTTTTGTCTCATATTCATCTTTTAATCATATTTGCAAATGTCTTGACTCCACAGCCAACAGAGCAATTTTGTCTTTACTGTTCCAATACTTATGGAGCGCACTGTATATATGCATATATACATACATACATACAGTGCCCTCCATAAGTACACACATTTATATTTATTTGACAGTAACTCACCTAAGCGGGCACTCTTGGTGGTGTTTTGAGGGGGGATCTCATGAGGGAGGGGGCAGACGCTGCAGAAGTCAGAGCAGGTTGGGCAGATGAGCTGTCCACTATAGACCCATCCATTCATTCGTATGCTCACGCTGATTACCTGACCAGTACGAACACATGGATAGGACTCATTCTGCACCCAGACCAACAACCCTTGGGCTGTACAAGACACCTGCAACACAAATCACAGTTTCAGTACACATAAAGCATCATTTTCCTATGTTGTGGTGGTACATAATGCCCCAGTTGAAAAAACAGTTTTTTACAATAATTTTATTTACACACATTTACACTTTCATTAAGAGAAATTATCAAAGATGTCAGTAAAGACAATGTTTATTTTAAATATATGCTTTTATAAATGTTTACTGAAAAGACATTTTTCTAGGCAGGTTATTTTGAATTGTAATAATATGAAACAATATTACTGTTCTTACTTTTTGATCAAATAAATGCAGCTTTGGTGAGAATAAGAGACCTTTTTCAAAAGCATAAAAAAAATCTTTATGACCCAAAACATAGACACACTTCTGTAGCGACTGTCCCATCTCTCATGAGATCTACCATTACATTATTACCTTATAGCAACCACTGCCCCAGTCTGGGTAGGTCATTCTTTTGGTGCACTGCTCCATTACAAATGGTGACTTCTGGTACAGACACACTGATCCCGGGCCGTACTGTTCTGCTCCATAGTTTCTCCATGTGGCTAAAAAAGCAAAACCCCAATAGTCTCAACTACATGCAAAAAATACTGAACAACACAAGGAGGAATAAGCAAACAAGACCTCCCATTCTGCTTCTGAATGAAGAAAGGATGTGAGTGAATGGCATCTCACCTGGCTGGTTCTCCTGTATCCTGCAGTAAGAGCTGCGCTGGTATTCCCCACCCACATGCCAACTAAACTCCTGGCTAAAAGGACAGTAGTCTGCGATCTCTACGGCCCCTCCATATGCTGGTAAATCTTCCTCGGGGACACCAGGAATACGGTCAAAGTACTAGAGGATGGAGAAGGTTTATTACATTCAAATCAACCATCTATAAAGGCAGTCATCTTGCATTTATCTGTAAACAAGTCAATTTTATTTGTATAGTGCTTTTCACAATACAGTGTTTCAAATGAATAAGAATTGAGTGAAGATACAGAGGATTTTTACCGGCATTTCTGCTGATCTTACCTGATACTCTGCAGGAAGCGCATGAGGAAACTTCTGCAGGTTGCACACAGCCACTGCCAGCTGGTCCTGCCTGCAGGTGAGCTGTAGAGGTGCGCTCCTTACAGAATCACAGTACGGGCTCAGGGTTGGCCTCCTGTTTCAAACACACATGGTAAAAACTCAATAGGAACAGATGTCCAGTCAATGACTTAAATCTTTACCAATATGCTGCATGTAGGGATGCACGATATTATCGGACTGATATCGGAATCGGCCGATAATGGCTTTAATGTAAATATCGGCGTCAGCCTGATATGAAAAATTATGCCGATATGTCTTGCCCATAAGAGGAATGGGTTAACTCACATATGCTCAGGGTGTGCTAGTGAGTGTGCTAATTTGTAGGGGGTGCTGTTGGCCTACTTCTAATTAAATTAAAATAGCCTACACAAATAACATTTAGACTGTTTCTGATTAAACAAAGCTGTAATTGATGTCATAAATAATGAGTATGTTTTGATTTAATGGTCAGAAGCTATAGCTTAAATGAAAAAAAAAAAATGAAAAAAAGAAAAGAAAATTCACAAACATGACACTTGTAAATTAAATAATTTTATATATACTGATTTATTCATTAATGTGTAATGTTTTATTTTTTTTAAACAAATCATGAGCTCTAAAAGATTTTCAGAATTTTTTCAACTCTTGTTTTCGACCATCTACAAATGTTAAATCTTTAAAAAAAATATGTTAGGGTTAACACTGCATCTTTCTGGGGGGAAAATGCAGCAATTGATATAGTTTATTTATAGTTATTTTCAAAACATCAATGTACTGTCAAAAAACCATTATCTATCAAGTTCTATTATCAAGTTCTTGTTAAAAACTAACCAAAATTAAAAATATTTTGCTTATAATTTCTGCACAGGAGAGACCTGATGTTGTTTCCAAACAAAAGAAAATATATTGGTATCGGCATAGGCCAACATAAGATGGAAAATATCGGGATATCGGCAAAAATCCAATATCGTGCATCCCTAGCTGCATGTATATTTAAGACTATGAAACTCCAGTTTCTATAGAAAATATACAATAAGACACTGGAATCAATCTAAAATAAAGAGCTGCTACAAACGTACATCACACATTCTAACTTGTTTCTGTACCTCTAGCAACATGAGTTTGATTACCAGGGAATACATGAACTTATGGAACATACAGATTTTTATATAATTGTATGGCATTTTGATAAAAGTATCTGCCAAAACAAATAAAAGTACATTATGCACTTAATAGTTACGGAAGTTCTAAGCGGCCATGCATTATTATAATTTTTCTGTCTTGTTTTCTCGTTATCACGACATAATTTTCTCGTGATCTCGACATAACGAAAGTTGTTTTGTCGTTATCACGACTTAATTTTCTCGTGATCTCGACATAACGAAAGTTGTTTTGTCATTATCACGACTTAATTTTCTCGTGATCTCGACATAACGAAAGTTGTTTTGTCGTTATCACGACTTAATTTTCTCGTGATCTCGACATAACGAAAGTTGTTTTGTCGTTATCACGACTTAATTTTCTCGTGATCTCGACATAACGAAAGTTGTTTTGTCGTTATCACGACTTAATTTTCTCGTGATCTCGACATAACGAAAGTTGTTTTGTCGTTATCACGACTTAATTTTCTCGTGATCTCGACATAACGAAAGTTGTTTTGTCGTTATCACGACTTAATTTTCTCGTGATCTCGACATAACGAAAGTTGTTTTGTCGTTATCACGACTTAATTTTCTCGTGATCTCGACATAACGAAAGTTGTTTTGTCGTTATCACGACTTAATTTTCTCGTGATCTCGACATAACGAAAGTTGTTTTGTCGTTATCACGACTTAATTTTCTCGTGATCTCGACATAACGAAAGTTGTTTTGTCGTTATCACGACTTAATTTTCTCGTGATCTCGACATAACGAAAGTTGTTTTGTCGTTATCACGACTTAATTTTCTCGTGATCTCAACATAACGAAAGTTGTTTTGTCGTTATCACGACTTAATTTTCTCTGTGTATTCGGCATGAGAAAATGCTATAGAAGCAGCATCATCGCAGCATCATGGATGATCGTATTTGCTTTTACTTTGATCAGGGACTCACTCAAACTGAAATAATAAAAATAAAAATATGGTATAAGTACCATCCCAAATATTGAAGGTGTTGTGTGTGTGACCGACTACATTGATCCATGATAGAATACTTGTCATGCATATTCATACTCGGACATTTTAGCTCTGTGTCTGTCAGTGATTGACCACTTACACATAAGTGTTCGACACTTGAGAAGGAGGCTGTCGGGTCTGCAACTTTATCGTCGAAGACAATATAGCGACCCTGATTTTCTCACGATAGCTACAATTACGTCGTGAGAAAATGGTTTTTAGGTTGAGATCAACAACTTTCGTTATGTCCAGATAACCACAAAACAAATTTCGTTATGTCGAGATCACAAGAAAATTAAGTCGTGATAATGACAAAACAACTTTCGTTATGTCGAGATCACGAGAAAATTAAGTCGTGATAACGACAAAACAACTTTCGTTATGTCGAGATCACGAGAAAATTAAGTCGTGATAACGACAAAACAAGTTTCGTTATGTCAGATCACGAGAAAATTAAGTCGTGATAACGACAAAACAACTCGTTATGTCGTGATCACGAGAAAATTAAGTCGTGATCACGAGAAAACAAGACAGAAAAATTATAATAATACATGGCCGCTTAGAACTTCCGTAAATAGACCCTTTTAGGGCCGACGTCACAATTATGTCACAGCGCTAGCTGGAGGCAAAACAAAGGGAAAACTGGAGGCCGCCAATTCAAACCAGCACAGATTCGGCTACACAAGAAGCTTAAAATATCATCTTGTTGTGATGTTGGGTGCCTGAATCGATGTTGTAGAGGCTCCAATTTGAAATTAAGGCATACCTGCTGCTACTGCCAGACAAAAAAAACGACAACAGCTGTGGTTAAACGAGAGTGGACAGAAACGATCGTCAAAAATGCTCGCGTTTGCAGTGCACACTACTTATCAGAAAAGTTGAAATAAAGTATTGTCTTTTGTTGTTATGGGGCGCGTCTAAAGATTTCTTATGGATCTCAGTACTATGTCGTGTATGAAATGTCTGTGTGCATGTGTGTAAAGGCCAATTCACACCGCACAGACAAACGCCAACAAACTAGTCTGTTGGAGTTTGTTGGATCAGTGTGTTTACCCCTGTTGGCGTTGGTTGGCATTGGCTGGAGTTTGTTTTCACCCGACTGAACATGCTTATAGATATAGAGTTGGTCGGTGTCTGTTGGTGCAGTGAGAACATGACAGTTATTTTTCATAAGATTCTAAATCCAATGGCCAACTTGAGCCAACTTGTTTGTTGGCGTTTGTCTGTGCGGTGTGAATTGGCCTTTAAACATCAAACTGACGATTTATATGCTTAATCATATGTAATTGTATATACATTGTTGTGATTAATTGTGGCTGGAATAATAATGTAACGTTAGCTGTAAAAAATAGTTGCCTGGCGAAATTGAAATATACATCTTCATGACTAGATACACGGTGAATTTGTCTTAACTATACACGTTAGATGCGAGTCACTCAATCCTGTCAGAAAATTATGCCGATATGTCTCCGTCCTTTGAGTTAAAGCGTGTCTGGTTTCGTCCGTTAAAGTTAACCTTTTCAAATAACAATCGCGGTCCCGGACAGTGACTGACCTTACATATGCAGGTTAAATCAGAATTTCTCCAGTTATTGTTAAAAAAAACAAGCTAACAGACTTCATAGCTAGCGTTAGTGAAGCGTTCAGTGGGATCTTTCTGTCTCAAGCTAAGCCCCGCCCACACAAAAACGTCACAATGTTTACTAACAGAGAAAGGGTCCATTCAACAACAACAATTATTTTTTCGCAAGTGTACACAGTTTTATGACGTATCTCATGTATCAAAGCTTACGTATGGCGATATTGGTCTATCCAGAATTTACAGCTTTTCATCACAAAGTCGCAACCCAAACCTCTTCCCCACTCCAAGTTCTCCGCCATACTATAATTGGCCCTGTACCACCTTAAAACAGAAAATAGCACAGAGAGGAGTCAATCATAGGACAGTCTTAGCATTCTAGTACTTAAATTACACTTAAAGGGGTAGGTAGTCCACCAGAAAATGCTAATTCTTTCAACATTTACTCATTATATATAACAGATATATAGATATAGAGATTTAGAGAAATGCTGAAACAGTTTCAGGTCCTATTGACTTCCATAGTATTTTTTTGTCCATACTGTGGGGAGTGAATGGGAACCAAAATTGTTTGGTCACCAACATTCTTCAAAATATCCTCTTTTGTGTTGCACAGAGCATACAGTTTGAAAAAACATGAAGGTGAGTAAATGATGACAAAATCTACATTTTTGGGGGGAACTATACCTCTAAATGTAGAAGTCCACACCTTCGTAAGCGAATAAACTGCATAATCCATGAGCAACAATACTTCTCTTACCCTGTATCCTCCATTATGGCCAAAGTAATTCTGGAAAACACTCTGTTCTGTGTGTGAGATCCAGTCATTGCCTCATTCTGTTCAAATAAAACATGCTGAATTCAATAAAAAAAAATATAAAAACAAAACGGTACTTTGACAGTACTGACACTGAAATAGTTAAGTATTCATGAACACCACCAGGGAAGATTTGGTTTCAGTACCTCTAACAGACGTTTTTCCCAGTGGTTCAACTCGGTGCCAGCACCTCCCTGGTTCTCCAGTTCCATGCCCTCTAGAATGGGGCAATTAAAATGTCTCCTGGCTTCCTCCTGATAAAACAATCACAACAATTCATGTAACTCAATTCAACTATTTAGATGATGTTTCTTTAAAAAGGAAAGAAATACTTACAACTACACGTGGGGTGGCCAGAAGATGGACCGTGTGTCTGACCATGTGGCCTCCACGGATGTCCCACAGCCGAGTTGCTCTTTTGATGACTTTATCACTCCATTGATATAACCCTAAACTGAGAGGGAGAGAGATATAAAAGGATATAAGCATATATATATATATATATATAAATTAACGTTCTCCCATTATTTAAATATTTTTAAATCATATTTTAAACACACCTTTCATTGTATGCAGGTAGACCACTTGCAGAACGTTGTGTCAAAGGTTTCCCATCATCATCATGGTAAAACGCAAAGAGTCCTGCAGAAAAACCCTAAAAATACATAGAACATGTAATTGAACAATAATGATAAACTATAAAGCTCTCCTCATGCAGATGTGCAGAGTTTAATGTTGTTACCAGGGCATGTATGATCTCGTGTTTGACTGTGGACAGCATCCCTTCAAACTCCTGAGGTTGAGTAGAGATCATATTGGGACACAGATTGGCATATCCAGCGATGGGCCTACATTAAGAAATTCTCCTGTTACTGTCAGCAACACACTGGACTATTTCCACAATATACTCTAAAGCACATTAAAATCACCAACGTTCCCATTTCATTAAATATTGCGATCACCTGTCCAGTTCAGACTCCAGCTGGCAGTACGCTGCATAGGCTACGATGTTTTCTTGCCCACAACGCTCTGTGGTCATCGCACTCACGTACAACACAAAATCAGCCCTCACCACCCCCTCACCATCAGGAGGACCAGCAGGGCCGCAGGACTTGCCTGACTCACTGCAAACCCTGCATTGCTAAAGGAGACCTTATTCTATGAATCAAAAATTCTCATATATTAACCTGCAATATATTTATCAGTATTAGAATTATTTTTATCCATAAAAATCCACTTAAAATGGATGCTTGCATGGTGCTTCTGTACGTATATTTACGCATATAATTTTTAAAACAATATTTAAAACACAGAATTGAATATATTAACAAACATCAATAGACATCAACAGACACCTTAATTTTCATACAATGCTTATTATATGTCATTTAGGGTGAAATCAAGTCCAAAATTAATATTTGCCAAGCACCAAAGGGTGAAAAAAATAGGCTTGGTTGAGTAATTCACACCGGTGTGAAATAGATATGTGGAATATTGCTCATATTAAGCTACCAAAAAGGAAAAAATGTTGAACAAAATCACTATGCCTTATTGTTTTTTTACTAATCTGTATGGTTTATATTCAGCAAATATATTGTAATAAAAACAGGAATAAACAAAATAAGGAAGGAAATATTTTTGGCCAAAAACTTTGAGGGGGACCTACCTGCAAATGTATTTCAGGGACAACAACTGGGCCACACTTGGTGATGCCTGCACACGGTCCCTGACAGTAGCGATGTGGATCATCTCTTTTCCTAAGGTACTGATTGGTTGCGCATTGTCTAATCATTAAGAAAAAAAACAATTGGGATTACAAAAAGGAAACTAATGAGATTAAATATCCACCAAGCTTCCAGAAGGACATGGCTGAGTGCAATTTTAAGAGGATTTTCTGTCAGACAATACTAACTGAGAAGAGAAATACCTGCTCAGTAATATTGGACCTGACTGCCTTCGAACCCTGAAGGCCTCCTGAAGATAATCAATGGCCTGTGGGAGGAGCTTGTCCTTGAAACAAAGCAGAAAAGATCATTACTGAAAAGATCAATAATGTATGCATGCATCCTATTTAGATGTGAAAGGCCATTAACAAGATTTAACAAATAATATTTAGCTTTACATATTAATAAAACCTTGACTACAGAAATCAAAATACCTTCACAAGGCTGCTTTTGGCTTCATCTAACCTGTGTGAGCAGTAAAGATATTAAGTCAATGTATAACAATGACAATGTGGCATTGCTGTATTTAATAAAATACAAACTAACCCATCCAAGCTGGAGTCGTACTCTATTTGGATCTTTAACTGCTGGTCAGTGCTTCTTTTGGTCAATCTATCTGGCTTCACAAACACTTTATGTATGACCTAGAATGGCAAACAGCAGACATTATTATAAGTACTGGTAAAATAATATTTCATAGATTATTTGAGCAGTGAAGGATGATTTTCATTGAATAGAAAAAAAGAAGCTAGGACTGCTATATAATTACTTTATATACAGAAGAAGTTACACAGATTTTAAGGCGAGCAAATGATGGCATATTTTTCATTTTATGGTTAACTGTCCCTTTAATGTGACATCAGATTTTGATATATTGTTATTAAGAAGGCACAATCTCAAATGACATTATAAAGGCACAATCTTAAATGTGGTATTTGAGAAGCAGAAGAAAGAATAACAAATAAGAGGGACTGACCTCTGTAGGTAGAGGCACTTTATGGTCACAGGTGTGCGTCTGTGCGCCGGTGCTGATGAAGATGATGATGATGGTGTTAAAGAGTAAAGCAGCTCTAACTGATCGCCATCCTGACGCCATCATTCACTCCGTGACTTTAACATTCATATCTCCGTCCTGTCACGCTGCAGAAAGCACTTCAATACCGCATAAAACTGAAGGATGTTCCGTGAAGAATTCAAATCAGCTGTTCATTAAACCGGCTTCATCCATAAACCCAGAGCAGCGTGAACGCGGAAACACTGCTTCAGCATGTCAAAATAAAAGCCCGGGCCCAATATAAATGTAAAAATAATAATAATAATAGTTGTAGATACTGCTATGTTTGCTGAGCTTACTAAGTACTAAATACTTAGCTCAGCAGGGCTGTAACGTTAGTCGGACTCTGAAAATGAAAATACTTATCTAATACTGCACAATGTATACGACATACCATTAAAAAAGTATTGTGACTGTGTGACAGAACTCATTACGCAGTATTTGTCGCACTACCATTCATGTTTAATTTTAATATTATTACAATAATAATTCTGTACATACCTTTAACAGAGCATTCTAAACTACTGAGCAGCAGTATGCAGTTTGCCCAACAATATTAAACTGAGCTGATTTCAAGAGGGGGGATTACAAAACATAATCAGACACAAAACTGTGAGCCTAAATATAAAACGATTTATTATGAGAGTACAGAAAATTACATTTAATTACAGAATCATCTACAGGACACAAAGACCTGGTCCCAATGAACACAAATGTATATCCTGTAGATAACATTCTATAGACTTAGATAAATCAGTCCTACTTTCTAAAGAGCAGCAAACAGGTTTGTTTCAAATAAGAATGGTCTTTGATTGGATACTGCTTATTTGAGGCACAAGTACACCGTATCTGTCTCAGAGTTTGAGTTTCCCAGCCAGAGGGCTGCAGGGGTAGAGCCGTGAGAATCGGCCCAGCGTCCACACAGGAAATACATTCCTGTAAGAGGTGTAGCTGATGGCACAGCTTTTATTGAACACTCCAGAAATATTCTCCTGAAAACAAGGAAACAACCCAGCACATTTTATTAGAAAGAGAGAGACCGCAGATGAATTTTGGAGATCTAGCATCAGCTTTGCTCACCTGTGGCCAGTCTCCATTGGGCAGCTGCCTATCAATCAGAACTTGAATGCCTCGCTCGATCACTCTGATGTCAGGGTACCTAAAAATGACATTTTTAAAGTAAATTAACCTTATTTTGGAAAAGCAACCCCACTGAACATCATTGTTTTCCATGCAATTTGCAATAAATCAACACTTAAAATACACTAAAGAGTCAGGGAAAAAGTTATTGTAGGTTGTCAAACACTGAAATATAAAATACATGAAAATTTTAATACTCCAATTTGAGAATCATTTTCTAAAATGAGTTTAACGGGTAGTTTTTGGTTCATAATATTTTGGATCTCAATTACTAGACTGGTGCTGAACAGAAGCCATTTTACCCTCACAAGGGTTTGAGAAAAAGACATAAAAAGGCAGAGGAAGTACAAATAGCAATAGATATTACTTAAACTAAGTACAAATAATGTTAGATACTATTTATACTTGCAGTTACTTGTATTTGTAGTTATGGTGTCTGTGTAGCTAATTTTGAACACACACAAAAAAATATTGGTTAAATTGACCACAAACACAATAAAAAAAATAATGGAACATTTTAATTACTTAACATATTTAGTATTTTTTAGTCACTGACAAGCTACAATAGAGGCTCTCCGTTTTTGCATGAATCTTGAGATGGTCCTCACTGCAGAACACAAGATCCAGGGGGTGTGGTTGGCTCTAGATCCAACTCCTCCCACCTTACATTTACCTAAACCTACCCGTCTCCACCCCCTGATCCCAAAACCCACCCATCCCCACCCCTAAACCTACCAATCTCCACAACCTAGATGTAGATCCAACCCCGCCCCCTGGATCTTTGTTCTGCAGTGAGGGGCTACTGTGAATCTTTAGTATTTTTCATAATGTTGATTTTTGGCAAACTGAATGGAAACCAATGTGGGTCAATTTAAAGGAAAGGAAAGGAAAGGACGTGACATGTGGCCAAGTATGGTGTCCCACTTGGAATTGTGCTCTGCATTTAACCCATCCAAGTGCGCACACACACAGCAGTGAGAAGTGAACTCACACACACACCCGCAGCAGCAGGCAGCCAATGCTACGGCACCCGGGGAGCAGTTGGGGGTTTGGTGCCTTGCATAAGGGTCTCACCTCAGTCGTGGTATTGAGGGTAGAGAGAGCGCTGGATATTCACTTCCCACACCTACTATCCCTGCCGGACCTGAGACTCAAAACCGCAACCTTCGGGTTACAAGTCCGACTCTCTATCCATTAGGCCACGACTGTCCCCCAACACAAAAATTGTACCCAGTTTTTGAACAGGAGGGCAGTTCTGTAGAGGTATCTAAAAACTACTGTTGATGTTACCTGACAACCATTAAACCCAGCAAAGCCCAGCAGGTGTTGTGGATCTGTGAGTTCTTGCTCTGAACGTAGCGCCGTTGCTCACATGACTCAAAGTCCTCACCCCAGCCTCCATCCTCCATCTGCTTCGACAGCAGGAACTCACAGGCACGTTTCACCTCCACACAAACAGACCTGCAACACGGAAAATAAATGAATTCAATGAATGATTACAGTAAAATAATATGAGTTGATGATTTATTAAATGAACATCAATATGAGAAGACAAACAAATAACATACCCATTTTGGAAAGTGTGGCCCATACATGCAAATGCCTCCAGACCAAACCAGACTCCATATGTGAAGCAGACTCCCCAGGACCTAAGACAAGCAGAATACTTCATAAACAGTCTAAGAAGCGACAGAATCATGTCTCTGATTATAGATGAACCAACGCCTACCCTTCCCATGAGCCATCAGGTTTTTGAACCCTCCTGCAGTAGTCCAGCCCCTGCTGAAGAGTTGTCCTGTGAGATCAAGGCACATGGTTTAACCAAACCATTTTTCAAACCACAATATGCCGAAATATTTTGTTTGGCTGTACCTAATCTCTTTTGCTCTGTGCTCAGGATATACGCTGTGAAAGTGTTTCAGTGCCTGCATTACAGCTGAGGTACACTCAACATACGTGTAGTCGATCATTATATCACCTGGGACAGAAAGAGGTAGAATCAGAAATGTCAAGACAGATGAAAAATGCACTGGCAACTGAATATGAGATTTTACTGCATGCTCACCAAACACTTCAGATGGGTTCAGCAGCTCCAGGAGTTTTCCACCACGTTTGGTCTCATACGTGGCAAACCCTCCATCAGGATTTCTCATGCTTAGCAGCTGAAACAAAATCACATTTAAAAAAAAAAAAAAAAAAAAAAACACTTTTATTCAGCAAGGACACATTAAATTGATCAAAAGTGACATTTATAATGTTAATGAAGATTTCTGTTTCAAATAAATGCTGTTTTTTCTATTAAAACTTTCTATTAAATCAAAGAATCATGAAAAAATGTATCACACTTTCTACAAAAATATTAAGCGGCACAGTTGTTTTCAACATTGTAATAAGAAATGTTTCTTGAGCACCAAATCGGCATATTAAAATGATTTCTGAAGGATCATGTGTCACTGAAGACTGGCGTAATGGCTGCTAAAAATTCAGCTTTGCCATCACAGAATAACTTACAATTTAAAAAATATTATCATAGAAAAAGTCTATTTAAAATCGTAATTATATTTGACAATATTATTGTTTCTACTGTATTTTCGAACAAATAAATACAGCTTTGGTGACCATTTTTTAAAAACGTTAAAAATCCTACCGCCCCCAAACTTATTTAGTATATGATTAGTGTGTTTACTCTGACACAGCTTCTGAGTTTGGATGCATTTCACTGTGTAATTTCATTGGAAAGACGAGCCATGCATGAGCATTAGAGAAGTGACAATATATTATATCAGCCTATGAATAAATACTGAATATAATTAACTTACACTCTACTTTAGTAAACAATGAAAAATAAAATTTTTAAGGGACTGGGATTAAAGATGGGGAGTAAAGACCCTCTAAATAGGATCTAACACTGTCTATGTTGTGAGTTGATGAGATTTGAGTCACAAAGAGGCTCAGGCTTAGGCTCATTGTTCACAGGGGATTGTTCCTATAATAGGTGTACTGTAAATCAGATTATTGTGGCTCTGCATTGGTAAGACAGACAGAATGTTAAACATGTCTGAATTGTAAACAAGGCTTTTACCACATTGACAGCATCAAAGAGTCTTTCAGTGGGAACTTTTTCTTTGAGGAAGCCACACTGCTCCTGCAGCAGCATCACAGATTTCAGTCCTTCCGCTGTACAGTCCGCAACTATCCAACCACAGTCCCGCGTGCTGAACGGAAACCCTCCCTGAATCACAAACACACACTCTCATTAAAAGTGTTTAAGAGCACATTAAGAATGGTTAAGAAAGTTGAAATGAAATACCCAAAATTTTACCTTGTTCATTTGTCTATAGTATTTCTCATATTCTGGAGGATTATCTTTGATCTATAATAATAAAAAACGATTAGACCTCACATAGAGACTAAATTATTACATTTCAGTGGGGGCCAAAAGTTTGAGACTATAAGTTAAATGCTTTTATTTAGTTTTTTGATAGATAGATAGATAGATAGATAGATAGATAGATAGATAGATAGATAGATAGATAGATAGATAGATAGATAGATAGATAGATAGATAGATAGATAGATAGATAGATAGATAGATAGATAGAACATGATTTTTAAAAATGAGATTTAATCATCCTCACCTGGGTCAGATTAAAGAAATGATGGGCTTGTGTGAGGCACTCTGTAAACCTGGGGATGTCCTGGGCACCTGCCTGTTCAGAAAACAAGGCCTACTGATCAATCATCGGTTATGCGCCGGTTTTGGTTTTATTAATAAAGATATATACCTCAAGAAGTGCTTGTACTGCAAATGCAGTGTCCCATAGCTGCGATCCGTTTGTACCCTGATGGAAAATAAAAAATAATATGAGTGACAATTGTTATTAATATTGTTAATAATAACATTTAACTGATCAGAATTTTTTTTTTATAATTTTAGAACCCAAAAATGTTCTTCATAATGACAACATCTCACCTGCATTTTCATACCATCCAAACCCAGCCTGGAGCATTGAACAAATAAAAATGACAAAAAGAAAGACAGAAACCAATTATTATTTTCATTATATATATATAATATAAGCAGGAAATTGCTAAAATCAGACCACAAACCATAGATAGTCAGGAATCCTTGACACATGCTCCTGAAAGGCAGGTGATGTGGGTCCATCCACATACCAGCGTACCAACATATTGATCGTTTTTGAAATCTGAACAAAACAGGAAATTAGTTTTGTACACAGAGTAATATTTAAGAATGAATATTTATTAATGAATAGTTCAGATAAAACATGTACAGAGAAACTGCACACAATAAAACCAAGGATGTGGATTAATAAGAGTCAATATTACATTACATAAAATAAAATGTATTCTCTTTTCTCTCACCGGGCCAATGCTGATACACTTAGTGAAGCGATCGTCTGCTTTAATATGGTCATAAAGCTCCTTCACTGCTTTTTCTCTCAGCACAGTGCTGTGATGAGCCTCATACACATTCAGGATCACTGTAAGATCAAGTTTGATAGTGTTATGTGACTTAATTGAAATGTAAAGGGTAACGGATTATTTTTTACAGAGATGTTACAATTCTCTCACAATAGGCGATAGTAAGCAAGGTGCTGTGTGGTGTGTACAAGTCACAAGCTGCAACGTTGTTCCTCTGAGCTGGCCAGTCAATAGTCGAGTATTCCTGGACGTAGAGCTCCTGTTTAACACCCAAAAAACAAACAACTGTGACTGGATTGCAGAGTTCAAGCAAACAAGATCATGGCAAACTTTTAATGTGGTCTCAGAGTGGCCTCTAGTGGTGAAACTTCACCTGTCTTAAACTGAGTATAAGTGGATCTTCATCGGCAGACAGCCTGACCGCATAGCAGTAGCTCATGGGTAGGTAGACCTGCCGACAGTGGCACCATAAAGTGGAGGGATGTGCCGGCACCCAGGAAGGGAACAGCCTGATGGAAAAAAGAAATCCAACTATATAAATGTTCAAAACAAAAATGACACTAAATCTGTAAACAAATGAAGTCTCGGCATACCACATCTCTGGAAAGAGCGTATTCATCCCTTCCCAGCTGTATACGTTGAGGATGGCCAACCAGAATTTACCCCAGGAGGGTATACCGACAGCACCACCTGTAACAGAGCAGGACAATACTGAATCTGAACACCATATTATTTCATTTATTGGGTTACGTTACATATGAGCATACATGTGACTGTTCATATATCAGCAATCGCAGACCTTTGCTGTGTAAAATATTCCTTGCCCGAAGCATATCTGGATCATCAGGCCCAACTCCCAGAATTCTCAGGGTGGTGTAATTCAAAGCTGTTCCAAAAACAGTAGACTTATCTTCAATGTGCCTGGAAAATAAATATCTGTGCTATTCATCAGGTCATAAAGTAATAATTCCATTATTATTCCAGTGAAGTTAAACATTAAAGGAATAGTGGACCCAAAAATGAAAATTCTATCATCATTTACACATCTTCATGTCACTCCAAATCTGTATGATTTTTATTTTGAAGAATGTTGGTAACCAAACAGTTTCTGTTCCCATTGACTCTCATTGTATTTTTTGTCCATACAATGCAAGTGATGGAAACTAAAACTGTTTGGTAACTAGCATTCTTCAAATTATGAATTTACATTTATGCATTTAGCAGACGCTTTTATCCAAAGCGACTCACAAAAGAGGAATAAAGTAATTTGTTAAAGAGCCAATAATATTCGTAGTACACAATGCCAGGTTTATTAGATAACTAGATTAGGAGGCAAGATAATGGAGAAAAAAATCAGCATAAAGGACAAATAAAACACTACCATTATGTATAAATGTAACAGCATTTTAATTGTTTTTGCATTACAGTAATGAGATTGATTTCCTTCTCTCTTTTTTTGCATTATAATAATGAGATAATTTCTTATTTATTTCTTTTGATTTGTGAGTGAAATATAATCTGGATGTTACTTGCAGTGATCATGAGATTCACCCCGTATAATAAAAGACAGTGTTATTAATACTCACAGGCCCCAGCCTCCGTCAGGCAGCTGCACGGAGCGAAGGTATCTAACCATTTCCTGCTTCCATGCATCTGGCAGAGGGATCTTAGCAATATGACAGGTTATGAGCAGACCTGAAAACCATCAATAAATAGACAAAAGGATGGTTTAGCTTTAAAAATTCTAGGTTTCTCAGTACCATTATTATTTACGTCATTAGTGGCAAATTTTAACCTTAATCATGCATGGGTTAATCACACAAAAAAATGAAATTTTCATATAATGCTCGACTGATTATATTTATATTATACATAATTTATATATTGTCAGAATATTTACTTTCATCTAATACCTAAACAAAGAAAGTCTGTCCAAATGGTTTATTATAAATGAATGACCTGGAAGTAAGAAAAGTGGTCCACCATAATCCCCAGCCCAGTGTCCATCTTCAGCCTGGAGACAGCTGTAGAAGTCCATTCCCTTCAGTGCAGCTTCTACTGCAGTGTGTGCGGCAGGGGATGCTGAGATGAACTCACCCTGAGGTCAAGAAGAACAGATTAGATATGAAAATTAATGTAAATGTTCCACTGTACTTGTCTGTAATGTTTATGTTTACCGTGTCCAGTCCCAGACAGTGAGATTCTAGCATGCTCTGCTGTCTGTCCACACTGCCTGCCTCCTCAATGTACCTCCAGGTCTGTCTGCCCTCCACATTACTCAACCTCCAGCAGCTGAGATCTGTCACTGGATCCGTCTTATAGGGGCCTCCCCTTCTTCGCAAACACCTGAATCAAATCTTTAAATGTTACACTTGGATAGGCGTAGTAACAGTAGTAACACTTTGTTTAAAAAACTGATGTGCATCTGATCTAACATTAACAATGAAAAGCTTTTATTACTTTATTTAAATTATAGTTAATTTTGTCAGTACAAAACAGCACTGTAGAAATACTGGCATTGTCTTTCTCAAAAATAAATAAACAAATAAACACCTTGTAGTTTCATGAGTTAATAAATCATATTATGTTATGATAAAGATAGCATCTACAGATATGCATATAGTCTGCATTATAGGGCATTGATACTTATAACAATAATAATAATAAAATACTGTTTATTAAAGCCTTAAAAAGTCATAATATATTATTTTCTGTTTAACGTGTCTTATGGGAAAATGTATTTATCTCATATCTGTGTGATTTGAAAACATAAGCATTCAGAAATATTAAACAACTGTACTCACGTTCCCTCTGTCATCTTTGAAGAGCATGAGAAAAACTTCAAAACTGAAAAGAACCTGTCACTTTTCAGCTGATCGAGACGGTAGACGCCTCCTTAAAATCAGCCTGGGAAATGTAGTCCTTTTATTGCTCTTAAATCGTTCTCAAAACGGCTACAACATGGAAACGGGGCTTCATTCTTAAACTACGTTTCCCATGATGCTTAGCACTGCCTTCCGAGCGCGATATCGCATGGAGAGATATGACCAGAGGACAGGCCCTCCAATCATATGTTAGAAACATAGCAAAATGGGCGTGACTTGCCAGTTCACACCTATCACGATTGGAGTGTCATGAATAATTAATCGGTTAGCCTTTAGTGATATGAAAAAAAACATCTTTAAAATATTTTGTTTCTCTCAGTATATTGGGCGGAAAAAATACACAAAATCAGTAGTTTAATAAAAACAATCTTTATGGTTGTCCAAAAATATGCATTTAAATACAACAGATTTATTGGGATGAACAAAATACATTAAACTCTATTCAGAAAGCGGGAAAGTATGAATGAAAACAAATGAACATTCTAAATTACTCTTAAAGTACAAGGAGATACACACATGAAGATTTAATTAAACCTAATGGATGAGCATTTTATCAAAAAAAATAAATTTTAAAACAGCAAAAATAAAACTACTGAGACCAGTAAACAGCAGACAAAAGACATTTTCTTTAAAATTGGGAGACTAGAAGTGGCATTCAGCAGATGCTGTTATATTCAAACATCTTCAGTTCTCTACAATGTCTAAAAGACACTTCAGCTTGAGATCACACACACGTTCCTCCTCCTTCTGACTTGACAACTCTCTTTTTAAGTCCTGCAAACGCTGGAACAAAGACAACGGTCTGTTGTTTTCATAAGATGCAGCAATCTTCTCAACAGGATCTTTCGTTTCCACTTCCTTCAAATAAAAAACAAACGCAGGTTTAAGGCATTTATGATGAAAGCTGCTTTTTAACTTCATACTATCCATGCTAGAATACTGTACTTGTATGTGGAAGGTAGCAGCAGGGCACTTGGAAGAGGAAGTCCTAACTAGGGGAGGCGCAGAGAGGAGGGCGGAGGGGAGGAAGAGAGGAAAAGAGGCAGAGGACAAATGATCCGCTTCAATCCTACGCTGAATCTGCTCTCCGATTCTAGATACACATATGAACAAAAAAGTGAATAAAATAGAAAATATATAATGCATCATTATATCATCTTAATTTTGAGTAAAACTCACGTTTAGTGCATTTAAAAAAAGTTTAAACCTAACCTCTGGCCCTCAGCATTCATCTCCTGAACAGTTAAGAGAGTACGCTGAAGTCGCTCCATTATGGGACTCTGTGTGCTGTCTACATCAAAGAGTCTGTTTATTTTGCAAGATGATATTTTCTCAACCAGGTCAGCGGTTTCTGTTTCCTTTAAAGAGCACAAAAATAGAGACTTAATGCAGTTATAGTAATGCAAGTATATTAATCCAGTTGTGATGGTGTCTCTGGTATAACTCTACCTGTCTGTGGACAGTCCCAGCAGCAGGGTGCTTTCGGGAGGGGGTCATGGTCATGGGCACAGAGGTCAGAGTAAGAGGAAACGATGAAGGGCGTAAAGGGTCTGCTTCAATCCGACGCTGTACCTGCTCTCCAATTCTACAGACATATGTTAAGAAATGGTTACTACAAACATCCAAGCAAAAAACAAGCCAACACATTTAACTCTAATATTAAAATTGTTAATGCTAACCTCTGGCCCTCAGCGTTCATATCGCGAATAGAAGAGAGAATCCGTTCAAAGTGCTGCGATATGGGAATTTGTGCAGCATCACAAACAGAAGGCCATTCCTCTGTATTTGTGTGACTCTGAAACAGCTTCTGTTTGGGGAAATGTCTGGTCGTGGGCCTGACTTTTGACCTATCAGAAAACGTTTACATTTTGTTTGAATCTTTTGACGTAAGGCTGTTTTGCTAGATATGATTATACTGTGAATAATACATATGTAAAACAGTGATAGTTACACTTCTGAGGCCTGCTGTTTTTCCTGATATGTCTGTTTCACAGCCTCTATCCAGCAATCAGGTGGCTGGAAACACTTCAGGCTGTCTTTGTTAAAATATACAAGAATCTCGCCATCTTCCGTGAGGGCATCTGTGATTTTAAGAGTTAAAATATACATTTAATAATGAAACATGTTCAAAGCTAATAATTGGCATTCTGTTACCAATCTGTAATGCTCACCTTTTGCCACCAGAGTCTCCAAACTCCAGTCCTTCATACGATGCTCTACACACAGGCTTATGATGTCGTCCCAAGGAATTTCGTGAAAGGACGGTCCAATCATCTTATAGTCATCCTCATCTGCACCACTCACATGAAAGTATTGGTAGTTCACTCTTCTTAGCAGGTTCTCCAGGCGGGACATTAGAATAGGTTGGCTTAAGGGTGAGGTAGGGATCTGGGATACATACTGGAATATCGAGGCACACAAATGCGGCCAGGAGGCTGAGGAATTAGAAAAGAGATTAGTTTTAATTCCTCTCAATTAAGATAAAAATACTAAAATGTACAAATTCAAGGATTTGAACCTACCACTAATTGGAGGCAGATCCCACTCAGGAAGTTGCCGGCTGAGGATGGTTCTCTTCAGCCACTCCAGGTGTTCTGGAGAGTTCCAAGCCTGATGAGGAATCAGCTCATTGTTCTCGGGGAGAGAGAATTCAGGAGGTGGCCAGCAGAGACCGGACAGATGCTCTGACGAAACCACACCTGCTAGGAAACTCAGCACACTGTTGCAGAGATGCACGATAGGCTCCGGGTGCTGAGACAGAAGACCTGCATGTTTCCTGTCCTGCTTGTCTCGTTGTAGTCTGGAGTAGAACTCACGGCACAGGCCTAGCTCAACAACCTGCAGCAGGGTCTGAGAGGACAGGGCTGGGCCAGCGGGAGAACGGGCGGCAAGCCACCTGATGACATGACTCATCTGAAGCAGATCAATTGTATAAAGACGATGTGTAAGTACATAATACATGTTACATTTTCAATAACCATTCAAGATATCAATACTCATTTTCCCTGATAAGAAAAAAAAAAGCATCTGGATCTATCCATTATTTGGCTACAGTTTATCACCTTAATTATATCGCCCTATTTTACCTATTGAGCCAATAACTATAGTAGGGATGTAACGGTATGAAAATTTCTTATCACGATTATAGTGACCAAAATTATCACGGTTATCAGTATTATCACGGTATTGTTAAAATGTGCTGGAGATATTCAAAAAGTACCGATACATAAATCACTTCAAGTTTTATATTTAAAAATCAACAAACAACAAATAAAATGACTTTTTGTTTGCATAATCACTAAAACAATAACATGACCAATGATGTTCGGATTTTAAATGACAACTTGACTGACAACAGTTTAATAGCATGTTCAAATATCTCATGTAAATGTTCAAATAAAGCTTTGAAAAAGTTTCATAAAAATGTAAACCTCACATTTCAGCCTTTAAATAAAGAAAAGGATTAAGTCAAAATTACAATTGATTAATAAATGATTATATATATTTTATCTGCTCCAAAAGTAATTATATATAGCTTATCTGAATTGTTTAAATGTGTAGAATCCCCATAAGCTTGTTTTTCATCAGTCGGTCAAAATTTACAGCAGGGCATGCAAATTTGGTCCGTTTTTGGCCAGACAGAAACTGCACACAGGCTGAATGTAAATATGTGTCTGTAAATCCACTCTCTGACAGCAGGTGGCGCTTTATATGGAAAAGCTGAATTACAGCTGATTCCCGTGAACTCCGCGAACAAAGCAGTATTGTGTTTAAGAACACTTCCTTTAGGTATTACATGGAGCTGAGATGAAAACAAAATGCCATCGAATCGTTTCTGAAGACGGTCAGATCCTTCAGAGGTACATTCATATAATTAATTAATTCATAAATTAATTTGCATAATTCCCTCAGCACTCTTTTAAAACCTCCCAGCTTTTCCGCCCAATTTTCACTCAAAACGAAACTACTCTGCACGCTGTGCGCACATGAGACTGTTACTTAAAACTGCGCTTTATGCTGGACAGTATTTATTTATCGTGACTTGTTCAAATCGTGGTAATCGAATACGGTTTTAATGATAATTAAAATATGAAACGGTAATACTAACCGTGGGGAATTTTATCATGATTTATCGTCAAACCGGTAATCGTTACATCCCTAAACTATAGTATTAAAAAGTTCACATTTATAAGTGAATACCAATACAACTACACATATCACGCACAAATATTTGTAACTATATTAAGAACAACTGTGTATTCTCAATATTCCTTTGCAGACCTACCTGCTCTGAGCCTTGCAGGTCAGTGAGGGCTGCTGGTATGTGGACGAAGATGTATTCAGAGATGAGACCATCTTTGACTAACATATTCAACATGAGTGCTGTGAAAGAAAGACAATAAAATAATCAGATTGCAGTCTTTAACAGTCTTGTCTACTATACTAAGTCTTTCCTTCAAAACTTGCCTTCTTCCAAACCATGATCATTGGTACCGCCCTCTTGGTTGCCAGTAATCACCACAACCAGAGGTACAGGAGAGTGCCAGCAGCTGGCCTGCTGCACCTGCCTTAGCTGAAGGAGGGCAGAGAGCAGGGACACATCCTCATCCTCTTCAACCTGTCCCGCACTGTTAAGAGAGGGAAGTAGCATCAGCAGAGCGTTGGTACCATGGAGCTCCTTCTGTTCCTCCAACAGACACTGGTCTTCTGCATTCAGAGGGCCATGGCATGCCTGCACACAAACACAAGGGTTAATCATGTCAGTGCAGAGACATCTGGATAACTGAATACTAATGAGCATTTCATGAGCTGGAATTTTCCCCCTGTGGTCCATTTTCTCCTCAATACTGCACTTTAACTGAGTAAATAAAGACAGAATTGTAATTTGTTGGGAAAACTATTCCTTCTGAAGCTTACTTTTATAGCAATGTGAACTTCATGAGTCTGTCCCCTAATATTTGTCAAGCTGTGACAAATGCACAGTGTTTTCAGTTGCCCTTTGAGTTCTTTCTCACTCTCTTCAGATTGGATTCCTCTACCCAATTTAACCTCAAGCCAGTCTGTAAGAATCCTGCATGGAAACAAACATAAAAAACAAAAGAGGTCAGTTTTAATTTTACATTTAAGAAGTTTTCCCACAGTTTCATTCATTACCTGCTGGCATAGCTTATGTCACTATCGCAGTTGCTTGGCAATAGAAGCGCGGCTTTCCAGAAGATTCTGTCAGGTGCATTAGGGGTGCTTTCTGCCACAAGAGTGGGCAGGTCAAGAGGCATCCATACACGCTCACTGCCAAAGAAGAATAATTAACCATTCAGAAAATCATGGTGATAAAAATTATCTGCATTCTGCACATCTATGCCTCACTGTATCCCCACTGTACTTACCTCAGTAAGAGATTGTAGTAGTAGGAAACTTTCATTTGATGAACTGCTTCTTGTCTCATTTTCAACAATCTATATGATTAAAATGAATTGCCAGGAACGATCATTAAGTTGCATAAAAAAAATAAATCAAAGCAAAAAAAAGAAAAAAGAAATCTCCAATAACAGACCTTGTGCAGGAAACCGCCATGTTCCCGGAGTTACCCAGGTTGACCATCCCCTGGGCCAGGAGGTCCAGAGAGGGGCTCGTAGGGGCACTGGGTACAAGAGCCTTCAGTTTGAACCGCGGATCTACACAGCCAGGGGCTGCAGGGAAACCACGCATCTGTCTCTTTAGCTGACGACGCACAGCTACCACATCACGCCACCTAGAGTATATGCATACAGGTTTCTATAGAAAACTTATTTGCTCCAGGGCTTCCTTTATACACATAAAGAGAAATAATAAGCTCCACAAACCTCTTGATAAACTTGCAGATGCGCCTCAACTCATTGTCCAGGATATCTTGTGCCATTGCAGCCAGCTCCTCAGCCAGCGTCTCCTCTACTATGCTGTCGCATTCCTCCGCTGAGCAGCGGGCAATACAAGCCGCTTTTTCTTCTAAAGCAAGCCTGGAAATGAAGAGGAGCGTGACCAATTTTGTACATTCACTGATGAATCACGAATACTTGTCAAAAGTCATGTTTCACCCAAAAATCAAAATGAAGAAATATTATATTAATAAATGCATATAATATAATCATTAAGCAGAAATTAAGCTTAATTAAATTTGTCTTAATGCCTAAACGTTTGCAGTGACATTATTTAAAATGAAGCATCATCCCATCCCCCATCCCCCCAAAAAACCTCCTTCCTACAATCTAAACTAATTTTATAAAACATATTAGATTTATTTTTTATACTATGTCAGATAAACCATCTTATAAATGGCTTAATTTCCTTAAGTCAAAACATAATTTCCTTTTTTTCCCCTCATTTAATTTCAGGGAGAAATGGGACTTGTACATCATAATCCCTTACAACTGTTAATGAGGAAGCCAAAGGTGACAGACAATAGCAAAGAAAACCTCAGGATGTAGGATGTGGTACCTTATTTCAGCCTCTGCGGTCGCTCTAATGCTCTCTGTTAGCACCTCGTCACTGATTTTAGCGCACAGCTCACCGCTGAACTGATCAAGAAAGGCTTCCTTCCGCCTGACATCAAACACAATAAATGGGAAAAGGGTTGAAAATGCTCTGGTTACTAAACATAACCAAAAATGCCTAAAATGCCATTGGTTTTTGCAGCTGCACAAACGTTAACAAATCAGGATCCTGTATTCAGAGGAAAACGGAGTTACCCGCTAAATTCATGCAATGTGAGAGACCATTTCAAAAGCGAACTTAACATACACAAAAACAAAACCATTGTATTAAAAATAGTGCTGTCAAACGATTAATCGCATCGGAAATAAAAGTTTTTGTTTGCATAATGTGTGTGAACTGTGTATATTTATGTATGCCTAAATACAAACACGCATGTATATATTTAAGAAAAATGTTAATTTATATATTAAATATTCATATATGATATAATTTATATGAATATAAATGTATACACGTAAATACATGTAAATATTTTCAAAATATATGCTGTATGTATGTGTCTTTCTATATACATAAATATACACAGTACACACACATACAGTGGGGGAAAAAAATTATTTGATCCCCTGCTGATTTTGTACGTTTGCCCACTGACAAAGAAATGATCAGTCTATAATTTTAATGGTAGGTTCATTTGAACAGTGAGAGGCAGAATAACAAAAAAAAAAAAAAAATGGCGGACAGCTCTCAGCTCACTCAGGGAGGGTCTAAGGTAAGAAGGCCTTGTCAATCAACTATCGTGGGAGGGGCCTGTACAGAAATACGTCATTCTGACAGGAATCTCAGAACAGCCTGATTTGAGAAAGGGGATTTTTTTTTTTAAACCACTGGGTGGATTTTTATCATTATAGGATTAATGTGTACACACACTTCCAACACACATTTATGTTCAAACAACTTGAAAAGTGAATTTTGCATCCGATGACCCCTTTAAGAGAGTGCTCCCAACCTCAGCATCTTACCTGTATAAAAGACACCTGGGAGCCAAAAATCTTGCTGATTGATAGGGGATCAAATACTTATTTGACTCATTAAAATGCAAATCAATTTATAACTTTATATAGTTTTGCATTTTTCTGGATCTTTTTGTTATTCTGTCTCTCACTGTTCAAATAAACCTACCATTAAAATTATAGACTGACCATTTTCAGATCAGTGGGCAAACGTACAAAATCAGCATGGGATCAAATAATATTTTTCCCCACTGTATATTATGTAAACAAAAACTTTTATTTTGGATGCGATTATTCGCAATTAATCGTTTGACAGCACTAATTAAAAAAATTTATGGAGAGGGTCTTTCACACACCTGGCTTCTTCCAGCTTGCGTTTCTCCTCTGAGATTCTCTCCTTCTCAGCAATGATCTCTGCCGTGGATAGTTCCCTCAGCAGCTGATTTAAGACTTCAGTCACAACTGTTTCTAACTCACTGTCACTCACACTGCAGAACACACATGAGCAGACACATTAACAAACAAAAACTACGTTAAAAATTTGTTTTGGATTATGGAAGTGAAATCTTCTGGTTGACAAATAAAACCTGTGGGTTAGAAAAGAAAAAGTTCCTACTTGAGGGCTGCAGACACATATTCAGCAGCTGCACGAGTTATATCAGAGACCTCAGCTTCCACTACCTCATTAAGCACCGCATCCACCTCTGCTATTATATCCTGCCAGAGATCATAGTGTCATTAGTGCTTATGTACCATAGTGTTGGACTTTGCAGTTAAGACTGAAAAGCGTCTCACCTGATCTGTGTATGCTGGTTCTGGTTTGGGTGGAGGAGCTGGTGGTCGGACTGGTTGTGGGGCTAATATGGGTTGAAAAACCAGCTGTGGAACCACAGGAAGAGATGATTCTGTTTGGTTCTTCTCTCTGGTTTCCTCCGTGTCGTCAGGTTTTACAGGCACTGTCATGCCAGGTTGGTCCACGAACAGCCGTGGTTCAGCCAGAAGCCTTGTTGTCACATGAAGCCTAGAGTCAGGCTCCATCAAGGGCTTCAACTCCTGCCTCTGTGGATAAGCTGCCAAAGACAAGAATTCAAATATCTACAGTAAGTACAAGTATATTCTAATTTTCACTAATGAACTAAGAACCCTTCAGGGCAGCTGGTGGAGGCTCAGAAGACAGACCGTCTCCTGTGTACTTCTTGTTGTAGTCGAAGCTGCAAACGGGATTGTGCTGGGGTGGGTTGGGCAGTGGTCCACCGTTCACCACCTCACCAATCAGAACAGTTCTCTTCCTCTCAATGACCACAGACTTCCTCTGCGGTAAAGAGAAATCAGGCTCCTGATAGGTTGTGCGACTAAGTTCTACCATGCTGGATGAGAGACAAAATAAGGCATTAGTTTCCAAACATTCTGCATCTCCAAAATAACTTTGGACACTATTGCACTGAGAAAATAACTTAGTAAAAAAAAAACATTTTTTTGTTAAAATCAAGACAGAGAAAATATGTAGGACATACCCATCATTGATAGTTAGGCCATGCTGTTGAATAAAGTCTGCGGCTTCAGTAGCATTGCGGAACATGAGCATTCTGACAAAGTCTTCGACTGGGAAAATGGTGGATCTTTGGGATCCAACAGTAAAGGCCACATTGAGGATTTTCAGTGCTTTGCTTCGCACCTAACCAAACAGAGACAAAAAAAATTCAAAGGTGTAACAAATGCCAAAGTACAAAATACTGACTATAGAACTACCCTTTGAGTAAGATGCATTTACCTGATTGAAGTATCTGTGAAGTATGCAGCTGCTCAAATAGGAAGCTGCACTCACAAGTTTGAAGAACCGGACAAAGTTATTGCTGTTGAGTGCTGCAAAGGCCTGCACAGCAAAATCAACCTCTCGAGACTCCCGTACCTCTTTACGGAACTGCTGCACCTCACTGCATTGACACAAAACAAATCCATTTGTATCCTTTATTCCATCGCTGCAAATATTTATATTATAAATGTGTGTTTCTCATTTATATTTTATTAGTTCATGAACTGAATCCATAAACTTGGTATTGTTAGTGAAATAGGCCTAATCTACTGTTTGACCTAAAGGAATGCCTTGACTATTGCAATGTATTTTTGGCTTTCCTACCATAAGAAAAGACAAAAGCAAGGTTTTACCGAAGAATATCTCCGTCATTGAGCTTAAGCAACACATTGTATTGGCGGAACTCCGCTTCATTGGGGCAGTACACCTCTTTAGTGGCTAGGTCTTGATACATCTCCTTTAGACTCTGCAGGCATTTTGTCATATTCTCATTGTTGATTTTTGCGTCAAAAGACATCATGGGTTCCTGGCAGAGGTGATGGGCACAGTGAATGTGGAAACGGGTACATTTCTCAATGAGCGATACTGTTTCCGGATCACATAGATGCTGCTGGGTAATGTCCTACAAGAGAGGTTTAGACGCATGATTATTACAAAATAGACAATGGCAAAATAATATTCACATTGACATTTTATATCAATCAGTTTTAAAGGTGCCATAGAATGGAAAACTGTATTTACCTTGACATAGTTGAATAATAACAGTACTAACAGTTCTCCTTATGTAAATCTCGTGAATGTAAAAGACCACTGAAAAATAGGTTGAATCCGAACATAACACTGACTGTGACATTACAGTCGGGATCACTAATAGTTACGCCCCCAACATTTGCATATACCCGCCCATGTTCTAGGCCAGCCACCAGCCGAACCATAAGAAGTTCTGCAGGTATTGTGAAGAAACAAGCGAGGATAAGTGAAAATGGCAGATCATGGAAATAAATGTTATGTTCCAGGCTGTGCAGGGGATGTGAAGTGCAGGGATGGGTTGGTGTCTGTATTCAGAAAGGCATGGAAAGCAAATAATGCTTTCTAATAAAATAATGCGAGCCACTAAAAGGACATGGTTAGCTTCTTGCTAGCCGTAGCCTGTTACATTACAGTACATAAGATTTCACTTACCACATAAACAAAGTAAGTAGAGATGACTGAGTATAATGGTGAATGATTTACAGATCCTGAGCACCACTGACAAGCATCTGATCTTGTAAAATGTGTGGTAAGTACTGCCGCTCCATAGTATAAACAGAATATGCAAATCTCGTAAGTGAAACTAAAACTAAAAAGCGATCGTGCATTCGAAAGCAGTTTCAATGCCCTGCATATTAATAGTGGCTCCCTGATGCCTGCATTTTATTTACAGTATAATTACCCAACGATAATAACTGCGCGAGAAAGTATTGAAATATATTTTTTCCCTGTGCTTCCTTCCTGCTGTGTGAGCTACTGAAATGAGCTGCACTGTGAAACAGCCAATCAGAGCAGAGCTCAACATTATTATTCATGACCCTTGCAAATAGGGTAATACCAGACCATTTCATTCTAGGAACAAATACTAGGCTTGTAAATGGACATGTAAAACCGTTTCTGGAGATTTTTTGCCCTTACCTAAGCCACATACCTTCTATGTAGATATCAGAGAACAATTAAAAAAATTGTATCATTGCATTCTATGGCACCTTTAGATATTTTTATTCAAATCAACAGTTAGACACATTAGAAATGATGCCTTAATTAAAGTAGTTATGCCCACCTTCCGAATTCCTCTGGTTCTGTTCCAGACAAAGTCATACCAGTCACGGTAATTGCCCTCACCCTGGTCCATAATCTGGGTTACAAGGTAGTCCATAGTCATGCTTAGCACAGGAAGTGGTCTAAGCTCATGAGGGAGTGGTTCTTCCTGATCGGCCGAAGACCTGCTATACTCTTTGATAGCAGCAAAATGATCCACCTAAGCAGAAGGGGAGGATTTAATCAATTTACTCAGATTTGATCACAAAACATTAAACTTTGGTCAAGAACTCCAATGAAAACATGGATTCCAGATCATTACTGGACTGTACTATGATTATCACAAACCTTCTCTGTATCTGGAATAACTTCAAAGACGCTCAGCTGGTTGCGGGTTTCTCTCATATACCGCTCTTTCTCCGGGCACATATCAGGGCATGTTCCCACAAACACTTTGGACATATCCAGGTCTGTTCTTTTGGGTCGAGCTTCAAAGACAAAAAGATAATTTATTGCCAAACAGATCATTTATCATCATTTATGTTCAAATAAAAATAGAAATAAAACAAACAGCATAAATAATATCACATACAATATTACTTTATAATACTATAATAATACTATATGCTGCATTTACGTTTTTATAATAAGTTCAGTACTAGACAGTATCAGAGCCAATTAAGGCTTTACCTTGCCGTAAAATCTTGTCTCTCTGCTCTAGGAGGCGGTATCTCTCCTCTGCCGTTTCAGCTACCTGACCAATCAGAGGCTGCAGGACTGAGGGAAGGTTAATAATAGGTCGTTCTACGCTCCGTTCCTCTGAGACTGGCTCCAGTGGTGCCTCACTCTCAAACTGAAGTGTTTTAGCAACAGACGATTTTTGGATCGGAGAGCTGTAACATAAAAATAACATGCAGAAATAAATAATTAGGCCAAATAAGAATCATGCAAAGGGACTGCTTGATATTACATGTCTTAAATTACCTTTTCATAAGGGAGCTAGAGGTGCTGATGGGCACTGCTCTGGGAAGAGGCTTGCGAATAGGGGAGGACTGCAAAAAGGCAGCCCCAGACTCTGAGTCCCCTGTCACATCTTTGACTTCTGAAGGTCTAGCAGCTTTTTCACTTGGACCTGTAAATGACAATCATTTCTTAAGCATAACAGTATGAGAGTTAACATTTAGTGCTTCTGCTAAAACAAGGTATGAAATCACATTTAAACAGCAGCTCTCATGTTGAACATGTACCCAACATTTTTTTCAGATGTTCATCAGTTTAAAGTAGAGATGCACCGATACTGAATTTCTCTGCCGATACCGATAGTTATGTGCGAGTAAAAAATTTGATGTGGTCGCATTTGTGCCAGTGCATGGTCTGTGCTGCTCCAAAACGTATGATCATGTGAAGAGAGTGAGAGAGGCGCTTTCAATGAGTGCTCTTTGGGAGCAGAGCCTGGTTTATACTCGCAGCGTCAGCAGCAAAAATGATGCGAATACTGAGGAAAGGATGGCGGACGGGTTGGAGGATTTGGTTTTCAAGTGAAAGCAAAATAAAAGACTGCTTCTTAAACCAGAGAAGGTGAACATATTGGTTTTGTCTTTGCTGTTTATCTTACGTTACGCTATGGAGGCTTTCTTTAAATGTTCTTTATTTATTTGATTCCTCAGTGTTTGCTAAACGTTCTGGTGTAGCCTATGCCATGCCTCGTCTTATTCGTTTGTTAATTACATTACATAAGTTAGTTTGTAGCATACGGTTTTATTATTGCTGTACTTTTTAGGCTTGCTGCGATAGACGGTGTTGGCGGTGATACCGGTGTTAAGCCGCAATACCGGTTAAATCACTTGCCCACCGCGGCACCGTCCCCCACCGTAGTTTTTTTTTTTTTTTAATAGTAATAAAATTAATTTAGTTCAGTTAGAGGACACTACAATTAAAACTGAACGCGGCTGCTCAATGCAGCACACCGAACGAACAACAGTCGTGCATCACAGATCAGATTTCATTATCACTTGAGGAGAGTGAGTTGAGCTGACTGACAAGAAGAGTGAGGTAGACAAGACAATGGCGGAAGAGTTTCAAAACGAAATGTAAGAGCGCCTGTTTTAAAAATATTTTGGATTTTGAAAATCCTGTTGACTTCTGCCATTAATCTACGTGATAATGGAAGTTTTTTTAAACATTCGTTTCTCATTTATTTGGTTCCACAGTATTTGCTGATTTTTATTTTATTTAAAATAAGATATTTATTTTGTGTATATTTTTTCCCATTATTTTGCATCAAGGTGCATGTCGTCCATCCCTCCAAACATTCTTATTCGTTTTGCTAATAAACGTTCTAAGTTCCATAATTATTTGCTACTCATTCTTTACTGATTTTTAGTTTTGTATACCCATTTAAACTTTGTGTAAATTATTTACCGATTGTGTAAATTAGATACCGATTGTTGGCCGATACATCGGTGCATCTCTAGTTTAAATAAAAAAAATCATGTCCTAATTTCCTGTGACCCCTGTGTTGTTAAATTTGATTTGTATTGTAACTTTTAGCAGCCAAAAAAATGCAAATGTGAAAAAGTGAACTTGACCTCGAACATGTTTAGTAGAGGCAGATTTGTTACAGTGGAGGTTTCAGTTTGAAGCAATGCCAAGCATTATGCCATTAAAAATCTACATTTTTATTCTTAATAAACACTGTTAGTGCATTCATTGATCATTTCTTTAAATCATATTTTCATCCACAATCTATTTTAATTTAAATGGTTCAATTATGAATAGCCTTAAGAATACTCTTTTGCAGTTTAACAATACCACAAAGCCAAACCAACATTTCACATTTAATGAATTAAGATTTGTACTTAATTTAATTGAACACCAAACAAACAACTTAATAGTGCTGTTACTCACTTTGCTTTTTCCTTTGCCAAAATATCTGAATTTCAGTCCTCTGGAACTGCTTTCCTTTCTTTTTGGCTTTGGCTGCAGATGTCTGGAAGGCAAGAGAGATTAATTAATTAATCACAAACACATTCATTAAATGTAACTACTTTTGTGGCAATGAGAATTTTGTATTATGTATTTAACTAGACATGCTCACATGATCCTGGAAATGCACGATGGCCAGATTCTTCTGAGGCCTGCAATACACCTTAATCACTTTCCCAAAGTGCCGAAAATGCTGTATGATGAGGTCTTTCTTGTTGAGGTTGGGTGGGATGCCTTTGCACTGTATAACAGTGGCATCAGTAGGAGAGAGACCAGCCAAACTGTCTGTGCTCTCATTTCGAGAGGCACGTCTACCTGGAGTGCGTGTCTGCGCTTCAGGCATGAGTGCTACAAAGTGATCACAATCTTAGAAATGTTCGCAAGAAAGAAATATTTCAAAATAGCTTAGGATATAGTATATTACAAACTCATATTACAGATTTTTATCAGATTCAGTCGATATTGAATATTTATATTTAATGATGCATGATTTTTTTTAACAATTTATCTTTGTTGTCATCAGACACACACAAAATTATTATTATTAAGGCATTAAAATAATAATAATTATTATTAAATAACACTGTTAAATGCAATCTTCAACAAATCTCAAAATCAATATCCATTTTATCATATTGTACATTAAAATGCTGTGATGTCTAAATTTACTTGTAGCTTTTGAGTTTTTAGTGTTTTGGTTTTTGTAATTTACTTTTAATTCACTTCAATTTATTTTCACAATAGTATAGAAATTTAATATATGCGACTCTGGACCACAAAACCAGTCTTAAGTTGCTGGGGTATATTTGCAGCAATAGCCAAAAATACATTGAATGGGTCAAAATTATAGATTTTTCTTTGATGCCAAAATCATTAGGATATTAACTAAAGATCATATTCCATGAAGATATTTACTAAATGTCCAACTGTAAATATATCAAAACTTAATTTTTGATTAGTAATATGCATTGCTAAGAACTTCATTTGGACAACTTTAAAGGCGATTTTAATTTTTTTGCAACCTCAGATTCCAGATTTTCAAATAGTTGTATCTCGGCCAAATATTGTCCGATCCTAACAAACCATACACCAATGGAAAGCTTATTTATTTCAGCTTTCAGATTATGTATAAATCTCAATTTTGAAAAATTGTCCCTTATGACTGGTTTTGTGGTCCAGGGTCATATTTGTCAATAACGTGAAAATCTCATTTCAATATTGGTGCGCTCCTGAAGAAAATCACAAGAAAAGACATGTAACTTACAAATTTCCTCTGCTTTTTTCAGCACAGTGGGAGCCTGAGATCTTGGAGGAGTAGTGGCCACATCACTGCCTGGACCTGGTGGATCTAGTCTATCTGGAAGATGATCTTCTCTATTCACTGGACTGACTTTGGATTTTATTAGCTCAGACAATGCATTGCGAAAAAGCCCTCCAGCTGGGCCACGGCTTCTCAGCAGCGGGCGTTTGGCGGGTTGTCTTGGTCCATCTGCCCCAGCCTCACTACTATCGCTTTTAGTTGCATTTGGATCAACCGGCTCCTCTTTACGTTTTATGCCAAAACCCACAAAAGCTGTTTCTCCTCCACCGCTCTGTCCATCACCTTCTCTATCCTCCGTTCTTTGTGGGGGTTCAGTTTTTGCAAATCCAAAGGATCCAATTCCAGTACCAAACGCAGGTACTTTGTTATCTGATTGAGACTGAAGGCTCTGTGCTGTGAAGCTGAAGGTGGACGGAGTCGTGGGCTGAGAAGCAGCCGTACTGCTGCTAGAAGGGTTGGCTGGCTGAGAGAAGGTGAACTGAATGCTGCTGCCACCACCGAGCGTCTCCTTTTGTGAAAAATTAGCATTGGAAAATGAGACAGATGGAGCTGCTGCTGGCTGTGAGAAGCTGAAGCCCAAAGTGCTCGGCTTTACACATGAGAACAGCGAACCACTGGAGGAATTCTCCATAGTACTAGTTACGGGCTTGGACAATCCAACAGTTTCAGATGCTGAAGACAGATTTGAGCTGGGAGGTTCAGTGCTGTCGCTAAAAATAGGTTTGAAAACGGCATTGTTGGGTGGCTTGAAACTAAACTGGTTCCCACCAGTTGGATTATCAGTCCTGCCCCCTGTTGAGGAGCTGGATGTGGCAGTGGGTACAGAGAGGGCTGAAAGCTGACCAAAACTGTGCTGGTTTGTAACAGTGCTGCTGAAGCTGGTCAGAGATTGCGAGGCACTGGAGGAAAGACCAAATGCAGAAGACTGACCAAAAGCAGACATCTGACTCTGTCCTGTAGCTTCAGAATATGAAGGTGGTGGTTGTCCAAATTCATGTGTGCCTTGACTCGACTGCCCAAAGGCCGGGGCTGTTCCCAGAAAAGCTAATGAAGACGTCTGCCCCAATCCTTGTGATAACCCACCAGTCTGGCCAAAACTAGGCGTCTGGCCGAAGACAGAAGGCTGTGGTGTTAGTTGGCCAAAAGCTGGCTGACTAAAAGCAGAGGGCTGTCCAAAACCAACACCCTGTGCTGGGTTCTGCTGGGCAAAGGACTGAAATGGGTTTCCGGATTGAATAGTGTTGTTCGGTGCCTGAAAGGCAGTTTGTGGTCTACCAAAGAAGTTTGAAGGATTCATGATGGCTGAAACAGCAACTGTTAATATTTACTGATGTGATTCTGGGCAAATCAACAGCTGGTCATGACCAATGTCCTCTGAATCCCCTAAAACAAAGATACAGAACAGTTACCCATGACTTTCCAGTTTATCTAAAACCAAATGTATAAGTTATATAAAAATAATATCTTCATAATATGTACAAACCCAAATTAAACATGTTTTAAGAGCTCAAATAGGAAATAAAGACGAACGCTGCGTACGTTTTAACTTTTCACTCCCAAAACCAACCACCTGAATGCTAATAATATTTGTATGCATTTCATATATCTACATTATATATACAACAGTCCAAAACACTCAAATCGCAAAAAAACAACAATTGTAAATACTTCGGTGCTGTTCTCGTCGCAGTCAGACAGGATGTTGATTTCTCTTCTTTGTGAAATGTAGCCTTGACGAGAGTCTCGAGCGATTCCGCCCCCTACAGGCAGGCGAGACCATAACACCATTAGATGAAGAGAAGTACTGTATGGGAATGGGCTAAAATAATTATCCATCTAGGTTTTATAATATGCAAATTAGAAAATAGATATGCACAAATGAGAAATATATTACAACTTTAGGCCTGAGTCAATGAGTAAAAATGCAGAAAATGAGGAATGTGTGTGTGTGTGTGTGTGTGCGTGTGTACTGATCCCCAGTGAAAACCCGGTCTCTTAGACTACCATCAGGACAAGACCACAGGAACCAGATGAGTCCTTTGCACAATCTGACTCTGCTTTAGCCTAGATTTAAACTACTTTTTTTTCTAGCCAGAGGAGAATGACAATATTTCGACACGCTATTTCCCCGTCTAAATACTGTAAAGCTGCTTTGACACAGTTTGCATTGTTAAAAGCGCTATAAAAATAATAGTGACTTGACGTGTGTGTGTGTGTGTGTTAAAGGTTATATATCAATCATTGCATTAGTCATTTAATTCAGTCAGTCCATTTGTTGCATAATTTCATTTATTTAATTTCTATTAGTTGCACTCCAATATTTATCTGTTGTGGTGATAAATTATAAATATTCACAATTCCCCTTCTGATAATACTGAACAATAAATAGAGATTTTGGATTCATTAAAAGGATTAGTTGATTTTTAAGTTCATATAATACATATATCATCATAATTAAATACAATTCACAACAACAATTTAATGGCAAGTGTTCGGTAAGAATTTATTTATTTTTTTACATCGTTATACAGGGTCCTTTATATGACATATTCCTAAGCAGAAAATAATTATATCCAGACAGAGGTAAAATAGTTGGCATATTCACATGATTCACACTAGCTGATAATTTTCATATACTGTATTTACACAGGGAGCTTATATCTTGCTGAAATGGTGGTATTCTTCAGAAGATTTCTTCTGTCTCTCTACAAAGTGGAGGTTCACCTGTCTGTCTGGCACAAGCACTCCACGAGTGAGTGCCCTAACCTCACCTACAGTTGGGTCCGGTCGGATTTCAAACAACTTGATTAGCTGAAATGAAAAGATACAATTAAAATACAATAAAAAGCACAATTTACGATGTAATATAACTATCTGGAACAAGTTTAAAAACCCTTACCCTTGCCAAAGCCAGATGCATCTCTAGTTCAGCAATGCGACGGCCAACACAGCCTCTGACTCCAAAGCCAAATGGGATTGACCCAAATGGGTTGGGTCTTGTTCTGCCATCTCTGAGCCAGCGATCAGGTTTGAACTTTCGTGGCTCTGGGAAGACTTTCTCATCATGGCTGATTGCATAGTGGCACAGACCGAATGATGTCTGTTTAAAAAAACAGTTTATTTAGTGATGCCAATTTCTTAACTGGCAACTCATCCTAACAACATTTTACCTCCTTACAACAATGTACCTCTTTAGGGAAAAAGTGTCCTCCAATGACAACATCATTTTCTGCAATAAAACGAGAATTCATGGGCACCACAGGGTACATCCTGCACATGAAATTACAGAGATTATATAATACGCTGATATGCTGATATAATCTAATATGCTGATTTGGAGTTGAATTATTATCAATTGTCATCATGGTTCTAATCAGGGTTCTTATTATCAATAGTTGTTGCATCTTAATATTTTTGTGGAAATCATAATACATTTTCTCAGGATTCTTTGATGAATAGAAAGCAAAAAATAAAAAATAAAATTTAAACTATTAATTTCTTTCTTTTTTTTATCTTGCTCACCCCAGATTTTAGTTTCCACTAAAAAATGAATTTGCACAACTGTTTTCAATATTGCTAATAATAAGAAATGTTTGCACCAAATCAGCATATTAGAATGATTTCTGATGGATAATGTGACACTGAAGACTGGAGTAATGACTGCTGAAAACTCAGCTTTGCTATTACAGGAATAAATTAGATTTTTTATTAACTTTTTAATAAAAATGTTTAAATAATTAACTTTTAAATTACTTTTTACTTATTCCAAACATTTGACCTGTAGTCATAGTATAGACATATATATGCCGAATTTTCTGTTTGGGTTGGCCACTGTCAAATGTTTGACTTCTTAAAGATGTATTATATTACTCAACATAATTCTTAACCTTAATGTTTCCTTGAAGACAGCTTTGAGATAAGGCATGCCGTTCACTTCCTGTGCTGTTGGGATTCTGTCACCCTTTAAGATTCCTTTTACATCCTGATACAGAGCTTGAGACATCCAGAACTCTTGAGAGGAGATACAGAGCCCACAACATAGTGTTGGAGGTCTAGAACATGAAGAATCATGTTGAGGAACAAATACAATTCCAAAACTCATGCATATTTTGTTTAAACAGTCAAAGATACATTAAATGTCTCTTATTGTGTCCACTCCAGCCATCAGCAGCTCAGAAATACTTCCATAAACGTCTTTATTACTGCTCATCTTGACATTGGAAAACAAGTGGTGAAGTGCAAAGAAGAAGTCCTAGTGAAGAAATATCTGGTTGATTTTGAAATAAACTGCACTGTAATTGTTTCAGAGCAACAAATAAAATTCAGACTGAGAACACAATTAGTATACTGAATTATTTAAAGGTGTTCAATTATACAAGACAGTAGTTTCCTTTTTATTCAAGTTAAAAACAGTGACAGTCTGAATGCATAAAGGGAGACATAAATCATTTACAGTCACACGATAAACAAACCATGGCTGTGGTATCTCTCTGTACCTGCAGCTCATGCATGCGATTCATGTACCCTTTAAAGATCATTGTGTACAGCATCCTAAAGGTTTTGATCTCTGGGATGTCAGCCACAGTCTTGAGCTTCTCGTGACTGTCCTGGACAGTGACAGAAGCAGCAGCATTACCCACTGTCCCTCTCCTGATGTCTGTGGCCACTGTAATGGGCCTCAGAAAACTGAATCCTTCTTTCTGCAGAGCTCACTGCAAGACGAACAGCCATTATGGAAGCAGGGAGAAGAGTGAGGCAAAACACTGATCACGTGGGAGGGAGAGGGAGGTGGGGCAAAGACTCTAGTTAACCCTTCACTGTTGTAATGTAATACTGTGTGTGAATTTATGTTTTTAAAGGTGAAACACGATTATCATACACACATTTAACATTCACCTTTCTTCCAGTTCCTACAGGGCATAGTGAACAAACACAAACAAAAGGTTTTGAACCTTTTCAGAATCACATACCTGTGTTTACAATGGCTGTTTTCCTTGAAATAAATGTTTTTTGTAGTACATTTTTTTCTTTCAATGACCTAGAAATGTTAGATAACACATATAATATTGATGTTATGAACAAAAAATAGATTTCACTCTGAGCTAAGTAAATATGTTCCACTTACGCAATTACTGGACATAATTCGATAAACAAAGCAAATCTCTGGAGAACCGTAAATCACTGGTCCTTCTGCAAATGAAACATATGACTGTAACAACGGGAAAGGCAATTAGTTCATAATGTCAGCTGTTGTTGCTTAACCAAGAACAATAACAATAGAAGAAATGCACAAATATTCCATGGTGTTCATGACTATTTGGCACCTCATTACTTTTTGCTGGATTTAAAAAATGCACAAAGAGAAATTTTAAGATATATATATATATATATATATATTATATATATATATATATATATATATATATATTGTTTTATATTAAATACAAACCGAATTCCAGAAATATTGGGACGTTTTTTTAAATTTGAAAAAAAAAAATAGAATCACACGAGACAATATTTTATTCACAACAGAACAGAGAACATAACAAATGTTTAAACTGAGAAATCTTACAATTTTATGCACAAAATGACCTCATTTCAAATTTGATGCCTGCCACAGGTCTCAAAATAGTTGGGACGGGGGCATATATTACCATGGTGTAGCATCTCCGCTTCTTTTCAAAACAGTTTGAAGACATCTGGGCATCGAGGTTATGAGTTTTGGTGTTGGAATTTGGTCCCATTCTTGCCTGTTAAAGGAGCTGAACGCTGATAACACGCTGGAAGGTCTCCCTCCTCTTTAGCCTGGAGGTACGGCGTCCGTGATTTCCAACAAGAATGTCAAATTTGGACTTGTCTGACCAAAGAACACTTTTCCACTTTAAATAAGCCTACAGGACACAACGGTGCTTCTGGACCATGTTCACATATGACTTCCTTTTTTCATGATAGAGCTTTAGTTGACATCTCAAGATTCAAGATTTTTATTCGTCACATACACAATTATACAGAGTATAACCAGCAGTGAAATGTAAGTAAATCTGCAGATGGCACGGTGGATTGTGTTTACCGACAGTGGTTTCTGGAAGTATTCCTGGGCTCATTTAGTAATGTCAATGACAGAATCATGCCGATGAGTGACGCAGTGTCGTCTGAGGGCCCAAAGACCACGGGCATCCAACAAATGTCTTCAGCCTTGTCCCTTACGCACAGAGATTTCTCCAGTTTCCCTAAATCTTTTTATGATGTTATGTACTGTAGATAATGAGATTTGCAAAGCCTTTGCAATTTGATGTTGCGGAACGTTGTTTTTAAAGTATTCCACAATCTTTTTATGCACTCTTTCACAGATTGGAGAGCCTCTGCCCATCTTTACTTCTGAGAGACTCTGACTCTCTAAGACATCCCTTTTATAGCTAATCATGTTACAGACCTGATGTCAATTAATTTAATTGGTTGCTAGATGTTCTCCCAGCTGAATCTTTTCAAAATGTCTTGCTTTTTCAGCCCTTTGTTGCCCCCGTGCCAACTTTTTTGAGACCTAGCAGGCGTCAAATTTGAAATGAGCTCATTTTTTGGATAAAACTGTAAAATGTATCTGTTTAAACATTTGTGTTCTCTATGTTCTATTGTGAATAAAATATTGGCTCATGTGATTTGAAAGACTGTTAGTTTTCATTTTATTCAAATTGAAAAAACATCCCAACATTTCCAGAATTCAGGTTGTATTAAATAATACACATTTTGATAAATATTCAATTTGCTAGTATCACTACCTTGCACTGTAAAACACAGTTTATTGCCACTAATCTTCCTTGTGTTTATAGAGGCAAAAGGACAAGATGGCAAGGATTTTACATTTCAAAGTACATCGAAACAAAAAAAGTTTTGATAAAAGTTTTGATCTTTACCTCTCAATAAAATTAATTGTCATAAACACAGTTCAGGCCTCTGAAGATGGCACTCCTACCAGAGCATTCAGAAGTCCACTGAAAGTGAGTCTTTCCATGCCCTGATAGGCCAGTGGATCTGTGAGAACATATGGCAAGGAAGAATAAATGAGATCAACAGGAGCAGGAGTATTCCATGGTGCTGATAATGCCATGGCTAGAGACCAATCTATTATTATAATTAATCACATGTTATTGTATTTACATCATATTTCAAACATCATATTCCAAACAGACAGTGAGAATTCAGAAGCACAACAGTCTGTGAGACATACTCTCTGTGGGCAGCATAGTTTTTAGTTTAGAAAAGCCTTTCTAGGGACATGAGATGCAAATTAGCACCTGCTATAATCTCTATGTGCAGTGCATTTTTTCCAGTCTTTGACTGGAATCATGTTTATTGTACTGTGACTGTCCCTATCTAAATAAATGAAAATAAATAAATAAGCATCTCCCGGCTGACGAAGGCTGCATCTACGTCCTCTAGCAGAATGATGCTTTGCTGTGGAGTGACACTCAGTAAGTGGTTGAGGCGATCGTCAGCCAGGTTGCGGTCACTGAGACTCATCAGACAAATGCTGTAACCCACCTTGCGTGCTAACGCAGTTCTGAAATAGGGTAGGTAGGTTTAAGGATAGGGTTAGGGCAGGGGTGTCCAAACTCGGTCCTGGAGGGTCACTGTCCTGCAGAGTTTAGCTCCAACATGCCTCAACACACCTGCCTGGAAGTTTCTAATATACTTAGTAAGACCATGATTAACTGATTCAGGTGTGTTTAATTGGGGTTGGAGCTAAACTCTGCAGGACAGTGGCCCTCCAGGAGCAGGACTGGACAATCCTAGGTTAGGCTAAGGGGATAGAATACAGTTTGTACAGTTTAAAAACAATTACATCTATGGAATGTCCCCATAAAACATGGAAACCAATGTATGTGTGCGTATTTGTCAAATGCGATAAATTAGTCATTTAATTTGCTGCATATTTTCATTTATTTAATTTCTGTCAGTTGCATTCCAATATTTATCTGTTGTAGTGATAAATTATAAATATTTACAATTCCCCTTCCGATAATACTGAACAATAACAAAAACAGAGACTCTGGATTCATTCAAAAGTTTAATTGATTTTTAAGTTCATATAATACATTAATATATCAGCATAATGAAATACAATTCACAACAACAATTTAATGGCAAGAGATATACAAAACTGAGAGGGAAAAATATTTTTCACAGTGTAATGCAGGGTCCTTTATACTGCATATCCCAAAGCACAATAGAAATATATCCAGACAGAGGTAAAGTAGTTGACATATTCACATGATTCACACTAGCTGATAATTTTCATATACTGTATTTACACAGGGAGCTTATATCTTGCTGAAATGGTGGTATTCTTTAGCTATGGTTCAGAAGATGTCTTCTGTCTCTCCACAAAGTGGAGGTTCACCTGTCTGTCTGGCACAAGCACTGTGCGATTAAGTGCCCTAACCTCACCTACAGTTGGGTCTGGTCGGATTTCAAACAACTTGATTAGCTGAAATGAAAAGATACAATTAAAAACCACAATTCATAATGTAATATAACTGTCTGGCACAAATTCAAAAATAATTGTCTGTCTTTCTTACCCTTGCCAAAGCCAGATGCATCTCTAGTTCAGCAATGCGACGGCCAACACAGCCTCTGACTCCAAAGCCAAATGGGATTGACCCAAATGGGTTGGGTCTTGTTCTGCCATCTCTGAGCCAGCGATCAGGTTTGAACTTTTGTGGCTCTGGGAAGACTTTCTCATCATGGCTGATTGCATAGTGGCACAGAGTGAATGTTGTCTATTTAAAAAAAAAAACAGCTGATTTAGTGACTCCAATTTCTGAACTGGCAGCCCTTTTTTTCATTCTAACAACACAGAGACAGTTTACCTTTTTTGGGAAAAAGTGTCCACCAATGACAACATCATTTTCTGCAATAAGACGAGAATTCATGGGCACCACAGGGTACATCCTGCACATGAAATTACAGAGATTATAATACGCAATTATATACTACCAGCCAAAAGTTTAGAATAATTATGATTTTTTTTTATGTTTTTGAAAAAACTATAAACTATATATATATATATATATATATATATATATATATATAATATATACACACACACAAACACATAAAAAATTACATTAAAATATATTTTTAAATCTATTTTTAAGTTGAAATTTTAGCAGTCATTTAACACTCCAGTCTCCATCCATCAGACATCATTCTAATATGCTAAATTGGTGTTTATTTATTATCCGTTAATGTCAACTAATAATGAGTCTTATTATCAAAAGTTTTTGCGGCTTAATATTTTTGTGGAAACCATAATATATTTTCTCAAGATTCTTTGCATCATGAACTTAGCCTCCATGGTTTCTCCCACTCACCACCAGAGGACTCCCTCACCTGAGTATTGACCTTTTTGTCCTGGACTTTTTTCCCATGATTACCATGAGTACCTGGAACTGATTGACAACCCCTATCCTGTTTGCATTTCTGCTGCTGCTTTTAATAAAGCCATAAATGGATTCCAACTCTGTTGTCCCTTCGTTACAGAAGACATTACCATCTGTGGATCCAGCGGCACTTTTTCAGATGACTAATGATGTCTCTGCTCAAGCAAGCATATTAGCAACAACAGCAGCTCAATCAATTAACATCGCTAACAGAGGAGCTAGTAAACATGCTACAACATCTTCGTTTACCCGGGCCAGTCCCGTCAACACCACCAGTTAGCTCCGCAGTTAACCCTGCCCTATCAAGCACAGTCACCACCATGGCTTGCTGCTTACTGGGAAAGCTTTGGATTGGGCTACAGCAGTGTGGAACAATGAACGACCCACATTTCCCTAATTTTTGTGAAGTGTTTGAAATCCCAGAAGGAGGTAAGGATTGTCTTCAGACAATTGTCTCTCCAGCTGTCTGCAACCAGTCACTCTCAGAACCATCCAAGTTGCTACTGTTCACACATGCAACCCACTGCTATTCCTAACCTTCCACAGAAGTATTGTGATCTAGTAGAGGCCTTCAGCAAGATCAAAGCATCACAACGTTCTCCACTTTACTCCAGTGACTGTGCTAGGTAGAATTTTTTCCTTTGAACCAACCTGAGTCAGACCTTCTACTTCACCAGCTTGAGTGGAATGCAGGGCTCTGTCCATGCATCAACTATCCAGGCCATAACAAGATCATTGTAAATTTCCCTACCCTCTACCTTTGGTTCCAGCAGCACTTTCATTATTTCAGTATTTCATTAAATGAGAGCTACACCTCATTCTTTACATTCTCCAGCAGTAGGGCACTACGATGCTAATGATGGGGATCATCGACTCTCCTGGTCCTCAGCAGCCCTACAATCCTTCCAAGACTTGAAAGCCCAATTCACATCCGTTCCCATTTATCACCATCCCAATCTAGATTGTCCTTTCTTTGTTGAAAGCATCTGCGCCATTCTGTCTCAGTATCATGGTATACCTCCAAAGCTCTTCCCTTGCACTTACTTTTCTCACAAACTCAGCCATGCAGAATAGTTATGATGTTGGGAACCATGAATTACTGGCCATGAAGGCAGCATTCAAAGTGTGGCTTTGTGAACTTTGTGAAGGGACTAAACATCAATTCCAAGTCTTGACTGATCACCGAAACCTGGAATATTTGCACACCAAGACACAAGACAGACTCAATCCAAGACAGGCAAGATGGGTCCTATTATTTACACATTTCTATTTCACCATCACTTACCTTCCTGGTTCCAAGAACGCCAAAGCAGACGCTCTCTCACGACAGCATGAATCCTCACTCAACTGCAGAACGATGAACCTATAACCCCCCCACACTCATACTTGCTCCTGTACAATGGGACATTATGACCAAGATAACCAATGCTCCAAATTTAGATCCACCTCCGCCGAACTGTTTTCCAGGCAAATCTTATGTTCCCCTCTTCCTCTGTTCTCCTCTCTGCTTCTGGTGACCTACCATGCAGGCTGACTCCATAACCCATGTCCAGAATGGTTCCACAATGGTTCCACAAGCAATATATCAAAAACCCATTCCTCAATGTCCCTGGTCACACATTTCCATAGACTTTACCAATCATCCCATCTCCCAAGGTCACAACACCTTATTTACTGTAGAAGATTGCTTTTCAAAAGCCTGTCAACTCATTCCTTTACTTAAGCTGCCTGCGCCTTCGAAACCACTGAACATCTGTGCAACTACATGTTCAGATTCTATGGCTTACTACAGCACATTGTCTCCGACAGAGGGCCTCAGTTCACCTCCCTGGTATGGGCTGCTTGCTTTCAGCAACTTAACATTAACGTCAGTCTCACTTCTGGTTATCATCCACAGTCATTGTTCAAACTGAATCAAGAACTCACACGTTTCCTCAGAACATACTGAAATACTGATCAATTAAACTGGAGCCACTATCTACTCTGGGCTGAATATGCCCAAAACACTCTCCGCAAACCCTGAAAAGGCTTAATCCCTTCTCAAAGTGTGTTCAGCTTCCAACCTCCCTCAGGAGAACCCACAGATCTCCCCGTAGTCAATGAATGGTAACAAAGAAGTGTTGCAGACAAATTATGCCTGGCCTTGCCTTCCACTTACTGCATCGCTCCCACTTTCCATGTGTCTTTGCTCAAGCTTGCTGGTGGTCCGACAGGGGAGGATGACGGTGACCAAGGCTCCCCACCCATCATTGTGGACAGCAAAGAGGCCCATGAGGTGCAACATCTCCTGGACTCCAGACACCGGGGAAGAATTCTACAGTATCTTGTGGACTGGGAGTGCATGGCCCGGAGAAGGGGTCCTGGGTCAATTCAGAAGACATTCTCGACACCTCATTCATTGCAGAGTTCCATAGGACCTATCCAGATAGACCTGCCCCTCGACCTTGAGGAAGACCCCAGCATCGATTGCCTCCTCACATCAGGAGACGCTTGAGCTCAATTTTGAATAAAAGTATTAATTTCTTATTTTTTATCTTGCTCATCCCAAATTCAGATTCCCGAAAAATTAAAAATATTACGCTGCACAACTGTTTTTAATATTTAAAATAATAATAAATAAAGTTTCTCGAGCACCAAATCAGCATATTATTATGGTTTTTGAAGGATCATGTGACACTGAAGACTTGAGTAATGGCTGCTGGAAATTCAGCTTTGCTATTAAAGGAATAAATTACATTTTAAAATATATTCAACTAGAACACTGTTATTTTTAAATTAGAGTAATATTTCACAACATTATTGTTTTTTACTGTATTAGTAATTAAATAAATGCAGCCTTGGTGAGCATTAGACTTCTTTTAAAATACTTTTTACTTATTCCAAACATTTCACCAGTAGTGTGTAGTATATGCCAAATTTATAGTATGTGTCAAATGTTATTTTGACGACTTCAACATTTATTATATTAACCTTAATGCTTCCTTGAAGACAGCTTTGAGATAAGGCATGCCGTTCACTTCCTGTGCTGTTGGGATTCTGTCACCCTTTAAGACTTTGGTTACATCCTGATACAGAGCCTCTTGAGCTTCTGGATCTCTTGAGAGGAGATATAGCGCCCACAACATAGTGTTAGAGGTCTAGAACATGAAGAGAAACAAATATAATTAAAAAACTTACACATATTTTGTTTAAACAGTCAAAGATACATTAAATGTCTCTTACTGTGTCCACTCCAGCCAACAGCAGCTCAGAAATACTTCCATAAACGTCTTTACTGCTCATCTTGACATTGGAAAGCAGGTAGGTGAGATACTCCCCAGCAACCTCCTGATTTGCATCCACACGCTTCTGAATGGCCTCCATCTTTATGTCAATCATTTTTCTGGCTATAATCCATAAGTACAATACATCATCAAATGGCAAAACATGCCTGTATCTCTTATAGCAGATGTGTGAACCAACAAGCTTACCAAATTGGAATATGCCTTCCCAGCCATTAATGTACCACTGCCAAAATGGCAAGTAATTGCGAGTCCAGTTTGGAAGAAACACCACAGGCATGCTGTAGGTGAACATTTGTGCAATAGAATTAATGAAATCTTGTGTCTCGGCTGGAATCTCTTTTTCCAGGCAGCCAATGCGTGTCTCAAACAGAATGGATGAGATCCCTGAATGAGAAAAAGATCAGTAAATAACTTCCCAATTTTTGTGGGTAAATGGAAAATTAGTTAAAAATAGGTTGGCACATGTGATAAATTGGCATGCACATTAAATGTAATAATAATATAAAAACAATCATTTGTTTCATAAAATGGATGGATAGTCATGATTTTAGACATAGTGAAATCTATGATTTTTGTTGTATGGCTGATCACTGTTTTTGATGCATTATTTCAACATTATTTCTGGGATAATATAGAATAAGGATGCCACCTGGTGAATGTTTTCAATGAAATAACTCAATAATAAAACTTTCAATCCTATAAAATATTTTATTATGTTTAAAAACAAAAACTCCATAATATGCCCATAATATTTTAATATGTAGTCAAATGTTTAGTAAAAACAACAATCCCCACAAGGACAAGCTGTATTATGAATATTTGTGGTCAGAAAGATTTTGTTGAAACAAATGGTAACACTTTATTTTAAGATGTTATAATACAGAGTAATTACTTAGTTAAGTACTTAGCAGTAGCTGTTGTACTTACATGAAACAAAATGTACTTACCATGTAACTAAGTTATGGAACAGCCTGTACTTACAGTTTGTAATTATGTACCTGTAATAGGCAGATACTGTTACACATACAGAGTCTGTTACACAGCTACATGTTTACACTTTATTTTACAGCTACACTTTATTTTAAGTAGCTAATGCCTGTGTAATATTCTTTAATTTTAAGTGAAGTGACATACTTCACTAATTACATTAGTGTAATTATTAAGGTATTACATGTATTTAAGCTGTGTCCTCGTGGGTTAAATCAAACTAAAGTGCAGCTGGATAAAATGTACAGTATAGATACACATGAAGTACACGAGTACAATCTTGATACTTTATTTTAAGTAGCTTATGTCTGTGCCCTTTTATTTATAATTACGTTGTATAAAGTCTGCAACACATATGTAACAATCTTTTGGTTACAGAAGTAGCTGTGTAACAGACCCTGTATGTGTAACAGTATCTGCCTATTACAGGTACATAATTACAAACTGTAAGTACAGGCTGTTCCATAACTTAGTTACATGGTAAGAACATATTGTTTCATGTTAATACAACAGCTACTACTAAGTACTTAACTAAGTAATTACTCTGTATTATGGACAGCTTAAAATAAAGTGTTACCAAACAAATTAATACTTCCATTCAGCAAGGATGCATTAAATTGATCAAAAGTGAGACTACAGACATTTAGGTAACACTTTAGTATAGGGACCAATTCTCACTATTAAGTAGTTGCTTATTAGCAGGCCTATTATTAACATATTGGCTATTTATCAGTACTTATAAAGCACATATTCTGCATGACCATATTCTGCATCTCTAATCCTACCTAATATCAAAACTTAACAGCTACCTAAATAACTATTAATAATCAGCAAATTAGGAGTTTATTGAAGCAAAAGTCGTATTTAATGGTATGTTAATCGCGAGAACTGGACCTTAAAACAAATTGTGACCGACATTTCTAATGTCACAAGATTCGTAACATTCTACTCCAAATAGATGCTATACCTTGAACTTTATATTTATAAATGTTGATACAAACAGTGATACATGTTTTTTATAAGCAATTAATTCATATAGTAGTGTCAGGTTGGCTTCTAATTATCCTCATGGGAACATGGCAACATGCATCTATTTAGGGCATTGTGACAAATCAGTTACACCTTTGTGAATCTGTAAGAAAGTTGTATGATCTGTTGTCTGATTTGATCTAATGTCAAGCGCTTATGGAAAGGAGATACCTTCAAGGGAAAAGCGATAAAGCTCATTGGTCAAGTTAGAGACCCGATCACCAGTGGGGCTCATCTCCCGCAGATAGTAAATGCGTTTGATGAAGTCTGTGACCACTGCATTGACCACATCTCCATACTGAACAGAGTCCTTTGGATGCAGCATGCGTTTGTTCAGCACTGTCCGCAGTTTGTACCATTTCTCTCCTTCTCTGTTGAAGAATATATTATCTTTTCAAAAGGGCAACAATAATAAACAGCACAACTTGTAAGAGTTCATAAGTTTACATAACATCACACATCTACACAAGCCAAATGCACTTTAGCCTTATCAAATCTCTAGACATAGTCTTGCATAATGTATGTTTTACAAAACAAACCTATGTTACAGATACAGAACAATTGTGTCAAATGTTTTTACTCTGTGAAAGGGCCGTAGCCGATGCCTTTCATGTCACGGTACTCCGTCCACAAAGTCATGTCTCCTCTGGAAGGAAACTTCTCATCTTTTCTAAGCAGTTCCTCCACTAAGTCCACACTGTTTACTGAGATGGCTTGGAAGTTTCCTGCATTCACTTTGTACAAAGGGCCATACACCTGTTTTTCATACAACTGTAGAGATGAAAAACAAGTTGTGAAGAACAAAGATGATGTGCTAGTGAAGAAATATCTGGCTGATTTTGAGATAAATTGCATTGCATCTCTAAATTGTTTCAGAGCAACAAATAAACATCAGACTGAGATCACAACTAATACACTGAATTACTTAAAAGTGTTCAATTATACAAGACAGTTGTTTCCTTGCTATGCAGTGTGCTTAAAGGTAAAAACAGTGACAGTCTCAATACATAAAGGGAGACATAAATCATTTACAGTCACACGATAAACCAATTAGAACTGTGGTATCTCTCTGTACCTGCAGCTCATGCATACGATTCATGTACCGTTTAAAGATCAGTCTGTACAGCATCCTAAAGGTTTTGATCTCTGGGAGGTCAGCCACAGTCTTGAGCTTCCCGTGACTGTCCTGGACAGTGACAGAAGCAGCAGCATTACCCACTGTCCCTCTCCTGACGTCTGTGGCCACTGTAATGGGCCTCAGAAAACTGAATCCGATCCTTCTTTCTGCAGAGCTCACTGCAAGACGAACAGCCATTATGGAAGCAGGGAGAAGAGTGAGGCAAAACACCGATACTGTTTCACATGGGAGGGAGAGGGAGGTGTTAACCCTTTACTATCTGCTGTAATTTCATACTATGTGTGGATTTGTTTTTAAAGGTGAAACATCATTATCAAACACATAATGATACTGTAAGATTATTGCCATGAACTGGAAAATTGTCTCCACTTTAAAAATGACATCCTTTACTCACCCTCACGTCATTCCAAACCTTTGTCTTTCCTCTGTGGAACAAAAAAGCTGCTCTTTTTCAATGAAAGTGAATGTTAACCACGGCTATCCCTGTCCTCATACTGTTTTGGAAAATAATAGTGTGAACATATTTATAGCTAAATTTCTCCTTATGTGTTACACCAAAGAAAAAAGGTCAGGCAGGTTTGGAATTACATTAAAGCTGGAGAAACAATGGCAATTTTCATTTTAGGTGAACTATCCCTTTAAATTTCACCTTTCCTCCAATTCCTACAGGGCATAGTGCAAACAAAAGGTTTTGAACCGTCTCAGCGTCACATACCTGTGTTTACAATGGCGGTTTTCCTTGAAAGAAATTTGCTGTTTAGTACATTTTTTTCTTTCAATAACCTAAAAAGGTTAGATGATAATGTATACAATATTGATGTTATGAACAACAACAAAAGGTAAATGTTATTTCCCACTTTTACTGGATATGATTCAATATACACAAAGCAAATCTCAGGAGAACCGTAATATACTGGTCATTTCTGCAAATGAAACATGACTGTAAACAATGAGAAAGACAATTAGTGCATAATAAATAGTGCATCTATTGTTGCTTTAACCAATAACAGTAACAACAAAAGAAATACACAATTGTTGTGCTTTTATTACACCAGTGTGTGAAAAGCCTTCATCCAGGTTCAAATTTCATTAATTCTTTTTATGACTCGCCTGTTGCTCAGTCAGCATCATACAAAGGTCTGTATTGTCTGTATAGGCTTCACTCCTTCATCTCTGCAATGTTTTTGATGGAGCCAGCTGGGTCTGTCTTGTAGAGCATGAAGTGTCCTTGCACCTGAGCAGCGCTGAGGTCTGTGTGTGCTGTCAGTGCTTGCTCGGCGAACCGCTCAGCTTCAGCTGCAGACTCCTGAGGGTAAAACCTCCGGAACATCTGAGTCAGCTGCCAGTGAGAGCAGTAGCCCACATACTGCTTCAGATCAACACGGCCAGGTCGGACAAGAGCCGGATCAAGTCTTCAGCACACGGAGGAGAAAAAAAAGAGAAAGGGGAGAAAAGAAAACAATACCATGTTATAACAAGGAAAACACAGGTGTTCATGACTATTGGGTACTTACTTAAATATATAAAATATATGTATTTTATGTATTAAATATATATATTTATTTTATATATTAAATATAATACGCATTTCGATAAATATTCAATTGTCTGCTAAAATCTGCTTATCGCTATCTTGCACTGTAAAACAAAAGTTTATTACCACTAATCTTCGTTGTGTTAATAGAGGCAAAAGAGCAAGACGACAAGGATTTTATATTCCAACATACATCAAAAGAAAAAAGTAATGCACATTGAACAAGCTGCAGTATTGAGCTTTACCTCTCAATGAAATTAGTTGTCATAAACACAATTCGGGCCTCTGAAGATGCCACTCCATCCAGAGCATTCAGAAGTCCACTGAAAGTGAGCCTTCCCATGCCCTGATAGGCCAGTGGATCTGTGAGAACATATGGCTGTTAATATCATGGCTAGAGACCAATCTATTATCATAATTAATCACATGTTGTAATTACATTATATTCCAAACAGCGAGAATTCAGAAGCACAACAGTCAGTGAGACATACTCTCTGTGGGCAGCATCTCCCGGCTGACGAAGGCTGCATCCACATCCTCTAGCAGGATGATGCTTTGCTGTGGAGCGACACTCAGCAGGTGGTTGAGGCGATCATCAGACAGGCTGCGGTCACTGAGACTCATCAGACAGATGCTGTAACCCAGCTTGCCTGCTAGCGCAGTTCTGAAACACCACCAGAATGGTAATGGTACTTGGGATTCCAAATTGTACATTTAACTGACTGCTTCCTTGAAGTCATATTATACCATTTAAAAAAAAAAAGGTTCTTGCATGGCAGTATAAAATTAGCAACATATACTATTGCATTTTGTCTAATAACAGATCATTAGAATCAATAAATACATACATATAAACATAATATTATAGGTATATGTAGTACTATTCATAACTTTGGGGTCTCTAAGATTTGTAATATTTTAAAGAAGTCTCTTATGCTCACCAAGGCTGCATTTATTTGCTCCAAAATAAAAACAGTACTAATAGCAATATGGTGAAATATTATTACAATTTAAATGTTTCCTATTGTAATATGCTTTAAAATGGAAGTTATTTCTGTGATGGATTTCAAAGCTGATTTTCAGCATCATTACTCCAGCCTTCAGTATCACATGACCCTTTAGAAATCATTCTAATATGACGATTTGGTGCTCAAGAAACATTTATTATTACGATCAATGTTGAAAACAGTTGTGCTGCTTAATTTAGATTTTTTTTTTTTTGTGGAAAGGATCCTTTGATGAATAGAAAGTTCAAAAGAATAGCATTTATTTGAAATAGAATATAAGAATATAATTCGGTCCTCTGATATTTATATTCATATTGTTGTAACTTTGTCTGTCTGCACCAATCTACACTCTGTATACTTTATCAGACACTATTATTCATAGTAACATCTCCTCTAAACAAAGCAACTGTGCTTACATGAAGCTGCTCTTTCCACAGCCTGGGGGTCCATACAGCAGATATCCCCTCCTGTATGGAATGCCTGATTGAAACATATTCATCAACAAAATTGGAATAAACAATTAATCAAAACATAAAACAAACAAAAAAAAGCAACACTTTTATTTATTAGATTTAAAATTTCACATTAGAGGTGTGCAGGCATTTTTTTTTCCTAATATGTGCAAGTATGAAAAATGCTTTTTCCACCTCTGTCAGTGTACCACGTAGGATTGCCAGTGAACTCCTTTACATCATCCACAATCCTCTCCGCTACACCATTCTCCAGCACTACTGAAGACAGAGGTCGCCTTCGCCTTGGAAACCCAAACGGCCTCCACTCTGCTCCAAGTGCAGTGTACATCACAGTTCGGCCCTCTTCCTGCTTTAAAGCAAGTTCACGTGCTGCACGGACACAGAATCAATCATAAAAGACTGCGACATATTTTTGAAAAATTCAGCAGATGGGAAATTCACAGCAGGTGCTGACACAACACTGCCGAATGAGGGAAAAATGAATCTAGATGCTCATACCTTCGTGAAGTATGTTGAAGAATATTTGCCGGTCTCTGCCCAGAGCAGTGAAGGTGACGGACTCCCAGGGTGTTCCAGTGTGCAAGTCCACCATCTGCTTTTCTCTGGTCCTCTCCACTCTGATCCACTTCCTGCCATACCTGAAAACACAAAGCCTCAGTCAGAGACAATCTATATAACTATGTGCTAGATTGATCTCTGAGAGAAAGTCAAATCAGCAGCACATTGAACTGCCCAAAGTAATATCACAATGTATTCTGATCGTACCAAATGATGTGGTTGCCTGGACTTGGATGGAAGTCAAACTGCGTATGGACTCGTCCGCTCTCATGCTGCATGTATGAGGTCTCTACACTCAGATGCTGTGTGTGTTTGGCATGTTTAGTGATCCAGTTTAAGAGCCAGTGATAACTTTTGTCTCTGCTTGGGACCTCCAACGTGATCATGTAATTTCTTCTGAAGAAGATCATACCGACCTGTGCCCCTTTTCTGGCAACTGCAAGTGCTGTGCCAATACCAACTAGTCCAAATCCTGCCCCAAAGTAAGGGTTGTCCTTTAGGGCTCCAATAAAATCTGACAGGGTCATGATGACGGTGTCTTCAGGATCTCTTATTCAGTCAGGAAAAGCCCCTTCATTTGCAATATGCAGTCTACATTCACAGCAGAGGAAGTGAAATCATTTTAATTTTAATTTTGATGAGAGCCTTGAGACTGATAAAACATTATGGCAAGCTGTCACTGATCGGGTCTCCTTTTATTTAAATAAATGCAGATTTAAAAACTCTACGGCAGAGGAAATATCACACCGCATTTTACAAACAACATTCTTTCTGTTTGCTTAAAATAAACGCGAAATACGCGAATTAGATGCAAGACGCCTTTCTAGATTAACCCAGCGTTGTCTCTCATTGATGATTGAACAAATCGTTCTTTTGGGTGAGTCGAATCTTTTAAATGACTCGGTTGAACCAATTCACGAATCAATCCTGCATTAAATTCGCTTTATTTAGTTCTTTCAGACGAACTGTTTAAAAGAACCGATTCACTAAAATGAGCAAATCACATGGCGACCTCTGTGTAGTTTCCGTTGTTCAGGACAATAGTTCCGTGTGAGTTGTGTTTCACATTAATAGTTCCGTTATGACTGTTTACGACGCAGTCGCGTTATGACACTTTTAGGTATTCTTATAAACAACTGTCTGTAGATTTTGTGTATTTTAAAATGGACTATTCTCCGCTATGTATACTAAATTATAATGTCAGAATTTATTTTCCTCTTTGAACAGAAAAATTATAGAAATGACGCCGCTTGCATTGTTTCCATCCACACAAGTGAAGGTAATTTCTTATATAATTTCATTCATAAATAATTTGTATAGTATTAATGCTTTATCACGTTTATTCGTCTCTTGATGATGACTATATTAATTGAACACATTTGCTGTTCTTTGAGGATGTGTTGTTTATTTGTTTATCAGAGCAAATGAAACACGAACCAAAATTTGTTTAATAAAAACATGTTCACATAACATTTAACGCACTGGATTAATTTCTTTACGTTAACAGACAAAACACTGATAAATCAGCTGTTGCCAGAAGTCATATTTTGTCGTCACTGGTGATGCAGAACAGTCGCGTTGCCCTGGGAGACGGAAACATTTAATGGTCCTGATGCTGTAATAGTTTTACCCCTCTCTAGAGTTGATTTTATCCCTCATTGACTGATGTCCTGTCAAGTTTGACCCAAGCATGAACCAACAAGAGCCTGGATGTGATGCAGAGCTCAAGCATGTGGAAAATAATGTAGCAGATAGCCCAGAAGGTAAAATACAACAATACTTATAAAACCATGTTTAATTAATTATATATTTCAGTAAGACATAGTCCTTTGGCATGCATGGGTCTCTGGAATATTTGATTTCAGTTGGTCAGTTGCTAGATTCATATCTCTCATATCTGTGCCTCCTCCTTAAATAATTACAACTCAGATTAATGCTTCATGTTTGTTTATTTGTATATAAATATAATGTACAATCAGTCATTATTTACTGCAAAATAAACCAAGACAGGGTGTTCTTTGAAAGAGTTTATTTTGTGATAAGCTGACAATATTATCCCACTTATATATTGCATGAATTTATCTTGTTTTTGAGCTTTGACAGCTTACAGATAATAAAAAGTGTATTATTTTCTTTCTGTTACAGCTTTGTCTCAGTCGAAGGGGACGGATATGGCTGTGCAGCCTAGAAGCAAGAAAAGTGTAACCAAAAAATTTAAAGCATCCACAAAAAAGGGGAAAAAATGTACTACCATTAGCCAAGAAAAGCCTTTATCTAAAGGTAAATATCATGGATGTTAAGAGATGTTGTAAATAAAATAATTGTAATCCCATGTCTGATTTATGGCATCTTTCTGTTTAGTGGGACATGTTGCAGAGGGCACCGAACACATGTTTCACACCCACATCTGTTCTGAATGCAGACGCTGCTTCAAGACACGCTCCCATTTGATAGAACACAGGCGCATTCACTTTCCCGACCCCAGTCTGCAATGTCCAACCTGCAAACACTACTTTACCAGCAAGAGTAAGCTACGCATCCACATGCTAAGAGAGACGGGACAGAAACTGCACTGCTGTCATCTATGCGAGTATGGAGCAGTGGAACGTAACTCTCTGCGACGACATCTTACCGGCGTGCATGGGCATCAAGAAGATGATGCTCCCAATGGAGAGCTGTTTAAGTGCCCAACTTGCCACAAGACTTTCGGTCAGAGTCAAGCATTAAAGAGCCATATGAAGTCTCACAATAAGACACAAAATGGACAGCCTTTGCTTTGCTTCCATAAAGGCTGCTCATTTCAGTGTACAGAAAAGAAGCAGCTTCAAAAGCATGTGTTAGATGCTCACCAAGTTGAGGCCGTAGAGTGCCGTCATCATGCCTGCGGCGCCTTCTTCGGGAGCCTAGAAGACATGGAGAAACATTTCTGCACACATCAGGCTTATCACTGCCCCCATTGCGACTTCTCATGCTCCAATAAGAGCCTTTTTCAGCAGCACAAAAGACAAGGACATCCAGGGAACCAAGAACTGAACTGTAGCTTCTGCCCTTTCTCAACCCTCAACCCTGTAGAGTTTGATCAACATGTTGGTCACTTTCATGCCAGTGAGAAAACACACCACTGCTCGCAGTGCAGCTTTGTAACAGCTCACAAAAGAGTCCTGAAGAGACACATGCTGATGCATACTGGTACGATATTCAGTTGTTCTACTTAGTTCTTATAAGTGTTTATAGGTATAATTCACTCAAAAATTAACGTTCGGTCATCATTTTTTCAGTCTTGTTATTTCAGCTCTGTATTATTTCATGAAAAAAAAAATCTAAATTGGATTAAGATTGGTTTTATACATCTCTTAAAATCTTCACAAAAACAACAAAAGTAGTCCATACAACATGTGTGGTATATTCCAAATATTGTGAAATAATACAATAGCTTTGTGTGAGGAACCAAATTAAATTTAGGTACTGTACCTTCCCCTCTGCTGTAACTCTCAAATTTCATAGCGTTTGCACAAAGCTATAGTTTAGCTGTAGCAAACTTGAAATACTGTATAGGAATAAATCTACTGGAACTACTTTTTTGATTACTTTTGTTATTTGTCATTATGTATAAATCACCATCTGTTTTTATTCTTTGGAAAAGAGCAGGTTGGACATCTTTGTTTGCATTTCACAGAGGAAAGAAAATTATATAGGGCCTTAAACAACATAAGTCATAAGAAATAACATTCAATTACGGTAACTATTCCTGCAGAATTACTCATTGACCATTGATAGATGGATAACATTTGTATTTACAGGTGAAAAGCCCCACAAATGTACACTATGTGACTTCAGATGTCGTGATGAGACATACCTTTCAAAGCACATGCTGACGCACTCTAATGACAAACAGCACATGTGCTCAGAATGTGGATATGTTACAAAATGGAAACACTACCTTAGTGTCCACATGCGTAAACACGCAGGAGATCTAAGGTATGCACCTTGACTGAAATTGAAATAAATATGTTAATAAACAGAAATATTTCCATTTACTTACCTGCCTCTCTTCTCTCTCAGGTACAAATGTAATCAGTGTCCATATCGTTGCCATCGCATCGACCAGCTAAACAGCCATAAACTCCGTCACCAGGAAAAATCCTTGATCTGTGAGGTGTGTGCATACTCCTGCAAGAGAAAGACTGAACTGCGCAGCCATATGCAGCTCAAGCACTCCACAAATGCAGATCCACAACCTCCTGTTTACCAGTGCAAGTTTTGCCCTTACACAACAAAGTACCGGCAAGCCCTGCATAGCCACGAGAACTGCAGGCACACCCGGACACGCGTTTTCTGCTGCGCACTCTGCCGCTACACCACATTTAGCAACACCAGCCTCTTCCTGCACAAAAAGAAATCCCATGGATATGTGCCTGGAGATGTGGGATGGCTTGAGAAATATGCAGAGAAAGAAAAAGAGCAAAGCTCTGCGGATTTGACGCGCAACTTTTTCTCCAAAACCACAGTACTTCAGACTTCAAATTCAGAATGTAGGGAAGGAACGGTTAATACAAAGGAGTCTAATAGGACTATGGAGTCTGCGAGAGAAGAGGCAAGTAATCCAACTGATGAAGAACAGTGTGGCTCCCCACTTTTTGCTTCCCAAACCAGTCAGAGTAGCACACAAATGGTACTTGCTGAGACAGTAAATATACATGACACAGCATTTGATTTTGAATCTCACACATTGCATACAGTACATCAGAACTTCCCGCAACCATCAGCTGATGATGATGATGACAATGCAGCTTACCGTGAAGATCAAAGTGACTCTGAAGACCTGCCACCGGTGACAGAAACTGAAAGGAGCAAGGAGGGTCTCCATCAGGAGAAATGTGTAGAGGCCTCAGCTTCTGAGACTCGTTTGCAAGTCATGAGAAAACAGGATAAAGACCAGGCTGAAGCCCTTGTACTAGAGGGCAAGGTGCAGATCCTTGTCGTCCAGACACGGGGCAATATGTATCAGTGTAGCCGCTGCTTCTATGTGACCAAAAAACAGGCTGCATTAATCCGGCACTGCAAGTCATCCTGCCAGGTCATGAAGGCAGGACTACACTGCCAGGACTGCGGCATGCAGTTTAAACAGCAACGTTCTTTGAAAACCCACCTCCGGAAGTGCCGGTTACTGCAGAGGCACAGAAAGAAGTTTAATTTTGCTAGCACTGTTGGTACATCAGGGAGTTGTGTAGGTAGTTCAGGGAGTGATGTCTCTATACAGGAACAAAGTACATCTCTTAAATCAGGATCCCTCACAATGCATCCTGAACTTGTTGCTGTCACTGATTCTACAAATTCGAGAGTACAAGGTTCAGCTGAACCTGAAGGCTCACTGTCTCCTATCATAACTGCTGTAGTAAATGAGACTGATTCACTGACAAGCACAACTAAAGGAGGGCAGGCAACTGTCAAGAGTAGAAACAAGCTAGCAGAAGAGGAGGAGTTGGTAAATGATGAGATCTCTGGGTATACTGAAGATGATGGTAGGTATACTTGCAGAAAATGTCCTTTCTCATCTGTTAGGAAAGTCACAATAGATCGCCATTGTGCAACATGCAGCGGAAGCACCCATAAGGTACATCTGGCTGAAACAGGAGAGCAGTTTGAGCAAGAGGATAATCCTAGTGACTCCGACCATGATCAGGAGGACGATGGGGCAAATGACTCCGAAAGAGATTCAGGAGAAGAAGAGAGACCTCAAGACCCCAAACCTCGATTCTCATGTCCTAACTGTCCTTTTCTCTGCCACCAAAAAAGAGCTCTAACAAGTCATCAGATAAAGGGCTGTATAAAACCAGGTGAAATACAGTGTCCACAGTGTTCATTTGTTGCCAAATCGGAAAAATCTCTCAACCATCATATCCTAGGTCACAAGAAAGACAAGAAGGTTACTAGAGGTAAAATATCTGGAAACCTACAGTGCAATCTTTGCTCCTTCACCTGCAAGCAAGAGCGTTGCCTGACACAGCATGTTGCTTTGAAGCATGAGGGAGTCCGTCCTCACCAATGCCGCATCTGTTCATTTAGCACAATCCGTCGGTACCGCTTGGAGGCCCATGAGTCCATGCACACAGGTGTTGGGAGGCATAGCTGTGAAGTCTGTGGCCAAACTTTCGGCACCACGTCCAGACTACGATTGCACCATCAACGCATTCATGACAAACAGGCAACACACTTCTGTTCACTTTGTGATTACAGAGCTTATAACCTCAACGACATCAACCGCCACAACTTGAGCTGCCACACTGGTGATCTCAGCTACCATTGCAGCCAATGCAGTGCATGTTTCAGCTCCGAAGTTGCCCTGAGGCAGCACTCCAACCGAGCACATCCAGATGCAAACAGCTTGTCTTGCACCCAGTGTAGCTTCACCTGCAGTTGCCAAGCTGCTCTCAAAGCGCATATGCAACATGAACATTCAGAAACCAAGACAAAAGATCCTCAAAATGGTACAGAAAAACAAATCAAGATATCCATCAGCCATCAATGCTTTGTTTGTTCCTTCAGCACCCATAAAAGACTCCTGCTGGTCCAGCACATGTTAGATGAGCATGAAGATGGACCAGCAGAAGAGAAAACTCTGAAGTGTGATGTCTGTGGTTTCTCTTGCACCCACCAAGTGGTGTTTGACCAACATGTGCGGTCACATGGAGGAACCTGCCTCTTTAAGTGCACTGAATGTGAGTTTTCCACCAGGAACAAACAGAAGATCACTTGGCACATCCGAATCCATACGGGAGAGAAACCTTACCAGTGTGAGAAGTGCAGTTATGCATGTGCTGATCCTTCAAGACTGAAGGTACGAAGAGCTATTATCCAAGAAATCGATTGAAGGTTTGGGTATTTGGTTTTTGATGTCCAGTTCTGCTGGTGCTTCCAATTTAATTTATCTCTCTTTGTTTTAGTATCATATGAGGATTCACATGGAGGAACGCAAGTATCTCTGCCCAGAATGTGGCTACAAATGCAAATGGGTCAACCAGCTGAAGTATCACATGACAAAACATACAGGTAGGTATGTATGTGCTATATAGTTTTACGCTAAATTTAAAGTTCCTGCACACCTTGATGTTTATCCTTCTTTCCAACAGGCGCTAAACCGTACGCATGTGAGGAATGTGAGTACCGCACCAACCGTGCCGACGCCCTGCGAATCCACCGGGAGACACGCCACAGAGACGAGCGTTCCTTTATATGCGAAAAATGCGGAAAGGCTTTCAAGACGCGCTTCCTCCTCAAAACACACCAGAGAAAGCATAGCGAGGAGCGACCTTATGTGTGCTCTATATGCCAAAGGGCATTCCGCTGGCCTGCGGGTCTCCGCCATCATTACTTGTCCCATACCAATCAGCTGCCATTTTATTGCCTCCACTGTACATATCGAGCCAAACAGAAATTTCAGGTTGTGAAGCATCTTCAGAGACATCACCCAGACTTGCCTGTCCAAGATGGTGTGGGTAAAGACCAAGAGGCTTCTAGTATGGGTACACAAAAGACCTTGATTAGGGAAGAGGAAGAAAGACAAGAAAATGGGGGGGACATGTAGCTGTGTTTCTGTATGCAAATCAATTGACATTTCTTCATCTTATGTAAGTATTACATATAAACATAACCCTCATTCAAACCACACTGAATAAACATTTTTACAAAATATTTATTCCTGTTATTCCTGTTTATTCCTTTAATGGCATTTTCCAAAGATAAAAACAATATTTACCTAGGTGAGTACATACATAATGGGAATATAGTCATTTACTTCGAACACTTGCTTTTGGGTTATTTATAAAAGGCACTTAACCGTGCTCCATTACATTAATTCAGATAATGTACAACCTTAAGGATGCATATTCTGCCCTGACTGTATAACCTTCAAACAAACAAAAAAAATGCACTTGATTTTTTGGGTTAACAGTACACTTAGTATTGCATAGATAAACAACAACAAAATAAAATTCTGCACCATATACTTGGAGTTCTATTTTGACAACAAGGCACTACTAACACCATGCAACTACTATAGAGGTACTCTTTACAAAATAATGCTAGTTGCTATACTTCTTTGTTCTAATGCAAGAATTAGTGATTAAATAATGTTTTGGTTTGTTCAAGTGATTGCCAGCATTTGTTCAAGTTCTTTTAAGCAAAGCACAAGATAAAATGTTTTCTTGACCTTTTTACAGCAAACTACAGATTTGTCTGAGAAATACTAAAGTACTGTAAATAAAATTAGAATTGTGAACATTGTGAACACCTAGAATTACAGCTCTACGATTTTGATATGAACATAGATGGAGGATGGATGGATACTCGTTCCGTCTTTGGATAAAAGATGCACATGACGATATCCTGTAAAAAGAAGCTTTTTGTTATTTGCAAGAAAGCCAAATTAATTTTCAGTGATTTTAGAGAATAGACCTAAAGACACTGGGTCTCATTCACTAATAACAATACTAGTAATGTAATATGTTTCAACTGGTTATAAATTTGAACTTAAATTTAAAAAATAGAGAAAGTGCACGCTTATTGATGAATGAGGATTTCTGTGTGGAAACAGGCTGTGTTTGCATGGTTATTGAATAAGACCCAGTTTTTTTACTTATATATTATTATAGGCCTACCTGGTTGAATACAGGTAAAAGGTATAGTGTATTGCCCCATGAAGTCATTCCTTGATGCTTTATCATAGTCTTCAACTACAAAACGCACCAGTGCCAGCTCAGGGGTGTGGATTGTGAACTGTAAGGACTCATTCCAGTATGGGTTGAACCCTGTCCAGATGAAAAAAGTACAAAAATCACCGCAAGCATCAGGACATAAATAGTATTCCTATGGTTTGTAAATTAGGGAAACTTGTCATCTTAACAGGTCATGTGTTTCCACATTATTAAAGTTACAAACACATACTGTATTATGCACAATACCATCTATTTGTCACTCTTGCAGTCATTTGGCAACACTTCAGCCAATTTAATTTTCATTTCCTCACCATTGTTGTCAATGTATTTGGTCTCCTGTTTGGCTTGATCCAAAGGAACGCCATAAACTTCCACCCTTACCAGGGGGTCTACAATGGACCATTCTTTTTGCTTTACTTTAGGGAGCTGTTGTCCACTGATAACCTAAAAAGAGATGAAAACAGAAAGAATCAATAAATCAACAAGATCTCAAAATAAACTTGCACAGGGAACACAAATATTGTACCTTACTAACACAATACCTTAACATAAAACTGTAGAGGGTGGTAATCATCACGTTCCTCAGGATTTTCAGGATCAAAGAGTCTCTCTTTTTTGCGAAGGATCTCAGGTTTTAGGATGTAGCCACTGCAGCCATTCTGAGTAAACAACCCATCATTAAGATCCATTTCCATCCCTGCTGTCTGGAAGTTTAATGCCACTATGAATCAGAAATACATTTAAGTAAATACACTGGCCACTTTACAACACATTAGTTGTATCCATGTTCCTCTTTACATAGAGAGGTTTTATGTCTGCCATGCTCACATTCGTCCTCTTTGTAGTACTGACATAATGGTGTGTAATACAATATCTACCATACTAACCAATCTGGCATCCCATGTTCCACATGTCTACTGGACTGTAATTTGATGAATCCGTCCTCATTCCACTTGGATACACTCTTGTCAGCTGCCTGATGTTATGCAGCACAAATTCTGAACCTGAGAGACAAAAAATTAGAATTCCTAATACAAAAATGTAATTTTTCTTACACAATGGTATCATTTCTATTTCAATCATTTTTTTTATATATTTTATATAGAAAGGAAAAAGCAAAAAGCTGCTTAAATAATCATTTTGTGTTCCACCGAAAAAATTACAGCATACAGGTGGAATAATATGAGGTCCAAACTATCCTTTTTAAAAGAATTTCTAACCTGCTTCCTTTGAATATTTACGGGCTTTAGACTCAGAGAACGATGACATCTCATAAGGCTTAGCAGAGGTGCGGGAATGCTCAAAGCTGTGGAAATGTACACTCTTACAGAACATTATGTCAGAGAGCTCCTTGCACAGATTTTGCTTCGATTTCTACATGGGGCAAAAGCAAACAATCAAAAACAATGTTGAACAAAGGGGTGGAAAGCACTGAGAGACCTTTTCCTCAGTTTCTCTCCATATTTCCACTTGTACCTTGCCATTTGTTGGCGGACTCTCCGTTACTGGACTGTCCTTATTCATTTCTGCTGCCTCGTCCTCATCGCTGACTTCACCTGTGGGGTTCTCTGACTCATTGTCGATCTTCTTCCCTTTTAACAGGATTTTCCTCTTAAGTGCCTGAAAGAAATTATGCAACAAATAGACCTGCTTGACATTCTTAATAATATATTATTATATATCAAATAAAATATATAGACACTTAGGTTTGAAGTGAAAATGTTTCTATTTTGCATTTTTCTAATTTATAAAAATAACAAAACAAAAAAAATTCAATAAAAATTATATTATCTGCATTACAATCAAAGTGAGAAGTTGCCAAATTTGCATTGTACCAACATTCGTTTTATTTCGAGATTTAAATGTGAAAATACCAAACTCAATTTGGTCTCAGGCTTTTGGATCCCACAGTATTAACAGATATGAAAAAAATCAATATCCTATAATAAGTGATATGAACTTCATGTGTTCATATGTGACCATTAATAGTGAATGAACGTATCATGACTATAAGACAATAGAATATTTTAAGATCCATGGTAGTCATCCATGTTTTTCAAAAAGAAGTCATTAAGAGCAGATAAGTTAAGTGCACCACTGTCTATAAGGCACTGAATAGCTCACCTCTGGGGATGGCAGTTCGCTGGAGACTCCATCTACTGTGTTTGTTAGTAGCATATCACCCAAAATGTCTTTGAAATATCGAGCCATGACTTCCTGTTGCTCTATGGTGCAGTGGTTTTCAATGGACACAATGAATGGATACTCAGATGCCTAAAAGTAGGAAAGATGGTAAGATTAATACATCTGGAAATAGATTATTATGTATCTGTGCAAATAATTAATATTAACATCAATGACAATAATATATAACATCAATAGGCATTAATATCAACAATGCAAAAAACAAAGTAAACAATGATTAATAGATATTCATATTAATATTGATTTTTGAAATTAAAATTTTTGAAATCACCTTGAATGCATAATTTGCAATAGTAGTAATCACGTCTTTGAGGAGAATCTTAGATGTCAGTGTGTGTCCATGATAAACTACCGGCTCCCCATTCGGTCCATTCCAGCAGTCCACCTCTACACACCTGCAACCTCGTTTCAGTGCCCTTCAGAGTTTCAACCCAGCACAAATAAACAACCACAGTCATGAATACAAAGAACAAAGCGAAATACATTCAACTAGGCCAGAGATGCCCAAACCTGGCTGTGATGACCTTTGATTTGGCATGCCGTTCCATACCACAAGAGGAGAGAACAAATTAAATATTCAGTCTTCGTTTCTAATGTATTTTTTTGTTATTTAAATTTGTTTTTCATTATTTTAAAGTGTTACAAAAATAATTATTATGTAACATAGTTGGACCTAATGCTCTATTTGGGCATCTCAGAGCAAGGCAGTTTTCATTTCTATTATTGAACAGAAATATTATTATTACACGTATGAGAGATATTACCACCTACATGCTCATACAATCCTTTTCTGCAAAATATATCATTAAAGATCTGTGAAATCAAGCACACACATGACTGTATTACCATAAACAGGCAGAACTCACTGGATGTAGGCCTCAACGCTGCTTGGTCCTTTTAGCTGGTCCTCCATCAGATAAGTGTTGTGTGATGAGGAGATGTAATAGTGGGCGAGAGGTTGGCTCATGTCCTGAAAAAGGTCCTGCCGCTCTGGATTGAAGATGGATCCCTCAGGAGACGTCAGGTACATTAGGAACCCATCGACTGACATTGTGTGATTCATTCTGGCTGTACCATAAGACAAAATGAAACATCTTATCGGTTCAATCTTCAATCATTACTCATGAGTAAAGGACCACTTCACTGTTAAGTGCTCAACTACTCCATTATTAAAAGAACATCCAAACAGCAAAATAAAATAATTTTTCAATTAAATTTTTAACCCTCAACTCTTATATCTAAAGCAAGTGTCTTCAACAGGAAGTATATGATCCCTAAAGGGTCTACCATTTACTGCAGTCTAAAAAAGGTTATTTTTGAAAGAAAATATCATTTAAAAAAAATTATGAATTAAGCTATATAAACACTATATTAAGTTAACTCCAAGCAAAGCAAAAGTTAAGAAGCTAAAGTTCAGCTAAATATTTCATTGTGCCTACCACATTAAAATGTATAAGTAAAATTGATCAGAATTAATTATATATTAATTATATAATCATACATATATGACAAAAATGATAAATGAAGAGTGTAGTATAGTTGTTGATGGAGGATCATTACCTGTATCTGAAGGCTCATAGCGATCGATCAGCTGAAGGGCATGTTCATAACTGCTCTCCCCCTCTAGCTGCTCCTCTCTCAGGAACTCCTCCAGATCACACTGGGATAGACTCTGTCCATCACTGGAATAATCCTGGAATAAATCCAGCACATCTGTTCTCTCAGTAAGCATTTTATAAAACTCCACAAACTCCTGATCCTCCAGGGTTCCTGACTCAGACTTATCTGCCATCTGTGAGAAAGCGTCAACAAATGACAATGAGGTACAACATGGTGAAAATTTAGGATCCAAAATCACATAAGCCACTCAAAATTACCATAAAAAGACAGCATGCATGTTCTTCATTCATGTCCACGTTCATCATTTTCAGTAATTTTTTTGCCTCCTTAAAATTAATTCTGCCATCCTTGTTTAGATCTGCTTTCAAAAACCAGTCTGAGATCCATCTGAGCGGAATGGTTTAGGTTGATAATTTAAGTTGATAGTGAACATCCGGACTTCATTAACCATATCTATCTATCTATCTATCTATCTATCTATCTATCTATCTATCTATCTATCTATCTATCTATCTATCTATCTGTCTGTCTGTCTGTCTGTCTGTCTGTCTATCCATCCATCCATCCATCCGTCTGTCCATCCATCCATCCTTCTGTCCATCCATCCATTTAACTTTTTCTTAATATTTTAACATGTAGATCTGAAAAGCTACTTTAAAAGCAGCAGAAAAGAAGATTTTTTTAACAAGGATACTGGTCAAGTTTGGTGCTCTCATCCATGTTCTCCATGTTCTCCATGAGGGCTCTGATGCCCTGAATCCAGGCCTGAGCTTCCTTTGCTGAATCGGCCACCAGGTTCAGGTTTCCTGTACGGCCACGAAACACCAGAGTGAAACAGCGATCAGCGGGAAACTCATCTGCCACACTGAGGAGCGCCTCGGACTGATGTCCCTCACGAACAGCCTCCACATCACTGATGGAGACTGAAAAAAATGCAAAGACAATATAAGCTTTTGTTTTTGTTTTCAAAAAACGTACTTGAAAAGGCAAGCTTCGTTATTAATTTCTTCACGCTTTCTATTTTTTGCCCATCTTCGATCAATTATACACATTTTTATAACTAGATCTGAACTACTGTAACATGGTTACTGAAGCATTTAAACCAAAACATCAACTCAATAAGAGCGTAACTTACAGGTAGAATAAGAGTTTATTGCCCAGCTGGATTTATACGCGATAGTCTTGCAGTCCTCCTGAAGTTTGTAGTGCCGCTGACGCTTCCACATACGAGACTTCACTTTGCGCAGAAACATGCCTGCCTTCATGGCTTCAAGTTTTTGATGACCCTGTTCACCTGCCAGAGAACAAGAAATGGCCTTGGCCCTTTAGCAGTATTCAGAAACACCAAGCTTATTTTAAACACACACACACACACACACACACACACACACACACACAGACACACACACACACAAACACACATAGGATGACTTACAGCATGTTTGAGGTGATTCCATTTTCTATTAGTTCACCTTTTCTGCAGACAGAAATTAACATTAATGTATCACCATCTCATCAAAAAATCTCATTTCAGTCTATAGATGCTAAAGACCTGGTGCTCATATGTGGTTTGAGGTAGTGATAGTAGCTTCTTGGCAGGACGCCGTCACCATACTTTGGGAAGGGAAGTTTTGGATGATAGTGAATTGGTACTATTGTATTAAGTTATTGACAACTAGAGGTTGTCTGAGTTGTACATGCTAGAGAAGTCAGATTAATTTTGTAGTAAGATTAGTAAAATGTATTCGTATTGAGAATTTACATGACACTCCTTATGCACTATGATGAAACAAGAGCTCATAATATTTTTTATCAGAGAAATCACAGACATTCTAAATAAAATCTAGAAATAGGCTGATTGCATAACCATTTTAGCCTATTTTACAATGGGGAGACAACTTTCTAGTTAATTTCCCCAAAGGAAAAACATGTACATTCAGGCAGAAGTAAAGCGGTGCAGTCAGGCAAGTCATGAGTCATGGCTAAATATGTCTCTGCGATCCACACGATCCTCTGCTGGCATCATCATTATGTTCCGTTATATCCCAAGTGGATAAAGTAGAATCTAATTTTGCTTTTTCCTGCCATTATTTAATATTAAATAAATGGATATTGTATAGCATTACCAGACTTCACTTTGATTTGAACCCTAAATGAGGCCATTAGCCAAAAAAAAAAAAAAGTTTATTTTTTCTAAATGTGCTTTTACACAATCCTAAAATATTGTAGTATTTACAGTGTCTTAGTGCAAATGAAAACCATATTATGCTCTAATATGAGCCCCTAATAACAGTAAATGCTGACGAAGTAATGTTGTAAACACACAGCAAATAGAGACTGGAGAGGGCTGCAGACAGCTAAAGCAAATATTGAGGAGTGACACAGAAAAAGAGGATAAAGGGAACTCACCGGATTAAAGGACTTCTGATGAACTGACATCTGGTGGAGCTGAAAGAGCTTCTCGGGGAGGATGGGCTCTGCTGTGTCTTTGACTGATGCGTGCGAAGGGCTGTGAAAACAGAACCGCAGTCCGGGCTCCTTCCACTGCGATGCATAGCCAGCCTCCTTTCCTTCCTCTGCCTCATTCCTTCCTAGACACTCCCACTTTTCCTTTTTTTCCCCCCTGTCTCATTAGGTGCAATAGTCTGTTTTTTTGCTCCTGCAAAAAATACAGCAAAAATCATTTTCATAAAAAATAATTCTACATTAAATACAGAAAAATTTGAAACAATCTACGTTATAAACAATTCATGAATTTTAAACAATTTTACACCATATACAATATAAGTCTACATATAACATTACACAAAAGACAATTGTGTACATAATAAATACGTAAATTATAGAATTATAAATAGACAGAATTATGCACAACATGCACAGCCTTCAGGGGCACTCCCTTGACAGTTTATTTCTAGAATGTCAGTCCATACTTGAATTATAAACCCATTTAGACAGCCAAGCATACAAAATCAGCAGGATATATGGTGAAGTCTTTACAAAGCACAACATGCATTTACATTTATATTTACATAAATTCATTTGGCAGAAGTGACTTACAAATGAGGAAAGATACAAATACAAGCAAAGCATGGAAATTCTGTCAAAACTTATAGGCTACTTAAGTTGCTGTAAAACATTCTGGTTTAAAAACACCAAGTTTACACTGCATGATTTTAGCCCGATTTTTCATTCGCCGACAGGTTTTGATAAATCGCCGACAAATCGTGCAGTGTGAATGATCAAAGACTCGATACTACCAGATAGTTGTGTAGTGTGAACACAGCGGCGACTGAATGCTACCCCAGATAGTCGTGTAGTGTGAACACAGCGGGGACTGAATACTACCCCAGATAGTTGTGTAGTGTGAACACAGCGGGGACTGAATACTACCCCAGATAGTTGTGTAGTGTGAACACAGCGGCGACTGAATGCTACCCCAGATAGTTGTGTAGTGTGAACACAGCAGGGACTGAATGCTACCCCAGATAGTCGTGCAGTGTGAAAACAACGGTGATCCGATGACTTTGAAAATCGTGCAGTGTGAACTCGGCAACGTCTCGACTGAAAATAGCTTTAGAAGTTTTTTTGTTGAACAATATGGCCACAGCAATTCAAAACCATCAGCAGAAATAACATAATGCTGTGTATTTAAAGATAAATTCTATTAGCTTTATTTCACCATACAGATAAATGTGGCTATCATGTACATTTTACACATTTTATCGTTTTTGTTTTAGCATTGCTTTTTTGCCCAAATTAAACAGAGTAGAACGTTTAAATTAAATGTAGGCTTTAAATCAATAAATCAGCTTCTTTATTTGACTTTTGTTGAAGGTGCTTCATTCATCATGTTGGTTTGAATTTTTTTGACTATATGTCTTAAATTTCCACCTGATCTTCAAGAATTATTAAAATGCATGTAAGCAATCCCAGGTAGCCAGTGCAATCGGGCCAATTGCAGGTGAGTATAGGGCTCACTCGGCTGTGTTCTGGCAGCTCTGGCCCAGTAATGGTTGCCAGATTTGGCTAGGCTTTGGATGTGCGGATCTGGTCCGATTTGCACTGAGACACGGCACATTTAGCCACGTTCGGCCCGATTACGGGCCATAAGGGCTGGTCAGATTTTGGCTGAGATATGGGCATGCATGGGCATGTTAAATGACACTTAAACTTAAATATAATATGTTTTACTTGCCCATGTTATGTTATTTTTAGTGTATTTTTATTGTAATTCCTATTAATATTTTAATAGAAATAATAAAAAATTTATATTATTATTTTTATTAAAAAAATAATAATAAAAGTTCATCAAAAGATGGCTGCTGCTCACTTTAGACAGAGATGGGGGGAAGAAAAGAGCGGGCCCGAATGCAAACAAATTCTTCTAAAGGTATGTTCCAAATGTTAACATTTACCAGAGTTACCATTCATGTTATCAGTCTGAGATTGTCTGAATAACCATACGTGTCATTGTCTGTTCCCCTTTTTGTCAATCTGTCCCTCTTTTAGGGTACGCTTACTTGAGGAAGCTCCTGGAATTAGTTTTTTGTTTTTTCCAAATAAATTCTAATATCACTCATATTTTCATTGTCATTTTTATACTTCGGGGGGGAAAGGAGCACATGGGGTAAGGGTCAAACCCTTAATCTTTGAAAAGGTGACATATTTAGTTGACATGCATAAGTACATGTAGGCTTAACAAGGACACTGTAAAAAATATTTTATTTTAGTTGGAAGTAAATGCCATCTTAAGGATTTTAAGGTAACAATGTATTTTGTGGAAAAACAAATTGTTCAAAGCTCTGGTTTTATGTAAAAACTGGAAGGAGTCTTTAATACACATATTTTAGAAGTTGTAATTCTGTATGAGTAAGTGTATATATATATTTTAATTTAGCGAACAAGACTAGTACTGGCTAGGTGTCGGCATGATTGTGACCCAGTGTTGGCTCAGTTTCAGCACCCAGTGTCGGATCAGTGCCGGCTAAGTGTACCATTTTGGTTGGCATGATTGTGGCCCAGTGCTGGTGGTGTTGGCTCCGTTTCAGTACCTAGACTCGGGCCAGTACTGGCTAGTGTCTCATTTCTCGTTGGTGCGATTGTGGCCCAATGCCGGCAGTTTTGGCAGCCGGACTCGGGCCAGTGTATCTGGGGCGTCACCCATGTCCATGCCGAGTCTGGCAACTGCAGCCGGGCTGAGTTACTTCTTCCGGCCTGCCGGATCTGGGCCATTATCAGGCCAAACCATTTTGGCTACCTGGGATATTGCACATACGTGCAGGAAATGCATAAAGCAAATGCAGATTTTGTGATTGGTCAATATGATAAATTGTAAATGTAATCTGTCATTTAGTATTACTCATGGGTAATGTTAACCACTGTATGGGTACTCTATAAATAGCTTAAATTATTTGCAGAATGCATTCAACAGTGTGCACAGAAAGCGTCCTCTTGGGTTTTGGTCTTGTGAGGCCTGAGTGAACTCTTCAGGCCAAGAAAGTCATTTCATTTCTATAGTCCATTCACCAAAAATCTAGACTATGCCTATCCTGCACTCAAGAAGTGAAAATATCTAATGTACAGAAAATATACTGAAAGATGACTTAAATTAATTTAATCACAAGTCTACAGTACAGCCAGTCATTTACTCCGTGTCACATCTCTGAGCTCCAGCCATAAAAACAAACACCGGAACTGATAAAACACTCACGTCTTCACTTATTTAATTTGCTTTATTAAACAAATGTTTAAGCCGGTAATGTCTCAATGATGTTTGATAGCTGAGCAAATGCGAAATGTTTTTCATATTGCACTCTTTAGTAGCAAACTGTTTTGACTGCCGTTTCCGTCACGTTATTCACCTCACGTGACACATCGTGATCATCATGGCGGCCACCTCTGTGTTTCAGAGAGTGAGAACGGGCTCGAAAATCGGAGCCCAATATGATCAGGAGGGCAATCTCATCAAGGTAATACTGAAAACAAAACACTTAAACCCTCACATGCGTAGATTTGCGTTTGCAGTCAGCTTTTATTGCTTTTAATGTTATGCATTCAACCAATCAGTTAAACAGAAGCGTATACATGTTGTTGTCTTCTTGTAAAGAGACATAAAGTAACTTACACTTATATGCATGACGATAAACGCGTTGCTAAATCAATACATTAAGCCTAATATGTAAATAATTATGTCTTACTGGGTGAAGAAGTCCTGCTGTTTTATATAACTTAAATAATGTAACAGTGTATAGTCAAATCAATTATTGTGCATTAAGAAAATAAATAACAGGTTTATCTGCAAAGGCAATTTTAAAGCTCATTCTACAATTTGTAGATGCATTTTTGGAATTGTTTGGATATAGTTAATTTTTATTTGAAAAGTGGATGAGACTGTATTGACTGGTGTATGTGCTGTGATTGACAGGTGGAGACACGTGAGGATGAGGAGCAGAGTGTCAAGCTTGCTGAGATTTTGGAGTTGTTGCTCGCTGCTGGTTATTTCAGAGCACGCATTAAGGGACTGTCACCCTTTGACAAGGTATGGTGGACTTTACCCACCTGTAGCAATCAAATTAGAGTGTGTTTTACACACCTTTAGTTTAATTATGAACAGTCTCTGCTTGTACTTTAGGTGGTTGGAGGAATGACCTGGTGTATAACTACATGCAACTTTGACATAGACATTGATCTGCTTTTCCAAGAAAATTCCACCATTGGTCAAAAAATGTGAGTGTGTACAATAAACATATAAAGAATGAAAACTGACAGATTAAACTGAATTCTGGTTCATGTGATTGTCTGTATCCTTTCCATTTCCAAGTGCTCTGACAGAGAAGATTGTGTCAGTTCTGCCCAAAATGAAGTGTCCTCACCGATTAGAGCCTCATCAGATCCAAGGGTTGGATTTCATCCACATCTTCCCTGTTGTACAGGTAAAAGAGCTGAAGACCTACACTACAAAAAACTTGGCTGAGTGATCAGTATGATTTTATGCTTTTAAAAGTTTCTTTATGCTCTTCAAGGCTGTATTTATTTGATAAAAAATACAGTGAAAATAGTAATATTGTGAAATGTTATTACAATTTAACATAACTGTTTTCTATTTTAATAGTTTTTAAAAAGTAATTTATTCTTGTGATGGTAAAGCTAAATTTTCAGCAGCTAATACTCCAGTCTTCAGTGTCACAGGATCCTTCAGAAATCATTTTAATATTCTGATTTGGTGCTCAAAAACATTATTGTTATCAATGAAAACAACTTTATTATTATCAGTGCTGCTTAATATTTTTGTGTAAACCATACTACATATTTTTCAGGATTTTTAATGAATAGAAAGAATTTTTTGTTACATTATAAACGTCTTTACTCTCAGTTTTGATTAATGCATCAATTTAAACAGTTACAGACCCCCAAAATTCCAGTATAATTATTTTTTAAAATAGTGACTCATTGCTCTGACAAAAAAGTGCCTGAATACTTACAATGCATCTTTTGCGGCATCTGTAGTGGCTGGTAAAGAAGGCGATTGAAACCCGGGAGGAGATGGGAGATTATGTCAGGTCATATTCCATTTCTCAGTTCCAGAAAACACATGCATTTCCTGAGGTGAGACAATAGGCCAACACTGAAATACAATTACAGAGTATTAACACTCTGAAGTGTCAAATATTTTACAATCTGTAATCGTTGAAGTCTCAGTAAATGTGTTTGTTTTAGGATGAGGAGTTTGAATTAAGGAAGGAGAGAGCCATCAGTACTGTGGTGAATGTGTGTGTAAGTATCCAATAAGCTTTTATACATTAACAACACATAATGAGCTTTGAATTATGATGCTTGGCTGACTGGGTTTAGCCTCTCTGCTGAATTTAATATTGCCCCCCATGAGAAACAGCTACAGTACTTATGTGCCATTAATTCCTCTTCCTTGTATTTAATAATAGAAGATTGTGAGATGTTGAATACATTGTAAATTGTGTTTGGTGTAGGAGGTTTATGCTCCTCAGAGACGTTATAAACGGCAGGTGGATGCTGGGGAGCTGCTGGATGAAGAGTCTCGGGTTCATTCTACCTTGCTGGAGTTTGGCAGGTACTCTATCTCTTCCTTTACAGGACTCGGGAATTTTGTACTCTCATCATGTCCAACTGGAAGTGAACCAAGCAGTTGTTTATACACTACCTTTCAAATGTTTGAGGTCAGTAGGATTTTTGCTAACACTTTACAATAAGGTTCATTAACATTAATTAACTACAGTAGTTAACATGAACTACGACTGAACAATACTTAGTCAGCATTTATTCATCTTAGTTCATGTTAATTTCAGCATTTACTAATGCATTATTAAAATCACAAGTTGTGTTTGTTAATATTAGTTAATGCACTGTGAGCTAACATGAACAAACAATGAACAACAGTATTTATATTAATTAACATTAACAAAGATGAATAAATAGTGTAATAAATGTATTGTTCGTGTTAATTAATACATTAATGTTAATAAATGACAACTTATTGTAGCGTGTTACTGGATTTCTGAAAGAAGTCTTTTACGCTCACCAAAGATGCAATTATTTGATCAAAAATACCGTTCAAAATAAGAGTTTTCTGTTCTAATATATTGGAAAATATTATTTATTACTGTGCTGAAATTCTTTGTCACATTATAAATGTCTTTACTGTCACTGGTGATCAATGTAATGCATTCTTGATAAATAAAATTATTAATTTCTTTTAAAAAATCTTTTGACAACATACACATTCAAGAGTTTCAAGAAATGGCACTTTGATTAAAAACATTAAAATATGGTACCGAATTTGTAGTGTTTTTGTTTAGTATACGGTATATTTAGTACCAATTGTGGGGGGGGCAGATTTATCCACATTCTCTTTCATTCACCCTCTCTTTTGTTTCCTTCATCTTCACTTCAATGTGTTTCCTGACGCATTGTATCAGCATATCAGGGTCAAACTAAATCTCCATTAAAGGCATCTATTAATTCTGTACTCCTCTCATCTTGTTCTTCATTCGCTTCTCTCTTTCTTTCTGTCTGTCTCTTATTTCACTCATTAGTCCGTGCCTTCTCATATCACAATACATGCAGTGAGTATGACTGAAGCTCAGTTTCTGGGAATGGGAGTGAAAAAGATTGCTTTGCATCAACTCTATTAATGTCTTTATTTTTGCATCTGCCCAAGTGCTGTTTTTCACACACTGCATCTGAATGTATTGTCATGTGTAATTTCCTGTCACGTGGTGCGTTGTGCCTGTAGTGTGGTGTGTTTTGAAACCTACTCTTGCAATGAGCTGCATGTTGTCTATATTGTGAACATGAAGCATTTCAAATTCATTCTTTTCTGTTTTTTCTAGGCGCTATGGATTCAGCAAACACTCTAAAGCAGGCACTGTGAGTATCAGATGACCAAAATATCACATAAAAAGTCAGAGAAGGTTACAGTTAAGCAACTGGCTCCATGGATATCCATGGATAAAATGGATAAAGTAATGGAATTTTATATAGTGGATATTTATTTCTAGTTCAAGCTTTGCAGTTTGCTAGAATTGGCTAGAAGTTGTTCTTTGTGAGTGCAATCTTTATAAATATTTTTTTTTTAAATATGTATCTAGTAATCTTAATAAAGTGGAAAAGTAATGGGAATATGTTGGTAATATATTGATCCAAGAGGTGTGGCAGCTTCTGGTAAATTTTGTAATTAAATTAAATAATTATTCTGCTCTGTACTTCCAAAGTAGTCTTGCAAGCAATAGGTTTGATTCATAATGTTGCAGCTTTCAGTTCTACAGGCAACTCTGTACAAATCAGCAAAAAAAAAGTTGACTTTTTGTATGCACTGACCCTAGAACCACCCCTGTGGTGTCCATCTGGGTATAATAGATCACAGATGGACAGTAGGGCTTGGCACTGACCCTTGTTGCTTTTGATTGGTTGTTAGTTTGATCATGTGATGATGTTTCTAACAGACAGTGGAGCAGAAGCAGGTGTTGGCTCAGGGCACGCAGGGTGTGCCTCCTGGAATGGCCCAGGTGTCTGAAGAAGAGGACCTGCAGGCAGCAGAGGAGGTCAGTTAGGATCATATGAAACTACACTTGGCCTATAAAAACTCTCACTTGTTCTTAATCACCCACTCTTTATCTGACCAAAGTTAATGTTCCATTAACCAATCTGGATGTCTTTTTTACAGCTCAGAATCAAAGCCTTGATGACTGGAATGGCTGCCATGGCAACTGAGGAGGTACTAAACACTTAAAACGCGAAAGAATTTAAAGGGATAGTTCACCTAAAAGTTCAAATTCTTACCCTCGTGTCGTTCCAGACTGTTGTGACTTTTTCTTCAGTGGAACATAAAATAGTATTTCAAGGATATTTTGGGTAGACTGTCCCGTTAAAGAAATAATTTCCACAAAAATTGTAAAAAAATATATGGTCAGAATGACATGCAGTTGAATAAATAGCAACCATTTTTAACATTGTGAAAACTTAGTTTCAAGGTTAATTATTTTCTTGTATATCCACTCCTTCTTATCAAGGCAGCCTTTAAGGAAAAAAATATAAACGGTTAGCAGTTTCATTATTTTACACTATTTCTGTGTGTGTGTTTTAGGGGAAGTTGTCAGCCAGCACAGTGGGGCAGATTGTTGGACTGCAGTCTGAGGAGATCAAGCAAATTGCCACTGAATACGCCGAGAAGGTGAACAGCGATAAAACTCCACTGAACCTCCAGAAAACAGTCCCTTTATTTTTTTACACCAAGAACAATGACTTGAGACTGGAATACAATTTTGGAATTTGCAATAAAATTAAAATATTCTCATTTTATAAGTTGTATAGTGTGTTCCAACCTTCTACATTTATGTGTGATTGTGAAGGCGGAGCGCTCTGTGGAGGATCGGCCGGAAAGATTTGGACCTGCGCAGCAACACAGACGTCAACTGGCATCACTCAACAAGCAAATCACTCAAAAAACAAAAGAGCTTGAAGAGGTAATACACCATTCATACACATACCTCGCAGTCATTGTTTCTTCTCTGTGTTTATATCTTCATTGTTTCTTGATTTATTCAGCTGCAATCCAAACAGCAGGAGGCTAGAACGGCATGTGAGGATGCTAAAATCAAACTAGCCGAGGTGAGACAATTAGGCACAGACATATACTGACAGATAACTGGTTGACTTGGAACATTAATGTTTGTGTTTTTTAGGCCTCAGCACAGACTGAAAAGCTTGAGAGAGAGCTGAACTCACTGGAGGGCGTGGAATCCCAGGCGGACTCTGGGTAAGCAAATAGAACACCTGCAATTACCTGAATTTAGGCTGCATCTGAAATGCTTGGACATGCTACACTTTTTGCATAATGGAAGGCAGCTATGTTTTTCAGTTCAACTAAACAATGCAAAATCTTTCGCCCTCAACATTGTGTGGATTCCTATTGAAATGACTGTATTTGTCTGCGAAGTTCACTGAACAACAGTAAATGTGGGTTACATAGCTCAGTCTACTTAGAAATGGATTATTTTCTTCTTGTGTATGTTATGCTTATTAGAGCGTTGTGCCTTCAGCTTGGCATCACGCTAACACCAAAGGGTGTTAGGGAAAAAGTAAAGCCAAACAGCATGATAATTCTTAGGAAGGATCGGTATCCATGTGTTGTTTTGAAGTATTGTTTGTTTTTATCTTTCAGGTTACTGGAGAAGCTTCGTGCTTTGGTGGCCATGAATGAAAACCTCAAACATCAAGAGCAAACGTTCCGCTCACACTGTCGCGTATGTTATCATGACAGCCCTGTTGTTGCAATACTTTGGTTTGTCAGTAAAGTTTAAGATATGAATATATCATTAAAAGTTATGTGTGTATAGGAGGAAATGACCCGTCTGCAGCAGAATATTGAAGAGTTGAAGCTGGAGTATGGAGAAGAAGGAGATGAGAAGAAGGTGCCTACATAGTCATCCTAACAGAAATGGAACCTCATAAGTGACTGATTTGGAGCGCTTTTCATAGGCATCAACCCTTTTTGGTGTTAGGATACTGCTATGCTAATGGCATAATAGTACATATCATAAACAAATATTGGCCAAAAACCCCAAAAGATTAATTAGATAGAGCTTTTGCCTTCACTCTGTCACTTTGTCCACTATCTCTTGGAGACCATTTTTCTCTTACCTCTTTCAATTGCCATATTTCTTGTGCCCAATGCTGCCTTAGCAATTTGACCAAAAGAAGATATCTTTTGAAACAGTCCTCCTAATGGGAACGTGCCAGAATTTTGGAACAGAGCTGATCTGTGTCATTCTAGTTGATTCTCCGACTTATTCTCTGCATGTGTGTTTGTAGGAGATGAATATGTTGATTGATCAGCAGTACACTGCAGACCGAGAAAAGCTGCAGAAGATCCGTCTGCTTATGGTAGGTCAAGTTGAACTGATGGTTTTACTCAGTAGATTACTAAAGAGATTCTTCATTCTCACTTTACTCTTTACTCTACTGCCTCCCACAGGCTCGGAGGAACCGCGAGATTGCCATCCTGCAGAGAAAGATCGATGAGGTTCCCAGCAGAGCCGAGCTGACCCAGTATCAGAAACGCTTCATTGAGCTGTACAGCCAAGGTGTGTGTGTTTAAAGTCAGGTTCTATTTTGACCCCATATTAGATCTTCCTGTGAAACAACAGACTTCTCCAGTTTTTTAGTCTGCTTAAACTCTGCCCCTTTTGTACAATTAACCTCAAACTCACAGTCAGATCTCTCTCCATCCAATCAACAATCTATAGCATCAACTATATTCAACAAACCCTGCATTACATTTTCTTTCTCAATAATCTGATTACTCAGATGTAGGTCACAATACAAAAGATGTTGAATGAGTTGAAATCAAAGCCGCGGCTTTTTGAAGCACTCTTGAATTGTTCATTTGTTTTTCAGTTTCTGCAACACACAAAGAGACTAAACAGTTCTTCACACTCTACAACACACTGGATGACAAGAAGGTTTACCTGGAGAAAGAGGTATCAACTTTATCTGTGGTATTGGGAATTAATTTTGTAGTGTTTAAAAGGATGTGCAGTGAAATTGAAACACTGCCTTTTCTTTCACAGGTCAATCTGCTGAACTCCATACATGATCATTTCCAGCAGTGAGTTTCAAATAAAACTCCTGGGTCCATGTAGAAATTATCTAATATTACAGCAAGAGCCTCAGATGATTGATCTTTGTAATATCTATCCTGAAGGCAGTGTTGAATGTAAAGTGTGTTTGTGTGTTTTTAGAGCCATGGCTTCGTCAGGAAGTAGAGAACAGTTTCTCAGACAAATGGAGCAAATTGTGGAAGGAATCAAACAGAGTCGCATAAAGGTACAAAACCAGACTACTATATCATATAATAGAGGAAATCTGATAATATTATTTATTTCCTTTTTGCATATGACTTTAATTCCACTCTGGCTTGAGGAATTTGTGGTTTTACCCCATTAGACAGGAACATGAATTGCATTAGTGTGTTTTTCTAATGTGTATTTGTGCACTTAAAGATGGAAAAGAAAAGACAGGAGAATAAGATGCGCAGAGATCAGCTGAATGATGAGTACTTGGAGCTGCTGGATAAACAGAGGCTCTACTTTAAAACTGTCAAGGACTTTAAAGAGGTAAATACACCAAGTTTATAGTTTTAAATTCATTTCTTCCCTCCTCCTTTACACAGGGTGTATAGACATTAATCTATTGATAATTGATATTCTGGATTGAGGAAAGAAACCAACGGTCTTGTCTGTTGCAGGAGTGCCGCAAGAATGAGATGCTGTTATCTAAACTGAGGGCAAAGGGAGCGTCGTAACAGCTGGATATGCACCCCCCCTTTAATACACAACTCCCAAGTAGCACTTCAAAACACCCATCACATTCCTTGATGTTGGTATTTCATTGCATTACAGCCTCGTGCCGAGATCACATCTGCTTTTCAGTATGTTTGTGTTAGCCTAGATTGTTCTAGGTTCAGAGATGACACATGTAACTTATGTACTGTTAAAATGGAAATGTTTTGTGCCTTGATGTCGCCTTATTTAAACCCATAATAAATATAACACAAATTCCCTTACTAATCTTTGTATCATGATCATAAAAATCTGCTGCCATAAGACTAAAACATTAAAGGAGAAATGAACTACCTGCTGATCTGACAGATTTATTTACTTTAGTGGTTTCAGACTAGTGAGGAGTCACATATGATACACTAATGGTAAAAACAACCTGGCAGATTGCCTTGACCTGTAAATAACATGACAACTGAAATGTGCAATTCTTGCAAATAATTTAAAACATTTTACAAAATACTGAATATAAAATGAATCAACCTCATGACTATTATGATATTAATGTGCTTTTTATTTGACCGGTATGTTTACTTACATAAATGCTAATGTATGTCAATTCCTTTTGCATCTCTCTCTCACACACTATATTTGTGTCATTTTACAGATTTTAAAATGTTTAAATAAAAAAGGCATTGGTACATAAATGAAAAATTCTGAAAATCTTTCAGAATTTTCTATTCTACGAAACAGTATGGAAAATGTCTTCTGTATGAGCCATCTGAATACAAATGAAAATCAAAAGGCTGATCTATCAAACCCTGGTTGCCACTAAGGTTGTATGTTCAATCTCGTGTGGAGAGAGCAGACAGCATGAAGAATCATTCACAATATAAGTTTATGTTTAATGAGTCGGGCCAGAAACAATAGAAATTCAGCATTATATAATGGCTTCTGAAAACATTTCTGTACAGGCATGGAATGCAGTCTGATCAGAGCTCTTCTCAAATGATTGAACACAAATTAACAAACTGACAATTATGTAGTCTGACAGTTACTCCTTATAGAGGTGCATCACAAGGAAGATTGATCTTATTCTCAGCGTGAGAACTGTCTACCATCTCCTTTCCTTTTGTTGACGTGTTTGAAGATCTTGGCCTTGTGGACGTTCTTAGATTTTTGGTAGCCAAAGCCTCCGCCGCCACCTCGCTTCTGCATCTTCACCCCTTTACTGCTGTGAACGTCTGAGAGAGCAAACAGTTAAGGAACAAACACCACCCGAAGACTCTGAACTTATGAATACTATAAAGGCCTTGTACTGCTAATAGATCTACAGTATCATTCAAATGTTTCCAAAAATATTAACCAGCACAGCTTTCCATCATTGATTATAAAAAATGTTTTTTGAGCACCAAATCAGCATATTAGAATGATTACTGAAGGATCATGTGACACTGAAGACTGGAGTACTGATGCTGAAAACATTTAAATAAAAAAAAGTTCATTTCAATTGTAATATTTCACAGTTTTTACTGTATTTCTGGTCAAATAAATGCAGCCGCGGTGAGCATATTACCGTCCCCAAACGTTAATGCATGTACAACCACTAATGAAGCATCAAAAACAAACTATAAAGTAACAAGTTCCACATGCATGTAATAAAGTGCAGAAAGGATACTGAGGTCCACAAAAGGTGGCACTTTAAACCCAAAGGACATTGCCACTTTCGGGAGGTCGAGCGTCTCTACGTTATAGATTTGTTTGAGGGAATGCGAGTCATAAGCTCTGACGTAGGATTTGTAGGCCTCCTGAGCTGATTTGTGAAGGTAGTAGTTCTTCTCTATCAGCTTCTCCAACTGCAAAAGACCAAAGCAAATACAGATTTTAAACAGGTTAATTAGGATTCAAAGGGGTTATATTTGAAACGAGTAAGAGATTAAGTTCAATTTGACTGAATATGAAGTCTCACCTGAGATTGAATATCAGAGATTTTAGTCCAGGAGAACTCAAACTCACTCAGAGGGACCTTTAGAGGAACACGAGAGAAACAATAAGAATGCATTTCTTCATATTTTAGTATCACTGATATACTATTATACTTTTGTTAATATTTTAAATTAGATTTTATTTTTATAGTTTGTTTTCACTATATTTTTAGTTAAAGATTTAGTAATTTTCTTGTGTTTTGGTCATTTTGTAATTTTTATACTTTGAATATGTGCGTATAGTATTTATTAATTTTATATATAAGTTTAGTTAAAGTGTAAAGTTATACTGAGTATTTAAACTCCTGTCATGATCATACAAAGCCGACACATATTGAAAGCCAATATAAAACCATAACTACAGTGACTTCATACTTTGGCCTGTTTAAGAAATCGTAAAAAGCCAAGCTCCTCTGGTCTTAGGATCAGGAGGGCATGTCCTCTACCATTAATACCACGAGCTGTTCGCCCCACACGGTGGATGTACTCCTAAAAATCAACAGAAAAGTCACATAAAAATCTAAATACAAGCGCATATATTTATCAGCAAGGCTGGACTAGGGGGCGTGACTGCTGTACCTTTGGATCATCGGGTGGGTCATACTGAACAATCCAGTCCACCTCTGGGATATCGAGACCTCTGGCAGCCACGTCTGTACAGAGGAGAATGCCAGAGTCTGCGTTACAGAACTGGAAAAACGTTGTGGTTCTCTTCGTCTGTTTCTGCTTGCCCTGTAAGACAGTGAAAACAAAAGCATTCATCACACTGCTTCAAAGGCACTTCCCAGCTCGCTTTGTGTGCGTATGGCTCTGAGACTCACGTGAATGGCCATGACGGGCAGATCGATGTAATTGAGCAGCTCATAGTGGTACTTCACTGACATGCAAGACGAAAAGAACACCATCAGCTTCTTCTTGCGGTTCTTCTTCAGAAACGTGAAGAGCAGCAGGAAACGTTTTTCCGAAGGACAAACCACATATCCCTAAAAACAACAGAAGCTCAAACTCAAATATATCACATCACACCCACAACACATGATCAACTGCTACTGATAAAGGAGTGAGACAGGTGAGCAGTTTACCTGTTCTAGTCCTTCCACGGTGGCTGTGTCTTTGTTGTCGTCCACCCCCACATACAGAGGCTCCTTCTTGAGGGAGATTCGTGCTAGATCCTCCACCTTACGTGTCTGTGTTGCGGAAAATAACATGGTCTGTCTTTTTTCTGGAAAGAAAGAGAAATATTTAAGGACATGCAAGAACCCTGGTTAAAGGAAGTGATTTCAGAGTGATCAGGTTAGTTGCTCTTACTAGGCAGCAGTTTGATGATCTGCTTCAGTTCTTCCTCAAAGCCAACCTCTAGAATCCTATCAGCCTCATCAATGATCAGACACTGAAGGTTCTTAAACATGAACCCGGGGGTGTTCTGTGGAAGGAACAAGAGGTCAAGTACACTCCACAAACCCATGTGGCAAAGCTGTTGATTGTAAAAGGCCTTACCTGCAGGTGATCAAGAAGCCTGCCAGGTGTAGCAACCATGATATTAACTCCATTGGCGAGTTTCTGGGCTTCAGCAGAACGGTTACTGCCGCCCATGATGAGGCCGTATGTGTGCACATGATGAGTCATCAGCTCTTTTAGCACACCATACGTCTGCATGGCCAACTCACGAGTGGGAGACAATATGACCACTCCAGTCCCTGATACACACACACACACACCAGAGCCATGTCACACCTCTAAGGTCATACTTACATCTATGCTATGACTATAACAATCAGAGAATGGCAATATGTACACTCACCATTTCTGGGCATAAATTTGAGTTTGTAGATAAGCTCAATGGAGGGAATCAGGAAAGCCAGAGTTTTACCGCTTCCTGTTTTAGCTGCAGCCAACACGTCTCTGTTGTACAAGAATGAGCACATATCTCAAACATTTATACAACCAATAAACATATGTGACGATTACTGTACCACTGAAACCCCACGAAGTCCGATGCACCGCAAACTCACCTTCCTTCCAGCAGAGGTCGTATGGTCTTGTGCTGGATCTCAGTCATGGTTTCAAAGCCCATTTCCTTCACTCCCTTCAGTGTATTCTCACTGACCACTTCAGCCAAAGATGCAAATGTCTTGTCCTCAAACGCACCTGAGAAAGTCACCAGTGAGGAAATCAAATCAGTTACCTATTCATGTCTATGAGAAAAATTCTAACAAACTGTTAAAAAAAAAAAAATTTGCCGGTTTGTTCTTCACCGGCTAATTGAATAATAATAACTGAATACTATTTATTTTAATAGTAATAAAACATCCCTTTATTTTTGCCACTCAACTACATATAATTGGTACTTTTAAAATTATTTGCCCAAAAAATAAATGTCTAAAAAAAGGGTTTATTTTTCAGAAAGAAAAATGTTTCAAAAGGTTATTTTGCATTTCAAATAAAGCAAAAAATACAGGTGTTCTTTATAAGTTAATTTAATAATAGGAGCTTCTGTAGAATTATTTTTATTAATAATAATAATAATAATAAATCATGCATCTTATATTTTGTCGTTCAATAATATGTCCAGTAAAAAAATATATATTTTTCCTAAAAATAGCCAAATTGACTGGACATCTCATTATTTTTCCCACTGAAAAGAGTGGATAACAAAACAAACTGAACCAGGTTCACCATATATGACTCATAGCAGACTGTGTTTAACAGTGTCGCATGTTATGTGATGCTTACCTGTGAGACCAGTAGGAAGCTCTGGTCCATCTTCATCACTATCATCCTCGTCTGCTGAACCCTCTGTGTCATCAATTCCATTCTCTGGTACCTTTTCAGGCTCTGCACATTCCTCCTCCTGTTTCTCATCTTCTCCATCTGATGCTTCTGTTGTCTCTTTAACGTCATCCTGCTTTTTGACCTTTTTCACACCTACAGGACCAGATCCATTACTACAGAGAATATACATAAATCTCAAATGCTTTAATTAAACTGCATATTTAGTAGCCACCTCTCAAGACACAAATATTGCCCACTGACAATCCCATAGTGATTAATCACAGCATTAAATACTCACTAGATGCTGCGTTCCCTGCACCATCCAGTTTTCTTTTCTTTTTCTTCCTGGTTTTCTGTGGGGTTTCGTTCTTCTCAGTGGAGATACTTAAATGTTGCTGCTCTTCACTGACGTTCGGAGCAGAATCAGATTCGTCCAGCGCAACTTTTACCTCTGCCAGATCAGAAACACAAGTGAATTTCATCAACTCCGATATAAAGAAAAGAGCACGCACACTCAACATGAGGAGTCGGTTAATGTATAATATTAAAGTTCCTCAATACAAATACTAAACAGCACATAAACACCATTATAATTATGATTTTATTAAACTTGTCATGTTGCTACAACTGACTAAAATATAAGACCAAACTTTACGAATGCACCGAGCAGTGTGATTATCACATGCTAGATCCGAGATAACGTGTGAATTAATTAAACACCGCGTTCATCTTTACAATTAAAGAGAAAATCACCTTCACCGTTTTCCTCTTCCTCCCTCTGAGCTCTGAGCAATTTGCGTTGTTTATTTTTATCATTTCTCTTCTGAATTTTCTTGCGGAGAATCTTCATCTGCATGTCCGCCATGGCTGTAGACAAACACGTGTGTGTGCGTGCTGCGTGGGGTCCTTCGCTCAGCTGACTGACTCTTACCATGCCTGACTGAAAATATTAAAGACCCTAAACACATTACATCTTTGGGTTCATTAATATTAACACCAATATCTATTTTATAAATGGCCATGTTTATAATATTTTTTTTAGAAACCTATTACATAAAAATCATTACATTAAACATAACCAAATAGAAGAAATTGTGTGTGTGTGTTTTGTTAAGGCCATCTGCATTGTAAACCATGTCTTTGGTATTTCATATCTAATAATAAAAAAGAAAAAAAAATCTGATGATGGTTTGAAAAGAAGAATGCCACAATAGCACTGTAATATAATAAAAATAATTACTTTTAAACAGAAATGTATAAACTGAACATGACTTGCATAAAATATAAAATAATATTTTAATTAGTTTCAAGAAAAGTCATACAAATATTATCCACATTCATTCAGTTAATATTTAACTTAGAAACAGTCCAGTATTGTGAAAATTAGCTAAAACAGCCAATATTAAACATGCATGTTTCTGAAGAGTAAATGCAATGGAGAATCAGACACATACTTTGACTGTGACACGTAATAATTTTTGCTTTATGTTTTAAATAGTAACTTGTTTTTTACAAAGAGATTCCATTCTAATTCTTTACATATTTTTAAAATAGCTACTGAACCCAAACTTACAAACGGCAGTGTATAATTTTAATTTGTTAATTTCTTTAAAGAATAGATAAAAACAGTTCACAGTTTTACCGAATATTTGTGTTCAGTGTGTTTTTTTGAGTATCAAGTTGTTAGTTAACTCTAAACTATTACATTTAAATTAAACAAAATCTAAAAAAATAAAATTTTGGTAGAACTGGTGCCTTAGTAGGCAGCTCACTAGAATTTGTAACAGACCCAGTAGAATATTTCAGCTCACCTGAGAAGCCAGAGAAGAGCCTGCAGAAAGAGGAGAACCTATTACGCTGGAGCCACTGCTGTGTGTCCTGCATGGAGGACGATGGCAACAGGTGCTACATGGCAAAAAGAAGAAGAATAGCATCATCCATGTCCTCAAACACAAACCTATAAAGATAGAGTATGGCATTAATGTTTTTAACCTGCCAGCTATACTTACATCAGAGCAGCTGGGCAAAAGTAGATCCCCCTGCTGGTCTGGAGAGCAGTTTCTATAAACGCAATAAAACAGGAAAGCAGTTGCTAGTTAGGTTCATGTTTATGAGTTGATGATGTGATTTCATACTGAATAAGGACTCACTCCTCTGGGAAGCTGTAGGACGTGTGACAGCTGTGATAACCAGAGGATGCTGACTGATGGGGCTACAGGCCAAGGGGAGCACTGAAAGAAAAATAAATAGTTTACCTATGTTTGGTGACTGTTTCGGACCCACCTCTTGACCTTATTCTCAATATGGGTTGCTTTGGTCCAACAAGCAATCATGTGAATTCGAGAGAGCTTAATATTTCACTATGACCAGTCAAAGTAAAGAGGCACTCACAGGAGACATGGAAAATACAGTGGTTATAGATGTTTGATGTAGACCGCTAGCTTGAAAGATTGCAATCATTAACATATAGACACATAATTCAACTAAAAGTGAAAACTGTCATCGTTTACTTACTGTTCTGATACTGTATTGTTTTCTGTCTTCCTTGAAATACAAAATTACATATTAGGGAGAATGTCAAAGCTGCTCTTTCAACAATGGTGAGTTATGCCGTCAAGCTCCAAAATGGAAAAAGCACCATTAAAGTGTCATAAAATTATGGCATATGACCTGACGCATTGAAATGGAATTGCAAAAAGGAAAACTGGTTCTCAAACATCACGATCGACTTTGTGAAGCACTGTTTCTGTTTTATGGAAGGTAACAATACAGCTCTGAAATGATATCATGACATCTGATGACACAAACAAGCTCAAATGCCACCAAGACAGATGTCTCACCTCAGTCAGCACTGTCGTTTTATGATGGTTGATATTTTTCTCTATCCTGAGGACTCTTTTTGTCAATCCTCTCTCTGTCAGTCTTGAGTTTGCGATCTGCACCTTTTGGCTTAAGGAGAGAGAAAAAAAAAAGGGATAGTTCGCCAAAAATTAGAATTCTGTAGTCATTTACTCACCCTCATTTTGTTCTTTTTTTCTGTGGAACATAAAAGAAGGTATTTTGAGAAATGTCAGTGTTTTTTGTTGTAGAGCCCTGCATGGGCCTCAAATTTAGGCCCTAGCCCGGCCCTGGCCCGAGACGCTCAGGTCTATAGCCCGGCCCACGTTTTTTCCCCCCTTCTCCTAAAACAGTTTATACTGTTTCGGCTATTAAAATAGTTCAGTTTTGTATGTAATGGCAAAATTATTATATTTTGTTTCGTTTTTTTATTAAGTTAATTTAGAAAAACGTTTGGAGCATTTTTGTTTGTTAAATAGCCTATAAGTTTTTGTTTTCTTTAAAGTAACGACCAAGCGGCCAGCGGCATGAGCTGATCATAGCCGATGTTTGATAAATTTAGCCTTCTCATATCATCACGACTTGCCTAAAATAAAATCTATAGATATACTAAAACAGTTCAAGTATATAACAATGTTTAAACGTCAAACCTGCGCTATAATAATAATGTGCGCTATATATATAGTTTGTGCGGAGAGTGGAAGCTAAAGCGCGTTCTGCAGGACATGGAGGCACCAGCGCAAACACTTGCATTTTTTTCAGTGGAAACAAATTAAAATAGCCTACACCGTCATTTTTTTTTTTTGATAAAAGGTAAGAGTAATACATCATCCGGAGCTGTAAAGGGTCTACTTGCGTAAAAAAAGAGGCGTAAAAAAGTCAGGGCCCATCGAAGGTGTCTATCTGAATGAGAAAGGGGACACCCTTCTCTCCTCCATGTTTTCTAGGAGTGCAGTTTACCTGGATATAAAAAACAGAACATTTACCACTGGTGTTACTCAGTTTAGAAAACTAGCATATAGGGAGGTCAGGGAGAGAGAAAACATGTACCTGAATGAACACGGAGGCACTTTTGTCAGGATCCCAGAGAAACTCTATGGTGTTGAGCTGCAGTGGGTGGGCCCGCGGCTCCATTATGCCCACTGACAAAGCGATATCTGACCATAACACATTGAACATAATAAATAATGACAAAATGATAAAACATTAGATTAGAAATGCCCTTTATTAGGAAAACAGCTATATCCAATATTCTGTCTCCTGGTCGGTTCCACCTCCATCCCTCCAGCTGCTGATGCTCTGTGTACTGCAGCCGTCGGTCATGGAAAACAACATGCACAATGCTCTAAAAACAGCATAGGATAGATTAGTGTCAAGAAAGCATCACACATGCTGCCAAGATTAAAACCAAGTATTATTTTCTTGCATTGTCTTCAGTATGTCATAAAGCTCACATTTAAGACTTCAGTATTTGCCTTAATTTTGCCACAAATGTTTACATTTAGGTTACTACAAGCTAAATACAAGTGTATCGACTGCATTACATTTTTAATTTGGTATGTTGCATATTGTTTTTTCGCTTTGACTATGGTGCATTTGTAACTGTATTTTGTCATTTATCATATTTTATATTTGTATATTTTTAATAATAAGATATTTGTGTCACATACCTTAAGCCTGTGAATGTAAATTAGCAATATTGCTATAATCCAGCATATTTACATTTTGTATGTTTATATTCATGTTCATTAACAATAATTGTCGCTATTGAACAAATAAACCTTGAATAGGCCTCCTGTTGGACAGTAACTTAAATAAAAAATTACCATCAGTTTTTGAAAACTTTGAGAATATTTCAAAGAGCATCTTATACTTCAATATAAAAACATCTGATCATCTTTACAAAAGTTCACATCTTTATAAATGTATAAATACCACAATGTTTTACAATTTTCAAAACCATTGTTTATTTTAGGTTTAACATAAACTAAAATAATTAATAAAAACAAATTGGCTATAAATGTGGAGGGGAAGATTTATCAGTACTGTAACTAGTTTATAGAAAGGTGATGCATAACCGAAACAGGTTACATAACGTAAAAACACGTAATTCCTTTAACCTACCTTTACATATTTACTGCTTATATCTGTATACTCCACTAGTTTCCTGTTAAGCATACGGATTTCATAGGACTGACCTATAGTGTTAAAATTAGATTAAAATGAAAAAGCAATCAATCAGAGAAAAAAAAGTGAGAAATATACACTTAGTCTCACAATCATTAAAAAACATTGACAGTACAGTTTGTAATGTTAAATTTTACTGCCAATGCAAAAATGATTTTACAGAACTTATAGGTTCACTCTTTAAGCAGTGTGTTGTTGGTTTTGAAATAATCATGGACTTCAGACATCAATAACTTCTGGTTACTCCATGATGACAAAAGTACAGGCTGATATGAACTGGCAAAAAATATTACCATTAGATGGAAATACACAAATCCTAGTGTTTTGAATGCAGCATTAAATGTTGACTTGAGTTGAACAAGCACAAGACGGTAAGTAATTTAACATTACCTTGATAAGATATGTGAGAGTTTCCTCCTGGAGTTTCACAGCTGGAGATGTGGCTGCACAAAGCACATAATGAAAAGAAGACACTCGGATCTCAGCAGACTGCTGCTCCTCTTCATGCTTGAGAAACGGAGCAAGAGCATCTCTGAGAGGAAACAAGAGAAGCAGCTCAACAAAAACCACTACACATAACAAAAAAAAAAAAAAAAGAGGATGGAAGTCTTTGAAGTACATCGGAGAACACCTTACGCGCAATCATGCAAAAACATGATAATATTTCAGAACGTGCTTTGGTATATATCCAAGTGCTACTGTATATTTCAATAGATTCCCAAAAAGCAGAAAAGGTAGATGTAGCCGTAGCCTACTCACACGTTGAATAGATTAATCCGATACATTAACATCTATTTTTTCACTTGCACTCAAGAATCATTGTAAATAATGATTGAGATTTACCTTGATGCGGCTCTTCAGAAAACACATTTTACTAGCTGATTACTGTCATACGTTTTCTTCATCTATATAACGTTACAGTTGCCTACTTTCTTAATTAGTTCCCTCGTTAAAGACTTCTCAAGTAGGCTATACTAAGATATAGTTAAATAATGATGATTGAAAATGGTATTTATTTAACTTTTTTTAAGTTTTACAACTTTAAATAACATTTTTTCAACTTTAAAAAGTTAAATAAATAAATGATATCTCTAGTCTACTAAGCTCGCGTGACTTTACTTACCTTATATAATTAGTTTGCGCGTGTTGTTGATAGGTTTCAGGATGGCTGTGCCAAAACAGCATACTCTCCAGTTTGGTGACGCTCTTATCTAAAAAATATGAGTAGTCAAACTCGTGGTGGCCGGTGAGGGGACAGTGAGGGCCGCAAAGGCTTTTCTGAACCCAACGCGTCCGCTGTCTTTTATGGTCGCGTGACGGCCGTCAGGTGTCCGACACTCTGACGGACCATTCGTTTAATAACAAACGCAGCTGGTAAAACTGACACTGTGTACATCAAAGGTCAAGACTGAGTTGCTTTATTAACTAGATTATGCAATATTATGTTTGAGTGCGCGCAGGTGTTTCTGTAGTCATTTTCACATCTGTATTGATGAAAAGCCTTGATGTCAACTAATGGCAATATTAAAAACTTTGATATTCAGATGAATCTCACAAAAATGGTCAAGAACGAGATGGTTATATTTCACCGAAACTTAAAATAAAAGTATATACATATAAACAAGTCCAAATCTATTTAGCTTAAATAAAAAACTACTTTTTAAACCATACTAACAATAAACCATGACAGTATTTTTGTGTATTATTTGACAGAGGTTGATTTTGATTAAAAAGATCTGTCCGGACAGAATGATTCATTATTGCTTTACAGAGCAATACTTTATACTTTTTTCCACATTGAATACTTGAGAAAAATGTAATTTAACAATTTAATGTCATAAAAATAACTTCACAATGCAAAATAAATAATTTTTTTTAATAAATTCTTTAAAATTATTTTAAAATAGCTTCAGATTCTTAATGCAATATATAAATTGAAGTTTTGATTTTGAGGTGACGTGTAACCTGGTCATTTCTTTCACACTGGACTCACTAGGACTGAGTTCACGTCATCACGTGTGACTTTGTTTATAAATGTACTGGTGAATGAACTGTGAAATAATGAATTGTGATAAATACCCGAGTTGCTGATAGCACATTCAACAGCCCCACAACAAAAAAAAAAAGATAGATTTTAGAGTTTGAAATAATAATCACAATAAATTCATGTTTCTGGTTGTTTTAATTCTAGGCTCTAGGCCAAATTTAGGGTGGTGTAAATCTATCACAAGCCTTTGGAAAAAAAGAAACAGAACAAAAACTGTACATTGGGACAGGAAATGAAATAACAAATTTATAAATACAAGAGTGTATCTGTGTCCAATGACAAAACGTAAAGTCTTAACATGCGTAGTGAATTATTTGATGGAATACCATTAGAGGTCAACATTTGAGGAAAACCAAGGGGCCACGTTTAACTTAATACTTGCATCGTTGATCCTCACAGTTGGCTTTGTTCTTTCATTAACAGATTATTTTTATGTATAGCCCCAGTCTAAACCAAAATGTTGGTTCATGGTCTGAACCGGTTAAAAACCATTAGAAAGAAATGCTGCAACAAACAAGGGTGCGCACACTTAGCATACCAATAAAAGCCACATGCCCCAGTATATAATACTTAAGGAAAGTAGGGTGCTTTCAAATGTCTGTCCTTAATTTCTTATATGGTCTGGTTCACAGTCTGAGACAAACAGACATTTTGATCAACTCAGACCCAATTGAGCTTTGCACTTGTCTACTTCCCCACACGGGCAACATATTAATAATAACAACAATAATAATAATACTGTATTTACAGACCGACCAGACCGCTGACGTGGCACAAACAGCCAAACCTAGGTCAGTCGCGGCAGCACAGGATGGTTATGTCATCAAAACATGCAGGCTATTTGTTAACGTGCAAAAGAGTGCAACATAATTTTTACCTTAATTTTGTGGGGGAGGGAGAAGCAATAATTGTAAGGTATGTACAAAACACTAAACGCTCAGCACTTAACAGCAGATGGGAAAAATCTCCAGATGAACAAGGAAAAAGAAAGAGTTCAGATCTTTCAGAGAACAAAACATCACCTCTAGTTCTTGAGCCAGATTAGAGGGTTTTCATTAGTGTCATGGACACGTGCTGCGCAAACGTGCAGCGCCATGCTTTAGCGATGTAGTAAGAATGCCTCTGGACACGTATATCTTAACAGTCTTGAAAACAGAAAAAGGAACGTAAGGCATAGTAGTTTGGAAATTTCCATCACAATCCTCTTGAACAAAGCGGTAATCGCTTTCATTCATTGTTTCTTGTCTGAAGATGCTCCTGGTCATGTTTCTGACTCCATTGAGTGTTTGAGTGTGTTGCGGCTTGCACGTTTACTCACAAAACCTTTTGCTTTTTTTCCAAAGATGAAAAGAAAAGCTCTACATTCAGAAGTTTGTCCTTGTATTCTGTAGTGAGGCCCACATTTTGAACACATATTCCTTCCTATAATAAAATCAACACAATTGCTTTACATTAGCCTTTTTAAAGACTTGGAAACAAAGATAATTTCCTACACTTTCAGCATTACGGGATGTGGTATTGCGGTCCCATGAAATAAAAATTAATAGAAGAATGTTTTAATCCTACATCTTTTTGGTTGTCATTGTAGCCAAACCTACAAATTGCTTAAATTTTTCTCTTTTCTTTACATTTATCACTCGGCCAGCCAAATGATCCACTAGCATTAACTGATATTCAAGTGATGTATTAGTTAACCCAACTGTGCCCGTTTAAAATATCCAAATAACTCTATTAAACCTTTAACACCACTTGCAAACATGAATAAGTTATTACAAATAAATGTAGTTAATGATTCACCTCTTCAGAAGGTGAAGAATGGAAGATCTGTTCCCTATCAAAAAGCCAGCATGCATTTTTCTTGATCCGAACCCCTTTACATTCAATGTTCCACAGATGGAAAGATGCATGAGACATTAACTAGGAGGCTTTCAGGAGTTGGACGAAAAGAAAAGTCTGATTGCAGTGAGCAATGCATCTTTCTGGGAAAATCCAGCAAGACTGTGATGAAGCAATAAAAAAAAAAAGGATGTCTGGAGGAGGCACAACTATGTTCCCAAATGTAGTGTGTAGGGCACTGATTAGAGCACATCTGGCTAGCTGTGAGACGACACGTCTGAAGAACTGCTGCTGTTGCTGTTGGTGGTCTGGGCCCTCTTAATATACAGATTTAGCAACTTCATCTGTGGAAATAAAAGCCAGAGGGTGAATTTCAATACAACATGCGGTAATACTCATACAGACCTCTGACTTGTTTTGCAGATAACAGCATGTATTTACACTTTCTAGTTATGTTATCTTAGAAGGTCAGGGTTAATGTGTACTTTTGCATTGTGTTTAAAAATGTGAACATTTTCTCTTATATATATATATATATACACACACACACACACACACACTTTTTTCTAATTAGATATTTGATTTTGGGGTGAAATATGACTTTAAAGAGTTCAGATGTAATTCAAACCTTTAGTTTTTTGGTAACACTTTATAATAAGGTCTCATTTGTTAATGCATTAACTAACATTCAATATATTTTTACAGTGTTTCTTAACTTTTGTTCTGGTTAGTTAATAAAAATGTTAATGTTACTGTTAGTTTTCAGTCCATTAACTAATGTAACAGATAAAACTTTTGATTTTAAAAATGTATTCGTAAATGTTGAACTTCAAGTATAACTAAGTACTGTTCATATATGCTAACGTAGTTAACTAATGTTAACAAATGAAACCTTTCTATAAAAGTGTTACCATTTTTTTATGGACTGTGCTGTGAAGCCCAAGTGCAATGAAAGTAGACCAAATATAAAAACTTGGACCAGCTAAAACCAGAGGTGGGCACTAATAAATAGAGGACGAAGTGATAAGCAGGTTGAACAGAGTGAACCTTTTGGTGGACTTTGAGTTGGTGTGCATGTGAACTTACCTTGCTACCCGTGAGCTGGGCCAAGTGTGGCTTCAGCTCCTCACCAATCACAGAGTAGATGGCCACCATACAGAACACACTGGCCTTGCGAACACTACTTTCTGTGTTATCATAGCCCTGCAGACATAGATGGTTTCAGCATTAACATCTTCATACACACACACATCACCAAAAGTGCAAAAGTACAAAGTGTTGCATGTTGATTACGCTCCCAAAGTTCCCAATGCAGACTACGCTAAAATACTTAATACTGACCCAGTTTTGTCCAGTGGGGTTAACAAAGGTCAAATTAACAAAAGGGCTACAAAACTTAGTCACTGAAAAACTTTCCCCATCTCGATTCTCATTGTTCATTCTGGTACACCGAGTTCGGGCATATATGCAATGTATGCAACTACTTGCTCAGACATTCAAAGATATCCCCGTGAACTTGATATCAAGTTGGAAGTAGTTCCAAAGTGACAGAAACAAAGAGATTAATTTTTTAATCATAAAATGCAGCCAATGTGCACTACTCACTTGTAGGAGACCAGGGATGATGTCTGGCAGCAGCTGATGCAGCGACTCCCTGGCAATGCGCTCAACCACTTTGGACTGCATCTTAATAGCAGCCAGGTTGATGGGATAGTCTGCGGTCTGTACGATGGGACACAGCACTTTGATGCATTGCTCTGGGTGAATGGAGCCAGCCAACGTAGAGGCAGCCTCTTCAGCCGCCCTAACCACCTGCATATATAACATCAAGAAGGCACTTGATTGAGTTTAACAACCTGAGATCTAACATCAAATGGGATGGAAAAAATAGCTTCATTTGGATTAGGTAGCAGTAATACAGACGGCTATTTTTAGCACAGTCTTCAATCCACATGTCAAGGGAATACATACGAGTACATTTGAGACATGAACTGCCAATTGGCTTTTTCTTCACATGCCTGTACTTCATTCATTTACTCATCTAGGTGTTGTGTTTGTTGACTTAGTTCACTGCATTTTAGATGTAACCAAGATGCTCAGTGTCCGCATGTGCAGGTGTTGGATTTAAAAAGGGATTAAAGAGACCAATCAGCTCATTTTACTCTCAATGAGACCGTTACAAAGAAAAAGTCACCTGGCCAGCCTGATTTCTCAGAAACAATGTGGTCACATGTAAGAGGTATAATGGTGACAATAGCAGTTTAGTTTAAAAGAATATATTCCCATGCTAAAATATATTAATGTACTATAAAACCAGGTTTAATCTGATTGCATTACTATACATAAAATATCACAAACTGGCACTCAAAAGTTTGGGTTCAGCAAGATTTTTTTTTTTTAAAGAAAATAATTTTATTTAGCAAGGATTAAATTGTTCAAAAGTGACAGTAAAGACATTTATAATGTTATTATTATAAATTGTATTTCAAATAAATTCCGTTCCTTTGAACTTTCTATTAAAAGAATGGTGAAAAAAATGTATCACGGGTTCCACAAAATATTAAGCAGCACAACTGTTTTCAAATGATTTCTGAAGGCTTGTGCGATATTGAAGACTAGAGTAATGATTTATGAAATTTCAGCCTTGCCATCACAGGAATAAATTCCATTTTATAATACACAAAAATAGAAAAGTAATTATTTCAAATTGCAATAATATTTAATTATATTACTTTCAGTTGTGTATTTTTGGGGAAATAAATAAATACATAAAGCCTTTCACAAACATTAAAATACATTATTTTATAATTTTAGTATAATAATTTATGGATTTTTTCTTCCCCTTCACACAACATCATTAGTATTATTATTAAGAAAAGTCTAGCTTTCAATGTAATAAAAATATTTGTGAAAACTCCTAAGAATTTAATTTACAGAATACCCAAAATATTTCGCCCCTGCTATAAGGAACAAACAACCCAAAGCAGCAATGAGATACTTTATTCACAAAGTTTTGTAGTATGATTTTTCAGTATGATCATCACGGTGTTGTGCTGCTTAAATATCAACTGGAGGCTAAAACAGATATTAGTTTATAAAGGTGGATTCTAACCTCTTTATGAGAGTCCTTATGAGCTTCTAGTGTTTTCATGATTGTGAGTTCTGCATAGTTCTTGAAGCGCGCAGGCTGGTTCCTCAGGATCTCCTTCAGAACCCGTAAAGCCAGCGCTCTGATAGTGTGCTGAATAAACAGACATAATGCATACTATCATTATCAACCACTTCAAATACACACACACAAAAGCAACTGGATATATAAAAAAACATTAGGTTTAAATAGAATGTTTCAATTAAGGATGCAAGTTATAAGATGCTCTGACTCACATCCTTGTCCCCGAGGGTCTCCAATAGCAGCAATAGGATTGTTTTGAAGTGTTCGTCCCACACAGCCAGGCTGTCCTCACGAGCAATCTTCAACAGCTCGATCAAAGCCCCCTTCCTCTCCTCCACTCGCTCGTTGTGATTAGACAGCTCTTTCAGTAGGTCTGCCACCATATCTGTATGATTCAAAATGATTCAAGTCAGAGCTGAAGACGAGCTGTTGAAAACAAGCTATTGTCCTACTTTGATTCTACTGGAGCACATTTTTTTTTGCTCATCTGTTTTAAATATATGATATTGTATATTACTCAATCTTATGAAACCTGTCAAGAACATGTATGGTCATATTTCACCTCAAAAGCTGAAAAAATTGTATTAATAGTATAGTAGCTTAAACTATAAAAAAAAAAAAAATAATAATAATAATAAATATATATATATATATATATATATATATATATATATATATATATATATTATAACTTTAAACTATTAAATTGTTATGTATCTGTACATTATGGCAGTACTTCAAATTCGGTTTTATTTAGGACTCTGTGGTGGCATAATACACTAAAAAATACTACATTACATTAATGACAATTAGCAATAAAACTGAAGAAAAAAAAAAAAAAAAAAAAAAAAAAAAAATACACCTCGGTCCCCCCCAAAAAAGGGCCTAAAAATAGGATTTATGTTCTTTATGCAAAATATAATTTCTTTTCTCAATTTGATTTTTGGGTGAAATGTGATCTGGACAGGTTTTTATAAGATTTCACTTCTATGTCATTATTAGCCAGCAACGTGCAAAGTGAATGTGTTTAGATGTTAGTTTTAGTTAGAATTAAGAAAGGTTTAAGTGTTCACTCAGGTTAATCATATTTGCTTCCAAGTTATAACAATGTGTTACAACAATGTGCTTGCAAACAGTGAAGCTCTGTTAGTTGTACACAAAAACCCATGTGAATCAACACTATCGTCCTATTTAATTAGAACATACAGTCATATATAATGACCATATTGCCTTATATTAGTGAAGGTGGCCTGTAGCAGTTATCACAGTGACCCTGTTAGCAAAGCAATAGTGTCATTTAAGATAGATTGACATCACATCACACTGAGACGGATGATACTGAGAGAGAGGAGGAGGAAGGGGAAGAAAATGAAGAAAAGTGCAACAGTCTTGTTCAACTGTGCAGGCCTTTACCAGGAGTAAAACCCTTGGGCAGCACCATCTTGTTCTCACCACAGTCTTGCCGACGGCCTGTAGAAGGGGAGGGACAGCAGGGGAAGTGATGACACACAAACTTCACTATCCTATGTGCTACACCTGCATCTCTGGCACTTACGCTTACAGGGGGTTAATCATTTATTTATGTTTTGTTATGGTCTCTGGTCATCATGTTGCTCAGACTGTTGAATAACTTTAGAGTTGAAAGGTGTCATTTCTGCACCAACAGTGTCTGCCCACTTTTTCAGCGATCTTAGTTAACAAAAAACATGTTTTTCAAGAAGATATTTTTTTTTCTCCTTAAAATATATACATTGAAAGTGCAGGGATGATTAAAGAATGACTCGATTATGCTTATTTCAAGAAACAAACTAAAACCTGCGGTCTACTGTCTGACATCCGTATTGAGGATCATAAGAACCAGTACTCTATTTGAGGCCTAGTCATCAAAAGATGCTGAAACATGTAATAAATAAATTTAATAACATTTTCATTGTTGTTGTTTTTAATATGTCACCATATGCCTGGACAAGTTTTAGTGTTTATACTCAGATCATGAAGATTGCAAATGTCTTGCTATTTTTGTTTTTCCTCAACTTAAAGTGTTTCTTTACACAATCACAGACAATGGGAGCAGTATGGAGAACAGATGATTGTGAAAGTGAAGGTATGAGCTTTGAGCGGCGTATTGACTCACAGTCTCGGAACTGCTCCACGTCATCATCAAAAACAGCCTCCTTCAGGGCACTTTTGTCATAGGCCGAGATTGTGTCTCCGTAGCCATAGGGTGCGAACTCTCTTGACCGCGGCACAGCAAAAGACCGTGGGGACGGTGTGTTAAGTAAAGACGTCTTATTATCCAAAGCAGTTCGACCCCCTTCCATTACATCCAATCCCAGTCTTGCATCAGACCCTGGAGATGCCCCTTCCTTCCCAGCCTAAGACAGGAAGAGAGAAAGAGAAAAATAGTTAAATATGTGCCAATTAGGGCTGCACAATTTGTCCCAAAAAAAATCAAATGAGGGTCAGCAAATCAGCAAAAGTGAGTGAAAAAGAATCTAGATAAATCTAAATTACATGACGCTCTCACCAAAACCTAACAGTTATTTTTGGAAATCTTAATAAATAACTAAATAATAATAACAATAATGATAATATTATTTTTAAGTATTAAGTATTTTATTTTATTACATTTTATGACCCCATTTGTGGGTTTTTGCTATTATTATTACTGTTATTATCTTTATTAATAACAATTTTATTTGTTTTTTTAAAGACCCCATTTAATGACCCCTATTTGTGATTTTTTGTCATTATTAATATAATTTATTTATTTTAATTAATAATAGCAAAAAAACAAATTGTGTTTTTACTATTATTATTTTTAACAATAATGTACTTCTTATTTTATTTAAAAATAGCAAAAAACAAAACAAACAAACAAACAAAAAACAACAAATACAAATTGGGTTTATAGAATTCCCCATCTGTACACTTGTTCCTGTTTCCCAAAATTAAAGCACTCACAGCATCATCCTTCTTCCCATCGCGTCTGATTGGCTCATTCAGGTCCTCTTGGCTGCGGTAACTGAAGCTTTGGATGGCTTCTGTGACACCGCGCAGCGAGCTAAAGATCTCATCAGAATTCATGTTCTCTGTGTCATACTCCAGCATACTGAAAAGAGAAATAGAGGGAAAAGAGGGAAAAACATTGATGTTGGATGGACTGCAAACAACTCGCTTAAACAAGAAAGTTAAAGCAAACAAAATATCTAAAAAAATTTGAGTGGACAATTCCAACATGCACCTACGGGTGAATAAATGGATGCTGCAAACATAGTGAGCCAGTTCATTCCTATGAAAAACCTATTTTACATGCATTAAAAATTTCTCCACATTTCTCCAGTATTGTTTCTTAGTTTTACATTTTAATTAAACCACCATCCACGGGGGGGGGGGGGGGGGGGGGGGGGGGGGGAGTTGTCTGTATTTGGAATGATGTCAAACCGCAGCCGCTAATATTTGTGCATACAAGCGCCTGTTAGGCTGGGAGTAGGTGGGAATCCAAGGACCCATCCCGCCCCTCCTCATCGTGTTAAGCTAGCGGGTGAATTACCTTGGTGAGAGCGCGCAGCGGAAGGCCCTGAGGGAGGGGCCAGCAGGAATAGAGGAGTGAGACGGAGGAGGAGGAGGAGGAGAGGGAGAAGGGTGCTTTAAGAGCCCATCGACACTCCAACCCCATAACCGACTGTGCCCACAGAACGGCCAGAGAGGGAGAGAACAGGGCAGAAGAGGAAGAGAGAGAAAAAAAAAAAAGAGTGGTCCAATCCGAGTGTTGTGGTTAGCAGCATGCGTTAATAAGTTTAAAAGGACCAGAAACCCCTAAATTGTCATCTACAGTGTTCTGCAGACCTCTTCAAAAGAGTTTTAGACCCTTCATGAGAGGATGACTATCTAGGTGATATGGCTCCCACCCCAGAAATGCAGAAATAAATTTAAGGGTTTCAGGTTATAAAGGGAAATTTTGAAGAAAACAACACAGCAAGTCTCAGTCAGACGTTTAGTACATGTTAGAGTCATAAAACAGGGCGACAGGCTCTTGGAACTTGGAACCTGTAGAAGGTCTACGTGCCCAGATTGAGATCATGCATGAGTCTGGTCTGCATATGGTAAGAGGATGTGTTACCTGGGTGACAGACCCCCGTGGGAACAATTCGTGGGCGAGGTGAGAGGACTGGTCCTGCTGGTGGGGTGCCGGGGTGGTGTGCGGCCCATTGTGTTGCTTGGTGAACTCTGTGAAGGAGATAAAGATGAAATTGTAAGCTTAGGGTAAACAACAGATCAGCTACAAAACAATATTACTGGCAGATATTTACAACTGTCTAAAGATAAACTAAAAATACTCAATTTGCTCGAACAGGCTGACATGTCAATTTCTGTCTCAGACGATAGTGTGAATTACTTGATTTACTTCAATGAAGATTTTCAAAACTGTTTGGCAAGATAATGTTTATTTCACATCAACTATAAAATTAATTAATTTATTTAAAAATTTATATGTTCTAGAGTTTCAAATGAAAAGAAAGAAAAAAACACAGGAAATGCACCTTTCAAAAAGGGGACTGCTCTTTGGGTGGGCCTGTCATTTCAACAGTTGCCATATTGATAATTTTTCAACTAATGGTCTGTCTCTTACCCCCATAATGTCTCTGCTGACACTAGTAACACAAACTATGACACAATTGTGTGTATTATGCCTTTATTTAGATAAGACAGTAAGTGGACAAAAAGAAAGTGGGAAAGAGAGAGGGCGGGATTGGGAAAGGTCCGTGAGCCGGAACTCAAAGTTGAACTGTCGGTGCTCTGCTCACGAGGCTATCGGCACCAGTGTATTGTTTTTACAACAAAAAATAACTGACACATGTATACCATTCAAAAGTTTGTGGTCAAAGATTTGTGTGAAAGAAATTAGTATTTTCTTTCAGTAAAGATGCTTTATAGTGACAGATATTCAGGAATTTAGTACATATATTCACTTAAAATTACAATGCTGTTCTTTTAAAAACTTTTATTCGTAAAAGAATTGTGAAAAAAGCTGCACCACAGTTTCCACAAAAATATTAAGCAGCATTTCAACATTTCTGAAGGATCATGTGACATTGAAGACTACCTTTGCCATCACAGGAATAAATTATTTTAAAATATATTAAAATTGGAAAACGGTTAAATAAATGTAGCCTTGGTGAACATAACAGAACAAAACATAATATACAAAAAATATTTTGAGTATATACTCAATATTTTAATATAAAATCTAATAAGAGATGAAACAGGAGATCTTACCACACTGCTGGTGTTGCTTGAGTTCTTCAGATGGTTATGCAGGAGCTTGGTGGCTCCATCCTGGAATGTTTTAGGCAGGGCGCCCAGCAGCATGGTGAACTCAGGAGTGTTCAGTTCAAAGAGTGAGATCAGCACCACCTGGGCGGCCTGCACAACACAGCATATAACTCATGAGACACAGTACAACCACTAACACCGCAATGAACTGGAGCGCACTTATACATGCCGAGAAATGCCGGCGGTGATAACTCAGATCAGAAAGATTGCATAAGGAACTGTGACTGCAGTGCTATCATCAACAGAAGGCAACTGGACCTATTATGGCACATACACACTAGAGTTTATACTGTCATTTATGAGAGCAGGTCCAGCTTGATTTCACAAACAAATTCTTGTCAAAAACTCCATCAGAGCTTTCTCTAGTGTGTAGGTGCCTTCAACTTCAGGTATGGGAATCATAAGAGACAATTCTGGTTCCAATATTTCCTTTATCTCCTAGTTTCTTAGCGATTACATTAAAAATTCTTTAGCCAGGAAGAAAGAAAACAGCCATTCTTACGGTGTTTACAGCCTTCAATAGCATATTGTCAGGTGTGATCATTTCAGATTTTAACAGATCAGCAAACAATGAATAAACCGTCATTTACAATTGTATAAAATTGCATTATATAATTCTTGATGGTTAGTTCTGCTTAGATAAATGAACAAAAAGACAACAAACAAAATATCGCTTTTACCGTAATGACAACAGTAGTTGACACAGCCAAGATTCCCAACCCTGGTTAATGTGACTCATATTTCACTCAGTTTACACAGAGGATCTCAAATGTCATCTTAATTCAATTCTGTTTAATGTTAAACACATGCAAGAAAATTAATTCATTCTGTTATTCTGTGAAAAGAAACAAAAATATCTTAAGCAGTGGAGCATTACAGCAATTAAGATACAAAAGGAAACTTTAAAACACTCAATTATTAATTTAGTACTTAAAAAAAAGATTACTGCTCTCTTTAGACTTCTGGAGAATTGCATGTTAAGAGACTGTATTCAGCAGTCACTTCGCAAGGCAACGAGACAGATTAGAGTGAGGAGAGGGCACACGGTTAGGTGCAGCGGTTAGGTGCTGGTTGTTGGTTAGGCCGTTGGATTGGCACTACCTGCTTGCACCTCTCTTCCAGGTGACCCTCTCCAGGAAGTAGAGCTGTAGTGCTGGGCCTGCCTGACAACTCCTCACATGCCCAGTTATGAAGAGTCTGGGCCATCGTGTCAGGGCAGGTGGGTAACAGACAATAAAATAGAAACTGATGACCAGTGGTTGCCTTTAGACAGCAACTGATATTGGGAAGAAATGCCCTGCATCTGTTCATTGTGATTAACTGATGTTCAACCTTCATTTTAAAGCTAACAACCCAGTAACTGAGAAAAAAAGCTACACTACATATACAAAAACAAAGCCGGTCTGAGGATGATTCATAAAAGGGATAGTTTTCTGTCATCGTTTACTCACCCTCATGTCCAAACCTGCATTATCTCTTTTTTAAATCGAACACAAAAGGATACTTTTTAAAATCAAATATGGCACAAGTCAAAAGACATGCGAGAACCAATTATATTTAATGTTATTGAAGTTGAACCCAATGCATCAAGTTTTACAAGCATTAACTTAACTCTATAAAGCCTAATGTATCATATTTGATACACAAGTTTTCTCTAAATTATCAACATGTTCAAAACTTTGATGAAAAACCAGTTCTACAGAATTTGCTACATGTATTTTGTCATTGGTAGTTATTTTTTTTTTAACTGGAAGGCCTTAAAATTTAAAAATAGTTTGTCATTTTTATGTGAAATCTTAACTGAATTGTAGTAAACATGATCAAGTAAACAAAGTATAGCAATACTTTATATTGTTAGTAATATTTCCTGATAAACACCTACTGAACTAAAGCAACTTGCTTTTTTCCCTCAAAGCAAACTCAATTTTTTCCTATATCATATCATTTGAACCATTAAAAGGCCTGATGCATCAAATACAATACAAAAAAAACACATATATTGCAAATATAATGCACATATTATTAAGATTTGTCTAAAGGTTCAATAGACTGTTCAATTAAAAAAAAAAAAATCTGACTATTACTGTATTTCTTATGTTAAATTTAGGTTTGTTTCTTACATAAAGCATTGTATGGCTTCTGAAAACTTGCTAAGATATTCTAAATGTAAAAAAATCAAAGCTATTTGGAATGACATGAGAGTGCCCAATAGTAAATGATGACATAATTCACACAAAGAAATCTGTCAAAATTAACCTAGAAAAAACTTTAAATAAACAACTCAATGTCATCTTATATTTTGAGCACCATTACAGCATTGATTTGTGCACTGCCTGTAAGCACAACTCCATAGAAACTCACTTTTCTAACATCAGAGCTCTTGGGTTCTGTGGTCCAGGTGATAATGCGAGACACGGCTAATCTAGTCTCACTTGAGTTCACAAAGTCTGCAGGGTCCATCTGTCGTGCCAGGGACTCGATGTATTTCAGGATGGCCACCTTCACCTGCATTATGACAACAAGATAAAAAGAATTAAACTCGGCACACTGAATTTGCAGCTGGGGTTTCGAAGGCAGTCATGGTAGGCATCATCTTACCTTCAGATTGGGGGTTTGAGTCTGATCAACAATGAATCTCATTAGGATGTTAAACTGCTGGTCAAAGGGGAAAGACTCCCTATGAGAAAGGGGAAAAAAGAGAAACAAGACATCAACCTGGTGGCACAAAAAGCTCTAAGCTTCAAAAAGAACAAAACTAGGACTATCACTTAAGACCAACCTTGTGACGTCCAGAGCCTTTTGGACCTTAGCTTGGACTGAGCCCAAGAGATCAGCTCCCATTTTCTTCAGCAGCTGAGTGAGCAGTACAAAAAGCCAGTCCTGGAGATCCTCTCTGTGCACGGTGATGAAATCCACTAGAGTCTCTAAGAACATGCTAAACACCTGGAATCAGAACATCAAACATCATGCCAATGCTGTGCTGCACATCTTTTTATAAATGTACTAATGGATTTATATGCCTGTCTCACAAATACATTAGAAAAATATATTTCTACATTCTCTGATAAAAATGTAACGATAAAAAACTAAATCAATTCTAAATAAAATTAAAATAATTAGATTTCAGGATTGTGAAAGTTTTAATAGCTTCATGAAAAACAATTCAGTTATTGACAGGGAAATAAAATAAGAAATATCTGGATTTGTAGGTATTTTAGAGTTAGTTTTGTCTTATTTTAAATTAATGTAAAGTCATCTTGACATATCCTTGAAAATTTGAGGAGGCCCCTAGTGGGTCCCGGACCCCTGATTGAGAACCTCTCTTCTAGTTCAAGGAGTTCGTTCATTGTAAAAACATTTTTTGCCAGTTTCTTGTCAGGGAATAGTCAGTTTATAAATCTGATCACTTATAATAACATAATAAAATAATAGCACATCTCTCCTTAACAGACAGCATTGATATATCATTCAGGGGGTTGTGGCATGAGTTTCATGATTCTGTTTAATATTTAGGGTTAGGGTTTTAAAAACAAACAGTTAACCCCAAGTATGAGCAGTAATTACACTGTTGCTGGTTTTAATGTAATGCATATGAAGAATAAACCCATTTATGTAAGAATAGAACATAATTAATCCATTTATATAACAAAATGGTTCAGGTATTTGTAATATCCACTTACTCTCTATTGTTAAAATCCACACCAAGGCAGACCATGCAAACAACAGGAAAAAAACACATTCCATTAGTGCAATCTCATTCCATTTTTGAGTTCAAAACAAACACACTGTTTGCCAGACAACCATGTTGAATTTAGTGATGAAAGCTACTTATTTAGTCTATTTTAAGATGATTAATTCATGATAATTTCACATGATGCAACACATTTTAAAGTAATCCTTCAATCCTCTATTTGGACTGCTACCATTAATCCAGCCATCGTAAGTAGATTAAGTGTGATCAAAGCAGCCACGTGGAAAGGATGCATCCCTCACACAGGTTACCTTGCTGTGAGGATCAGCAAACATCCTGGTGAAGATCTCACATAGCCTCTTGAGCTCCACACGGCTGAAACACACACAAATATGATTAATGGCCTGTTCGCAAAAAAGGTTAAAAAGCAATTACAAGCCAACTGGGACTTTTCATATGCATCATTTAAGAACAGCCTATAAATATATACTTGCCAGATATTGACTGACTACTTTCTACTTGCTGACTTGGAGAAAAATAAAATGACACCAAGCAACCAAAAGACCATTTGTGTTGCTCTGAAGGCCCCCACCTGAGAATGCGCTGGCTCTTCAGCAGGTTCTGCAAACCCAGCAGGCCCTCCTTCCTCTCTGACCAGTTGGAACTGGCGCAGTGGTTTAGCACCTCAGCGACGTCTTCTGTCTGACGCAGGTAGTGAGGAATGCCTCCGTTACGGGAACTATAGGAACGCTCTGAGCAGGCGCTGGACGCGTCGCTGTTGGCATCATCATCAGACTCGTACCTCCTTCTCAAAGGCTTGCGCTGAGGAGAGCATGGAGCAGATTAGTATGTTCAAGGGAAGTTGAAAAAACTATCAGAAGACCAACAAAGGGAGCTCATTCAACAATTTACTGTGCATTACTCAAACATATAGTAAGTACGCTGTTGATGTGGAAAAGCCATGCAGCATTAAAAAATAACAAAGGTTTAGGTTCGTTTAACACTAACTTTGGGTACTTTCGGCCAAGTGTACACAAAAAAAAAGTTTTAAGAGTGACAACCACATATAAAGGTGGGAATGAATCCTCAATATTGATTTCTGTATGTACAGAATAATGCAAGGGTCACTCCTAACCTGTGATGATCTTAACAATAGTTTGGCTCATTGAAACCAACATGGATGCAACAGTTTAACCTGATTGCTGCTGTTCTGTTGCCTAGACTACGGTTTAAAAGTTTGGGATCAGTAAGACTAAAAAAAAAAAAAAAGAAATTAATACTTTTATTCACTAATAATGCCTTAAATTGATCAAACAATACTGAAAAGACATTTGTAATGTTACAAAAAAAAATGCTGTTTATCTGAACTCTCTATTCATCAAAGAATACTTAAAATATTAAAAATACATAAAAATATTAAACAGCTCAACGGTTTTCAACTGTGGTAATAAGATTAAATGTCTCGTGAGCACCAAATTAGCATATTAGAATGATTTCTGAAAAATCATGGATAAAATAAAAAATAAAATAGAAAAAATATTTTTATTTGAAATAATATTTCACACCACTAATCTTCTATTAATGTATTAATGATCAAATAAATGCAGCCTTGGTGAACATAAGAGACTTGTTTCAAAAACAAAATCTTACCAACCCCAACTATTGACAAAACAATTTAGCGATCAGAGATGTATTAAAGCACCTTTTTAGTAAACTACCATTGACTACGGCAGAGAGGGATATAAGATAGTTACAATTTGTTAATATGTCAAAATATTAACAACTAGTAGTTATTTTAATTTCGAACATACTTTAATGATTTGGTTGCACTTCCTGGATTTTTCGGCAGTGAACCTGGTTGTAGAATTCAGTTATCATTCCCATAAATAACTGAACTCTGTAAATGGAATTAAGCAACTTTAGCTTCCAGTGTATGTGACCTTTGAGCCCTTCAGCCGTCTCAGCACTGGACTGTGAAGGAACAATTCAGATATTTGCTGCGGCAGTCATGAATAATTCAAATTGGTCACAGACAATTTCCAGCAGTTGGCAATGCATTAACAAACACTCGAGTCCCTGTCATTAGTACAGTGTGCGCAGATGACGTAAGTGAAGAGCGTGGCACGCTGGGTAATTACATCTACTTATGTAGCAAAGGGAACGTGTCATGCTGATGCATAACAGCTGCCCTGTTTACAACTTAATCCTGCTGTTGTCACGTGTGAATTAATGATATACATTTTCCAAAGCAATAACACTGGATGCCATAAACATAATAAAATGAAGAGATTAATGCCAAATTGATAGCAAAATGAACGAAATGCATCTTGTGGTGCTTGTGCAGGAAATTATGGGACTGTGGAGATGAGATGGTCCATTGACCAAATTAATGAAAGAAGTGCAAATGTTTGTGGTACACAAAATGCTTGATATTTTCTTGACAGTCCACAATGGAAGTCATTCTGATTAGTGAATAAAAATGGAAATACAAGCAGTATATAAACAGAAGCACTACCTTATTCCTGGAGTCTCCTAACAGCTGAAGACAACCAAGAAAGGAAGAGCAAAGAGACGCAGAGATTTCAAAGGGAGCAAAGTTATTGCAGAAAAGACACACAATCTGAAAACTGCACCCTCATAATATAGCTAGGCAGATCTAAGGATAAAAAGGGTTTTTCCCACACATAATGATGAACACTTCTCATTTCCTTAAATATTATTTTTCTGTGGGTGTTTTTTTGCCACATATGACAAATAGTTGAGCCATAGAGAAGAATCACTTCTGTTATCCTAGATCAGATAATAAGAATGAGGAATATTTAAATTCATCCTATTCATGTCTGTGAGAGGAGACCAGAATTCTTACCAAAGCATCAGCCACAGCAGCCTCCACTTCTGTGCCAGTGTTCAACACCCTCATAGCATTGACAGATGCAGAAATGCGAGCCTGATGGATCAGGCCAAAGCGATCTGTAGGGTTTGAACACAGGATGAGACAGTGAGAATGGAAAACGATGAATTACTAAATACTTACCTTTTACGACATAACTTCAAAGTCATGTCATAAACATTTTTCAACCAATTAGGCTAATAATTAGGCAAGAGAGATAAAATAAAAAAATAAAAAACTTGGTTGACATGTAGAGATTGAGAGAATCAAGACCGTCTGATACAACCCAACACATAATGTGAGACAAGTTCAGAAAGGACAGAAAAATAATTCTGGTTGCTTAAAAACTTAAAGAAGGTGAAAGTGTGTCATTTCAGAATTCTAAACACCCATCCACCATTATTTTAGCAATCTGATAGGCCTCTCCTAAACTGATGCTATTATTTGAGCCAATGTTATAATATTTGCCCAATTCGGCAGACTGAAATTTTGTTTAGTGGCACTAGTGGCCTAGAAATGACACATTTCACCTTTAAAGCTACAATGATCAAAAGTAAGATAATTTAATAAATAAGTAAATAAATAAATGAACCATACTGCTTTAATAAAGTAGTTTCTTGGAAAATCAAGTGCCATATGTGTGTGAATTATGGGTCCCACAAAACAATGATTAAATTCAAACATTCCAAAAAATTAAATTAACTTCTTTGATGCTCACAGCACAAAAAGCCAAAAAGAAAAATCTTTGCAAATTCATAACCAGCAACAACAGCAACACAAAGGTTTTTTTCTTTTTCTTTTAAATAACTGGATATGGCAAGAATACAAAATATATGACGCAGATAACTGAAGTGATTTTTGGCAAATGCAAATAAATCAACCTCAAATAGGATGGATGCTGATGTTTATGGTGAGAAAAGAGAGCAAAGACGCTGGAAATATAATTTCACAAATGAACATAACTTGCATCTACATCTAACAATGACATGAAGTGTGAAGGTTGTAGCTTGATCTGGCAAAAAGATAAAATATGAAGGAATGCTTGTGATTGGCCCTGTCTGGGGGGGCCAGGGGAAGGGTCATGCAGGTCACCTGACTGGCCCACGGGTTCGGCCGTGGACAGCGCACTGGTGGAGCGAGAGTGACGTCGGGAGGCTGCAAGGGGACAGGAAGAGGGGTGACACCCCAGGGACGGTTAGCGCTACACTAGAACACAGATCACCATCCGTGGCAACAACACGAAACACAACCAGTTACTACACGAGTGTGAAACAGACCATATACTTATCCATCTCCCTGCTATCACATAGACCACATTCACATATGCTGGTAGCAGATTAGCAATGAATACACAATGCAATGTGCATTACAATCAGTGTTATTTTAGCATTATTAGTATAAATTAATATTAAAATGAGCTTTTATTTTTTATTTTGTTTCCATTTTTGTTTTAGTAATTTCAGTAATTCAGCTTAAACTTATTTTATTTCAGTTAGTTGTGAAGGCAACATTTCTAATTCAATGTTTTTTTTATCTTATATTTACTTTTATTGATTTTATTTTATATTTCACATGTATTTCAATTAACACTAAGTACTTTTAATATTTTAAGATGACAATAACACTGATTGCAATACTTTGCTGCGATTGTTCCTCCCTGAAAATTATTTTAAAGATCAGACCAGCTGTTTTTATTCACAATTTAATACGAAATGCCATATAAATCCATTTTTACGGTCAAACCATCCAAACCTATACTAGATGTATTTACAACCTCAAAGACACAGCAGCACAGATTATTAAAGCACCTCAAGATCATATTAGTGCATGCATAGAGGCAAGCAAACAACAGTTCATATGCACATACTAGGAATAATGGCCATAAATTGAGGCCAAACAGAATCAGAGAGAGAAGGTTTGTGATAGCGAATTGGAAAGGATTGGATGTTTTTGTTGTTTTGGCTCCATCAGCCACTTTTGTGCTTTACTCACCAAGAGGATTGAAGCCCCGAGCAGGGCTTGTGTCGCGGCTGCTCTCGCGACTGGTGTCACGGCTGCACCCCTGACTCATGCTGGGGCGGGGGATGCGACTGCTCCGGGCTAGCGTGCGATAGGAAGAAGTGGCAGGAAGAAGAGCTTTACCACACAGCCTGGCTGTTAGAACACAGGTTAGGGCATTAGTGAGGCCGTGGAGTCAGAGAAAGAGGGGGGAGAGTGGGGTTGGGTTGGCCATTCCTGGGGTCCTTCTGCTTTAGAAAGGTTAAACATTTAAAGCACAAGGCTTAAGCTGAACATTTTAGACTGACAACATTTAGGGAGTTTCTGAACATGCAGTGTTAAAGGTGTACCAAGTAATTTAGCATATCTCTAGATTTATTTGTTTACTCAAACACAACCAAACAACCAAAGCCTTACACTTTATACTGACACTTATAAACAATATTAAAATGATTACATGTGACACTGAAAGGGTGAAGTAATGGCTGATAAATATGTTCACCTTTTCTAATACAGGAATAAATTACATTTTGAAATATATTTAAATCGAAAATAGTTATTTTAAATTGTAATAATATTTCACAATATTACTGCATTTTTGATAATTTTTTTGCAGCCTAGGTGAACATGAGACTTTCAAAAACATTACCTTAACTTTTGAATGATAATGTATTATCAGTAAAAATAAGATGTAATTCTATTTTGACAATAAATCAGTTTTCTTGCTGCTATAAATTTAAATTTGAAGTTTGTATATAAATTGTAGCAGTCCATAATGCATCATGTCATGTACAAAACAAATGATTATCAATACATGAATCAAGCTCTCATGAATCAACACTGACCATTTCTGACACAGGTTTCCATGCATCACTTTTGAAAAATTATATTCCTGCATGCAGTTTCTGACAGGTGATACGACATCTTCATTCCGATTGGTAGTTGTTGTACAGCATCACTGGTCTTTTGCATAAAGTTACATTTTACGTTGTCGTGTGACTAAATATATTGATAACAGTCACCGTCACTCATGTCGCCTCAAATCATTGAAAACAAATCAATTCTGGCCACTTCGTCACTGCTAATCGTTGTCAGTGTGAACGCCACTTCAAGAATCTTTTTTTAGGCCATGAAAAAGTCTGGAATCTTTATCTCAACATGTATAAATAAAATCAAAAACATTAAGCACTATTAACTTTTAGGTGCAAAAAATTACTTGGTGCCTCTTTAAATAAAAACATACACACAAAAGCTTTAAAGCATTAAAGGTGCAATAGGTGATTGTCTTCAGAAATATTTTTTGTTATGCTGTTTGAAAGTTTCTTCACATCCCGATAGCAATCATTAAGTTAAGTGGTCTAAATGTATTTATATATTCTGTGGAAGGTGTAGGACCAAGAAATGTTCATCCAATCAAAACACTGATTGGCTTTCCTACCTGCCTGTAAACATATGTATTTTCATACCTCTGCGCAACCGGCTCGTGCTGACAGAATACGTCATCAACACGATCACGTACGCTGTGCAGACAGAGCGAGAATGGCAGGCAAACATCAACAACCTGACCTTCTTTCCTGGTACTGTAGTACTTTTACTAACTGTATTACAAAGTTTTCTCACCAATGAATGACACATGATGTATTGTATTAATGTTGTCTCTGGACGTCTGATCTGTTCGCGTTAGTGTGTTCAGGGGGACGTTGATTTGTAGGGAGGGAGGGACGTTCGCTTTCAGTGCTATCAGGCTTAAGTTAGCATTTTCATCGATCTCCTAATGCACCTTTAATAAACTTGTGGGAGTTACAAAAATTCAATATTCTCAGTTTTGTATAAACAAATGGTTGTGTGTTTCTTGTTGTACAGATAACTTGCTGTCAATTTAATAATTGTTAAATAATTGGCTGGACATTTATTGGTCAGATCTTTAAAAACACAGGACATACACAAACATTTCTCAGAAGTCTGACGAACACAACGACCTCAAAACAAAGCCAGAAGAGCTGATGAAGAATGAAAGCCGTTAGTCAGTCAGCCCTGTCATCATTCAACAACAGGTAAATAAATCACATACAAAAGACAGCAATGAGTAACCACTGAGCCCGTTTTGGAATAAACACTTGCATCAGCCATTTAAATGAATGCTGAGCTTCTTTCACACAGTGAAAAGACGTTCCGTCTATCTGCACTTGTCCAATTTAATAAGATTTGTAGCGAGCAATGATTCAGCAAATTAAATTTAAGAAAGTCTTCTTTATTTGGCAAGTAAGCTCTGAAAATTCCTGCCATCCATGCTTACCACGAGGTCCTACCTTTTCCAACAAAATGTAGCAAATAATGCATATTCGTAAGGAATTCCTCAAGGAACTGGTCTAGGTCCACTTGAGTTTTGTAATTAAGTTGTTTTATTGGTGCCGATGAAGTGTCTACTGTATGTGGACATTCTTTGTGATAAACTCTGAGATGTAAAAATGTGTTGCCCCTACCTATGCCCAATCTGTTGGGGCTGGTTTCACGGCTGCATCCCTGGCTTTTTGGGACCCTTGAGTACTTGTCTGAGGGAGTTGTTGGGGCAGTGGCTCTAGGAACTCTGCCATACGCGTGTCCCAAGAGCTTCCCTGGAGAACTGGATCGGCTGCCGGCTGCAAAGGGAAATAAAATCAGGACTACTAACACGGTGACTGATCATTTACTAATTGCCATTGGTCCCCTCTGCTTAGTATCAAATTTACATCATTAAAAATAAATAAAATAAAGCACCTTTATTTTGTTTGCTTACATTATTTGATGATTTAATGTTACCATGATTGCAAGAAAATGTATACTATCATTCAAACGTATGGGTTGAGTATGTTTTTTTTCTTTTTGGTGAAAAATTTAATTAAATTTATTCAGCAATGATGGGTTAAATTGATCAAAAGCAAGAATAAAACATATAATGATACAAATAGTTTTCTCGTAAAAATTCAGTATTATATTAAATAGAATTTGCCCAACAATGGTTTGAAAACTAAAACTGAGCATTTATTTCAATGCTGTCTATAAGCCTTCCTTTATTCACATGGCTCGGCTGACAAGAAAAATCTCAGATTTAGGTGAACAAAATCATCACAAAGAAAAATGACGTGTATCCAAATATATGAAGACGAGACCTCAGCTCTGATGAAATACATACAAACAAAGAGACAGACAAACAGAGTGAGCTTGGATCCAACGTCTATTCGAGCTGCAGGGAAAACAGTAATCTCTACAGGCATGGTGACGTGACATAATACAAGCTACAGACACATTTGCAAACACATCAAAGTAAAAACAAATACCCAACTATCATAATGTCTGACCTCTATTTGAACAGAAATAAAAAGATTAAGCTAAAGCAGCACATGCAACATGATGGTAGACGTGTAATTCATGCAGGGTTCGTATTGAGGGTATTAACGCAGCTTTATTCTGATGAACGGGGGGCTTACCACTAGTAGGGTTAGCTGATCTGGATCCTTGTGTATGGAAGCGAGGCAACGGACAGGTGAAAAGTAGCCAGTTACAAAAGATGCTTGATGTGACGCATGGTTACCCAGCATGCATCAGACAAGATGTTGTTTTTTCGTGCTCTAGAAACTTAAATCTACACATTTAATGCCAATGAGTGGCTTTAACTATAATTGTGGAATAAACTCCACATTCCACAGGATGCCAAACTGGGTTGTGAAAACATTAAATACAAAACTGACAGAGACAAAAAGGAAGATGATAGTGGTGGCAGACCAATAGTTATTTATCTGTATCTGAGCTCCTAACAGTAAGGTTGAAGCTTCAATCTGTTGACCTTGGTGAAGGTGAATTTCATGAAAACATGTCTAGGTACCATTTCAACCGCCCCACAAAAAAAGAGAAAGAATAAGAATTGGCAGCCTGTATTTAGGAACATTATGATTATTCTGTTCCCTGTCAAAAAAAAAAAAAAAAAAAAAAATTCTCACTGATGATAATAATAATAATAACATTTTTTTTATAAATTATATATAATTATATATATATATATATATATATATATATATATATATATATATATATATATATATATTTTAAAGGATAAATATTTAAATATATTACATTTAATTTATTTAAATTAATTTCTTTATTACGCTAATAAAATAAGAGCTTTATTATGATTGTTATTATTATTTCACAATCTAAAACAATTGATTTGGCTAGAAATTATTTTATTGTGTCAAAAGAAAAAAAACTGTGGAGTGATATGAAACATGAAATTACCATAGCTGTATATAGCAACTTAAATATAAGTTATAAATAGTTTATTTATAATAGCAACAGTGCCAGCTGAATGTAGTGACAGCATAATGACTAATCAGAATAAAGTATTTCAGAGAGCCATGTAATGGTGTTTGTTAATTTCACTAACAAACATTAACATTGCAAGATATAAACAATATAACACTAAAGCTTTTAGTAGTAAAGCCATGGTAGATTATAAATAATATCATGCTATGGTTCTTTAAAAAAATCCATCTCCACAGACCGACGTCCACGCAGACACTTACGTTGGGACTGAGAGACCACTTTAGCTCTGCTTCGACCACGGCTATCTGTAACAGTGCTGTTGGCACTGACCGTACTCCCTGAGCTCTGCTTTCTCGTCCGCACACGACCTGTAGGAAAAAAAGAAAACAGAGCATGAGAAGAGGTGATAAAATGTCTGAGAGGAAGGGAGAGATTTAGATTGACTGACACAAAGAGAGACAGACTGAAAGGTTTAAACAACAAGGTATACTGAGGACAAACAAAGAGATTTCCCTGATGAAAACAATCAAAATATACTGACTGAAAGGAATTACATGGCATGCTCTACTGAGAGGACCGGTGACTGGTGGAACACAGAATATAATTAGCTTCTGAGCAAACCTATCTATCAAATCATAAACAACCGTTCAAAAGTTTGGGGTCAATAAAATTTCATTTTTGGAAAGATTATAATACTTTTTATTCCTCAAGGAAGCATTAAATTGACAAAAAATTACAGTAAAGACACCTATAACATTGAAAAAGATTAAAATAAATGCTGCTTTTTTAAATCTCTGTTCATCAGACTCATAAAAATGCATCATGGTTTCCACAAAAAATATTAAGCAGCACAACTGTTATCAAAATTGATAAAAAAATAAGATGTTTCTAGAGCACCAAATTAATATATTAGATTAATTTCTGAAGGAATATGTGACACTGAAGACTTAAGTAATGGCTGAAATAAAAATGGTTATTTTATATATCATGCAAACAGGTCATGCAGACCACTAGCATAGTCAGATCGCCAGGTGTACATTTGTTTATTGACAAATGGGACAAAAACACTGCTCAAATCCCTCCGACAACACAGAGGGTGGACATTCACACTCACACACACATATACACATACTTCTTACCATCTATTTTACCAGGTGCACCGTCTTTGGGGCAAAAACACAAAAACAAAAGCAGGGGAGTGCAGGGTGGAGGAGAGGAGAGGCATAAGAGGCAGAGGTTAGAGTCAGTTAAGCCCATGGAAGCGTGGAAGATAGGGATCTGCTCAGAATGCCTTGCATGGAAGCACACGGGAGCTAGTGAGTGTGACTGCAGGTAAGGAAATAAAATCTCTTTTATCATTTTTAAGCAATCATGGGATTAGAAAACGGTACAAAGAAAAGATTTAACAGACAAAAGTAACAAGCAAGTTAGTGGTCAAGCATTAAGTGGTGAGTTCTGGGACGAATACTGAACATTTCTCACGAAGACCGATGCATTATTAAGCTCCAACCTTCCCTTGCACTGAGAAAGTAATAAGCCACAAAAGATTTTACACTTTAGTGCAAAAGGTTTGGCTTATTGCTTTCATAAAATGCCAGAAAGAGCAATACCATGAAGGAAAATGTAGCTCAAAATTTATATTTATATATATATAGAAAAATATAAGCAATACTTAGCCAAGAAATTATAAAAGACATGTTAAATAAATAATTGTATTATTATTAATAATACTACTATTCCAGGAAGTAATTTCTAAGTTACTTCAAACATAGTCTTGTCCAATCAGAATTTGAAGTCAGAGCAATCCACTTTATAAAAATATTATTCTCATCCTTAAAATAACTAGACTAAACTTTCTTAAAAAAAAAACCCTCACTGTGGCCCACACTCGTCATTTGTTCCTCATCACAGAGCAGCTTAATAGCATCTGTGCTGCCCATCAGTTTTATTAATGGGCCGCTGCAGCCATAAAAGCCACTGATTTTTATGGCTACTTTATTAAAATTCCTAATTAAGGATGAAAGAGGAGAAAAGATGGATAGAGTGTGATGGGGTCTCACCCAGGGAGGCATAGGAGCCTGGAGGCAGAGCTGCAGCGGAGCTGAAGGGAGATGGGGAGGTTGCGGTGGACATGCGAGATTTGGCACTGGAGGCGGCGTTCACGTCTATGTCACTGCGGGAACGCTGGAGGGCACCAGGGGTTAAGGACACCCGTGAGCCGATCACTTTACCTGAGGAAATGTTATACAGACAAGAATTACAGAGATTGCAATATGGCATGTTTGTATATATGTGCTAAGCAGCTGTAAAAAAGTGTTACATTTCTTACTTCTTGTAACAGGTCCTCCAATGACACTTTTCACTGACAGTGGGCGACTGCAGGAAATGCAGATAGAAAGATTTTAGCGACAGCAGTATGATTAGAATAAAATGAAATTAATCAGTAATTTCAAAAATATATATTTGAATATTTTTCGGCCTTTTGATAAGTTAATATATTTTACCAATATTTATTTCAAAATAGATGTTCACCTAAAACAGTAAAAATCTAGGTAAAAACAAAAGTTAAAAATTTTTGTCATTTTTGAAATTTTAAACGCTACCACTTATTGCAAGACAAAAAGGGATTGTGAAACTACTATAATGACATGTTCTTTTGGGAATTTAATGGCAAAATAAAAAAAGCATTAAAACTATACTCAGAATATTCACACTTTTTAATTTGCTATAGGAAGCAAGTGTGAATATTGATTGAATCTACAAATCATAAATAATCAAATTACAACATTCATTTGCTTGTAACTCCTTTTTGGTCACGCTTTTTCTTTCCATTATTGTGATTATGACACAGCAGTGTTTGCTGTTTTTTGATGGCAGATTGTGATCATTAAAGCTGTCACTCATCACACTGGTGCTAATGCAAGATGAACTCACTGCCTCTGAACAACAAGGAGACAGTGTAACAGATGCTGCAGTCTAATATTGAAGATGAGATCACTGCTCAACATGCTAGGAAGAACAGTCATCAATCTGTGCACGTCAGCCAACTGGCAAATATTTCACAGATTCCAACAGGGACAGCCATTACTCACAGTTTTTGTTAGCATGGGATAGCAGACACCACAGAGACAACATTATTGTATAAAACCACTGAATTATATTGTTCTATACAACTGTTCAAATGTTTGGGGTAAGTAAAATATTTTTGAAAGAAGTCTCTTCTGCTGACCAAAGCTGCAATTATTTAATCTAAAATGCATTAAAGACTAAATTTTTTAAATAACTGTTTTCTATTTTAATATATTTTAGCATCAATACTCCAGTCTTAAGTGTCACACGGTCCTTCAGAAATCTTTTTAATATGCTGATGATTTGGTGCTCAAGAAACATTTATTATTATCAATGTTGAAAACAGTTAATATTTACTTTTGGGCAAAATGTGATAACTTTTTTTCAAGATTCGTTGATGAACAGAAAGTTCAAAAGAACTGTTTTTATTTTAAATAGAAATACTTAGTAACATTATAAATGTCTTTACGGTCACTTTTAATCATTTTAATGAATCACGGATAAATAAATAAATTTATTTCTATAAAAAGAAAATCTTAGCCCAAACATTTGAATGGCAGTGTACAGTATATACAGCTATGAAAATGTAGTCAAAACAGCAATGCAGATAAAATGTTTGCTATTGTATTAAATATTCTGTACCAGATGTACCAATTCATGTATGGTGGCAAGTGAAATGTGTGCATGTCTTACTTGAGGCTCTCCTGCGAGCTTGAGGAGGAGCGGTCAGACTGCGGTAGAGACACTATACTGTCAGAACTCTTCAGGTGAGACTGGAGGGCCTTCTGATAGGTCGACTCCAATGCCTGAAACAGGTGCTCTGCCTCTCGACTGTAATGGCCATGGAATCCCCAGTAACACCTATAAACCAAACGGACATGTAAATGATCAAGACTGATACAAACGTTAAATGCATTATCAGCTCAAACACAGCATAAATGAATATCTCAAAGTACTGCTTACGCTACATCTAACCAAACAACACAAAAGGCAAACAGACTTACTTTCTGGCCACAGATCTGGCCTCTGAGTCAGCGTCATGGATCCCCTTCTTGATGGTCTCAGTGAGAACTGCCACATGCCTGGGGTAGTAGGGTAACATGATGAATACTGTTTCTTACAGTCTGCAGAACCAACAGTGAATTCACTTTGTCTCCTTTGAAACTTTTTGGACCAGACGCCAGATCTTTTTCCCAGTTCTCCAAAGGCGGCACAGTGGGAAAGAGAGGATAAGGGGAGTCCAGACCTCCTTTTAAAAGAGCTCTTGGCTATATTGCCATGGAAACGGCCGGGACGCATGGTTGCCACACATCCCTGGCTCATCAATTCAACCCGCGAAAAGAATCATCAGTTGCCCGTTCAGCCGAGCTTTGATAAGTAACGCATGTTTTCGCCAGTTAAATGTCACAAAAACAGGAAAGGGAGGGTGTGACAGTTTTGTCCGCAGAAGGAATAAACACAAACACAGACTCATGCACATACTAAATTCTATGATCAAAAAGCACTTCACAAAAACTCATAACTTCACTCTCAATACAACATTAATCATTTTCCACTCACCTCTCCAGAGTGTGTGTCTGCCATTCTTGCAATAACAGGTCTAAAAACTCATAACACCGTCTGATGGGGTGAAAGACAATGTATTTGTATAAGACAATGGCTTTCTAGTTTATGCTCTGCAAAAAAATCAGGAAGCGCTAATTTACCTTCGAACAGCTACAGATTTAGAAGTGCAGTTGCTGGTGATGATCGGGATAAGGCGTGGGAAGTGTGTTTGCTGAGAAAGACAAAAGTGCAATTATAAATCTTGATGCAAGAATATTAAACAAATAAATAAACTATAGAATAGAATATATACATGTTCAAAAGTTTGGGGTTGGTAAGATTGTTGTGAAGTCTCTTATGCTCACCAAGGCTGCATTTATTTGATCAAAAATACAGTAAAAACAGCATTATTATGAAGTGTTATTACAATTTTAACTGTTTTCTATTTCAATATATTTTAAAATGTAATTTATTTTTGTGATGGCAAAGCTGACTTTTCTGCAGTCAGTGCTCCAGTCTTCAGTGCAACATGATCATTCAGAAATAATTCTAATATCCTGATTTGGTGTTTAAGTAACATCTCTTCAAATTATTATTTTCAATGTTGACAACAGCTGTGCTGATTTTTTGTGAAAACCAACATACTTTTTTTTCCAGAATTGTTTTTGATGAGCAGAACTTTCAAAAGAGCAGCATTTATTTGAAATGGGAAAACTTTTGAAACATTATAAATGTCTTTACTGACACATTTGATCAAATAAATGTGTCCTTGCTGAACAAAAGTATTGACTTCTTCCAAGAAAAATCGTACTGACCCCAAATTTTAAATCACAAAAACGCTATGTTGAAGCCCCTGAAAGGGTCCTTAAATACATGTGCATATTAGCTGCTGCAGTCCTAGTGAGCTGCAAACCTAGCCAGCACTTTAAGGCTTTATATCTTTAATGTAGAGTATATGTTCCAAAAGGTTCATCATTTTTGGTCAAATATTAAGGCAGCTTTCAATGGACAATTTATGATATTTGTTGTTTTCTTAACAACATACTAATATCGAAACTGATTTACTTTATATAAGGAGCATAATGTGTGAAGTTGCTGCCTATGTAGAGCATCCAATTCAGTAATTTATGAGGTTCCAAATAAGGTAGGTGCTACCTTAGAAGGTAGCTGCCTGTGTAGAGAGTAAACAGTGAGGCAGTGTTTAGAACTGAGAAAAGAGTTATTGTGTCACTTTTTTTATTTTAATATTTAAATGTAATATTTAAATATATCTTTATATATTTGTATTCATTTATTTATTATAGTGGCTACTTAAAGCACTAATACATGTGAAAATGAGAGAGAAAAGTCAAATGTATCGAACTGTCTTTTCATAAGAACTCACTCGCAAGATGAGGCGGATGACTGCCACTCCAGACGTGGCCATAACTTTGGCGCTGTTGGGCACCAAGTTGAGCAGCGTAGGCATGATGCTTTCAGCCCCATGATCAAATTTATTCCCCAGCACTGAAGACAGATGCCTGAGAAACAGCAAAGCACACCAATCAACAAAACACGAATATAAGTATACGTTAACTTTGGGTCTAGATGGAAATTAATCAAATTTGTTTCACATTAAGGCATTAGATATCCATCAAGTGGCTGCACTTTAGCAGAAGAGCTGTCCTGCATGCTCCAGTCAGCTCGGTTCCACTTCATTAGAAACACATTAAGACCCAGAATAATTAAAGACCTGCACTGAGCCATGCTCAATCACAGAGACCCGCACAACAGCTTCATTTACCCCTTTAAACAGCACTTTCTAAAGCTGTATCCCGATGATATTTGAGATAAAACATGAAGCGGAATATGATGAAATACCTGTACGACTGGATTTGTGATAAACTGGCCTGCTGTTGAAGTGTGTCTTTGATCAATGAACATCTAAAGGTGGCATCCTACTAGCTTAATGTAAACAAGTCGATTTTGGTGGTCGATGTCAGACTTGAACACTATATTAAATAAACATCCTAACAGAGACTGGAAGAAAAAGTGGAAAGAGCAAAGAATGGCTTCATACCCTAATGTGATACAGGCCTCTCGAACCACTTGAGACCGAAGATCTTTAGCTGACATCTTGAAGGCACCTTCCAAAAGCCGTAGATGTTGAAGGAAACCCTCATGTTCGGTTGCACCAGCCAGAAGCAGCGACCGCACTTTCTTCAGCTAAATACATGATATAAGAGTTTCTTTAGTGCCTTGCTGAAGACACATTCTTCAAGTTGGGGTGTGCATAATGTTGACAAAAGTAGCAGTGAAACAGATCAGGAATAACTTACAGCAGTGACACGGTGTTCCCAGTCTTGCTTGTCATCTGACAGAACTTCACGGATCTTATTCAAGGAGTCCTCCAAATCCTTACTGGAATATATCTGAAAACGAACAGCATATTTATCTCTTAAAACTGTATGTTTAAATCCAAGAAGTCCATGAAAAATAGCATGATCTTTTTCATTTTCACGATGCATTACCTGAACTGCAGGTACATCTTCAAAAGACTTGATAAAATCCTCTTCATCCACAGCTCCTGCACTGACACCGTCCTTCCCTGAGGAACCACAATCACAAAATTTCAAAAAAGATTTAGTAGTTAGTGCCAATACTGGTGAAACTGTACAGTTCTCAAGTCTGATACTAAATAATTTGTTTTTAACAAATCTATTGAAAAATTTAACAGATCATTTAATTTAAATAATCATATATTAATATTAGTGCTGATTAAATCGCATCCAAAACAAAAGTTTTTGTTTACATAATATGTGTGTATACTGTGTATATTTATTATGCATATGCATATACATATACATACATATATACATTATATATATATATATATACATTATATATATATATATATATATATATATATATATATATATATATATATATATATATATATATATATATATATATATATATATATATATATATATATATATATATATATATATATATATATATATATATATATAAAAAATACATACACGTGCATGTATATATTTAAGAAAAATATGTTATGGTTATATATTAAATATATTTATATATAATATAAAATATAAGAGTATTAATATATAAATTTATAAACATGTATATATTTTCAAAATATCAACTGTATGTATTATACATATATATTATGTAAACAAAAACATTTATTTTGGATGCGATTAATCACGATTAATCGTTTGACAGCACTAATTAATATTAGTACTTATTATTATAAATATTAACTAAGTAAATCAAACGATGGCATGTAGTCTTTTAGTATTTCTCAGTTAAGTAAATATTGCTTGAAGCTTTTAAATGTAATTGCGTATAAATAAGAGGCTGGATTTATTTGATCAAAATACATAGCAAAATATTAGTACAATTTAAAATGACTATTTCATGTATTTTAAAATGTATTTTATTCCTGTAATGGCAGAGTCGTCACATGACCATTCAGAAATCATTCTAATATGCTGATTTTCATATTCAAAAAACTGTTTATTTATTATTATCATATTATCAATTATTATCAGCATTTTTATATTGGTTTTATATTTTTAGGCGTTTAATGAATAAAAAGTTGAAAATAGATTTATTTAAATTTATTTATTTAAAATTTAAAATAAATATTTTGTAACCTAAATGTCATTGTCATTTTGATCAATTTAATGCATCATTGCTGAATAAAAGTATTAATTTAGAAAAAAATATTCTATATATGCGTGTGTGGACGGGTGTGTGTCTGCTATTTAAATCCATCACACAAACCACAAGAAAATTCATCAAAGAGTGTTATATAATTTAGAAATCTGCCATATGCTTCTTCCCAGCCAACAGAATCCTTATTTATCTCCACTCATTTCTCAATGTCGCTTCTGCTTTTTTTAAGCTACAAGCTTTTCAATAGATAATCTCTCTGTGAACAATTACATTTCTCCTTGTTCAGCATGTTTATGTGCAGTGTTTATGAATGTCTATAGTGTTTTCTGTGATGAGTAATCTGACTTTAGTTTTTCAGTGGTATCCTGGGGTTGAGCTCTAGCAGCTGTGGCTGATTTGTTTACTTTCGTATATATATGCGTTTATCTCGTATATCCTTGTTTCGGTTTCTCCTTTTGAATGACGAATATATACTACTGATAACTGCTGATATAGACAGTTAATTCCTCTCACGCATGCGCAGAACGCATGTGTTAGTGTGCCGTTGGCTGTAGTCTGTGCGGTGTGTTCGCGCACAGCTTTTTGGTCCGACGCTGCCGACGCAAGGCGACAACACTGTCGGCTTTCGTCGCCGCTAGTTCTTTAAGGTCAGCGTGGTGTGTCCTGGCCTTTACCTGGAGCCCTGGATCCAGAGGCAGAACTGGGTCGTCTCATTGAGCCCATGCTGCCCCCTCTCCTGCTGTTGGAGAAGCCCTTAGAAGAGGAAGAGGAGGAGGACCTGCCCCCATCCACAGACTCCTCGTCATCAAAGTTCTTATCTGTTGGGGACACAAGCAACATTGATCAATGGTTCAAATATTTTCTCTGTACTCTCAGTCTTGTGGGTTGTCTGAATGACTAGTTTGACTTAAGAAATCACTGTCTCCCCAATCGGATGTTTCTTACGTTTCTTCTATTTAGAGATTTTTTTGGCACGCAAACATCGCAGCAACCATTCCGGAGTGATGTCTAAAGCAAGAATACATCTATGAGGAAATTCATAGATTAATCTACTGTGAGGGATTCTGGAAGTAAGCTGAAATAAAAAATGAGCGGACGTTCATACATTCCAGCAGTCTGAGAGGAAGGGGGTGGCACACCAATCTTTCTGAACAGGAAGGAGCTACAGGATGAATGAAAGATGTCTCATTCTTGCAGAGCACCAGTGCTGCCCATACAATTTTGTCTGATGATTAAATTTTATGAAGATTATTGTGAATAATAATCCAAATTTATTAATGTCAGTTTATACACATTTTTTAAATAATATTTTTGGCCATTTCATGCATTTACTGGATAGGACAGTATAGAGATCAGACAGGAAAGCACGGGGCGGAGAGAGGGCAAAGGGATCGGCAAAGGACCTCGAGTCGGGAATAGAACTCAGGTCACCGGAGGCGTGTCTGCGCTATATGTTGACACCCATGAGGCCATCAGCTCTGACAGCTTATACACATGATTTTAACATCTGCTTATGATCGTTGATGGTCATTGGGACTTTATGTCTTAAGAGACCCCTTTTAGCCTTTTGACATTTGCATATAATTCACAGACCTGGCCCCACATGCGACCTTTATATGGGTGCTAAATTGCCAATTGTTGTCCCCCCCACTGTCAAAAAGATGCTAAACAGGTGACTATCTTTTCTCTCCATCGGACTTCAAACACATTCCAGAGAACTAAATGACCCTAAATACCAGACACCAACGGCTTGGCTGACCAGTGGACTACCTCCACGATTACAACACACATGCATAGAGACATTTCCTTTATTTAGACTATAATCAATCGGTTACAAATGTAACAGTAATTTTGTCGATTCACTTCGGACCAATCAACCCATGGCTGGAATGACGAAGCTTTCACTCCTAAAGGAATTCATCAAGAATCTACGCATTATACATCCAGCAGGACATTTTACTCAGCATCAACAAAACCAATGCAAGTAACCGCTTGTTAACTATTTAGATGTGCTTCTAGGCTTCGACTCCTTTTAATTAAGGTGATGTGATTCTCTGATGGTTCTTAACAGGTTGTGGTTAGCTGATGGGTAAATCCTGCCATTACACTCTACTCTCTTGTGCGCGAGTGCTCCCTCTCTCTCTCTCTCTCATCTGTTTAATGTGTGTATGTTTGTGTCTAGTTCGATGTTGCATGTTCCCCTGTAGTGAAGTTTAAAAAACATCCATATGTATTGACGCTTGGTTGTCTGTGTCTGCTGCTCACAGAACGAGGTCACTTTAACGTTCTGATTTTGTTACTCTATGAGCAATGTATTAGTAAGGAAATTATTCTTCGCGGCCAGAGAAATAACTCCTTAGAGTCAATAGACAATTAAAACTGTCCATACTGCGGACGAACAAATCATTTTATTGTACTATTAATGCTACAGTTAATTCCTGAAGATTAATATATAATTGATAACATTATGATTAATTATGTTCATCTCACTTGAGCTAATTTGCTACATGATTAAAAAGTCATTTATTCACAATGAACTTGGAAACATCAATAAATTGCTTGATTTAATCCTAGACATTTTTTGTACACAAATGTTGTAAAAATACTCTAGTACTCTAAATTATATAAATGTATGCAGCACATATAATTATGTAATTGTAATGCTAATTTGAAAGAAAAATAAAATGTACGTCATAACATTTCAAGTGTTCACTTACTTGACTGGCAATATGTGATTGGGAGTTCATGTGCACAAAGATTAAATCAAATAATCACGATGAGGTGATTATGTAATAATCCTAACAAGCCTACAGAGCAAACCACAAACAAACTAGTCAAAGCAAATCAAGGCAGTCAGAGCAAGAGAAAACAATATTTCAATTGATATTTTTGTGCACTCTAGTCTCTAGACTTTAATAAACACACACAACAGGAACACAAAATACGCAAAACATCACATACACTACTACAAATGTACTGCACTGTGGCTCTTTATGGAGAGCCAGACAGTTTAAAATAAAAATTGTTTAAAAAAGCAAAAATGTGCAGCTTATATGTTTGTATATTTATATGTAAAACTAGGTAACAGATCAAAATCATTGTCTGTGGTTATCAACAGCATGATAAAAACAACTCAGAAAATTCCTTTAAGGAGATGTACTCAAAATAATCACACAGATATCAAACAGTCCTGAGCATTACTGAGATAAATGCATTATGTAAAAATGTTCCCACATTAGATAATTTAAGGTTATGGCAAGCAATTCCAGACTCCACAAGAATGCCAAACCCAGAAAACCTGCAAAGTATACAATATATCCTTATATGATAATTCCTGTTAGATGTCTAAATTATTTGCACCTCCACAGGAAGGCCTTTGTTTTTGTGGTCCTGTTTTACTACGGAACAGAATCCTCTTTTATATGCCTTCCCCAGTAATCCAAAATATTTTGATTATTTAAAAATACATAGTTTTAAATTCAACCTTTTGGTTGATAGCGAAGTATGCTACAGATGTGTCAAATCAATGTACATGCATACAAAAACAAAATAAATGTGTTGGAGGATTTAGCTGAATGCATACGCAGTCCGTTCTAGTTAAACCAGCTGAGAGGTATGCTGACTGCTGAAAAATACAGCCCAATATCATGGTGGGTGGTAGGGACAACAGAACATGTGTATGTGTATGTGTGTAAAACATCCGCAGACAGCGGAAATCTTCCAACACAAGACATCTTTCATAAGACGGTATGTGGGCAGATAGCTATTGACAGTCAAAAAACGGCACAAAGGCATCATTCACGATCCTCTGATATCAAACTATCAGTTTTAGCTTGAGCTCAAGCAGTGAGTTCAATGTTTCATACCACTTAATGATAACAATTTTCTTTGATTTGACAGCCTATAGAAGCAGGCCGCCACTGGCTCAACAACATGCTCCGTAACTCGCTTAATTGGCCTAGAAAATCAAATGTTTCATCATAAAACTGCTGTGCAAATCAATCTAACAGCAAGCTCTTAATTTAATAGGAACGTCTCCCTTGAAGCAGAATTGGACATTTTTTCTTTTTTATACTGCCTGAAGATTATGAAAGGCTCTTGAAGATCAAAGTGGCAACCTGTCAAATTAAATAATAGGAAAGACCTAGTCATACCTTACCAGCACTGGTTCTAACAACACAGCCCTAACACACACACACACACACACACACACACTTTCTAAATAAAATTGAAAAAAAATCACCCCATTTTCTTCATTCAAAAATTCTTACTGTGAAAGATTCATCCATCCACTTACTTAGCATTCTGCTAAACTTATAAGATAAATTAAAGGGATAGTTTACCCAAAAATGATAATTCTGTCACTAATTACTCATCCTCATATCATTCCAAACCCGGAAGACCTTCATTCATCGTCGGAATAGAAATTAAGATATTTTTGATGAAATCCGAGAGTTTTCTGAACCTGCATAGACAGCAACAGAACTATCAGATTCAAGGTCCAGAAAGGTAGTAAGGACATTGTTAAAATAGTCCATGTGACATCATTGGTTCAAACTTAATCCTGTGAAGCTACAATAAATAATAATGCCTTCATTCAACAATTTCTTATCTTCTGTGTTAGTCTTCGACACACTTTCATGAGAGTACCACGACACATGCGTGTGATGCTGCCGACGCAGGATGTAGAACCTGGATGTGCTGCGCCTTGTTTACAAACAGAGGAATGCACACGCATGCGTCAAGGTTGAACCACTGATGTCTCATGAACTATTTTTACAATGTCTTACTACCTTTCTGGGCTTTGAACATGGTAGTTGCATTGCTGTCTGTGCAGGGTCAGAAACCTCTTGGATTTAATCAAAAATATCTTCATTTGTGTTCCGAATATGAACGAAGGTTTTACGAGTTTGGAACGACATGAAGGTGAGTACGTTTTAAAGATGGCGCTGCTGATGGAAGCTATTGTGCGTTGCTCTCGTGTTTGTACTGTTTTTGTTTGTTTTTCCTGTTTTTTGTTTTTCAAATACGATCAGTTTTACCAGGGACACAGGAACAGTTTCTTCCCTCAGTTCCCCTCAGGGTGAACTATCCCTTTAAAGTTATATAGGTTTATAACAAGGCTGAGTGAACAACAAAATACAATTTTTTGGGTGGAACTATCCATAGTCACCATCTACTATAACAGCACTATTTGTAGGTAACACCATACATCTGTACAATTTGCATATTTCTCAATTCTCCAATGGAATGGAGTAAATCAGCCTCTTTCAGTAATAAAATTATTCACAGAGCTAAAACGGACCACAAAATATGGATTTATACAGAAGGGCCGTGTGGAGATGGTGATATTTATTTACTCCTGCTGCTCTCAGAAGTGAGTAATGTCCTTTCAAGAGGACAAACCCCTGGAACGGGCCTTAATCTTCTTGCCACTGAAGTTTTGAGTTTGAGAGATGTGTCATTTCAACCGGGGAGAGGATGGAGGATATAATCTTTTCTGCATGACCTGCCAACTTTGAACAAAGTGCTTCCCCGGCTCCTAAATCAGATTTTTCATATGCGACTGAAGACAAACTGTTTTAATCCAGAAACAATGTCATTTGTTTACCATATGAACATACAGACCTGTGAAAACACCTGTCAAAAATCAGTGCTCACCTTCACGGCCACAGTACCTGCCACTGTGTCAAATAACAGCTTTCTTTAGCTGCTGATTGGACTGAGACGATGACACAGCATAACATGTCAGAGTGACTTTGAACATGTCAGCACAAAAAAGCTTAGAACCCAAGCGACATGTTTACATAACAGTGCTGCAGGACATGAACTCACACACACATAAATGCCCCGATCCATTAATCTCACTCTCAAACGGTGCTGCCGGATCCAATATCAAGTGTGTACTGTATATAAAAAAAAATGAACTGGTAGTGTAAAATCTCCATCCCTCGATCACCTCTAACTTTCTGAACACCCCCTGCAGTGTGTCCTGAGATAAACACAGGGTGTCCTACACCGCACTTCTACACTAATGCACGTGACTCATAACCTGTATTATGTTGGCAGTGTGTGCAAATGCGAGTCCTAGTTCTGTTGCATCACTAAGGACTCAGAGTGGAAAGGAAACATGCCTTCATTTGGTATTCAAGCAAGCCAAGGGAGTGTTATTGGTGGATTCATTTTATTTAAAGTGAACATGAAATCAGTTATAGATTCCTGTTCTTATTCCAAAGACAAAAATAAAGAAGTCTTCAATGTAATAACTTCATCTGCAATGGCTTTATTTTTGGCTAGCATCACAAAGGCAAGGAAAAATATTGTTAATCACCACTAAATTGTTATTTGAACATTGTTTTAGGCTAATGTACGAAAATAAATGCGATGCTCATGCTGTGAAACGATTAAAAAAAACAGCGAGAAATTATGCAACAATTATAGACATGCATTGGATCCATATGCTAAATGTTAAAAAATACAAAATAGCACAAAGTCACACTTAAAAGGCTTTAGAAAATAAGCAAATTCACACCCATTATGCAGTTATATTTACTGAATGCATTGCAACAACATGACAAATTGTAACAGACTGAAGAAACAAATTTGCAATTCATGTGCGAGATGTCTTGAGTGTTCGATACATGTCACAAATCTAGTTAATACACATCTGAATTCATGCCAATCTGAGATATTAGATGTTTTATTTTTCCAAAACGACATCTATAAACGGATACACTGCCTTTCCATGTCAAAATGCTTTGAAATCCAGCTAAAGAGACCATAAAAACGGGCGAAGCAAAATACAAATATTTAAATCTCAGAAGCGTTATCATCTGTAAACACGAAAACACAGAAAAAAAAAAAAAAACATGCTGTCCCCTTGGCAGAACAGCAGCTGGAGGTTTAAGGTTGCTAGTGCCCAGCACTGCTTTTATTCGTCCCTGACATTAAAGCCACCATTCCATTCCAATCCTTACCTTCTCCGGTTGTCATAGAGCAAGCGTCTCTTCAATTCACACAGAGACTGCAAACACAACAAAGCTCCAGCTTTTTTACAGTCTCTCTCTCGGGTCTCCGCCTCTCCCTCCCTTTCCCTTCCTGCTGCTGTGGTCTTGTGACTTCACCAAAGACAAAAGCCACCCAACTCTTTTAAATAAAGGACGTAGAAAGCATTTCCCCTGTAAAAACTGAATGTGACGTACAAACAGTTGATCTGGGGCCATTTGCTTGTCATTTTCTTTGCTGTCCCTTAATCTTTATGTTCACAGAACTTGAAACATCTTCCTTGTACCAACTAAAATCTTGCCACTGGAAAGAGACTCCGGATACTGTGGCCTTCACACAACAAATTTACACAAAATATTAGCAGTGCAAATGAAAGACATTTCCTATTATATAATGCTATTAATATTTGTGCAGAGACAGCACTTATTAAAAAAAGGAGCTGGGCTGCAAGTGCTGTATCTAGATTCAAGATTCAAGATTTTTTATTCGTCACATACACAATTATACAGAGTATAACCAGCAGTGAAATGTAAGTAAGTATCTACACGAAAGTGGCAGAGTCATTTATGTATAATGAATAATTATTTCTAAATAATTTACCAACTCTATCAACTCTCCAGAGCTCCAGTCTGAGGTAGGAAAAAGGAAAAAGATCCACCAAAATACCTAAAAAAAAAAAAACTTTCGGTAACCAACATTACTGAAATCTCTGATTAAGGCGTCTCATTACAGTGCATCTAAATCAGTGTCTGCCAAAAGCACACTTAGACCATTGGTTATCATTTGTAAAACTCACACAGTTCCAATACGGCAACAAGATTCATGACAAATTACTTTATATGGAGCAGTGTAAACCAAAGATCACATCAAAGCTTTTCAATTTCAAAATCAGCATGACATTATTCTATTAAATAAATCAAAATTCAGAAAAAGACAAAGTAAGTCCCTTTGAATCTAAAGTCAGAAAAACAAACAAAGTGAAAGCACTGCAGCATAAAACATGAAGAGTGTCATTCTCTCTCTCCCACTCTCACTCTATTTTCCTCTCTTTCAGGCGTAATTCTAAAGCTGACCCTCGCCCTAAAAATGATGATAGATTCATGTTTTATCTCAATACATTACCTCTGCCTGATTTCACTGACAGTTCAACCAGATTTCCAAAAGAAAACTAAAAGTCGAAGAGGCGATCACCCAAATAAACAGACATTTCATTTTCAGTGAAATGATAAAAAAAATCCTTATGCCACAGATGCTGCTTTCAACCACCCACTGAAATGCAAAATGAGTCCAAATCCTGCAATATAATGTGCACAGGGCCGCAGGGGAGAACAGGAGGAGGAGGTGGAGGAGAGGGGGACTCAGAATTCCCTAATTCTGTATTTCAAACAAACATGTTTCATAGCCTCTATCTTATAGATCTCCAACTGTTGTGATTCAACTAAAGGGTTCAACTAAAAAAAAAAAAAAGGGTTCAACTAAAAATATAGCTGCAAGCAGCGATGACGGGCCCAAGCCGTCAGCATACGCCACCCCGGTGGCATCGATAAAACGGTGCCCAGCGAGCACACGCATCACAGTAACCCTCTGGCAGTTTGGTTTTAAGGGATACGGCAATTAAAGGGTTAATCCAAACCATCAACTCTGTGAAACACACACACACAGAACAACATATAAAACTTTAAATTCTGTGAAAATATATTTTTCATTGGTAGTTGATGTTAGTTAATGCATTTACTAATGCTAACAAATGAGAAATTATTATAGTTACCAAAGGTTTTAATGATTTATAAGCATTTTTTAATGATTTATTTTTCCATTAACTAACATTAATAATTTTTTCTAACACAAATGAATAAAGTAAAAAATATATTGTTAATATTTAATGTTATTTGTGAATTAACCAATGTTAAAAAACAACATTATTTAACTGTTGTTAATTTACATCATTAATAAATATATACCATTTAATGTTTATCAAAATCAATTCCAAAATGTGTTAATATATTATTACATTTTAATGTTTTATCTTTTGAACATGACTATTTTTCTAATATTACAAATATTTTGTTCATTGTTAGTTGGTTGTAAGTTCATACTATCAATGAAGAATTAACATGCTGTAAAAAATATATTTTTCATTGTTAGTTCATGTTAATTAATGCATTCCCTACTGTTAACAAATGAGACTTAATTATAAAGTGTTATCAAAACCTTTAATGCTTTATAAGCATTTTTTAAGGATTTTATTGAGAAGTTTAAACAGACCCTCTCTCTATCTCTCTCTCTCTCTCTCTCTCTCTCTCTCTCTCCCCCTCTACACTCACTGAACTCACACAGTCAGTCACTCACCCAGTCACCTACCGCACACATTAGAAGCAGTGACAGGAGATCTCTAAGTTTGACATTTTTCTCCTAAGCATAGTGTATTGTAAATTCATGAAATTAAGCACATATCCTCAGACTGTATTGTTCTGTGTATGTAATTTTTTATGAAGTGTTTGGAAGCTGCTCTTAAAAGATAAAAAAAAAAGTTCTCTTTTTTCTGTAACTTTAATAAATTGCCATTAAAACACCGTTCAAGATATCCTAAATCCGTCCGCAATTTAGCATCTTCAGTATTTTAGGATCATGATAAAAAATGTTTGGTGTGATTTCCGTGTTTCTGTTTGGAGGAGTATGAATTTGTTTACAGCTCGTTTAAAAAAAAAAAACACATTAAAATAAATATAGCCGACTTCCTGTTGGTCGTAGCTAATGACTGTAAATTAGAAAGTTGTCCGGATTAATAAGAACAATTTATGTACCGAGTTTGGTGTCTGTAGCTATCATTATATATATATATATATATATATATATATATATATATATATATATAAACATTAATAATTATATACCATTTAATGTTGATCAATATTAATTCCAAAATGTGTTAATATATTATTAAATTTTAAAGTTTATCTTTTGAACATGACTATTTTTCTAACATTAAAAAGATTAATAAATGCTTTAAAAAAAATTGCTCTTTGTTATTTCATACTATCATGGAAGAGTTAACATGCTGTAAAAATATATTTTTCATTGTTAGTTCACGTTAATTAATGCATTTCCTAATGTTAAGAAATGAGACCTTATTATAAAGTGTTATCAAAATCTTTAATGATTTATAAGCATTTTTTTAAGATTTTAAAAAACAGACCCTCTCTCTCTTTCTCTCTCTCACCCACTGCCTCAATCCACACAGTCACTCACAGCCCACCCCCACCCCTCACTCAGCAGCAGTGACAGGGAGCTCTCACTCAGAGGCAGGCTGGCAGGGAGCTCTCACTCAAAAGCAGATCTGATAGTTTTTAAATTTTCTCCTCCGCATAGTGTATTGTAAATTCATGAAATTAATCCCATAACCTCAGACTGTATTGTTCTGTGTATGTAATTTCTTATGAAGTGTTTGGAAGCTGCTCTTAAAAGATAAAAAAAAAAAAGTTTTTTCTTGTTTACTGTAACTTTAATAAATTTCCATTAAATCATCGTTCAAGATATCCTAAATCCGTCCGCAATTTAGCATCATCAGTATTTTGGCATCATGAGAAAAAATGTTTGGTGTGATTTCCGTGTTTCTGTTTGGAGGAGTATGAATTTGTTTACAGCCCGTTTAAAAAAAAAACCCACATTAAAATAAATATAGCCGACGTCCTGTTGGTCGTAGCTAATGACTGTAAATTAGAAAGTTGTCCGGATTAATAAGAACAATTTATGTACCGAGTTTGGTGTCTGTAGCTAAAACTAACCCCCCCATTTTTGACAAAAGGTGGCGCTATAGAGTGCCTCTTCCACGCCCGTTTATGAGCTTTTTCCAGTGTCTAACTATCATTATTACTCATATGTGTGTTGAGTTTCATGACATTCTAAACATGTTATCTGCCTCAAAATCACCAGAAACGAATTTTCAACTTTGACACGTTGCCATGGCAACACAATTTTAGATTTCAATATTCCCTTCACAGTTTTACATCGGCCGTGTTTTGACATTATTCTGGTGAAGTTTGAAGCAAATCGAGTAAAAATAAGATGCTGAATTCAAAGCATTTTGAAAACGACACACTTCCTGCAGCCAGTTGGTGGCGCTATAACTTTCAGTCATAATAGTCACATCTATCCGATCGGCATCATACAACGAACAAATCTCTGAAGTTTGATCTACATCATACAATGTATGTGGACGTTATTAGGCATTTCCTGGGTCTCATTTTTCGCCATAACTTCATCGCCTCGCCACGGGCAAACCGTTCGACATATCAAAAATATCTTCGCAATTTAGCGTCCCCAATGTCTTGAGATCATGTTCACCGAGTTTGGTGGCAATCGTATGGAAATCCTCAGAGGAGTATATCAAATTCCAGAGCATGTGCTTTTTAAACAGCCCTGAATAGCCGACTTCCTGTTGGGCGGAGCCTAAGACATGCTGCACGGAAGTTGTTCGGCTCAATGAGTTCTATATATGTACCGAGTTTCATATGAATATGTGCAAGTATGTGTGAGCTATACATAAAGTTTTCTGACAATTTTCCAGGGGGCGCCGTAGAGCCCCTGTGCCACGCCCGGGTCCCAGCCTCAGCGGCGTCCTAATGGCCGCAGGTTCCAATGTGCGTGCCAATTTTCAAGAGTTTTCGGGCACGTTAAGGCCCCCAAAAGTGCCCGGATGATTGAAAAAAAAAAAAAAAAAAAAAAAATAATAATCCTTAGAAGAACAATAGGGCCCTGCGCCTTACTGGCTTGGGCCCTAAATATATATATATTATCCCTGCCCTAAGACATCATCATAAAATTCAAAAAACCTAGAGAGCCGCCTACGTAGACAACATTTTATATCATTACAGACATGCTTCTGACACGAAATGTAGTTAGATATCTTAGTTTGGACTAAAGTAGCATCACATGTATCCTTCACAGAAAAAGAAATCCCATAATGCACCATGATAAGCTCAGCGAATAAAATCCATCCAAGATGGTGGATGATGCAAGAGAAATGTTGATTATAAATATAATCCCCAAAATATAGATTAAAATAGCATGGTGTCTATGTAGACTGTTACAAATGGGTCACTTATGAGGTTGGGATGATGTAGGCAGTAAGTTTTGGAACACAACCAGGGTAAACATCTAAGCTATGATGTTTGAAAGCCTGTTTGGACATATGAATTATTGGAATTATTCTAAATATATAAATCCTACCTGAACCTGCGGAGAGGACCATCTTCCCAGATCTTTGGACTTCATCAAATCTGCTGAAAATTACATTCAACCTGTAAAAAAAAAAAAAAAGAAAAAAAAAAAAGGCAGGAAATTTTTTTTTAAAGTTAAAGATTGCTCAGTTAGATAAAAAAATAACCAGACCTTTAGAACAGTAACTCCTGGAAATGTGACTCTCGGTGCACACAAAACAATCCTCAGAAACAGGTGTTGCAAATCTAACAAAAATGCTCTCACTAAGCAGGGTAAATGTCTGTGAAATGGAAATACCTTTCATTCGGTCACTCCCTTTGTTCTGAGATACCACCTGACTACACTACTATTTAACAAACGCTTAGACTATCAGCTATGGACATAATGACATGATGACCTAACTCATAAACTATGGACAACAACAGACAGTAAAGTACTTGGTTGCTTAACATGTTGGTTAGGTGGTCTAAATGTGCGGTTCAAGGCCAGAACAAGCTGCAACGAGGACCAGACTTTTTGCCGTTAGCCATAAGTCTGGCTGATCAAGACTGGTTGTGATATAACGTTTGATGTGTCATATTTCAGCATGGATGGTTTTGTGATCCTGTCAGTGTAATGCAAGCTTTGCACCTATATTTGACCCCAAAGCAAACCTGAAAGTCCAGAAGTAAGTGTAATATATATGTGCGAAGAGGTTAGCCAATCATAACAGAGGTCATTTACAGGTCTTAAAGGTATAGATGCGAAAAATATCTTGTTTAAAGGTCAAAGAGATAGTTACGTACAACAATACTATAATTCAATGAAAGTAACATAGTAAGTGGATCAAAAGAAAAAAAAATATTTTAATTATAGTATGGCCTGTTTAATGAAGCAACAATTAGGGAAACATTTAAGCATCCTCAGATGACAGCAAACCATGTGAAACTGAACCATGTAGCGCCGCTCTCTAAAACTCCTCCCACTGCGTATTCACAAAGCTGTGGATGTTTTCGTCCTGTAAAACCCTCTGAGAATCCTTCATCCTTTACATCCCTCTCAGAAGATTGTCTGTGCGAGCCAGATCCCCAGAGCCCTGCGCATCAAAGCCGATTCATCGTCATGTTCTCAACTCCCTGTGAGTTGAGAACTCCCTGTGCCATGCTTCTGGACACATTTCTCTGCCTTACAATGTGGCAAAGAATCATTTTAGGTTATAAATAGGGCTGAGTGATAAACTGAATACTCATAACACGCATTTATGATATTGATTAAAAAAGCAACATTGTGAATAGTGTGATGATGTTAATGTTCAAAGCTCTAACTGCCAAAGTCATTCAATTCTAACTAGGACAAGTAAGTAAAGCCTTGTAATATTAATGTTTAAGAGGATGTTGTTTCCAACAATCATGCTGGTAGGATTTCACTTTAAATGAGGGGATCCCTGTTGACAACCACTGACAAATGCAAACATTTAATCCTACAAGTCCATCATTTCTGCTTTACAAAGTGTCCCACAACAGAAATTTGAATTGCAAATGAGACGGGATGCCTTTTCTGCAGTTTGAAAAAAGGGAAATGCTGCTTGCTAAACCCTTATGCACTTCAGTGTTCAAAAAGAGATTTCTTCCTCTATTCACTTCATCAATGCAGACTGACTGCGTGCCTCTAAATTAAGCTGAGAAGATTTGAATTTTGCAGATACATCCATGGCAGTCAGTGAAAAACAGCAGCGCTGAAAAACTGTCAGGCTGTCAGTGCGCTTAAGACTCAAAATGGATATTGAACATTTGGAAAATTAAAACTTGTGCATGCTTGATTATGGAAACGTATTAGCATTAGCTTAAAATATTGGAAACGTATTAGCATTAGCTTAAAATATTTTTGTATGACCCAAATGACTGTATTAATAAGATCTAGTGAATTAACTCAAAAAAAGTGGAGTTGCAGTACACATACTTGAGCCTCGATGCTCACAAACGAGTTGCCGGTTTGATGTTGTGTCCGAAGTTACAGCAAACTGTTTTCCACAGGCATATTCCAATTGAGCCTGCCCTCAAAAGTCTTAAAACTATAACCACTGAGAAGATCAGAGAAACAGATGCCTGCATGGTCCCTGGAGACATGCACAGATTTTAAGTGGGAGGGACATCTAACAGATGTTACAACCAAATTCAGACCACAAGCAAATGCTGGCATGCCTTCCTCCTCTCCATGCACTTCAGTCAAATCTTGCTGTGCAGTATCATGGCTGGATGTTTTAGTTTGCAGGCTCAGAACCATAGAGCAAAACATCTGAGAGTGGCACTATGAATGCCATACTTTTCTAAATGCTAAATCACAAATTCAGTACATAATTCTGTAAGCACATAATGCTAGCCGCTAAAAGTATATTAGTCTCAATTTAGAGGGCAGAGCCTGATTCGAGGTCTGGAGGGAAATCAAGACCTAATGACCTGTATGAATAGCCACTTTTGCCCCTTAAGTGAATAAGAATCATTACAGCACTAATAGAGACTGGTTCATGAATGTTTTCACTCTGTTTAGAAACACTTACTAGTGGGGGAAAATATCTGTCTACATTTATCAATGCCCGATAGAAGTAAATGAACAGATGCAGTGTATATCTAGAGGGGAAAAAACCTTCAAAACAAAAACATGAGTCCAAAACAAGCCAGAAATCCATCTGAATTAGAAAAGACCCTGGGAGTGACCTGAAGACTAACTAATATTGTAGATGTAATGCTGTGCATTGTCTGTGAATTGGCAGAGAGTTAATAAAAAAGGAAGAGCTTACCTTGATTGCGGCAGTCCTTTTTTGCTAAGGTCAATCCTAACTTTCTCTCCAACATGTCTGTATATTTCCACAAGGCAGTTCATGGCCGCATCCCGAACCTGGGCAGATAATTGGACAACTTCATATTTTCCTAAAAAATCACTAATTTTAAAACAAGCCTCTAAACTGTGCACTCGTAAAAGTGGAAGCTTATATATTATTATATATAAGCTTATATTAATATATTATCAGTGATAAGAATAATATATTAATGTTTTAGGGAGGACAAACAAATTCAAGCACCTTTGATGGAAGATTGCTATTTTAACGTTTATTCTGCTATTTGAAATGCTTCCCACTGCATCTATTCATTCATATTGTAAAATCTATATTCACTTAATAAAAATGTACACTTGTTATATTTCCACCAACTCCACATCCAAAACCACCACCAGAGGTCACTATAGCTTTGTGTAATATTGCTGCCTTCATCCATTGTTCTGTAAAAAAGCCATGTCATGCAGATGAGAGTTTAATCTTGAATGTCTTAGATCACGGCAAATGCACATACCTGACTTGTGGGGTCTCCGAGTAGATTACATATATGTGGTACAATTTTGCTCAGGGTTAAGCCTTGGGCACCGTATCTGAAAAACAGAAGCGAAAGCGACAGGGAGGGCAGTATTAGTGCATCATGTGGGCTTGTGGTATCTTTGCCAAGTTCAGCTTTAATGGGTCAGAAGAATGTGCTGCTTTATTCTTATTTTAATAACTTAATATCTCTATTCAGCAGAGAAATTCAACTACAAGTGGGAATTTTAAACACAAAAGTCAATGTAAGTTGTTGTTATTTATGTTGAATGAAAGCTACAATATCCAGACTGAGAGGACAATGGGGCTTACGTGTTCAGAGTTGAGATGAGACAGAGACACACTCCCTCTCTGGTCCGGTTGTTTTTGTGTTTGAACCCCCCCAACATTCGGTCCCATATGTACTGTGAAGATAATCCAAATGTAATACTTTCAATCTAATACAATTAGATGGCAGCTAATCTCATTATGAGACCTCCCATCAGCCTTTTCATGGAGAGTAGAGTTCAATTCATTAACTAAATGAAATCCCGCTTAAAATGCCACAAAGGCGTTTCGCAAGGGTACTTCTGAAAGGAGCAGGTTGTTCAGATCTTACATTATAAATATTGTTTAAGCTCTCATGATATTTTAACAAAAAGACAAAATACAAAAATGTATGTTTGCTAGTATAATGCACACAACAGGACAGCAGTGTTGGCTTTAGAATGAACTGAAGATCCTGGAATTAATATTTAGGCTAAATAAAGACAAATACTACCTGAGGAGTAGCTGCCTGCTCCATGATCTTCAGCAGCAGGGTTTGATCTTGGTCTCTGACTTGATCTTTGGCATCGCCTAACCGATCTATCAAGCTGGGTAAAACTGGAGATGGAGAGAACAAAGATTAGATATTAAGAATGTGCAAAGTTATTTTCAGTCAACTAGTTGGAAACTTCAAATAATGAGCCCTTCAGATTACGTAATAACAGGTATACTTCTCACAGCAGACAATCGGAAGAGTGACAGTGATTGCCTTGAAATTCATTGATGAATGCAGTGAATTTGTAACAAAAGCAGTGTTTGATGCCTGCAGGAGCGTTGCATTTAAAGCGGATGAATTTTAAGAAGCAACTTCTCAGAGGGTTTCAGTGTATGCTGACAGTTTCAGCACTTAAACTATAACACTCTGTCAGCAGACTCAAACTTTCTGCAGGAAGTTGTCTCTCTTCATTTAAGCACCGCTGCTTAAAAAGTAATAATAAAAAACAAATCTTCAAAATGTTCTTTAATTAAACAATATAATGAAAATAAATTGTCATACAACGATCCTTATTTTTCAACGTTATGAAATCTGACAGAGAAATTTTTACACATTTAAGATATTAATATTCCTACCTGTACCAACTTGGGGCCGAAATCGGTCCTGTAATCTCATCACTAAGGCAGATAGAAGGTCCATTCCCAACAAAGCCAACTGAAGATGAAAAAAGCATAAAATTAAACAGAGACAAAAACTATGTGTGCATTTTTATTCAATTTAAATATGTGCATTGTTGCAATATACAAAAATCTTTAATTAGCTTTAAAAATCTTAAAGCAACATTATAATGTTATTGTCAATTCAAAGCATCACAAAGAACAAAGGAAATAAGAAGGTACAATTAATGAAATGGCCACCAATCCCCCCAAACCTAAAGTCTAAACGAGCAATGAAATGGACTATGAATAACAGACAAATTTCAGATGAATCCAAAAAAGCATATTACAAATATGAATACTAGTTTAAGATATACAACACATTCACATACTACCTTAAGATTAGTATACTAAACATAACCGGCAGCGGCTATTTGCAATGTAAATAGCAATAGATGCTATTTACACTAAGTGCAAATAGTAATAGATGCTTTTTACACTCAGTGTAAATAGCAATTAGATGCTATTTACACTAAGTGCAAATAGCATATTTTCTTAGCGATAGATACTATTTACACTAAGATTTGAAAAGTGAGAAAAAAAGTTTGGCAAAAGGTGGGATCGAACTATGGTCGATTGTGTCAAAAAGCACACTCCTTACCATCTACGCCACTGAAGATGATAATGGTTGAACGTCTTATTTTAGTGTTGACTAACTCAATCACATGTTGGTGGGCGGAGTTAATGTAAATAGCCTTTGCCAACAAGGTGGGCTATTTGCACTTAGTGTAAATAGACACTCCGAAACATAACCGTAGTCTAAGTGAGTAGTGTAAAGGATTATGGGTAACCATCTAGAAATCCCAGATTTCCTGAGTAGTGCAAAGGATTATGGGTAAATCCCTAACATCTCATATATTTTCTCCTTTCTCAGCCTTTTTTTTTTTTGACATTACAGCCACAGTGCTACTTTCCAGTACAGTTCATTAAACATTTTTCATGCCAATGGTCAACAATTTGGTCTCTTTTTTATTCCAACCATCACAGAGAAGATTGGCACTAAACAAACATACTGCAAATACTCCGCCCAACCACTTACCTTTCCTTGTCATGGGTTTGAGGACTGTTCAATGAGCGTATAGTGAGAACAGGCTTGCTAACATCATATCAACAAAAATGCATCACCTGATTTCTTGAAGTCAGCTAACGTTGCAATTTTTGGAAACACTTAACTAAGTTAAATGACAGGCTAATTGTAAATCTTCACAAACAAACTAATTTTCAATATAGTCTGGGAGTACCTGTTTGCTCCACCAGTGGAAATAGTGGGAGTGTCTGTGAAACCGATTTGAACAGTCATTATTTTTTGCAATCCTCTTTAGTGTGTAATTTCATATTTAAAGTTTATCTCCTGTCATTTGTTTAGTACAGCCCTCTTGATTTATTTTACATATCTATTTAAGCAGCTGGGTTTGACTAACATATCTACTATAACAAAGTCCTGATCCTTTGTTCTCACCCATACAGAAAATGACTGTAATTGTGCTGGTGACACCCAGGACTGAGACACAGATAAACCACATCAGCTGAAAGGAGTATTAAATGCCTAAGAGGAGGTGTAAAAAAGTTGAATCATGAGGCACTGGGTAGCACACAGCTGATTTCTTTGAAAAGAACCAAATTAAACTACTTCAGTCTGTGTGCATTGCATTTATTTAATACACAAGTTTCACAACTTGAGTTGAATTACTGAAATAAATGAACTTTTCCATGACATTCTAATTTATTGAGATACACCTGTACTTCACAGAATTACTGAATTTCACAGGAAAGATTTGTTTATTTTTTATAAATAAAAGAACTGTATTTCTTTAGTTAATTATTAAAGTATTACATGTTACATGGGCTGGTTTATTCATTTTTAAGTATTTTTGGGATTTAAGAAGTGGAAAATGTGCTGAATGTTCCATTTCATCCAAGTGAAATTAACAAGCAGTTAGACTTAATTTACATTCGTTTTAAACGCGGAGCCAGGCGCGAGTGGACACAGGTTGCGCGCGTGCGTCAGGCCTCGTCCTTATTGCCAGATGCGCTCGTGAGTGTAGTATATATATATATATATATATATATATATATATATATATATATATATATATATATATATCTGGAACAGAGTAATATTGCGTCCACATCACAGGCTTTGCGATTAGCAAATCCAACGTCTCAAATTGTGATTGCGATTCGATTTCGATTAATCGCACGGCTCTACCAGGTAGTTCTCTCTTCAAAAAGTTAGCAGGTAGAGGGGGACATCACAGGGTTATCCGTTGTGCCAGTGGAATGGCAATCTGCTTGCCGCACGAGGCAGCATCACGTGTTGCTTGCAGACGCGCCTGTATATTAATCGGCCTAATTTGCAGCACAATCAGCCGATGCCGATTAATAAAAAAAATGCCAAAAATCGGCCGATCAATCGGTCGACCTCTATTTAAGGCTCCATTTATTTGATCAAATATACAGTAAAAACAGCAATATTGTGAAATATTACAACTTAAGATAATGGAGAACAAAAAAAACAAAAACATACAAAAACCAAAACTGTAAAAATTCAATAAATAAGGGGAAAAATATCTATAAATAAGATACAACTCTATGAAAACCTCTGCTCTATGATTTCTTTGGTGGCGTGTTACAAGGATCATTCCAGATTGATGTAGCTGGTAAAATAAGCTCGTCCTAGATCCTCACAGGAACAGTGTCCTCATTAGGCCTGTCCAAATGGGAGGACTTTATCCAGGCCAGTGAGACCGCAGGACTAAATGATCTGCAGGGCACAGGGTGAACACTGTCTTTCGAGGTAATCAGTGTTCAAACTAAAATACTACTGAAGACAATGCTGAAAGACTGTATGTAAAAATAAATAAATAATGCAAACTGAACTCTAGTTAACTTTGTTTCATTGCCAACAACCACTATCAATCATTATGTCAACTCAAACAGGAATCTAGTTTTGCTTCTACGCTGGTTTGCTCGTTGGTGCTAGCTTTGTGAGCATTCTGTTTGATTTTCCATGAGTCAAAGAACAACAGCTGAGATGAAGTCAACAGGCCCAGACACGGATGCAAGAAATCAACATATGTCCGCTCTCCATGTGCTGGGCCATTATTGTTATTATCATACCTGCCACCGCACCATCACCAAGATTAAGTAATGGCTATGCACTCTACATTAGCCTTGTATTTTGGGAGGATTTTGAGTTCAAAGGCCTTTATTAGATAAGCTGGTCTCAGGTCAGTGCTTGAGGGAGATTCGAGGCCAGCTGTAATATAAGACTAATGTTGCACCACAGCTGTTCAAGTAGTACCTGAGTCACCAGTAAAAAGGGCCTGAGGGTCGTCAGGAGTGGAGTCTGAACAGTGAAAACGCCTACAAGACACAACAAAAGAAGCACGGATAGTGAACAACACGTGTATCACCAGACACTTTCCCTGCTTTAATTTATTTTGAGAAACACCTGAAATGAGAAGTCTTCTAATCCTACACAATATAAATACCTCCCACTACACTTTTGACTGGCTCTTCGATTACTACACAGTCATGTTTTCTGAAATTAGGGCCTTTCGCACTGCTTTAGTTCCAGAACTAAAAGTACAGTACTAAAGTACTTGGACGATTTTGCGCAAACTATTTCGCAGTACCATTTAAAGGGTTGCATTCGTACGGACAGTGGGTACTAAAAAGTGACGTTAAGCCGGTCGACAGCGACGTCATTTGTACGTGGCATTCAACAACGTAAACAAAGAAGAACAACTTTAACAACAGGAGGATGGAGGATGCTGTGATCGGAGCTGTGTTTTTGTTGTGTCTCGCGTGTTTCACAATAATGGACATGGAATTTCAACGTATACGTCAAGCGATTGAACGAACGGAAAGGAGGACTAAGAATCTCCAACGACAACTTGCAGTGCTACATTTCATTGAGGCTGATAGAAGCACAAATCGCCGTAGACGAAGTCTTCAGGTAAATGCCGTTTATAAATGCTCTCAGTATGAAACAATGTTTACACGTTTTCGTACATGTTTAGCCAATCAGCGTACACTTACGTCACGGATAGTTCCTAGAACTGTTTTAGACCCTACTCTGAAGTAGGAGCTAATTTAGTTCCTCCAAACGGAGTTCCTGGAACTAAAACCATTCCTAGTTCCCGCGGTGCGAACACACCAAAAAATGGGTAGTTCCACAATTAGTTTGGGTACTATGAAAAGGTTCCTGCGGTGCAAAAGGCCCAATTATAGCATGTTTCGCTGCCCATAAAGACCCAAAAACCATAAAATAAGCATAAAGTAGTAACCATATATTCATGGTTTCCCAAACAGGGGTTTGTGAGGAAACTGCAAGGGGTTCGCTAGTTGATGTAATGCAAATAATGAATTGAATCATAAAAGTTTTTATTTATTATTATTTATTTTAAAAGCACAACTTATTACAAAAGTGATATTATCTTCATTTTTCATAATTAGTTAATAATATTAATAGTAATATAATAAAATTAGGGCTGCCCCTAATAGTCGACTAACCGTTAAGAAAGGCTTGGTCGACTGAAATTTTATTAAATCGCAGGAAAAGAATAAATAAATAAAAATCCACATTGACGAAGTCACGCAGATCGTTAAGGGCTGGTCTATGTGGTAGTGCATCGGGCAGGACATCCAAACGCTCGCCTATATCATTCATCGACCTCAAATATGGCTTATTATCTGAAATACGTAAAGTTGCTAATACTTACATGGCCGCTCAATCTAATGTTAATCTAGAAAAACGTGCGCTATTGAAGGGTCTATGTGGATGCGCACTCACTGCATGACAGATGGAGACGCAGGTGCGCTCACTTTAGGGCTGCCATCCAGCCGACTATTTTTATTTTGATGAATCTATTGACTAATTTATCGATTAATCTAAACAACTAATTTCCCACAAAAAAAAATCACTTCAAATGGAAGACAAATATTCTTATGAAACATGCATACAGGCGCATCCACTACTGCGGAGATGACGAGTTAGTGTCAAAACAAAGAAAGAAAACAAAGAAAGCACTAGTTTATCAATGAATTATTCAAATGTTAATGCAGTCTCCTTGTTGTTTTTACCTGACACATTCATAATCATTACTTCTGCCAGTGCTGTGGCAAGCTTTATGCATGTGCTCAAACGCTTATTAGGCTATGTAGACAATTGAAGTCTTATTATTATGATTTAAATTGTTTATTAAAAAACGTGTGATTAGTTGACTAATGCTTCAAATGAATGGCTACTAGTCGACCAGACAAATTTTTAGTTGAGGGCAACCCTAATAATAATATTATTGTAAATAAAATATAAAAAATAAAATATAAATAATAGAAAACATAATGCTAATACAAAAAAAAAAGTGTTTACTGTATAGACATTATGTAGCACACCCCTTTTCAGCACTGCGCTGATTGTCTTCTCTCTTCTGGTTTATATTTCCACAGCATGAAGGTAAGATCTTACAGATTTATGAATAAATCAATCATTTTAAAATGTCCCCAGTCTACTGACATTTATGTTAATGTTAGTTAACTCTGCAATAAGTAAATCCACTTCACCAGCTATTTACTCTTTGACAGTAATTTCACAGAATATTTTTTAAAAGTTTGGGAATTCCTGGGCTCCATGTGAGTTGTTGGACCAAAACTAGCATCTCTTAGATGGTATTGGCTAGGTAAAGGAGTGCAATTATTCATAATACAAAGGTGGACTAAAACACATCAGGGGAGCTGTTAAGATCTTCAGAGAGCTCATGGGACCGATTACTGCAGGCATGATCTCTATCAAAACAACATGCACAAGCCACGAGGAACTAAATAATCTAACCTACATCAAAACAAAAATCACTGCAACTAATGGGATTTGTTTACTGTTTGACACCAGGGCTGAAAAGTTATACAAGAAATACACAACCAACAATAATAGCGAGCTAATTAAAATTTCAAATTAGAGTGAAGCATTGTTCAAAGTACCAAAAAAACATCACTATCCTTTCTGTGACCTGTGTGACCACTATTAAACCGCATCCATATTTAAACATGCATGAATTTGAAAGGGCTTATCAGCCCTGCCCTGATCCCGACCCCATCACCTTCCTCTTTATGTAAGAGGGAGAACACAAAGCACCATCCACACACACATCACTGTGGTTCACTGGGCTGCAGAACTGTCTACAGGGGTCTCCAAACTTGTTTCATTCGGGAGCTACTTTTTAAAAATGAAAGCGGCTGAGAGCTACCAATGTCATACAGTACTTAAATCTCTTAAATAATGTATCAATCCAAACTGTTACACACAGCGCTTTTAAAATGTGCTGGAAATATTAAAAAAGTACTGATACACACACACTGAAATAATTTTACCAAGTTTTATGACAAAAGCCAACAAATAAAATTTGATTTGCCTAACATTGAAATAAAACATTTAAAAAAATCATGGCCAGATTTTAAACTAACAAAAAATATTCATAACATGTTATCTACTGACATGTACTATGTTCAAATAAAGTTTTTACCATTTAAAAAAAATTAAATTATAACATATCAGCCTTTAAATCTTTTTCAGAATGATAAAATTAATTTTATCTGCTCCATAAACAGTTCTACAAGCTAATGTGCATTCTAAAATTCTCAACATAACAAGGTAGGCTATTTTCCATTAAGATTTACAACAAAAATTTGATCTGATTTTCGCATTGGTCTGAACAAAACTATATCAGATAAATTGAATGAATTTGTAAATCCACAGTTTGACAGCAGAGGGCGCTTATGAACTGCAGAACAGAGCTGTTTCAACGGTAACCTCTGTAAACAAAGCAGCGCTTCTAAACACTGCTTTTTTACACGTACACAGAGGGAAGATGGAAAGCAAATGCCATCGAAACGTTTCTGACGACAGTCGGTTTCCTATTATGCATTCACACAAATAATTAAATCATATATTCTTTCATATAATTCCCCTCAGCAGTCTGCCTTCAGTCATTTCTTCACACAAAACGAAACTACTCTATGTGTGGCGCCTGCGTGAGACTCTTAATAATTTTGATTAAAGCTGAACTGTATTTACGGAGTTTTTCAAATCGCGATAATCAAATACGGTTTTAATGATAATTAAAATGCGTAACGGGATCATTAAAATAACCTCACGGCTGATATGTCAATATGTCTTGGTGAGCTACCTCCAATCAGGCTGCGAGCTACGTGTTGGAGACCCCTGCACGGGGTATTTAAAACCTTCAGCCGGTGTGCTGGAGACAACAGCTCTCATATATGCACTGAACACACTATCTTCTGTGAAATGAAAAACCAAAAAAACAACAAAACCAATCTCATTACTTGTAAGTACAATAAATGTTGCTGTGTTACTCTAAAGCTCTTCAAACCAGCCCTGCAGCCCTAAACAGCCTGTGGATCTTGATAATGGCATCACTGAGAAACTGCCCTGATAAAACAGCATATTTTCAGAGAAAACAACTTCTGAAGAAACACCCTGAGGGAAAGAAGAAACTTAATTTTCTGAACATTAACCCTTTACAAAAAAGTAATATGGCAGTACCATGGGACAGTAACTGTATCAGATGATACACTAATAGTGTTTCCCCTGCCATTATCTTAGGAGGGCGGTCCGCCTCCCAACGGCACCCCCTGCCACCCTTGACTTATATTTTCTTAGTTAAGATCATGGGTTGGAGCCAGTCCCGTAGCTACGGGTGGGCCCGGGCCCACACACTTTCATCTGTGGCCCACCCAATGAGAAGTTGGTAATTTTCTAAATGGATGTAATTTATTAAACGACACTAATAAACGTCTTATTTCACTGTAACGTTATATATTTAAAAAATATATTAAACGCTTGTTTTCATGGTCAATTACAGGTTGTTTCTTAGTTTTCCCTCTTCCTATATGTGCATCACGCTTGTCAAAATGATGATTCGTCCATTTCTGTTAGTCCCACCCACAATGTTATGTTTACCACGTAAGGATATAATAGTAAAATGCGCGCGTTTGTGAAGTTATATTTGAAAATAGCTGAGTTAAGCAAACATAAATCAGATCAATTCTTTAAAAAGTAAAAGTCTTAGCAATAAATCCAGACCGTCTACAAATGAAACAGTTGCTGGATTTATTCTTCATTTGTCTTTTTAAAATGTCGCAATAAATAACGTATCGTCGACTTCATATGGTGATATTATCATATTGCGAGATTTTGATATCGTTACATCCCTAGTATTTACACATTACTCCAAAGTATTTAAAAAAAAAAGGACAATGGTAAAACCTGGTTTGTTAATTTGTGGACAGGCATTCAGTAATAATCACAAATCTCAAATTGCATTAGAAATGTTGTTTAGTTGCATTCAAAATGATCGTTTTGTATGTGTTTTTTTTTTTCATTTACTTTGAAAAAATAGTGCAGAATGTTATGCTTTCTATAGTGCAGAACATCGGCATAACATTAAAATAATTATCAGCTTATTGGTATTGGGTAGAACTGCAATATCAGCGCAGTCATAAATCACTCAATGTTGCTGTGCAAGTAGACTGACAAGAAAGCCACTGAAAGTCAAGTAGTATCAACTGGGTCCGACTATGACAACCCGAGCATTCCCTTTTTCATCACAATAACATGGCACACAAGCCTACACTTAGAGGTCAGAGGAAACTTTCCAACTACTTAGAATATACACTCAAGAATGTCCTCAGGGCGAAGCGGGGGCTGTCTTGACACAGCGAGAAAGAAATGTGGACAATCCTTGCCAACATAACGGAAACCTGACGCAGGCAGAACAACTACAGCTGATTTCCAGCAAAGAGCATTTCCTCTTCAAACACAGACATGCCGCTTTCACGACAGCAGGTGCTGACCAGCGCAGGAAATCTGAAGTCAGCTGAGTGTGCATGAGTGTAGTGTGTGTGTCAAAGGCAACTTTCTCTAATCCATCAAGTTGCTGGGGTGTCCAAAGTAAGTGTGTGGTCCGTACAAATATTGGTAAATAAGGCACGGAATGGACGTAAGCATCGCTCCATTTTTAGATTGCCTCTCTAAATAACACATCTTTGAATACTTCAGCAGTGAGAGTGATGGTGGCTCATCAAAAGACATTGTAGACAAGTAGCATATAAGTAAATGACAAAACATCGTAGACGTAGCATATATGCAAATGACAAATAGATAAACATCTGTCTCTAGACTAACAACATAAAGGCCAAACTAAAAGCTAGCCTATATTCTGAGCACTGTATTATCTTATAATGCAGGGTGTAACACACACACACTGCATTATAGGATATATTATAATTATATATATATATATATATATATATATATATATATATATATATATATATATTATGTATTATAATTATATGATACTTATGATACTATTATAATTATATGATATGATATTTTATACACAAAAACATACATATACATAACCTACCGTTAAAATGTTTGGGCCCAGTCTGATTTTTTTTTTTGTTTGGGGGAAAAAAAGAAAAGAAAAGATTTTCCTATTCAAAGAATCCTGCGAACTGGAATTTTAGGGTCAGTGCTTTTTTATCTATTTAGTTTTTCAATTTTTTCAGAAAGAAATGTATGTATTAAATTGCTCAAGATGATAGTAAAGACTTTTATACTATGCTAAAAAAATTATTCAAAGAATCCTGAGAAATATGTATTAAGCTTTTCAACAGTGTTAATAACAACAAATGTTGTTTTAGCACCAAATCAACACGTCGCAATGATTTCTGAAGGATCATGTGACTGAAGCCCGGAGTAATGGCTGCTAAAAATTCAGCTTTGCTGCCACAGGAATAATATTTTAAAGTGTCTTTTAAATTGTAATAATATTTTCAAATGACTGTTTTTATTGTATTTCTGATTAAATAAATGCAGCCTGGTGAGCATAAGAGACATAAAACATTGAAAAGCATCTTCTAATTTCCAGCCACTAAAAAGACGCTGTTTGTGCATTTCAGTTAAGGGCAGATCCATGGCCTGGATCACCGTATGCTGTCCAAGTCAACCATGGGAAAACACAATAATCAGGTTCTAACAGGACAAACACACTAAAGCACAAGCTGTACTCTAAAACAAAAAGTCCCTAATGGACAGTAGCAGACAGCTTAACAAACAGGTGACCTTAGCAGAAAGCAAGATCCTGTAGCTACCAAAGAAAATAATTACTAATAACAATAAGACAGAACTCAGGAGACTGTGGTTGTCACTATATGGCAGTGGAAGTGTTTTGGTCATTCGTGCTGTTGAAGCACAGCTGAATTAACAGCTCTTGACACTCCCTCCCCTCACGTCCACATCAGCACCTCTGCCACATCCATTCCATCTCATTGCCGAGGAAGACTGACAAAGAGATGTCTGCACCAACTACAAAGACGTGCGTTATACAGCCGTACAGAGGGCTGAACTCTACATGGGCGTGAAGTTCACCTCTATTTCCTTCATAAGCCTGGATGAGCTGATAACACACTGGTTGTCCTGCTGTGATGGGGGTTGTTTGAGATACACCATACTGTGATCCAAACTACTATCTCACAATAATTTAACAAAGCAACTAAATAAGTAAGATATAAAAATGTAGATCTAAAAATGTAAAACTTGATTTAAACTTTATCAATAACAGTGGTGATACCAATACAAGTCAAATAAAAATATTACATGAATAAAATTAATTTATTAATAATTTTGAGCATAATTTAACTAATTATAATTTTCATACATTGACTTTGAATGAAAAAAAAAACGACACACTTGGAAGTCAATGGGCACAAACTGTTTGGCTACCAACATTCTTCAAAATATCTTCCGTGTTTCACAGAAGAAACAAAGACATATACAGGTTTGGAACAACAGTAGTAAATGATGACAGAATTGTCATTTCTGGTGGACTATTCTTTTCAACACAGTCTATTGTTTTTCAGTAATGTGTACAAACTGAAACGTTTACAGAATTTGACAGGCTGGTGTTCTTGGCCCAGACTTCAATTTTTTGTATGATATTACCTACTATGAAATATAGTTTCTCTGGTCTGATCAAGCATGAGCCAACTGAATGAAATGCTAACTGCACAAACAAATGGATGCTTTAATGTTCTGTTTGCCTTGATGGTTCAACATAAATGTCTGATTCTGAAAGGAAACCATTGATGGTCTACAAGTAGGTTTAGTGTGGCTGTTCAGCACCAACACACTTCATTAGATGCCTCTTCATAAAGGGAAGCATTGATAGAACACAATGGCAGAAAGAAGACAGAGAGAGTAGAGCAGAGCGATACAGAATAAGAGACAGAAACAAAGAAAAGGCCAGAATTAGAAAGAAACCCAGCTCAAACAAGCCAGTACAATTTCAAAAGGTTTGTAATCTCAGGCCAAACAATGTTTTTAAACATATAATTTGCTGAAACAGAATATAAAAATGCACAAATGGAATTTGGTAAAACATTCAGAGTCTGCAGAAATTTACAGAGCTTTCGATGTGCACAAATTTGTTTGACAAAAGTGAATCTCTGACCCTAATTGGTGACTTACGGGATAACACTTGATATGACTAAACACTGAGATCAATAAAAAGGCCAGGATCAATGCTTGAGATCCTTATAGCCCTGCAATTAAATACATGAACACATAAAGGTACAAGAATGAATAATAATAGGTATTCTCTTGTGTGTATATGTATATTTATACAAATAAGGAATCATAAGAGAGGATATGACTCCAGCCCTATGCTAATATAACCAACATGAAAAACGTGAGGATTTACACAATTATGCACAATGAACTAAGATTAAAACTAGGTGTTTACATTTGTGGGAGGAAAATGATTTTGAATCCCATTCACTGATCGTGAGAAATGATGATCATGTCTTAACATGATCTGAAGCTCGTAACTATATCTTGTCTAAGTTTCCAACACAAAAACAAACAATGGCACATGATGAGCTATTATTGTCATACAAGCACATAGGTCTATTCAGAGGACAGAAACCACTCATTTAGTAAGACTGACAAAAGCACAAGGCCAAAGAGATGGGTTACATAAAAAGATAGCGCTCTTTCCCCCACTATTTAGTTACAATACAGCCGTACACAAAACCACAGGCTGCTCTGTTCATGCTCAAGCAGTGGAACAGCACATCTAATGCAGTGGCATTGAAAAAAAAAAAAATCAAGCAGAGGAAAGAAATGGGCAAATTCAGCACCTTTGTGAGATGTTGTTCATGTTTTTTTAATAAAGTGACAAGTGACGTGACATACGGCCAAGTATGGTGACCCATACTCGGAATTCGTGCTCTGTATTTAACCCATCCAAAGTGCACACACACAGCAGTGAACACACACACCGTGAACACACACCCGGAGCAGTGGGCAGCCAATGCTGCGGCACCCGGGGGGCAGTTGGGTGTTCGGTGCCTTGCTCAAGGGCACCTCAGTCGTGGTATTGAGGGTGGAGAGAGCGCTGTACATTTACTCCTCCCACCTACAATCCCTGCCGGCCCGAGACTCGAACTCGCAACCTTTGGATTACGAATCCGACTCTCTAACCATTAGGCCACGACTTCCCCGATATGTTAAGTATGCAATAATAATAAAAAAAATTAAAAAAATAAAAACTATAAATAATTTAGGCAATTTATAAACAAAAGGGTGAATTCAGAACATCTTTGCAGGATGTTGTTCATTTGTCTATGTAAAGTATACAATAAAATGCAGAATAAAATGACAAAAAAATTAATACGTTTTAAAATACATGCAATCTACAATAAACAAAAATGGGTTAATTCACAGCACCTTTGTGAAGCATGCAGCAAAAATCAGAAAAATGCAATAAAATAAAATATAAATTAGAAAAATAATATAGATATATTAAAATATAGGCAACTGGAACAAACCGGAAAAAGTCCTGCATACTGTCATAGGTTGCAAATGCTATTCAATATCAATGTTTAAATGAACAGATTCATGTCTGAAGAAGGCCTTTGAATGAAATGTTTAATAACAACAATGCAAAATACAGTTTCATGGATGTTAAGAAATATTTATGGTCAGAAAATTGGATTAACTGATAAGACCTGATCCAGTTTAATCAATTCAAAACTACTGACAATTATGGAAGTTCAAGAAGTTATGGAAGTTATGGAATTATGGAAGTTCATTTTTGGCCTTGACTGCAACGCACGTGGTAGAAGATAAAAGGCCACTCAGAGGTGTACTAAACTCTCTGATGATTTTATCAATAAATATTTGAGAGGTTAAAAGCTGTGGAAGTTTTAGGAGAGAGGATAAGGGAGGGCAACAGCTGGGCAGAGAGACAGAGGTGGAATGTTGCCAACTAAATCAGAGTCTCGTCTTCTGGAAGCTTTAGTAGCTTAAGAGAGACAGACTACAGCAGCCGCTCTCTGCATGCAATCATTCCCCCGCTGTACTCTGGTATCCCATCACCCCCTGCGTCAACAACATCATGGCGCTCTCCTACTGCCAGCCTGGCTCTGTGTACATCACACGCCGTTCAGCGACAGGCAAGTGGGCCGCACATGCTAAATAATCACACTGCAGTGAGGGAGGGGGAAAATCAGGCGCAGCTGAGGACTGAAGAGTCGACAGTGCTGTGGTGTTCAAAAACAGAGGATGGAGTGATAGAGTAAGGTGAGGAGACAGAGACTATAGGAGCTTGAATAATGCAAACTGACAGGACAGAAAAAGCATGAAAAAAAGAGAAGAAATACAGAACAGATGAAAGAGAAAGTGAAGAGATGATCCGTTGGATGTACTGCCATTTAATTAAACTGAATGTATAAGAGGATTGCTGATCTTCACTTCTAACTATCTACTAAAATCTAGCATTATATTTATATTATATATAGTGTTCAAGCAATATTCATTTTTTTATTTAGAGCAAGAGTGCTGTTAGTCAATATAAAGTAAATAATACAATTTAATAAAAGTTTAGTTCACACAAAAATGACATGAAGGTGAGTAAATGATGATCGAATTCACCAAAGCTGCATTTATTTGATCAAAAACACAAATGATTTAAAAAAAAAAATTAATATATTTTAAAGTGCAATTCATTCCAGTGATGGCAAAGCTGCAATTTTAGCGCCTCAGCTCAACAGACTAAATATATGCACCATATAACATATTCATTATAAATTTTACTGTTCTTCAATTTTCAATTTGTTTGAATAAATCCATCAAGTTATGTCAGCCACCATTATTTTTATTTTTCAAAAAAACAAATTGAAGTGGAAATATTATTTAATTGTAACTTTATTATTTTAAAAACATCATTAAGTGTAATTTTAACAAATCAGTCAATTTTAACCTTCAATATAATATTAATGTACCAACTGACTCTCATGTAGGCCTATATTTTACAGCATTAGTTGAGAGATTTGTTTTTCCTTGAGAACATTTTTCATGTACTGTACCTGATATATACAGTGGTGTGAAAATGTGTTGGCCCTCTTTCCTGATTTTTATTTTTTTTGCATGTTTGTCACACTTTAATGTTTTAGATCAAACACATTTAAATATTAATCAAAGATAACACAAGTAAACACAACATGCAGTTCTTAAATGAAGGGTTTTTTATGACGGGAAAACAAAACCCAAACCCACATGGCCCTGTGTGAAAAAGTGTTTGCCTCACTTGCCTCAGTTAAGGTCAGTGTTCATGACTCCACCATAAGAAAGAGACTGCCATGCAGGCCATTTTTGCAAATGAGTTCCAAGACGAAAACCACTGATGAGCAAAAAGAACATAAAGGCTCATCTTGGTTTTGCCAGAAAACATCTTGATGATCCCCAAGACTTTTGGGAAAATACTCTGTGGACTGACGAGACAAAAGTTGAACTTTTGGGAAGGTGTGTGTCCCATTACATCTGGTGTAAAAGTAACACAGCATTTCAGAAAAAGAACATCATACCAACAGTAAAATATGGTGGTGGTAGTGTGATGGTCTGGGGCTGTTTTGCTGCTTCAGGACCTGGAAGACTTGCTGTGATAAATGGAACCATGAATTCAGCTGTCTACCAAAAAATCCTTAAGGACAATATCCGGCCATCTGTTCGTGACCTCAAGCTGAAGCGAACTTGGGTTCTGCAGCAGGACAATGATCCAAAACACACCAGCAAATCCACCTCTGAATGGCTGAAGAAATACAAAATGAAGACTTTGGAGTGGCTTAGTCAAAGTCCTGACCTGAATCCTATTGAGATGCTGTGGCATGACCTTAAAAAGGCGGTTCATGCTCAAAAACCCTCCAATGTGGCTGAATTACAACAATTCTGCCAAGATGAGTGGGCCAAAATTCCTCCACAGCGCTGTAACAGACTCATTACAAGTTATCGCAAACGCTTGATTGCAGTTGTTGCTGCTAAGGGTGGCCCAACCAGTTATTAGGTTTAGGGGGCAAGCACTTTTTCACACAGGGCCATGTGGGTTTGGATTTTGTTTTCCCTTCATAATAAAAACCTTCATTCAAAAACTACTTGTGTTATCTTTGATTAATATTTAAATTTGTTTGATGATCTGAAACATTAAAGTGTGACAAACATGCAAAAAAATCAGGAAGGGGTCCAACACTTTTTCACACCACTGTATCCAAAATAATCAATATTGAATTGAATCGCAAGCTTGTGAATGAGAATCGAATCGAATTGTGAAATGTGTGTCAAAACCCAGCCCTAGACCAGTGCTTCATTTCCCAAGAGAATCATAAGCCTTGCTCATAGAAACCATATACGCCAATGTTCTCTAGTGATCAACTAAAGCTCACAATGCTTCTGGAAAATGTAGGCATGTGTATGACGTAAATGTGGTAAATTTCCTAGGGATTTTAAGGTCTAGGCTAATTTTCTACCACAAAACAGTCTAATAAATAAAACAAACTGTTTACAAATCATTTGAAAGTGGATTTAATCAGGATGGCAATAGCCAGCCATTATGCCAAAAAGCTTGTTCCCAATGCCATATGGCTTTTGTGTCAGAAATATGGAAAACAGTAAAAAAAAAACAGAAAAAACTAAAATGTTTTTGTTCAACTTCGGAAGCAAAACAACACTTAACAATAAAGGGAGGTGCCATACACAACAGTTGCTTTCTATGAAAGTCACATCTACCCCCCACTATTATGAAGTCAAGGGTGGTACAAAAGCTTACATCAGCTCATGAACAAACAAAAAAGACAGTTTCTTGCCCTCCTTATCTCCCCCCTCCATTTTCCTCTCTCCCCAGTCAGACACATTTCCTCTCTAAGCTGCTTAAAGACAGAATGTTCTGCTGTTCTTAAGCAACTTGAGGGGTTTGCTACAATTTTTTTTTACATACATTTCCAGGACTGTGTGACGGATATCAGGCCTCATTGTGTGAAACCAGAGCTGTGTGCCTTTCAGTTTAACTGAGAACGCATTAATTTGAAATGAGTTTGAATAGAGGTAGATGCAGATGCAGAAAATACAGATAGATGCAGAACTGTAATTCAAATTTAAGCAGAATTAAAATGGAAAGAAATTCAAAGAAATGTATATAATAGTTCTAAGTGTAGTTTGCCACAACAAATATAATCATTCAGTATGATTTACCCATAAACATGTTATCATATACAGAACATATGGCATATGTCCAGGCACAACAGACATTAATTTTTGCTTATTTTATATAAAAGTCGCCAATATACTGCTTTATAGCTCACTAAGCATCATAGAAAAACCAACCAGCATAGAATTAATGAAATATGGAACCCTTTGATACACAAATTTGCTATTAGTACAAATTTAGCTCAATACATCACAAAATGAACATTACATTTTTATTTCTATAAAGTAATCTGAAAACATTTTTGTGTTGTGGCAAAATGAAAATCTCTTTTGATCATTGCACAGGTATAAAATAATATATTCCACATATTTGGGAATAAATAGGTATAATTAGTCCACATTAATGATTAAACTTGTTCTGGACTAGTTAAACTAAAGAAGTTAAATTCAACTTGCTAAATCTCTCTTTGAATTGCAATACAATAAATCATTTTTCCTGTCATTCCAATTCAAATTCCAATGTATCATCCAGTAGGGTGTGGCCAATTCAGTATAAATTCATCATGAACTGAGAGAGAATTTTAAAATTCTGAATTTTGCCCAACCCTGCTCCCCTGGTTAAGAGTGACATTCATTACACCTCAGTAAATAATTGACTCACTAATTTTAAAAACGAGCAGGACGCTTGGGTTAAGATGAATAGACAATTGATTTATAGGCAACATCTAGAGGCTTAGTGCTATGCTACATGTACTTGCCAAAACAAATTCATCTAGATCCTGCATAGTAAAAGAGTGTCGACAGCATTTTGTCCTTCACTGGCTAAACAGGTCCTTTGGATTGAAAGTCTAGACACCATTAATGATCACATAAACAGCACTGTGGAGCAAACATGTCAGTACATGACTTACTCTTTGATAGGGCACAAAAGCCTTTATTAATCAGTTTTAAACTCTACAACACCATTAGAATAGAAACGCTTTTAATTCAGGTTAACCTATCACTTATCAAAAATGTGAAGGAATGACCACAACCAACAGGACAAAAGTTTTTTATTGTGTACAAACCAAAAAGTGGTGAACTAAAAAGACTACGCAACTTCTGGAAGAGTCAGATAATCAATTCTGTTTTACTACAACCAACACCATGGTGAAGCCAGGGCTGTCAAGCAAGGCTGTCAAAGCTTGTAGAGTAACCGAATCAGCATTACTTCAAAGGCCAAACTGTTTTCTGATATGGACACACATCACACGTGAAGAGCCAACCTCACCCAAACCCTGCCTGAATACTTTCCACATTACTCCCAACATCAATTGCTGTCTACTGTCAAGGCTGGTGCTTGTGAATAAAATGCGGTGTGAGCAAATTCATTTGTTCTCAGGCAGTTGCAAGCAAGTACTTACTGACATCCAGCAAAACCTGACGTTGACAAAACACTTTCCTGAAATAACACTCCTAGCATTACTAAGAAAACTATTAGGGTTGGGCAATATATATCAAACAATCATAATATATTCACAATGATTTTGCTGCTAACATTAAATAAAGAAACGTTGCGAATATTGCAATGATTTCTTTTCATGTGCTTTTTATTTGGCCATTAAAGTGAAAGTGAAGCAGTCAGTCAAGTGTACATTATTTAGGAAAATAACTTCCATTTTAATAAAAAAAAAATAACAAACATGATAAATGTAACCATTTTAAAGAAAAAAGGTTGTTTTGTTATAGCTTTTGGAGCAGAAAAGGTCTATCACATCGTGTAAGCACCGCATTTAAATTAATTTTGTGTTGTCATATGCTTGAATGGCTTAAAACACTTTAATATTTAAACTGACAAGGCTTAAAACAGTGAGAATGATAAACTTTGAGGAAGCAGCACTGGCCCAATCGTTCAGATAGGTGATTAGTTAAACACTTCGGCCTGTTAACTGCAGGAAAGCTAATTGTATTCGCAGGGGAACATAAAATACGATACATACAACTGGTGAACCAGTCAATGTAATGCATATGTCTGAATGGTCTGACATAATAAAATACGACATGAATGATACATGAATGAAGCGTTGTTTGTTCACATCAAGTTGCGCCTCGCATCATGAAAACAATGTTTGGGATACCTCGATCAAAACTTAGCCTATAGACAGTTTGATGTAGAATATTCATCCAAATTATGGTGAAAACCAAATTATTTGTGTGTTAAAATAACATTTGTGTGTTCAAAATGTAAAGAAATGCCTATATTACTCTACTGGCCATCGGAGAGAACCAACCCTGTGACGTCACACGCTGTGGTACTGCAAGACGGCGGCACCCTTGCTCCAAAAGCTATAACAAAACAACCTTTTTTCTTTAAAATGGTTACATTACTCGTGTTTGTAATAAATTTTTTTAATCAAAGAGGAAATCGCTTTACTAAATAATGTAAACTTAGTAATGTAAACTGACTGCTTCACTTCCACTTTAAGTTGCTATAACACAAGTAGTGGTCGACCGATATGGGTTTTTCGACAGCCGATGCCGATATCTTGGAAAGCAGGGTGGCCGATGGCCGATATAATTTTAATTAAATAATTTGAAAATGGATTAAAAAATAAAGGTGTAAAATAAACACATTAGATGACAAAGCATTTTTCACAAATAAATAAATATTTATTAAAAATATAATTAAAAAGAAAGTAAACACTGTAACCAACAGGGCACTAGTGATGGGAAGTTCGGATCATTTTACTGACTTGGACCTTTGAGTCTCGTTCAGCAAAATGAACGAATCTTTTTGAGTCATTTCGGTCATTTTGTTCATTTTAGCAAAATATAATTAAAATGTTACGTGCTACTTCCCTAACACATCTACTACTTATGCAAACGTTGATCACACTACAAACAATACAAAACTATAATGGTATAAGAAACAGAAAAAAAATTATTCATTGTTTACCTGGGTCTTTAGTCTAGGATTAGACTCTTATCTGACAAGTCTTCGGGTTTGAGTTGTTCGTTCATCACGTTACAACCCCATAAACTTAGTTTATGAGGCTGTCACGTGATGAACAAACGACTCAAACCCGAAGACTCGGGAGATGAACTAATCAATTCTCTTTCCGGCTCAGACTGCATAGGTTACGCGTATGGGGCTGTCACATGATGAACGAACGAGTCAAAAAACCCGAAGACTCGAAACAGGTGAACTAATTCAGTGCAGAACCTATAGGATGTTGCGCATGCGTGACTGAACGAATCACTCCCCGAGACGACTCGTTCTTCCCGAGTCACATATGACAATAGGCAAATGCATAAAGCGCAGCACAATTTGAAATCACGTGTTTAAAATTTAAACCATTCAATTCACATGGATCGACCATCACGCAGAGAACACACGATCATGCAGGATACAAATGCACACTTAAAGATCTCACAGCTGGATCTGACTAAATTTGCAAGGTCTGTGAGATTAAATGTTCATTAGACATTCAAAGATTTGTTTAAATGATGTATTTGCTGAATGCTGACAGCAAACGAGAAAGTATTATAATGTTTACCTTTAAAAGCGATCGTTATACTACTTTTTGTATATTTAATTACTTTGTTTAAGAGTTCTATCTGATTATTAGACAGACTTCTATCCGTATTAGACAGAACTGTTAATGACGACAGCGAACTAGTAGAGGGAGAATGTGAGCACTGTGTGCTCAGGTGCTGCCGCTCTCACCGCTGTAAGATAAACTGTCCAAACAGAAAAACGCATCGGCCGATGCCGATATTTGAAAAATGGTTATGTGCAAACAGTGAGAAACTGCTTGCAGTGTGCGCATGTAAAAAAAAATAATAATCAATTCCGATTTGAAGTTTGTGACATATAAACGCGCACATCAACCCGATCACTTTATTTAGCATTCATGTAAACACTACATTCAGATTCATCAATCGGAATGAATTCAGTCCGATTGAACCAAATATTTTGCATGTAAACGTAGCCTCTGATTTAAACCTGACTGCATTATTAATCAGTTCGAACTAGGGCTACAAAACGATTAATCGCAATTAATCACATTCAAAATAAACACATATGAATATATATTTTTAATTGTATGTATATTTGTACTTGTATACAATTTATATTATTATTATTATATAAATCTAACATATTTTTTCTTAATATACAGATGTGTGTATTTTTATATACATAATAAATATACACAGTACACACACATATATATGTAAACAAACTTTTATTTTGAATGTGATTAATCGCGATTACTCGTTTTGCAGCCCTAGTTCAAAATGTGATTTGAATCATTTCAATCTACTTTGTTATAGTGTCTGTTTGGTTGAAATGAAGGAGTGGGGAAAAAATAATGAAGAAAATACAGATAAATATTAAATTACATCAGTAGATGAATGAATGAATGAATGATGCATTTATATAGCGCTTTTATTGTGTATTGTTGTACACCCAAAGCGCTTTACAATCATGTGGGGGGGGGGGGGGTCTCTCCTCACCCACCACCAGATAAATATTGAATTATATCAAAAAGTTGATAACAGAGACAACATTTCAGAGATATCACCCAGTCTTAATTGCTGTAATGAAATACTATCCATCCATGGAATCACACAGCAACTGGCTGAAACATGAGACTTTATAAAAGAATCATCCTTCAGATGGGTTCAAATGAGGTCGTTCATGAAAAATGTGATTCTAGTGTTTTTCAATCTAACATTCAAATCATGTGACTCCAAAACCTTGAGCTGACCTGCGACCTTCAGCATTAGGTTTCTTCTCAAAAGAAGAATTCACACTACATTCATGATGTTACAGCATTAAAATGTATACAAAACACAACAGAGCTAAGCTTCATGACGCTAACCGCTTGACATAACTGCTACTCTATGTTTACAAGATGCTTGAGGAAGTGACATCAAAGATAAACAGGCTCTGAACACAGTCAAAATAATATACCACCATCAACAAAACCTACGCAGAAAAAACAAAACAAAACAAAACAAAAAATCAGGCAGCTCTGACTCAGCACTATTAGGCAAAGCTATTAGGTCAAGGAGAAATATTTGAAATACAAATCTCACATGGATGCTTCTTAAGAGGATTTTTGGCATGATTCCCATTAAACACTTTATCTCCATTCATTGCCAGTGTTAGCGTTTGATTCTAGGACATGGAACCAGTAATCGAGTATAAGCCATCTTATTTCACCCTACAGCCTTCTTAAATGTCTACTGTAGACAGCATTCAATATAAGACGCCTATTGCATAAATAATCATGTATAAAAATAATAATAAGATTATGGTTAGTCATATAATTTCATCTTGGCCTGAATTCTTCGAACACAAGGCCAGAACAAAAATGAATATCACCAATTAGCCTATCATCTACACCTTTAAAGGCCCAGTTCACCAAATAAATAAATCAGTTTTTACTGATCTTCACTTCAATCCAAAAGGACGTCCTTTCTTCCATGAGGAACTATGAAAACCTTTTTGCATTAGATGTAACTACACAGAAAACAACTGCATAGACATTTAACTAAACTATCATTTTGGGTTCAACAGAAGTCATACAGGTTTGGAACAATATGAGGGTGAATAAATGATGACCAAATTTCCATTTCAGGGTGAATGAATGCTTTAATCATCATCTAAAGACATGGACACAAAGTGAAGTCTCTCATTGTGTCTGATCTTGAAATGTCAACATGAAGGGTTGTAAATGTTCCAGTGACCTCAAAAGCCAGCTGTTTCGCTCAAGGGATCGATTCAGGCCCTCAATTCTATGCCAGACAACTGCCTGAAGGAGAATTCCAAAAAAAAAAAAAACCTTTCTTTATAATCCATAATACCCAATCCAATTGAAACACCACCCTGCACCCTTTGCTGCCATCAAACCTGCAGAAATTTACGGTTAAGCATCTAAATGTTATTAAAAAAAGTCTCTTACCTTGAAGTTGCTGGAGTTAACCCAAGAGGTGGCGATACCGTCCACCATTTTATCCAGCGCAGTCTGGTCACTCTCCAGGTCGTGAAACTTGTCAGCATCTGTGATGTAGTCGATGAGCTCGGGACCCATCTGCAACCTGCGGGCCACATCCTTCTGTAGAACCTGGGTCAGACAGTATTCCATATTGGGCTCCATGGCCTATGATGTCCTGCCACCACCCGTGTGGCAGTGGAGAGGAAAAACAAAATAAAAAAATAGGCCTTTAGCGTGTGCAATCCAGGCAAAACAAGAGCACACACTTATTAATATCCTGTGTTGATGAACACTATGAGTGCCACAGGCTGGCAAGAAGCTGAGCAGTAGGGATGTCGACACAGGAATGCAAACGATGCACCATATGTGCCTAGACAACAGCTGATGAGGACTGCGAATTCTCCTTTTTGTCCGTTTAGGAGGCAGCCAAACCACTAGCAGCAGCAGAAGCGCTCTTGGTTGCGGTGGAGCAGCAGGAGTTGTGGTAACTAGAGCAGGAGAGAGAGGGTCCGGCGGAGCATTGCTTCATAATTCAGAGGTCCTCCCTGCTCAGGATGAGAAAAGAGAGCTGTTAGCCGAGTACCACCTCTGGATATCAAATGCCAGTGCGGTTGGACCTGCATTTTTGTCAGCTCAGATCAGCAGCCACTTACGAGAAAAGTAGAAAAGTCCTTTGATGGTGACATAACTCAAAGTCTGGCTTGCATTCTTTTAACTATTTATTTGCTGACCACACATCAAATGCACGGCTTTGTGGGATACAGTAAGAGAGGAATTCCACTCATATTAAAGGGGTAGTTCACCCTAAAATTTAATTAACTCGTCTTTGTCATTTTAAACCCATCTGATGTTAAACAAAAAGGAAAAACACCATAAAAGCACTAGGGGTCGACGATGAGCCGATACAATTATTTAATTTTTGAAACGCGCTATTTGGCTCTGATGCAGCCTGTCGGAACTCACCACTCTATGGCCGAGAACAGTCTGCGCCTACCGCGCATCTGATTTGTTGGGAGTCATGAGTCCAATCAACGTGGAAGACTAAAGGCACTCTCACACCGAAAGCGCTTGCTAACTGGTGCTGCTTCATCACGCGTATCGGTTGTCTCTCAAAGGCAGCAGCAGATGTTGCTCAAGTTGCAATAAATCACAATTCACTACACTGAAGTTGCAAAACACCTCAATATTATCAATTTATGGTTTCCGCGCTGGGGAAAACGCGGACGGAATCGCGGAATTCAGTCATATAAATGGAATTTACTGTATAACGCGGAGTCACGGAATTAGTCAAAGTTTGGATGAATTAATCAAAAGTAGGTCAGTACACCTAAATCGACTCTTAATATGGACTATCTGTAAACATTAAGCCGCAAAAAGACTATTTAAATATGAATTCTGCATGTCTCTGTATATGTTAATGGCACAGACGCGCGGTTTTGATTACCCCCCCACACACGCTCGCGGTGTTTTCAGCATCTGCCGTCTCACTAAATGAGGACATAAATACATGAACAACATCCCCAAAAAAACTCTGAGAGTTATGCTGCGTTCCAGGCAGGTTTTTGAGCCCGTAAGTCACGACTTCAAACCACGACTCAAGACTTTGTAGCGTTCCAGGCAAGTCACGCCAAACTGCCTGAGTGCAAGGAATTGTGGTAGCTAGATGTAAGCAAACCAGCAAAGCGGACGGTACGGGGCTATTTTACGTTATTTGTATATTTAGAAATGCATCTGTAGGGGCTGCCATTGTTGTTTCGCAGGCTATGTGACGTCAGAGCGCGGAACTGGGAGTACATCGATCTAGTACGAGTTCATGGGTGGGAAGTCATGGGTTTGACTGCCGTTCCAGTGCACTTTCACTGGTAGAAGGTTGGAAAAACACGGGTTACGGGTTGCCTGGAACGCAGCATTACTTCATGAGCCTTTGACTGTTTCATTTGAGTAAAACGATCGTCATATCATACATAGGCTAAAGAAACTTAAGAGGTCCTCATGGCAACCCGTCAAAATAAAAGTTTGGTTTATCTACTAACACTACTACAATTATTACAACTTTTGTTTAAAAGAATAATCACACAATACGCTATTTCTTCCATGTTTTTATTATAGTAAACCCATTTGTTTGGGTTTTTGTAAACCCCAAAAATAGAGTTTAACTCTCATTTGATTAAAATATAAATTAAATTAATGTTTTATGCGTTCATTTGCACTGCACTGTAAATTAAAACTAATGGAAATTACTGTCACATAGACCAATATTAAGATACTGTCACATAGGCCAAGATTAGGATGACAGAAATTGTGACATTTCAATAGGCTATTGAACCAAGTGTGCCTTTAACAGGTTATTAGTGTTATAGTTTCATTAAAATATTTGCGGTCTTCTTCACAACTTCTACAATGGCGCTATGAAGACAATTAAAATATTTACACTTATTATATACATTGTGCTTTTTAAGTGAATCAATTGATGTGCATTAGATGATGAATTGAACAGTCACCTCTTGTAGGTTATGATTTAGTCATCAGAAAATAATTAATGAAGAATTATGAGAGGTTATGCTATTACACATACATTTCTAACATGTAAATTATTAAAGCCAAATACTTACATTTCCCCAAGCTGTTTAGCTTTAGTAAAGTATTCATAGGCTTAATCATGAAGCATACAGTGGTCCCACTTTTAACTCTCTCTCTATATTACCCTTATTGTAGATGGATGCATGGAGGAAGAAAAGAGTAAGAAGTGCAACCAACACTAGAGAAGGCAGTTTTTGTCAGAGCCCTTGTTATTCTTAATTTTGACATTAATTGTCATTTTTACACCAGACATATATATCGGTTCAAAATATCGGTTATCGGTCTACTTGGTCTGTAATAATCGGTATCGGCCCTGAAAAACACATATCGGTCGACCCCTAAAAAGCACCACAACAGCAGTCTATACAACTACTAAAGGTCCTGACTGTGTTACACAGCAGTAATGCCATCACTATGATACTTGCCTCCCAACTACATTGAGACAAAAATCCGCTAAGGCATCATGGGAATAATCTAGCTGCAATCACAGTTGGTCACTGCAAAGTGTATTACTCTGATAAGCAGATTACCTGATGCCCGGACTCCAATTTTTCTGAAAGACTTCATGAAATGAGCAAAAGATACATTGCCCATTGATCAAAACAGAACATTGAAAATGATGAATGTACTGGTTACTGAAGTACATTGTATGTGTGTGTACAGTGGAGAACAAAATGAAAGCCTGAGACTTAAAATACCAGTTTCAAGATCTCAAAATAATGTAAAATAAATACAATAATGCTAACAATAAATACATTTAAAAAGGAAGAAAATTTTCAAATTAAAATAAGAAATATTTAAGATTAGATGCTCTTTATAACACTGTCAAATAAAATGGATCGTTAGGTTTTGCACAAACTAGTTCACGCAGCTCATCTAAACAAATTTAAACAAATCTCATTTAAAAAAAAAATTCAATGCAAATTTTTATGCAGATATTATTATGATAAAATTTAGAAAAATGCAAAATAGAAGAAAGATTTACTGGTAATCTCAGACATTTGGTCCTCACTGTGTTTGTTTCTGTCTTCACTGTCACAAGCGGTTTTGTTTTTGCTCAGTTTACATTACAAGTCTGTGCATGTACTTCACGATGTTGGGAGGACACCCTGCCTAGTCTCCTTACTCTACATAGATCAGAATCACAGGAGTTCATCATTTATTGACTGTAACGTCACCTTAATGTAAAACACACACACATTACATGCTAATTCAATGATGTCAAGCACGATTTAGCTGTTCCTCCCTCAACCCACAAATCACAGACCTCCAATTACAGATGAATTCATCTCTTTAGTGTTTAAGCATTAACACGTCAGTCGTTTTTAAAACTAGATAACTAGTAAAGAAACTAACCCTGCTGTACACAAGCTAACACGATAATGCAATAACCTAAATACCATCTGATTATAATTCAAAGCTGAATCACCGTGTGTAACGTTATATACTACAGAACTGATGTACTAACGTTACATAAAGAAAAAAATCTAAACAAGTGGACTCAAACAGAATGCCATTTCAAGTGAATGGCAGGTCCTAAATGCATTATTGTAAACATATTTCCATTGACCCTCACGTAGTATCTGTCATTCACCCTAAATGAGATGCTTTAAAAGACCTTATTGTCTTTTATATACGTTAACAATTCAAATATCAAGCCCCTTATGATGAAATCCATATCAGTATTTAATTACCAACAGTTTTCAGATCATATATGGATGAATTTGTTTCTTTTTCATTGATCATATAGCCGGTTATGCTAGCACTCACTAGCCGACCGAATAAACTGTCAAAACTCCGGCGATATGCATGTAAACGACAAGCTTGGTTGAAATAATAGGTTATATACTCACTCTGCCGAATCTAGCGGTGGTTTCTGTGAGAAATGACACGGGTTGGGTTATTAAAAGTAAACGAGGTTTGTCTCTCTAGTGCTGCTCCTGTAGACACAATGATGGAGCTGGAATGCGCATGCGCTAAACACCTCTGCTCTATTACTGATTTAATGTCAAATCCGCTTAGATTTGATAGAAACGTTACGCCATAACAAACATGTCTCACTTTATGGCATTATGACTGCTAGCCATAACAGCTAGCTTGTACCCCTTTATTATGTATGTACAGTATGCGAGTCATTTCTCCATCTATAAGCACCTTTACCTTTGTAATTACCCATATTTGCTCTTATATTTTGAATGTTTTTCCACACAGTAGCCAACAGATATTTAGTTTACACCCGCTTATTAGAAATCCTCTGGTTTCCTTCTGTCTCGCTGCCACATGGTCATTTTTCCTTGTGTAGCTAAAACAATGAACTTTTATGGCATGCTATTTTAACATTGATTCCTAAAAACATTATTTGAATTTAATCGATTGTAAGCAATCCAGTAACGAGCAACAGCTTTTTTTCCAACTAGTTAAAATACACTAGTTACTAGAAATTACTTAAATATTTAAATTGCATCTGGTAAACATTTAATTTTCTTTCCTTATAATTTTTACTATGTAGAAATCAATCATATGATTAGTCATTACAAACGACAAAACAATTGAAACTACTGATTTTATTAATATATATATATATATAATCTCAATCTGCCATTACTATCAGAATAGCTGGGACAGTGACTAGTAGCAAAATTATACAAAAGTATTTCAGACTATATAAGTAAATGCAAATCACTGTTTAAACGACTGAGAACATAAGTAAAGAAACTGAATATACTATATTGGTTCACTTAAAGCAATTAAAATAAGTGCTAGTAACACAAACAGATATTAATAAATATTAAGAAACAAATGTTAACACGGCTTGCCATATCATTAAACTCATGGCGATAGAAAACGACTCCTGGCTCCATCTAGTGGTTATTCTGATAAATGCATTTCCATTGATCTCCATTACTTCCATAATACCCCTCAACTTACCTGTAAGCATCTTCAAAGTGACAATTTACACAAAAAATTGTTTACTCAAAATAGCTTTAAAAAGCAGTAAAGAAATTTATTTGATCCCCTTTTGTGGGTTAAGCACGTTTTACCAATATGTCTTTAGATAGTACTGGACAGAATACATAACACCAAAATAATGCGTCAGAAGTACAATGACATCCTACCATTTAATTTTCAAATGAACACAATATATATTTTGTGTATTACACAGTCAATTGGATTTTAGCAACCTCTGACAGACCGCATTGCACCCCACCCTCCTACATTTCACTGCTGGTTATACTCTGTATAATTGTGTGTGAGACAAATAAAAAAAATCTTGAACAAAAGGTAATCGGTACATCTGCATAAAACACCTCAAAACAGATGCCTGATAATCAGGATAATGTTTGTGATCCTCTTCTCCAGCCACAGGGGAGGACTGATCTAATCACATACAAATGGCTCAAACAGCGAGTCCAGTGTCCCATCTAAAACAGGGACTGAAGTCTTTTTATTAGTCATTAAATTCCCCTTTAAGTCGTATGCTCCTCTTCATCTTCATCAGACTCTTCCTCGCTATCTTCCACATCCTCGCTGTTTTCTGGAACGGATTTGATTTTGATGACTATTTCGTCATCGTCCTCAACTCTGATCGACTTCCTCCTCTCCAAAACTGATGGGGTGCACACTGGAGTGATATCCTAAATGCAAATAAATTGGCTTTCAAACACTAGTAGCATAATACTACATATCCTAGTCATTTTCTACAGTAATTGTTGGCACATGGGTTTCATTGTGAGTCACAGTGACTGACAATAAGCTTAAAATGGACCAGTTTCTGTCGGCACAATTATCTTACTTCAGTCGATGGGTACAACTGAGGTAATTTTCAGTCTGTGCCAAGCATATGCCCACAAAATCTGTGGAAAAAAATAATTTAAATACTTGATCTTACCTCACTGCATACTGAATCATCGGCTTCGGATTGGGCTTTCTTGGCAGGAATCTGAGCTGCCTGAAAAAAAAGGGAAGACACAACATGGTCAAACTAAAATACAACAAAAAGCATCTTAAAGGAATAGTTCACCCAAAAATAAAAATTTGCTGAAAATTTACTCTCACCATCCAAGACACATATGAGTTTGTTTCTCCTTTGGAACAGATTCAGCAAAATTTAGCATTACAGCCCTTGTGCACTAATGGAACAAGGACTGTTTCACTGGAGGAAGTGTTATTAGAGACTCATATTTCTACCAGAAGTGAGTGATGGTCAAAATATGAGATAAAACACCTTAATGAGGATTGTTACAAACATGCGCTTTTCAATTCACTGAGATTAAGTGATGGACTGGAGTCATAAGAATTATTGGTATTTTTATATCAGCTGTAACTCTCATTCTGACGGCACCATTGGCGAGCAAGTCATGTAATGCTAAATTTCTCCAAATCTTTTCCGATGAAGAGACAAACACATCTATATCTTGGATAGCCTAAGGGTTAATACATTTTGAGCAAAATTTCATTTTTGGGTCAACTATTCCTTTAAAAGTATTAATTAAAAAACACAGTACTTACAAATCCTGGGAAATCATAGTCAATGCCCTTTGCCGCCAGTCTCTTGCGTAGCTTAGACTCATTGCTTAAAAGCTTTGAACCAAGTTTCTGAAGACCTTCTTCTGCATGCTTTTTGTTATAACGAACAACTGCAGGCTGCGTTGGCCTCTTGAAGACCAACCTGGAACCTACAAATAACTTTTCATAGACCTTCTCAGGTGGCATCACATGACCTATACAGGACAAAACACAGTAATGTTTAGACAACATATTATGTAAGAAAATATACATGCAAAATCCTTCACACTCTCAACTCACACTTTATGAGCCGTTCTCCGATAAGGTAGTTGTTCATGGTCTCAGCCACAATCTTAGCCACCTCATCACACTCAAACTCCACAAATCCATAGCCTTTGCTCTTTCCAGTCTGTGAAGAAAAAAAAAGTTGAATAATACTTGCATTCAAATCTTTAAAGCAAGGTATTATCCACTAGTATGACTCTTGTGTGTTTACAGTGTTGGCACATTGGTTTCATTGCACAACAACAGAGTTGACAATAAGCTAAATGTACCTTATTGCTGTCTGCACAATTATCTTATCCAAGGCAACAAATGCCAAAGATAATTTTCAGATTGTGCCATTATTATGTTAAACAGATAAATTATATGTACATACAAGCAAACATCCCAAATTCTAAAGTCATTTCTATTTGAATATTTTTGGAAGCCATCCCAATGGGATCAAACATGTTTTCTTTAAGAATCCTCTAAAAATCAAATAGGGCCTTATTGAGCTAACCGAATCCAAGAAGATCTTATGTGTTTCTTTATGGAATTCCTATTAGAACTCTCAAATTAGCTTCAAACAATTATAGAAATTCCATCAGAATTCTTTAGGATTTGTATTCAGCCACTTCATTAATACTTTTACTATATAATTTATGAATTGATTGTGTTATACAGTGCTCTAACCCCACTGATTGTAACGTATACTACAAGAGCGTCATACCTTTTTACTCCTGGAAACTCTTATTCGTGTGACTTTGCCAAACTGTTGAAAGTAAGATTTTAACTGAGGTTCAAACAATCCTCGAGGCAGATGACCAACATAAAGCACTCCAGGAGAAAGCGACTGAAACTGAGGGAATATAATTAATATTATATTCAGTTCAACATAATAAAATATGCAAGTCAACTAACGTTAAACAGAAATACATAGAACAAAATTGAAGAACGTGCAAGCTTTGTAGAACAAATAGGTTTCTTCTATTCAAATAACCTAATTTTGGCTATTAAAGATAACTAAATATAAGTCAAATTTAACTAATTTTTCAACGCGAAGATAAATTCTGGCTGCGCTATACTCGAGCCACATGGTCAGCCGTCATACCGTTTTAGGACGATTCTTTACTCGCTGAACCTTCTTCTGAAACTCTGCTTCCTCCTTTGGATTCAGAGCCAGTAGGGTTTTCGCCGGCTTCTCTGATGATTTGCCTTCTGTCATGATTAAATGTAAGATTGATAAAATAATTATATCTATACGTTTCGCACCTAGTGTCGTGCGACTTCTCCTAAAACCACGTTCTTCTTCTTCTTCTTCTTTTTCTTCTTCTGGTATTAATGGCGGTTGGCAGACCAACTAAAAGGGTGCATTCCCGCCACCTACTGGATAGGAGTGTGAAGCGCATAATGTTTAGGAAGAAGAGAAAGAGAGAGAAAAAAATGACTAAATAATACTACAATCTCTTAAATTCTATTTATCAATCTTGTTTCTTTTAAGAAAATAACTAATTCATTTAATATTCTTGATTGCTTTGGGCCGTTTCCTAACATAACCTGAGGTGACAAATTATTTATTACCAAGGATCTTAACACTTGAATTAGTATAAATCTTTCTCTTTGCATCACACACTATAAGAACGTGTTCTATTGATTCAGCCTGACCACATTTATCACACTTTCATGTTTCCCCATTCTATGTAGGCACTGATTTAACAAACAATGTCCAATACGCATCCTTGACATTAAAACGTCATCTTTTCTTTTGCCATACTTTCTTATTTCTAGCCCTACTTTCTCTTGAATGTGATATGTGTCTACCTTTTGTTCCACAATCCCACTCCTTCTGCCATTTCTTTGTTATTTCATTTGCGATTAACCCTTTTACTTCTGTTTTACTCATTGACACTTTAATGTCAATTTGTGCATGTTTCAAAGCCTGTTTGGCCAGATGGTCTGCCTCCTCATTTCCTTCCACACCCATGTGTGATGGTACCCACATGAAGTTTACTATTAGTCCGGATTTACTTATTCTAAATAAACTCTGCATCACTTCTAATATCATATCTTGTCTTGCTGTTGCATTTCCACTTAACAAGCTATTTCAAACTGAAAGGGAGTCTGTGCAAATTACTGATCTTATTGGTTGTACTTCTTCTATCCATTGAAGAGCTAGGAATATTGCTATAATCTCTGTAGTAAAAACAGATATATGATCTGAAATTCTTTTTGAAATTTTTACTTTGAATTGGGGAATATAAACTGCTGCAGCGGTGAATCCAGATTCAGGATCTTTAGAGCCATCCGTGTAAATTTTTACTGTGCTTTAATTTGTTTGTTCAGTAGCTGCACTGCTATATGTGTTAATATACTTCTTTCCTTATGTTTTTCTTCATAAAGTTGAGTGTCAACTACTGGCATAGGGAAAAGCCAAGGGGGAATTGCTGAAGTTGCCACAGAAAGGGCTTTTTTAATGTCACTTAATCCCATACTTTGTGCCTCCTCATTGGCAGTCCATCCAAAGCTTGATACATTTTTATACTCGTATTCCCAGCAATTCTTCAGAACTTTATTAATTGGATGACTATCTGAGTGACCTTTTATATTAATCCAGTATCTCATCTTTAACTTGAGCCTTCTAAATTCAAGAGGCATTTCTACTTGTACTGTTGTAATTGGAGATGATCTTATTGCTCCACAACATATTCTAAGTGCTTGTGATTGAATTGCCTCAACCTTTAAAAGTTCTGATTTAGATGCAGAACTATACACCACACTACTATAAACAAAAACTGCTCTTATCAGTGCACAGTATATTCTTTTAAGAGACTGTCGACATGCTCCCCATTCAACTCCTGCCAAACTAAAACCACGTTGTGCTTCGTTCAGGAAGTCGCAAAGGTTCAAGAAGACAATTCACAATTAAAAGTCCACTACAAAATAAAAGTCTACGATATTTACCTTTTTTTCATTTTTATTCTTTGCTCTCATTGTTCTTATGACATATGTTGATAATATAGGTTGCTATTTTATAGTTATGTTTTAATTAATTATTATTTTTCATCAACTTAAATTAAAATACTAATACTAATAATAAAACTTACAAATATTATTTGGTTAAGTTTTGCCTGACTGGCAGCGTGGTTTTACTTAGTTTGCTTGTTCAGGCTAATTTATCGTTTTACTAATAGCAAAAAAAACAAAACAAAAAAAAAAGCACTGATTTAAAATTTGAAAAAAAAAAAATATTAATACTAATTTTTGTCATTTCATAAAAAATACATTTAATAATAACTAAATCAGGTGCAGAATGAATAACTTTCAAGATAAATTTAACTGATCATTTGCTGGATCCATGTGAACAGAAATCCAGAGCAGGGAGGATGAAGGGGGTGGACCCCACACAGATGGTTTAAAAACGGGGCGGGGTTTTGAATGAGTGATAGGCTGAATCACTGATGTAAGTGTACACACACATCGATCAGCAAAGGTGAGTGTGCAGCAGATTATCACCTGACATGGCAAATAAAATCATTTATTTTACTGTGAGTGGAAGACCAGAACAAGCTGAGTTTCCCATTGACTGTCCTGCACAAGATGTTAAAGGTAAGGATTGTCTCAAATGATATGTTTCTTCTAGTCTAACTAGAATTTTATAGGCTACTTTTTTATCAAATGTATAATATTCTTTTATTTAAAAAATGTCATTTTTGATGTGCACACAGAAATATAACACAAAGAATTGTTGTTTATTGAAATGAGATGAAATGTTGAACTGTTGAACCAATAATAATAAATAAAGTTGATTAAAAATTTACTTGAAATTACATTAACGTAATGTAAATTATTCAATATATAAAATATTCAGGTAAAAAGGGTTTTGTAAAAGCAGTCTTTAATTCGTGTATCAACATCAAATAGAAAAGGGTTACATGAAAAGGGTTTTTTGTAATGACCAAATTGGTTCTCTGCCCTCATTAGCCTTTATTCTGCTGAAAACAAGCTTGAGGACTGTTCTCATTCTCAAGGGCACTGAAAACAGCCAGGCTTCTTTAATCAGGTCCTCTCAATTACAGCAAGCCCGTATGAAGAGCTGTTCTGTTGATCTGGATAGCTAATACAACATAACAGATGATCTCATATTTTAATCTTTATTTTTTGATATAAGACTCCTGTCTCTAGAGAACTATCAGGCCGCTAATTAACTTTAGATCTTCCATACTGACTCAATGTGCATGAGTGAATTTGTAGTCACAGATTGTGAGTCAGAAACAAATAAACCATCATACTTCAGTTAGACAGCTTGAGTCACAGGTGGTGCTGACAGTCAGTCAGTCTTCAAGTGCCAAGCAGTGCCCTAAAGGAAACATATGGCATTTTCAGCATTAATCACTCATATTAATTGCATGACTTGTGGAAGTTTCCATGTACCTCAGTTATGAAGATGAGAAATGTGATGATGAAGTATATCTGCAACATTAACATTAATGATAAATGTTTCTGTGTGTGTGTGTGTGTTTGCATCACAGATCTTTTCCGAGCTGCAGCTGAGGCTGGACCTCATGACATCTTAAAACTTTATAATACTAAAGGCAATATCATTAATATTTCCCCACAACTGGCCCCAAATAGTCTGCACTCCTGCTATAAACTGGAAGTGGTCGCTGCAGACTGTAACAGTGAGGTGTTAGGTATTCTCCACCTTAGCACTAGAGAGTTAGAACTACTGTATTGATAAACTTATGAATAAACATAATGTGATAGATGCCATACATAACCTCTGTATTTGGATCACGTTGAATTCTATTTTTTAGATTCCGATCTGGCCGTTGCTCTGGGATTTGACCTCTCTTCTATGGAGAAAAGGTAAGGTTGGGATATATTTTAAATGCACACTATTTGTATGGCTAATTAATTTGAGTGACAGAATTTTCATTTTTGGTGATATTTAATAGCCATAAAAGTAGCATGCATGCAATAAATGTTCTTCTACCGTACAGAAATCACAACATAAGACATAAAATAAGAAGAGTAGTGGTTGTCTATCTTGCACTTAGGAGACACCCTCTGCCTGTCAATCATTTTGCACATTCAGTATTACTGATCAGTGCTGCGTTTCCCAAAAGCATCGTAAGCTTAAGTGCATCGTAGACCCATTGAAACCATTGGAGCTACGATCAACTTAGACTTACAATGCTTTTGGGAAACGCAGCCCAGGTCGGCTGACATGACTTTAGGGGCGGGGTTTTGACGAGAGGTTAGGGCTTTGGAAGATCACAAAAAATTGCCTATAGGACGTTTTATACAGTATGTGCCACAAACCCTGGCTCTTATTTTACCCCAACAATTTGTCAAATAAAATGACATTTACACAGGTTACAGAGCCTGGAGAAAAGAATCCTAACTGAAGCAGCAGAGACACCTGCCATTGTGTATGAGATGAAGAGACAGGTGGAGTCATTCAGAGAGAAACTGGAGGTATGAACACTGAATTACTGCGTTTGAGATTTTCCATCTGTACCGTTACGGGAATTTAATGGATTCCATATATAGCTAAATATTTTCACTATTTGGTAATATCTAAATATTAATATTTTTTATATTTTAAAGGAAACAAGAATGCATTCAGTTGATCAAAAGTGATAGCAAAGATATTTATAACGTTACAAAAATTCTATATATATTTCCATAAAATGCTGTTCATTGAAATTTCTATTCATCAAAGAATGCTGAAAGAAATATATAAATTTTTTTGTTTCTACAGAAATATCAAACAGCAAAAAATAGTTTTCAGCATTGATAATAAGAACCATTATTAATGATTGAGCACCAAAGATTGTTTGTAATAACTGACCACCAAATTTTAGAATGATTTCTGTAGGATCATGTGACACTGAAGACTGGGGTAATGGTGGAAAAATTTTTGCTTTGCCATCACAGGAATAAATTACATTTTAAAATATATTAAAATAGAAAGTAGTCCTTTTACAGCTGAATAATATTTTGCAATATTACTGTTTTTACTGCATTTTTGTTCAAATAAATGCAGCCTTGGTGAGCATATACAGTGGTGTGAAAAAGTATTGTCCCCCTTCCTGATTTTTTATTTTATTGCATGTTTGTCACACTTTAATGTTTCAGATCATCAAACAAATTTAAATATTAATCAAAGATAACACAAGTAAACACAACATGCAATTTTTAAATGAAGGGTTTTTTATGAAGGGAAAACAAAATCCAAACCCACGTGGCCCTATGTGAAAAAGCGCTTGCAGAGTTCCAAAACGAAAACCGCTGCTGGTCAAAAATAACAAAGACTCGTCTCAGTTTTGCCAGAAAACATCTTGATGATCCCAAAGACTTTTGGGAAAATACTCTGTGGACTAACGAGACAAAAGTTGAACTTTTTGGAAGGTGTGTCCCATTACATTTGGCGTAAAAGTAACACAGCACTTCAGAAAAAGAACATCATACCAACAGTAAAATATGGTGGTGGTAGTGTGATGGTCTGGGGCTGTTTTTCTGCTTCAGGACCTGGAAGACTTGCTGTGATAAATGGAACCATGAATTCAGCTGTCTACCAAAAAATCCTGAAGGACAATATCCGGCTATCTGTTCGTGACCTCAAGCTGAAGCGAACTTGGGTTCTGCAGCAGGACAATGATCCAAAACACACCAGCAAATCCACCTCTGAATGGCTGAAGAAAAACAAAATGAAGACTTTGGAGTGGCTTAGTCAAAGTCCTGACCTGAATCCTATTGAGATGCTGTGGCATGACCTTAAAAAGGCGGTTCATGCTCGAAAACCCTCCAATGTGGCTGAATTACAACAATTCTACCAAGATGAGTGGGCCAAAATTCCTCCACAGCGCTGTAACAGACTCATTGCAAGTTATCGCAAACGCTTGATTGCAGTTGTTGCTGCTAAGGGTGGCCCAACCAGTTATTAGGTTTAGGGGGCAAGCACTTTTTCACACAGGGCCATCTGGGTTTGGATTTTGTTTTCCCTTCATAATAAAAAACTTCATTCAAAAACTGCATGTTGTGTTTATTTGTGTTATCTTTGATTAATATTTAAATTAGTTTGATGATCTGAAACATTAAAGTGTGATAAACATGCAAAAAAATAAAAAATCAGGAAGGGGTCCAACACTTTTTCACACCACTGTAACTTCTTCAAAATAATAATAAAAAAATCTTAATTATTCCAAACTTTTGGTTGGTGGTGTTTATATGTAATATTTATTTTGTGTGTTTTGTATTTCTTTTCTTATAGTTTTTTTTTCTTTTGAAATTAAGGACTTTACTATATCTATCAGTAAACAGAAGGAACGTTTACCAAGTACACGCCTATATCTAGCCCTATAACAAGATGTCTTTCTCTTTAGAGTGTTGAGCACCTGAGCTGGTTGGGACTGTTTAAAGACATGTCAGAAGGTACCCACAAGCCCTCCCCTTTTTACCATAAAAGAACCCTGCGCAAGACCCGCGAAGAGTGTGAGCATGTCAGGGAAAAGTTCCTCCAAATGAGGTGACATTCCCAAAATTATTTTTTTCGAATCTAATGTGAAAAAAATAAAAAATAAAATAATTGCTTCTGATTTATTTTCTCTAGTTCTCTGGAGGTTTCTGAAGAGGTGAGACAGTTTCTTAAAACACCAACCTTTGATAACTGGTAAGTTTTTAACAAAACAAAGCATACTAACAGAAATGCACATATATTTCCTTTTCCTATGTTCACCATACAGAATAGTTTTGGCAATTTCATATAATTATTTAACCCGGACATGACTTGCTTTTGCAAATAAATGGAAAAAGAGGAGTCTTCACAGTAGCTGCTGCCACATCAAAGTCCTGCACCTGTCATACATGAATTGGAAATTGTTAGTGAAGCAAAGCACAGCACTTCTAATTTAAGCATAAAGAACATGGTGGAGATCAGGCCTTTCATCTGCCTGAAGGGCCTCATGTTAATTTAAATGGTCCTGCTTGAGGTTTACAAATCAAAAGCACTTCTTGTAAGCAAAGGGCTGGAGCTCCATGTTCATTAATGCAACAGTCTTCCAAGTGGACTTGATGAAACCAGGCTTCAGCTTCAGATTAATACAAGATATGATTCCGTCTAAGTTAACAGGAAAATTAAGATTTTGTGCTGTTGTAGGCAATGGGAGGATGCTGAGATCATGGTGCTGCTCCAGGTGATGTACACAGATCTGGACTTCATCTCCACCTTCAACATTGAGCTGGACGTGCTACAGCAGTTTCTTTATGAAGTGTACCGGCGCTACAATAACATCCCCTTCCACAACTTCAAGCACTGCTTCTGCGTCACTCAGATGGTAAGTGTCTGCAATCAGCCTCCAATTATCCACTTCTCCATCTGCTTGATTAATAAATGTCATGCTCCAGACAGCCATCATTTCACTCACAGCACTGCTGCCAAAACTTTAATTGTAATTTTACTGGATTCAGTTGTCTGTTTCCCTTAATTGTCCCATCTCAATCCACAGGGTCATTGTTGTAGTTTACCAAAGCCATAAAAATAGAAAATTATAGGGTATGTGTTCATGTATTTGAAGGTCAGTCATCTGTCCATCCATCCAACCTTGTGAGCCAGTTAAGATTTAATTAATAATGAACATATATATATGTATATATACACTAATACCTGGGTCCATCTGTTTGTCAGATGTATGGACTAATATGGCTAACAGATCTCAGAAGCAAGATTGACAGTATTGACCTCCTCATCATGCTAACCTCAGCCATCTGTCACGATCTAGATCACACCGGCTACAACAATGCATACCAGGTGAGATATCTGCTGTCTCAAGATCTGCTGCTTTTCAGTACGCAGCATAAACCGATGGAAATATCTCCTGTTTCAGATTAATGCACGCACCGAGCTCGCATTGAGGTACAATGACATCTCCCCACTGGAAAATCACCACTGCGCTGTAGCTTTTGAAATCCTGGAAAAGGTAAAAACTTTGGTTCTATATAAAAATCACAATGGTAGGCCTAAACTTTATATTTTGAATGTTTAAGCTTAGACTTCGAAAATCTCCTTGACGTACCATGATATAGAATGTTCAGGATTTATGTGACTTTTTCATTTTTTTATGTAAAAATGCATTATATATGTAACTGACAATAATTTGCATGCTGAATTGGGATTGATCTTTTCTTTCTTTAAAATATTTAACCATTAATAGTCATCTTCAAACTGCACAATGGAATAGTTATACTAGCATATTACTCATACCACTTCTGTACTTTGCGATGCAGTATGTATGTATAGTACATTTTCTATATGCATGAAAAACCAACATTAATTATTTTTCAGAGTGAAAGCAACATTTTCCGAAACTTGCCGACAGAGCAATACAAAAGAATAAGAGAGGGCATAATTAAGTATATTATTTACTCTTCTTTCTATAATCTCCACAATCATGTCTATATCAAACCAAACACTAGGTTAAATCTAACCAACGTCTCATCACTGCAGGTGTATTCTTGCTACTGATATGACCAAACATACTGAGATCCTCAACAAGTTCAAAGCCATTCTCCCTGTGTTCGACTTCAGCAACAAAGATCACAGAGATGTGGTAAGAATGATTTTCATATAGGTCTTTCAGTGATCAAACCCAGAAGACAAACCTATATTAGCTATATTAAACGTTCAGCTTTTAGGGCTGTTCTTGGTGACAGTCCACTTGAAGGCACTCCCTATCTTCTTTAACAGTTGAAGATGATCATGATTAAAGTAAGTGACATCTCCAATGAAGCGAGACCCATGGATGTGGCAGAACCGTGGCTGGACTGTCTGCTGCAGGAGTTCTTTAATCAGGTAAATATTGCTAACTTTTTATAATAAACAAATATCTCCCAGTGTCATGTTGGGAGCAGTGCCGTGCAATTTTCATTTTAAACAACAGTATTTTGTGTTTTTATGTTATTTAATGTAAAACGAAGAGTTTTGACATCTTTATCTAGAGTGACATGGAGAAATTGGAGGGTCTTCCTGTCACTCCATTCATGGATCGAGACAAAGTGACCAAACCGTCTTCTCAGACTGGATTCATCCGCTTTGTTCTCTTTCCTCTCTTCATTGAACTGGCCAATCTTTTCCCCTGTCTGGAGGTGAGAGAGTTCCAGGAAAATCTCTGTAACAGACACTATACACTTTAATAAGTTAGGATAACTAAATACATTTGAGGTTATCAGTTACATGACAAATTTAAAGGCAAAGCAGCACAGGCAAAACCAAGTTTTATCATGCACTGATCAGTTTTGAGATTTTGGGCTATTTTGGTTCTGTAACATGTCTTTCAGATTAGTGGGAATTGTTTATTTAAATACACTTTATCTATTTGTACATTTCAGTTACATATCTTTCAATGTTGCTTTCTCAAAATAAGCCAGACATTTCCACTTCAGTAGCAAATAAATACACAAAACCTGCCAGGTTTATTATATATTTGAAAGGTTTTTACAGAGGGGTTTGATAATATAATATTGACCTGATTTCTGATTTATATAACATTTTATTAAAAGAAAAAAAAAGATTGTTGACAGTATTTTCTGATTTATAGAGTGATAAAACAAGTGTACAAGTTTAAATATTTAACTCTAATATGTCAACAAAATGAAATAAGAATTTTTAACCTGGCTTTATCCAATATTCAGATTTCTATTTTGGAAATGTACACAAATTACTGCATTTTTAATTAGATAGTGCCTCAATTGCATATTTAAGCATAACATTACAGAGAACTTGTAATACAACATTGAATGTCTTAATGTACTCTAATTAGTTAACTGGGGTGAATTGTGGTGATCTATTAGTCAAAAAGTTTACCCTATCGGTGGTGATGGCGCAGTGGATAAGACACATGCCTTTGGTGTGAGAGACCCGGGTTCGAATCCACTGTGAGACACCAATGTGTCCCTGAGCAAGACACTTAACCCCTAGTTGCTCCAGAGGCATGCGACCTCTGACATATATAGCAATTGTAAGTCGCTTTGGATAAAAGCGTCAGCTAAATGAATAAATATAAATGTAAACATGCCCACCATACACTTCAAGATGAAGCTAGATTTAATTTTTCTTCTACACAAGCATGTTAATTGCACCTAACTTAAAATATTGAGTTATCTCATGCAATTTAATTCGTTGAGATCTGTCATGCTGTCTAGTACAAACACTTGAAATAATATAAAGATAATATATCATCCCATTGATTTTTCTATTTTCAGAGGTCAAGCACCACTTACTCAGAGTCACAAATTACTGCTGTGAGATTAGTGACGTATAAAGACAAAGATTTCTAACTCTTACTTCTAACCTTACAGCAACACATCATTGACCCAGTGCGGAAAGCTCTGGGTTATTACACAGAGATGGAGAAAGCTCTGGAAAGAGAGAAACAGAACCGGGCCCAGAGTGACAAGGTGGTCAAGCCCAGCACCTCAAAAGAGCCAGAAGCTCATCCAGAACCTGGTGGGACAACAAAACCAGTCAACCTGTAATCTAACCTCACACTGTTTAAATGTTCATTCTATAATGTAAATTGAGTTTCAGAATTGTGCTTTAAAGATGAAAGTAAATGTGTTTATGCTACGTTTACCAGCTAAATATACTGTGTATGTATATTCAAAAGAGGGTTAAATAGTTTCACTAAATATTTACAGTGGAGGCCACAAAGTCATAATACTTATATTTAGTTTTTTCTAATTTATTATAGCAACTTTCATAACAGATTCAGCATAAGCTGAATGAAAAGTTCAGTTGAAAAATTTTACATGAATATCAGAATATGTGGTATGTCTTGTGTTTGCTTGGGTCCGGAATAAAACTACTTAATAAAAGTAATAAAATCATAGTATCTGCTGATTTTTTTATTTTCAATAACTTTTATTTTTATTTTTTATGAATTTAGTGAACATGCACAATTAGTCCAGCAGATGGCGGTACTAGAAACTTCAATTTCATAGGCATGAGAGAGGAGGCTGTAAAGGGAACTGTACCATTCAGTTATGAAAGTGATTGTCACTGCTATGTACATTATAGAAATTGTTATAAATATTGACTGAAGTAGGCCTGATGTCACTGATACTACTGTGCATCTGAAAATATGCATAAGAGTTGAAGGTCAAAAATAGAAATCATCACAGCACTCTTTTTACATTCAAATTTATTTTACAAAAGAAAACTTCCTTCATTTTACACATCTATTTCCCAAAAACCATATAGTGTCTCTTTAATCTGACGATGCAAATGGAATATTATGCATGCGGTTTTATATTTCTCTCAAATACCGTCCTGCACAAGTAATACCCACAATTCCATTTGAACTCCATTTGAAGCCATTAAGTTGCAGAGGCAGGTAAAGCATTAGCATGCAGCACTGTACATATTTGCATAGTAAATGGCTATCACTTATTTTAGATAAATTTCTCATCGTCCTTTACCAACATGCCATTGCATGAAACAGAACTTTGACTGAGGAAAAAAAAATTATTATTCTCAGGAAGGAAGGGAAATTTTTTTTATCGGGGCAGTGGATATAGAAAGTACATTGTTTTTTACAAAATTAATTAATTCTGATCAGTTGTTGACAATTTACCACACACAGAATGACATTTACAACTAAATATAGGATGGAAATGCTTAACACACTTTTTAATAAATTAAGTCCACAGAGCTCTCAAGAGGATGCATAGAAAGAAACCTTCTGTTTGCAAAAGTAGGAAAAAAATCAAACATGTACCTTATTATAAAGTTAAGGCATAAAGTTACAGGCAGGGAATTGAAATTATTAATAATACTAATAATAACAGCAATGGTGGTCCTGAGTGTTGGCTACAAACTGACACCAAAAGTGACCGAAGGACCTTAAGGTTATGGAACATACACCAAAATGTGTAATTCTGTACAAATAAAGTTATGTACATATAGGGGGGAAATCAATATATATATATATTAACTATCAGATAATCTGAGGATGTCCACAAATAGAAGGAGGTTTCATAAGGAGAAATAATGTCTTAACTTCTAAAAATACTGAAAGTGTTATTTTAGGCATATGATCTAATAGTCAATATAAATAATAATATAATATGAATGCTATTTCAAAACATTTCTGTCAACTGGTTCCCAATTAGCTCTTTATACATTTATAATGTAAACCCTCACATTCTATATGATTCAGAGAATGTTACTGGTTTAAACAAGACAACTGAATAGCATGTTCAAAGTAGTTTATAGTTTATGAAATATTGCACACAGACAATGGAGTGGTCAGGAGAAACCGGGGTGGCAGTGATCAGAGAATAAGGACACTTTACCCAAACTACATTAACTTCTGCTGGCCCCTCAACTGCAGCAAGAAACGTTTCAAAAACGTTTACTGAATGCTTTCAAATGCTACGTACCGTATATACTAAAAATAGCCTACGGACAGACAGAGTTTCTTTCCTACTGGTTCTGCACGCGGCAAATCCAGTGGTTTATCAAAGCTACCTCTTCAGAACTGCTCACAGGTAGAACTTACAGCAGAATGGAAACTGGATAAATCACCAAATGTGTAGTATTAACACTCAGATATGATTAAACATCAACTATATGAAGCCACTGAAGCATATGGACCAAATGCTTTTTTCAACACAGTAACTATAAAACTGAATCGCCATTGCTTTTGTTCTCTCTCCGAGCATTACGAACACACAACGGCGATCTCTGTGAGAGGAAACACTGTACAACACAACACAATTAAGGTAATCAAATCAGACTGTGGAATTGTTGTGATTTGCAGTACTAAGAAACGAGCCGAGAAAAATGCAAACGTCAAGATCCAGACAACATTTCAATAACTGTGCTAACATCAAATCAAGCATTGTCTGGCCTGTTCATCAAACATCATTTAGCATTTTTCATTGAATAAATGACAATGGAGTTGGAGAAATATCTAATACAATGGACAAAATCTGATGTTTTTTGTCATAATCATGTAAGCCAGCAACACAACCAAGTAGTTTTGCACATGCAAAGGCAGGAATGACACCTGATTTGTTCATCTGAGCACTTCAGCTTTTGCAAACAGGTCTGATGAAAATAACTAAAATTTACAGATAAAGCTTTCAAGCAAAACAGTTTTTATGTTGCATCTTAGTCTAAAGTCTAATTTTAATTCCAGTTCTTAGTGTACCTGCTACAGCAACCAGTAACTATGCTATAGGTGAGGCACACACTAAATAGTTAAAGACTAGGAGTCATAATAATCAACGACTTGTTTTATAAAGCTTACTGGAACAGAGGAACTTTATGGTGATCCACGGACCTGACTAAGGGTAGGTTTACACGACAACAGTGTACTAAAAACAGAAAGGTTTTGGGTTTATGAAGTTTTGTGCACACTGTTCCATTTAAATCAGAGTGGCATAGCTCAACAAAACCCCTGAGAATCTCACAAAACATGCTCAGGTCACATTTCACCAAAAAAAAAAAATATATATATATATATAGCATAAAGAAAATATAGTTGATTTGGAAAAATTTAAATTTTTTATTATAATATTATGTTAATGATAATTAAGCACAATATACCCTTTAAATTCTTATTAATTTCCATAATATGCATAGCGTTTTTTAACCCATTATTCTGAATACCACTATTTAATGTAATTATTGAAATTTAACAAATACTATCATGATGCATAATTCTTTACAATGTAAACAAACAAAAAAAAGTTTTGAGGGGATGCTTATAATTTTCATGAAAATAATGTCACAATTTGAGTTTTAATGGTCCTAAAACAGGCTTCATTGTATTTATATTGTTTATATTTATATGATTTTTGGGTGAAATATAATCTGTAAATCTTATAAGGTTTCATGAGATTAGTTTATTTACTATTACTACCAAGTAATGGAGTAGTTTAAAATGATCAAATCTACCTGATACTGGTTCTCCGGCGTAATATTTTGCAGCAACATCCCACTTGTAGGCCTGGGCAAAGCGCCGAGTGAACTATAGGCATTATGGTGTACGTAAAAAATGATAATATGTTGCTATCTTTTGTATTTTGCTCAGAAAAAAAGTGTCTGTTGACACTGTCTGCAGAGATCATTATGAAAACAGACTGTGGGAAAAGAAACCTCTTAGATTTTGGCACCTATGAAGCATTCCTGCTTCGTACCTGCGGTTGTTTGGGCAAAATAAGAGACAATCTAACATAAATTCTAAGACAGGAAGAAACAGAACGGTGAACGCATGACACTTCCATAATTGGCTACTGAAATCGTGCAAAAAGGCTCTGTGCTGATTGGGTCTTGGCACTGTTGAGCATTTCTGCATGCCGGCACTAGTTCAGGGTGAAAATTAGCATGCCACCACAAAACGTCCTGCAAATATAGACAGTGCAGGGCTTTGGTTAGCAATTAAACGTAGGCCTCTACTAGGAGAAACTGGATGGACCAGATGGTACTATAGTTGTCACTCCTCCAGAAGAGCAACTTATCTCAACCATTGCTGATCAAATCAGCACCTCCAACTTCCTGACAAGAGATGCGCAAGGGCTGCAAACAACTGCCTTACATAGACGGACCGGGTGCTCTGATTTTGCTTGTAGTTAAGATGGCCCTTATATGGGGACCTCTGTTGGAGTGAATGCAATGCTCTGCATTTTCAGAAAGGGTTTACACAATTACATGAGATTTATCTCATAGCTCTGGCTGTAGTGGTTTGGATGTTCAGAGTCTGTGCCGCGAGTCGTTACTGTAGCCCCCAGGGGAGCCCTGGTTGCGGTGATGTTTGTACGCATCTTGATAGGGATCATGGTAGTCCTCCTCTACCAGAGGGTAATGGTCTCGACTTTGCTGGGAGCTGGAGGACAGGCGGTTATGACTCTTCTTTTGCCGCTCGTTGTTGTGGTAGTTCTCATCAGACGTCATCAAGCTGCGCTGTTCCATTGGAGAGTTGTCACTGATGTGATTGCTGTTTTTATTTCTTTGGCTCTGTTGAAAGTTAATGGATATTAGCAGCGGAACCAATATATTACAATTCAAAATAAAAACAATTACTTTCAACACAGCAAGTTAATAATTTCTGTAGAAAAAATGAGATAAACTTAATTCCCGTACACATAAACATAATATTTCAATTTACTTTCATTTTTTGTTTCTGAAATTTCATGCAAATCTGCAGAAATCACTGAAATTTCCAGTTCATTCCTATGGTACATTCTATAAAGCTTGCAATGGCAACATTAACCAAGGGGGAGGAGCTTATCAAGGACTTTCAACACATTCTAATCAGCATATGTTGGAATATTTAAAACGGAGTCCCATGTCTCCACTCACCAGTAGTCCAGAGGTGGCTGTGGGGTACAGTGAGAGCACAGTGGAGCCCAGGTTGCGGCCCAGCAGAGGGTTCAGAGGAGTGCTGAGGGAAGTGTGAGTTGCACGCCAGTAGGCCTCCAGAAACTCGGACAGATGTTCACATGCATCCTCGAGCTGGTTCTCATCCAAAATTACATCAAACATTTCCTGGAACAGGGTAGGAACAGCAATGTAGTCAGTGTTTTATATGTCACATCCTTTATTTTTAATGTATTCCATTATGCCAACTTTTCACAACCCAATCCAAATGAATAAAAATTACATTTTGTCTTACTGAATATCCTGTGTTACTGTGATACACTACTGTTCAAAAGTCTGGAGTCTTTTTGTTTGTTTTTTGAATGAATACATTCATTCAGCAAGGACGCATTAAATTGATCATAAGCGACAATAAAGACCTTTATAATGTCACAAAAAATTTCAATTTTAAATAAATGCTGATAATTTGAACTTTCTATTCATCAAAGAATCCTGACAAAGCAACAAAAATGTTTTCAACATCTATAATAAGAAAAGTTTCATTATCAGTGAATCAGCATATTAGAATGATTTCTGTAATATCATATGACACTGAAGACTGGAGTAATGACTGCTGAAAATTCAGCTTTGCCATCACAGAAATAAATGACATTTTAAACTATTTTCAAATAGAAAACCGTTTTTTAAATATGTAATAATATTTCAGAATATTGCTTTTACAGTATTTTTATTCAAATAAATGCAGCCTTGGTGAACATAAGAGACTTCTTTCAAAAACATCTTACTGACCCCAAACTGTTGAGCGGTAGTGTGTGTCAGAAACTTGACAGTAAAATGGACTGCAAACACTTTATAAGAGAATAATCAGACTATGTTATGCTATTCTGGATACTCACTGGAGGACACTGAGCTAGTTTGTCTGCTGCCACCAGCTGTACATTTAAATGCTTGCTCTGAGACTTCCCCCGTGATTTGATCAGCCGTTGCAATACCTGTAAGCACACAAATGCTTACAGGTACATAATTCAACTAACAGATATTGTTAATACTTGTTCAATTTCTTTAAAGTCTTTAAGAAATAAATGCAACCATTTTACCTTGGGAGAACACACTTTGACATGGATAATAATGGGAGCTAAAGAAGTCTTGATGAGCTGGGCTGGATGGTTGATCGTGTCGGCATCCAGCACAACCAGCTGAAGGGATCTGGCCAATTCAAAAATTCGCTCGATCTCACTCTGAACCTCCGCTGCCAGAAAGAGAAAACATTCAGCAAGATGTCAACATGCTGACTTAGAAGCAGTAAACATGTCTAACATTAATTAACTAGCATTCAGTTAGAAATGCTCAATGGCATATAAAGATGAGCTGACATACCCAGGTTGGATCTGGTGTTGGATCTCTCAATAATGGCTCTCTTACTAGGGTTATTCAGCACAGATCTCTTGGCCAAAGAGATGTCTGCGGTTACTCTTGTGATTGATATCCTGAAATAGGAAATAAATGTACTGAAATCATGAACACATGGACAGGAAAGGTATTCAAAATCAAAAATGCATTAAAAGCTGTCCCTCACCTGCCTTCAAACCTGTGTTTCAGGAAGTCAAAGAGCGCTTTCTGCATCATATCTGTCACCTGTGTTCAAACCCATGACGACAGGAGAGTAAACACAATTATGAGCAAAAAATATATTTTTATTTGAAAGATTCATTGGAAAAACTGAGGAAAATATCTAATTTACTTCAACAGCGTCTAGCCAGGAAATGACAAAAAGTGAAAATGAAAATTTGCTGAAAATGTTCTCATTCCATATCATCCAAGATGTAGATGAGTTTATTTCTTCATCAGAACAGATTTGGAAAAAAATTGCATTACATCACTTGCTCATCAATGGATCCTTTGCAGTGAATGGGTGCCGTCAGAATGAGAGTCCAAACAGCAGATAAAAACATCACAATAACATCACAAATAATCCACATGATTCCAGTCCAGTTTTGTGAACCGAAAACCTGCATTAATCAAGGCGCACAAAATATGAGTCCATAATGAGTCCATAATGCTTACTCCTGTTGTCCTCTCACATCAAAATCTACAGATATATTTGTTTAGAACTGTTTTGGACTGTTTTCGCTTGCAAACAGAGCTTGATCTGTGCATATCGCTCTCCTGACTCAGACAAGGCTACTTTTCACAGGAGAAAGCAATAGTTAGTAACCAAGAGGACTCATATTTTAGTCATAAGCAATGCTTTAAAATTAAAAACGTCTATTACAAACATATAGATTGTCACTTTATGAGACATTAATGGATGGACTGGAGTTGTGTGGATTTGCTTGTGGATTATTATGATGCTTTTAGCAGCTGTGTATACTCTCATTCTGACGGCACCCATTGGTAAACAAGTGATATAATGCTGAATTTCTCTAAGTCCGATGATGAAACAAATTCACTTGGGTGAATTATTATTTTAAATAATGTTTGTAAAGGAGCACATGACATATATTCACAATGAGCTTAAATGATCAAACACAGCCGTTTATCTTTCACAGATAAATCATGATATATGCTCCAAGAGATCTAGTCTAATATTCATATGGTGCATACTAACACACTTGTCACGCTGATTTCAGGGATGGTGGTTATGTTTTTTTTCCCCCTCTGTTTCTAATTTCAAACCAAGCTACATTTTTGAGACTGACATGTTGTACTCAGAAGTTTGTTGCCTTGGCAACTCTGCTTGGAGATGATGACTGCTATTCAGTGACAAACCGACATCCCCTCTCGCTCGCTGCTTAAGAAGTGATGCCCTGGTTACCATGTCTAAATATACACGCACACACCATAGGGATTGGGGGAGGCCTACCTCATATCCCTTAAGTGATGGGCCAACTAAGACCACCGGCCTCATGGAAGGGACCACATCATATGGAGGAATGTGCTCGGCCTGCAATTTGATGTGAAACAATATGCCGTTTATTTGCACTACAATAACCCCATACTGACTACTGCATGAACACTGCAATAGTTTGAAACAGAAGTTTACTACAATAGTATAGTATTTTATAGAATTAATAGAATTGACCAATGAAATAAAGCTCACTCACCACTTTATGTTTCTGTTTACCTGTGATGATTGAAAAGATGAATTTTAAAAAGTAGATTAAAACAAAATCTGATGAATCTTTTCTCTACTTAAAATTCTAACTAAAATAAAATACATTTTTATTTAACATTTTCAGTGCCTAGCATTCTTCCTGTATGGTTTTTAATGTTACACTAAATTGTAAGATGACGTGCGCCAGGTCTTCAGAAAGAACAAAAGAAGGAAATCACCAGGCCCAGACGGTGTGACACCAGCCTGCCTAAAAATCTGTGCTGATCAGCTGGCCCTAGGGTGACCAGACGTCCCGAAAAATTCGGGACAGTCCCGAAATCTAAGCTGCTGTCCCGAATCCCGCTCTAATTGTCCCGAAAATTATACTGAAGCAAAATCTTAAATAGTTATTGTCTGATAAAACATAAAAAACTGTCCGTGGAGCGAGGTTGAGTCATCCTGCAGCCTGGCAACCAGCCCCCGCCGGCTGCTCATTGGCTGCAGCATCTTGTTTTCTTTTTTTTGGTTCATTAACTTCAGTTTGAAGTATAAAAATAGCCTAACGTTACTTCTATATTATATAAAATTATATGTATATGTAGGCTACTTATATTAATAAAAACATGATTGGTTCAGTCACTTTCGTTTGAAATTCATTATCTTTATTATTCATTATTCATTACCCCCCACCCCCCACCCCCCCCACCCCCCACCCCCGTCCCGAATTTCAACCAATCTCATCTGGTCACCCTAGCTGGCCCCCATCTTCACACAGATCTTCAACAGATCACTGGAGCTGTGCGAAGTCCCCTCATGCTTCAAACGCTCCACCATTATCCCCGTCCCAAAGAAACCCAAAATTACTGGACTTAATGACTACAGACCTGTGGCTCTAACGTCTGTGGCCATGAAATCATATGAAAGACTGGTTTTGGCTTATCTGAAGGCCTCCACTGGACCCCTGCAGTTTGCCTACAGAGCAAACAGGTCTGTGGATGATGCAGTCAACATGGGACTGCACTTCACCCTACAGAATCTGGAAAGACCAGGGACTTATGTGAGGATCCTGTTCGTAGACTTCAGCTCCGCTTTTAACACCATCATCCCAGACACCCTTCAGAATAAACTGACACAGCTGTCCGTCCCCACCTCCGTCTGTCATTGGATCACCACCTTCCTGACAGACAGGCAGCAGCTAGTGAGGCTGGGAAAATTCTCATCCAGCACCCGCTCCTTCAGCACTGGAGATCCTCAAGGCTGTGTTCTCTCCCCACTGCTCTTCTCTCTCTACTACACCAACGACTGCACATCTAAAGACCCCTCTGTCAAGCTCCTTAAGTTTGCAGATGACACCACACTGATCGGCCTCATCCAGGACAGTGATGAGTGTGCTTACAGACAGGAGGTTAAGGAGCTGGCTGTCTGGTGCAGTCTTAACAACCTGGAGCTTAACACGCTCAAAACAGTGAAGATGATCGTGGACTTCAGGAGAAACCCCCCTGCTCTCCCCCCACTCACCATCAACAGCACTGTGACTGCAGTGGAGTCATTCAGATTCCTGGGCACCACAATTTCTCAGGACCTGAAGTGGGACAATCACATTGAGTCCATTGTGAAAAAGGCCCAGCAGAGGTTGTACTTTCTGCGCCAGCTGAGGAAGTTCAACCTGCCACCGGAGCTGCTGAAACAGTTCTACTCCACCATCATTGAATCCATCCTCTGCACTTCTATAACTGTCTGGTTCAGCTCAGCTACCAAATCTGACCTCAGAAGACTATGGAGGGTAGTCTGGACTGCTGAGCGAATCATTGGTACAACCCTCCCCAGTCTCCAAGAACTGTACTTATCCAGAGAGAGCAAAAGGGCTGGTAAAATCACTCTGGACCCCTCACACCCAGCACGCTCCCTCTTTGAAGTGTTACCATCTGGTCGACGCTACAGAGCTCTGTGCACCAGAACGACAAGTCACAGGAACAGTTTCTTCCCTCAAGCAATCCATCTCATTAACACTTGACACTAAATGTGGAACACACAACTCTATTATATATTATTTATTCACCACATATACTTATTTTTTTCATTTCAAATTTGCACATATCAGACCTGTACACACATAATTGTCTATATTATATATTGTGTTTTTGCTGTTTTGTACATTGCCTATATATGTATATTTGTATATTATTCTTTTATTATCTGTGTCCTGTCCTATTGCTGCCTTGCTGTTGCACTGTAGAGCTTCTGTCACTATAACAAATTCCTCGTATGTGTAAACATACCTGGCCAATAAAGCTCATTCTGATTCTGATTCGGAATTTCACTGGGCAACACAGCCTCTCTACAGGTTGTGTTTCTCAGCTATATTTATTTTGATATTCGTTTTGTATTAAGGGGCATTAACAAGATGTGAAGTGTCAATTTGGACAGCATAAAAAAACAGACATGTCTCCCCTGGTTGCTATTGGAAAATATCAATTCATTCTGTAATTTCTGGACATTTAAAACCAGCCTGTAAATCTGAAGTGAACAGGAACCCTTCACTAAAGCTGACCTGCAGAAGCAGGGTTGGGCTTGAAGGTGCCTGACACCATTTCACCCAGACTGGAAGAAGAGTTCCCACTGGACTTCCTATAGGGGCAGAATAAAGAATAGGGAATGGTGGTAGTTAAGGACTGTTAATTAAATAGTAAAAAAAAGAGCTCATCACATTGCATGTCTAATTGGAATCCAGTTATATTCTAAGAAATAAATATGTAGTACTTCTTATTTTTAAATTAACTTTGCATGAAACATTGTGGCAGATCGCAAATTGCAAATCGCCTTTCCTAATAACGTGCTAGTTAGTAAGTTTCACGATGAATGCGGCTAAAGTTTACTTGGAAAAGTGGGGCGGGGTGAGGAGAGCTCATCTGCATTTAAAGCGGCATCCAAGAAAATAGCTTGCTCTGAAAAGAGCTGTTTTTGACAGGATAAAAAGGGTGTTGTTTTACACTACCACTGAGAAATTTTAACCAAAGTATGTTATAGACTTTTCATTAAGACCCTAAAGAATCATATCAACTTGTGGAAAATGGGCATCCGATGACCCCTTTAATGTAATTTTGTGTAAACATTTGGACAGTCTGCGTTAAGACAAAGATGTTAGAAGCTAGAATATGCTCTAAAGTCAAATTTTATTCATCTTTATATTGTGTTTAAGGTAACCCAAGTAAAAAGTAATATATTTGGAATTGATTTATTTCATACTAAGTATAGTTCAAATATATTAACACATTTACCGATGTATCACTCGAGACTTACTCATATAAAAGTTATAAAACTTTATTTGGAGTACTATTTGTGCACAATGCACATTTCTTAATATTAAACCTAAAATGTGTTTTAATGTCACTTTCGATGAGGATTGTATGATCTTTGAATAATATTGGTCTTTAAATGCAAGATATTTAAAGTGTACCTGATGCAATAGTTCCACTTCAGCACAATCAAATATACTATAAGTGCATTAAGTACAAAATTTGTTGTTCCAATTTAGCAGACGTAATCCGTTTAGTATACTAAAAGTACAGTTGCAGGGTATTTTTATTAAATACGTAAATATGTAAATGTACTTAGCATGAAATAAATGTATTTCAAATACATTTTAGCATATTTATTTTTCACTAGGGATGTAATATGTAAACATCTTTAAGGGTCTATCTGGATCACTATTTTAGACATACTACATTTTTCCTTTGTTAAGGAAAGAACAGCAGTAAAGTACAAATGCCTTTGTCCTTCAAATTCGAACATTTTATCTGCGATAGTGGTGAGGTATGACTACTGCGTGACTCAAAACTGCTGATCAGTGCTGTTGAGAGAATATAGCATCTCATTCAAATGGTTTATGTGTCATTTCTTTCAATAAACACCTACAACTATGACCGATCATGCTCAGTATATGAAAGGACACTGCGCCAAAATGAGTTGTCCCATGAATAATCACCCATCCTGTGTTCTAAATAGAACGATGCTGCAATGAACAACGAGGTACAAAGGCATTTATAATCATCCTGAAATTTGGCTTTTGAAATTTGCACAGTGGAAATCTACCGTATTTTTCATTAACTTTCATTATATACTTCTTTGATGATAATGCTACTCATTTTTTTATAATTTACCACAAATGGCTTGTGAGTAATACAATGGAAGACAGATTTGGCTCTTTGTGTATTTAGCCTTCAAAACTGTTCAAGGTTCAACATAACACTCATTACTCATACATACATATTCTCCTGTAAGTCAGTCTTACCCATGGAAGCGGCCCCTTTTTTGGTCCTGCTGTAAGCGAATGTTCTCTAGTTTTAAGGGACTGGGGATGAAACCGATATCACAACCTTCCTTCACCAGTCGCCCAATCCACCAGTCATTGTTGTACTTCTGTGGAAATACACAGAGGACAAAGGAATTAGTTTAAAGTCCATTATAAATGGATACAGCTAGACAGGCTCTCATTAAATAAATGCCCTCTTCACCTCCTTGATGTGAAGGAAGTCTTTAGCATCAAAGGAAATGGCAGTGCCAGCGACAGGAACGTCCTCATCCAGGGCACCACAGTAGCTGACGTTTGTCCTAACAGCAAAGGCCACAGCTTTGGCCTGAGACAGATTTAAAGCACATACTGATGACTAGTATATCAGTGTACTTGAGCAACCTGATAATAGAAATCAAATGCCTCTAAAATAGTTTCTACAATTTGCTATTTTAAAATAAAGAAAATGGCATAGGTACAGTACAGGTAGCTCTGGTTAAGACAGTCTGACCTTTGCCCTCTCCAGCTGAACGGTAGCCTGCTGTTCTTTCTCCTGCCGGCCGCCCTGCTCCTCATCCAGAGAGACATCTGAGTCGGATGGTCTGCTAGTGTAGGAATCGGCGGAACCCTGCACACACATTGTGAATACCTATCAATTTATAGCCATTTACACAAAGCACCTTATATAAAACAACCTCAAGAATCCTAAAATGTATCTAGATGATTTAGAGTGGATGTGTGCTACACCAAACAAAGGATATGTGGGAGGAATAGCCTGTACTTTGCCCTTGCTTGACCATAATGACACACATTTGTATTACACACATAGTCATTTTATTGTTTTATCTGAATGGGTTTAGACTGCATTAAAAGGTTTTGTTTTTAATGACTATTAATTGCAGTGCATCAAGCAGAAGTTGCTAGTTTTAATAATCTTTCATGTAATTTCTTTTTTATTATGTAAACCTTAACAGCATAGAAAGCTTTAAAATAGAAGCAGCAGTAATAGTGAAATGATTCTTTATCAAGGAGAATGTGGTAAGCATGAATGGGTTTATGGGCTTGGGACTTAAATGAAGGGTATACATTAAAATATGTTTTGTTATGTATCACTGCTATATTTCTTCAATCGCTGAATAAAAACAGACAATTTCAGATTCTTAATTTTTTTTTTGCTATAATTATTATACACTACTCTTCAAAAGTTTGGGGCAGTAAGTTTTTTTTTTAAGGAATTAATAATTTTATTCAGTAAAGACACATTCAATTGATCAAAAGTGACAGTAGAAGAGATTTAGAATGTCACGAGAGATTTATATCCTAAATAAATGTTATTATTTTGAACTTTCCATTCATCTTAGAATACTGAAATGTTCACAGTTTCCACAAAAATATACAGCAACACAACTAAATAATAAGAAATGTTGCTTGAGCAGCAAATCTGCATATTAGAATGATTTCTGAATTATCATGTGACTTTCAGCTTTGCCACTACAGTTAAGAATTACATCTGAAAATATATTAAAATAGAAATTATAATTTTATATTGTAGTATTATTTCAGTATTACGGTTTTTACTCTATTTTTATTTGAACAAGGATATATATAAAACAATAAATGATGGGTAAAATACAAGAAATTCCACCATAACATAAATGTTAAGGCATTGAAGAAGCACACATCCCAGCTTGCATTCTGAGGAACTTGAAATTATGAGTACAGAGGTAAATTACTTTTAGACACTTCATGCATTATCACAAACAGGCGACAAGGCAGATGTGACACTTAGCAATGAACCCCAGTCCAGTAACAGTGCAGTAAACAGGTCTAATGCTGACTTCACAGTGTTTGCAAAACTGAGAAATGCATGTGCAGATGTTGATGCACAGGCTAATGGAAGCATTGAATGAAAGAGGACCAGATCAAATAGAAAATGACTGAAGCTGACAGCCTCAGAGTCAGAAGGATGTCTTGTTCAACTGTATTACAGAGAATGAAAAAGAGAGAGGATCAAAAGTCCCATAGAAAAGACACCCCAAAGAGATCTTTTTAAAATGTCTATTTCTTCACCTAGACAGCAATGAGATTAAATGGAGAGCATTTTGAGACCTTAAGCATATGCTTCTCAGATGTTTCTCATTTATTGAGAGCAAGAGATGCAATGAATGCAAGATCAACATGTGCTTTGATCTACTAATCAAAAGATTGTGCTCAAAGCCTTGAAGGTTCATTAACCCTGTAGTTGTGTCCCATCAGAACAGTATTCTCTTTATCACAGCAATTGAGTCATCCAGAATTAGATACAGCCTTTTTTTTACTCCAACACCAGCAATTACTGTTAAATGCCATTAAAGGAATGTCAAAATTTACAGAATATGCAAGTTAATTTCTTTTCACAAAAAATAATTTGGATATATTTAAAATGTTCTAATAACAGCACATTAACACACTTACAATGCTTACAAATTCACTGAGGTAAGGACAACCTCTACTTCATCTCAGATCCCTCAAAAATAAGCGATTGACTGTCATCACCCTTAAAATCTGTCTGTGATCATGCTTCACATTTGCTTAAAACATAAATCTGGGTAAGATATCTGATTTTACTCAGAAACCTTTTAAAAAATGTATTGCATCCTTTGTACAATCCACGTATCATGTATACATGTATACATGGTATTTTATGTTTTAGTCAAATATTTTAACTAATTTACTTAAATCCCTTATAAATTACTATAATAATGAAGGTGGTATCATTTGTGCCATATTATATTACAACATATTACAAAAAAATGTCTTCCAGCTGTCAGGAAAAATATCATCAAAGTATACTGTTATGCAATTTGACAGATTATGCCCATGTCTATCTTTTCTGTGCTGGGGTTGGCTAAAGCAGTCTGATGTTGTTACCATCAAATAAGCTGTAAAATACACACTATTTCTCAACCACCTATCTGCAGAGAGATTTTACTGCATTAAACCTAATCGAAAGCAAAAAAAGAATATGGACAAACAGAAAACTGTACAATCTGACAGACACAGAACTATAGTACAGTCAAGAGCAATTATGACAGAATCAGAAACAATGACACAGAATCAACAAGGCACATTAAAAGAGGAAAAGGATGGTCACTATAGGGATTTAGTTGCTGTGACATGATGAAAAACCACAATCTTTAATACTCTTTGTTAAAATTACATTTCATTAATATATCTCAAATAAATCATGCTTATGCACCTTTGAAAAGTTTGGGGTCAGTAGGATTATTTATTATTATTTTATTTAAAATAAGTCTCTTATCCTCACCAAGGCTGCATTTATTTGATTACAAATACTGTAAAATCACATTATATAATTTAAATATTACAATTTAAAATATTTATTTTCTATTTTAATATATTAAAAGAAAATTATACAAAGCTGAATTTTTAGCATTCCTCAGTGTCACATTATCCATTAAAATCATTCTAATAGACTGATTTGGTGCTTCTTATTAATGTTGAAAACAGTTGCGCTGCTTAATATTTAAATAATAAACAGTGATAGATTTTTTTCAGAATCCTTTGATAAATAGAAAGTTCAAACATTTATTTGAAATATATATATATATATATATATATATATATATATATATATATATATATATATATATAAAGATGCTGCAGCTAAATTAGTCTCTCACAATAGGTGATTTCTTTTTACTAAAAAAAAAAAGAAATTTCCAACATCCACCATATGAAGGCGTTTATTTTTTAGAATGGTCTGCCTCCTCTTCCTTATATCATCTCTGATCTTGTCCTGTCTGGCTGCAGACAGGTTGAACAGACTGCAATTCCAAACCTCTGAACAGATTCCAATTTTATTTTGTGCTGCTAGCACAATAAATATGCACTTAAGCACACAAAACTCAGAACTTTTAAGAAGTGTGTGTTAAAGATGCTTGATGATTCTAAAAAAGGCAATCTGTTATATTGGCAAAAATTCAAAGAACCTTGAACATGGGACCCAAACAAAGATAAAGGGCTGAAGAAAGAACAAAGACTAGAGATACGGCATTTTGATGAATCTCAGATGCCAATACACACACACACACACACACACACACACACAAACACACACACACACGCATCCCAGTAGAGATGCCTCATCAAAGAGAATATGATTTTTATTCCTGGTATCTCCTCAAAGCAAAGGTATACACTGAAACATCCATTATGCCAACTGTATGATATCATCATTTCGGCAAGTTCACGATTACTCACTTTTGCCAAGACAGATGTCTCTAGCACTGTGGAAGATGAAGGAAGTTTATGACAGGTGCACAAGATGTGTCATTTTTTTTCTAAAGTATTTGGCAACTCAAGATGAAGCAACTTCTGTGAATGGAGGCTGGCAACCCTGCTAAAAAGACCAAATTTGACCAGCTCTAGATGCTTCAGTTTTTTAAGCTCACAGCCCTGGCCAGCACAATGCCCACACTACTGGCCATCACACTAGATCATGGACCTCCATGGCCAGGATAGTCATGTGACCAATGTTACATAAGGCGATGTGCACTGAGGCGAGTCAAGTGACAGGAGCTGCATCTGCTCTTGATGACATCAAAGCCCCTGTGATTCATCCTCACCGCAGCTCCTTCCATCTTCTCATTCTCAACGCATTAGGGCCACTGGACCATCAAACTATTCGCTTAATACTGCAACACAAACAGTTTGAATCTTTAAACTGAGCAGATGCACAATGACTTTTACGAGTCAACAAATACTCATATATTAAGGCCCATCATAACATTTGCATGTGTTGCTGTGTTATCAAGTTCAGTGGATCTCAGCTGGTGGGTCACGAGGTCTGATCTAAATAAAAACAATGCTAACTGCAAATAAAATGCTACTTATTATATAAACATGCAGTTAATATAGCAAAAAGGCTTTTAAAGGAAAATCATCATCATTTACTCTCCCTCATATCATTAAACCTGCATGACTTTGTTTCTTTTGGGGATGTTGAATGTTGGTATCCAAACAGTTTTGGGTCCCATTTGGATACCAGCATGGTTTTGGGCGTTTACAGAATCTGCAGTCGGGCAATCACTTCACTTTAGAAAACATTACACCCCATGGCCAGCTGGTTTGCTTCCTCTATGCTGCCGACTCAGCGATAGCGATGGTTGGATGGAGAGAGATGGCAGGGTGCAGGACGAGAACATTTCCCCAGCAGATGATAGCACAGTTCCTCTTTCTCAGTCTGCCAGCACACTTCAACCTGAGGTCAACTATTTAATTTTCAAGCAATTATGTTAAACAGTTCATCTTTTTACATATAGTCATGCACAAATGACTAATTTTGAAAATATAAAATATTTGAATACTTTTTTATAAAAATAATTTAATTTTAAACACATATTTGCTAATCGAAAATAACATTGGCCATTACTTCCCATTACAATAAATATAGGCAAATAAAGCTGAAAATGTATGCTGATCTCAAACTTGATAAATCAGAATGAAATGAATCTCTTTCAAACAGGCTTTTTCGGATACATTTGCTTGAGGAGATGAAAATCATTTGCTTGAGGAGATGAAAAACACCTTAATATGAGAATGTTCGGAGACACATTAGAATTTCTTACTCAAGCACTTGGTTTAGCATGAATGCCTGTGGAAATTATTTCTGTGCCTCGGCTATCACAACCTACTTAGAAGCAAGACAGTTTTATAAATGACCCAGCTGATGTTTATTTATTACCGCATAGCAAAATCTATTAACCAGTGCTTCCAAGTTCCAACTTCAGAAGGAGCAATTGGTGTGTAAAAACTGCCCGCAAATAAAAAAAGTGTTGAAGTATTTATTTTAAAAATCTAAATATTAATATTTTCCCATTTAGATTTATTTAAAGCGGCCATTTTATATTATAATTTTTTTTCTTCTCCTGAGAAAATCCCATCACCATTTTTTCCCAGTATTTATGCATCTTGGTTTTAATAGATTGTCTCTTCGGACTGTGGAGAGTTTTGAGTTCTGCAAGTTAATGTTTACTTAGTACTCTCTTATTATAACAAAACACAATAAGAACATTTTTCATGTTATGACTCCTTACTGTATATGCACACACACACACACAATATAAATATTTTTATTCATGTTTATTCATATATTAAAATAGATTTTAGTTACTGTGTTTAAGAATCCTTTTTAAGGATTTACTTAAGAATTTTCGTTTTTCAGGACAATTTAAGTTAATGTCTGGGGACAACTTTGTCCCTAAATGACAGTATAGACAAGTTAACACACACACACACACAATGGCTGAACCACATGCAGCTTTCATTTACTCTGCCTCAGTGCGTACACCATTATCTAACCATGTCAAGTGTGTGGGCTTGGGTTTGTCAAGCCACACGTTCTGCTTATCTTCAGAGATTGTACGCCGTGAACTTTTTTCTATGATGCCAGTGAGTCTGAGAGCATTTGGGGCACTCGAAGTTCACTACGCTGGTAGATCCTTGCCCTGTATTTCTTTGAAAACAAAAGCAGTTAAATCGGTCAGTGAAAAAGCATCCTCCAGTGAGCAGATATGCAGATGAATCACGAGGGCTGAGGATCAATGCAGGCAAGAGCAGTGAGTAATTACAGATAAATCTCTCCACAACACAGCATGAGATCACTACCATTTAGGGCTACATCTGATGAAAGCAAATACTTAACCATAAAAAGAGATGATGATGAAAGCTTTGTGTCACATAGGAAGCCATGAAAGGTACAGTACTTCTAATATCTGACTAAACTGATCTTTAAATCAGTTGCAAACCAAAATTGGAATTGAGTCCTTGAACCGTTCCCTTGAAAACAGCATGTTCGTGAATTGCTCAGTCTGAATTGTGAACTGGTTGTGAACCTCAAAGCAGCACTTGCAGAAGCAGACATTACTAGTTCTAGATTTATAGAGCCAGATTTTAAAATTTTGAGATTGGTTAGATATTGAGGGAGTTATTACATTTTACCCCAAAAATTAAAACTCACTCATTATTTACTCATGTCATAGCAATATATGCAATTCCTTCTACTGTCTAACACAAAAGAAGATCAAAAAACTAAAAAATCTGAATAAAAGTCATACAGGTTTGGAACAACGTGAGGGTTAGCAAATTAATTTTCATTTTTGGGTGAACTATTGCTTTAACTGCTCTAATTCAGTCCAATTTAGTTAACAATTCACTGAAAATAATTAGTTTAAATCATTAATTTTATCAAAACATTTACCTTAAAACTATACCAAAAACAATCACTTCCGCTTTAAATGCAGTATGAGATAATGTTTGAACTGGTAGTTTGAAACTTATGCGGTTGCTTTTATTAGAAAGCAATTCCAAATATAACAGTGCAGATATAGTTCGCACAATAAGACTAACAATATGGAACACCATCAGTGTCATAAACATAAAAAAACAGGATACACAAAACAATTACACGAAAAGAAATGGTACCCGCTTGAACCCTCCATTATCTTTAATATTCATAAGCTGTAAGGGAAGAGGAGAAAAGAGAAGCAGACACAATTAGACCACAAGGCTATATTAAGATCATCAGAGGCCACCAGATCTGAGCTACTTTGTAATTATTTCATTCAATTTCCATGATATTTCTGCACCATATAATTCCAGAGAAAATACTTGCTGCAGGGTATTAAATTGTCCTCCACACAAATTAAACAGCCTCTCAGCATTTCACAGCAGAGAACAGATACTTTGCTAGACAGACAGACAGACAGACAGACAGACAGACAGATAGACAGACAGACAGACAGACAGACAGACAGACTGACAGACTGACAGACTGACAGACAGACAGACAGACAGACAGACAGACAGACAGACAGACAGATAGATAGATAGATAGATAGATAGATAGATAGATAGATAGATAGGAATTTGGACTTCTAAATAATTTATTACATATGGAAAGCAGACAAATTTGCTTCACCGCTGGCAAGATGGGCTTTTAATAAAAACTAACTTGCGAAATTGTCCTTTAACTACGTTAGAGTGCTTTATCAGTTAGGTGAACGGAGATAAATTATGATGATTTCCTTCCAAGAGCCAATGAAAGCCTAACAAAATGCATTTGGTATTTAGAATGGAATGTTATATTAATATATATGACGGTATGTGACAAATTCAGATTTTCTGATCAATTGTTTTGTGTGGCTGTTAGTCAGACAGTGGCTTGTTTAAAGGTGACAGACCTACAGTAAATAGTAAATGCACAACATATTCGTCAAAAAATATCATAATTTAAGTGTAACAAAGTATTTTAAATAAAAAATTTAACCTTTCTGTTTTCACCGAGGTTAAAGCATTCCATTATGACAAATGCCATAACGATGAACAAAAACAACCAAACAAACAAATGTATGAACATAACAGGTGTTGGTCCTTGAATACACACAATTGATTTATTGTTAAGGTTTATGGAAAAAAATACTTCCTTTTCTCAAAACATCTTAGGTTTAACAAATAACAGCAACATTCAGAGAAAATAAGAGGCCTTCTTTCAGACCAACTCACAAGTCTGAACTGACAACTTCCTATTATGAAAAGTGCAAATGTGGGAGAGAGATGTTCACCTGAAAATGAGTTTTTCCTGTTCATGTTCTTCCAAAAACTCTGTTCTTCTGTGAAACATAAAATATATTTTGAAAATTGTCTCAGTGGTCTCCAATGTCATTTGATTCCCAGCAATCTTCAAAATATCATCTCGTCTTCCGTAAAAGAAAGTTCGGAACAATACAAGGGTGCATAAATGATGACAGAATTTTCAATTTTGGGTGGATCTTCTGAGGAACATAAAATATATTTTGAGATTTGTCTCAGTGAAAGTCAATGGGCTCCAGTGTTGTTTAGTTCTCAGCATTCTTTAAAATATTTTTTCTGTTAAGCAAAGCCATACGGCCAAAAATTGATAAGGTCATATCAATTCATTTTCCATCTATGACTTTTGCCAAAGGTAACACTGAGTGGAATGTGGATATTTTGTGATTCAAGTTAAAAAAATAAGGCTGCACAAGTGTTGAAACTTGTGACTGGCTGAATTAGGAGACTGACTTTGACTTGGCTGTAACCACAACAGCCATCAATGCTGAACATTATGGCTACTTCCATGGGACTCGTTATATCTGATCAAATGATGCTAATTAAATGATCCATCCATTACAAGCAGAAACAAAGTGGCACTTAAGCAAGCATTCCTTTTGAGAGTAGCTGAGGCCACACAGAAAATCCAACAAAAACAACAATGCATGCAAGCTAAGAGGAACTAAAACAGTAAGCAGTGTGACATTATTAGCGACAGCTCAATGATGCGGAATAACAGGCTACCACAACAGCTGACTGATGCTCTCCCCCGACTGCTTCTTCCACGATGCATCTGAGAGGCAGAGCGAGGTTTAGAGAAAGAGTGGAGGTGACAGCAAAACAAAACCTATACACATGCACACACACATATGGATCCCCTCCCCCAAAACACTCACTGGGACCAGTAGCACCATCCACAAGCTGAATTCCTCTAGCCATCCTCAGAGCATCTGTGTGAGCATGCATTCATTGAAAAGAGTGTGAAGATGCACACATAGACCCTTACTCACCGCCTCTGAGTCTTCAAATCCATGCAGGTACAAATTGTCGTACATGGAGGTCTGATATTCCCAAGGGATTACCTTAACGATCAAATGCGTCTAACAGGGCTCTCTTACAATCCCCTTGCCAACAATAAGACCACCGAAGGAGGAATATCAAGCAGATGGCAAACGGCCCTTTCGCTCCTGAAGCCAGCGTATTGTATTAATGAGGATGAAGTGTGATCGATCACATCATAGAGAAGTGGGGCTCTCCCCAGAGGCTGGAGAGACCTGGCATTTTATCACGCTTCCACAAACAGAGCAGGAAAACAGAGCCTTCCTCAATCAGAAGCTGATGACAAAGCAGCAAGGCTATCTTCTGATTGGCTGAGAGGAGCTCCAGTAAGAAAGGACAAGTGCTCTCTTCTGTTGACTGTTAAAGGAGGAGGAGAAGGGGTCTGCAGGGTGCTGACAGCATTCCACTGCTTGACCACTGGGTTTTCTGCAATTTCTTCTCGCCGTTTCTATTTTTGACCATCTTTTTTTTCTTCATCTCTTTCTTTCATCCATGTTCACTTATAGACTCCACCATTCATTTCACAATTCATGCATTAGTTCACATACACTGTAAGAATGATGTGTTTGCAAAATTAAACTGGCAACAGCTTGCATGGCTTTTAAAAATGCCTTTTTTAATTTAATTCATTTACTTGAGTGAATTATTTTTTTTAAGAAAAATGTAAAATATTATATTACTAATTATATTGTATGTAAATTAATATTTATTATTATTACTCACTATTATAGTAAAATAAAAAAAACTCAAACAGTAGAGCATGACATTAGCAACGCCAAGGTCATGGGTTAAATTTCCAGGGAAAGTTAGAACTGATAAAACATGCACCTTAAATGCAGTCTAAGTCACTTTAGATAAAGGTGTCGGCTCAATATGTAAATGTAAATTGATATTATTATGATGTGCTTCATCTGTGTGAAAATGCTTGCTGTCTTAAACTACTGACAACATTTGAGACAAAACCATACCTTAAAATGCCAAACGCAAACCTCCAAAATTGGTATATAAACATCAACTAACTGATCATTTTGAGTAGAAGAACAAATGCATCCTGACAACACAACACAATATTAAATATGACCCAACTCAAAGGTGCAAACAATTGCAACCATATTAATTATTCATATTCTAGAACAATGATAAATGGAGCTAAACCGCAAACCATTTTCTAATGTAGGCCTAAGGCCTATTTGAGTTAAAAAGCTAAATTGAGAAGCATTACTGCTGTTCCTGAAAGTGAATCTTTACACAGCAACATTTTCAGCATTATTTACAAATAAAAAATAAAAAGATCTAAACAATTTAGCAGTATTATGCAATGCAAATATATATATATATATATATATATATATATATATATATATATACACACACACACACAGTATACCACAATGGCATAACACAAAAAAAGCAAACAACAAAAGCCCATCTTCTAAATGTCCCAGGTCCCTAAATCTCTGTAACCACCAGTTTATGGCAGATCTGAATGATGAAACATAAAATGAGAGCTTGACATGACAGTATTGAACCAGACTGTTCTTTAGTGGGTGTATCAATACCTCTGCTTTGTGTAATTACATTCTCATGAATGTGGAGAAGCAACATCAACCCCATCTTGGGGTCACTGATAAGAGCATGTAAATTGCAGCTTTAACCAGATATAACAAATGTACAGCTCTTTTTTACCCCAAACCTGAACCGGTGCATCTTTTAAATATCACTGTTCAAAATTCAATCATCATTGCTCCAATAAAATGCATGATGCCCCTGGACAAACAAAATAAAATTAGCCCAATCTGAGACATATTTCCATAGAGATTTTTGTATCATTAAACATGCAATTTTTTAAGGTTGTGTTGCATTTCTAATTCTGTTATTGGTTCATATTTCCCTTGATATCACTCCAGCTACTGAAATAATAAGAAAACCGTGACCAATCAGGTCTTTTCAAGTAATTACATGGAAATGAACTGAAGGTGTTGCTGTTAATTAACCACAGCTCTCTCGAGGATAAAACTCTGGCACACATCGCCCCCTGTAGTTCACCAAGCACATCTACATGCCTGTTTTTCTACTGGACTACAACACACTCACCTCTTTAATCTACTCTTAATCAAATAAACTCATGAAGAGTTCAGACATCAAAAGAGAACAAGAGCAATCAACACATTTCTCTGTTTCAACTGGATCCACCGAGAAGCATATGATGACATAATAATGCAAAACGTAATGTATTATTAAAAATAAATATGTTGAGAGAATGAATACTGTTCATGATATGAAATATTTACACCCACCAATAAAAGAATCTTGCTATTATAGATTATGTTTTGTAAAAAGTACATGCATACTTAAATTATTTATTACTTATTAGTTAAATGAAATAGCCTACTCCTTCAGATCACTACTGATATTTTAACATTTAACAATCATCTTACTAATCATCTAACAATCAGTTACTGTGGATCAGCTATCAAGAGTGAAAGAGCAGATAAAACAAAATAAATTCCTGTTACTAAACTTACTAACCCTGTAATCATTTTTGTTTCCTTTTAATGCTTAACTGTCATTTGAATGGCTGTAATAATTCTACAAAGAACACACTTGCTTTTTTGTGATTGTTGATTATGCACCTTGTTTCCTGATTCCACTATTTAATTTAGCCAGGAAAATCTCTAAAATCTGATCTGTCAACATCTGATCATTAAATCAACAGTCATGCTAATCTTGCCCACTGCTCTTGAGCGTTTTTGGGGCCTATGGTCAATAAACACAGCAGGGAAGCAAAGAAATAAATGAATTACTAAAGAGTTTAGCCATGTGACCTATACCAGCGAGATTAATAATTTATACAAGCTCCCAATGATCAGGAATTTTAAATGCGCTATTATTGATAACTATAAAAACAGCAACAACTTCCAACAGCTTGGGTTAATAAATCATTTGAAGTCTCTCTACATCAAAATAGGATTGTTTCAGTCATAAAATCAAGGCAAGTTCAAGTAAGTTTTTATATACATGACTACCTGCAGTCTTGACTTTAACCTTGATCTCAGCAGGGTTTTACCACCCCTGGATTTTCTCGCCTCATTTGAGCAGATCTCTAAGACATATACAGGTTTAGAAGCAAGATGTTTCCTCTCAGGAACACCCTATGCTCTATAATAATCTTTCATATACATCTGGAAATGCATATACACTGAACAAAATTATAAACGCAACACTTTTGTTTTTGCCCCCATTTTTCATGAGCTGAACTCAAAGATCTAAGACTTTTTCTATGTACACAAAAGGCCTATTTCTCTCAAATATTGTCCACAAATCTGTCTAAATCTGTGTTAGTGAGTACTTCTCCTTTGCCGAGATAATCCATCCACCTCACATGATTATTGCACAGGTGTGCCTTAGGCTGGCCACAATAAAAGGCCACTCTAAATATAGTTATGATTTCATCTAAAAATATATACATATGAAAACTTTATAATGCAGAGTGCCCTCAATGAAGGGTCTTGGCTGTGAAACCACCACTATGGCCAGAAATAGAGTGTCCTGGAAGTCAGTCAAAAAGCTGAATTCCCAAGGTTCTTTGGGGACCTAGATTATAGAATCATTTGCAAATAGACTGCAGCATGAGCTGCGTGAAGGTGACTGAATATACCAATACGTTAAAGCTATTTCCTCATTACAGCACTAACGATAGCAGTTCATTAAATAAAAATTTGTAAAAATATGAGAAATTCTAAAAATGATTCCTACCATATACAGTAAAATAGATACATTTTAAGACATGTAAATTCACTGCAAAATTAATGTAAATTCTGTTTGGTTACAGTATAGTAATGAAGGCTTATTCCTGTCCACATTATGATTTAATACACAAAGCTTTTGCCTTACAGCTGCACACAATCTGCAGGGATACTGTACAGTCCTCAAACATGTGAACAAGGGTAGATTCAGGGACAGCTAGAAAATGCCACATTGCAGGCAACAAGGTCATTGGTTTCCCCTGGGATACTTTCTTCTCTGCAAACTCATATATATCTAGATGCATCTAACAACAGGGATTACATCATATTTCCATATTTCCATTAGGAAAATGGACTCTATGATTTCATATTGCATGTGCTGAAAGATTATTTACAGGCTTGATTTCAAAACTCAAAATCTCAAAAAAAAAAAAAAAGTTTTGAGATATTATGAAGATCCATGCCAGCTCTATTCAACTAAATGTCAAACAAGTTCAGTTGGAGAGGTAGCCATGAGCAATTCATATTCATCTGATGACAGCGAGGATTCGTCTGTTGCTTGGAAACCAAATGACCTGTTCAAATAGCTGCACAAGAGTATAATTCTTTGAAAATCACACAGAATATATATACATTTAAACGGAGAGAGAGAGAGAGAGAGAGAGAGAGAGAGAGAGAACTGTACAACTTGCACAAATTATATTTCTAAAGGACTGTAGTATATTATGATGGAATCTTGTTTCTGCCATGACAAAAAAGGAAATTGCAACTTTTTACAGTTTTTTTTTTTTCAACTGCTTACACATAAAATGTTTACTTGTCAAACAATTTCTGAAACCTGACACTCAAACACCAGAACCACACACCAAATCTGCAAAACCATACACTAATTCTTGGCCTTTGACTCAGTTTTCAATTTCATAAAACACTTTTTGCAAAACACAGCACACAATACTCTATGTTACACAAATAATCTTACAGGAATTGATATTATGGCAAAGGTGTTTGCAAATGTTTGCTTTTTAGATGTGTTTTGCAAGAGATGCGAGCCATTTTGCATTTTGTGTGTGCAATTCTTGGATTTGTGTGTAAAGTTTTGAAAAAAAGAGGCAAAGTTTAGAAAATGTGTAAGCAGTTGAAAAAACTATATCTCAAAGTTCTGACTTTTTCCCTTGCAGTTATGAGTTTATATCGCACAATTCTGACTTATTTCTCACAATTCTGACTTTTTTCCCCTGAAATTTTCCTGATTATAGAGAAAAAGTCCACATTGTGAGATTAAAAGTCGGAATTAAAAAAGTGGCGGAAACAGGGTATAGCATAGGAAGATGCTGAAGTCAACTACAGTACCACATATAATGCGATTCAACATATGACACGTTTTGAACATATGAATTATTATGCAAAAATTTGAATGAGTTATTTACACTGAGTAACAACCCTCCACGTGGGAGCAAGTTGTCATCATTGGCAGATTTGGAAGAAATATGTGTATTATGAATAAATGCGAACTCGTTGGCTTCTATAAAAAGTATTACGTAACCCAGTTTTGCACATTAGGCACATGGAAAGTGTGCCTAAAACGAAGTCTCGAACAAAAGAGTTCAATTCATTGCAAAACAAAAGCAAGTGTGAGAGTGCGTCAGAGAGTCATATGACAAGCCATTTAAATGGAGACATTATATTTCCATAATCTACATCATCCTCTCTCACCTGGCGGAGGATGAAGCTGGTCGATGTCGTACTGCCGTCGGATCTTTTAAGTCGACTGCGCCGTGAGTAGGTGCCTCTGGTCACCTGCGGCAAAAAAACAAGCTATTAATCTATTTCTTTTCTACCTGCAGAACAGGGACACATTCATACAAACACATACACCCACGTATCCCACCACAACACTGTCAGAGGGGTCTCAGTGGGGTCTGTTAGCTATAGAACTTACTGTCAGAATCAAATGAACTGGCAAAGCATTTCAACGATTAATCACTTGTATTAATCATCGCTGTTTTGTACGTCAGCATGAAACCTACAGCTAAATACAGAAGACATAAGGATCTTTGACCTATCCTGGGTGTTACGTGACTAAAAGCTTGACAGATAAGAACGGTCTATTGAGATAGATGTCAAAGCACATCACCACAAGGAAGCTGAACTCTGCAGAGCCACATAGACATCAATGCAATGTGTTGAGCAGGTGAAACTGCCCTACAGGCTGGCCGCAATGCAGTCCTACATCGAACCTCTTCTGAGTAGATCATGCTGTTAAAATATATAGCGGTTTGAGCTGAATGGATGTTTCCAGTAGTTTGTTGTGCAAGAAACATAAATGTTATGGCCAACTGCTGCAGAGAAAGCACCAATGCTTAAAAACTGGGTCAGGTCATACGTGCTTTACAGGGAAATCAATGAGAACATGAATTACTTAGCAGCCTAATTAAAGACCAATAGATCAAACTGGCATCCATTAATCTTTAGCATGTTCTGTATTCGGTTTTAATGATCCTTTTAATTGTATAATCAGCCTGTGTAGAGTAAAAGGAGAGTTCACCCCAAAATGAAAATATTCTCGACATTTACCCACCAATAGGACTTTCTTGCTTAGGTAGAACACAAAAGAAGGTGACAGAATGACATACTCAGTCACCATTTACTTACACTATATTAAAAAATGCAGTGAAAGTGATTGGTGACTGAGGCTGTCAGTCCCTAACATCTTTTTAACAGAAAAAAAAAGTCATTTGAGTTTGGAACATCATGAAGGTGAGCAAATGACGACCATTTTTTATTTTCAGATGTACTGTCCTTTTAAGCTATTATTCCACATAATACATAAGTTTAAAACACAAAACATAGAAATTTTACTGACACTAATTTTAATTAATTTTTAATTAATTAATTTTTTTAATTTTTTAATTTTATAATATTTTTACTGCCAAGTATGGTGACCCATACTCGGAATTCGTGCTCTGCATTTAACCCATCCAACATGCACACACACAGCAGTGAACACACACACACCGTGAACACACACCCGGAGCAGTGGGCAGCCATTTATGCTGCGGCGCCCGGGGAGCAGTTGGGGGTTCGGTGCCTTGCTCAAGGGCACCTCAGTCGTGGTATTGAGGGTGGAGAGAGCGCTGGACATTCACTCCCCCCACCTACAATCTCTGCCGGCCCGAGACTCGAACCCGCAATCTTTGGATTACGAGTCCGACTCTCTAACCATTAGGCCACAACTTCCCCACTACCATGGTTTCTTGACTATTTATGTCAATAGCTTTTTTTTTTTTTGGACATGTATCATGTCATTCCTTCATGCACTTCCAGTAGTATATGAAAATTCCATCTGTGCCAACAATAAATGTAACAACATCAAGTCATCCATCATAAGCAACACAAACATGACATAACAACAATGCAAGTGTTTGGTGCAGATTTGCAATTTATATTTATATATATATAAATAGGAGTTATCTATAGGAGTTCAGATAACTCTGTTTTTTCCCATTTTAAAAAATCATGTTTTTTTATTGTGCTTTCCAATTAATCTCAATCAAACTGCAGTTGGGTTATTTTGACTAGGTTAAAAATAACTTTAAAAAACAGCTAACTAACACAATAAAACACACAAAAAACATTATAACAATAAAAAACATGATTTTTTTAAATTTGTAAAATCATTGTTATCTGTTTTTGCAAATAAACTCTTCATATATACATTTATATATATTTACACACACACACACACATACACCTGTAGTACATAGAGTACATCTATGCAGTGTACAAAATTCAAAGATAATGTTTGCAATGCAGTATTACAGATCATCTCTGCTTCAACATATGACAGGTTTTTAACATGAATTATGAATATTCAAATTAGTAATTTCCTGTGAGTAAAAACCCTTTAAGTGGGGGCATGTTGTCATTATTGGCAGACTGGAAAGAAATATGTGTATTATGGATAAATATAAAGTCGTTGGATCCTATAAAGACAAACAGAACTATGTGTATTTGGTGCACAAGTCATCATCGCATATCACCTTCTCCCGCGTCCCTACCTGAAAAATCGGCTTCTGAACCCCGTCGCCTATCCCGTGTCGGGTGTAGATGTGCCGGGACATTTCTGCGAGTTCATCGGTCCACGGAGGTGGCTGCCTTTCGGTCCCGGTCCAGTGGCTCGGCGGAGGAGGATACTGAACTGTTTGCTCCAGTTTCGCTGCGGTGTCCGCGGTCAGAAGAGAGGCTTGTGCGCGCCGAGCTCTCGGTGACTGATGCGGTGTGCAGCTGTAGTGAAGCTCGGTCACCACTAGAGCAGCAACACGAGCTACTGTAGTGTATCTAGCTGCTCGACAGAGGTCATCAGATATTATGCAGATATTAATCAGTGTCTTTGGCAAGATCACCCCCCCCCCCCCCCCCCAAAAAAAAAAAACTGAGCTAAAAGCATGCTAATTTTAAGTTACTTCATATGTTTTATAAGTACATGAAATATTGTGGGAAGGTAATACAACTAAATTCATAATTATTCTCATGTTCTGGTAGTCAAGATTTAAAAGATTATACTGTAAATATAAATTAATGCTAATGTAATGCGTACCCCATTTTAATAATGACAATAATAATGTATCTCAGTGGCCTCCCAGGTATAGATTCATCAGATGAAAAACAAGAGAATTACTGTAGAGCATGTCTTTTTTAATGGTGCATGCTGTTATCTACAAAGAGCTGATAAGGAAATGCTAAATTGCAGGGGGTTTATATCATACTCAGCTGTAGCTGCTTTTCCTACAGACTCAATGTGGATTCACCCATGATGTTGATAATTAGTAGCATATCAGCTGTGCAAGATTTTAACTAAACATAACCAGATATGATGCACAAATTATGTAAAATGAAACTGAGTAATTAACATTCAACATCTCCAAATCAAGGGAGAATAGATCAGTTTGTGAGGACGCTGATAAAGTATTCACAACAGAAAAGCACATTTTGAAACAGGTAGTTTTTATTAAGAGTTCACTGTGTTACAAAAGGAATTTGAAAAATGAGCAGGCAGGATACAAAGAAATCTTGATGTTATAAAACATTGAGTCCAGTAGTACAACACAGATTTCCCTCTAAATCTCTTAAAACGTACAGGTTTACAAATATATAGCAGCTTTTGAAAAAAAGTCTTTTGAATTGGTTTCTATGTTTATTCCGTCTCGTGAAAGAACAAGGCATCTGGTGGTAAATAAATGTTTATAAAGTTAAGGTGCAATACAGACAAAGCCAGATATTTAACATCTAATGTACAGTATTTTTTACAATTTTTGAAAAAAACTAATTAAGACAATTTTCATCTATATTTTACTACATTAATCCCATTTTAACGAGAATGAAAGCTGTCTATATGTTAAAGGAATTTTACATTTCCCCATTTCAGTTAAGAAGAAATGGGTGGGTATATCAGAAAAGCACATTTCTTCATACATAAGAAGCAAAAAACAACAATTAATTCATCATTTCCAGCTGAGGAGTCATAGTCCAGATGAAAATTACACTGTATGCAATTTTACATTAAATTAAGTCAAACAACAGCAAACACCCACAATGCAAACACAAGCAGTACTTGCATATTATAAATATCATTATACAGTGAAACATATGGATTGACCATAAAGGGATTGCATTTGTGACCACTGTCAGTTCTAAAGCGCAGTTTGCAAAGGAATTTATGAATATTACATGTAGCCTATAGTAAACTGTGCCCCTTCTAAATCAGTCCCATAATTTTGGAATCACTAACAGCAGAATGAACCTAAAAATGCCATTTTGATTGTAGGAGTTTATAGAAGTGCTCTGAGTATTGGCACATAAATTCATTCCAGATTTGGTGATCCATGTATAATCTTCTTCATACAATCATCCTCTCTTACAATGCATAAAAAAAAACATATTTGCTGTGAAAGGCAAGAAATTAAAGTCTAGGATCAGTTAATCCAGAAATAAATGAAAATGGCAACAATTAATCATAAGAATTGTCTCTTCAAATGAGGAAAAGTATGCATGTATGTGCATTTTACCATTTTTTCTGAAATTCTCAATCAGCAAAAAGAAGAATATGCTGGTGATTATCACACGATTTTTATGTGTTATGTTTATGGTTAGTGTGACTCATTCCATCAACTCTGAACACCTGCCCTAAACTGCTTCATGCGTTAGTAAGTTGGAGCGAAAATGAGGTGCTTGCTTCCTTTTAAGTGGATTAAATCTTTGTCCTGTGAAGATAAATGTCAGCGAATCTTTGCATACCCCCTGACATCAATAGAGACGTGAGAGAAAAATACTCTCAACCTCATTTCACCACTTGGAATTGGCATTGAATATTAATGGCTGTGGATTTAGCCTTACAGGAGGGGTTGCTGGTAGAAGGCTGCTTGTTGCTGTTGAGGTGCAGGATGGGCTGGAGCTGACATCGGATAGGAGGATGGAGGCAGACCAGGATTAGTGTTCTGATAGGCAGACATGTCCATAGCCATGCTCATCTGTGGTGGGTAAGGGGCAGGGGCTCCAGGAGCTTGGTTTACATATGCTGCATTCATGGGGCCGCTGCAGGAAAAAAGCAATTTGCAGTTGTTTAAGGCTACTTTTCCCAACACCACTATCAGAATGATACGGTTTAAACAAAGCTATCTAAAAAAAAAAAGGCTATGTTGACAAGTACACTGCCCGGCATCATGTGCCGATTCCAAAAATAGTGTCTGTTTTGCTCTAGCTCGTTGCACTTTCTGAGAAAATATGATGTGCATTTTGTCTCATTTTTGCTTTTACAACCATTTGTAAGGTGAAGAAGTCTTGTATTATATCTTAATCACCAGAAAAACTACCACCAAGACATGATTCCTTTCTTCCTTTGAGCCAGGTTAAAAATATTTGTGCAATTCTCATCTGAAAACATTATTTTATGCCTATTCCTGATTTCTAGGTTAGAACAAGCAAACATGACGCCTATTTCCACACAATTCCATTACATCAATTGATATCTTGTGAAGCAAAACGCTTTGTGTTTGTAAGAAACAAATCCATCAATACATTTTTAACGTCAAACAATTAGTCCTCTATCCATAATATTGCTTTCTCCAGAGAAAACGTCATCTTGTCTGAAACAGGAGAGAAAACAAGCACCGTTTACAAACGCTAAGAGTCGAAAACAGTTTGGGATCAGTACGATTTTTAATGTTTTTTAAAGAAGTTTCTTCTGCTCATCAAGGCTGTATGTATTTGATCAAAAATACAGAAAAAAAACCTGTTATTTTGTGAAATATTATTGCAATTTAATAATAGTTTTCGATTTTAATATACTTTAAAATTTTATTTATTTCTGTGATCAAAGCTTCAGTGTCACACGATCCTTCAGAAATAATTCTAATATGCTGATTTATAATCAATGTTGAAAACCGTTGTGCTGCTTCATATTTTTTTTGGGACCTGTGATATTTTTTTTAGGATTCTCTGATTAATAAAAAGTTAAATATATTTAAAAAAATAAATTTTGTGATACAATATACAATACTATTCAAAAGTTTGGGGGTCAGTACATTCTTTTAATTAATTATTTTAATTTTAATTAATTTTTAAGAAATTAATACTTTTATTCAGGAGGGACGTGTTAAATGAATAAAAAGTCATAGTAAAGACTTATATTGTTAGAAAAGGTTTCTATTTTGAACAAATGCTGCTCTTTTCAACTTTGTATTCATCAAAGAAAAAAGTATCACATGTTCCAAAAAACAATATGAAGCAGCACAACAGTTTCAACACTCATAATAAATCAGTATATTAGAATGATTTCAGAAGGCTCATGTGACACTGAAGACTGGAGTAATGATGTTGAAAATTCAGCTGCATCACAGAAATAAATTCTATTTTTAAGTATATTAAAATAGGAAACTGATATTAGATATTGCAAAAAGATTTCACAATATTGCCGTTTTTTCTGTATTTTTGATCAAATAAATACAGCCTTGATGAGCAGAAGAGACTCCCTTAAAAAACATTAAAAGTGAATGTGGATTTTGATGTGAAAAGACAACAGTGGATAGACTTTGTCATTGGATGAAGCATTTTTTCTGATTATAGACAAAAGTTTGACCAAAAGTGATGGTTTATAGTTAAAACACCTTAATGACCGATTTGTTTATTACAAACATAAGATCTTAATTGATGGACTGGAATCATGTGGATTACTTATGTGAATTATTGTAGTGTTTTTAACAGCCATTTGAACTGTCACTCTGACGGCACCCATTCACTGCAGAGAATCCATTTGTAAACAAGTAAAATAATGCCATTCAAATCTGTTGTGATGAAGAATCAAACACATCTACATCTTGGATGGCCTGAGGGTGAGTCAGCTGTCAGCAAACATTTGTATTTGGGTGAACTATTACTTTAAACAAAGACAGAATGCAGAATGGGAGCTCAGGTGCTGGTTTTCTCATCCTTGTCAAAATTAAAGTCCCACTACTGACACTTAGCAGCCAAACAGAAAAATATATCCATCAATGCCGATAATTAAAAATATATATAGATCAACACATCTGCCCTTGTGATAAGTCAGTGGACCACTAATACACTTTTCTTCATTCACTGTTGGCGTGGACATGATTTGAGTTTTTGAATAGAAGGCGGAAACAAATTCCATATGTATAGGAATAAAAGACAAGGCCAAAGTTGCTTCAAAATTAGAGGTAGACTTAGATTACCTGATGTAAGGAGGTTGTGCTGGCTGGCTGGTGGGCACTGAATTGACTGAAGGAGGAAGGGAGCAGAGAGGGCCAGCTTGGTCTGTAAGACTGTATCCCTGTGGAACACCAGAGGACATGTAGGCTCCAGATGGCTGATAACCCTGAAAGAGACAAGAAATAATAAATTAAGAAGTCAGAATAATGCAAAACAAAATTGTTTGTGCCACAAAATATAATATACTGAATTGGCACTAATTCTCTATTTAAATGGCAAAGCAAACCTGCATAGTGAGAGGAGTAGGGGCTCCTGGGTAAGTGCCTTGGAGATTCTGCATTTTGGAGTATGCATTGTAAAGAGGAGCCTCATTCATTAGCTGGTTATAGAGTTCCAGAGCCTCCAGCACTTTCACATTCAGCTCGGACCACTCTGAGTGCTTCCTGCAGGGATGAGAGAGAGAGCAGTTTTCCTCATATGCAAGAGACTGAAAAAACAGCCAGCCTTTTCTGGGTAAAGTTTTGATTTCAACAAACCTGTCGATTTCCTGTAGTTTCTCATCAATCATTGGGTTCATCTTTTCACAAGCATCTAGAAGAACAGAACAAAAGATTAACACTCTGGAATTGGGTCGAATATCATTTACTCAGTGGAACTGTCATGTTCAATGATCTTGTGTGCAATGTAACATTTTGACAGTAGAATTGTGTAACTGTGATAAAATACCGTAATGATGCATTATTAACATCGCTAATCTTTTAAAAAATATTTTCATAAAAAAAAACAAAAAAAACAAATTTACATTTACAACACGTAGGAAGTAAAAGCTAGTTCATAAAAGCTAGTATTGTGGGTTTTTTCTTTTGCTTTTGAAGCAAATGGGAGTGCAAAAATATATTTCACTACTATAGAAGTTTATCCAACAATTACAAATTCTGTTTCTGAGAAACCTGGAAACGTGTAAACGGTCCATAAGAACAAAATATTCTGGAGAGCCATGTAATGACATGAACTAAAATTCCTTATAATGTCATATTTTGTTTGTAAACCCTACACATAAATGTAATCGATGTTAAACAAGAGCTCAAGAAGGGTCTTCCTGGTACCTTCTAATGTGATCAGCTCTGGGCCGTCAGGTGAGGCATCTGCAGGGTCTGTGTTCTGGAGCAGGTAGAGAGTTTTGTCCATTTTCTCCTGTAGTTAACAGAGTCAATGATTATCACAAGACAGGAGAACCTTACCAAGAGCCTTTTGATCATATCAATTACACTTCTCCAGATAAGTGGAGACGAAGATCATCCGGTACTCACCTCATCTATATACACAGGTTCAGGCTCAGCTTCGACTTCAACGATGGGCTCCTCTGGCGCTACTGTCTTCTCTACATACATGACTACAGGAAAGATAATTCAGGAGATACACATGTGTAATTTAAATAGAAAAAAATGCATTATTCCTGTACTAAAATAGATGTTATAAAGTGTATTACCAGGGTCTGGTTCGGCATTCAAGTTGGTGGTGACAAAGTTTGATGGGAAGAGGCCTACTCCTCGATGATTCTCTCCTTTCCACCAGTTTGGATCACTGTTGGATAACAGTGACATTACTTTTCAACGGACAATAAGTTATGGGAAATTTAAAGACAGCATTAACAAATTAAATGAAATTATTACCCTCTCTCTCTTTTTTCGAGACACACAAAACTTATAAAACACAATATTATTCAAAATTGATTAAAATAACATCCTTGAACGATCAGTTTACCTGTCATCAAGGATGATCACAAGCTCTCCAGCCTTAAAAGTGAGCTCATTGTCTTCAGCCGCTTCAAAATCATAGAGGGCACGCACTTTACAGGACTCTTTCCCTCCGTTGGTGTTGTAGGGCGGATCAGCTATCATGGTAAGGGGTCGTGTCTCAACTTGCTGTTTCTGTTCCTGTAGGGACAGCTCAATGGCTGCATCGAGGAAAATACATACACTCATTTTCTTGGTACAGAGGACTATAGTTTGACTCCACAGTTACGGTATGCTTCGGCAGGGGCCCAAAATCATTAGTCAGACAAGACTAAATAAACCATAACAATAAAAATGATATGAAAGTATGTTAGCATTAAGAGCCTTCCTCACCTTTGGCCAGGTCATCATCATCAGGTGCTCTGCTGGTGGCAGGAGTGCTGTTGGGCTTTGTGCTGGAGCTCTGCAAGTAGAGATCACATTATAACTGATTTGCAAAAACGATATTATATATATTCTTATCTATTATATGTACATACACACTATCGTTCACAAGTTTGGAATAGGTGTAGTTTTTTTTTAAATGTTTCTGAAAGAAGTCTTATGCTCACCGACGCTGCATTTGTTTGAACAAAAATACAGTAAAAACAACAGTATTGTGAAATATTTTTACAATTAAAAAAAACAGTTTCTATTTGAATATATTTTAAAACTTAGTTTATTCCTGTGATGGCAAAGCTGAATTTTTTATTGTTTTGGTCCCACTTTTGTAGCCAAAACATCCCTGACCCGTTGAGGGACGGACTCCTGAAGGTATGCTGTGGTATCTGGCACCAAAATGTAAGCAGCAGATCCTTTAAGTCCTATAAGTTGCGAGGTTGGATCGAACTTGTTTGTTCAGCACATCCCACAGATGCTCGATTGGATTGAGATTTGGGGAACTTGGAGGTCAAGTCCAAGTTGTGCTCCTCAAGCCATTCCTGAACCATTTTTGCTTTGTGGCAGTGTGCATTATCCTGCTGAAAGAGGCCACAGCAACCAAGAAATACTATTTCCATGAAAGGGTGTACATGGTCTGCAACAATGCTTAGGTAGGTGGTACATGTCAAAGTAACATCCACATGGACATGGCAGGACCCAAGGTTTCCCAGCAGAACATTGCCCAAAGCATCACACTGCCTCCGCTGGCTTGCCTTCTTCCCATAGTGCATCCTGGTGCTATGTGTTCCCCAGGAAAGCGACGCACGCACCCGGCCATCCAAGTGATGTAAAAGAAAACGTGATTCATCAGACCTGGCCACCTTCTTCCATTGCTCCGTGGTCCATTTCTGATGCTCACGTGCCCACCGTTGGTGCTCTCGGCGGTGGACAGGGGTCAGCATGGGCACCCTGACTGGTCTGCTGCTATGCAGCCCCATACACAACAAACTGCGATGCACTGTATATTCTGACACCTTTTCTTCAGAACCAGTATTAACTTCTTGAGCAATCTGAGCTATAGTAGGTTTCTTTGATGAATAGAAAGTTCAGAAGATCAGCATTTATCTGAAATAGAAATCTAACATTACAAATGTTTTTACCATCCCTTTTGATCAATTTAAAGCATCCTTGCTAAATAAAAGAATTCCTTTCTTTAACCCCCCCCCCCCCCCCCCCCAAAAAAAAAAATAAAATTAAAAAAATTAAAATTATACTGACTTCAAGCTTTTGAATGGTATAGTGTATATGTTACAAAACCTTTTTATGTCAGATAAATGCTGATCTTTGGATCTTTCTATTCATCAAAGAATCCTTTTTATAAATGTACTCAACTGTTTTAAATATTGATAATAATAAGAAATGTTTCTTGAAAAGAAAATCAGCATATTGATGCTGTAAATTTAGCTTTGATTACAGGAATAATTTTTGCACAACATCTGTTATATGAACACAGAACTATAATGCCATCTATAGGTGTACTAGAGCAAATACTTAAGGAAAAAAACTGATACTAACCACACCATTTACATAAGTAGGTTTTTGAGATAACATATGTGACAACCTTTGAGTGACACAGTAAAGTCTTGTGAGTGACCTAGTTTATGTAGTTGATACTCATTAACAGCTATGGAAATGTGTACATGCACTTGTCCTTGTCGAACAAAATGATCTAACAATAAATGAAGGAAAAGGATAACTAAGAAGAATTGACAACTCATGGGCCATGAGGGAAGTGTGGCAAATGTGACAGGAAATTCCATTCTGTTTGCTTGATTCTCTTGTCTCAAGTTTACACTCATGCTTCAGCATTCCAGACTCACTCGGCTGATTTATACGCCTCCAACCTAAATAGCTAAAGCGTTAGCAAACATGTCATGTGAGAAACAGTGGTCATGTTTAGTCACATGATTAATTTATGATCCATCGCTCAAACAGAAGATGCTAACTATTGGTTATTAACTATGGGCATCTTTAATGCATCTTTAAAAACAACCTTTTGCAAAGATTGACCAAACAAAACAGTAAAAACAAAGAAATATCACCCCATAATAAAATTAAAATAAAAAGCTTGTGATTGCTTACACACTATCACTCAAAAGTTCAAGTGTTCCATCGATTGAGAGAGTTTTATATTATTAACAGTATACTGTTAAATATTACTACAGTTTAAAAGAACTGTTTCTATTTGACTAAATTTGAAAATTGATTTTTTTTTCAGAGATGGCAAAGCTGATTAGCTGGAGCCATTACTTTTCAGTCTCACATGATCCTACAGAAATCATTCTAATATGCTGATTTCTTGATATGTACTCATTGATATGTGAATCTTTTTGTTTTTCAGAATTCTTTGATGAATATCCAAAAGAACAGCATTTATTTCAAATAGAAATCTTTTGTGATTTTACAAATGTCACTTTTAATTAAATTAATGTCCTTGCTGAATTAAAGTATTAACGTATTTCCAAAAAATAAATAAATAAATAAATCTTACTCACCCCAAACTTGAATGGTAGTGTATGATATACGGTTATTATATATTATTTCAGAAATGAAACTAACTACAACATACAATATTTTCCTCCATATTAAAATGCAAACATTTGACAATATCAGTCCCAGAAACTTTGAAAGAACTTTGCAATGACCTACACAGCAGACAAGCCATGATAACAAGGTGACACAGATACATCGGTCACAGATTTCTGTGACTTACCAGTACAGGAAATACAAACAGAATAACTAATGAACTATGATTAATGAACCAAATTCCAGGGTCATACATCTAGGCCAAAAAGCAGCAGCTGCTGCCTGTTCATCAGCATTTGTGTTAATGGACAGTTGAAATCACACAATGAGATCCTACAGGATCAAGTTGTTAGCTGATAGTAGGAATACCTGGGTGTTTGCGGTGGGAAAGGACACTCCGTCTTCTTTGAGGGACTTGATGGTGGCACTGATGAGACTCAGTTGTGGGTCTTTCTGGAAACCTTCGGCCCACTCCACCATCAGGGCCTTGAGTTTCTCAGCAACCTTTGGGTGAACCTGAGGAGAAGAGAATGAGGATTCATTATCAGCAGACAAGCAAGTTCATTATACTTTGAAACAAGGATTTGTCTTTTTGTATGTAATTACACTTTAATTTTTGCGGTGAGCTAAAGCTCCTTACCTTGCTCAACACACCACAAACTTCAGTGGCAAACTCCCGCGAGCAGATTTCTAGGTGAAAGATTTTTCCACTGTTTGAAACGCAGGCACCCAACAACTAAACAGAGAAAATACAGCAATATTTGAGCAACCGTTATTTGCATAAAAACATTTTAATCAATGAATTTCTTGTTATTTGAGTATACCATGTATTTAAAAAAAATACTTGATTCAGACTGATTTGCCAATTTGTGAAAATTTCAATTCAAATGTATATTCACTAAAGATATTTCCATGCCTGAAAAATGTCCTTTAAAAATTTCCTGATACAGCTAGGATTTCTGTGATTATAAAAGCAATTTGCTATACAAGCAGTGATTGCACACCTGTTGCATTTCTATAAATGTTTATGCTTCAAATGTGCATAAATTAAATGTGATATCATATTAAAGATTAATAATACTAATACTAATAATTCTGACACCTATATAACTGTTTATTCTTTAAATATGTGTTAATGAAATGTAAACACAAAATAAAGATTTATAATAACAATATTAATAATAATAATGTTATAGTTGTTATTGCACACTTATAACATTTCTATAACTGGTAATACTTTTAACGTTTTACTAATAGATTTGATTTTTACTAACATTATCATCATGATTATAAAAATGACAAATATTATCATCACAACATATTCAGCAACTCAAAAAATAAAGAGCACATCAACCCACTTTATTCCTTTGTAATGCCTAAGTAATACATTTTTGTAAAGATACAGCCAGATGAGAAAGAATTAGAAGATATCTAAAAATAGACGGAGACATCTTTGCAGGCTGAGATGCTGGTGAGTCAGAGTGGGAGCTGTCACTTCCAGATGGTACAGCGCTCTGGAGTTTTTAAAGCTTTTAGTTTCTTCTATACTAGTTTAGTGTGCAGTGAATATATGCAAGCCATACATAGGTTAACTGTTGTCAAGAACAGAAACGCTGTGACAACTCATATCGGTTTACTAAACTGTGGGTGGAACTCTGTTTGACTACAATAGGACCTGAAGATGAAGAGCTCACCGTTAATGCTTGCATGCCTACATGAGGGACCTTGTGGTTCACACGCTTCATGACTGACCTGAGACAATCCTTTGCACTACGACAGAAAAAAAAGAGAAAACGACAAAGAGGGGCATGAAAATATTTATATTAAGGAGAGACACACCTTTTTTACATGAAATTAATAAAATAAAATACATATTGAACAAAAAGGTATCTATATAAGAAGAAAAATAATGCATACAAGCAACATTAATGTTATTGTTACCAAAATAAGCATTAAAAACATATAGTTATTTAAATCTTGTTTGTATGCTGCTATTTCAGCTTACCCATTAGGAGTGGTCCCGACCCGGTCACAGATGTCCATAATGAGGCCCCAGTCCTCTGATGTGTTAGTTTCACTAGTTGCTTTCTCTGAATATGCAATTCAAACAAATAAATTCAAATTAAACTCTCAAAGATATTTTCTCTTATTACAGAGCGATATCATAACATTTTAAATTAAGTCAAAGTTTACACCAGCATGCTCAAAGCCTTCATTTACCAACAAAACTAGTGCGAATATTATCAATTTACATACTAGCTATTGAAGAACAAGTTTTTAATACATATTTATTAAGCAAGAGGCATAATTTCATCCCGTTAAACAGACAAAGTAGCCTGTTTTGCCTGTTATTTTGCATATCCAGCTTGTCACAACAGGCACAACAACAATTTCTATGATAATACAATAGTGTAGATTATTTTACCCCTCCTTCAAGAATAAAACAACTGGGAGGATTTGAATGACTAACTTAATGATGACAGGGAAATTTGCATTGCGACATCCAGCAAAGTACAGCTTGAAATAAAATGAACAACAATCAAGTGCTTCAAACCCCTCCACAGAGGAACATACAGTTCATACACATTAATCTCTCAGAGGACAAAACTATGGAAAGAAAAACATTGAACATGAAACAATGATCTCCTATTACTTTTTCATGCTTACTGGAAATGGGTTAAAAACATATATTTATTTTTTGATTGAGGATTTTTTTTTAAAAGCACATATAATATTATATTAGGAAGGTACGATACTACATCCTGTTAGATGTACTTTTTCCTATGCAAATATATATGAAATATATTTATTTATATATATATATTTATATTTATATATGAAATATCTTCAAAAACGTTCTTTACATTTCAGCATTTTACATTTTTCAGCATGATAAACTTTGTAATTAATCCCAAACATCTCAAAATAACTTTTTGACAGAGTATTTAAACTAAATATTGAAAATGGTCAGTGTTCATCTGAAAAGTTACAGAAATTTACAACAATTTTGTAAGGAAAGTGTCAGTTCTGCTAATTACGTTAGACAGCTTTAGTTTAAGACATACAAGGGATCAGCTAAATAGAGGAAATAAACAAAACAAAAAGCAAAGATCTATGCATATCATATGATCGGCCCTGTTAACTGACTTCGACAAAAACAACACTGTCAAACTCACCCACATCCTGATCGAACGGGTTTTGACCAAATAAAGGCATTTTGCGACCTTTTCCTATCTATTAAAGGTGAATTCAAGCGTATTATCTACGTATATCGACGATGTATCGTTCTCTCATCCATTAAAATGCGTCCACTTCCACCAGTTGCTCTTCCGTAAACTTAGTACGCAAACACAATGCCGGTCAGAAACCGCATACGTGTCACAACATTCAAATAATTCTAGATTGTAAGTTATATTTAGTATTTCTATTAATACTACAAAAATAACTAAACAAATTATTTAATTATTTGTTTTTATAAATCTATATTTCCGACAGGCGTGTAATGCAGAGTCCTTTTAAAAACCAATGTGTTCTGTTCTGAGCCGCACTGCCATCTAGCGACTGGAATAGATGTTTCTGAAATTCCTGTAACTCAAATATTACAATTTAATCATATTATATGTATTATTATTATTATTATTAATATGTATTTTCGTTATTGTTAAATATGTCTGCGAATCGAAACTGTAACACAGCAACACACAAAACATCATTTACACCCTGTCCTCGCCAGGGGGCGCTCCACCTTAATACATATCAGCAAGGCCACACGCCTTTATTCACTCACCGGGACTGTTTGGATGATCCAGTCTTTCTAATGATAGTTCAGTCATGTCGGCACCTGCTATGGGGACCAGCAAAACAGCGCACAGTGATTCCAGCAACAAGAAGAAAAAGGGACCCGGAACGCTGGCCACCGCATATCTGGTCATTTACAACGTGGTTATGACAGCGGGGTATGATGGAAATCAAATTCGCTTCCGTGCTCTCTGTTCAAGCGCGTGACAGTAAGAATGAATGGTTAGATTTCAGACAGCGAGCTCTAGTGCTTGACAGATTCGTGTTACCTCCCCTTTAAGTTTAAATTGCATGATGCACAGTTTGTTTGGAAATGACAATAAATGGACATTATTTTGAATATTGTGGTAATGCATTGCTACGTAAATACTATTTAACACGCCATAGACTCTTCATGGCTGCTGGTTGACGGCGGTCATTGGTTGCATGCGTGAATGCATTGTTCTTATTTTACAGTGGCAGGACTGTTTGTGCAGTTACATGGCATTTGCTAGTTTAAATACGATTCAATAGTCAGTAGCTGATCATGTGGTTAAACAGTGAATAGAAGTGCACTTTACCCATTGTAACGTTAATCCCGAAACTGTTGCACAAATATGTCCGTTTAGGAAACGAATCGATTCAGTAGAACCTAATAGTTTCTTAAGGACTCTGGGTTTTGAGGTGGGATGGAACGATAAACACAACATTTGGAAAAAATACATATAGATTAATTTATATAGTGATAAATAGCTATATCTGAGTACAATATAAAGGTACGTCTAAAAAAATTAGAATATTGTGAAAAAGTATTTTTTTTTTCTTGTAACTTATTTCAAAAAGTGAAACTTTCATATATTTTTAGATTCATTACATGTAAAGTAAAACATTTCAAAAGTTTTCTGGTTTCATTTTGATGACTAGAGCTTACAGCTCATGAAAGTCATAAATCAGTATCTCAAAATATTAGAATATTTATATTTGAGTTTCAATTAATGACCATCCCTACAGTATAAATTAGAGTATCTCTTGTTCTTTGAAACCACAATAATGGAGAAGATTGCTGACTTGGCAATGGTCCAGAAGACGAACATTGACGCCCTCCACAAAGAGGGTAAGTCACAGAGGGTCATTACTGAAAGGAGAAGCTGTTTACAGAGTGCTGTATCAAAGCATATTAAATGTAAAGTTGACTGGAAGGAAGAATTTGGGTAGGAAAAGGTGCACAAGCAACAGGGATGACCGCAAGCTTGAGAATACTGTCAAGCAAAGCTGATTCAATCACTTGGGAGAGCTTCACAAGGAGTGGACTGAAGCTGGTGCATCAAGAGTCACCACGCTCAGACGGCTTCAGGAAAAGGACTACCAAGACACTTCTGAACCAGAAACAACGCTCAGTGGTCCAAAGTCCTCTTTTCAGATGAAAGTCAATTTTGCATTTCATTTGGAAATCAAGGTCCCAGAGTCTGGAGGAAGAATGGAGAGGCACAGAATCCATGTTGCTTGTAGTCCAGTGTGAAGTTTCCACAGTCAATGATGATTTGGGCTGCCATGTCATCTGCTGGTGTTGGTCCACTGTGTTTTCTGAAGTCCACAGTCAGCGCAGCCATGTTAGATGTCAAATGTTAGAGCACTTCATGCTTCCTTCTGCTGACAAGCTTTATGGAGATGCTGATTGCATTTTCCAGCAGGACTTGGCACCTGGCCACACTGCCAAAGGTACCAAAAGCTGGTTCAATGACCATGGTGTTACTGTGCTTGATTGGCCAGCAAACTCGCCTGACCTGAACCCCATTGAGAATGTGTAATGAATCTATATAATATATGGGTTTCACTTTCAGAAATGAGTGACAAAAAATATTGACCTTTTTCACAATATTCTAATTTTTTGAGATGTACCTGTAGCTAATTTCAATTACTTATCTTAGCTTGTCATTAATTACTTGTGTTCAAGTAAAATATTAGATTTTTTTTGCTCTCTGTGAATGCACACATGTATTTCTCTTCTAAAAACACTTTGTTTTTAAAAGGTGCTATATAAATAAAGATTTACTTACTAAAATCTATTTTGCTGCCAATTTCAACCATAAAAATAAAATCTGCGAGTACTTCTAAAAATTGCTTTTATAGGCTAATGATTCAAATCTAAGTATTTAGTGTCCGAACTAATGAACAATCGATGTTTTGACCTGTTATTGTATCAGTCCTTATTTTCAGTTATTGCACTCAAACAAAGCAAATTTAATCTATTCTAATGTTTCTGAGCCGAGCATGACTACAAAAAAAATCACTACAGAAGTTTACATGACTTTTAAGATTTTATAGCATTACTTTCCAGGGCTTGGAATGACGAGTCATTCTTTTGAACCAAATAGTTTTTAAATCACTTGAATGTAAGTGAAGAATCTGTTTTGACTGGTTTCAAACATTTCAAACCAACAGATTCATTGAAATGAATTGAACTTCCCAATGCGGTTGCAGCAGCAGTAACCAAACCGGGTTTGCTACATTTTCACAAGGTCTGTTGACCAGAATGCAATCAGGAATAGCTTGATGATGCAGTTCAGTCCATGCTTTTTAGTTCGAGACAGAGACAATAAACGTTGTCCAGTAATGTACTATGTGCATTATTTTGAATTTGAAATCACAATCCAGTCCTGTTTGCCCTACTTAACTGATTTTAAAATACTTGAGCTGTTTATGTTTTTGGTGATATGTAGATAAAGATGATTGTGCTTCTGCTAGCAACATGGTTTTGATGCTCTTCTTGTTATACCAAGACTTGCACATATATGGCTGTGACAGATAAAGGAAGTTAAAATAGAAAAACACATCTTTTGAGAAGTTGGAGTGTGTATTCTTGTGTATATTTTGCATCAGTACAATAAATGTCCTGGATGTATTTGAATGAAACTGTTATATGCCACTATTTGCTGTTAACTGCTGTGCTGTAAGAGATTTGCATGCAGTTCCATGCTTGTATGCATTGCGGAAATGCCCTCCTCTCTCAAAGCAAGGACGAGTGGCACTACTCAAGTGGATTTACTCTATGAATCTTTTTTTATCTAGATGGCTGGTCATTGCTGTTGGTCTGGTTCGAGCATACCTAGCCAGGGGAAGTTACCATGGTCTTTATTACTCGATAGAAAAGCCCCTAAAGTTCTTTCAGACTTTTGCCCTTCTTGAGGTGAGTGATGTGGGAGCTATATTCATTTAAATTCATTCATAATTCTGAAGTAAGCTCTACATGTTTTTGCAAAAAAATGTAGTAAGTACACAGTCCACAATTAATATAAAGAATCAGAATCATCTTTATTCACCTAGTGTGTGCAAACACAAGGAATTTTGTGGCTTTTTATGGAGCTCTTGGTACATGCATGCAGATGAGAACAGACAGAACATTTAAATAAGACTAAAGAAAAAACAAACAAACTATAATAATAATAATAATAATGTGGTATGAATCTGGAACAGAAGATTTATGTACAGATTTGTGCATTATTTAATCTATATACAGCTCAGCTGTATAAATAAAAATTAAAATATAAATAATTATAATAATATTGTGAAGTCACTTTAGATAAGTCCTCTGCTAAATGCATAAATATACATATATGTTTGAATGCATACTACTGTTCAAAAGTTTGGGGGTAATTTATTTTTATTATTTTTTCTTATGTGCGTGTATGTATATATATATATATATATATATATATATATATATATATATGTATATATGTATATGTATATATATATGTATATATATATATATATATATAATCCTTTTTTTGGGACACTTTCTTTACCTGATTTCACATTGTGGAAATGTATGTTATTTTCTCACCCTACAGAGTTTAATTTGACTATTTTTATGCTAAAATGATAATTGCTTGAGGCTCAGTGCACCTTTATAATATTTGTTCTTTGCTCTCTTCACAGATATTGCATTGTGCCGTGGGTAAGTGCACTCTGCTGCTAATAACAGTCTCTTATTAATTTCTACTATAAATATGCACTAGGTGAAGTATATAGACCAGATTGGCTATACAAGGAAAGCTTTTTTTAACCCAGCAGTGCCATTGTCAGTCAGGGTGCTGCTTTCACTGCCAGTCTGACAGTGATAATGTGATAAAGAGTCTCACTGCACCCGTGGAGCATAGAGTTCACAGTCCACACCTCATTATCTGCAACTTAAAGCTTAATGTGACCTTTCCCAGTGCAAACAACCAGTCCTGCAGCACTCTCTGTTACATCATAACCATCCTTGCTCTCCTAAAGTATTTTATTTCTAATGATTTTAATTCTGTCTTATGTCTCTCTCATAATGCTTAGTGTAATGGATTAAGATTATTCTTATACTTGCTCTATCGTATTCATAGTTTACTCTGATTAAACCCACATTGCAAAATGCAAATGATTAATCTCTTTACTCAATATTTTAAATTTTGTGAAGGAATTGTTCCCTCCTCTGTGGTCCTGACTGGGTTCCAAGTGATGTCACGAGTATTCCTTACCTGGGCAGTGACACACAGCGTTAGAGAAGTAAGTTTATGTTTAAAGGGATAGTTTACTCCAAAACAAAAGTTCTGTCGTCATTCCCTCACCCTCAAATTGTTCCAAACCTTAATGAGTTTCTTTCTTCTGTTGAACACAAAAGAAGAAATTTTGAACAATGTTGGTAACCATTGGCTTTCATAGTATATAAAAAAAATATTATAGAAGTTAATGGCTACCAACAACTGTTTGGTGCAACACGAGGGTGAGTAATTGATGACAAAATTCTATGCTTTTAACTCAGCGTTATTTTAGAATTATTTATAGAGTATTATAATTTTTAAAAAATAATATTGTATATTTGCTGTCATTTATATTAGTTAATTTTTTATTTTAAAACATTTAATGATTTATTTTGTGTTGTCATTTTAATGTATTTTATTGTTTCACAATTTATAATAGCTTTATTTTTTAGGTTTTGTTCATTTTAATACTTCAGCTTAAAATAATTTTATTTCACTTAGTTAAATATTTTAAATAAATAAAATATAAATATTAGTTTTAAATAGTGTTTTTCAAAACTAATATTTATATTTTATTTTATTTCAGCTTTATTTCAATTAGTGAATTATTACTTTCGAGCAATCTACATAATGAACAACATTTCTGATTGTCTCATTGGTCTACTGTCATCTATTTCAATGCTCATTCAAATCAAAAATCCTGCATAATAGAATTTAAGTGTAGAGAAAACAATGTTATTTATTTTAAGTTCTTTTAAACTAAGAATCAAGTTCTGATTGTCCATCCCAGAGAAAGACGTCTGAGCTGAAGTGTGTATTTCTGTAAGTTATTCCTACGAGAATCCTGCTTGAACCAAAACTGGGGAGTAATACTAATATTTAACATGTCCATGTGTGCCTGTGAATGTTGCTAAAATAACCTCCTTTCAAGCCTGTATGTGTGTAGAAGCGAAGTTGGAGCCTTTGAATGCTTTTTGAAGTGCTTCCATTTCCGATGTTCTCAGTAGTCTGTCTTTGTGTGTCGAGTGGCTTCAGTGAATTGCGATGGGACAGTAGCAGACATAACTGCATGGCTCTCGACTACATTTTCCTGCTTGCTGAGCAGTTCTGTCTCTTCCCTGTGTGCCTTACAGTTCCTCTTGTTTTAGGTCCAAAGCGAAGACAGTGTTCTCCTCTTTGTGGTGGCCTGGACAGTCACGGAGATCATCCGTTACTCTTTCTACACCTTCAGCTTGCTCAACCATCTGCCTTACCTCATCAAATGGGCAAGGTGAAGCTTCTCAGAGTTTATCGTCTTGCCTTTTTTGGTAGAAAATTACATATTTTGTTCTTCAAATATTCACAGGTACACGTTTTTTATCGTGCTGTACCCTATGGGAGTGGCAGGGGAACTTTTGACCATCTACGCCGCGTTGCCATACGTGCAAAAAACAGGGCTCTACTCCATCACCTTGCCTAACAAGTACAACTTCTCCTTCGACTACCACTCCTTCCTCATTCTCGTCATGGTCTCCTACATCCCCTGTACGTTTTAATCTTCCTGGACAAAGAGATTATGCATCATGTTTTGATATCTTCCATCTGTAAATAATCTGATTCCTCGGTTGATCTTGTGTATCTTCGAAATTTCTAGAAGCTCATTCTTGGCTTGTGAATGAACAGCTCTGTTCCTGTTAATGACCATCTTTGTCTGTGTTTCTCAGTATTCCCTCAGCTCTACTTCCACATGATGCGCCAGAGGAAGAAAGTTCTGGGTCACGTGGAGGAGTACAGCAAAGTGGAATAATTCGCTCCGTAGTTGCCACACACAGCAGACTGATCGCACCGAAAACAGAAATAAGCGGATAACCTTTAAAAGCCACACTACAGATTTTTTTTTTTTTTTTTTTTTTTTTTTTTTTTTTTTATATAAAGAAGACCAGATATGCAGAATGATTGTTAACGATACTATTTTGGTCAAGAACTGTTGCAGTTGGTGATTGTAGGGATCCTGTAACTACACAAATGGCTTTTCCTCAGAATGACATTTCCATAATAATACATCAGCTTCTGTATAAAAACCTTTTTTATTTTTGACTCTAAATGTAGAATTACTGACCAAATATTGTAGCAAAAATCACTCAAAGGGCAAAAATACAGTTAGTTGCATCTGGTGGCTTGAACCAGAAAAAAAATGTCTAATAATTTTCCTGTGTGGTGTGTTTTGTACACTGTATTTCCTACATTTGAATCGAATTGACTTAAATCTCTCTGTTTCTCACTCAACGCATTCCTTTTCCTTATATTTGAGTATGATTCATAACTCAAACCGTACTTGACTTTCACACTACTTGCTTGTCTACTGATTCCCATCATGATTACTGTTAGTATTTTCTTTTTGTTTTGTGCTGTGTTTCTTAAAGGATCAATGTTAATCGGTTGTTTTAATCAGTATCTGATATGTATTGTTGGTTTGTGGCCGTTTGCAGAAAAAAGAGGTGTATCACCCAAAGAAATTGGCTGGGTCGGACCTCATAGTCAATACTACTAATGTACTAGATGTGCATATCTGTCGTAGAAGGAGATTGCAGATGACATTTTTGGAGCTTTTACAGCTGGCGATGTGGAAGTGTTTGGCTGAGAGAGACTCGCACGCCGAGCAGAAGAGAGCACAAGCCTCGGCTAACGGGGGCCAATTGGATTTGAGTGCCTCCAGTCATGCTTTTCCAATGAGTCAAATCTAATAATGTGGAGGGAAAGCTGGGAGTCAAGACTAACTTAACGCTTCATTGCCCGTCTGCCTAATTGAGAACAGTTAACTTCAGCACTCCCAATGCAAATGAATCTCTCGTATTGAAGTGTGAGCCACAGTATTGCACAGATAGAGTATTTGCAAACAAAGTGGAAAGCCTGTTCTCCTTATCAAGCCTATTCATGAAAAGATTAGCATGGGATGAATGGAGTGCGTCTTTGAATAACACTGCATGTAAAAGTGGTGTGGCTAAACCTTGGTTAGTAGAAGCATGATTTAACTCAAATAAAATGCCAACATTGTCAAGCTTTTGATATTCAAGTTCTGCATGGGACCAGCAAACTTTGTATGAATAGTAATATGATGATATATATATTTACAATAAACCATAACATGGGAAGCAAAGACAATTTGTTTTTATTCTATAAGCTGAAGTGCTTTATCTTCCTCATATTTTAGTATTTAACTGCAGTGTAATTAAAAGCAGCATGTCTTATGTATATTTCACTTTATGTCAGTATACAATTAAACACCTATTACGTTTTATAGTATCTTGGTAAAGGGGACTACAGCATATTCATCCGATCTTCACATGAGGGCAGTAGAGATCTATCTTTAACTCCAGCGTTAGGTCTGATAGATATATATTAACTGGACACGTGTGCTCCTTTTTATTAAGGGGCAATGTTTGCTTCCTGGGGTTTGAATTTAACCATTTAAAAACAATGCACCCTTTTATGCTAAATCCCCTAAAATATATTTAATATCAAAATACATGCTTATTTCACTAAAGTAACCTTTTTGAATAAAAAATTTACTTCACTTAGAATAAGAAGAATTAAGAATATCTGGTGTTTAAAGGGTCAATTATGAGCCAATTTTTGCTTTCACATTTTGAACTTCACCCTAAGCCAAACTAATTTTTAAATTGGTGTTTAGAAAAGTTTGTAAAGCCAAATGGGAACAATTATATAATAAAACAGCTTTCTTGTCCAATACATATCCACAGTTTGAAATCATACAGACGAGATTAAGATATTTTTACACTCTTTTTTAAAGTTTTTGATTATATTTGAGTTTTCTTAAAGCATGAAAAAGCATTCTGTGGTGTTCAAAATTAAAGTGGGACAAAATAGCTTTAAAGCAAATTTCCTTAGGGGTTGTATCTCAGCATCTCATCTGTTGAAAGAATGGGAGTCATGAGACCTATGAAAAAAAACAAAACCGAGGAAGCATGACTCTGTTGACTGCAAACAACAAGATCTTTTGTCTTCTCAAACAGACACACACACAAAAGTTGAATTCTTCACACAGCTATTGCCAGCTGACAGAATCCTGCATTCTGAAATGGAAAAAGTTTATATATATATATATATATATATATATATATATATATATATATATATATATATATATATATATATATATATATATATATATCAGCCCCCCCCCATTTTATTAGCATCCCCACTCTGCCTTACATACTTGTACAGCTGTGCGGATAGTCCCGCCCACTTATCCAAATCACGGTGTACTGACACACAGGTTGACCAATAGAAAAATTGATTGGTAACTTGTGCAGCCTTCTATCCAATAGAATCGCAGATCAGGCGGGGCCTAAATATCATACTTGGTTGAATGGCAATACAAAGACGAGAAGCACCGAAACGGAGGATAACGCTTAATCAATCCTGTGTGCGTCGGTCTTGAGAATCCGCAGGGAAAGGACGCCCAGCTCGTCCGGCTCAGTCAATACGCAGCTCCTCCGCGCGAGCAGGGCGGATCCGACGCTCCTGTAGCGTGACAATTCATCTCGTCATCTAGACGCCAGCGCTGGTGATGTTGCTGCTGCATCAGGAGCATTGGAGATACCTATCTGCACAGCACGGATGAAGACTCCTTCACCAAAGGACACTTGTGAGGTCATCTTGGGGTGACGCAACTGACCATGCAGGAGCGTTGGAAAGCTCAGGTTTTCTCAGCAATTGTGATCATTTAGTGGGCTTCGACCTGTTATTCACAGGTGTACAGCTTGCTCGGATCAATGCATCAATGCGTACGCACCACGGAGTCGTGCTCTGCACCTCAAGCTCAGACTAAACCACACTTTTGCGGACACTATTTGCTCCTGTCATGAAAACGTGGAGATCTGGCGTGATGGACGTAGGGTCAGTTCTCATTAATCTGGACTAAATAGTTTTTTTTTAAAGAAAGAAATCTGTTAAATTATTAATTTGGGGGGGAGACAGTCTTTCGAGGTTGGTCTCGCGCAAACGTAAATTGCCATTTGGCGTTACTAACAAATATCAGTTTCCGAGACTCTTCTTAAACAAATTTGTGATGCGTAACTCTATAATAAAGCGATACTTTAGTTCTTGTTATGTTTAATGGACGTATTGAAAGCTGGCTAGCAGTTTACTGTTGTTATGGTAACCTCATCTGGTTTGTTAGCTTCCGGTGACTAACTCGTATAATTTTTAACAGAGTGCTGAAAAGTTTCAAACCTACATACAGGTCTACTTACCTACGTATACATACTTGTGTGGTTTTTATATTTTCACAATATTTGTTTTTAGTTACTCCGGTGGTTCAAGTCTTAATTAGGGGGTGGAATCCCCTAAATGCCCCCCCAGAGGTGCATTAGTATCTATGAATTGAAAAGGGGCACAGTTACTCCCTCTGCTGTTTACCTCTAATGCTCTAGCCACCTGAGGATGTGTCCCAAACGACTACTTTGTATATTTAATTATTTAAAGTCCTCTATGTGGTTATAATTATGTAAAAACGAGCGGATTGATTTGCGAAATGTGTTTCTCTTTCAGAGAGTTTGATTACAACAACCGTGCTCACTTTACATTGGTCCTAATTAATAAAAGCAGTATGCAAAATACAAAATGGACCACTTTTACCAGTTCAGTTTTCAATGAGATGCACGTGAATATCGCACACACATAGTTTTGGTTTACTTTTTTATTATTATTTTTTAAATCACCAGTTAACTGCAACGTTGTGTGTGACTTTAATATAAATATAATATAATACCTTAATATAAAATTACTTTAATATAGCCCCCCCCCCCCCCCCCCGCGTAATGACTGAAACATCCCCTCTTTAGTGTAAAAACTATTTATTTGGGATCATATACACATGATTGACAAATTTAACATTTATATTTATATAGTGTGCGAATCATTTTAATCTGTGACCACCAATCGGTTTCGGCTCCAATTTCGGTGTCTCTTGCACAAAAACAAAACTCTAGCGGTAGTTGCACCTATAGTAACTTGATAAATAATGTAGTTATGTATCGTTCAATAAAAACAGCTGTTAAGCAGCTGTTGCTATGGTTTCCTCCTCAAGCAAAGAATGTAGGCTGTGCATTTAGCGCACTCTGACTAACTTGCGCGGCTACTGAAACGTTATTTGAAAACAAAACAAACTCGTAAGACCCCCGACTTTTTTCTTTGAGTTAATTAGGGAGTCAACCCCCCATAAATCGCACCCTTAAGTCATTTATTGCATGTGGTAAGCGAGATCATGTCCAGATCTAACAGCGTGAGCCCACCCGGCGCTGGCGCTCCTGGACTGAGGGGAGGGACGGAGCACAGATCCGCTTGGGGCGAGTCTGAGACCGTGGCGAACGGATGTCCATACTCGGCCAGATCCTCCTGCAAAAAGCTCATACGGTCCAACAGTCGGTGGAGAGAGGACGATGACTTCGAGCGACAACCGGGCCGAGCCACGACCACCGTCAGCCGGGTTAGTTTCAGATCCAAGTCTGCCTGGCAAGAACACGGGGAGGAGAGCCGCAACAATAACAGATCTTCCCCGAGGTACCGAGATGGAGAAGTGAGACCCAAGTCCGTGGAGCTGGGTTTGGAGGACAGGAGAACCAAGTCCAAACCAGAGGAGGAGCTCATGCCTGAAGTTAACTTTTCCATGAGCGCGTGCTGCAACGGCGTGATGCAGATTTTCAAATCCAAGAAGTTTCAGTCGGAGAAATTGGAGAGGCTTTACCAGCGCTACTTCTTCCGACTCAACCAGAGCAGCTTGACGATGCTCATGGCCGTCTTGGTGCTGGTGTGCGCGGTGATGCTGGGGTTCCACTGCGCCGGAGGAGTGTGGCTCACTTACGTGCTGGTTTTCTCCACGGCAATCTTGCTCATCCTCACGCTGATGGTCGTGTGCAACAGGAACGGCTTCCATCAGGATCACATGTGGATAGTTTGCTATGTGCTCATTTTGGTGGTGCTGACTGTACAGGTGATCGGTGTGCTGCTCGTGGAGCCGCGCAGCGCGTCTGAAGGCATCTGGTGGACCGTGTTTTTCATCTATGTCATTTACACACTTCTGCCGGTGAGGATGAGAGCAGCGGTCATCACTGGAATAATACTGTCTACCATACATGTGCTGGTCTCATGGAAGTTAAACGAAATGGATATCTTTTTGTGGAAACAGGTTAGTACAGTGCATATGTATATGCTTTCGTCTGTCTGTCTGTCTGTCTGTCTGTCTGTCTAACTCAAGACTGTCAACGTGGCTGCGATTATGGTGTATTTGGTTTTGTGCGCACTTCCATGAGATTATGTTTTTACGCAACTGTGGTGTAAACAAGAAGTTAATAATGAGAAAATGTGTACATTTTCCTCTGCCAACTAAAATTCCAAAGGAAGCCAGAGCATCAAACTTTATAATCAACGCTGGGACTCACAGTCTGGACGTGTGAGTGGACCGGAGCGACAGCTGGACATTTACAAGTGCTCTGTAATCACTCCGCTCCAACTCCGTGTTTTCCATTTACCTTTCACGGCTGAGCTACTAGCGCGTAGTAGAAATTCTCTTGTAAGCGACGTTCTTAGATAATTTGTGCAATGACCAAAAAGTTAACATTGTTTTGATAAGCGTTTTAATTATAAAGTGCATTGGCACAATGCAACTGGTCACATGAAGTTTACTGTAGGCTACTGACCAATTGCTATAATTTTTCAGTTCTGTTGTTTTTTTCGTTAGTTATGAGAAGTGATAATTTCAGTAGATCTTTAGAAGAACTGTCAATCTGTTGTTACCTGAGCCTCAAACCTTTCAGCAGAAGTTTAAGAGTGTTTATGCATGAAAAGAAGACTTTGTGTGTCTTTAGTTCTATAGGTCTTGGATGTTCTTGCAGTTATGAAAGCCACAAAAGTTTGATGATTCACCATTTTTTTTTTCTCAGCAAAGCCTTGAATTTAGTTGAACAAACACTTTTAAAATATTTTATTGAATGGCTGTGTATCGATTTATCAAATTTTTTATGGTAAATGAATGCTTCCATTTTTGGGTGACTTGGTGCCTTTTATTGGAAGCTAGTAACTGCTTAGCTTTAAACAGTATGTGTGCAAATAAGGTGCAATCTTGAGTCTGGATTATTTTTTAACGATTACTGTTATAAATATTAAATATTTCTGAAATAAGTATTAAGACAACATAATTTTTATTACAAAAAAATTGCATCTGTAAGACCCTTTTATTTTATTTTAATTAGTCATTAAATATATACACTGTATATTTCTTATCAGTGTCAGTAGGTTTCATAACCTTAAAAACAGTTCTCAGTTGAATTTCACAATCTCCAAGTAATATAACATTTTATAGGCTAAATGTGTTTTAAAATCCTTCGTCTTCAGACATAATTATGTTTTCATTAAAAACACAGACTCTTTGAATGGTGTGTGTGGGAACGGCCTGCTGTGTTTGTTGCTCTTTCCACACAATGCTGTTGTCTTTAGCATATCAGATCTCTGTCTGTTTATATGGGACATAGCAGGACTCTCCAATAGTTCACTGTTGTTTTATAAAGATCCTGTGATGAAGGATGTATTAGGAGAGCTCTCATAGATGACTAGCTTTCATCAGGCTGTGATGATCGGTGCTGCTTTTTTGAAGGGTTTTTGGGCTAGAGCAACGACTAAGGTGAAATCAGGTCGCTGTTAGTGTTTCGATGAGATTTAAAGCACCGTTCTGGGTTCAATACAAGGTTAGCCATCTGTTTTATTCAATTTTTATACATAAAGCATAAAGATCCACTTCCATATCCAGTTCCAATTCCGGAGGTGCTAGATCTGACTTGTTATGCCACAAATTAAGTCCTGATGAGTACAGCTAATCATTTGTAACTTTCTGTTGCAAATTCATTAGCAATAATGATGTTTTGCAATTATTTATTTTAAGTGCCACAGGTTGTCTTGCATACCATTCTTTCATTACAGCAAGACCAGGCTACTAGAAAAACGGTGTGCACTTAAGGATAAGAACAAACCAAAGGTGCTTTTCAGGGTTGTCTTACAGATCATCGACAGTTCACAATCTCCAGCTCCATTTCCCCTGTGTGCTTCATTAAAGCCGGTTAGAAAAGCTAGCATAGACGGGGGAAAACAGTGGACAGAGTCCTGCCTGGCACATCTCCATCTCTAACATGGTTTGTGGCTGATTTAATTGAATTGCCCCACTCTGTAACATGCAGACCCACTGGAATTCAAAACAGATGTCCTCCCTGTCCTTCTTGAAAGATCTGCTATTAATTTGCCTTTGAGAGTGAACCCCTATGGAAGCATTAACCTTCTCCCAGGCCAGACTGACTACGTGCTCTGCAGAGCGGCACGCTGAAGAAAGCACCACCTCTTGGGACTAATGTGCAGCTCACACACAGACAATCTTTTGATGCTCTGTCAACTTTTGCTCAACTTGTGCAGACATTTACACTGTCTGAGTAATCAATTTACATTTTATCACATGTTTCAGTTGGAGACTAAAATACCAGTGACATTTTGCAGAAGAAACTAATGTGCTACTGAACATGTTTCTCTTTAAAAAGTCTTTTCAGGGTAACTTTTACTAATAAATAATACTAAAAATTATGATGATGATGATGATGATGATGATAATAATAAATTAATAATAATATTATAATATTATTATTATAAATACAATAATAATACTAATACTTTTTTATTATTATTTAATATAATCTGTTGTTATTATTATTTTTATTTGTATTATAAATTAACTATAGCAATAACAAAAATATAAAAATAATATAATTACAATAATAATAATAATTATTATTATTACAATAACAACAGCAATAATAATAATTATTAGAATAACAATAATAATATTAATAATTAGGGCTGCTACGATACGCTAATCTGCCGATTCAATACTATCCCGATACTTGTGTGTCGATTCAATATACACTCACCGGCCACTTTATTAGGTACACCTGTTCAATTGCTTGGTAACACAAATTAATCAGCCAATCACATGGCAGCAACTCAGTGCATTTAGGCATCTAGATGTGGTGAAGACGACTTGCTGAAGTTCAAACCGAGCATCAGAATGAGGAAGAAAGGGGATTTAAGTGACTTTGAACGTGGAATGGTTGTTGTTGCCAGACGGGCTGGCCTGAGTATTTAAAAAAACTGCTGATCTACTGGGATTTACATGCACAACCATCTCTAGGGTTTACAGAGAATGGTCCGAAAAAGAGAAAATATCCAGTGAGCGGCAGTTGTGTGGAAGAAAATGCCTTGTTGATGTCAGAGGTCAGAGGAGAATGGGCAGACTGGTTAGAGATGATAGAAAGGCAACAGTGACTCAAATAACCACTCGTTAAAACCTAGGTATGCAGAATAACATCTCTGAACACACAACACGTCGAACCCTGAAGCAGATGGGCTACAGCAGCAGAAGACCACACCGGGTGCCGCTCCTGTCAGCTAAGAACAGGAAACAGAGGCTACAATTCACACTGGCTCACCAAAATTGGACAATAGAAGATTAGAAAAACGTTGCCTGGTCTGATGAGTCTCGATTTCTGCTGCGACATTCAGATGGTAGGGTCAGAAGTTGGTGTCAAGAACATGAAAGCATGGATCCAACCTGCCTTGTCTCAGCGGTTCAGGCAGGTGGTGGTGGTGTCATGGTGTGGGGGATATTTTCTTGGCACACTTTGAGCCCCTTAGTACCAATTGAGCATCGTTTATACACCACAGCCTACCTGAGTATTGTTGCTGACCATGTCCATCCCTTTATGACCACAGTGTACCCATCTTCTGATGGCTATTTCCAGCAGGATAATGAACCATGTCACAAAGCTCAAATCATCTCAGACTGGTTTCTTGAACATGACAATGAGTTCACTTTACTCAAATGGCCTCCACAGTCACCAGATCTCAATCCAATAGCGCACCTTTGGGATGTGGTGGAACGGGAGATTTGCATCATGGATGTCCCGCCGGCAAATCTGCAGTCCTGCGTGATGGTGTCATGTCAATATGGACCAAAATCTCTGAGGAATGTTTCCAACACCTTGTTGAATCTATGCCACGAAGAATTAAGGCAGTTCTGAAGGCAAAAGGGGGTCCAACCCAGTACTAGCAAGGTGTACCTAATAAAGTGGCCAGTGAGTGTATATTGCGATAATTGAGTATTGAGTCTATAACTATTACGATTTGATATTACATTTTATTGTGATTTTTATTTGCTTATTAAAGACTAGACGATGAAAAATACTCGATAATACCCTTAAAAGAGACTCCTATATGATGAGTCATATTAACAAAAACAATGCATCACATCTTTCTGAACTTTTATTTCAGGAGCATACACATGCCTGACGGTGTATATTTCAAGTACCAAAACCCCGAACTTGCACATGAATATAATAGTCAAATGTTCAACAAAATGAGTAGAGAAAAATACTTTCTGAAATAAAATAAAGTGCTATGTTACTTTGCTTCTAGTCATGTTTATTCATGTTTTCCCGGCAGTGTGTAAGATCCAAAGTGTTTCCACACTTGAGATACAAAACGTGAAGGTGCAGAAGGAATTCTGGAAGAGCTTTGATCCTCTTCCTCCGTCATGGTTTTGCTTTCTTGCGCCAGCTTGAAATGTATATGACGTCATCTAATGCAGCGGCACTGCGCACGCAGAACAATCGTTGTATGACATCAAAGCGAGAGCTACAGTGAGCAGATGGCTCTGCATGCCCTATAATAACAATATTAAATCCAAACGTGTATATTTTATTAATTTCTCAAGTTATCCTGTTATGAGGTTTTGTATTGAAGCATGTCAGTGTATTAATGGAAAATATAAATAAAACAAATGATAATAATGATAATAAAAATAATAATTATAATAAAACTAAACGTCAGGGTGCGCTGGAATAATTTGGTGTAGAAACAATTTTCACTCAGAATTTTCACTCAGAAATTGCTAGTAAATATCACAATTACAAAGAAATGGCAAGTAACATGAAATTGTGAGGTTGAAAGGCCGAAATATTTTCTTGTAATATGTACTCTAATAAAGTTATTTAATTTTTTTTTTTTTTTATAAAAACAATATAATTTATAGTTTTATTTATAAAATGTATATTTTTATTTATTTATAATACATTTTTTACAGTGTGTTGAAGAAGTAAGCAGAATGCTAAATTGAATGTTTAACAAGGAAACATTCAATAATATATAGGCCTATATATCTGTGTGTATTGTGAGGTAGTGAGGAAGTTTCAAATGGGCATCCATATGTGTAATGCCTGGGAAGGTTGAAGGGTTTTCCCTCATAAAACAGCTGTAGGAGTGAGTTTGTGTTACCTTTTAAAATCCGACTCTGACATATCTCTTATGAGTGCAGACCCTCAATTGTGCTTCTTGTATCTTAGCAACCAAGGCCTGTTCTCACAAACACCATCCAGAAGCACTCAGGGCTTCCCTGTGAGAGGACCCCTGCTTTTCATCTCTTAACCACCTCCAGTGAATGTGCGATCTTACCATTAGAGGTTCAAATTGAGATAATTAAGGCACAACTGCCCCTGGAGCTGGGAGTCTTTACTCGCTATTTTCTTCACTCCCCCTTGCATTGTTTTTCCTGTTGTCAAGGTAGACCTGAGGGTAATCAAGCTCTGATGTGTGTGGGTGGCTGCCCGCACCTCTCAAACAATTGCTGCAGTCCACAGCATGATTTAGATGTCTTGTTAGGAACCACATCTTGAGGTACTTCATTTCACTATTCAACTATAAGCTGTGATGGGGTATTTATCAAATGTTGTGTAACCATTTTTGTCTATTACATTAAAGGAATAGTTCACCCAAAAATGAAAATGTGCTGAAAATGTACTCTCCCTCAGGCCATCCAAGAAGTTGATTAGAAGTACAGTAGAGTTTGTTTCCTCTTTGAAACAGATTTGGACCAAATTTAGCATCACTTGATCCTCTGCACCATTGGATCCTCTGCAGCGAATGGTTGCCGTCAGATTGAGAGTTCAAACAGCTAATAAAAGCATCACAATAATCCACATGACTCCAGTTCATCAGTTAACATCTTGTGAACACAGGGACCATATTGCAAAGACATATTGCACAAAACGTCCCTGCCAAAGCCACAGGTTCTGCTCCATGAACGCTGCACCAAATTGCCACTCATAAAACACTGTGTTTGTAATTAACAAATCCATGTTTTTAACTTCAAACTGTTGCTTCCGACTAAAATACATGTTGTCTATCCATAATATTGCTTTATTTCCAGTGAATTTCTGAATTAGGAGATAAATATGCACAGATTAAGCACCGTTTACAAGCGGAAACATTTCTAAACAAATATGTTGGTGGATTTTGATGTGAGCAGACAACTGGGGAGGATCTTTTATTTTTTTAATTTTTAAAAAACATTTTAACACTTACTGGGGAAGCATTATTGTGGATGATGGACTTGTATTTTGGACAAAAGTGATGGTTTAAAGTTAAAATACCATAATGATTATTATTATTTTTTACAAATATACTTTTTATTTTTTCTAAAGACATTAATTGATTGAGTCATGCAGATTTCTTGTTAGTTCTAATTACTTTTTTCAAATCTTTTCAGATGAAGAAACGAACTCTATAGAAAATATGGCAGTAAAGACACTTACATTCTTAGCACCAAATTAGCATATTATAATGATCATGTGACACTGTATGAACAACAGTAAAGTATTAGTATGTTATGTCATTAGTAGACTGACTGGTAGGAGCATTTAAAAAACAACAACAAGAAACTTTTAAACAATTTGTGCAGTTGCTCATGAAGCTTTCAGATTATCCCATGTGGTTGGATTTTATTGGTATTTTATGTATACATCAAATGGTTAAAAGGCAGGAGTGTGTCTTGCAGTAAACCATCTCTGTTGACCCACTTAGTTGAGTAATTTTATGATCATCTTCAAAATATTTTCCATGTTTTCTTGTGAATTTCACTCAATGATTGTGATGACACCTCTACTTGCACATTTTCAGTTATCGAAACTCTTCCATTATTTAATTAGATGAAATTAACACAGGATTTGGGTTACTTTAATATTGGCACACAGTGAAACTTTTCATTGTTAATGAATATAGCAATAACGATCATCTTCTGTAATGCTCTCACATAAGATAAATGCAAGATGTTTTGCACATGGAGCCGATTATTTCTGTAGTGACTCTGGAATGCATCCTGATTCAAACCAAACTCAGCATGTTATTTTTATTGCAGAACCACCCTCTGTCTCTCTTCATTTTGTCACCCATCTCTTTCTACTTTGCCTTCACAAATGGGCCTTGCTGTCGCCTTCAAATTTTGTGTGTTTGTTATTCCCACATAGTGTCAAATCATGTATACACACTAATTTTATATTTGTACATGGCAGGCTGGAAAATGTAGTCAACGTGTATTTCATATATTTAAATAAATCAACAGAAGTATCATATTAAAGTATTTTCAAAGCTACTATTTTACAAAAAGTATTTTTTTTTTTTAGGTTTACAATTCAGACATATCACTTTCTTCTTAAAAAGAATTTAGACAAACCTAATTTTAGGGAAACTGACTTCAAACAACATTTTCTTTATCAATTTTTGCAATCACTTCTGACTAAATTATCTAAAGGTGAAGTCAAAAAAGGCATAGCATCATTTGTTTGCAAATGCCATGAATGTGTATTTCTCTAATTGTTAAAATCCTGGGCTTCTAAGTTGGTAATTAAGTAGGGATAATAAGTACTATTCCATATTTGGATCTTCAACATTTTTCTTGTTGCCAAAAGTTGATGAACTTGAACAGTTTAGTATTTTGTTACTTGTAAGTCATTTAGTGTGATCAGTAGCAGATGCCCTCTTCTCTCTAGAAATCAATCATAGGTCTCTAAGCCAGTTCCAATGTTTGCATCATTGCTCATATTTACCGACAGGTTCCTGAACAGTCTTCAAAAGTTGTTCGAGACCTTTCCATAGGTCTGCCACTGTTGTAAAAGGATATTGGAGGAAAGCCAGCTGGCCATGTTTTCATGTTAATTTTTGCATTGTAATCAGGAATAAACCATTTCTCACAATATTTTACACAGAGGGTGTGGGGAGCATTCAAACTTTTTGTAGTCAAAATACAGTATATTCCACAAATTATTAGTAAAATTGTTAGAAAGAATTGAGCTCTGACAGGCAAAGATCCAGGAAGTGATACTGAGTCAAAAGGAACATATGGCTTGTCAGTGAAACACTCAGATGTGATAACCACACTTCTATCAGCTACGTCACTAATGCAGAAAAAAGAGAAGTGTGATTCAATTTATTCCAGAGCATTAGGCTTTACATGAGAAATTTAGGCTACGTTTACTTGCTAAATGTTTGAGGAGTATGAACTGTACTGACATTTTCATTCCTCAAAGAGTAGAAGTAACAGTTCGTGGTCACTCTCTCTCCACTTTCCAGGAAGAGAAACTCTATATGCTTCTATAAGTGGCAGGCAAATGACCTATTCTGCCTATATTCAAATCATTTCGATATAAAATTAACTTATTTGCTTATCATTTCAGTGTCCTTTTTTGTGTGAGGCGATTTTATGTTGTCAGGAAAGATCAAATCAAATTTGTATTTGCTCTCTTCTTTCAGGGTTAGAAATGTAAATACATTTTCAGTGGGCCAGATCTAATCTAATTACATTTTCAGGTAAACTATGGGTGGAAAAACCTCTTGGCTGCCTTATTCATTCTTAGGAGATGCTATAAAATGGGCCTTTGCACAAAAATAATAAGGTCGCCCACATAACAGATGCCATTGTTTTGCAAATAACCAGGTTTTAGTGACTAAAGAACAGATTTCAAGTTTGATGTCACAAACATTTCAGGGATTTGCTTCTCACAAAGTGAGATGTGATGCATTTCCTGACATACTTTTACTAGAAAAGGTGTAATAAATACTATTTTAATAATGGCTTTAGAAGTTGAGAGCTGAGAAATGTGTCAAGATGACTTTACTGCACCCACCTAAAGAGGGTCCCCAGGACCAGGATCGAAAAGCACTGCTTTATCGGACTGTAAGGTTCATTATAGGTGAACAGTTGACCTTGGTTATTCTGTAACATTACAAACCAAGAAGAAGAAAAAAAGTTAAATTGAGTGGTAGTACATTTAATACATTTTATTTCACATTTTTCAAAACATTCAAAAGTCATTATTTTTAATTGCACATTGTAAAAATATATGTATTAAATACTACAGGCCAAACCTGTTACTTTAGTTACTTCATATTTTTAATATTTATAGAAAATAGAAGAGATTATGCCACGAAGACTCTAAAGCAATTGATTTGCATGCCATGAATTCCATCATTCTGCTAAAAAGGACATTTAGTTGGATGTATCTCGCAACACCTGCTGTTTGCTAGATGAACATTTATTATTTTTAAGTCTGACAATTATATTTTGTTGTGTTGCTGGCAAAGTCGATTTGTTGAAATACCACAAGGGTAGGTAACCACATGACTAGTCATGGGTTCAAGTCAACTGTTCAGTCATATAAGAAAACCTTTTATAATTGGCCTTGTTTATAAAGGTCCAGAGTCTGCACTAACAGAAGCTGATGGATGCTTTTTAGACATGTCTACAGCATCACTGATGTTGAACCTTGATATGCCATTGTAATCTTGAAAATGTTACACTGTACAAGGTCCTTGCCCACCTTGCTGAAATTAACCCACGCAGCAGCATGAAGATGTGACGTAAATAGAAATATATATTTAAAATCTTTTTTATTTTCTCTATATTTTGTTTTATACATTTATACGTTATTTTTTATAAATTATAATTATAAATATTAGAAATGTAATTATAAAAACAATTTAATACCTCAAAGATTTTTTCCCCTCTGACAACAGCTTATTGCTGTGGCTATTTAAAATACATATAAAACTGTCACCCAGTTATAGCAAAAAGATTAATAGCAGACCATAAATATGTTCATGTCTACGGCAATGTTGGCCCAGCAGAGGGTTGCCAGTGATTCAGCTCTCCTCGCAACATAGTGAAAGGCTGCTTAGCCGCTAATTAGTTACTCATCCCACATTATTGCAGTTCCACCATGTAGTATTTTGAGAGAAAGCAGAGCTTTTTTATTTTTAATTAAAAAATAAATAAATTAGTTAGTTATCATATAAAAAAACTCACCAGAGCTAAAAGCACATACTACAATTAAACTGGCATGGTTACCAGACAACTGATCTCAAAATGGGCAAATATTGATGAATTTATTGCCCTGGCTGTTACTACTAATAATATCAGATCTGGTTCTTGTTTCTGCTGGATACTGGTTTGATGAGAAGAGGTGTGAATGTGAGCTGTGGGAGGTTGTGTGATTATGACAGTGATGTACAGAGTCGTGTCAGTGAGCCAAAAGGCAGCGGGTCTTGTGTCGACCTATTAAATCAGCAACATGGGGAGTTTATTCTTCATTTCTCTTGCTCCCAAAATGGGCTTGAGAAAGTACGTGTGGGCTGGAGACTTTGTGTAATGTTAAAGATTTGCTGTAATACACAATTTCTTGTAGCTATAGATTTGTAAAAACTTGTCACTTTTCTTTGCTTTCTTCTTTTTTTTTTTTTTAAATAAAGTCAAAGCTTCACATGAATGGAGTTTCACATCCATGTTTTAGACTGAAGATTGCTCTCCGATAGTTTTTAGACTCCCACACAGTTTTGGTGTTTTTTTAAATTTTTAAAAAATCATGTGTCTAGATGGTTGTAAAAATTTTCTGTAATCTCAGCCCAGTCAATTCCAATGGGAAAGTTTAGGCCAAAATACTGTCGGTCAGTTCCCTTTTTTCCCCCCTTTCTTATACACTACCAGTCAAAATTTTGGACACTCCTACGATATTTATGTAACCATTTTTAAAGAATAGGAAAGTCATCAAAATGATGTTTTATACTGTAGCTGTCTTTTTCTTGCAGCAAATGTGCGTATACATTTTAAGGGTGAGCACAGCAATAAGAAGTTAGCAAACTAATTGAGTGAAGTAAATTTTCTTAATTTTTTTATGCCACAAAGCTTACACTTAAATTTAAAGTAAGCAGTATGTTTCCTTGCTAGTATGAGCATTTGGAAAATCAGCTTCATGACAAAAAACATGTACAGTGTATCTGATAAAAAAAAAAATATTATGTAGAAATCTACTTGGTGCATTTTAGTGTTATAGCAAATAAAGCGAAGTTCAAGGGCTTGATAAGCAAGAACTACAGCTAACCATATAATTGTGCCATATTAATATCTTTCTTAATTAAAAACATGGTGCAAAAATAAGTTTTCTTTTTTCAGGCTTCTTTTCTAATGGTATTTCTTAGTTTAATTAGTATTTAGTATCTCAAAAGTGACAGTAAAGGCTTGTATTGTGCTTCTTGTGTTAGTGAAGAGTACTGAGGCTTACAGACTTGTCTTCCATATAAGATATTCTCTACCGCTACAAACTGATCAGCAAACTTTATTTGATTTTGACTGAAGTAATTGAAATGTGAATCCACATGCCTCTGTTACCAATGCACACAACTTTGTTGAGTTTAGTTCTACTCTGTTAGCGGATGGATAAATAAGAGCCGCATTTAGAGCAGATGGATCAGCCCTATAGTTCTTTAAGGGTACTAGGCCTCCAGGGACACAGATGTTCAATGTGACTGTGGCAGGCAGGCATGATGAAATTCTCCAGCTCTTAGTCGACATCCTGAGAGAGACATGCTATAATTTTATGGCAAGCCCCAGCTGACAGCCCCAGGACCCCCATAATGACAGCATTTCTCTGAACCATAGTCCTGGAGCAGCAAAGATGATTTAAAGGGATAGTTCACCCAAAACTTTTGTCATCATTCTCACCCTCTTGTCATGTCAAACCTGTATCTGAAGACTATTTTCAAGACTATTTCAGTGAAGCATACAAGCTTCAAAAAGGAAACAAATGTACTAGTCCATAGGAATTGTGCACTATATTAGTTATCTATATTAATCTTTTTGAACCAATTCATTTTTCCCCCAAGACTTTCAAGAAAGTCATACAGATTTGGAATGACATGAGGGTTAGTAAATTATAATAGAAATGACAAGGGTGAATTGTCCTTTCAAGTTATTATGCCTATTTAAGATGAGCTGTTTCTAATCATTTACAACCTTTTAAAGATAAGCTGATAAAGGCTCATTTTCTTCCTATCGCTTCTGTACTTTACATAGATGTGATAAAGCTTACTCATTATGTTACCAAATATAGCCTAGACATATGCAGTGTTGTGGATTCTGCTGTCACACTGTACTATAAATGACTAGGCCTGCAAAAAACGGCATGCAGAAATCCACAGAAAGCGCTGTAAAAAATAATTTGTGTTGGTTTGCTAAATATTTTGCTTATTTGATAACATTTGCAGTTAAGAGTGTAATACTCTGAGCTCTATTTAACATGTGCATGCCATATTTAAACCATTCCACAGAATTCTGAAGATTTTAACCATTATTAACTCAGAAAAAGTGTGCAGAATTTGTGTAATACTATGATTCACACATACACTACTGTAGCACTCAGCATGCCTCAAATGGGTTTCTTACCAGTCCATTTAAAGTCATGGAAAATAAATAAATAACGCTGATACATTAAAACAAAGTGGAAAATTGATGACCTCATCATGTCAGTCTTCTGGGATGTGTTTAAAGAGCGTTAGCCTGTGACGTATGTTCTATTTGCCTCTGCTTGTAGCTTTTTTTTCCCAGTTTGCCTTAAGTGATTAGGCTGGACAAAACAAAGCGAGGTTCACGGGTCTCTCATATGTATCAGTAACAGCTGTTATTTGGGTCCAAGCACTGAGCTTTGTGAATTCCATGAATACAACAGCGAGCGTTTGTGGCACGTGGAAAGACCAGATCAGCTCAATCCAGGGAAACAATATCCCAGCTGTCTAGCTGCGGCTTCACTCTGTGAGCCCATATGCTTGTTAATATAACACGATATCTGTGCTAATCACAAGGTGGCCATAGCAAATCCAGGTGACTGAAACAAGGCCACGGGTGCTCAGACCTGATATACGAATATATTACGGTCTAATTTAAATCTCACATGGTAACATGGATTGGTTTAGTTTGTGCCAGGAAAGTCATTATGGTGAGACACGCAGCATAGCAAAAATGCTTCAAGAACTTTAAAGCATTTACTGATCAATATTGCATATTTCTTACTCCGGTTATGCACAAAACACCAAGACCCACATTAGGGCTGGACGATATGACCTAAAATCAAAATCACGGTTAGTTGAATATTTTACCTCAATTACAATGAACCATTATGTATTTATTTATAGAATATTTAGAACAATCGAAATCAAAGCACACATTTCTTGAAATGAAAATGTCTTATGAAAAAAGTCACATTTCTGTTTGAATGTAAAAAGGATATTTTCACATTAAAAATATGTAAAAAGCATGTTTTTATGCTGCTCCGGTTGCTCCGATGACTCAGTGTTCAAATTCTATGTTACTTTCCATGCCGCTGTCTGGAGTCACGTGACTACACACGGTAGTATGTTTTGAGGGGAAAGTTAGGGTTGCCAATTTGTGCTGCTGCCACGGGTTTTTTTTTTTAGTCCGTTTAATTAAAGCAATCATCCTTGATTTTGATGGAGGGACAGACAACGTTAACGTGATTGGGCTAGTTTTGAATAGCAATCGAGCTTGTTTTGTTTCGCAGACATGGCGACCCTGGGGAAAGTATTAACAGGTTTCAGGTCTTGTAGAGGTTCGGAATTTCGGTTTAGATTACTTTCGATTAATTGTCCAGCCCTAATGCATTTTCTACAAGTCAACATGGGATCATGTGGCAATTTTCTGCCAAAGTAAAAGTGCTATGAAGAATTGTTTGGAAATGAAGAAATTAAAACAGCCATAAATATTAGTATTGTAATTTTATAGTTGTACTGTAAGTTTTTTTTATTGTACAGTGAAATATTACAGTAATATGGATTACGGTAATAAAAATAACAATAATAATACAATGATTACTGCTACAACTACTACTTATTATTATGTTAATAGTCAAATTGATATGATCACACATTTTTTTGACCAAATTGTGCAGCCCTGCAAAAAAGCACAGCAGAACTGGAGCTTTTTTTATTGCATTCTAAATCGCAATCAAATTTTTATTAAAAGAATGCAATTCGATTTTATTTTCTCAAATCATGCAACCCTATGTTAGCTTTCTTAATGTGTTGAGTTAAAGGTGCACATTGTTAAAAAAGCTATCTTTTCAACATCCCCAAATCCTTTTTGCATTTTCAAATCCTTTCCTCTAATTAACTTTGCTGATTTGTTAAATTTTAAAATTTAAATCCAGTCGATTCCTGTCTGCATTTTTTACCTGATTTACTCTAATATAGCCTGTTTTATTATTTTATTTTAAGTACAAGAGGTTGAAAATGTTAATGTTTCATGATCACATTTTACAACAACAAAAAATATATATATATATATTTTTTTTTTTTTGTTAGATATGACAGTCATAAAACTTGAGCAATTAATAGGTTGGAGAGCAACACTGACACAGCATTCTGCCACTTATGAGAGGGTTGAAATAGTGGCTGGAATAGTGAAATGAATTATGGGTGACAATTATAAGCTGATGAATAGACATAATTTTAGTGCCATTATGGTAATTATTGCAAAATAGAGGAATTATGTTACTTCGCTTCTCTCTCCTCCTTGCAATTTAAGGCCCTTGTGCAGAATAATGAGTGAGAGAGAGATTTTCACATCAATTCAGTTTTACTCAATGAAGAATAGTAGCATTTGGAACCTAGTTGTGTCTCAATAAATCCACTGCACCTGATTTATCTTCCGACAGTAGAGTAGATCTGACATCGTTTAACACCAAAGCTGAGTCACACACAGGAAACTTCATGTTCTCCTTGTCTAAATGCCATACCATTTCAGGAAATGTTCTTGTTTTAATTCTCCACTCTTCTGGATTTTCTATCTAGTTTGTTTTCATCCATTTAAGCAACTGAATTAAATAGCTTATTCACATCAGATGGGCTGAACTGCAAATGTGATTTAATCGCTCGCTCATATGAGGGTGAAAGGTTCATGTTTGTCTCATTTGATTGTTTTCTCTCTTTTTATTTGGAATGAATTGACTGAACATTTGATTTCTTTTCCCTTTTCCACTTTTATTTGTAATTTTTTTGCATTCCACCATGTTTCTTGGCTGTTCTGAGATGTAAAATTTGAACCAGCGCTCATGATTAGATGGCTTCTGTGCTGTATTCCAAAATGAAGTGCATATGTGTGTACATCAGCCTCAGAGGATGAACCTGAGTGTATTCAAGAAGCGATTGCCAAGGCAACTGAATGACAGTTTGGTGGCCTTGGTAGCAAGAGCATCTGCAAATAGTCAAGACTCCAGTGGGAGGAAAAGCTGGAATTTTAGACCTTTTAGGTAGGAGTTATGTAAAAAACTATAACTGTCAAGTTGACGTGTTCATTTAGTACAATTATTAAAAACATGAAGCAAAAATGAATGCAATTAATCATGTTTTATGAGCTCTAAATACCTTACATTGTAAACGATGCTCATCTTTCATTTTCAATTAAATTTAAAATTCTCTTTATGTTCAATTCATATTGAGATTTGCGATTAATTCAGCATTTGCCATTACTTTGCCAAAAAAAATTAATTGATTGACAGTGAAATGAGTTTTATGGAAAGGTAGGTATAGGATAGGTATTTTTCTTAAGGTTACATTATCAATAAAGAGAGTTTGGTTAAAGATTTAGCTATTTTGTATTCATGCGCTTGAGGTGTTGTGTTGTTTTTCGTTTCTCATTACAGATTTTATTTTTGGCAAGAGATATCCTTAAATATGCGATATGCTGTGGTTATCATTAGGCTGTGTTAAAAGCATCCCACTCTGATGTTTTGCCAGCAGTGAACTCTTAAAGATACACAAAGACTCAAATGAAATCATACTTTAGTAGAGAGAAATCCTCAACCCTGCCATTTATGGAGCTCATGTAGCAATTGGATTTGGGAGTAAACTTTAGAGCAGGGTTATTCTAATTCCAAGAGGTCCAGCCTCTACATTTCTGTTGTAGCAAATGTCCAAACTATTATAACAATGTAATATTTTTAAAAAGTAATTTAAGAAATATTATTTCTATATTTATTAAGCGACTGTTTGTACATCTCTGAGCAACACACAGCAGTGTTATTTTCTTGAACAAATCTTTTTTTTTTTAAATGACAGATTCAGAATAGCATAATCGATTCAGTGAATGATTCACTTCTTAATACTCACATAATCTGTCTTTGAGTCATTGAATCATTCATTCAACCAATCAATTCAAAGACAGTTACTTGTTCCCACCTACTAGGTGCAGTTCTGTTGGCAAACCATAAGAAGGCATGATCATTTAGTCATCTCAATTAAATGATCCAGTCACCTGACTTGCTAGAATGAAACTCCCTTCCTTCTCCATTAAATAGGAGCACTTGTGCTTGTTCAGTTTGGCATTACGTCCAGCCGACAGTACAGTTGCCTGGTTACATGTGAACTGGTAGAAAGGATGGTGCCAGGACTTGAACATATGAACGAAACTTTGGCTCAGTGGGACCAATCTGGCAGTCAGCCCCCTCCTGCCCTTTGCTCCCCTGCTCGCCTGGCCCTCTGGGCTGCTCTTTCCATTATCTCAAAGCCAACAATTTGCATTTTTGAGAAATCTTGTAATTAGGAAAGCAGTGCGAGAGCTTTAGGGTTGCATTTAATATTTATTTGAGTTATGTTAGGACAACATTAGAAACTTTAAGGCAAAAGTGAACAAATTGTGTTCAAGATGCTGGCCAATGGAATGTGGAAAATGTGTTTTAAGTGTGTTGTGGTAAATGTCCAGCATAGTTAATAGTTTATGGCCTGGTTTCACAAACAGGGCTTAGTTTAAGCCAGGACTAGGCCTTAGTTAAATTAAGATATTTAAGTAACTTTTGCAAAAATGCCTGAGAAGAAAACATGAATGGGATACTCCACCTCAAAATTAACATTTTTGTCAATATTCGCTTACCCCCATGTTGTTCCAAACCCGTAAAAGCTTTGTTTGTCCTCGGAACACAAGTTAAGATATTTTGGATGAAAACCGGGAGGCTTGTGACTGTCCCATTGACTGCATAGTAAATTGCACTGTCAAGGTCCATAAAAGTATAAAAAAACTTTGTCAAAATAGTCCATCTGCCATCAGTCGTTCAATCTGAATTTTATGAAGCGACGAGAATACTTTTTGTATGCAAAGAAACAAAAATAATGACATGTATTCAACAATTCGTCTCCTCTCTGTCTCTCTGTGTCAGCGTAGCACCATTTTGAAAAGCATCCGATGGACGCAAAGTGCGTACGCTATTCTCTATCATCAGTAACGCATGGATTCGCTGTTTCCGTTTAAATCAGCGTAAATAAACATACAATACGTAGATGCCTCATTAGCGCCTGTTTCTATGGGCCGCCATACGTAAGCCGTCTGCCATAATGCAGCGGTGTTGCGTTCACTATAGTAATCACTGAATATTCAAAAGATGCCACAATCATGCAAAGAATGGCTCAACGTCTCTGTGCGAACATACAGTATGGTGAATGACGTCAAAAATACCATTCCAAGATGGCAGCCGCATCTACGTGCCTGGAGCGGTCGAATAGGGCGTCTATATATGTCTATGGTATCAACAAACTCCATCTTTCCACTGTGAAGGACACAGAAGCTGACTCTGAAGTGGCATTAGATGTATTTACACATCTGTTTGCTGTAGATGAGGTGCCATATACACCGCAAAATTTAAAATGCATAATGAGATCATGTGGAAAATTGGCTAATTCCGGTCCCCGGCCAGTCGAGAGGTGCATCTCTAGTTTTATCTAATACATAACCAAAAGTTTGAATATCTGTTAAAATATCAGTCAAAGCGATTCAATATCTAGACACAATAGTTTTGCATCTGGATTTTACACTTCTGGCTTCACTGAGATCCAATTTTATTTTCAGATGAGTGTTGACATTGCAACTAAAATAAATAAATGTGTGATTATTAAATTACGAACTTAAGTTCTGAGATATTTTGATCTCTTTTAATGTTTGCCAAACAGTTTGTACTCTTAAAAGCACTGAGTCTAAACTCCAAAGTTGAGGAATGTCATTAGTGTGTCAACAGCATGGTTTGTAGACTGACTGTGTACTCTGTAAGACCCTATGTGAGGTTGAAACTCTCATGCCCAGGCTTAGCGCTGTGTCTGGTTAGCTGTGCTCCACATTAGCAGCTTTGCCTGAGCTCAGTAATGGGGGCTCAGAGGACCTGAACAATACTGCCCACTGTCCAAACGCTTGTCCCCTGCTACCATAATCCATAAGCGCTCTAAAGGTGAAACATGTGAATTAGCCAAAGACATTATGCATTTAATGAGACTAAAAATAGAGGATATATTTCCAAGATCAACTGCGGCTGCTATGAAAACAGCAATTCAAACATTGTCCTTCGGCTGTGTGATTGTTCACTGGATTTATTGCTGTACTGGGAAAATGTAGTATATTATTTTAAATATAACTAATTGGCATGATTTAAAGTAACTGTTAAATAGGAAATGTAAAATATAATTTGTGACATATTTTGAGCTGTATTAAGTGTTATTTTAACTCACTGGTTCTCAACCCTTTTTTTGAACTCAAAGGCCCCACTGTCCAACACAACTTTCGATAGTTATATATTGTAGTTATATATGTAAGTATCAATAAATAAATAATATATAAAGTAATTAATAAAAAAAAATATATATATATATATGTATATGTGTGTATATATATATATATATATATATATATATATATATATATATATATATATATATATGTATGTATATATATATATATATATATATATATATATATATATATGTATGTATATATATATATATATATATATATATATATATATATATATATATAATATTATATATTATATTATTATATATTTAATATAATTTTACATAAAGATTGAGAAACCACTAAATAAAACATAACAAGTGAATAAAATGTCTTTATCTGTTTTTCATGATGCTGATAATTGTAAAAATATATCATGCGCTTTCATTTCCAGCATTAATGCTTACTATTTTTCGCATAAGAAGTTTGATTGTTTTCCATTTGGCTATTTTTGAGCACTATCCATGTTGGTGTTAAAGTACTTGATTGAAGTTTCTCCTCTTAGACCAGGCTTTTTGAGATACTGCAGACGTCACGAATTGGTCATCTATATTTCAGCGTATGAGAACAATACAAGGATCACTTGTTTGACATTTGACATATTGGTCCTGAAATGGATTGGTTGAAACTCTGTATTCACTGTAAGATTGGCAGACAGCCTTGTCGATGTCTGCTAGAGAATGGCAGCATTAGAATTCATTACTTCTCATTCACAGATTTTTCTCTCTTGGACATTCCCACACTCCAGAATTGATGCCATATGCACTTGCTGCCAAGGGGAAAAAAATCCATCTGCTGTGTTTTAGATTCGGAGAACGCATTAATTAACACTAACTTGCTTGTTTTCACATAAGCAACCTTTTCTCTGGTCCTCTATTTTGTTACAGCTTCTTTCTAAGAACCCCCAACAATGACGATTGCAGAGAGCTTGTAGGTGGAGTGGGATTGAGTCTCCAGTGCAACTGAAGAGAGAGAGATACGCAGTTTAATTTAGTCCATTCCTCCTTTCGCTGGGCGATATCTTTTCAATATAGAAGACATGAACATTCAAATCCCATAAGCCTCCCTGACCCAAGGTCTAAGATGTCTGTAGTTGGTTATCTTCAATGTTAGGATTCATGTAATAATAATGAATTTAGTTTTTTGAAGGATGCAAAGTGACATCAAAGACTTCTACATTGTTACAAAAAATCTGTTTAGAATAAATGCTGTTCTTTTGACCTTCATCAAATAATCCTTAAAATAGAAGAATGTTTTCCACAAAAATATCAAGCATCAACTTGTTCAACATTGATACTAATACAAAATAGTTTAATAATAGTTTAATAATAAAAAAAGTTTCTTGAGCAGCAAATCAGCATATTAGAATGATTTCTGAAGGATCACTGGTGGTTGAGGAGTTTCCCCCCTTCCCCCTAAAGCACTTTGAGTGCCTAGAACAGCGCTATATAAATGTAACAAATTATTATTATGAGATTGAAGACTGAAGTAATGATGCTGAAAATTGAGCTTTGCCATCACAGGGAAATGATCATATAAAAAAATTGACTGTTTTTCATGTATTTTTACATAAAATAAATACAGCCTTAATGAGCATAAGAGACTTACAAAAATATTAAAACTCCTACAGACCCCAAATTTTTCATTGGTATTTTGTAATCAAAATTTCTCTTCATTTCTAATCAGCCGTCTTGCATGGTTGTATTTATTTAGAATTGTATGTTCTATTTAATGGCTTCCTGAATTAAATCCTTGTTTTATTTATTTATTTATTGAAAAATTGTGCTTATTAAAAATGTATGAATTGATCGTTAGATACTTAAAAATGATCTATATAGTTCCCTATGGTTCCCAGTGCCACAGTTCTTGTCAGTCTTATTCCCAGTTCTATCTTAACAACAGAACAATGAGGGCTCAATCATTTACACACTGGATCATGTTTTGATGAACACGGGTTCATTTGGACTGTTCTGCACATTACCGGTCCTTTGATCTCCAGGAAACAGACAAAAGTTCCTCCCGCCGTGGCTAACTTCTGCCAGAATCCTGAGAGGCCAAGCACATCAGCTTGACCTGTCACACAGGGAAGGTCATTAGTGTGCTTTAGTGTTGACATCATCAAAGTCCTGCTGGTGTTCAACATATTCCCAGCAGTCAAGATGCATATGCATTGTAATTTTAACTCTTATTTTAGAATGAATATCTGCATTTGTAAAACAAAACTGTCATTGTTTCATTTGGGAATTTCCAGTCCTTTCATGCTGACTCACTTTATATATAGGAGGTGCTGTATTTGGCAAACACCATCTTGGCCAAATTAAGTTTTAAAGGACATGTTGGCTGTTAAATTTTGCCATAATTTATGTTGTTGCAAACCTGTATGACTTACTTTCTTCTGGAGAACATAAAAAGAAGATATATTTGGGAAATGTCTCAGTGTTTTTTGTAAACACAATGGAAAACATTGGTCCCAGTTTTGTATTTTTCAAAATATCTTCTTTTGTGTTCCACAGAAGAAAGTAAGTCATACTGTTTTGGAACGATATGAGTGTGGTGTAAATGATGACAATGTTTATTTTTTGGTGAACCAACCTTTTAAAAATGTCCTTTTTACCCTGTCTATTATAGCCATTACTGCTTTTTCTACATAAAAGCACAAATGCTTGAAATAATATTTAGTGTGTTTTTATTCAACACTGTTTCTTTTGTTTAAATGTATCTTTTATACACGCCATTATGTATGTATTTTGTGCCACCCTTTGTAGCTCTCTTATGAAATGCCTCTGGCAAAACATATGAAGCACCACTGTGTGCTTGAAGCTCTTGTTATTTTCAGCCAGTGTGTCTTTTGTTTCAGCATTCATTTCATCATTTTTCTCTGTAGCACAAAGTCACAGTGAATTGCAAATATACTGTCAGAAGTCCATTAACTCAAGGACTTTGGACTGTTATAGGTACAAGGTCTTTCAAAAGCAGGTTTATGAAAATCCTCTTGTATATAATTGGTATTTTAAGGCTGATATACGGCATATTTATTTGGCTCATCATGCAGTCTTACAAAAGATTTTGTAAAAATAACTAGGAATCTTTCAATTGCTGTAGAGAAGAACGGCAAATGATGTCAAACATAAAAAAAAAAAACTTGTGTCTAGGCTCAGAGAGAATATGACTTTTCTGTGCTGATTTGGGGGCTTTTATATCTTTTTTTTTTTTTTTATATTCCAAAATAATTAATACACAAACACACAAGGGGGTGTAGAACTTTAGTGGTGTTTTTTTTGGGAAAAGGATTCTTGTCCTGAAACAATTTGTTGTTTAAAAAAAAAGAAAAAGTGATATAAAAAACAAATTGAAGTTAAATTAAATTTTCCCAATGTTAATAAACAATGTGAATCTGATGCTAAGCTATAGGTTAGAGGGTTTTTTGTTGGTCTTAAAAAGCTCTTACAGTCTTAATTCGCTCTTTCACAAATTAATAATAATTCATTACATTTATATAGCGCTTTTCTAGGCACTCAAAGTGCTTTACATAGTAAGGGGGGTATCTCCTCGCCCACCATCAGTGGCCTTAAGAAGAGCACAAAGTCTTAAATTCATGAAGTCGTGGCATTAAATGTTGTATGCGTTGCAAAATATCAGTACAAATATCTAAACATCCTTTAATCAAGATTTAAATAACATTTACTTGCATATGTAAAATGATATATTGAAAAATAGAACAGAATTAAGTGAGTTGATGTTTAAAACATGTAAAAGACATGTTTTCACTTTGAATTAAGTAGATTTTTCTGAGCCCATTGGCAGATATTTGTTCTTGTTTTAATCATGAACTCACTTCATTTTGATAAATTTCACAGAAAACGAGACTTTTTTTTTTTAATCTTATGTCATTTTGCTTCAAGTAAGTGTATCTTGCTTTAAGAATCTTTAGACATTTGCACTGGAAATGATACAAAAATAAAAACGATACAAGAACTGTGATCAGAAGGTACAGAAAAAAATGTATTTCCATATTCTTGTGGTTGGAAGCAGAAGTATTCAAGCCCCAAGCTATTTTCCCTTTACCTTATTCTACAATATTTTATCTACTTGGTCTTGAAAAGTACAAAACCTGCAGAAAGCCTGCATCAGACAGTGGTCTAATAGGTTAAAATACTTTAAAGTGAACCTCCATTTGCAAGCGCTCAGATGCCACTGAAGAAAACCGAATGGAAAAACAAGTTTCATGTGACCGGCCTGCAGACATGTCACTCGGTTAAAATACACAGAGTTGTTGTTGTTGGTCGCAGCCCTTCTATCGCTCTCGCTGTCTTTACACACCTACTTGTTTTCTCTCCTATGTTCTCCGGCAAAGTCTATCTGATGCCTTTGAAAGTCTACTCTCTGCATTCGCTTTCATGTGTTATTCTGCAGACCTTCTTTGCAGTCAGCTGCAAACAATAAGAGCAATCCAGAAGCATGACCTACTTAAATGTTTCATGCAAACAGGTTACTGTTGTTTCCAACCACTTTAAACATGATTGATCTCACTGCATTCCTATAATGTTGTGAATACTTTGCCCTTGCAGGCAGAGCATACTGGAGGACCATCTTGCATCCCTTTGGATGTGCATCTGTGGTCTGGTCTGTGTTGCCATTTGGCTGGCTGTTAGAAAGCATGAGTCCAACTCCAAGATTCTGTTCCGAAACCTAGTGTGCGGCCTACGCAGGCAGTATTTTAAGTATTATAGACTTACTCCAGACACAAAGCCTATTCTAAACAGTACACAGCATAATGATGCTAGTTATGTTATGTTAAAGCATACATTATTTCTTTTTATGTATAGACTACCATTCAAAAGTTTAGGGTCAGTAAGATTTTCTTTTTGTGTTTTTGAATTAAGTCTGTTATGTTCACAAAGGCTGCATTTATTTGATCAAAATATAGTAAATTATATTGTGAAATGTTCTTACAAATAAAAATAAAAGTTTTCTTTTTACATATATTTTAACATGTATTCATCATTACTCCAGTCTTCAGTGTCACATGGTTCTACTGAGAAATCTGATTGTTCAAGAAACATTTCTTCTTATTATCAATGTTGAAAACAGTTGTGCTGCTTAATATTTTTGTGCAAACTGTTAGTAGTTTTATTTCAGTGTTCTTCAGTGAGTAGAAAGTACAAAAGGCCAGCATTTATATGAAATGGAAATATTTTATAACTCCGTAAATGTCTTTACTGTCTTTACTAATCAATTTAATCCATACTTACTGTATTAAGGAATAAAAAAAAGTCTGACCCCAAACCGTTGAAAGGCACTGAATACATATTGAAATGTATCTATAAGTTTATTTTAACCAGTAATTATGCACTATGTATAGATTTAGAATATGGTATTGTTAGCCAGTTTTAATCAATTGTAAATGAGTCTCCCTTGTCTTGTATTAGGAATGCTATTTATGGCAGACAGAGTTGCTGCATATGCAGAACATTTCAAATCGATCATTTATGAGGTTCCGTTTCAGGAACTTCCTTAGAAGGCACAACTGCCTATGTAGGCCACAAGCAGGCAGCTCACAAGGTTTTGGAACAGAGCCCAAAAGTCTTAGTACGAGTGTCTCCATGAGTGGTCGAAGAGTATGGGTGGCCAATGGCAAACTGTAATGTGCCAGATTTATCACTCTTAAATAAATGTTCATTTAATGATAACCAATACAACCTCAACAAAATTGCTGAAAATAACATTTTATTTAGCCTTTGTCTTCCCTGAAAAACAAAATTGTGATTTTTTTTAAATTTTTTTATTGATTCGGTTATTTTGGTAGTGACAAAAGTGACTACCATTTTACTTAATTTTTTTAATCTGCCATATGGGCTTAGATATTGGCCAGTGGCAACAATCTCAAAATAACCAGAAAATCACAGATGAGCTCTTTTATTTGTATTTTGTATCTTTTAATCGTCTTTCATATTTACTTAATGCACGAAATGAACATGAATGAACATCAGAACGTATTTTATTTAAATTGCTGAAAGGAGGTGAACTAATTCCAGTACAGGACCCATAGAATGTTGTGCAATGCGCATGCGCGACTGAACGAATCACTCCCCGAGACGACTCGTTCTTCCCGAGTCACATTAAAGATTCGTTCAAAATGAACGAATCGTTCAAGAACGACACATCACTAATCCCGAGGACAATCGCGCACACGCTCTGTAGATTATCACGTGGAAAGAAGCGATTCCCAATAGGGCTGAGAGATCAATTGCATTTGCGATAATATCGCAATATGAGAAATACGCAGAGGTTGCGATTACACTCTGTCACGTGACACGCGAGAATAAAGAGGTGTGTTCGACTTAAAGATCGGTCAGTGTATGACATCAAAATACGGCGAGAGAAAGCACAAGGAGACGTCCGCTCTCTTATATTTCTCACAGTACTTTGATGGCACACAGCGATCGGTCTAGCAGCGCTGCTTCAAGTCGAACACAAGTCTTCTGAGGAAGCATCAAGTTGGCACATTACAGTGTTGCCAAGTCTGCGGTTTGCCTCCAAAAATGTGATATTTAGCCCTGAAATGTGAATCTTACCAGGGGAACCCCTCCAAAAAATGTGCATTTTACTCCCCGGAATGCGATTTTTACCGGTGGACCCCCCTCGAAAAGCGATTGGGCAAGTTTTGTTGTGAAAACCTGGCAACCGTGGCACCATACATGTGGAAATGTTTGAAAGCGTATTAATGAATGTAGCCTACTTCAAAACGGCACATGGAAATTACTCAAGCAGTAACAGTGTTACAGTGCATTTCATTACTGAAGACTTTGACCTTAAGATAATATAGGCTATATAATAATGTAATATATATATATATTTTTAATTTATTTAAAGCCTGTCTGAAGTTAACAGACAGTGTTTAAAAAGTGCAATCCCCACATGTTTACATATGTTTATTACAGTAACTTTAAATTAATTACCTAAATACTGAGTGTGGTAAAGCATCAGATTTGTTTTTATATTTCTGCAATCTACTTTAGTTTGTGTAATTTGTTACTGACTTTCATAATAATGTTTACACCAGGTTTATTTGTCAGTGCTTTATGTTGTCATAATTATTACATGCTTACAAGGCTGGAAGTTCAACAAATCAGTCAATATACTACTGTGATGTAGGTGTTAAAGAAAAATGTCATTCATATCAATTCATGCATCACCTAATTTCATCATAACATATAGGCCTGACCTACAGAAAATAACATTCTATCTAATATTGTGTTGGTCATACTATACAATGATTTATTGCTTGTCTTTGTTGAATAATTCAGAACATAAAGAGCTTGCAAAAATAATTGCATATTAAATCGCAATTAGATTATTTTCCAAAATCGTTCAGCCCTAATTCCCAATCAGAAAACAAGCTGATCATTACACTTAAAGGCTGATGGTGTAATGCACCTGACAACAAGAGCAGTCAGATCTGTGTGTTCTTTGCCTGAAGAGTCATTAGTGTGAAAACATTGTTATATTTTGAGGACACTGCTTGATTGGTTTGTGACATTTAGAAGCCGTTAGTGGCTTTTTACTTAGACGAACCTCAAGTGACCTGCATTGGGAAGGCTGTTGGAAGCATCATGTGTTATAGCCACAAAAAAGCTATTCAACCCATTTTTAAGGTGGTTTAAAAATGCCTCATGAATGCATGTAACCAGGCACTTGTTAAATAACTTCATAGACTGTGATTATAAACATCCAGCCTTAGGATAATGAGCAGTACGGTCATTTGAATAAGGCTAATCATTATGAGGGTGATGACATTCATTAAAGACTCACATTTACCGAAGTTTAATAGTGTGATCATGGTTGCCGTCTCCTAGCAACAATTTGTTCCAGTTGACATAGAGAATTGTATTCCCTAGTGGAAGACCATTATCATTGGGGTAATCCTGGATTTTCCAACTGAAAACTGAAGAAAAAATCATTAGTAAATGGTACTAAAGGACTTAAAGGAATAGTTCACCTAAAAAATGAAAGTTTGTTGAAAATGGAGTCACCCTCAGGGCATCTAAGATGTAGATGAGTTCAGAACAGATGTAGCATTGCGTCACTCAGCAGTGAATGGGTGCCGTCGTAATGAGCGTTCATACCACACCATTCCAGTCCATCAATTAATATCTTGAAGTTAAGAGCTTCATGTTTGTAATAAATCCATCATCAAGATGTTTTGAGCGTTAAACTGGCTAATATACAAGTCCTCTATCCATAATAAAGTTGTCTAGGCTGAATCAGGAGAGAAATATGCACAAATAAAACTTTACAAGCAAAAACAGTTCAAAACAGTTTTAAACAAATATGTCAAACATTGGTATTGGTCAGAATTTTAATATTGGTGCATCCCTTTGATACATTTGTAGTGCTTTTTATGGTGCACTTTATTTTGCTTCAAAATCTTGACCACTGTTCACTGACAGTTTTTAATAAATCTCCTATTGTATTCGTCTAAAAGAAGGAAGTCATATACACCGATGGCTTGAGGGTGAGTAAACCATGCCGTAATTTTCTTTTCTGGGTGAACTATCCCTTTAAGACCACAGGCACCATGACTGACTGGTGTATAAAGTGTTTCAAAGGAAATCTTTGAAATTTATGCTCCGTCGGTTGCAAAAAGTAGGCCAGGTAATAAAATATGGCCAGTTACTTATGAGCAGCTTAAAACTCATTTGACCCATGCATAAAATTACATTTCTGAATGGTTACCCGTAGCTAAGTTTTGCTTTTGTTATGGCTGTGTAGCATCAATTAATAATCCCTGTTGACGTATGGAGTACAGTAACAGGAAACAATGACTTAATCCGCTAGAGAGAAGCATCCTTTCCATTGTCATCACCTTTGCTTCTCTGTTAAGAAGATGGAGAGGTTCCCAAGAGCTGCTATGCTCTGTTGTGCAAGATGTGTCCTTGGAAAACTTCTAGCTTGGATGTATGACTTCCCTGTTGAAGTTTTCTGTATGCAAGATTCATAAGTATCTAATAAGCTACTACTGTATGCTTGATGAAGGTTATATTTTAGAAGTGGTCTTAAGCAGATTGATTGCCTTCAGATATAGTTTCTCCTACAAATTGCTTACTTGGTGTTTATAGTCTCTGCATTTTAAATTTTAAACATTTGAACGGTAGGGGGTGGTGATGGCGCAGTGGATAAGACACATGCCTTTGGTGTGAGAGACCTGGGTTCGAATCCACTGTGAGACACCAATGTGTCCCTGAGCAAGACACTTAACCCCCTAGTTGCTCCAGAGGCGTGCGACCTCTGACATATATAGCAATTGTAAGTCGCTTTAGATAAAAGCGTCAGCTAAATGAGTAAATGTAAATGTAGTGTAATCTGACTTGATTTATGTATTTTTATGAATTTAATTTTACATATATTAACTATAGCATTGATTGGGTGAATGCCTGAATGATGTCTGAATGATGTAGAGGGAAATTTGATTTAAGAGCCTTACTAGTGACATCAAAGGGCTGCCAAAGCCCAGAGCCACATGTGGCTGGTGTTTGCTGTGGCTATATCTGGAGTATGTGTATGCTTTATTTGTTTTGATGTGGAGGATGAAAAATTGAAAATGCTTTCTATTCTTTTTTTTTTTTTCTACCAGCAGGCCTAGTGGTTCTCTTCAAAGATGTGACTCAGAATGTGACATTTAGGACCCTTTCAAAATCAGGCCTGTCATGGATCACACCAGTGTTACTGTGAGAGCACTCTGAAGGTCTCTGTGCTGAAGTGTCCTTCAAAAAGACATCACAAAAGACAATTCTCAAGTGTATTGTCATCTTTATCAATGTTTTATCGAAACCTTCTTTTACGTGATCAGTATAAAGCCCTGTGGGCAGATAATTGTACTTTAGAGCTGACTCTGGGGAGTTCTGCTAGCTACTGTCATGACCTTCCTATCGTGAGAGGTCACATGAGCTTCCTGCCATGGAGAAAGACTGAGTTCAAAAGACATTTCCTGGAAGAGAGAGAAATGGTGACATAAAGGGTGACAAAGATTCTTTGTTCTTTTCAATGACAAAGGTTTATTCTTCTTACTAGAGTCACAGATTTGTTTATTTTTTATACATTCCTCATTTTGGAAAATGACTTTGAAACTGAAAAGGCTAATCATAAGTTAAACTTACTAACAAAAAGTCAGTTTGTGCTTTTTTTATGTTAAGGATCATATTTATCTAAAAAACACTGAGGAACATTAAATATAGTAAGTGAAACTAATAAAACTAGACTATATAGTAATGTGCAGAAACAATTAAGTATTTATTTTACTACAAAATAAATGAGTGAATCATTTATTTGGTCAGTGATTCATGAACTTATACTACTGTTCAAAGTTTTGGGTTGTTTTATTTTTTTGAATGTGTAAAATATGCTCACCAAGGCTGGATTTATTTGATTAAAAATGCATTAAAACCAGTAATATTCTGAAATATTTTTTTTTTTAAGTAACTGTTTTCTATTGTAATATATAAAAAAAAATGAATTCATTCTTTTGATGGCAAAGCTACATTTTTATCAGCCGTTAAGACAGTATTCAGTGTCAGATGATCATTGTCAATGTTGAAAACTGTTTTTGCTGCTTAATTTTATTTAATTTTTTTTTAAACGGTGAAACTTTTTTTTGTCAGAATTTTTTAATGAATAGAAAAGTGTCAAAAGAACAGCGTTTATTTAGGATGTGAATATTTTCCAATATTGTAAACATTTTTAATGTCACTTTTGTTCAATTTTTAATGCATCCTTCCTGATTAAAATGATAAAAATTTAAATCTTACCAAACCCAAACTTTTGATCGGTAGTAGTCTGAAAAGCTGAGCTTGTAGCACTACTATTTTTAATCCCCAACACTTCTGATAAAATAATTTACCTATGCATTGCCTTAAATGGCTAAAATCCATTAGTCAGATGAGATGTAGCCTTTCTTTTGAACCCATACAGATAGCAGAACTATCAGAAAGCAGAGGGGAGGTGGGGAGAGGGGAAAATGGGGGACTCATGTTCGGACAAATATTGACTTTTTGCACATTTTGCTTGGTGGGATTTTTATGGTGTCACCAGCAATCATTAATCTCTCTGAAATAATGTTTTGCTGTGCCTGTTCCCTAGTTACAGTTCATGCCATCTGAGGCAGTACGCTTCTGTGAACACAGTCAGACAGCTCAGCCATCCATGCCTCTCCACGGAACAGGAATGACAGCTCTATCCCTGTTTTTGCTCCCACATGATTGACGACTATTGCATAGAAAATGAGTTGTTGACTGTGTTTTATTGTTCAGGTTGTGCTCTTTATAAATGCACTGCACCCGTTGTCTGTTATTATATCCATATTCATCAAAGATGCATGAGGACCTTCTCCTGGCACAGCAGTATGTTGACTATAATATCAGACTTTAGAAAACATGTTGTATTTGAGGCCAGAATTCTCATATTTCTTTGTAAGGCCAGAAACATAGGTTGACTGTGAACAAGTATGCAAACATAGAGGCAAATGCTTGGTCAACCATTGCATGTTTGCGTTATATAGCGTTACTGTGGCGGTAACAAATGCTGATACTCAGGAAAATGGAAAAGTCTGCGCCACTGAACTGGATGTGTTGTTTATAAATGTAATGGACAAAAAATTACAATAATAACAATTATTGTTATTAATCATTTTGTTATAAATTAATAACAAGAATACAGGACATCCTTTTATGCAATTTATGCAGTATGCAAGTGCTCCAACCAGCCATCTGTTGTTCATTATCACTTGTTGCATTTTTCTTTTATAGCGCAGAGTTTGTCTAGCTCAGAGCTGTCGGAGCTATCCATTAGGTGTGTTGGACCTCAAGGTTCAGCTTGAACCTCATACTTCACCATTACTGTTCACCTTGCTTGCATAATGCATACCAGTATCATCCATTACACAGACTGTGTTCTTATGAGGGTGCATTTCTCCTGAGCATCAATGTGCATGAGATGCTGTGAGTAAATAGCATATAGGGATGCTATTTTGATGAGTAATTCAAATGCTTGACGTGTACTAGAATGAACTTGCATTTCAGCTATCTTTTGTTTTGGCATGTGCTTCTGTGTGTTCTTTTTGTTAGCTTTATGTACAACAGATTATGTTGTACATCATGTAAAGCGCTTTGAGTACCCAGAAAAGCACGGTGGATTGCTAACAAGTAATAAGGTTTGTGGAAAAATTATGTAGGATCTATTATTGCGTGTAAGTGTTGCATAGACGTCAAATAAAGCTGTTTAGGTAACAATATTTTTTATATTAGGCTATTTATATATTTATTTACACTCACTGGCCACTTTATTAGGTACACCTTGCTAGTACCGGGTTGGACCCCCTTTTGCCTTCAGAACTGCCTTAATTCTTCGTGGCATAGATTCAACAAGGTCTACTTTCCTGTAGCTCAAATAGTAGAGCATGGCGTTAGCAACGCCAAGGTCATGGGTTCGTTTCCTAGGGAAAGCAAGAGCTGATAAAATGTAAAAATTGTAACTTGAATGCAATGTAAGTCGCTTTGGATAAAAGCGTCTGCTAAATGCATAAATGTAAATGTAAATGTGTTGGAAACATTCCTCAGAGATTTTGGTCCATTTTTTTTGAGCCAATTTAAAATTTTAAGGCAACAAACTTCAGCAGATTTTTGAGTTTTCTCAACTTGTTTTTTAAGTTTATACAACAAAAAGTTGAGAATCTCCTACAAAAATAAGTTGAGAGAACTCAATTTTAAACAAAAAGCTGGTTGCTTTAAAATTTTAAGTTGGCTCAACTTTTTTTTTTTTTGTACAGTACAGTACAGTACTGTTGAAAGACTGGCATCGTGAAACAATCGTGGCGAATCAGAAATCACCATGGTTGTTTCACGATGCCAGTCTTTTGTCTGGGACAGCCGAAATCGTGCAGTGTCTCGGGCTTAACAGTCAGGTGGTTTCTTCTTCTCTGAGCAGGTGTGGACTTTAAGCCAAAAGTCAAAATTGAGACTAAGTAAAATATAAGAAACAAAATGGGTATCATATCATCACCCAAGTATTTTGAGCCTTTGCTTATCTTGTTCGCACTGCTCTGCAGGACCACCATTTCAGAATCCTGGCTTTAAGACAGCAGCCAGCTGTTCCAATTCATAGGGTTTGCATCTGGCATCTGTGGGTTTGCTGCACTGGCTGGTCTTGACAGTGAGCGAGTGATTGGCTTCCCTGAGGACCCACGCCTGATCCATCCTCTCCTCTCCGACTCATTATGAATTTATCCAACAAATGCAGAATATAGCTACATACGTCAAGGTGGCTGCTTGAGATGAAGATGAGATGAAGCACAAACGGCTGATTTGAGAAGCGTGATGAATATATTAATCTCTTAAAAACAAAGGAGTGCATATAATTTTTTTTCCGCCCCCTGCTCTGACAGCAGTCGGATCCCCCGCATTCCTCCAGCCGAGAAGAAGCACTATTATGTATCCCCTCCTACTCGGTGACAGAGGTATTCCACCAACTTCCTAATAAGGATATTTTGGAATGTAAAAGGGGAGTGTATTAATAGAGAGGATTATTGCTTAGGAATATTTGCATTGCAGCGCGTGTGTGTGTTTCCATGGCACTGGTTGAGTTAATGCACAACTGGCCCAAAGCTCCTGTGCTCGATGCAGCAGACACCCAACATTGCAGCTGCTGCTCCCAGATAATGTTGTAGCCTGATATCACATATTCAATCAGCAGAACTTAAGTGAGCTGAAATGAAATTACTTTCGGGGTCAGTATCAACTCTTCATGATAGACTTCTAAATGCTGCAATCGCTGAGGGATGAACATGCATGTAAGAAATGGAGGTCTAGATGTGTTTATTTGGATATGTGACACAACCAACCTGTCTCACACTTTGCTTTTGGTGTCTATTCAGTGCATACAGTGTAGATTCTGAAATAAATAAATAATTTTATTTTATATTTTATTTTATTTTATTTTAAACAGTGATATGTGGTGGTTGAAACAGGTGAAACAGAAATATGTTTCCGAACATTATCAACTTTTAAATTGAAAAATTGAAGAAATTAATTACTGCTGAGAAACAGGCATGGTAGAAACGGCATCAACTTGAAGCAGGCAATTTATAGTTTGAAACAAGTGTCTCGGGTTTCCTTGGTTGTTTTCAATAGTCTGAGAAAAATAAGAAGATCTTGCAGACTTAATTAATGCTCTGTAATCACCCAGAAGATCCTTCCAAGCTAGATAGTAAACATTCAAGCCAATGAGACGCCATTTACGCTCCATTTTCCGACAGGCAGCCTTCTTAGTGTGCAGATTGTCATTATACCATGGAGCAGAATGAGCAAAAGTAACCTTGTGTGTTCTCAGAGGAGCAAAAGTGTCTAAGTTAGCAATAAGAATAATATTCAACTGTGAAACTTTCTCATCCAACGATGTTAAAGGCAAATCACCTAAAATGGAAATGACAGAATTCGAAAAAGCAGTTTGATCAATAGATTTCCACTTCTGGAATGTTACAGTTCGAGGGGTACGCACACTTGGTCGATGTAATTCCAAATCAAAGAAGACAGCTGAGTGGTCCGACAGACCAATGTCAACAGATGATAACTGAGATGCAAATGAGTGATTTGTAAGCACAAGGTCCAGGTGAATATTAAAGTCCCCCACAATAAGGATTCTATGGAACGTCAGGGTCAGCATTGTCAAAAAGTCAGCAAAGTCAGACATAAAAGCTGCATGAGACTTAATTTTAGGTGGTTGGTACTAGACAGTAGCAATGATTGTAGAAGTAGAGCCAGAGACACTTAAGACCAAGCACTCAAATGTTGAATATTGAGGAATAGTCACAGCACTGATGTTGAACTGCCAATTGTAGACAGCAATAATACCACCACCTCTACCAGATGACCTCGGGAGGTTTAGAGGTCAAAATCAAGGAGGAGTGATCTGATTAAACAGTAATCCATCATCTCCTTTAGGCCACGTTTCAGTTAAAAACAGAAAGTCCAAGTTTTTATCAGAGATTAGATCAGCTAAATGCAGCGCCTTATTATTCACAGAGTGGGCATTAAACAATGCAGCATGAATCGGGCTGTGCGATAAAGACGGCAGTGGTTTATCCTTCATGCAGGGGACAGATATTAAATTCCTATGATCGACACCAGTGGAAGGCAAACAGTTAATCTTACGCCGGCATGTAGTGACAAAGTTAAATATATTAGGAGGAGATGAAACAAAAAGGCTGCGCCTCGAGCCCCGATGTTTGTATCGTTTAGGATGCAGCAAGCCAGCATCTTGACAAAGTTCATAAGTGTCTTTAGGTAAACGATGAGAAAACCGTTTTAAGCTTAAAAGTTGGCGTGCAGTGTACCTTAGGGCCATAGTCTTTAAGTCCACGTGAACGGCCGGTCCAGATTGAATCCCTGAAGCACACCATGAACTCAATGTCACAAGATCCACATGCACAGCCGGTCCACAGAGTTGATTCTCCTTAGCATGCTGTTAGTTAATCCAAGTGGAGTGCAAAAATAAAAGCAACAATCCAAAGTATATAAAATGGGACAACCACATCACAGCTGCAAGAGTGGAGGAGAAAATAGATGAATAAAATAAATAATAAAATAATATAACCAAACCGGTACGGTAAGAGGAGCGGCAGTCAAATGCGCCAGCGTTCTCTCAGCAGCACCGGAAACACCGGAAAAACACATGCAGTGACATTTATTTAGTAATGTAAAATAAAAGTAAAAGATGGCGTGATGGGCCATATTTAAATATGAGCCGCAGTGGAGGGGAAAATCGTTCAGTAGTAACTTAAATTTGGTCTGATTTTCACAAAAAGTGATTGTATTGAGTTTTTTAATGAACGTTTCTTCTATGTGATGCTTCCTTTAGTGTGGTGCCGAGTCCAGGTGGTTTGTTTTTTGCGCATGCAGACTGTAATCATTATTGATTGCCCTTCTCCACTCTTGAGTAACCAAAGATTTGTTTCCCATTTTCTGTGATGTTAGGCACAAAAGCACATTTGATGAAAGTTGACTGTATTCGTTTCTCATTATGTCACTAGTGTTTTCACAGAAAAGACAGAAAAGCAGAAGCGTATTAAAGCTTGCTGTTGGACATGATCCTTCATGGTTTTTGATTTATGGACAGCTGTACACAAGATTTTGTTTTACTTTTTTTCTCTTTTTTAGTTTTTGTTGTAAATTTGGCTATGATTGGTCCTTCCTAATCACTAAATAAAGCAAACTTTTTTACTAACTATTTAAGCAAAGATACAGCATAAAGAGCAAAAATAAGAGTTTTGTTATTTAGAGCACCGATTACAGACAAAATAAAGCAAAATAAAGGCCAAAGAAAAGCAAAGTTATGTTAACAATCTATATTAGGGTGAAGCGTCTGGTGCGGCTGTGTTTTGGACCCTGAGGTCATGGCAGAGATATGTCCGCTGAAGTTCAGTCCAGCTCAAGCAAAGATATTATGGGAATGCGTCTCGCTGCCCCTGATAGCAGTGTTTAGGAGTCAAGACGCCCTGTTCCTGACCCCTCTTGTGGAAGAGAGGGAGGAGGGCCTTTTAAACCCAGATAAATTGAACTGCATTGACTCTGAACAGCTTCAGGTTGTTTGGCTAGTCTTTATCATATGTACTATTTTAAGTTAGCAGACTTCCTGGATCTGCTTTCTCTTATAGGAACCACAAACTCATCTTGGACAATGTGAAAATCAAAGGCGTGTTCGTCTGTGTGTTTATGTGTTCCCAATTAATTCCATGGTTGCAAAGATGCAACCAGATATTCAGGACTGGGGCAACTAAATGTAATAATTTAAGAAAAACTGAGGAAAAAAACATTGATAAAAATTGGGCCCCCTCAATGTCTACTGTGGTTCTGGGGCCTGCTTTCGTGCTTAAAGAAATAGTGCACCCCAAAAATGAAAATTTGCTGAAAATGTACTCACCCTCGGACCATCCAAGATGTAGATGAGTTTTTTCTTCATCTGGACAGATTTGGAGAAATTTAGCATTACATCACTTGCTCACCAATGGATCCTCTGTAGTGAATGGGTGCCGTCAGAATGAGAGTCCAAACAGCTGACAAAAACATCACAATAATCCACATGACTCCAGTCCATCAATGTCTTGTGGAGTGAAAACTTGTTTGTTTCTAACAGTTTTTGACTGTTGTCGCTTGTAAACTGTGCTTGATCTGTGCGTATGTCTCTCCTGATTCAGGCAAGATGAGGTTTTTCACTGGAGAAACAATATTGTGGATAGAGGACTTGGATTTGTTTCTTACAGACATGCAGCTTTTCACGTCACAAGACATTAATTGATTACTTGCAGATTATTGTAAAAAATTTTTTTTTAGCTGTTTGGACTCTCATTCTAACGGCACCCTTTCACTGCAGACGATCCAAAGGTGGTGAGCTAGTGATGTAATGCTAAATTTCTCCAAATCTTTTCCAATAAAGAAACAAACTCATCTACATCTTGGATGGCCTGAGAGTGATAAAATTTGAGCAAATTGTCATTTTTGGGCACACTCTTTTAACCCCATTTATTCACTCACTTGTTTAAAACAATTGCATAATAGCTGTTTCACTAAATACGAGTTAAAGCTATATAAAACATCAGCTTACATTCTGAAATGTATCATAAAAATAGTTTGGCAGAAATTTATTACAGTTTGAAACTCCCAGAATGCCAGGGTTGCACAACAGACTCCATTGAGTAAATCATAGATAAACTATTCCAAAAGATTGTCAGCGTAATCTAATGAAACTTTATTGGAGTGCCCTGAGATTGAACATACTGAAAATAAAACATAAATCATGAATTTTACAAGTGGAAATCACATGTAGAGGGATAGTTCACCCATAAATGAAAATTGATTTACTCACCCTTATGTCGCTTTAAACCTGTATGACTTCTTTGAGGCACAAAAGAAGACATTTTGAGAGATATCTACATTTTTTTTGTTTTTGTTTGACCATACAATGAAAGTTAGTAGGGTCCAGTGTTATCTAGATTTAGAGATTTAGAATTTTGGAATTTTATGTGAACTGTTGTTTTAAAGGGGACCTATTATGCAGCTTTTTACAAGATGTAAAATAAGTCTCTGATATCCCTAGAGTGTGTATGTGAAGTTTTAGCTCAAAATACCCCACAAAGAATTTTTTTATAGCTTATAAAAATTGCCACTTTCAGGGTATGAGCCAAAACACTCTGTATTTGAGTATGTTGCTTTAATGCAAATGAGTTGTTACTCCCGGAGAAGAGGGCGGAGCTTCAAGAGCTCAAGCTCCATTAGCAGTGCTAGCCTTTGCAAATAAACATTCCACGATTAGTACAAGCCTGTTATCTTTACAGAAAACATACTCTGTTTCAAAGTCATCTGATTATACTGTGCATAACAAATTCACGTTTGTGAATTTCACAGACGGGCAGCACGGCGGGATAAAAATAACAACATAGCTGGTCTCATGGTGCATGGCATGCTATCACAAACTTTATAAGACCCACTTGTGATTATGAGCTCAATAAACTCAAGCGATCGATTCACATTGCTTTCATATGCAACTTTTAACTACCACATTCCTATTCACGGTCATTCATGAGCAGCACAGTGAAAACAGACAGAGACAATGGTAGCTTTAGCATCATTAGCCTTACAGAGTGCCAAGAAGCTCTTTCAGAAGGGCAATTTGGAAAACAAACGCGTGATACTTACTTTGTCTGGAGCTGACTTTTGCACACAAAGTGTTGGTATTGATCCCTACACATATTGGGGACTTTAAAGTTTTTTTTCCGGGACATTTCCTTAGACAATGAAACTTAACAGTGTCCTCAGATGGAGGAAGTCTATGGAGACTCCTATGTTCACTGGTTGTTTTCACACACTGCGGCCACACAACTGTGTTTAAACACATTATAAAAGTGATTTTTGCATAATAGTTCCCCTTTAAGGGAACAACACGCATATCATCATTATCAGTGTTTGGGTCTCTAAAGGTGAAGTTTCATATTCTTTAATGGTGTGTTCTTCTTTCTTTTACAGCTTGTGTCCAATGTCCTGATCTTCTCCTGCACTAATATAGTTGGCGTGTGCACACACTACCCAGCAGAAGGCTCACAGAGACAAGCCTTCCAGGAGACCAGAGAATGTATTCAAGCCCGCCTGCACTCTCAGAGAGAAAACCAGCAACAGGTGAGAGTCCACCAGATACCATAAGAGCACATTTTAAATTCTAGTGTCATTCAGATTTAATGTTCAGTATGAAGATTCTCCAGGCACAGATATTGTTTAAAATTAGATTATTATTGATCAAATAAATGCAGCCTTGTTGAGCATAATTAACGTCTTTGAAAAACATTTTAAGAATCTTACTTTGTAAGTACCGTAATCAGGTTCTCAAAGCACCATGATTAATACTATGGTATTTATTTTAGCACCTGGTAGAGCCATATAAAAACTTAAGTATATTAGCATGCAACATTCTGTGCAAATGTTTTTCTTTCTTTCAGACTCAAATATGTGTGAGGAAATAGCCTTAGATTGCTTGGAATAGAGCTAAATGAATGAAAAGTCCTTCAGCTGGAGTCCATTCACATGTTCATTGATTTTCAGGATAGATTTGAAGCTGTGAGAAAACTAGTGCACGGAGACACGCATTGCTGATTAATTTGTAAGATTAGAACCACATCCTAGAACAGTACCCAAAATTCATAGTGGCACCAAAGGAAAAAATAATGTCAGTTTCTGCAAACACAGAAGCCCACTGAGGCCAGTCATCTTTTTTTTTTTCTGCAGGAATATATATATTTATATATAAGTGTTTTGAATACAAGTATACAAGTGTTTTGAAAATAACAGTATGGCCTCAGTAGTTAAAATAACTATTATCCTGTCACAGTCAGTGTAATATTTGTAATATATAGAATAATCTTTTAGAATGAATGTAATTTCCTTCAGTTTTCTCTATTCCTGAGAGTAAGTAACATCTTTCGACACATGGCCCTCTTCTCTTTGTTTCTACCTGTCTTTTCCTTACTATGACTGTCATCATTTGCAGGAACGCCTCCTCCTCTCTGTGCTTCCTCGACATGTCGCCATGGAGATGAAAGCCGACATAAATGCCAAACAAGAAGATATGATGTTCCACAAGATCTATATTCAAAAGCATGACAACGTGAGGTAAGAGTGACTCCTCAAATAGCCTGAAAGACGGTAGTAAGTGTTTGCATCTCAAAGCACTTTTAAAGTCTTTTCAGCCCTCAGTATTTAAATGCAATAACTTTTACATATAATTAAATTAGTACTTGGCTGAAAATGAAAATGAAACCTCACAGGCAAAATCTGCATCCATTTGCATGTTGCTAAACTAACAACATGATATTGTTACATTAGATGTAAAATGTTTTGCATTGCATGAAATATTAGTAGGCTATATTTACATTTTTCAGCATTTCTCTCCAGCCATCTACCATATCAGATGTTATTTATATATTTATTTTATTTATATATATCGTATTGCTTATTTTTGTAATATGTTTTATAATTTTTTTTTTTTTATAATTTAATTTTTTTGTATTATTTTTGGGTATGCTCTCTCTGTAAATTATATATACAAGTATATACTGCCTCAGACTTAAGTGATTTCCTGATAACAGCTTACTTGGTTTTGGAACAGAGCTCATAAGTGTTTTATAAATCTGATAAGCATTAGATATTGCACCCTCTTGTGGTTTAAGAGAAGAAAACACTCGCTCATCTATTTCTCCAACTGACCATCCATCTGTCAAGGTAGCTCCTCTGAGCTTCTACAGACACTTTCCCACTGATTACATGTTGATTTTCACACCACCAGACTAGTTGGACACTCACAATCACAAAAGGCCCTATGAAGTATAGCCTGTTTTTTTTACCTTGTGTCGGTTTTTAAACACAGCTGTGATTTTATGAAGACTTGAGTTTAAAAGCATGTGGGTCTTATAAGACAAATCGGGAATCCATGTGATGAATTATGATCCTCCACGGTTATGAATTCTAAATCTGGAGGGTAGAAGAGTAACCCAAGAAATAAAACGAGTGCGTCTGATTTCTCTCCCTTGGTGACGTGGCAAAGGGATCTCATTATAATATTACCGCCCCTTAATCTGTAAGTTTTCACCCGCTGCGCTGTCATTTTGATTTAGCAAGCGACAACGGTGCACAGTTCTAATGCCATGGTGAACGTTTGAGCAAAACATGCTAACTGTTCTGTCTTTGGATGCACAGACGAGCACAGAACACTATTTTGTCCCAGCCTCAGAGGAGACAAGAGAGCAGTGGATTTATTGATTTATGTACTGTATGCTGCTGCCACACAGATCTAAAATAATCATGCAAGTGTCTGCTTCCACTCAATATATATATGATATAATTAATGATCTGTGGGGTATTTTGAGCTGAAACTTCACAGGCACATTCTGGGGACACCAGAGACTTATATTACATATTGTAAAAAGGGGCATAATACGTCTCCTTTAATTAGCAAATTGTCAAAAAAGTGACCAAAGTGCTATAAATGCATATTCCGGTTAAATGTCCTCTTAGCATTTGCGAATTCACAGTAAAATGAGTGTTCGTACTGACTGTATTTTGGAGTGATCAGAAATAATTTATTTTCACTGAGAGTACACAATTTCCAGCAACGTGAATGCTGTTGATGGAACAAAGTTGAGCTGAACTTTATGCAGACTTTATTTTTTAACATTATGCAGCTATCAGTTGGAGTACAGACAATGATTCGCCACCTGATACTGTTCAATACAGCAGCAGCACCTACTATAAAACAACAGTACAGAGACTCTTTGACCTCCATTGTTTAAATGGCTTGATACTCTCTGCCAGCCCTTTTCTATGATCGAATAGTGGGTAGACTACAGCAACAAAAGGCAACTTGGGCTTTGTGAGCTAGTGAGCAGTGCGACTCCTGGACTTCTGGGTTGTTGTCTGCTAACGAGGTTCTGTCTGTTTTTCAGTAAAGCCCCCATCAAATAGGCTCCATGGTCAGAGGAATTATGAAAATGTGCAGCCGAGCGATATCTCGCTAAGTGGAATATTGATAGGTCTGTTACTAGAGGACCCAGTGGTTTAATTGCTGAGGACAGTTATATAACAATGTCTGTGTTTGAATCTTTGCTCCTGAGTGAAACCCGAACTATTGTGGAAAGGGGAGGCTGGGAGTTTTGCTCGAGGAATGAACTGATGGTTCATTTGGTTAATTTAAACGGTAGTGGACATCAATGAAATTCTGATTTGATATTTTCCTCATTGGGGACACATTCTTGGCCAAAAACAAGTTTGATGGACATATCAGTTAGCCTTGAAAAAATATTTAGTTATATCGTTTACAAATGAAATTGTAGACTAACAATTGTAAGGGATTTTCCATTACATTTGGCCAAAAATGTGATTTTCAGTTTTTGTTCCTTGAACCTTTTCTGATCTCTGTTTGTCACATTTCTGTGACTTAGAAAGCATGGTTTTCTGTTTAGGTCTTTACTCTCTCTTAAACATCTATTAATTTGTCCTTAGGTGAGTGGCAGGGCAAACCAAAAGTTTTTTTTTTTTTTTTCTTCCCCAAAGGGAACATGGATAACTCTGATATCCAATTCCTACGAGCAGCACAATTCTGCTGTCTTCTAACTGTGTGGCAGAAAAGTCTATAAAATATGGTGCTGTGTACTATGTTAATATGAAGGAATTTTCTGTATTGATTTCTTTTTTTACCCATATTTTGAATTATGCATTTCATTCTGTTGTGTTTTAGGGTTGAAAGAAATATCTGTAAATTAGCAGGAAAGGTACTGGTAAGTTTCAGGGGATTTGCTCACATGCTGCACATTTGAAATTAATTGATATACTATAAATAGTTTTATCCAACAAGGAAACACTATAGTTGTGAGTAAAATATTTTACTGGAGTGAGGCAGATTTGACAGGCTTTTATACAACAGTTTTATATCCAATATCATAATTAAGCAATTATAGAATCAGTTTGAGCTCCAGGGGCGATGGATCAGGAGGCCAGACCTCTCAAGCAGTGACCCTTGTTGGATTTAGGGGGCCATGTTATATTTTGTGCAACATTCCATCCAGGGGCTTTTCTTTTTTGGCTGAAGTGGTTTTCATGCTGATGTCCCTAAACAGACTGTTGCTGACCAACTACACACTCCATTGATTAAACTTCCTGCCATTTTATTATGTAATTTACCTGTCAACACTTTGCTATTCTAACTCCGAATAAAATGCATTATGTTCAGAGAGCAGCTACATTTGACCTTAGGGCTGCTGTCACCACAAATCCATTAACATTGCCACTGGCAAGAGCTGTTGTTTTGTCCCCATCTACACAATAAATATCTCACCAGCTTCTTTGAGAATAATCAGCATACAGTTATTCATTATGCTTAGTATAATTGTAAAATAATAATTATTTGTACACTACCTATTCAACACGTTCTCACTCCCAACTTGTCCCATATTGAAGCTTGGTCAGGACCTGACGTCGCTTTTTGACGCTCAAGGTACCCCTTTAGTGTCATTTTTCGACTTGCAGGGTCCTCCGTTGTTTTCAGTTGTTTGTCTTAGTTTAATGGTTTGCATGCGTTTGTAAAAAATAGAAATAATTTTATATAAATTTATACTTTCACTGGAGCACCCCTACTCTAAACCTACCCACTTCTGAACAATATAAAACATGTAACAGGCAAATATAAGGGCAGTCACAGGTATTTATTGCAAAAACTGACCATAAACAAGCAGTATAAAAGCATTACAAACAAGTCGTGTTGCATTCCAAGTCTTCTGAAGCCATACGAAGTCTTTCTTTATGCGAAGAAGAGAGTAAAACATAAGGTTTAATCGCTGAAAATGATCCTGCTCCATTAACGCACTCACATCTCATTCAAAAGCATACTCCCGTCCCATAGCATGACGCAATCGGTCACGAGACACATTTTTTGAATTTGCGCATAGAGACTGCACACAGGATCTGAGCTTTACGGAGGACGGAGACGGCGATCGCGTCTAATATTCCTCTCAGAAATCTATCGTTTTGCCTCGGAAGACTTGGAATATAAATACTTTTTGAATAAACTATGAGTGTAGTTGTATCTGCATATGTTATATCTTGTGGTTTAGGGGCAGGGTTGGGTTACGTGCTCATAAATGTGTAAATAATGTAATATAAATAAAACTGTTGTGACTGTTTACATTGAAAAATCACACCCCAATATATATGCAATAATGGCAATATTATTACCCAATATATAATTTAATCATGATGACAAAATTCCCAGTACCTATTAAAAGTTTGGGGTTAGTATGATTTTCATTTATTTATTTTGAAAGAAATTAATATTTAACAAGAATGCATTTAATAGATCAGAGTTACACTAAAACATTTAGAATGTTACAAAAGATTTCTAATTCAAATAAATGCTGCTCTTTTGAATTTTCTATTCATCAAAAAAATCCTGAAATCTAATATAAATGTATCATGATGTCTACAAAAATATTAAGCAGGACAACAGCTTTCAACATTGATAATAATAAGCAATGTTTAAATGAAGATTACAGGATGATATTAAATGAAGGTTATGTTTTAATACAATAAAATAGAAAGCAGACATTTTAAATTGTAATAATATTTTACAGTATTACTGTTTTTACTGTATTTTTCTTCAAATCGATGCAGACTTGAGTCCTTCAGAAATATTTTTTTAAATTAAGTTTTGATCTCTAGTGTATATATTTTTTTAATAAATATATTAATAAATTAGTGATTTACAGTATATGAACATGTATATTTAAACTTTTTTTTCCTAAACAATTTTTTAAATAATTTTTGAAACTATTTAAATGTGAATTTGAGGATGATTTTTCTTGTTGACTCATGGGATAAATTTAACCACAGCTATTTTCCTCTGTGATTGGCATTACTGGTTTCCAGAAAGCTGAGTCTAGGCAGTTTTTTCTTCTAGGGAGCTCTGGATTTCATTTAATACTTTGCCTGATGTTTACACACTAAAAGCCCCAGATTACCAGCACCTAATAAAGAACCTAGAGTGTGTTCATAATAGCCAGCAGAAATACTCCAGAGGTCGTAATGTGTTTGGATTCTTTTTAAAGAGCTGTCCTGCCATTGTGCCACACTGCAGCGACATTTTTGGTCCAGACTGCAGGGAGCTGATGAGTCACCTCTGTGTTAACGATTAAATGAGGTTTAAAGATCCGCCTGAGATGCTCGCAGCAGCCCATACGCTATCCTTCAGAGAGCACTGCACTCTGTCTACTTTCAGAGTCAACTAACCTTAATCCACCCACCCAGGGGAGGCCTTTTATTTGAGCTTTTATATATAGAAACTCTAATAGATCCGTCATCTATATAGAAACCTTTGATCTATGACTAATGTAAGGTTTTCTGGATGCTATATTGTATAAGGGAGGGTTTATATTTAGACTTTGTGGTGTTTTGTGTGCTTTTAGTTATCTGTGGATTTTTAAAGGGATAGTTCACCTAAAATTCTGTTACAAACCTGCTGGTTTACATAATAAAATATGAAATAATAAGTTTCATTCTTTGGGTGGATTTTACATTCAAAGTGATAGTACATTCAAAAATGAATATTCAGTATTTGCTTATCATTTGCTCACCCTGCTGTTACTAACTGATTGGTTTACAAACTCTTTTCTTATGATCGATGCAGTCAAAGTGCTTGTTTTAGTTTGATTGACTTAGTTTTGTTGTTAAGACGGCTCCTAAAAGACTCATGTACAGTACAGTCATATGACGCTTTTGTTTTGATGGTTTTTGATCAGGGCTTTTGTAATAAGATAAAAATGATTCCTGTTTTTCATCTTTGTCAGCTTTCAGACATGGTCTCACGAGGATCTTTGTTCACTTGATTTACTTTGAAAAGGTGGCATCATTAATTCATTATGGCGTATTGACCGTAGAATAGGAAGTCGGCTAAATGCAGCAAGAGGATCTGTTGTCCTTTTGTGCATTGAATTGTATCATATAACCGACAGAGGCCAGTTAAGAGTCCCAAATCAATTCCAGTAATTCAAATAATCTAATTTGAAAAATTAAATCTGGCAAAAAAATCAATTCTAAAATTTGTATCGCTAGAAAGCGAGAGGGCTAAAATCCAATGAAATGCTCATACAATTTGAGCAAACTTGCCGGATCAATTGCATTTGTGAATAGCTTCAGATTTTATTTACTAGAATTCAAAAATAAAGTAAATATTTAACTTGTCTGTGTAACTTGTTTTGCACTACTTGTTCTAAGGACAATTGAAGACATTTAACCTGAAATGTTTATTATTTAATACATTTAATAAATATGTATTTATAATATTATTTGATATATTATTTCTTATTTTTAGGGCAACAAATGTTGTTTAAATCAGCTGGTTTAGGATGGTTTAGCTGCTATTTTTAGCTGAAATAGCACTCTGAATTTGAAATGCTGAAAAATTGAAGCATTTAATTGAGGTTTGAAGTGTATTTTTGACAAAATGCTGATGGTCTGCAATGTTACAGTTCACACAAAGATTAATTGATTGAAAGCCATTAAGCAGTCAGGCTTTTTTCCAGGGATCCAAGCAGCATGTATGCTTTGAAAAAAGGGAGTTGCAAACATCACATGAGATGAGTGTGTTGATCGAGAACAGCCTGCCTTTTGAGCCCCTTTTAAACATTTCTGGAAATCGCCTTTGATATTGAGTCTGAACTGAGAGGTCACCCGGATCCTGGGCTTCAGTCAAACCTAACTGTCTTTCTACTGTCACGCTAGCTTGAGTGTCAGGCCAGCCCTGAGCTGTTAGAAATAAAGCTAGATCAATGTCAGCATTGGTAAAAGCTCTACAGATGAATACTGAATAGGAAAAGTTATTACAGCCCACAAGGTTTTGTTTTGTATTTCATTCAAGGTGCACAAAGAAGAACCATATCTATTACTGGCTCCCACAGGTGAATATCATGCTTTATTCACTTTCTCATCTCTGTAGGCCCAAGATTCTCTTAATGTGAATGTCATCTGTTGCTAAAGAGAGCACGCACTCCCATTCGAACCTTTCTGCTGTGCCATTGGTATGGTAATGGAGCTGTGACGCTGGGATCACATTAGTTAGCTCATATTGTATCTATGTAAAGTCTGCTTCACAAATGGTCAATTGAAATGAATAGCTGTGGGCGAGGGTTTCAATTGTCAGCCAGGTAACCGTGGCAACCGTGTAATATAGGTGAATGTGCACTAATCTGATGTGTGGGGATGAGAGTCTGGGATGATTAACAAGAATGATCTGATTTTTCATTGGGTTTATTATTCATGTGGCAAATGCTTTTATCAACAATGACAGTGTATACATTTTATAATGTATGTTCCTTGCAAATCAAACCCGTTATGAGCTTTCTTTGTGTTTGTATTTACATATTATGGGCTGGACATGCATCAGTTATTTTATTTATTTTCAGGTCTCTCTGTCTGTCTGTCTGTCTGTCTCAAATTATTTATTGGGTTTGATAATATTCTGTGATAAATGGCATTTGAAATATTTTTGGAATATAATGGCCAAGTTTGTTATTAAGACTACTTTTATTATTAGTATCGTATCCTAACTACAATTAATTTAGTATTTTGTAATAATATTTTGTTCAATGTTTATTGCATTATTTGACTAAATTAGATTTTGAGATTTACAAGAAATATAAAATTTTTTTATTAAAATTGTTAAGTAATAATTAGCCATATTAAGAAGGATTTTCATGATTTAGTTTTGAAGGACATGGACAAGAGTAAAACAATAAGATCTATACATAAAATACATTTGAAAAGTAGCAAAAATAAATGACGGTGATAGCGTGGTAAAAGAATTAAAAATATTTCAAGACAGTTCTATTGAGACCTTCATATAACAATAAGAAAAACATTGAGATCTGTTAATAAAAACTGAAGTGCCCATAACTGATGAAACCTCCAACTGATATTTCTCTCTCTCTCCACAGTATCCTCTTTGCCGACATCGAGGGTTTCACCAGTCTGGCTTCCCAGTGCACGGCCCAGGAGTTAGTGATGACACTCAACGAGCTCTTCGCACGGTTCGACAAACTGGCCGCCGTAAGTGTCCGCACAACAGCCCACGTCCTCGGCCGAAGAGCTTTTTTAGTTGAAACACGATGGCAAACTGAGATGTGATCATATTAATTCCGCTTGCATCCCACTCACACAGCTGACTGGGATAGACAAGTCCTCCCTCCTGTCAGATGAGTGTTTGCGATCACGCTTCGCACACTGAGCTTCCCGCTGTTTTCCAGCTCAACTATCTCCTCGTTATCTCCACCAGTGGTGGTGACTCATTGCAGCCGAGTTGCCATGCATTCGTGCACGTACTCTGCTGCTGCAGAGAGATGCCGCTCAAAGGGGAAACCATCTGTTGTCTGTTCAGATGTTTGCAAACATCACAAAACCTTCGAGCAAAAAGACAAAAAAGAATGCACGCGCACTTGGCCCTGAAATCAACAATAGAGGTTGTTGTATGGGCTGCGGTTGAAATGAAGGCATGAGCTGGGGTGACATTCAGGTGGCTATCATAAGACCCGGTCCTGCTGCCGTGAGTCCTGTGCCCAGCCTGAGGCTTCCTCTGCTCTCCACTGATTTCTTCTCTCCTGTTTTGATGACTAACAAATAGATACCTATAGTACTCCAGCTTCAAAAACACCATAAAATGTCATATATTATATTAGGCTATAGTGGAAGTCTTCTGAAGTCATATGAAAAGTAAATGATGACACGCTTCATTTTTGGTTTGTACTATTCTTTTACAAACTAAGGTGAACAACACTTAAAAAAATGGTCCCACTTTATATTAGGTGGCCCTAACTACAATGTACTTACATTTAAATGAATCTTTTGATAAAATGCATTTTTGTGTACGTACATGTTTTTACATTGTACTTATATTTTTAAAAATACATGCATGTTATTACATCTGTAATTAATTTGTTATTACATTACACTGTTGACCCATCCCTTACACCTTAACCCACCCTTAAACCTACCCATACCACCAAACAGGTCCCTAACTTTATCCATAACCTACCACAATAGCAGCAGAAGTATTTTGCAACACAATATGAATACAATAAGTACATTATACTTATTTTTTGATGTAAGTGCATAGTAGTTATAGCCACTTAATATAAAGTGGGACCAAAAAATTTGAATTATGTCATTATTTTTCACTCTTATATAATTTCAAACCAGTAAGACTTTCTTTTTTTCCTTCCAAATTTTGGAGAATTCAGTTACAATGAATGCAGACTGGAGGTACATTTTCATTTTTGGTTGAACTATTCTACAGTAGTGTCTGTTATTTCTTATTTCTATTATATTGCGTTTTTCAAAATCCATTTCCTTTTTGTTTAGACTACTCATGTTTTCCAATCAAAATATCAGGACAGATTGGGCTGGATTTATGAATTCTTGAAAATGGGATGCCAAATCTACTACATAAAAAATACACTAGTAGACAGATTAAAATCTGACATTTCTAAGCCATTTGAGTTTGTTTTTTCTTCATAAATCATATAAATCCCTATGAAAATCCACACCCTTAAAAGGAAAAACCATTTGCGGTATGTGAAGGGTTTTAAATGGGAGAAAGGCTATATATGTAACATATGTATGCAGTGTCACCTCCTAATGGCAATTAAATGACATGTGACACATTATTTCACTTTTGAGTGAAAGGTTTTATATAAAAAAAAAAGAATACCACCATACTGAACTACAGCAACTCAAACAGCTGTAATTTGATTTTTGGGCTCATTGTTAATCCCGTTGCAGGAGAATCATTGTCTGCGGATTAAGATCCTGGGCGACTGCTACTACTGCGTGTCCGGGCTGCCCGAGGCCCGTGCCGACCATGCGCACTGCTGCGTGGAGATGGGTGTAGACATGATCGAAGCAATCTCGTGAGTATTATAGTGTTGATTTTGTTCATCAGACAGGAACAGCAAGGCTTTTGTGTCTTGTTTTAAATGCCTCACTGAAAATGTACTTCAGCCAGGAGATACAAAACAGATGCTATGGTGAATCACGACCTGGCAGCTTCCATGAAATGTTAATGTTAGTAATTAAAAATATTCTTATTACACTGAATGTGATATAGAATAAAGTACATATTATGCACAAATGTATCTACATATACCTACACCTGTATATAAACACACACACACACATATGTATGTATGTGTTTATATGTGTGGTGTGTGTGTGTGGTCCTGGTAAACCCTACATTATGGGGACAAAATGTCCCCACAAAGATAGCAATATCCGAAATCCTTGTCCTTGTGGGGACAATTTTTGGTCCCCATGAGGAAACAATCTTATAAATCATACAGAATAAATTTTTTGGAAAATCTTAAAATGCACAGAGTTTCCTGTGAGGGGTAGATTTAGGTGTAGAGCAATAGAAAATACAGTTTGTACAGTATAAAAACCATTATGCCTATGAAATGTCCCCATAAAACATGGAAACCCAACGTGTGTGTGTGTGTGAACAAAATGTGTGTTCAGTTCAGGGTTGTAAGGATAATTTTACTTAAGCATATTCACTGTACTATTTAATTAAAATATTTAGAATTAAACTTTAATCATTTAAAACAATAAGACTAAATCTGAACAATTTTAGCTTTTTTACTATTTGTTTTTTTTAATTGTATAATTTTATATTATATCCCTATGCATTTTTTTCTCTCATGTGGTTATTCCTAGAAAATTGCAATGTCTTACATTATATTTTGAAATCCGTTTCCTCAAAAAAGAATGAACCTCTTAGAAAAATAATAAAATCAGTTTGAACTCCTTTGAAATGTCCATTGATCAATATTTTTTGAAGGTTAAGCACATCTTTTGACTGACCAACTCAGACATCCCTTAATTGAGTTGTTTCCAAGTTACTTGTCTGGCATGTGTGTGGACGTGTCCACAGGCCTGACTTCTCTAATGTTCCGTGTCTCTGAGCAGTTGTTTGTTAAGGCAGGAATGGTGGTGACTGGGTTTCTGCTCCAATGAGCACGTGTCTGTGTTTCTCTGAGCTGCAGCCAACCGGCCCAGCGCCCCATCACAGGAAGAGACCATTTTTCCGCAGACTTGCCTGTCGTCCTCAATGTTCAAAAGAGTTTGATGGCTTGTTTGCCGTGTGACGTGGGGATCAGAATGTGCTGTGTTAACTTTGTTGATGTGCCCGGTGGAAAGGTGCATTTCAGGGTGCGCTAATCCACCTTGAGACTTTTTCATATAGGGAAAATTGGGATGAGATGTGTCAGTGGGTAAGGTTATGAATGATATCATATATTAAAATGTAGGAAATACGGTCACACAGAGAGTTTAGAAAGAGAAACCAACCATTAAAAGAAATGATCAGGTCCCCACATATTAAAAGCTACCTTGGCATCAAATGTGAATGAAACTGAAAGGAGGGAGAAACATTTAATATTTCCTGCAATTTTATTGTGTGGAATATTAATGTCTTCTTTATTTGTTCAGTTCAGTATGGAATCTTTTTGTTTTGTTTTCTGTTTTGCTTTGCTGTTTTTGTTGTGTTTTGCATAGCTTTTTTGTTTTGCCTTGTTTTTTTGCTTTGTTTTTATTCTAATTAAATTTGATATTTTTAAAAATGAAAAAAATAATGTTTAAAATTAGTTCACCTTATTAAAATATTCTGAATACTTAACCTTTTCCTGACTGGTTTATGGATAGTCTAAGTAAAATTCTCATATTTGAATAAAATATTTTTATGTTCGCATTTTTATTTGAATACACCTGGACATGTCAATGCTTATTAACATTAGGAAAGTGCCACTTTCTTTAGAGATATTATTTCTATGAAGACACTCTCTTCTCATTTCAGTTGACAGCAGACAACATGAATTCTTATAAGGTTTAGTAGTTTTAAACTTGTTTACATGTAAACAGCTTTCACAGTTCTAGTAAAACTGGAAGTTTAATATCAACTTTAGAGTATATTGTTAGTATATTGTTAATTTGATATATCAAAGTATATGATGAACTGAATTAACAACAGGTATATCTGTGTCTTTTTTGTCTCTATGCTCCAGGTTGGTGAGGGAAGTCACCGGCGTCAACGTTAACATGCGTGTGGGTATACACAGCGGGCGAGTCCACTGTGGGGTGCTGGGATTAAGGAAGTGGCAGTTTGATGTCTGGTCCAACGATGTCACATTGGCCAATCACATGGAAGCAGGGGGCAAAGCAGGGTGGGTTCATGAACTCTGGATTTTTTCTTTACCCATGTTTTCTCACCTGAACTCCCTGTGTCTCTTCACTTTTAAAATCTGAAAATGTGTTGTTTTTCCATTAACACAAGACAAGTTCAGACAAATTTTTGAAGTCTCTTTCCAGTTATCTGTCTTCACAATAGCTTTGTTCGGAATAGCATGCTAGTAAAGTGCTTTCAGTAGTATGTACACTGTGCAAAGTGTTCCTGACTGATTTACTACTACTATTATCAAAATGTCTAAATATGGTTAATCATGTAGTAAATTATAATAATTTAGCAATTGTCTAAAAGTAAACATCAACATGAAGTAGAGAAAATAATATATATACAAGTATATATTGTCGTTAACTCAAACTTAAAATATACAGTGGGGCAAATAAGTATTTGATACACTGCTGATTTTTCAAGTTTCCCCACTTACAAAGAATGGAGAGATCTGTAATTTTTATTTTGAGGTACACCTCAACTGTGAGAGACAGAATATAAAAAAAAATACAGAAAATCACATTGTATGATTTTTGAATAATTAATTTCCATTTTATTGCATGAAATAAGTATTTGATCACCTACCAACCAGCAAGAATTCTGGCTCTCACAGACCTGTTAGTTTGTCTTTAAGAAGCCCTCCTATCCTCCACTCATTACCTGTATTAATTGCACCTGTTTGAACTCGTTACCTGTAAAAAAGACACCTGTTCACACACTCAATCGATCAGACTCCAACTTCTCCACTATGGGCAAGACCAAAGAGCTGTCTAAGGACACTAGGGACAAAATTGTAGACCTGCACAAGGCTGGGATGGGCTACAGGACAATAGGCAAACAGCTTGGTGAGAAGGCGACAACTGTTGGCACAATTATTCGAAAATGGAAGAAATTCAAGATGACTGTCAATCTCCCTCGGACTGGGAAGCATGGGGGTGGAAACATCATGCTTTGGGGGTGCTTTTCTGCAAAGGGGACAGGACGAATGCACCGTATTGAGGGAAGGATGGATGGGGCCATGTATCGCAAGATTTTGGGCAATAACCTCCTTCCCTCAGTAAGAGCATTGAAGATGGGTCATGGCTGGGTCTTCCAGCATGACAATGACCCCAAACACACAGCAAGGGCAACTAAGGAGTGGCTCCGTAAGAAGCATTTCAAGGTCCTGGAGTGGCCTAGCCAGTCTCCAGACCTGAACCCAATAGAAAATCTATGGAGGGAGCTGAAAGCCCGTGTTTCCCAGCGACAGCCCCAAAACCTGAAAGATCTGGAGAAGACCTGTATGGAGGAGTGGACCAAAATCCCTGCTGCAGTGTGTGCAAACCTGGTCAAGAACTACAGGAAACGTCTGACCTCTGTAATTGTAAACAAAGGTTTCTGTACCAAATATTAAGTTCTATTTTTCTATTGTATCAAATACTTATTTCATGCAATAAAATGGAAATGAATTATTAAAAAAATCATACAATGTGATTTTCTGGATTTTTTTTTAAATATTCTGTCTCTCACAGTTGAGGTGTACCTACGATAAAAATGACAGATCTCTCCATTCTTTGTAAGTAGCAAAACTTGAAAAATCGGCAGTGTATCAAGTACTTATTTGCCCCACTGTATATATTTTTAAATGATATAATCATTAACTATATTATACGCATTTTACTTTAGCAAGCTGCCAAGACAACATTTCTAATTTTTGATTAGTTATAGACGTAAAAAAAAAGACCAATACACAAAAAATATTGCTAAAATGAAAATAGAAAAAATATTAACAAAATCTGTAATAGTATATCAATAACAATAAATTAACACTGACTTGATCTTTCATTTCATCACACTGGAAATAGAAGTAATATCATCCCAACATTTCCTTTTCTTCATTTTTTTTGTTTGGACAGCCAAAGGTTAAGGCATTTTTATCTGAATTTGGATGCAAAACAAGGGTTTTATTTCCCAAAGTAGTAAATGAAGGCCACTTGTTGACAATAACTCAAACGTTTATTGCTTCATTATGTGTTCTGTTTCACACACTATAAAAAAAATTGTAAGCAGCACATACTCAATATTGAATACACTAGTGTTTCATTCCAAATATGGCATTGCCATTCCAGGGCAACTTCCTGTCTTAATTTATACCTCATGAAAGGTTTTTATTTTTATTTATTTATTTATTTTATCATCTCAGGCGTATTCATATCACCAAGGCTACCCTGAACTATCTGAATGGTGATTATGATGTAGAACCTGGATTTGGTGGAGAAAGAAACGTCTATCTCAAGAAGCACAACATTGAAACCTACCTCATTGTGGGCTGCAGTCAGAAGCGGGTTAGACCTTTTTTTTCTCCTCATCAACAAATGGTATCAGTTCAGGTGAAATAAAAAAAATTAGAGTCTCCTTTTTCTTGTGTATTTCAAATTACTTATTAAACTTTGTAACCTGAGACAGTTGAGGTCGACATGCAATGATTCTCCATTAATATTCACATCCTTTTCAAGCAGAAACACCTAGCACTCAGGAATAGCATAACTCACATGATGCTGGGCAGCAGATGAATGGCAAATAAGCTATGTGGATAAATTCAGGGAAATGTAATGTCAGAAGATAAGCTAGTTAATGACTATGACATTAAAAAGCATGGACCGTAATACTTCTCCTGTATTGTATTTCCCTTCACAGAACGAAGAAAAGGCCATGATTGCTAAGATGAACCGGCAACGCACCAACTCGGTCACGCATAATAGCACTCACTGGACAGACCGGCCCTTCTACAATCACCTGGGTGGCAATCAGGTTTCCAAGGAGATGAAGAGGATGGTGAGGAAGCTACACTTTTGAAAGGGCCGCATTAGCCACCCTTGTAGGATGAGAAAATTATCTTAGTGCTGAAAACCAGTTGGTTTGCATTTAGTCTAATTGTCGTGTCTACAACCCATTACCACCTCTGTTGGAGGATAAGGCCTTTGACAGGGGAGGCTTTTTGTACCATGTGTTAACTAAGCCAAAACAATCCCAAGGACATTGCTTTAGGGCCACATGTAAAGGGCCTCATGCCCTTTGTGCAGTCCCTGTTCTTTCATTCAGTTCTCAGCTCTTCCCCAGCTCTGGAACCCAAAGGGAACGGCCCTCTAATTAAATAAAGCTGGATTGCCTCACATACCGCCCTGAGGGATTTAATCAGGCAAAGTGGAACCAGCAATTAGTTCCTGTGAGCTCCATGGGAATACCCTTTATCTTTTCTTTTTTTGTCTGAATCACCTGTTCCTTCTCATCTTGGTTAACATAGTAAGAAGGAACACAGAAATCCAGCATAACTTGTCCTCGCTACAACTGATATGCTTCAGACTCAGTTATCAAATAAAACATGACAGGAATATTGATGTTTCCATTATAACAAGACATGTTTTCCGTTTAAATTTACAGTAATATGTCATTTTTTTTCGATGTTAGAAAACTTGTTCAAATCCCAGTTTAATGTATAACTGGAATTAGGTTGTTAAAGCTATCCATTCCCATTCGTTACATTTCAAATTAAAGTGAGATACAGAAAATATAAAATGAATCTAAATTCAAAGTATTACCTAAAACTATATTTCTGTGTTAGAAAACCTTTTCCAGTCCCAGTTTAATGTACAGTTGGAAATAACCATTCATGGGTTGTTTTCTGCTCATTAAAGCTATCATTACCATTTTCATTCATTAAATTTAAAAGTAAAAACAGAAAGCATCAAAATTGCAGTTGCTTGATGACACAGAATCTTGTAGAATTGAGTGATTTTAAATATTCCAACATAAATGTGCCACATTAGTTTTCAGCCAATTATTACGGCTCTAGAAAACATCTAAGATTCTATAATTAAATACAGTTTGAAAGATTGTGGTCAGTAAGATGTTTTTCACCGAGGGTGTATTAAATTGATCAAAAGTGAGAAAGACATTTATAATGTTTCCCAAAAACATATCAAGCAGCACAACTGTTTTCAACATTGATGATAATAAGAACTGTTTCTCAGCATATTAGTATGATTTCTGGATCATGTGACGCTGAACTCGAATCAACTTTGCCATCACTGGAATAAATTGCATTTTAAAACAATAATAATTGTTTTATTTTAATTTAATTGTAATTCTATTTTAATATTACTGTTAAAATATAAATAAATGCAGCCTTGGTGAACATACAGACCTCAAACTTTTTGAATGACAAAACAGAGAGAGAGCAGTGTGTTTTGAATGTTTAGAAAGCTGTTTTTTGAAAATAAATGGCGTAGTTACACAATCCACCAGCAGGGTTGGTAAATATTGTATTTTGCAGTTGGAATGTGTTTGTCCAACCAACAGCAGATAGTGGGAACCTGTTTGTAATTATTTGTGCAGTTCCGTTTGATAGTGGCACAGATAAATCCCACTCGATATATCCTGCTGGAGCTCAAACTGGCATGTAATTGCCAGATATCTGTCCACGCCTACACAAACACCGAGCATTGATGAAGGCAGATAAACATGCGGTATATTCTGACGAATAGATTATCTGTTTCATAATAACAACAGCACCTGTTTTTGTCTGTTGTATTGTCTAGAGGCTTGCATTGGCCCAGAAGGTGTTGCTCAGTCGAAGGAGAGAAACAAATGGAGTAACACATCAACGTACTGACTGGGTCATTAGTCTCTGTCGAGTGAATACATGCAGGCCTGTGTGTGGGAGTGCATTCGAGTCTCCTGAGACTATATCTGCTATTTTTGTAAAATTTAATATATATAATATATATTATTAATGACAATGTTTTTTACAATAATAATAATAAGTTATTTTACCCAATATGTGTATGTGCCATGTATCAAACTTGTGCTGCCTGTGTAAACCGACCAGATGTCTTGTAGGCAGTATCTATTTTTTTGTATAGTCATACTTTATCCCTTTGAGGAAAAGACAAAACACTAACCGCTAAAGCACATGAGAAACATGTGCCTATTTGGTTTCCTCTCCATGTTCCCCATGTCCTCCTACCATGATAAATCAATGCCTCATCAGCCAGCTCTGTTTACTTCTGTTCTTAGTGGAGTCTGAATTTAAATTCATCCAAAAAAGCTTGTGGTCATAAATCAAGCCCCCTGAATCAGCTCTCAGCTTGTTTATACTCCATGTCAGTCATCATGCATTCAGTTATATATCAGTACAGTAATAATACATTCTCAGTCTCACAGCAGTTCTCTGTTTTCAACATGCAAAGTCTTTTCGTGAAGGATTGTCTTTATTCTTGAATATGTATTGTATTCCCCAACCCCTCCTTTCTCTCGGTGTTTATCTTTTGTTACTGCATTTGTCACTGTTCTGTTATTTGCAGTTTGACAGTATATTAAATTAATAGAGATTTATACTTGTTTTGGAATAGGATGTTGGGTAAATCATTGTTTTTTTATTACTCCAACAAGAAAAGAAGTTACAGGTGCAAACGTTTTCCAGTTTTTCCAGGGAATATAGCTTTTGAATCTCTTTAATCAAGAAGTTGTTTTACTTTATTTGATGCCTTCCAGAAGGGGTCACTGTTGTGCTGATTGTACAAAAAAAAAGACGTTCTCATCCATTCTGTATAATGCATTTTCCATTCATTGATGTATAATGCATTTTCTATTCCTATTTTGTTGCAGGGATTTGAGGATCCCAAAGACAAGTGAGTATATGGAACACACCCTGCATGCCAATTATTTTATTAATAGTTGATTACAGAATTGATCTCGTATACACTACTGTTCAAATGTTTGGGGTCAGCAAGATTTTTGGAAAGAAGTTTCTAATGCTTACCATTTATTTTCTAAAAAATACAGTAAAAACAGTAATATTGTGATATTGTGATTGTCATTACTGTAGTCTTCAGTGTCATATAAATCATACTAATATGCTTATTTTCTGCTCATTTCTTCTTCTTATTATTATTATTAATATTATCGGTGTTAAAAACAATTGTGGTGGTTAATATGTTTGTGGAAACCATGACCATTTTCTGGATTCTTTGACAAATAGTTCAAATGCACTTGAACATGCACTTAAACATTTTGTAATAAATGCCTTTAAACTCATTTTTGATTAATTTAATGTATACTAATTTCTTTCAAAAATAAAGTATTACTAACCTCAAGCTTTTGATAGGTGCATATGTGGCTTTGCATTATGTAACATTAAAATAATTAAAACCAATATTAAGAAACACATAGTGCAGAGTTTTAAATGTCGTTGAATGCTGTTTAGCTTTATAGTATTAAGTTATAGTAGTAAGTTAAAGGATAACTAAGAAGAGAGGAAAAAGTTTAGAAAAACTATGTCTCGTCTTGTTATCTAGACATTTCATTTTCAGAAACACGCAAGAAAACCTAAACCCTGAGGATGAGGTGGACGAGTTTCTAGGCCGTGCCATTGACGCTCGAAGCATTGACCGATTACGGTCTGAACACGTCAAGAAATTTCTGCTGACGTTCCGAGAACCTGACCTGGAGAAGAAGGTATGAATTTCATGACTAGCTTGAATGAAAAGATAAAGCTTAACACAACTTGATCTAGCTAATGCAAATCCAAAACAATATTTTTTTTCTTCTGTGAACCACAAAAAAGGAGCAATTTAGCAAAATGTTCACTCTGCCCTTTTACATTCATTGAAGAATTTTTTTTTTTTTATATTAAAAAAAATTGCAACTTACTGAAATAAAATGGTGTACTAAAGTTACTAGAACTAAAACTGAAATAAAAATAAAGCTAGATAGAGATAAAAAAGTCTAACAAAAATGACAAAAGCATGTAACAAAATTAATAAAACCTTAAAATTTTAACTCAAATTATCAAATTAAAATATAAATATGAATAAATACTAAAATTATTTTAAAATATTTTATAAATGCTAAAATAACAGCTGTCAAGACCCAGTTGACAAGCTACAAAAATGACACACACAAAAAACAAACACTATAAAAGTAGAAAGTTATGCACTATATGAAAGCTTCTTGTAAAGAATAGGCCAAAATGAAAATTTTTCACATTGTTGTCCACTGAAAATCAGTTGATCGTTTAAGTGTTTTTATGCCTTTCGAAATAATATAGTTATAAGCATATGATTTATTTTTAAAAAGTATAGTTGCCAGTTCTTCTGATTTAAATGCGTCATCAAGCTAGCTCAATTCTAGTGATTTTGTTGTAAATTGCATGACTTGTGAGCAGCTAACAATTTAACAGATCATGAGTTGATGTAACTGGTAAATTATTCCTTCAGTTGCATAGCAAAAAATATGGCAAAGAGCCAATCATAAGTCCATTATAGTACTGTTGTACAGAAAAAATATTCAGCATAGCTCAAAGATGTGGCACGCTGCTAAGATGAATAGAGGCAATGAAATTCAAGGTCCAGGTTCGGAATGAGTCAGAGACTGACGTCTTTATGCTGCACTGTGATTTAAGTCATTTTATGGTGTTACCTTCAAAGCATTTGTCACCACTGACCTTCCCCACCTCAGAGAGATGCCAAACATTCCCAGAAAAGATGGAGTTTTTTGTCACACGTTGGAGACTAGGTTTCTTTGTATAGATAGTGATGAAAGTGTAATGGAACAGTTTCTCAGCCTCTGCATTTACGTTCTCATCCTCCATCTGCAGTCACATCCACTTTTAGCCTGTTGTACACCGGTCCTCATACGTCTGGCACTGATCACACGGCTCTTTCAGAGACTTGCTTCCAGTTTGTAGTGGAGATAATTATTGCTTTTGTTGCTTCCATTGTCTGTGTCCAGAACGTCTATTTTAGGCTCATGAATGAAGCAATTATCTTCCATAGTCTTTGTTGAAGAGTTATCTTCCATAGTCTTTGAAGAAATATACTTGATATTATTTTTTTTTTTAGATATTTACTTTTAAGTTTGGGGCCAGAAAGATTTTTGTTTTTGAAAGAAATTGTTTTATTTAGAAACGACACATTACAGTACATTGATCAAAGCTGACAAAGACGTTTACAATGTTACCAAAGATATCTATTTCAAATGGTTTTCTTTTTAACTTTCTATTCATCAAATGATTCTGAAATAATATATCATGTTTTTTTCCACAAAAATATTAAGCAGCAGAACTGTTTTCAACATTATTAAGAAATGCTGAGAACCAAATCAGCATATAAGACTGATTTCTGAAGGATCATGTGACACTAAAGACTGGAGTTAGTTTAGTTTAGTTTTTTTTTTTTTTTACAAACCAACCACAGTTGCAACTGAGTTACACAAACAGTTCAGGGTTTCCATCACTGTTCCATCAAATATTACAGTTGTGATTTCCAGGCAAAAACTTTTAATACATTTTTTTTTTTTGTAATTATGTTCAGATAAAATATTTAAAAAGAGAGTTCACCCAAAAATGAAAATTGTGTCATTAATTACCCTTGCTGACTATGGAGGGTCAAAAAGCTGTCGGATTTCATCAAAAAATATCTTAATTTGTGTTCCAAAGAGGAACGAAGATCTTACAGGTTTGGAACGATACAATCAGTGTGACAGAATTGTTATTTTTGGCTGAACTATCCCTTTAATGGGCTTAAAATGGCTTTTTGTGTGTGCAATATCTGTAAAAGAATTTTTTTAATCATCCAGTTATCCCAAAGAACTGGCAAAGTTAAAGAAAAACATTTGACTGGGAACCCTGGTTTTTCAGTACAAACTTAAGTAAACAATGAAAATGAACATATCCACTCCCCTCAGTCGGTAAAACACTACTTGCTTTCACATGCTATTTGAACTGTATTTGTAACCCCACTCTTTTCTCTCCTCTTTCCTCACCATCTCTCAGTACTCCAAACAGGTAGACGCCAGGTTCGGAGCATACGTAGCCTGCGCCTCCCTCGTCTTTTTATTCATCTGCTTCATTCAGATCGTCATTGTGCCACAGTAAGTACACTTCAGTTAAATACCTGATGATCCTAGCAAATGTTTTCTGGTCCATTCAAACAAGCCAAAGGTTTAGAGATGGTTTTGTTTGATTTTGAATGGGAATGTCACATAGCCTTCATACACAGAAGCTTTCATTCATTTCGACTTTGTAAAGGTGAAGACAGTTAATACCTGAGCAGCCAAAGCAGGTCTTTTCTCTCCCTTAGACCCTATGTTAATTATGACATATAATAATTGTTTACAATGTCACAGTTATTTTCTATTCACCTGGTTTCCTCTCTACACCTGTTTGTTTCTCTGTAGCTCTGGGTTGATGCTTGGCTTCTATATGTTGTGCCTCATCCTCCTGATGGCCGTCATGTTCATCTCAGCAATTTACTCCTGTTTTGGGGTGAGTGAAATGTTGGTATTGTACGAAATTTAACCTATATAATATTAGTGCAATATTATGAAATTCTGAATAATAGTAATTATTTTTATAGAATAAAGAGGACAAACCTTGAGCAACATGGCATCTACAACAAAAAAATCCTCCTCAGCCCTAGAATACAACACATCTTAACACGTCCTTCACAGACCATTTCCTAACACTCTTACAGACATATCATCGCTAAATCTAAGTGTTTATCAACCTTCAAATTCTCCACTAAAATAACCTGAGCGGGTTTGTTTGATATTGGGCTTTTAGCTGCGTAACTTTGAGCAGGGCTCCAGAGACAATGAGTCACATAGAGCAAAGCCAGAGACACAATAAAGCGCTGGCAGCTCATTTGTGCACACTGAGGTGGAACTGTCATTGCATTGCTCCATGGGCGGCAAGGGGCGTCGCAGATCTTTCCTTAGAGATGCTGTGGAATTAGATTCTGAACTTCCTGACCTGTAAAAAAGGCTTTCATAAAAGCCTGTTCTACAAAATCTCTGCAAGCCCATAAGATCCATAAGGTCTTTTTATATTGTGTTTTATAGATACTATATATATATGTGACCCTGGACCACAAAAACCAGTCTTAAGTCGCTGGGGTATATTTGGAGCAATAGCCAAAAATACATTGTATGGGTCAAAATTTTCTTATATGCCAAAAATCATTTGGATATTTAGTAAAGATCATGTTCCATGAAGATATTTAGTCAATTTCTTACCGTAAATATATAAAAACTTCATTTTTGATTAGTAATATGCATTGCTAAGAACTTCATTTGGACAACTTTAAAGGCGATTTTCTCAATATTTGGATTTTTTTGCACCCTCAGATTCCAGATTTTCAAATAGTTGTATCTCGGCCAAATATGGTCCTATCCTAAGAAACCATACACCAATGGAAAGCTTGTTTATTTCAGCTTTCAGATGTTGTATAAATCTCAATTTCGAAAAATTGACACTTAAGACTGTTCAGTTTTGTGGTCCAGGATCACATATATCAGATGAACTCTTTTGTCACCAAGGCTGCATTTATTTAATCAGAAATACAGTAATATTGTAAAATATTATTAATTAATTATTGGAATAAGTTTAATTTATTCCTGTGATGGCAAACCTGAATTTTCAGCAGCCATTACTCAAGTCTTCAGTGTCACATGATCCTTCAGAAATCATTCTATTATGCTGATTTATTGCTGTAGAAACATTTTGTATTATTATCAATGTTAATAACATTTCAAAGTATTTTTGTGGGAATGGTGAAACTTTTTCAGGATTTTTGAGTAGAAAGTTCAAAAGAAAAACATTTTAAGTGTACTTTTATTTAAAAAAAAAAAAAATCAAGAAAAATTTGGTTTTCATCATGTGACAGCATTTAATCGTTCTCAGATACTGTTGAGTTATGTTTAGTAATATTGTGAAACTCAATTCATGTTTCTCTCTATTGACAGTTTTTTCCTGTGCCTCTGCAAACTCTGTCAAAAAGGATTGTTCAGTCCAGACTCAACAGCACCCTGGTGGGGGTTTTTACAATCGTCCTGGTCTTTCTCTCCGCTTTCATTAACATTGTGAGTCTCACAAGTGTTAACCTCAGGATTCTGTGCCTTAATGCCTCTGATATTTAGTTATTTCATGCACTAGTGATGCATTTAGTGATACATAAACTATGTAGCCATGCAACTAACACTTAATCTGTCTCACAATATTTAACGACTTACAGGAGTAAAGACAGAATTGCAAAAATAGAAATCTTTAGTTTTGCAATCATGTTGCTGGTGACACTGAAATCATAAACGTTTGAGAAATTGACTTTTGACATTGAAGTGCTTCAGATGTGTAGTGGTTAATTAAATGAAATACTGTCACTTATCTTCATCTGAGAAATGTTTTCATCTGTCCTTTAGTTCACCTGCAGTACGGATGACCTGAAGACATGTTTAGGGCAGGAGTTTAACATCAGCCCCAGTGATGTGAATGCTTGCTGTGTCCGCAGCTCTTCGTTCAACTACACTCTCTGGTCTCAGGACAGCCTCTGCAACAGCTCGTCACCCGCCTGCAATTTCCCAGAGGTGTGGCACTGTTCTCAGACCAGTTCAGTTTTGTAAAGAGTTTGCTGAAAGTTTACTCACCCTCAGTCCATCCAAGGTGTAGATGAGTTTGTTACTTCATCGACAGATTTGGAGAAATTTAGCTTTCCATCACTTGCTTACCAAAGGATCCTTTGCAGTGAATGGGTGCCGTCAGAATGAGAGGCCAAACAGCAGATTAAAACATCACAATAATCCACAAGTAATCGACGTCACCAGTAACATGTTTGTAATAAATCAATTTTTAAAATAGTTTTTAACTTCGATCCATTGCGTCCAGCTGAAATACAAGTTCCCTATCCATAACATTGAAAAAGTCATCTGAATCAGGAGAGAAATATTCACAGATCAAGCACAGTTTACAAGTCAAAACAGTCCAAAACTGTTCTAAACAAATATGTTTTGGATTTTGATGTGAGAGGACAATAGGGGATGGACTTTTTCACTGGAGGAAGAGTTATTATGAATTAAGTTAAAATGTCTTAATGATAGATTCGTTTATTACAAATGCACAGCTTTTCACTTCACAAGTTTTGATGAATAAACAAACTCATCATATTGGGTGGCCTGAGAGTGAGTACATTATCAGCAAATATTAATTTTTGGGTGAACTATTCCTTAAAGTAGTCAGTGAGCAGCTACTAACTCGTTTGGGCCAGCTAATAGCACCATGTTCCAAGTCGATATTCTTTTTTTTTGTATAGCGCTTTTTACGATACAAATCTTGCAAAGCAGCTCTACAGGAATTTAAGTTTCCACAATATATTTATATATTGCAGAACCTTAATGTTTAACTTACGGCAAAATTTGGTAATTCTGTATGTTGTCTGAGCATTGGCATCCTCCGAAGTCTTCAGCAGTGATAGGATTTTCCATTTATTTTTCATTGCTGTAATTTTAGGCACTGCTCTGAAATGCTTGTCTTTTGATAAATCATATATGGAATAAGATAAAGGGAGAGCGGAAGACTAATGTCTGAATGTTTTTCTCTTTCTGCAGTATTTCTCTTCATGTGTGCTGCTCAGTTTACTGGCCTGCTCAGTGTTCCTACAGGTCAGCAGTATTGGTAAACTCTTCCTCATGCTCTTCATTGAGATCCTGTATGTGCTTATCATGGAGGTGCCTGAGGTCAGCCTTTTTGACAATGTGGACCTACTGGTCATGGCCAATGCCATGTGAGTATCTAGATTTTAGCCAAGTAACACAGTGTCTTGGATCAGCATTGTCCTTTAACGTTAAGGTTGTGTTTTGTGATATGTTTTTTTTCTTTCTTTTTTTTTTTTATTATGGATGGTTGGAACATGTCCCTACCAAATTTAAGGGACTGCTAAATATTCCCTAGCATTTTTTCTAGATCAAAGTTGTGACTGAACGTACTGTAATATGAACTACCATTCAAAAGTTTGGGGTCGGTAAGAGTTTTTTTATGTTTTTGAAAGAAGTCACCAAGGCTGTATTTTCTTTTCATCAAAAACAGTAAAACGGTAATATTGTAAAATATTACAGTTTAAAATAAGCATTTTCTATTTGAATATATTTTAAAATGTAATTTATTCCTGTGATGGCAAAGCTCAATTTTGAATCTTAATTACACTTAGTCTTCAGTGTCACATGATCCTTTAGAAATCATTCTAATATGCCGATTTTGTGCTCAAGAAACATTTCTTATTTTCAATGCTGAAGGCATTTGTTCTGCTTAATATTTTTGTGAAAACACTGACCAAAAGTATTTATTTGAATGTAATGTATCCTTGCTGAATATAAGTTTTAATTTTTTAAACAAAAAATCTTAATGACCCCAGATTTTGAACATTAGTATAAGTAGGCACATTATCAGTTTTCTACATGAATAAAATGACTGTAATTCAATCAACTTTAGCTTACCATCATTGCTAATGAATCCTGTTGAGTGTTTACTTGCTGATTTGTCCTATCAGTTCTATTGAGTCTATCTTAAGGATAAAGTCAGCTGTGCTCTATCCTTCTGATACATTTGCTTTTTCTTTGTCTTCACAGAGAGTATATTAATGGAACAAGGTAAGATAAAATCAGTGAAATCGAGACACTGATCTCAAAGAAATGCCAGTGAGCATGTTGTTTTCATTGCATGACCATGAAGATTGCTGTCACCACAGGAATAAATCAAATGTGTGACCATGTAGCCTGATGTAGTGTTGTGATATGATATTAATCATGTTAACAGATTAACATGTACTTGATTTGATTTGAATGCTTTGGATCATCATGCTGTTTTCCTTAAGGTGTGAAAATTGTTGACACTCGGTGCTCTGTATGTTGCAGCTGTGTGATAGACACCCGGGTTCCTCTAAAGATCATGACCCCAGTTGTCATCACAGTTTTTGTGCTGGCTCTCTACCTTCACGCACAGCAGGTGGAGTCTACAGCCAGACTAGACTTTCTCTGGAAGTTACAGGTGTGTTTATCTGTGCATGTCTTTGTAATAATGTAGATATGTTGTGAAAAGCTGTTAAATATGTATTGCTGTCCATCAAATCAGTTTGTCAGATATATTTCCCCACTCTTGCTTCTTAAACATTTTGTTGTAGCTTACACCACTGTTCAAAAGTTTGGGGTCAGCAAGAATATATTTTATTTATTTATTTTTTAAAGACTTATACATGGGTAGAAATCAGCATAACTGTACAAAGCAGCACTAAATCAGCATTTTAGAATGATTTATGAAGTATCATCCGACAAGGAATAATGACTGCTAAAAATTCAGCTTTGAACTAGAATTAATATCTATATTCAAATAGATATACAAGTAATTTTTAAATAAGCATTACACAATATTTATTTTTTTACAGCTTTTTTGATCAAATAAATGCAGCCTTAGTGAGCAAAAGAAACTTCATTAAAAACAATCTTACCAACCCCAAACCTTTCAATGGTAGTATATAATGGTCAATTTATGTAATGTTTACATATATTGCTGTCAGACGTAAAGCTTCATATTGATCCAGTTTGGCTTTCAGTGTTGCAACAATGCAGCATTTATTAAGTTGTTTTCTCTACATTTCTGTTATTTGTAGCATCATCCTCTATTTTTTTTTAATATTCACAGGCCACAGAGGAGAAGGAGGAGATGGAAGAACTTCAGGCCTACAACCGTCGGCTTCTCCACAACATCTTGCCCAAAGATGTGGCCGCACACTTTCTTGCGCGCGAGCGGCGGAATGACGAGCTGTATTATCAGTCGTGCGAATGTGTGGCTGTCATGTTTGCCTCTATCAGCAATTTCTCTGAGTTCTACGTGGAACTGGAGGCCAATAATGAAGGTGTGGAGTGCTTGAGACTACTCAACGAGATCATCGCTGACTTTGATGAGGTACAGCGATTTCTAACAAACCTTAGAACTATTGTGATGCTTTTAAGCTACTTTTAAGTGCGGTACAGTACAACTGGCTAACTTTCTAGCATTTAATTTCTTAAACCTTATTTATAAAAGCTGCAGTTGGTGTAGAAAATATTATTAATCAAGTAAATAATAATAAAACAAATACATTTAAAGTAATCTACAAATAAATGTCTTATTCATAAAATATGAATGTATGTTTATTAATGTGTTTTTATTTATTACTATCTATTAATAAATAAATGGAAAACTTTTTTTACTTTTTAAAAAGATTTATACTCTATTTTAGTTCTTGAATGAAATATTTTTAATTTTCTTTGCAACAGTTAAGCCCTGTTCACACCAAGAAATGATAAAGATATTAGCGTCCACACCAGCGAACGATATCGTATGTTTATTCTAAGCGCACGCACGCCACTTTAAATTCTCGAGCTCGTCATAGCAGGATGGAATCTGATTGGTTGTCAATGTTTGTATCGTTTATCAGCTGGAAAAAATCGTTCTGGAAGTGATTCCAACAATATCGTTTCTCTGTGCTTTTATAGTTAATCTTAATATTGAGAACAATTTTTAGAACTCTATCTTTATCGTTATCTTTATAGTTATCGTGCTTGATGTGAACGGGCCTTTAGTCTCAATTTAAACCTGTGTGTGTTAAACCTATATCTTCACATCTTTCTAAACTGATTGTATTCTTACAAATGTTATTACATTTCTAGATGAAAGCCATAACCTCATTTCACTTTTCTTGCAGATCATTAGTGAGGATCAGTTTCGTCAACTAGAAAAGATCAAAACCATTGGCAGCACCTACATGGCCGCGTCTGGGCTTAATGACTCCACTTATGATAAAGCAGGAAGGTCACACATTCGCGCTCTAGCCGACTACGCTATGCGCCTCATGGACCAGATGAAGTACATCAATGAACACTCTTTCAATAACTTCAAAATGAAGATCGGTAAGGATTTGGCTTAGCCACTCTTAAATTTCCACCAATCAGCTGCCTTATCTATATAATTTTCATTTGGTTCATTTTATGAAATTGTCCCTTTACCCTTGCAAAAAGGCTTTCTGTAGAAATTTAACATTCTGTCAGACAAAGCCTTTCATAGAAAGACCCATATATTTTACTGTTGTAAAATGAAAAGCATGTTGTCATGAGAGCTCATAGATTACCTTGTACTGTAGGTCTCAATATAGGTCCCGTTGTGGCTGGTGTCATAGGGGCTCGTAAACCGCAATATGACATATGGGGGAATACTGTGAATGTAGCCAGTCGTATGGACAGCACTGGGGTACCTGAGAGAATACAGGTGAGATGCATTCTAGGTCTCTATGATTGTCCTGATATCTTGTATGTACTGTAGGGTCTAAAATATTGAGTCCACGTTGAAAATCTGTTATTCAAAATCTAAATCAACCATGAAAATAAATACAGTTTTAAGATGTTGAAAAGTTTAAACAAAGAAAGAATGTGAAATGATTAAAAAATATTTAATATTGAGTGCTGCTATTTTATGTGCTTTATATAACTTTTCACTTAAATAGTTATTAATGATAATAATAAGATCTATATCTTGAAAAAAGAGTGTTTATTTGCAATAAATGCTTAATATTATCCAATTTGATGATATTGAGTTCAAAAATATAATAATAAACTTTTTTATAAAATGAATAAAGAAAACAACAACTTTCACACAGTTTTTTCACAAATTAAAAATGAGGATTTTTCAAATCATTGTTTCTCTTTGATGCACTTATCAGAATAACAAAAGTCAAAGATTTTGTTTTTCTTATTTTGTTAAATGTGTTATTTAATTTATAATCTGCAAAGGAGTGGACAAATGGAAATCAGCCACTTTTCACATTTATGAATGATGTTTATAACATTATTTTATAATAATGTATTGGGAATAATTTATAAATGTGAAAACAGTCTAAGAATTGAACAGTTGTAATCTAGCTCAGAGGCAGATAGAAATCATGTCTTTTGCCAGTTTTTCTGGTGATTAAAGGATAATACAAGACTTTTTAAATGGTTGTCAGAAGCAAATGAAAAAGTGTGATGTGCTGAAGCAAAACAGGCACTATTTTTTAAATCAGCACCTCAAAATTAGTACTAAACAAGTATTAGAAAATATGATGCAGAGCGGTGCAATATAAATCGAAAAAAAATACAGAATTTTTATTTAAAAAATGTCGCTAACTTGTAAAGTATTTATCATTTTAATTTTTTAAAAATGTAAAACAAAAGCATTTTCACTTGTGGTCTCAGATCAGTAAATGTCAATTCTTCTTTACAAACTCTTCGGTCCTTTATAAATACTCGTGCTCTTAATTTCTCTCTGTATCAGGTCACAACGGACCTCTACCAGGTTCTCAGCTCCTATAACTACACACTGGAGTGCAGAGGCGTTGTGAAAGTCAAGGGCAAAGGAGAAATGACAACCTACTTCCTAAATGGAGGACCCAACAACAGTTAACACTCAACGTCTGATATTCAGAACATTTTTGAGATGATATGTGGACGAGACACTGTGGGCTGGGCCTGCCAGGCTGTTGAAAGGCATCCTCTTGGACCAATCACAATAGGATTTGTTCAGAAACAGCCCTCAGCCAGTCTAAAAGTGGCCTCTTTGCACACTGAGACTTCCTATAGGATTAACAGAGGGCTTTGGCCCCTTTATTTAATGGCATGGAACAGCTCAGAAAGACGGTTCATCCTCAGAGACCAAAGAAACAAAGGAATCTCAAGGCATACAAAGCAGTTCTCCCGGTCTTATATTTCTTATATTGCCAAGAGAGGACAGATGAACTGCATTCTCTGCACCGGCTTTGGCGCTCTCAGGTGCGGCTGGACTGCGATCTTACTCCACCGACTGGTCCTGGTGGCTCCAAAACAAAACTGCATGAAAACACTGAAGCCAATATACCTATAAAACACATGTTTTATGTGTATATGATTCATCAGTGTATGTAAAGAGTTCCGTTCATATGGTCTTGTTGCGTTCAACACTGTCTAGGTGATATCACAGTAGATAGAGATATCACAATAAGCTAATATATGGTAGAAGGCCATAGTGAGCACAGCAGCTCTACAAACCCTTTATGGTTTCCCGAACTTTGCTGCAGCGACTGTGGTTGTTACTGGTAAGGGAGCTAGCATTGACAGTGTTTCCTCTGAACGATCTAGAGTTGAGAATAAAGCCCCTTTCATGCCGCCAATGACTTGAAACTACCCAAAGTTATTCATTTTCAGTGTTGGGATTTGCTCAGGTCTAATTTAGACCAACCTGATGGAGCATGTCAATCTATCTTCAGACAGAAACTTTAGTCGAGAATCATTTTGACTAAAATTTGTCCTTGCAGTAAGCCATTTATGTCTCTAATCATGTGCAGAGTCAGTATTTAAAAAACGATGCATATGACAATTAAATGTATGTGGACCCAAATAGGCCAGCGTTTATGCTTTCGGCAAAGATAAATGGCCGTCCACATTGACAAAGAGCACATATTGATTCTCGTTAATTTTTAACATGATGCATAGTGCACTGTTACAACTAAAATACAAAAATACATTTTTCTTCCAGAATGTTCAGTTTAGCAGTGTAAACTAGTTTGCTGTCAATAAGAAATGAGACTGAGAAAACAAGCAACCAGTGCGGTGGATGGTGACATGCAAGTCGCTGGTGGCATGAACAGGGCATGTGACTGTCTGTTCCAAACACAAATTTACATGGTCAAAACTACAGACACTTGTATACACTGAAGACACTTTTAAGGACAGAGGAAAACAGTCAAATATGGCTGTTTTTGTATTTTTAGCATTTTATATTTTGACTCCAAATGCCAAACTGTCAATGCTATTTTAGATTATATATTTTATACATAAATATATTAGAATGCTGCCTATAAATACACACACACACACACACACACATATATATATACACACATAATGGAACACTACAATCCTGCACATTTGAACAGGAGGGAGAGGTTTTTAAGTGTAAACTATCAGTCACCCTTTTCTGTTGCTGCATCCATTTGGATAAAATCAGTAGCTAGCCTTGTAACCAAGTAAGCAGAATATGTTTGGCCTTTCTCCAAAAAGGGTTTCTGTATCCTGTCAAGTACACTACAATGTAATTATGAGTAGAAAATGGATTTGCAGGAGGCAAAATGGCAATTGAGTGTTTCAGAACAGCCACAGTCGTTTAAAGCTTGGCAGACACATCTGCAAATATTGATTTTAGCCTTGCTTATAGTGCGTGGGACAAGGAGTTGGGATCCTCTAGGGATGATTCCGGTATGCCACAAATCTTCACCATTTTGCACTGCAGCTCGACCAGCATTTCCTTCTCTCTCTCAGTTCAGTCTGATGGTACGACCCAATGAATGTCCATTTTCTCCAATGAGGCCTTTGTATGTAAGAATTGGAGTGTGTACACAAACTGGGTGCAAGTGATTTTTTATTTTTTTTTGCTTTACCCATTTCAGATACATTCAAGTAGAATTATGATATAATGTGTTGGAAATTTTTTTTTCTCAAACATGTGTTATGAAATTATATTTGGTCCTGTTCTAGATTCTCAAAATTTGGATGAATGGTTTAGAAGTAGGTATCTCTGCATATTTCACTGGGCGGAGAAAGTATTTAAATATTAAAATTAGACACTTCAACTTTAATTCACTTCCTTGTGTTTGTTATCCAAACGAAAGCACTGAGGTAAGAGATGTCAAGTAAATACCACATAATATGTCCTGCTGAGTAACTGGCATTTACTATCCCAGTGGAGCTTCATCTTGGGTTGTCTTTGCTTATCTGCCATGTCAAAACTCGATGCTGTTTTATACATCCAAATAAACTATTATAATATTAAACTCATTCTGAAATCATGTAGTTATGGTTATTATAGTGCTTGCAAAGCAGCTCTGTTTAGAAATTACACTTTTTTTCGTAATATACCTGAAGTTCTCTCAAAAATTTAAATGCTGTCATTTAGTCGCCCTAATGTCATTCTCAGTCTGTATTATTGTCTTATTTTCTCTGTGGAAATTCAATGAGGTCCATACAATTAAAACGGACTGAAGCTGTCTAGCTCAAAAAGTACAAACAGAGCAGCATAAAATAGTCAGGCTTGTGTGTAAATTGAAGGTGACATTAATACAAGACAGAATATTCATTTTTGAGCGGCCATCCATTTTAAGAACCTTAACTATTCAAAATGTAAACTACAGTGGCGTCGTTATAATAACATTCGCATACTGAATCGTGATTGGCCTTTTTCGTATTTATATTTCAGATGATTGTGGACATCAAGACGATTATGCCAAAGGTAAAGTGCTGCCTTTCAAATACAGGTATTACTTCAGGAAATGCAAATCTATTTTATGGCATTTTGACTTTGCTGTGTTTTGACATAAAAAAGGAATGTTGCATTAAATATCCAGAAGGTGGCAGCAGTGCACCTCCAGTGTTACCGTGTTTCTGTACACAAACTTTTACTGCTCTCGTTGTACGGACAGGTTATTAATTATTGTACACCAGTTTAAACATTTGTCTCTTCAAATTATTCAAACTGAACTGTTTTCAGGTCTTTCATAAACATAATGTGTCCAGAAATAGAGCTCAGAACAGAAATCCCACTAATTTCAGTGCACTTCCCCCACTGGCAAACCTGACCTTTTTATCTTAAAAATGTGCCTATGAAATACCCGTTTGATTGCACTTGAATTCAGTCTCTGCATGGGTCCGATCCGGTCAGTTTGACTGAGCAAAGCTGTTTTATGAAGTTTTGTGCTGGGCGTGAGAATGGCATTTCATTGACATTAAAAACACTCTAATGGCCAAGTGGTTTGGGTTTGATCCAGCAGTCAAAAGGTTAGAAAGACCTGAGGCGAAGCACAATGCCATAAAAATCAAAGAAAGAAAAACTCAAATCATTTCTCATCCTGATAATGCAGTTCTGGACTTTTTACTTTTACTCCTACTCTTACTTTTGTTCATTTTTCCTCCACAATCTTAAATTTATTAGATTTTTATCTTTTTCTTTAAATGCATCAACCCAAACTATGCCTCAAAGAAAAATCTGAAAAAATACAGCAAAAAACAAAAACTAATTGACTCAAATGTACTTTTAACTTGTTTTTTTCCCCCTCATTTACCCCCCTACTTTGTGGTTCAAGGCTTCCATTCGCTGTAGTGTGCTATGCAACTATAAAATTAGATCAGCAGTGAACAAGCTGGAAAAAATAACATCAATTTCACTGACATCAGAAATGTACAGACTTTTCCCCCTCACTTAGTACAAATAAGCCTAAATGGGCTGCAATTTTCACATACACAAAAGCATTCACTGCATCACCTGGAACATTACTTTCATTAGTCACGCTTCTATAAGCCAAATGACTTCTTCTAATAACCACAATCACCATCATCATCATCACTGCAGCTCTAAGGATTTGAGAATAGCAACAAGTTTAAAAATTGGTTGGGCCTCTAAACACATTTGACTTCAGTGACTTAGAAGCACATATTCAAACATTAATACTGTGCATGACAGAGAAACTAGTGTCAGCTACACTTTAAAACATGGGTGTAGAAAGAAATTTAAATTTAACTGAAACAAGTATCACATTGAATTAAACATTACATTTTTAAGTAGTAAGACTAAAGACGTTTTTTTCTTGTAAAACATACTCCAATAATATTTACAACTTTATGAGTATCCCTACTTAGGCTGTGTAAATGTGTAATGTGCCAAAAGAAAAAAGCACACAATCATACAAATCAAGGTTTTTACTGATGATTTCAAGACAGGGCCTTTCGTACGAGTACAAACAAACTGGCAAGGCAATGCACTACTGCTGGAGAGAGAGCATTGAGGTACATTGCAATACAAAGACGCAGGTGCAATCTTGGGGAAAAAAGAAGAAGAGTTTTTTTAAAACCCCTTAATCTGTCAATCATTCATTCAACCTGTCCTTTGCACAATGAAAACAAACCAGGTGAAACAAAATTACACATAACTCATTCATACCACTCATCATGGTCACTGAACAGACCCGTTGACAAAAGGCAGCAAACATTGAGGGGGAAAAAAAACAGTGTCTGTCAATTAGTATGATTACCTTTCTCTCTTAGCCAAACACATTCATTTGCAGGAAGCACACCTGCAGGCAGCATAGACACGATTGATAAATAACATCTGATTATGCTTTCAGGGCAGAAACATCTGACTAATGACCACAAACACAGTGACACTCAAATTAGGCATCTATAAAAGCATATGACAAAATAAAATAAAAAAATTAGTGAAATGTTACATGTTACAGGCAGCTATAAAAAGTCTTGCAAATGAGTTGGCTTTAACAATCAAAATCAGGGGTGCTCCAACCCTAATTAAACACGCCTGATCCAGCTAATCAAGTCCTTCAGGCTCAATTGAAAACTACATGGTTTGTGTTGGAGCAGGGTTTGAACTAAACTCTGAACTGAGTTTGACACCCCTGATCAAAATAGAGAAACCATCATACAATGTGTTAAAAAAATTCTAAAATTACATCTTAAAGGAAAAGTTCACCCAACAATGAAGTTTTAATCATTTCTTTATTCAGTGGAACACGAAAGGAAATGTTTAGATGAATGTATATATAAGCTGCGATTTACCACAATAAAATGTGAATAATTACAACCGTCAAGCAAGAGTTTGTTAATGAACTACTAAACTAGTGAATAATAACTTACATTTTGGTCTGTTTCTTACACTGAATGAAGGAAAGCCATGTGAGCATTTTCATTTCTGGGTGAGCTGTCCCTTTAAGCCCTGATGTCAATTAAAACAAAAAATAACTACAACACCTCCCTATTGGAAAATATATTAACTGTGCACGTTTGATGAATCTGCTAATGCTTCCTTCAATATTTCATGCATGAATCTAATACAGTGCGCTTATGAAGTCTCTGTTATAAACCTTCTGCATCAACAAGAACACCAGTTTCTCATCTGTAACCTCAACTGGATGCGAAACAGCAGGAAGTGTACAAAATCAAAATATTTTGTAAAACCAGCTTCACAATCACAAAAAGTTATTTTGTCTTTAGATGGGTGGGAACTGGTTGGGGTTGCCATGTTGGGCTAGTGTTACGCAGTCTTAAAAGAATTCAAGGGGGTCAAACGTTGTAGTCAGGCGATTTGCCCTGCGGTTGTCTCAGGTGGATCTGCAGAGTGATGAACGCTCCCACCGTCACGTGAAAGAGGATCTGCCACATGTTACGGAGTTCATACAGATGCATGTTACATAGGCAGATCATAGCAAAGGCCAGGAATGACTTGATGTTCCTCCAAACTGAGAAGTAGGCGAACAAGTAACACTATAGAAACAGAGACAAGAGGAAAAGGTTTTTAAGCAGGGAGAAGTAAATTCAGTACAAGCTTTGTTTTAAGAATAGATCTAGAAGAATGCAGTAAGGTATTTGCCCTACTATTCAAAAGTTTGGGGTTGGTCTGAATTTTTTTAATTTGATTTTTTTTTTAAAGAAATCTCTTACAGGCTGAATTTATTTGGTGAAAAATACATTATAAACCGTAGTATTGTGAAATATTATTACAGTTTAATGTAAGTGTTTTCTATTTGAACACATACACACAAAAAATGTCATTTATTCCTGTGATGCAAAGCTGTTTTTTCAGCAGCCATTACTCGTTTCATTAACATTTCTTATTATCATTAATGTTGACAGTTGTGTAATGTACACAGTTGTGCTGATTAATACATTTTGAAAACAGTGATACATTTTACACATGCATCCTTACTGAATAAAAAGTATTCTTTCAAAAAATCTTACTGGCCCCACACTTTTGAACAGTAGTGTCTATTCTGAAAACAAATCTTAATATATTAATATCAAATTTGCTTCTCAAAGTAAATATGATAAGGATGTTTAAATATTTTCACTGGGAAAGAAGACAAAAATACTGATTATGAAAATTATTTTTTGTGTGCAGAATAAGGGTTTTGAAAACCCACCGCTAATACTCTACAATTGTAGCTGTTTTTGTTTGATGCTAGTAATGTTTCTCCAATTTTCCAGATTCCGCTTTTACACAACAGTGAGGAAAAGTGTGATATATTAGCAATGGTTGGTCAGACAGAGACAGAGAGCAGAGGAAATGAAGCCTGGCAGGCCGACAGTAACTCACGGTCTGACTGCCGTCACTTACCTGATACAAACAGGCCGCGGTTCCAAGGAAAAAAGCAATTACGTAATTAAAGTCTTCATCCTCGTTCTGCAGATGAAGCAGAAAAAGAGGAAAGACAGGGTGCTGTGTTAAAGAGTGAACAAATTACAACAGGAAGCCATGTGCTAAAACAGAGGATGAATTACTAGAGCCAGGACTCGAGTGCTCACTTATCAGTGCGATATACAAAGCCAAGCAAAACTGTTCTGTTTATGGAAGAGGAAAATCACATTACACCTAAGTGCAAAGTCTGACAAATTATTCAACAGTACTGTTACTATCCATTAGTTATGATTTATTATATTACAGTGGTACTTATACATTTAAAAGTACTGTTTAGTCCAACATTTTAATCAATAAAACAAACAAAGCCCAAAATAAAGGGCCAACATTACTATTAGTGCATGATTTAAGTTACCTGCAATACACTTTCTATTGCGTGGACTCCCCGCAGCAAATTAAGAGCTCCGCACAGGACATTTAGGACGCAGGCGATGATACCCGACAGGGTGACGGCCTCCAACATTTGATTAGGAGCTGCAGGAATAAATCAAGCATAAAATCTGTGTCAAAATAACTAGATTTGAAAATTTGCAGGAAAGAAACCTATGGTGCAAAACTCTCAGGCTGTTCTGAGTATGTATGTGCTCATAGTCTTTCAAAATGAGAACTAAAGCCAAGTATACATGTGTTCACAGTGTGTTCCCTACCTATGCCTTTATATTTAGACTGCTCGTGTTGTGAGAAGCCGTTGATTGATCCAATGTCCTCCGCGGACAGCTGATAAGGAGGCCGGAGCTTGATCTCAGTCTGCATGTCAGCCAGATTAATCTTGGTGGAAAGGGAACGTGGGCTGTTGTAACGTTGCTTGGTTTTCCGAATGAAGTTATCTGTCAAAACCATAGAAACGGCACAGTAGATGAATGCTTTAAGCACATCGTGGTCTATATGCTACAAATGGCATTTCAAATCACATTAAATGGAAGGTCTTTAGGCTGCATTTATTTTTTATTTAGATAAATCCCAAAGATTCCTAGCCAAAATGGAGCCTCATAAGTGACTAAATTTAAAGGGGTCATATGATGCGAGTTCAAGTTTTCCTTTCTCTTTGGAGTGTTACAAGTTGATTGTGCATAGATAAGATCCCTGAAGTTGCAAAGTCTAAAGTCTCAAAACCAAAGAGATATTCTTTATAAAAGTTAAGACTCTGCCACGCCCCCCTAAAACGGCTCATTCAAACACGCCCCCACATGTCTACGTCACGATGTGGAAATATTTACGCAATGTTTCATTTCAAATGTTCACGCAAAGAAAGAAGGCGTGGTTTCAGTAACCGCAGTAGTGTTGATGCAGCCATGTCAGGGAGACGATGTGTGTTTCTATGCGAAAGCACTTTATTTGGCCTTCTGAAAGTAGATGCAATTAGGAATTATTAAGATTACTTCCAACAGGACAGTGTTAATTTCGTTGATGAATAATTTAACAATTTTCATCAACAACATTTTTTTCACTGACGACAACGAGACAATAACGAACAAAAACTCTTTTTGAATGACAAAAATTATGACGTAAATTTATTGACATTTTCGTCAACGGATAAAAACAAGACGAAAATGTTGGGGAGGGACGATTTGGGAAGAGATTTATTCAGAACGAATCTGCTGCATAGAAGGTTAGATGCGAACATATGAACCGAAGGGACATAAGCTAAAATACACTTGCTGCACGGCGCATAAAACATAAAAAAAAAGTCAATATGTGGGAGTAAGAAGAGAGCAGACATATGCATAAATCTGACGACGCAAGAGAGAACTCAATTCGGTCCGGTTTTCTGAGCGCAGACACTGAAGCATACACACACAGAAAGCGCGTCTCACAGCACGTGAGTAATCTTTCAAGTTGCATGAACGGAGCAATACACACAAAATGATGTCGAAATGTCCGTTTTGACGAGTATTCACGTAAACACAGCTGTGAACGTAAACAGTAGGGAGAACATGTATCAGTACATTGCATCCATTACCGTGCATTTGGTTATATTAGGGATAGCAGCCTAATTTAGTTGCTATTGTCCCAGTAATTGATGTTAATCAAGCAACAAAAGAAAGACATACAATCACTCACTGCTCGACTGAAAAACTTTAGTAGCCCAAAAGATTAATCTAAATTTATTTATACAAATAAATGTCTGCTTGAAAGAATGAAGAATATGGTAAACAAATTGTTATAAAGAATGCATAATATCAAACCTATATAATGAGAAATTTTAGAGAAATGCTTAATAAATGCACTGTAACTAAACCCATTAGATTTTAGCCGACTAAATTTACTGTAGATTTAGTCGGCTAAAATCTTATGATATTTAGTTGACTAAAACTAGACTAAAACTAAAAACAATTCAGATGACTAAAATATAACTAAAACTAAAATGGCTTTTTAGTCAAAAGACTATGACTAAAACGAAATCTAAATTTGCAGTCAAAATTAACACTGCAATAGAACAAATTTGTGCAACGCATTTTTTTGTGTTGCACAAATCTCCCCAACATTGGAGAGGAGGTAATTCTGACTTTGCTATGACAATCTGGCGCTTCTGAATCAGTGACTGTATGTTTTGTTATTAGTTGAAGGATTTGCTATTGACTGTTCAAATGCCGAGTTTTGCACGTCGTGTGTGTGTCTGTGAGTGAGTGAGAGAGAGAGAGAGAGAGAGAGGGTCACATTACAGTGGAGTCAGCTTTCTTAATCGCGGCTTGTGTGCAAACACATACGAGCTTCATCACTGTGCCTGTCACGTGACTCTGTTCCCCTCTCGGGCTTGAACTGATGGTAAAACTAAGGACATTATTAACTGTCTTTACATTTATTTTGAAAGCTGAAGCTCACGATTATAGAAAGGGGCGTTACATTTCCGACGTGTCCTTGTGGTGTTTGGCCAATCACAATGCACTGGGTCAGCTGGCCAATCAGAGCAGACTGCACTTGTTGGAAGGAGGGGCTTTGTAGAAAATGATGCGTTTGAGAGAGGCAGGGCATAGAGGACCTACAATAATGTACAGTATTTGAAAAATAATGTGTTTTTTGAACATTAAAGCATGTCAACATATTCGGTTACACCAAATACACAAAATAATGATCTTTAAAAAAGCATCATATGACCCCTTAAAATGTTGCACATAAGATGCAACTCCATTAATGTTTACTTAAACTCGCCATGTGAATAATGCTCTTCAAAGATTCAACTAATGCTTAAGGTTGGTGAAACTGCCATGTAGAATTAATTTAAGCAAAACTAATTATCACAAATATTTTTCAGTGCTGAATAAAAACTACCTGAATTGAATGAGATAAGATAATAATGGCAAGAAAATGTGTTTCTATGGAGTTGTCCTTATTTTTATTGGCAGATTCTTAATCATTCACTCAATCATTCACTGAACTGTAAGTTATTACTACTTCCATCTCTAAATGAATCAAGTTGTACATAAGGCATCATGTAGTTGAAGAGTTGAAATTGCGTAATAAATGATATTTCGATAAAGATTATACCTGTATAGAAATATAGTTTACACTATTGTTCAAAAGGTTGGGTTCAGCAATTATTTTTTTTTAAAATAAATTAATATATAAATTTTATTATTATTTTTAAAGTGATAGTAAATACATTTATAAATGTAAATGTTACAAAAGATTAGATTTTTAATTAAATGCTGTTCTTATGAACTTTCTATTCATCAAAGCATCCTGAAAAAATGTATCACCGCATCTACAAAAATATTAAGCTGCACAACTGCTAGCAAAATTGACAATAATAAAAATTTTATTTTGAGCACCAAATCAAAGGATCATGTGACACTGAAGTAATGGCTGCTGAGAATTCAGCTTTGCTGTTGCAGGAATAAACTGCATTTTAAAACATTTATATAAATATATAAAACTTATTTTAAATTGTAATAATATTTCACAATATTACTGTTTTTTTTTTTTTACCGTATTTCTGATTAAATAAAAGCAAGCTTAGTGAACATAAGACTGTTCTTTCAAAAAAATTAATCCATCCTACCGACCCCAAACTTTTGAATGGTGGTGTAAATTTAAAAAAATAAAATGTTGAATTAAATTGTATTAAAAGTGTATTTTAAAATATAGATCCAAAATATAGTCCCCTTCTACACAAAGAGATTTCTGTTAGAAACCCGTCCTAACGCCCTCTAGAAACTCACCAAACTCGATGAAAGAGAAAGGCCTCAAAGCGCTGTTGATCCGCTTGGTGTCATATGTGACAATGAACTCTCTCTGAATCTCATCCAGGAAGCTGAAGGCCAGGACATTGGGATAGCTTTCTGTGCAAACCATCAAGTACCCGACTCCAAGAGAGCTTGTGAAACTATGGAAAACAAGACATGTAATAGCTTACATCATACTTGCAGAGCCAATTTCATTTAAATAATATTTACAGGACATCTACCACAAATAGGGTGGGAAATGTCTTTCAATGAACATGTAAGGCCATTTCAAAGACCTGAGAACCATACAACCATTGTGTTTAAAATCAGCCTTTACACCTTTTCCAGATATGCATGTTCACAGAGTTCTCTTTGAACACTTTTTGTTTGCCCTTTGAGGACAGTTTAGTGACTCGCCTCAGGAAAGAAACTTTGTCAGTGTGTCTCTTCATGTTAACGTCTGTTTGGAGAGATGAAACAATCCATTGAGTCACTCCAGAGCCTGCTTGTGAAGTTAGCAGTGATGAATAGCAGCCAGGCTGTGGAATGGTCACCCCTGGGTCCCTCAGTGTAATGCATCTGAATTAGACCTTGCTGAAGGGGAACTTTAAATTTTACATCAGAACAGTTGGCAGTCAGAGCGGTCCACCCTACTGTGTCATTTTTTTTGCTGGGATGTTTTAATTAAAGGAATGGTCACCCAAAAATTAAAGAATTGTGCTATAAAACCCCCTACAAATAAAACTCATTATATAAACTATAAACACTTTAAAAGAGACAGGCATGTAGATGTTTGTGAAAGATATTGTCTCTGTTTTGGAGGGATTTTTAAATCATTTATTGCATTAAAATTTATTAATACTTTACTATGGGGTGGATAATTTTATCAGTTGCTTTTTATTCATGCAGCAACAATACATATTACTGTTATAGTTTTCATTAATAATAATTGCTGTATAGATGATAACTTTGTCTAGTGCTCTTGTAAATGTTTTTAGCATGACTTTGTGAATTATATTGAATGACATAACACATGGCTAGTGTTTGCAGGCTATTTCATTTCATTCTGTAACCTACTTCTACAGATCTGTGAACTTAAATGCTACTGTTTTTGACAGGATTGATAACATTTCTGACAGATAATATCATGATATTTTATTGCGATTCCCTTTCCGAATGTGCTATCCTGTCAGCAATAAACCCTACATAGACTTTTTTGATTGCTGTCAGTTTAAGTGCCGGCGATGCAATGTTGCCAGATATTGCAATTAAAACAAACAAAATCCGAAAAATAAATAAAAATAAACCCGAAATTATTTCAAATGTTTTGCAAATAAGATAAGATAAAGATATCTAAACTCAACTTCCCACTTTATTAACTTTCTAAAGTGTCTAATTAAGTGGAAAAGACAAGTCCAAAAACGCTTATAATAGCTGGATCGGCAAAAAATCCGGGGGTGAAAACTTTTGAACAGAATGAAGATGTCCAGATTTTTCTTATTTTGTAGAAATATAATTTTTTTTTCCATTTAGTACTGCCCTTCGGAAGCAACAGAAGCTACTTGCATGTTTCCTGGAAGACAAATTAAGTATAATTTACCTTGATCTTCAAATTCAAAAAGTTTTCACCCCCTGCTCTTAATGCATCGTGTTTCTTTCTGGAGCATCAGTGAATGTTTGAACCTTTTTTAATTGTTGTGTTTGAGTCCCTCAATCATCCTCAGTGTGAAAAGATGGATCTCAAAATCATACAGTCACTGCTGGAAAGGGTTCAAATATGCAAAAGATGCTGGAAAACTGAGGAATCTGCAGGACATGGAGGATTTTTCTGAAGAACAGTGCTCAGTTGAACTGTTCAGAACAAACAAGGGACTCAAACACAACCATCACAAAACAAAAACACAGTCGTATACCATCCAGGTAGCCACACACATTAGTAAGAACCTAGGGTTCCCAAACTTTTGAAGGGGGTTATTTGAATAATTTCAGCTGTTTGTTTATCTTGTGGACTATATGTAAACATCTTTTATGTAAAATATCTTACTCAGGACAGTACTAAATAAAAAATAACATGCATTTTGTATGATCTCTCTTATTTTGTTAAAATTATTCACATTTTCACAGATTCTGCAAGGGGTTCCCAAACTTTTGCATGCCACTGTACATGCGCGTATTTCATAAGAGGGGTTGCAAATGGTTCAAAATGTATTATTTGGTTAATTAGCTCAGTAATTGTTTCAAATAAAAATGATTTTTTTTTTGCAAATAAACACTTTGCAAGGAACATGCATACAGCAATGTCATTGTCATATATAAAAAAAAATCCCTTCAAGTATAAATGCATTTCCAGTGTAATACACTGCAAACACAGTTTGTTTAACATTGAACCATGTAATAAAATAAGTTTTACACACATCCGCATTACCACTGCAATGATAACTCACTTGATGTTATAAAGGCCAGATCTGAGTGAGGAGCGGTCAGGAAACTGGCTGAGTTTTTTGGACAGACCCTTGAGATGTTTCTTAGTCTCCTGAAATCCTTTATCCTGTTCATAGTCTGTGGAGGCTGAGAGTGGTAAACCGTCCCTCACTCTCACCACAGACGCAAACAGCACCATAGACATCTTACAGGCAGCTCAATGGACACCTGGTACAAAGAGAGAAAACCAGTGCAGATAATACACGCACTCAAGGTTTTCTGCTAACAAATTAGAATATGATATACAAAAGTAGAAACTAAATTAATAGGAAATAAGCACAATAGATCAAATCAATTATTTTCATGCAGACTCATGAAATCTGGAGCACACTGTGCTAGGCTAATAATAACATTAGCATGTTCGCTGGATAGCTTGTCAACAGATCACATCAGCTGATTGATCTATGCAATGCAAAGGCACATATCTAATTATACAGCCTTATAAGACTTTAAAATACACATTGCAATTATACACAGTGATGTGGAGTAAATATCACTGCTACCACAGCAAGACTATTAGCACCATGATATTAAACGACTCTTATTGTATGCATTGTCACTGTTAGCTATACATACCTACTGACATGATCCGTTTTAAAATATATTAAGACATTATAATCCTTTTTGAGGTATTTTGGTAATATACTATCGTGATCGTTGCGCTCTTCCTGCGAGTCTCATAGCAGACGCTTCTGCTCACGTTCGATACAGCTTCGGCCAATTTCGTCTGATCTTCGTCGTAGTTCGGCTGTGTGACGTGGCTGGAGGAAAAGCATTATGGCTCACTTTAAAGTGAACATCAGCAAACCAGTTACTGGAAACCATTTAGTTGTCTTGGGAAATTGGATGTGACACTAAGATCTCATAAAATACTTCATGAAATTCACAGTCTGCATTATTTTAATTACTAAATGTGCTAATTTAAGATGTGATTTATAACCTATGTGTGCAGGTCTGTCACATTTCTTTAGATTGTCCCCTGATTTTTTCAATCAAACTTTATTTGTTTTATCAGAACATTGGCTAGGCTACATGTTAAGAATGTAGCATACTCTGTGTGTCGTGTATATTGGAAAGAACAAACACAGGCTATGAAATAGTGATGCAGAGGTGCAAAATATCAGACTTTCTTAAATAGATCCATTATGCAGTTATGATGGCGACTGTGAATTCATAATTAAGCTGCTATTGTGTTTAAGCTACTACTTAGGGGGTCAACTTACTGCAAGTATTAAACTTTACTTTTTTACTTTACAAAATAAAATAATAATAATAAACCCTTCTTGAATCTATATAATATACTCATGAATCCCCATTTAAAAAAAAAAGAAGCTTTGTGATGTTTAATGTAATATAAATACATCATTTCATTCGGTCACAAAAAAAATAGATGAACTAACATCAGAACATGATGGAATAAATCACATCAGAAATGCTGATGTTTGGATGACACACCATCAAAACAACAACAACAACAAAAAAAAACCATCATACACATTTTCAACCTCTGCTTTGAGTTCAAATATGCATTCTTGTTTTTCAAGCTCACAAACCACAAAAATCAGACTTTTTTGTTGTGTTTTGTAGTTCTGTCAGTGTCAAACCCATGATCTTTAATGTGAATCATTCAGATTCATTCATCACTCTCACTTCTGAATTCAATGTCTTTACAAGGATGAAACCGAGAGCTCTTCAGCCTAAAGTGACCTCCTGGAAACATCCACTTCACAGCATGCAGTGTGAGCCATGCATTGAAGATTGATGTTCTCTACATGGACAGCTTGATGAATAGCTGAGAGTCTAAAGCTATGTATTTAGTGCAAGAGTGTCAGGGTGACAAGTGAAGATGTTGTCATTCATACTTACAGGATGTGGAGTGGTCGAGTGGGCTGAAAATACTGCAGCAACATATGGAAGAGTAAAAGATCAACCTCAGTGGGTTGGGTACACCGGATATAGACATCACTTTAGGAAACGCTGCCTCCTGCCAAATGCTCATTCATCCCTAAAGCACCCCTGTAATGACTGATCCGGTAGAAATATCAATTTTATGGATGATTAAAAACAACAGCAGAATTATTATGCATTTTGAGAGATGCTAACTCGCAGCCTTTGTGTGTCTTTTTTCATAAAACCCAATTAAAGCTCACAAGTGTCATTTTTCATTCTGCTGCTGAGAAAACATGCTTTATTGCTGTGAAACAAGGAGAGAATGAGTTTGTATGGATTTCTTGGCAAGTGGTGCACATCATTTTGATTATTGCTTTCAGAGCGAAGGTGGAGAAAAATCTTTATTCCTCCAGTAAAGATAATGGGGGTGTATTTATGCCATTGACTTCTGTTACTGAGAGATTTGTCCCAGTGACTTGTATTATTGAATATTTCCACGGGCTATTCATTTTCTCACCAAGCTGAAATGTGTTGAATTAACTGATAATCTCAGCTTTAGAGTCACAGTCATAAAAATCATAAAAATTGAATTATGGGTAGGATATGAATGTACATCTTGTATTGATTAACAGCTCTGGGACTTTTCATTGTCTCATTCTGCTTGTCTGTGGTTTGCTGTCCAAACACTGTCTGTGAAGAAGATTTTTTTAGCAACTCTCTTTGCATAGTTACGCCAGAAGGTGCCGACAAGTGACTGTGTTTAGGAGTGAGTCATTCATTCAACCAATTCGTTTAATCAATCAGGACGAAACGAGTGACTTTATTTATGAATGATTCTTGAATGATTCACTCAACCGACTCTTTCAAACACTGATTCATTCAGTGCCAGCCCCTGCTGGATGCTAGCAGTCGTTTCGAACTACTTTGTTTGGAACTATTTTCGTTGGCGGAGTAAAAATGGGCAAAGTAGCCACAATATTGTAACTAGTGCTGTCAAACGATTAATCGCATCCAAAATAAAAAAAATTGTATAGATAATATACAGTATGTGTGTGTACTGTGTACATTTATTATGTATATATAAAAGACACACATATACAGCATATATTTTGAAAATATTTACATGTATATATTTATATTCATATAAATTAGATCATATATAATATATAAATGTGACATTTTTCTTAAATATATACATGCATGTGTGTGTATTTATATATACATAGTAAATATACACAGTACACACACATATATTATGTTAACAAAAACTTTTATTTTGGATGCGATTAATCGTTTGACAGCACTAATTGTAACTAACTACAATGCAAGTTAATTGTAACTAACTTTTGCTCAAATGCAACCAAGCAATTATGAATAATAGTTGTTTGTTTCCACTTAACAGCATAACATTCGTTTCTTGAATCTCGTATACGCTGACTGTTAATCTAACTCATCCGTTTTAGTGATAAAAGGGTTCTTCTCTTTCTGAAAACAGGAAAACATTTCAATAGCAAACAATTTTATGCCTGCTTTATGAAGTTGCTATGTGCTTATATTTGACAGATACAAATTATTGGCCTGCATTCAGTCTGGACTGGCAAACAATTTCCTGGTGATAAAGAAAGGTGGTTGACAGGCCATGTCTGGATTATGACAGCTCCTCACCATTTCCTGGATGTTTAAGGTCAGTGAGATGGGATACGCTTGTTGAGGAATAACAGTTAAAACCCATGGACCAGGTATGATGAACAAAGACCAGGAGTCAGATTGATTAAAGAAATTTACTGAAGAAATAGTTTGCAGTTTCATCCGCAGAAGTCAGCTTTAACACTCACGATGGAGTTCGTAGGCCGTCCTGCATACAATTCAAAATCCTCAACAATTATACCCTAACAGAGGTTGCTAATTGCGTCAATGCATAAGTCATCAAAATTCCGATTGGTTCTAAAACCTAGCTAAACTTAGACAATTTCCACATATGGACACAAGCTTGAAGCATATCTTCTGATGACTATTTTAGTGACAAGTGATCAGAGGTCCGACGCAATATGTCTCTCCAAAGACGTATATCTGATACGCTGGACATCGGCAGCGGAACGTTTGTCCTGGGACTGTCTGAGCTTCTCCCTGACAGATACGATCACACATACGCAGAGAAACACTTATCTTTCTTCAAGGTTGCCTCAGTCCTAAACTTTATCGGGCATGGTTACACACACAATGAGAGCAGCTTCTTAGAGAGTAGAAAGGCAGACTAAAGCCATAATCAAACGTATTCTCTAACATGCATAAATGTAACTTTGATTAATAATTATTCAAGAAATATTGTAATGTTATTATGAAGGCCATTGTAGATCTGCCATCCACTCCTTCATGCTTTATTAACTTTTGGCATCACCCTATTATACAGAGAAAGTATGTGTACTCTGTATTACACACAGCATAATGTGTATTTATCTTCTGTACTCTTAACTTCCATTCATGCTGGCATTTTCTTGTCCTCCTTTTACCCCTGGTTCTGACATGTAGGGGTGCATCCAGGCAAAAGTAATTGCCTGCACCCTCAGTAAGCGTCCTCCATGTCATTTTGATGGAACCATCCTTCTCTCCAAACCATTAAACAGTCACATATTGCACTTGACAACACATGCATTTCACCAGCAGGTGTTTCTCCACGGGCAGCCGTTTAAATGTCCAACAGTGATTCATCCCTTGAGTTTCCAATCTGGCAAACAGCTCATGCCTCTTACAAGGGTTCCAGTGCAGTAAGATGGCAAAGGGCTCGGCTCGTTTGAGATCATGACCGAATTAGTCCAGGAAGACTTTCGTAAACCGAAACACCTGACAGAAAAGTTTGATAAGAAATTACTCAGGAACAGCACAGTAGTGCTTGTTTTCGCAGTTTCGTCAGGCAATTTATTTGTTGTACTCTGTTGTAGCCACCATGACAGCAGAGGTGCTAAATGACATCAGGGGAAGACTAATTTTCTCATTCATTTCAAAAGCAGTGACATATCTTCCCATTTACCCAAAAAGTGAAACGAAAAAGAACAACTCTAAAATAACAGGCGTCTGGTCAAATGTCCTATTCTTCTTCAAATTAGCTATTTTCATATAGTATGATAAAAGTTGATATTTAATTCACATGTATTGTTATCCTACTTTCAGGGAAGTAAAAAAAAAAAAAAAAAAGTTTACATCAAGTATGTGTGGCCTTATTGCAGACAATAGCTTTCAAACAGAAAACAAATGAGGTGTCTGCAAACTAGTCCGCGTTTGTCCTTTGGCGTTTAAAGGGGTCATCGGATGCCCATTTTACACAAGTTGATATGATTCTTTATGGTCTTAATGAAGTCTATAACATACTTTGGTTAAAATTTCTCAATGGTAGTGTAAAAAACACCCTTTTAAACCGGTCAAAATCAGCTCTGTCTTCAGCACGCTGATCTAGTCCATGTTGCTTTAAATCCTAGTGAGCTCTTCTGTGGAGTGACGAGCAGACCATAGATATGTGTAGATGCCCTATTCGACCGCTCGTTGACGTATCAGCCATCTCGCATTCACCATAATAATCAATGAATATTCAAAGATATACAAGCGTATAACTTACCGTTGTAGACACACATAGTCAATGCGCTCAAAGATTCGCAGACCGTTCCTAAAATGGTGGATGGCTTACATATCGCGGCCCATAGAAACAGTCCATAATGAGGCATCTAGGTATATATATCTCTGTGGAGCATACTAAACTTCAGCCGCGAAACTGGCTAACTAGCACATTATACAGTGGTGGAACTATGATGTCACTTTGTAGGCGAAAACCCGGAAGCGAGTTAGCATTTTAGCACTTCCGGTTCCGAGTCAATGGGTTTTTTGAATGGGATTTTGGTCAAATCCCTTAAGTTCCGTGGTTCACACAAGCTCAAGATACTTTCACGTTTTATTCTACAACATAAAACACACCAGTTACAACCCACTCATGATATTTTTAAACTGTTATGTTTCTTAAAAAAGACGGTTGCTAACAAATTGCTAAATGGGACTACAGGCGCTGTCGAAGACATTAAACGTCATCACGCCGAACAATTGATCAATTTACAGTATTTTCCATTTGTAGAATAATTTGTAATTCAATTAATTGTAGAATAACCAATGAATAGTTTCCCGCATTTTATATTGTTGTTCAACAATGTTTTTTTTTGCCCTGAAATGCGACACACGTCTTCGGATGGAAGATGCTCGTTTTATCGCTTACTGATGCGGAGACGGGTTCGTACCATAAGGTAAACTCATATTACTATTATTACATGTAAACACCACATTTGCCGGCTTTACGTGGTGAAAGTGAAGCTTTAATGATGCATAGTGCTTAAAGCCACGTTAAAATTAAATGTTTACAGCCACATGAAGCTGTTAGAAAGCAGAAGCAAGGATAAAATAACATTGTGTAACCACCCTAACAAAATGAGAGCTGAAATGTGGTACTTTATTCACTAAAATAAGTTTAACAGATCCAAAAACTCGCTCACTCTGCTGTTATTTAATAGATTAAATGCAATAGAATTTTTAAATTAAAATATTCAAATTAATCAAGGATTTATTGACTTTTAATGCACCTTATTTCGAAATGTACAGAAATACGTGCTTTCATATGTCCTTCAGTTATGATTATTTCATTTATTCACTATACTATTTATAACTACTCTCTCATTTCAGTTTGGCTCTAGTTTTGTATTTATTCCAGTTTATATGAAACGGTTCATGTAGCGTGGAATAAAATTCATACACAGAGTAAATACTTTTCCCGGATCATGTTAAAAATAAGTTAGAAAAAGTTGTCGGAAGCGGGGTGGTCGTGACTTAGAAGGCGAGCGACCGTGGTGCTGTATTTCGTTTGTAGCCTAAATTTAGCTTTTAAGTTCTGGCGCTTTTATTTAAGCTTCAAAATTATTTTGTGAAGATTATCTTGATGGACAAAACGTGTAAATTTCATGAACTATGATTGAACACAGACCTTATTTTTTGCGATAATCCAAAAGACTATGGAAAAATCCTTTTGGCTTTTTGTCGAGGGAACCAGTTTCATGCTAACAGCCGATCCGCCTACAAAGTGATGTTATAGTTCCCCCACTCTATTAGGAAAGGCGATTTGCAAAGATTCATAAAAACCGTTATACTGACTTCTTCTGTAGATAAAGCAGGATCACGAATGATTCGCATGAACATAGATGGATTTAGGCAGATCAGGATCAACGCATTCACTTCAAAATGAAAGTAACGTTAATCTTCTGCGTCTTCAGCTGCTCAGATGTCAGGAGTAAATGACAACTGCTATATTCATTATTACATCCAACAACTAAACTCTTCAGTCGCTTAATCTGAGACATCTTGTCTTCCCCTGCACCGGAGTCGACACAATGATGGACGGATGACAGCTCACTCAGGGCGGGTCCAAGGTAAGGCGGTCTTGTCAATCAACTATCGTGGGAGGGGCCTGTACAGAACTACGTCATTCTGACAGGGCTCTCAGAACAGCCTGATTTGCGAAAGGGGATTTTAAAATGGGGATTTAAAAAAAAAAATGGGTGGATTTTTATCATTATAGGATGGATGTGTACACACACTTCCAACACACATTTATGTTCGAACAACTTGAAAAGTGAATTTTGCATCCGATGACCCCTTTAAGAACGACAGCAAAAGCTCACAAATCTTTCTTACAAATAGAGTTTTTTTGCCTGTCTGTGCAAAACATCATAAAAAATTGGTATAGTGCCAAGTGTTGCCATGCTAGTAATTTTAACCAGAAAATAATAATACCCACATGTTGTTGTGCAGTTGCCTGTGTCTGAATTATAAGATACTATATATCTCTATTGTACAATACTCTGATATTAGTTCATTTCAATTCAAGTCTATGCATTTTTTCACCATCATGCCCTGGGAAAAAATTAATGGTGAAGCAATCCATTTCAACCTAGTTTAGATCTTGAAAAAATAAGAAATTCACATTTTTGCACTTTAAAAGTAGTATGTTCATTACCAGTTAAGAAGTAATGTTCACAGTGTTATTTGAATAATTTTGACAATGGTTCTTGGAAATGTATGCCTTTTATTTTGTATTGTGTTCATCAATGCAGCAAAACTGTACATATGGCTGGGCACAAAAAAATAAAGGCGACAGTGACTTCTTGGCATTGTGGAAGCTCCCACATTCCACAGACCTTTGGGATAAGACAAAGCAGACCTTTCTACAAGAGAATAACTCAGAGGAACCAGGTGAAGGCCCCTGACCATCCAAATATTGATGAAAATGTCAATGCACAAACGAACCATGTCTTGACAGTGGTTGCACATAGTGAGACAAATCTGTGCAAGCTTTCATCCAATAAATCTGTCATTTTGGACCATAATTGAACATGTTCTGGCAAGCTATCTGTACCCTTCCCCACAACAGGACCCTTTTACGTTAGCTACATGATACAAATTCAGCATGTGATTCCGCTTTAACCTTACAGACAGTATTTTGAACTTGAAGCCATTATCTTGCATATAATTGGCATCCATGCATCAGCGTTCCTTGGCTCATGTTTTATTCAATACTTCTTGCCACAAATTTGGCAAGGTAATGTAAACTAAATTCCTGTTCAATTATTTTTCGTGTTCCATCTCCTGAAGACACATGTAAACAATTCATAATTCGGCGACGTGAATAGAGAACACCCAACTGGATTGCAAATTACGATGAGCGATAGTGCTCTTCAATTGTGTTGCGCTATCCCTGAGAACCTTATTCATAATGAAACGAACCAACCTTTTGAATTATACAACAAAAGTTCAGCTACAAGACCATTAAATATGTATACTGCCTAGAGCAGGGAGTTTTCCACACACACACAATAGTGGAGTCACCACAGAGATACTGGTAAGTGTTGTGGTATCACTAAGAGTGCCAACATCTGGCAAGGAGCGAGTAGATCCTCTGGCACTACACTGTTTAAACCAGTGAGACGTGTGAAAAATGAGCATCACTCAACATACCTTAAAGCAAACCATCTCGCTCCCGCATAAATGAAGACACTGTCTATGGTTCCCATCATCACCCATTGTACCTTTCCCATGCTTAGAAGAGGAAATATCCATGTGTATTATAGATTTAGAACAGCAATGTAAATCAGAAACTACATAACCAGACTAGACATTTAAACCATACAAGACTTTTAAAATAAGCAGAAACAATGGATTTACAATGGAATGTGAAGAGCCCAGAAATTTTCATGGATTAAACTTCCAGGAATTATTTCTGAAACATTGTTTCAATCTAAAATGTTTTTTTTTTTTTGGCATTTCCAGTTTTGTTATTTTATTCTGTCACAACTGACAATAAAAGGAAAAAAAACTACTTGCTTGAATGCATGTCCTTGTATTTGCTCTTGTATTTTGCCCCTAGTACTGTATTTCTTGAAAATAGTAAAATATTTGGACGACAGTTATTCAAACATTTAAGGCCACAAAGTTCAACTACAACAACTTTCTCCATCTTTTGTTTTACTCCCAAAACCATGATATCATACAGCATTTTTTCCTTTTTTCTTTTCATTCCTTTTTTTTTTTTACAAAAATATTTGCAGATACGATTGTACACATTATTACTCCTCACTGGAATGGGAGTGACGGCAATGTATCCTGGTGATAACTGGTTTTCCCCATTAAACACCAGCCACCCATGGTGAGTGAGGGCCCAGTGTTGCATAGATTTCAGGTGTGGATTTCAGTAACTGAAGTCACAGTATTTGGAAACAATTTCACAAAATGTCTGAGGAAATTAAAACAAAACAAATCAAAAAGTGGTCTGATGGTTGTACATTGGTATTACAAACATAAGGGCACAGCTGTATAAAAAATAGCCTTTTTAGCTGAGGTTTCAAGTCTGTGGCATCAGTGCTGGGATGTCCCTGCCCAAGTCACAGTGCAATGATAGGCTCCTCCCATTGATAGGAACCACACCCACAATATTAGAGCTCCTCCTTCCGCTTGCCCACTTTCTCTTGGTCTCGGCCCCTGAGATTTCTCATGAAACCAGTAAAGCCAGCTTCCTTTAGGGGGTAGACAGTGTAAGTGAGAAATGAAGAAAAAAAAAACACCACTGTGGCGCCAAAAAGTATTTGGACACTTGCATGTAAAACCATTAAAAAAACATGTCAAATGAATGTCATTGTATTAGATCAATGGTTCTCTAACCAGGGATACGTGACGTGACAGAGAGGGAATGCAAATAAAAGGTTTGAGAACCACTGTAGATTAACCAAGACAAAATAAAAGTGCCATTTGCAAATAAATTATGCTAGATCTTTTCTGTTTCTGCTGTTATTTTTTTATTTGTCCTAGCTGTAATGTAGTTCATCACATTAAATATGGGCATGTTCTAGCAAAGGTGCAGTCACATTAGATAAGCATGTTAAATTACTTCAGATTCATATATGATATGATACAACAGGATGATGTAAGTCAGTGATTTTTAAAGGCCCCCCACTGTCCAACACAATATTTGAAGGCCCCCAAATAAAAGCTATTTTTGGTATTTGTCATAATTTTTTAGAATTTTTATTATTATATATAATATATATTTTATTTTTATTTTTATACATTACTAATAATTTAGTTTAAATACGTTTAATCCACCCTGCAGCCACCTTGGAAGTTTATTGATGCCCCTTAGTGGGCCCCGGACCCCTGGTTGAGAACCACTTCTCTAGTGCTTCAATGAAATTAAATAAAAATGGGTAACAAAAACAAAAATAATTAAAAGGTTAAAATATACACATGTGCTTGAAACTAGACGGAGTGTAAAATCAGCAGTTTAAACAGAATCATCTCAATCATGATCCAATCCTTATCATTTCAAACCCATTAAGCATTTTGCTTGAGCTTTCTTTTACCTAAAATTACAACTTTGATGTTCTGTCATATACATTTTTATGCGTTTCTTAATAGGGCCACTGTATTAAATACAAATCACTCACAAAATCACATGACAGAGCACTTACCCCTCTTTCCCCATTGTATTTCTCGCTGAACTTCCCATAGTTGTAATAGTTGAATGTTGGGTAGCCCTCAACTCCCTCCTGTTTACACACCTCATGGTTTTGTCCCTTTGTGCAGTCCACTGCAGCATATGCAATCTGAAAGGAATTAAAGCATAATTATTTTGACATGAAACAGTTCTGTCATAGATTAAATACCCTTACTTCCCCAAAGTATGCTGTATCAAAAAGTATTACAATGGTAATGTGATATATACAGAGCTGTGGTTGCATCTTTTTGGAAACATAAAAGCACACTTCTTTTTTCAACAGTAATAAAGGCATGAGTTTGTGAGTTGTGCACAATGTAGTGTGTGGTGAGGAATTATGCTGTCTGATCATTGTTTCATTGTTTATGCTCATGAGCCCCTTGGAGAACCATTGTGCCGAGTTCCTGGGAGAATTTACTTTCCCAAGAGAAAGATGTATATTTGAAACACATTTTCAATCAAACAGCCTAACTGCACTGATACGTATTGCATAGTGTGTGGACTGAACTGAACATTGCTTTGAGTTTCTATTGGGCTAATTTACAGAGATGTAAAACACTACTCAATAATCCATAGGACTGCATGGCAGCACATTTGAATCTTCTTGATGACCATTGGCTTGTATATAAACCTTCTTCTGATATGGCAAAAACAATTAAGAAGGAATGACAGCAACACATAAAAACCCTGAAGCTGACAGTCAATAGCACTTAAAATCAAACTTCTATGCCCTTTGGAGTAGATATTTTAATGTGTGAAAACTAACTGTGAAATCTAACAGCACAGCTGCTTTGGCACTGACTGAACCGTTTCGCTCGCTGCAGCCCTACGTCCTGAATTTAGCCTGCCGTTTTTCTCTAGGGTAATGAAAAATGAGTAATAAATTCCTGTCAAGAAAGGCCATTCATAGCAGCATAGGATAAAATAATATAGCAAACACCCCAACATTAAAACAAGAGCAAAGATTTATGCTCAGGATATCTGAGGATGGCAGTTAGCGAAACACAAACAAATGAACCATAAATGTCTCTCGACTAAAAAAAAAGAGATGCTGTCAAGGCATATTTTAGCCCTGCCAAATGATATTCGGTGCATTTTATCACTCAAAAGGTGAAAACAAAAAGCCTTATTTGCATAACTCAATATTTATCTTCATGGCAACCACGTTTGCCGCTATATGAATGAATTCATCTAGTGAAATTGGCATGTAGTTCTCTCACTCTTAAGACAAAAACAACTCGTATGAAAAGCGATGCTAGGGATCTTGGTGCACCAATCAAACATGATCCTCCAAGATTACAGGGTTTCACTGGAGCTTGACATAAACGTGTCTGTGATTATTCTGTCTTTATATTGACAGGAGAAAATGGAGAGGAAAGGGATTGTTCATTTGGTTGCCGGCCAATTCTAATATCGATCCTCATGTTGGTGGAATACCCTCTTGGCACTTGACTGATCTTTCTATAACCTCACCAATAAGCGGATGTAAGCAACATAAGACTCATGGAAACTCTGGATTTTGTGCTTACAGAGGGTGGTTTATGAGATGGATGAGGTTAAAAAAAAAGGTCATTCCCAAAGGCACAGAGATCCATCTCAGACAGTAATTATCAACCTCACAGAGAAAGAGCCCAGGTCATTGCGCACAGGAAATGAAATGGCCAGTGAGCTCATGAATATTACAGAAGATAATTTATTTCCATTTGGTGGTATTAAGTTAAAACAGGTCAACAAAAGAACATCTGAACCAAGACTAGGCTTTAAGCCATTAGCCTTTTTCCACAATTGAAGTATGTTGTATTTAATTGGACTGCATATAGTAGCTTTCACTACAAAAAAACTGTTTAATAGTCAAGCAGAAACAACAGAATGCAAAGAGGCTTTATATTAAGAATTGAAGGAATGAGGCTCTAAGCCCTTTTTCTGCTAGAAGGCCTTTCAAAATGTTTACTAATGCACTGTACATAAAGGAAATGAACACTAATGAGAACAGAGGATGGACAGAGGAACAAGGAGATAATTGGACTCTAAGTGGAACCAGAAATACAAACCCTTGATACAATTAAACGGACCTCCTTGTTTGAGTGTCGGGGTCACATTTATTTGCAAATTCAACTGACCTTTTGCTGAAATGCTAGAATTACTTTGATGCATCCATGAATAAAAAGAATTGATGGGTATATTGGGTAATCCCAAAAAAGCAAAATCTGATTGTTTAGCATATTCAACTCTTTGTAGTCTGAAAAGTTAGCTACCGTAATCCATATGCCCTGTCATTTTCTTTACTACTATTGGACTGAATTTTATTGGAATTAAGGCAAGGCGACTAATTTTATTCCATTGGAAAAGCCCTCATCCACATTTTCATCCACATTATTTACTAAAATATGGCTTGCATGTCAAAACTCTATCCCCCTTTCAATTTATATTTCTGTGTATCCCTGTATTCTTTATCTTTGTATACATCCTAAAAATTCATAAATAAATCATAAATAAAAAGAATTGGTGGTGAGAGGTGAGACTGGAAGTGTTCTTGGAAGTGCTTGATATATGTAACTAATTTTCCCTCAGCCTTTCTCTATATAGTGAAGTATGGTATTCGCTATGTAGTGAATAATGGATGAGTGAATGAGTGAGCAGTTTCATATAAAGGATATGAACTAAGGAATAATTGACAACGGCCTGTTGAATTTTATTTTTATTTTATTTATTTTCATATTGAAAAATAATGCACACACAGGTTGTAATGGAGCCATGCATTATTTTTCAATAACTGAATGGCCCAGAGTCAGTCAATTTCACTTATACCCCGGTTACCACACTCCAAGACATCGTTCAGCTTTTTCTTATTCATCTCATCCCAAGGCCGTTGCTAATTTCAAGATGTACTTTTAGAGCTTGCAAATGTGAGTGAGTGTATGTTTGTACAGTAGCTATGCTTCCATCACCCTGTTTTTATGTGCATTTTGAAGTATTGCATCTGAAACGAGTGATGGAAAAGGCAAATGTCACACAAAAAAAAAAAACACCCCCTTATTTTGCGAAAAAGATCTTGTTCAAAAAAGAGTTAATGTGAATAATGGGAGAAGGAAATACATTTACCGAATAAATTCCAACACATGCAACAAAGTCATGTGACTGTGTCATGTGACTTTGTGAGATGGGATGGCATAATTTGACTAAGCAGCGGACCAATCTCATTGCACTGCATCTGAAATGCTGTTATGGTCATTCTGCACAAAATCTGTCGTCAAAATATTTCTGTATAATTGCCTCCCAGAACTGTCTTACATGACTGCATTCGCATGCATCCACCTCCTAAAGCAATGACCATATTTATTGTTTCATCTGCTCGCTCTGAGGCGCAAGTAATTTATTATATATGAAAATTACTGTATTCAGTGGCTTCTCCTTCTTTAGTGCCAGTGACGTTCTCATTGACTAGTTTGATGGAAACTGTGCTTTATTCGCAAATATTTTATGCAATATTCCAAATTTTTTTATTCACAACCTTGGATGGAAACAAAGCTAGTATGTGTGTGCATGCAGAGACAGAGAGAGAGAAGAAAAAAAGTGTGCTTTCCATAGATAAAAAGGTAATTTATTGGTGAATTTTTATCCTATTGTTTGTCATAATTGTTTTCTTGGTCAATCTTTGTGGGTTTTGGTTAATTTGCTGTTTTAGGCTGGAAGGACTTTTGAAGTAGCTAAAATCATTTGGGCAAAGTGGTCGCCAGACCAGGAACCATTACATAGCTGCACGTTTGCTGGAAAATAATTGCACGCCTTAGAATGCTTGTCAACCAATCTGAATCAAGCATTCAACAGCCCCATGATATAATGTGTGAATAATAAAAAGCTTCTGATGCTCATGTGGTCTCATATGCCTCATGAATTCAGTTCTACTGAGAGATGCAATGACTGACAGACAGGAGCAGAGGTTTACGCATGTGGGAAAAATAACTCCCTGTGTATTAAAGGATGCTGTGAAGTGGCTCACTGTTTGGAAAAACCAGCGGATGGAGTTTCATGAACAGAGCTTTTAGTATTCAGACAAACAGTATCTGTTTTTAATAATATCTTTAAGGGCGTTAGCACAAAATCTAAGACAAAAAAAAAACAAAACTGGCTCCATTTGAATCTTGGCAAAGGGAATTTCCAAATGCAGTCCATCTGAATAACGATTATGCACAAGTCTAAACTGAAGAGCAATAGGGAAATTGAAAAGGACTGACGTTGTGCCTGATGAATTATAGACATTTGCAAATAACAATTCAACATCACTGTCTTATGGCCAGTGATAAATGTCTGCTGTTAAAGAAGCCAAAGGAAATGTTTTTACAAGCCTCTGAAGATCCAAAAGAGAGACAGCTACTTTCAGAGAAGTTTTGGGAGAAAGAGGAAAGATTTAGAGAATGATGAAATGTTAGTGTGTAGAAGCCTGAGATGGAGTGTTACTCCGAAATACGAGTCTGAAGTGTGAAAAAAGTGAAAACATCGGCACTCGTCAAAATGAAAGCAATGTGTGAATTTAAAAGTTAAGCCAAGCACACTACATGATTTAAGCTTGTCAGCCTTCAAGTGTTAAGTCTTCAACTAGTCTGCAACAAAAAGCCACAGATCACAGCAAACTCTAAGCGCTCAGTGAATGTGAGAGGGGAATAATAGACAATAATAATAGACAGTAATAGACTGAATTATTTTTTTTGTTAAAAAAAAGCATAAATAAATAAGTGTTAGGAGCGACAACATTAGCTGACACTTTACAATAAAGTTTGATTCGTTAACATTTAGTTCATATCTATTGCATTAACTACTTGCATAATTACATATACTACTAACTAATATACTAATGCTATACACTTTTTGGAAGGATCATGTGACACTAAAGACTGAAGTAATGTTTGCTAAAAATTCAGCTTTGCCATTACAGAAATAAATTATATTTTAAAATATATAAAAATAAAAAAGTTACTATAAATCATAATATTTCAGAATATTACTATTTATACTGTACTATTTATCAAAGCTTAATAGACTTTTTTCAGAAACATTCCATAAATCTAGTAACATCAGATGGAACACCTGACTAAAACATCCAAATACAATTCCGCCACAAGCCATGAGCATCCTCACACCAACACGAGTCTTTAAAGGGGCAAAGAAGTCTTGTAGTGAGTGCTTGACTTGAACTGACAAAACATGGCCAAGGCAGCATCGTCTGCCTCACACTATAATATAGAAATCAACAGAGAAACACTAGACGGATAACAAGTGAGGTAGAAGATTGAAGGTCAGCAGCATCAGACAGCACAGTGACGGTGACATTGAAGACCTTGCGAACGTTCTGGAGATGAAAAGAGATTAAATTCTAGGATGTGTGAAGGCTGTCTGAATGAGAGAGGGAGAACTTGATTGCGCTTGACAGAACCTGGAAGTCATTTAAAAGGGTTTGTTATTTAGAGTGGCTGGAAATCTCCTTAATGGTGTTGAGCCTCACCTTGCGGTCTTCTTTGAACAGCTCAGCTGCTGTGGTGAAATGAGGGACGGCGTTCTTGCAGTGCGGACACCCTGGGGAAAACAGTAAGATAAGTATTCATCGAGTTGTCTCACCTTATAATGCTGAGAACAAACGGCAAGAGGTGATATATCCCAGCATACAAAAATAGACGAATACAGAGATGAATACTAAAGCAAAAGAACAAAACACAATGACTGAATTCTTTACAAATAAAAAGACATTACTTCCATGACAATAACTTAAGACAAACAAACACGCACGTAATCGATCACTGCCTGCAAATAGCAGGTTAAACTGACAGAATTCAACTTTATAGCTCGTCAAAAGTCACTTTATTATTCTCATAGGCAATATATGTCTATCAAATTTACTAAAGAACAGGCAAGAGTTTCTACCCTCCTTAGTCATAACTCCTAAACTTTAATTTCCATCATGTTCTTATGAGGTGGTTTTGATGCTAAGGGTGTTATTCTTATAAATTATGCATGGCATTTGAAGTTAAATGTTTCAAATGAACAACTTCCATCGAATAAACAGCTGCCTAAAGCTAAAAACTTGCCAAATGGCATGGCTACACAGCTATGGGACAACCGTCTCATTAATGTGCTGGTTTAGGTTGTCACGCAATCTTGTTTGCACACACTTGTGCTACTTTACGTTTTTTAAATGAAAGGTATTCAAGTGAGTTCACTTTGGAAACTGGTGACTTTTAAATGGCAGTTAATGGCACGGTCATAATTTGCAGGGTAGCAAACAAAGGCCTGTTTGTGTGAGGAACAAGGGGTCTAATTTAAAAGACACGAGGGTCATTATAAATAATGGAGCATAAAGTTGTGTACCTTCCCTTTTGGCTCATGTTGCCATTATATGAGGAGAAGAAAGGCTGGGCAGGCCTCCAAACCCATGCGAGGTCGATGCGAGTCCGTCTCAGTGCCCAGCTAGACACGCTAATTAAGAAGTCAAAGCGTGGGCTGTACTTAAAATAACAGTGCATAATCATTTTTCATCATATGCAAGAAGAAATTTGGAGTGCGTTTCAATCGAATATCTGGTTCAGTTGTTGCCCTGGGAACAATTTCTCAAGGGTCCAAGTGTCAAAATCATTCCAGTGCACTGAAACATTTGCTTCCTAGACATTCCCAGAATGCACTGGAGGTGTACTGACTTGACATTGACATCTGACATAAGGGATGTGGCTTGCGTGAACTAAAGCCCTCGAGTTTGCTTGATAACATCTGATAAGAACATCTTGTTTCAACTATCATGCTCACTCCAGAGAGTTACCACTATTATCAGGGTAGCTAGGTGATATTTAAACCTTCAGTTCCGTACAAATGCTAAGACCTGCCCTATTATTAAGTTGCTTCACAGCGACGAAAGCTGCCCACTATCACGTTCATCGAATGGTGCCGTTCACCAGAACAAAGCAACACTGATGTAATCATTCAATTCAAAGCTCTGCATAGCTTTGTTTTAAATGGGCACTATTCACACCATAATTTGTGCCACTAATGAACTGTTTTGATTAACAGTCTTTAATATCCAAAACAAAAGCTATGTTTGTCATTTCCGTTTGTATTGACGTTTGTGAGACTGAGAGATCAGTAGTTGTGGAGTATGACACAATACAGGTCTAATGCCAAATAATTACAGCACCGTTCATTGAGTTCATTGAGTACATGCTGCAATTATGTTACAAGCCTCAGTTATGATAACAAAAAAGGGCATATTAATATGAAATTATGTTCTCAAATGTGTGCACAACCAACAGTGGTGCTGCACAGACTGAAAAAATCCAATGAGCGATGCAAATTTTAGTCAAGTCAGCGGTTATTTAAAGGGGGGAAAAACATATCCAGATACATTTTTACGCCAAAATTCAAAAATACATCAACTGAAAAATACATAATTAAATGGATTACATAAGTACATAATTCATATATACTAAAATAAATAAATAACACAGAAAATGGGACACATTACAACACATTAGTTTTTTACATTGCAACATTATTTTTATGAGAAATTAAGTACATTTCCCCATAAGTTTTCATTACTGCAATGCATCTGGATATATTTTAACAAGTATAGGAGTTAGTACGGCCAAGTACACTCCAAAACATTGTTTTATGTCATGTTGGTGCAAACTTTACTCAACGAACGGTAGAGAACGTGCATCAAATTACAAGATCAGTCTCCCTGTCTATTCCCATGATCCTGAGATTTGTTTGCACACAAACGCAAGCACATAGCAACACTACCATTCTTGACAACATGTCAACAGAAAACATGAAGGAAGAAAAAGGAGAAAATGAGCCGAATGCCAATAAGACGAGACAGTGTTGGGGGAGATGTGGGCAGCAATTTGATGTTTTGTTTTTGGCTCCTGCTTCCCATCGTCTAGCCCTCATCTTGCAATTTCATTGGCTGTTGCTCATCACTGCTCTCTTGCTAGTGACAATGCGCAGACCTGACGAATGCTTGGCCAGATTTCAAAACAGTTTGAAATGTATTGTAGCATCTGCGCAAATTGGAAGAGTGTCACAACGAGTTGGCTACTATCTGGGGTTGTTTGTCACAGATGTACGATATACAAGAGAAACACGCACGCACGCACGCACGCACGCACGCACACGCACGCACGCACGCACGCACACACGCACACACACACGCACACACACACGCACACACACACGCACACACACACACACACACGCACACACACACACACACACACACACACACACACACAAACTCAAGGCAGTGCAAAAATCTTAACCATCAACCATCTATAATCTTTCTTTTTCTTGCCATTGTCACTTTTGTCTTGCTTAGGGTTTGTGCAAGACACTAATTTTGTAAAACATTTTTTATGGAAGAATATGTAATATGTAAAAAGGACTATACAATTGCATTAAACTGTGTTTGTCTTCACAAATAATAACAGAGGAAGAATAGATACAGAGGAATAATAGTAATTAATCTCCCTTTGCTTCCTCGAGCCTAAACATTTAAAATGGTTTTTACCATATCAGAAACATACATCATATTTAACTGTTATGACCTATTGTAAATATTTTAAATATGAAAGAGCTATATGCAGGAAGCTATGGTGCCATTTGGCAGATGTGACGCCACCTGCACATTTCAGTGCTCCATATAATTGTAATCACACATCATGCTTTAGGAGAATGCAGCAGAATTCGGATTCATTTTCCTCTAACGCTAAAAGGTTTATGAAAACCCTGGATATGTGCTTTGAGACCGAAACTACAGCTGCAGTATTTCTGAAAGAACAGAAGGCTTACATGGAGCAAAGAACATGACCAAAGCGTGTTTCTTCTTTTTCAGAAATTCCCTGAAATCTTCGGCTCCCAGGTGGCTCACGCTGGACGGCATCTCATCCCACGACTTCTCTGGAGGAGGTGGGGCCTGGGGACTGAGAGAAACAGAGAGAAAGAGCCTGTGATTAAATAGGTAAGCTGCTAGGCTGACATCTCAGAAACTGTAACACTCACAGCTGAGTTAGGTCACTGTAATAACTGTGAAAATTTTCATAATCACTTTAATATACTGAATAAAATACTGATGTAATTAGACTTACACCCATGAGTTCAAAGAAACTGAACGGCTGCCAAATTATTTAGACATTTAAGCCAGAATTTCATTTAATTCCATAAAATAATTTCTATAATAACAAAAGTATTAATTTCTTGGTGTTCAGCCTTGGTGAACGTAAGACATTTTTTTATAAAATCACACTGACCCCTATGATAGTGTATATATATGGTTTGACATTTTGTTACTGCAATGCTAATGCTTTTTGAGGCCACATTACATGCATATCACACAATAAACAATTTCAAACATGACTGCACCTCAGGACTAAACAAAACCCAAACTTGGGCTCTCCTGACTTCCCATGTCCCAAGGTATTATCATATTGCATGACTACAAGTCTGCAGTATTTGCCATGAGTCTGACAACACACTTGGCCCTGCTGTTCTGGGACCTGTGAGATGCCACTTAAACTCATAGCTGATGCACGCACAGAAGGACTGCTCCAGGATCAAAGCAAGGGCAAGCTCTTCCACTGAGAGGTCATTTTAGCAGTGATTGATTGTAGCCAAGCTCCGTTGAACACATCCCAAAGAGTCAAGGGAGACAGCAGTAAAAGTAAATTCTCAAGCTCCCAGCCCACATGCAGGTCGCTCTTTAGAATCAGTCAGTGTGTGTTTTCGAGAGCATGTTCCTATTGACTGAACCCCTGTCATTTATGTGGCCCTCTTAGTGTGAAGTTCGGTAATACGTAAAAAACATCTCCAGGTCAAATGTATGTGGCCCTTTCAAACAATTCTGCAGTCTCGCTTTTTTTTTTTCCAGAAGTCTAACACTTGTTCTAACTAGGTGACATTCAGTAATTACTTTAACAAAAACAAAACCACAAAGTGGGCACTTGGACACATTTTTAGTATTTATAATGGACCTTCCTGACTATTTATAGAGTTAAGAGATTGCAAAGGGGAAGAGCAGCACAATAAAAAGCTATTTCTGCCTAACCTGTACCTGACCTTAGCTGAGCACTACATCCACCTCCATCAGAAATAAATATAACAAAGTGTGAAGAAATGCATGAAAGCAAAAACAAGCATTTACCCATGTAGACCTCCATCCACCTACATAAACAACTACATCCAGTCAAAAACAGCCATTGTGTTTTATCTGTTTTGTACATGAACGCCTCTGCAGAGATGCACTGCAGAAACAGCATATTTTCAAGGCCTTTTTTTACACTTCTATAGGGACAGTAGAGAAAGAGGGGAGAACATAATAATAATAAATTAATAATATAATAAAAATAAAAGTATTATAATAAATTAATAATATAATAAAAATAAAAGTATACTACTATTATTATTATTATTAGTAGTAGTAGTACTATTAAATATTGACCAAACTATTCATATGGCAAATCTTTAACTGGCATAACCATAATTTAAATGCAATAATAATATAATACTAAAACAATAAAAATATAAATTAAAAACTACTAATAAATAACTGAATATCTCGTTGCAACAATTTACACCAGAGTTAAACTCACTTCTGCAGCCACTCGATGATCTTGTCTTTGCTCCGTAGTTGAGGAAGTGTGTACTTATCCTCCCCCTTTTCAAAGTACTTCACTGTTGGGAAGCCTGAGATTTTGAATCGCTCTCCGATGGACTTGTGAATGGTGGCATCCACTGCTGCCAATACACCGGGGCTCTGAAACAAGACAGAAAAGCACTTTCAGTTTACTTTAAGCTTAAAAACGCACCATACTGTACGTTATCTGACAGTTAATAGGTCAGATTCACCTAGAATGTGCAAACAGATCCTAAATGTTGGACGTTGTTAGTCTATTTGTTAAACTCTATTTGCAAACTGCTCTTTTTCAAAAGGATCAATGTGATTGAGGTGCCAAGCTAATTAGAGACGCTAATTTTGAACCCAAATCACTCTCTAAAAACTTTCCAGCAATTATGGAACTCATTAGATTTCAAATGTCTATTCACAAATTAATTAAAATAGTGAGGCAATTTGAGAACAGAGCAAGTTGCCATTTTAATATTGATTGTGTTCTGTGGTTGAAGGGACCTCCTGTTGGTGGAGTAGATGAGATGCATATTTATTCAGTGATTTCTGAATCTCAGGAAAGGAGATTGAGGATATAGGAATCAGTTCCTTTAAATTCATGTTCAAACCTTAGATTTTAAAACCACTTTCTTTGTATAAAGACATAATACATCTATCTCTTTATCTAACTGGTTTAAATTAGGAATGTTAAAGTTAACCTGTTAATTAATTAGATTTTAAAGACAAAAAAAAAAATTTGCATTGTGCATCCAGCGCATTTAGATTGTTTGAGAAATATTATATCTTTATGTACAAAGACCACTGCTGCAAAGAAACAAACACTTTGAGTGTCATCCACACAAATTGCAGAGAATTATATTTACACAAATCCTATTATTTAGACAGATTTATGACATCCCCGGTTTAAACGCAATCAATTTGTTGTTGAAGTGCTGGAGACAACAGGCAAGCTTTTTTGATTAAATGACAGCACAATTTGGCACAGCTTTGTTTCCACCATTATAAAGCTGCGAACTAGACTGTCATTATGAATGTTTCCTCAGCTTAAACTCAATTAACTCCCTCTATTTGCACACATCTGTCAGTGGGATACCTTATATTTATGATGAGAGTCTTGGTCATTATCACAAACAAAGGATTTGTTTTCGAGTTTAGGCACCAACCCTGCAGGGGCCAAACAATCTATGGACAGCTATCGGAGCTGTGAGCCAATTAGAAGTGTATGCAAACCAAAGCACTTGACAACAAATACACAAACACATCTCATTAAAGTAATGGCACCGCATTTCAACAACACACTTTTTTATTATTATTACCTTTATTTTACCAGGAAGAAACTCATTGAGATTAAAAATCTCTTTTTCAAGAGTGTCCTGTCCAAGATAGGCAGAGTACAACCATACATACATACACAGACACAATACACAAAAATAATAATAACATAATACAACTGAAAAAGCAAATCCTTTAAAGTCAACCACAATCCATAACACATGAGGCAAAACATCTACAGCCAGATATGGCTGCCTCCAAGTCAGCCAACATCCTCTTAAAAGCGACCAATGAGACCAGCTTATTAAGTTTCATGGATTTCTGTAACTTGTTCCATGTAGAGGGAGCAGCATACTTAAACGCCTTTTTTCCCAATTCAGTTCTAACCTTTGGAACAGACAGAAGGAAAAGATCCCTTGAACGAAGATTGTAAGTCCCGATATTATTTACACTGATGTAGGTCAGAAGGTAAGATGGAAGTAGACCTAAAATAGCCTTGTATATGAAGATATACCAGTGTTGAAGTCTCTGCATTGATAGAGAAGGCCATCCAACACGTTCATACAGTTCACAATGGTGAGTGAGACTGAACCTCAGAGCTCCATGTTATACAGTGTTCAATACATATAAACTTTGAGACGAAGTGTGCATGTATAAAACATCACCATAGTCAAGTATAGACATAAAAGTGGCAGCAACCAGCCTCTTTCTAGATTCGAATGAAAGGCAGGATTTGATTCTGAAATAAAACCCTAGTTTAAGTTTTAATCTTTTTGCTAGCTGCTGAATATGAAAGGTAAAAGAAAGAGATTCATCTATTAAAATACCAAGATATCTGTATTTCGAAACACATTCAATCCTCGTACCCTGTAGAGTGAGGATTGAAGGCAGATTTGATTTGGACTTCAAATTTGAAAAAAGCACGACTTTTGTTTTTTCCGCATTTAGAACAAGTTTTAAATCATAAAGATTCTGTTGAAGCGTGTTAAAATCAAGTTGTAATTGGGAGAGGGCCTTGTCTGCGGTGGGTGCTGAACGATACAGTACAGTGTCATCTGCATAAAAATGAAATTTTCCTTTAGACACGTTACTATCAATGTTATTTATATAAAGGATAAAGAGCAAAGGCCCCAAGACTGACCCCTGGGGCACACCTTTTTTTATTTTGAGATAGCGAGAGGTGTTGCCATCCGCCTGCACACACTGAGTTCTGCCTGTAATATAATTATCAAACCAGCTGACAGTTTGTTCGGAAAGTCCAGCCCTACACAGTCTGTGCTTAAGCACTGTGTGGTCCACTGAATCAAATGCCTTAGAGAGGTCAATAAAAAGGGCTGCACAATGCTGCTTGTTATCTATAGATTCAATAAAGTCATTTAAAATCTTAAAAGCTGCCGATATTGTACTATGCCTTTTTCTAAAACCAGATTGGAAGTCAGATAAAACATTTTTATTGTTAAAAAAAATCCTTTAATTGATCACTAACAAGGGACTCTAAAACCTTGACCAGAACAGATAATTTAGAGATCGGTCTGTAATTATTTAAAATAGAAGGGTCACCACCTTTTAACAGGGGAACCACAAAGGCTGATTTCCAAATGGAAGGAATAACATTTGTGTTCAAGCACAGATTGAAAATATTAAAGGCACGGCAATAAAATTTGCTGCTAACTTTAAAAAGTGGGGATCCAGTTTATAAGGGCCTGCAGATTTTGTCGTGTCCAATTGCTTAAGGGCTTTATTTACATCTGAAACATTACTAGGACTGAAACTAAAAGACTGACTAGAAGAATCCAAACCAACAGTCTCCACTGTAGAGGAACACTCATGTTGAGTATTGAGTGACTCAAATAAAAATCCTGAGCCTATGAAATGTTCATTGAAACAGTCAAGCATTTTGGTTTTATCAGTATGTTTTTGAGAGTCTATTACAATGCTTGAAGGAAGCTCCTGGCCCTTACTGTTTTCTGATAATGATTTAATAGTTTTCCAATATTTTGATGGATTATTCAGGTTATGAGTGGTTTGAGAAAGAAAATTATTAGCTTTGGCTTTTCTAATTTTTAGAGTACAAGCATTACGCAGTTGCCTGAAAACCAGCCAGTCAGAGTTCTGATTTGATTTTCTGGCTTTTGCCCATGCCATGTTGTGCTCATGAAGGATATTTGCTAAATCAGGAGAAAACCAAGCATTGTTTCGGCCTTTAACTCTGTACATCTTTAACGGAGCATACTTATTAATTATATTGGTAAGCCCCTCATAAAAGAGGTTCCAGGCACTATCAACATCTGCACTAATATTTATTTTTCCCCAGTCGTAATTAGATAAATCGTGGAGGAATTCTTGTTCTGAGAAGTGCTTCATGTTACGCTTGACTATAATGCGTGGTTTAATTTTAGGTATTTTAGTATTTCTAACTGTTGCTACGACACAGTGGTCACTGATGTCGTTTGCAAATATAGAAGCGGTTGAATACTTATGAGGAGCGTTAGTTAAAATCACATCTATTAGCGATGATTTGTCCGGATTTTTAAAGTTTGGCCGTGTGGGACTGTCAACAATCTGAAAAAGATTTAATGAATCACAATAAGCTCTGAAACCATCAGAAACTGGTTGTAACCAGTTCCAATTTAGGTCTCCAAAGGCTACTAATTCCTTAGAGTTATAATCAGACAGGAGTTGCATTAAGGAGGGCAAAGCACCGCTAACAGCTGAAGGTGTCCTATAACAACCAACGACCGTTATACAAAGTGAATTAGAGACTTTGAGCTCCAAGGCTAAAAATTCTAACTGTCTAACTAACGATATTGATAGCAATACATTAACTTGATACTGGTTTTTGATGTAGATTGCTACACCCTCACCTCTATTAGGGTGGTCAGTCCTAAAAACATTATAACCACTTATATTAATTTCTTTATCTGAAACCGATTTACTTAACCATGTTTCAGACAAGACAATTACATCAGTATCTGTAGAGTGAGCCCAAATACGCAACATGTCCTTTTTAGGAACAAGACTGCGTACATTAAAATGAAAGAAACCAAGACCAGACCTTTCTTTAAAATCTGGGGTGTTAAAGCCTATAGAGGTGTCTGGACCTGGGTTTGGCTGCACATTTCCTGACATCAACAGTAATAAAGCAATTAAATATAAAAAAAAAAATAATAATAATAAAAAAAATCACTTGAGAGATAAGCATGGCTGCTTGAACTTCTGCGCCATCCACTTACAAAATGTCATATTCGTAACTCCCGTCGTATATTAATATATTCACATTTAAACATCCTTATTCCAAAGTCTCCATGAGATGTAAATTGTAAATCTAATCACGTGTACTCTCTTTTTAAACCGTGTGCAGGGCCGTGAGCACAAGGAATGAGAAAAATAAATGACTTCAGCTCTCTCGGAGGAGAAGATGTGAGGACTAGAGCATGCATTAGATAATGCATAACGTGTCATTATTGAACTCTGGGAAGAGCATCACTCTGAGTAGCTCCAAGCTGAAGGCTAGAGGGATGGCACAAAGGAAAAGGAAAAGGAAAATTAGATAAATACTCCAACTATAAGGCTCTGGTGACTGCAATTGGCCTGCAACTATGGACTAGAGAACAGAGCCAGCACTGCGGACACACCTGGAAAATGAGAAACACACCACTCGCTAAACTGGCCAGAGATGTTTGTGAACTGTACTATGTCTCATGTAATAAGTTTAAAGCCTAAAAAATTACCATGGCATGCAAGGACGGAAATGTTGAATCGGAGGTTGAAAGAGTAAAACATTTTCGGGTGTTATCAAATTGTCTAGGATGATGGAAAATTACAGTTGGCTTATTTTAATCAAGTCAATTGGACACAGACTTTTTACAAGGAATGCCTCAAAGCAACAATTACACACCTAGAACCATTTCATTAAGTACACAGTTGTTCTGTTGCCTCCATGTTGTCTTCTGTAAAGTCTGTTTGAATTTTATGACAAGCAAATATATGAGCATTATCCATTCCCTATATGTCAGAGAATTAGACTGAAGGAACTCACATCTGGCTCTTTATTGAGGATCTCAGCAGCTTCATCATACTCTGGCTTCATCTTCTTACAGTGGCCACACCCTAAAAACCATCACAATGAAGAAAATTAGAAATGCGATTAATTTTAACTTCATAAACTTGAAAAAATCATTGAAAAAAACAAATTAGGAAAAAAAGGAAGTGTGAAAATGTTTTTAAAAATGTATACAGTAGTGCTTTGAAGTTGATGTGCACTTAAGATAATAATTAAAATTATCCCTTTCCTAATTGCCCACCTGTTACATAATCATAAAAGCCTTTCCGGTAATCATAAGCCAGAACTCACTTAGTCAAGCCTGGATTTAATATGTATTTATTTACACTATGGGAATATGAACAAATCACGTCACTGATTCATAAATGGTTTGAATTTTTGCTAAGAACTATGTACAAGAGTTTATTACTGGTCACATGAAATTACACACTGAGGGGGATGAGTGTCAGCATGCATTTTGTCTAGTTAATATGATGCAGGTAAAGCATCATTTTTTTTTCTTGACAAACTCAAGAGTGTGCATTGAGAGGCCTAGCCGATGTTGTCATTGGCATTATGATAGCTGAGTGCATGTGAAGCGATGTTTGTGTGTAAACAAGGATATTGCATTTGACCTTGTTGATGAGAATTTAAACAAGTCATCCGGTATCTTGACAGAGTATTAATGTGGAGAGAGAGTATGTGCACATATGCTCAGTGGTGGGTTCGAAGGATACACCCTGTGCCATACAGGAAATGAATATGTTATATCAGAGGTGTTTGATCAAAAATGTATGAAAGCTGAGAGCCATCTTCCTTCAATCACTAAAAAAGCAACCTCCCAAGAAATTGAAATACTACCAACCATACCCGTATCAGCAAATCAGTGTAAGGTAGAAACATTTGAGAATAAAATTAATAGACAAAAACATCAACAGCACACAAGTGCAATTCAACCAACTTAAAGAGAAGCGTTTTTTTCTCCCTCTGACCTCTTCAGTGGTTCAAATTAGACTTCACTCGACAAGGTAATTGGAGTACCATATATAAACCATTGTACAGTTCATTGCATATTTGACAGTAGGCTATATGGACCGTTGAGGACCATAGTATACTGTATATGAATGTCTTCAGTATACTCCAATGCACTTCAAGGAGTACAACTAGTTCTGCCTTTGTACGTGTGCAAAGAATAGTAATGTCATCATAATAATATGCCCAAAACATCGAAATATAGTGATTTTGACAACTGACTTGTCAAACAAACATAATCCTAAGAATTAAAGGGATAGATCACCCGAAAATAAAAATTATGTTGTCATTTACTCACTCTCATGTCATTCCAAACCTGCAGAACTTTCTCTTTTCTGTAGAACTCAAAAGAAGGGAAAGTTTCTGTCCATATAAAGAAAGTCAATGGAGTCCAAAACTACAGTAGATGTCATTGACTTTAATTGTATGGACACAAAACTTTTTGCATCCCACAGAATAAATAAAAGTAATATGGATTTGGAATGACATGAGGGTAACAGTATTTTCTAACCCTTTGACTACCTTTAAATTAAAGCCATTCAAGCCCTAAGTCCTGCAAGAGCAGTGTTGTTGATACTCACAGGGAGCGTAGAACATGACCAGGGCTGAAGGATGCTCCTCCAGGAATGTGTCAAAAGACTCATCGGTCAGATGGAAGACCTCTGAGCCGGACTCAGACCAGGGCACCTCTGGAGTTTTAGGCTGTGGTGGCTGGGGGCTGTGCAACATATTAAACAAGTAGTTAAAAACAGTTCCATTAGTCAAAATGTTTTTGTTGTTTCAAAGCCTATGAAATTAATGACTAAAAACCTTCCAAATGACTGATGTGAGACACCTAAGCTCTAAGTTGGACACTGCCAATTCACATCTCACAACTCATTTCAGCTCTACATCTGGTGAGGAACAGTCACACCCACATGAGTGAAGAGAGCTAGTCTGAGCAGTTCACATCTGTGTCCTCACGGGCCCTGTGCCCATATAAGTGTGACCCAAATGATTCCTTCGCAGAGTGGATAGAGCCAAGAGCTTGTCTCCTAGAAATGTGTGAGCTGAACAAAGACCAGCCAGAGACAACTATAACACAACCATTCAGTAGGTAAAGTGCATCAGTAAATGTTCTCACATTCAAACTCTCACTATCTTCGTTCAAAATTAATTCTATAAGACAAGCCAGGGATACATCTGCAAGCACTTTGAAATTTTAAGTCTCTTAACGTGCACTTGCACTGGTCAATCAACTCCAGCTGTCATATGGTTTATGGAATCGCAATAATGATTTTCTGTATCTCACAAACCATGGACCACCCACGGTCCCTTCATTGACCATCTCATACAAAAATGGTGCGAGCTGATTGAATAACTACTTAGCAAATTTCAGGAGTCATGGAACACAATTTTTTTTTTATCAGTCTGCCTAAAATTGATCATAATTTAACTAAATCTTTGAAATAATACTGTTTAAAAGTTTAGAGTCAGCAAGATTTGTTCATAAAAAAATCTTTATGCTCACCCAGATTGCATTTATTTGATCAAAAATAGAAGTAAAAACAGTAATATTGTGAAATATTATTAAAATTAAACTGCAAGCAGCAATTAAGGGGCCAAGCACAACAGAGGCAATGAGGAGCTAAGCAAGCACGATAGGAAGCATCAGACCAGTTGAAATAATTAGTAAAGACAATTTTTGATGATTTTAAGCGAAATGGTTGAAAATCCAAAAATACAATCAGTCGTAATGTGACATAATTGCTTATCACTTTTGACCAATAGGTGGCGCTGCCAGCAAATGACAATGACACACAGAGCTTGGTGTCAATACGCCAAAGAGTTGCAGAAATACAGACTCAGATTCAGATCGGCATCATGCCATCAAATTTGACAATGAGTTACACAAAATTGGTCCACTTTGTTGCCTAACCTTACTTTTTAGGCAGATAGATCCAGCAATAATTAAATATAAATAATCTATAAATATTTCTACTTTTGTCTTTTTTTCTTAAATGTTTTTCTTCTTGCTTTCTACTTCTATCTTGTTTTCTATCTAGATTTACGCGCCCTTAAACATGAAAATACAAACCAAGCTGTGGCTGGTCTTGTGACATATTGATCAAACAGTCTCTTCCAGTCTAAGTGGGAAGTTATTGACCAGAATAAGTGGACCAGACCAATAAAAAGGTTTCTCATACTACTCACAAACTACTAATGTGTCATGCCAAAGCACATAACTTAACAATACATACACTGCTCAGGACACAGTGCTTGTTAATCAGGTCTAGTTCATCTAGTTTCACTGCATCAGCACTGTTACTGAATTTATTTCTCTTAATGTTGCTAGGCAAAATATTGTGTCACTGTATGACTGGAAGATACATGCACTCCATAAATTACTTCTTGCATTGTATGCACAGCTCTAGTGATATTAATCTCTGAGATGTGTAGACGTGCTGTAGACTGTAGTACATTTTGTTCACTTTGTCACTTTGATAGTTGGTTAAGACACTGCAGAGATTTTAAAGCCTAATCACATGTCTGTTAGGAGGCACAGAGGAGTGTTGTTTTACAAGGCATCATATCTTTCACACCACAGTTCCTGTAAAACACTCCCTGGGTAATGGTAGAGACCGCGGGCAGAAGTCCAAGATGTCACACCTCTTACAAACACAGTGATTCTTTACAGCTTTTAAAATAGTAAAGGGCATAAGAATGAATAAAGAGAAGCTGTGTATGTTTGTATGTCGAGAGTTGAAACAAGGTTTACTCACTTTTTCAACCAATCAGCAATGTCTTTAGAGGTGGCTCCATAATTCTCATAGTGATGCAAGAATTTCCCCTTCCTTTTTGTAAAAAGAACAAAATGATTAATCATAAACTGGCTAATAAAATCCAAAGCAACACAAATAATTTCATCATGAACAAACAAAACATTTTCACCAATATAAGATGGACAAAATTTTAGAGAAAAAAAAAAGTTTGTAAAATAGGTTGGAGCCATGGCCTAGTGATTAGTGCACATGCTCTCGCAACAAAGCAAGAGATGTGGGATCGATTCTGGCCCGCGTTCCTATCACGATCCCATTATTTCCTGTCCTCTCTCTACTCTCTGTATAAAAACATGGCCAAAAGATGGTAAAACAGAAACAGAAGGTTTGTTTAAAACTATTAGTATTGATTTTTACAAAAACATACTTCAAATCTTGCCTTCTTTCAGAAAGGACATCCTAAACGGGTGAAGTCAATATATATTAGTGCTTATTTTTGTCAACATAAATTGCACTAGACAGCTTAGGATATTTGTACCCGCACAACAAAGATCCAAGGCATTCAAGACTGCTGCTTGCTTCTTGCTGTCCAAGATAAACATTTTAAATGAGCATTTGACTCAAAGCTAATTAAGCCATTTGGCCCAGGGCTCTTAGCATAATCAAAGACTTCAGCTAGCAGCCTTTGTGCCCTTACTAATCCATACAACCACAAGCAGACGAGATCACGAATGTATACAGCAGCATGCGGAAGAAAGCTTCATGCATCGGAAACTCAAGTTTTATCTGCCATCATCTGCTCCTGTTCCGTGACTGAAAATAATCTGCAGCAAGTGGGAGCTTAGCCGAGATGCTGGCAATGGACTGTCATTTGTAACTGTCACTAATCAGTTCAAATCCAAAAGCACTGTGGCAACCTAAACAAAGAAATATAATAATAAAGTGGAAATCCCATGTCCATCAAACAGAATTATCACTTTAGTGTCAGGCAAAATCTAGATTTTTTTAGTTTTAGTCTCAAGCGAGTTTCAAATGGTAAGGGACCTCAAGTTTAAAACAAAATAAAATTTTCATTACATCTAAAGAATTATGCTGTCTTTGATCTTTGAATAGTGAAATATTAATTGATTCAAAAGAGCAGTGCTGAGGTGGGGAGGTGTGGTGTAGTCGTGTAAAGATCTGGCCTTGGGCGGAGGGCCATGTTTAATTAACCTTTTAGTAATTAAAACAGCTGTGAAATGAAGGAGCACCAAACAGAAGCTAAATGCACCTAACTGCTGCCACAAGTCTATATATACAGGGAGAATGTTCTGGACAAATTGCACCATGCAGAGAATACACATTAAAATTCTCTGATTCATTTAATATCATAAATCATGCCTTTTGCTGGGGCTATTAGTTCTAGCATGCTACATATAAAAAGCTGCCCCAAAACTGTCTCAGAAATGAATTAATTTGAACCCTTTTAATATGCAAATATTATTTTGTGGAAGAAACGAGTACTTTTTCAAATAATGCAAATCAATTCTCTACCTGCAATGCTACATAGTGCAGTGGTCAAGAACATGCTGTGCTCAAAGTTCAAATTATTTCAACAAATATTTACTAGAAGTAACATTTTATGTATTTGAATCTTTGAAAGCCTTTAAATAGAATTCTTGGACTTTCACAATTTTTTCTTGATCTATTATTTAACAGTACTTTTGTCAGTAATAAGACTGAATAAGTAAAAACCCCTGATGTAGTACATTTAAAAGTAACACTCCACAAAACTAGTGTTCACTAAGGTGCATTTTCTTATGCTGACATTTCATGTACTTGGGCTTTTGAGGGAAAAAAAAGGATTGGTGAATGCTTCTAGGAAAAGCTCTTACGTCTCAAAAAAATCTTCAGCCCTTAAGTGGACTGTAGAAGTAGGGTACAATGGGGCTAAAGGCCCACCTTAAGAAAAATAGTGCTATTCACTGCACCTAAAATGTATAATTGCCAAAAAAAATATATATACGTCGTATTGAACATTAATGGAGCAACAGATTGTTTGAGAAAATAAATCATTCAAGTTGTTTATTTTGTTTAAAAATCTTAAAATGTAAAAATAAATGTATGAGGTGGCAAGGGGGGCCTTTTACCCCACACACGGGGTAAAAGGCCCACGGTATTGACACAAATACTTCAGCTAAAATAATGTTTTGTTTAATAATGTCTAAGTTAACACTTGTTAAAAACAATCACTTTAGCAAAGTTTGTATTGCTTTCTGCTTAATCTGAAAAAAATGATAAAAAATGTGTTCAATAAATATAGGCCTACTGTCATTAAAATATGCTAATATAAAAAAAATATTTTAAAATACAGAAATAAAATCATTTTAATAAGTATAGATTCTGAAAGTATTGAAGGAGATCCAATAATAATTGAAAATATATTTACAGTAGTAACAACAAATTATATTTTATTATATGATATGATTAATATCATGTTTTTAAATATGATGTTTCATTCTAAACATGGTGATTATTTCTAATATGGACACATACATAATATATATGATATTTATAACAACATAATATATGATAGGCTATTTACCATCTGAATCTAACCATGTCATGTGAACAAATGGAAACGTCAGCGATCTATTAATTATCATGTTAATTACTGTGCGCCTTTAGCCCCAACAGCAGGGACGCTTTTTACCCCAAATACATACTTTTACATATTCTTTCGTTATTTAAAAACTGTTGCTTTAATTATCTTAAACAAAACTCATGAAAATCATGAAGACGACCTTTGTCTCAAAATATATGCATTAATTTTAGCGATTCTCATTTGCTACTTAAATCTACAACATTTTAAAAAACATAAAATATTAAATCAAGTAAGCACAGAATCAACTTTGCACTCCTGCGCGCGATCGCGTCAAAGATCAGACAAATAAACACGTGCATGTTGAAAAGCGAATGTTTTGCAAAGTGCTACGCCACGTTTTTGTGCCATCTAGTGGTTTAGATGAAAATAATATCAAAGGCGCCTTTTACCCCGGGGCGCCTTTAGCCCCATTGTACCCTACCATTCTGATCCTTCTTTCCTAGTTTTCTTCTAATTAAATGAATGTACAACGCTATAACACAATAAATTTCCTTCCTATTTTGTGGCACAAAATAATTTACTTGGCAACACTGGTATAGATATACCCTGTAACATCAAAACGGCTTTAATATCAAATCAGATTTAAAGCTTAGCAAGTTAGACCATTTAATTTCTTTGTGCATTCGAGTCAAAAATCAAGACAAACTTACTCAAAGTAGCAGAAGGTTGGGTAGCCCTTGACGCTGAACTCCTGTTTGAGCCCGTCAAACTCTGCCGGGTGCACGTTCATCCCAGCCAACACCTACACAAAAGCAATGAGTTAGACTTGAAACAAACAATCCCTGTCTAGCACCTCAAATACAGGAAAATGAAGATGAATGGCCACATCAGAGAGTAAACAGAAAGCTTGTCGATACAGATGGCTTGCAGCGAAGTGGCACAAGGTAAATATCCATCTCTCTCATGACATTGCAAGGTTTGACCTGACATGCTAATCGCCCCCCGAAAGCAATTTCAACTCACTTTGGTTTCGGAGGAAATCTACTTTTAGTGACTACAGCCTCAGTTTACTTTGTCTTTGGACACATCAAAACATGAGGGAACGTCATCCATTTTTATAGTGTGTCACATTGCTAAGTTGAAAAAAATATAGCTTGTGCCGTTAATTCAAACAAACTGCACCGTTATGACAGTCTATGCTTGATGATACATTCCAAAATAAATTTATATTATCCTAGAGTAAGTCACAAATCGTCTCCGGTGGCCCGTACGCATCCGTCAGGCCAATGAAAAATATGCAGACAAACTCTGCTGACCAGCGATTACCTCCCAAATCCATCAATGCTCCTGCAGTGCTATCAGCTTCTCACCACACATACGTGAAAACTCAGAAACACAGGAGGCAGCAAATCTACACGTCGCGTCCATAACAGCAAGCAACCCATTCGTTATGCAAATCTTCAAAAAAGCAACTTATTTACTAGTGCTCACTAATCAGTCTGCGGTTACAGAAAAAAATACTGCTTAAATATCCCTCCATATGAAAAGAACAATAAATGACAGTAAATACTTTACAGTAAGGTTCAATTCATTAACATGACTTAAAGAATTAGCTGTCATAAACAAAGAATGAACATTTTTACAGTGTTTATTGATGTTTGTTGTTGTTAAAAATACTATAATTACAGTATGTACAAGTTGAAATGGTAAACGTTTATTAAGTTGGCTTGAGAAAGCCAACTTACTGAAATCCTATTTAAACTTATTCTTTTTCTGAGACTAAAATTTCTAAATGCTACTCCTCCTAGAGCTTTAACTACAGACTCCAAACTCAGCCCAGATCTTCAAACTGATCTGACTCGAGTTGCTATATCTTTTCTGGCTGATCGGACTACAGTTTTCATAAAAATGAAGATTAAAAATCATAAAAATCCCATAGACTTACATTGACGGAATGTTCAAAATTCAAATCTAAACACACTGAAGCCCATTAGACTCAATCAGACTTCCTGTACTATTTCTAACCCATTCAAACTCATTCAAACTCATCTAATATTTCCCATCTATCTATCCATCCATCCATCCATCCATCCATCCATCCATCCATCCATCCGTCTATCCATCCATCTATCCATCTATCCATCTACACTATAGCAACTATCCAAACCAACCTAGCAACCACCCTGAGTACCCTAGCAACCGCATAGCAACACCATAGCAACCACTCAGAGTACCCTAGCAACCGCATAGCAACCACTCAGAGTACCTTAGCAACCGCATAGCCACACCTTAGTAACCACCCTGGGTACCTTAGCAACCGCATAGCAACACCTTAGCAACCACCCCGGGTACCCTAGCAACCGCATAGCAAGATTTTAACAAACACCCCAGGTACCCAAGCAAACGCATAGCAAGATTTTAACAAACACCCCAGGTACCCAAGCAACCGCATAGCAACACCTTAGCAACCACCCCGGGTACCCTAGCAACCGCATAGCAACACCTTAGCAACAACTTTGGGTACCTTAGCAACCGCATAGCAACACCTTAGCAACCACCCCGGGTACCCTAGCAACCGCATAGCAAGATTTTAACAAACACCCCAGGTACCCAAGCAAACGCATAGCAAGATTTTAACAAACACCCCAGGTACCCAAGCAACCGCATAGCAACACCTTAGCAACCACCCCGGGTACCCTAGCAACCGCATAGCAACACCTTAGCAACAACTTTGGGTACCTTAGCAACCGCATAGCAACACCTTAGCAACAAGCTTGGGTACCTTAGCAACTGCATATCAACACCCTAGCAACCACCCGGGTAACCTAGCAACTGCATAGCAACACCCTAGCAACCACCCAGTGTACCCTAGCAACTGCATAGCAACACTCTAGCAACCATCCCAGGCACACTAGCAACCACTCTGCGGTTCTTAGCATCTATCTATCTATCTATCTATCTATCTGTCTATCTGTCTATCTGTCTATCTGTCTGTCTGTCTGTCTGTCTGTCTGTCTGTCTGTCTGTCTGTCTGTCTGTCTGTCTGTCTGTCTATCTATCTTGAAGCTTTTAAAACTACTTTAAACTTCAAACTATTTCAGACTGAAAACCGTCAAACTTAAAACTTTCTGGTCCGGCTTTCTCAAGCCAACTTAAAGTTTGTCTCGACAAACTTTTTTATCTAGTTACACACTATTGTTCAGTTTTATTTTTTTCAAAGAAATTAATTGTTTTATTTAGAAAGGACACATTAAATTGATAAAGATCTTTTGTTCTTTTCAACCTTCTATTCATCAATAAAAAAATAACCTGTTAAAAAGTCCTGAAAAAAATTTATCAAGCAACACAACGATAAGAAATATTTCTTAAGCACCAAATAAACATATTCAAATGATTTCTGAAGGACTATGTGACACTGAAGACTGAAGTAATGGATGCTGACAATTCAGGTATCACAAGTATCAAATACATTTTTATATATACATATATACACACATATATATATAAAAAGAAGAGTTATTTTAGATTTTAATAATATTTCACAATACTAATAGATGTGTAATCATATAGTAAATGCAGACTTTATTAGATTTTTTACAAACATTAAAGCAATCTTATTGACCACAATCACTAGTGCATGTATAAATCAACAATAAAGTAGATTAATAATGTAAAAGCATTGATCATTGTTAGGTTATGATACCTAATACTTTAAGTAATGTTAACACATTTAAACATATTGTAAAGTATTTTTTAGTTTACCAGTAGATAAAAGGAACAAAAGAACCTTTCCATGGTTTCCTCTGCACAATACTAAGCAATGTTCTCTTGACTTACACAAGCTTCCATGTAGAAAACACGTCCGCTTTGACATTTACAGCAGGGTCGTCTTAAAAAAATTTCAATTTCAATTTGGACAATTTTAGTTTGAATGAAAGTTCAAGCGTCTATGTTTGTGCTTCTGAGAACATTCTAAGATGAGAGACGGGGAAAAAGACGGAGGGGGAGATAAAAAAAAAAAAAAAAAGGACTGAGAGAGAAAAATGTGTGGTGAGGTATACTGTGGGTCTCCCAGCAGTGCGCAAAGATATTGAGCTGAGCTGGTATATAATCCATACTTCACCATAGAATTCAACAGTAGGAAGTATATCCTATAACTATACTATGAAATCAGCAGAAGGGCTTTTAAGCAAAATTGCTTCTTCCTCTAATGAGGGGGAACTAAACGTTCTGTCAAAAAGGGACATCAATGGTTTCGCAAAAACATCCCACCTGTTAGGTAATTCAACAACTGAATCAGAAAAATGTTTTAAAATACAGTCTAGCAGGAAAAAAGGATACGGAGGAATCAATAGGCCATGATTCTGACATGCTAGTAGTGTACTTACATATTTCCCTTTTGTCTCAGTTGCTGCTTGCTGGAAAATGGGCTGCATCCTTTTACATACGCCACACCCTACATGTAGAAGAGATTTTACAGTTAAAGATGCATTAGTGAAAAAAGGTCCAGAGCCTATTGCCACAAATGTAGAATGTATAAATCACAGTTCACACAGATGTCTCTTTCAAAACCAAGCAGCTTTCTGTAGGTAAATGTGGTGAAACAAAGTGACCAAAGTGGAGCATTGCAAAATCTGTGTGAGAATCTTTCATCCTTACAAGAAATTCATGGTCGCACACATTCCTATTGAAATGACTAGATTTCACATGCAAAAAAATTGTAAAACAATGATAAATATGATCACACCATGTTTTTGCACAGAAAGGCTGCATAATATTACTCAATATAACTATTATGATACCATGTTCATAGAGTAAATACACCAGAGTTTAATACTTACATTACCATTCAAAAGTTTGGGGTTGAAGATATTTTAATGTTCTTTTTATTGTATCAAAATTACAGTAAAAACTGTAAAATCGCTGTTTGTTTTAAATGTAATATATTTTCAAATTTAATTTATTCCTGTGATGGCAAAGCTGAATTGTCAGCAGTCTTCAGTGTTACACGATCCTTCAGAAATCATTCAAAAGTGCTGATTTGGTGCTCAGAAACATTTCTCATGTTAAAACAGTGTTGCTGAATAAAACATATACATACACACACATATATATATATATATATAACTGATACCAAACTTTTAAAGATAGTGTAAGTTTAAGTATTTTATCAAATGTGAAGAGGTAATAATGATAGTCTTATTAACCCTAAGAGTTGGTACTGCCCCGAGGTTCTCCACATTTGTCAGTCTAAATATGATTTTGACTGATTCTTCATCTTCAAGACTTAGTATTGCAGTAATGAGCTTTTGGGTTCCTCTGAGCACTACACGAGGAATTAAGATGAATGAGAAAAGTCTTTGGAAGTTAAACTCTTGTTTAAGTCACACTGACAAATGCTGGGCATCTTAACATCTCGACTGCATTCACAAACTTGATTCAGAAACACACAATTCACAGGATTTGTTTTGCTTCAACATGGCACTTCTTGCATGATTGCACACAGTTTGCACCATATGAAGTGTCTAGTAGTGGATGATTACAGACAGAGGTGACTCACATGGGGCGTAAAACATCATGAGGACGGGCCGCTCCTCTCTTTTCAGCAGCTTACGGAAGTCCTGCAAACCAAACAGCATAAATTGAGTTTGTCAAACACTCTGGGCTGAGTGGCTAAATTTGAGAAGAATTTTAAGTGATCACAGTAAAACCAACAAACAAGGGCAGAGATTTCCTGGCCACTTTTGTTAACATGATATATTGCTTCATTACTTCATCACAAACCAGCACAGTGCTAGTAATCAACTCTCTAAACCACAGAAACAAAAAGAAATGTTTTTGTTTAAATAAATGTCAATGTTTAATGAGCTCTTCAAAGATGTTTCAAAGCCTTCATTATTAAAAGTGTAGCTGTTGGCCATCATCTGCTTCGGTGACCGGGAGGGGCCGTCTTCGGTTTAGTTTTGTTGTGGCCACGACATATTAAGTCGTCTGATCGTTTTGTCGAGGTAACAACATCCTTATGTCGTGGCCTCGAGATGTTATGTTGAGGGAACAACATATTTTTCTTGTGGCCACGAGTTTAATGCGTAAACAAACCTACGTGACCATAGCAACCCGGTATTATCAGAGATGGATAAAATATTTTTATTAACATTAAACATTTCATTTAATATTTGTATATTATTATTATTATTATTATTAGGTTATATTAACTTGTTAGGGCTATATTTTTATATTTATTTCATAAATATAATATATTATTATTTCCCCTTTCAATATGTGTATCGCTTTACCTAATTAACATTCTGTATAATTATGCTATTTGCTACCATATATTTTGCAAATACTGTAAACGCCTGACAATTATGCCAATACTTTATGATTGTAGGCTATTTATGCCAGTGCGTGATGATCAATGAGCATGTTGTGTTTTCATTTTCAAATGAAACCACGTGAATGATTCATTCCTCAATGAAACACTAGGCAGTAGGCTGTAATATTAATAATTATTAATTTGCAGGAAAAAAAGAAATATACACTGAACAAAATTATAAACGCAACACTTTTGTTTTTGCCCCCATTTTTCATGAGCTGAGCTCAAAGATCTAAGACCTTTTCTATGTACACAAAAGGCCTATTTCTCTCAAATATTGTTCACAAATCTGTCTAAATCTGTGTTAGTGAGCACTTCTCCTTTGCAGAGAGAATCCATCCACCTCACAGGTGTGGCATATCAAGATGCTGATTAGACAGCATGATTATTGCACAGTTGTGCCTTAGGCTGGCCACAATAAAAGGCCAATGATGTTTCACTCTAAAATGTGCAGTTTTATCACACAGCAAAATACCACAGATGTCGCAAGTTTTGAGGGAGCGTGCAATTGGCATGCTGACTGCAGGAATGTCCACCAGAGCTGTTGCCCGTGAACTGAATGTTCATTTCTCTACCATAAGCCGTCTCCAAAGGCAATTCAGAGAATTTGGCAGTACATCCAATCAGTCTCACAACCGCAGACCACGTGTAACCACACCAGTCCAGGACCTCCACATCCAGCATCTTCACCTCCAAGATCGTCTGAGACCAGCCACCCGGAGAGCTGCTGCAACAATCGGTTTGCATAACCAAAGAATTTCTGCACAAACTGGCAGAAACCGTCTCAGGGAAGCTCATCTGCATGCTCATCGTCCTCATCGGGGTCTCGACCTGACTGCTGTTTGTCGTCGTAACCGACTTGAGTGGGCAAATGCTCACATTCGATGGCATCTGGCACTTTGGAGAGGTGTTCTCTTCACGGATGAACCCCGGTTTTCACTGTACAGGGCAGATGGCAGACAGTGTGTATGACGTCGTGTGGGTGAGCGGTTTGCTGATGTCAACGTTGTGGATCAAGTGGCCCATGGTGGTGGTGGGGGTTATGGTATGGGCAGGCGTATGTTATGGACAACGAACACAAGTGCATTTTATTGATGGCATTTGAATGCACAGAGATACCGTGACGAGATCCTGTGGCCCATTGTTGTGCCATTCATCCACGACCATCACCTCATGTTGCAGCATGATAATGCACGGCCCCATGTTGCAAGGATCTGTACACAATTCCTGGAAGCTGAAAACATCCCAGTTCTTGCATGGCCAGCATACTCACCGGACATGTCACCCATTGAGCATGTTTGGGATGCTCTGGATCGGCGTATACGACAGCGTGTTCCAGGTCCTGCCAATATCCAGCAACTTCGCACAGAGGGGTGGACAACCTGATCAACTCTATGTAAAGGAGATCTATGCACTGCGTGAGGAAAATGGTGGTCACACCTGATACTTACTGGACCCACCGGACCCCCCCAATACAGTAAAACTGCATTTTAGAGTGGCCTTTTATTGTCGCCAGCCTAAGGCACACCTATGCAATAATCATGCTGTCTAATCAGCATCTTGATATGCCACACCTCTGAGGTGGATGGATTATCTCGGCAAAGGAGAAGTGCTCACTAACACAGATTTAGGCAGATTTGTGAAATATATTTGAGAGAAATAGACCTTTTGTGTACATAGAAAAAGTCTTAGATCTTTGAGTTCAGCTCATGAAATATGGGGGCAAAAACAAAAGCGCTGCGTTTATAATTTAGTTCAGTGTATGTTAAATTCAACCTTTAAACTGCATTTCCAATAGGCTATAAATTCCAGTCAGTATAATCAAAGCTTTATCGGCATGTCAAGCATTTACAGTAGACTTATTTACAAAACTAGTCAGAATGTTATGTAAAGAGATTGAAATGAAGGGAAAAAACAAATATAAAAATATAATAATAGACTAATAATAATAATGATGATGATGATAATAATAATATACAAATATTACGGAAAAAGACAATCAGTTAATGGACTCACACAGCTAGTAAGAATGTGGGATGGATAAAAATGTTTTCTTGTAGGTCTATTTTAGTTTATGTACTTTATGTAACATTTAGCCTATTCGTGATAAACTTCATTTGAATGCTGTTTACATCGCGTGCAATTGCCTACAGTCAATATAATAATGTAATTATGTAATAATTTCTATAATAATTTCTTAATTCAAAATAAAATAATGAATCCATCTCTGATAATCCCGGGTTGCTATGGTCACGTAGGTTTGTTTACACATTAAACTCGTAGCCACGAGAAAAATGTCGTTCCCTCAACATAAGAAGTCGTGGCCACGAGAAATGGATGTTGTTCGCTCAACATAACATCTCGAGGCCACGACATAAGTATGTCGTTACTTCGACAAAATGATCTTGTGGCCACGACATAATATCACGTTCCCACGAGTTAATATGTCGTGGCCATGACAAAACTAAGTGAACCTGAAGACGGCCCCTCCCGGTCACCGTAATCTGCAGTGTGTGCTTTCTGTTTTGAGAAGAGGCTATTGCTGAACATATTCTTGACTCAATTTATTTTAAAGTACACAATTTATTTCAATGTCAAGTATTTCATTAACAATGAATGTGCAGCCAGCCATAGTTTGACTTTCCTGGAAAAAAAAACTCTGTTTATCACTACTGGGATACAGATGTCATGAAAATGTGATAAAAATTGGATTTTAGGATGAGATATTACAACATCCTGAATCTGTCTTCAGATTTAACTTTTATCTTTTTCACATACCCAAATGGTCCAAAACTATAAGGCTAGGGCATTTAAGACCACATTTGATTCTGGACACCCAGTCCAGCTGCCAGATTTAGCCTCTAGAGAGTCAGAAGAATAGACAGGTTCTTCTATTGCATATTGTTCAGCAACAAGCCTTTTGTTCTGTGTGAAGTTCCCACACCTGATAAATACTCTGCAGAAAACCGATCTTCACTGCAGTGAGCTTTAGAGAGCGATACTTACCTTCTCTGACTCAATGTGAACAACATCTTTAGCCTCAGGGTTCTCCTCCCACAGGGGGGCACCTGCAGGGTCTTTCAGGAATGCCACCATGGACTAAAAGAGGTGAGAGAATAGATAGAAACTTTGAAAAGAGACCATTAGAGAATCATCTTTCACTGTCAAAAAATGGTCAACTCACTGTATGCATTTCATTTTAAAAGTTAATCACTGTGAGATCAGAGGTAAGTATCAAATACCATTCAAAAGTTTGGGTTCGGTAAATCTTTTTTACACTTTTTAATGAAGTCTCTTATGCTTATACGGTACAATAAATACAGCAAGACATTTATATTGTAAAAGATTATTTAAAAATATGCTCCAGTCTTTAGTGTCACAAGATCCTTTAGAAAGTATTCTAATATGCTGATTTGGGGCTCAAGAAACATTTATTATTATAATCAATGTTAAAAACTATTTTGCTGCTTAATATTTTTGTTGAAACTGCGATACATTTTTGGAAAGTGGGAAAGTCATTCAAAAGAACAGCATTTATTTGAATACGATTTATAATAGTTGTTACTGTAACTTTTGATCAGTTAAAATAATCCTAAATAAAAGTATTGCTTTCTTTCAAATTTTTGTGGTTCTGACCACAAACTTTCAAACAGTAGTGCAAGTAAACACGCTACTAAAATAATAATAAAAACAACAACGCAAATATTTCTACAATACAGTCAGTTCTGTATCCAAACTTTTATCCAAAAGTGTGATCTAACTTAAATATAAAAAAAGTGCAGAGATTGATCACCAATGAAAACCGTTCCTCTCTTGTGCAATTACTCTAATTTATCTCCTAATCTATGCACGCAAGACATTAGGAAATAAGCACTCTCTTGACATGAAGCGCTCAAAGTACGGCTTTACTGCTGTACCAAGGGAAAATGAAGAGCAATATGTGGTACTTAACAGCAGGTGCATTTAATAAGAGCTCTCCATTCTTTCCACACCAGTGGCGCCAGCGAACATGTCCCATCACTGTCTCATCATCCAGCATAGCTCAGCTCATTCATTTTTAACATATTCACATTAGAGCTCTCCTCATTCCAGAGTCATTCATCAATGCCTTGTCACATTCGGTCATAATTGAGCCGAAAGGCGTGTGGAGAATGAGATAGGTGAGAGAAACCAATGGGGGACAAATTTGATTCGTCTACTTATGAACCAAGGGCTTCTGGCTCTAGTGCTTGAGGCTGAGTACTGTGAAATAGCAGCAATGGGAAAACTGTGGACATCGAGCGAGTAAATAGCAACAAAGAGTGAATCATCCACTAACAGATGACAGAGTACGTATCCGAAAAGGCACTGACGCTATTTAGTGAAAATGCAGATTGTCAATCCATATGTCTAACAAAGAAATATTGATGAACAGGGTTCTGAAAGAAGCTTCAAAATGGCTGTAATTTGTGTCAGATGACTTCATCAAAATGCAATTTTCTGAGAAATTACCTTAAATGTGGCTGGTCTGTTATATTCTGTGTGGAAGGTCCCATCCCTAAAAGTAACACAAAACTTAAAGATGAATTGCCGTGCTCGTGCTTCTCAGTAATAGTAAATTATAAGACCTCCAACTACCATTGTTACAGTACATGAATCTGAGAAAATGAAGACTATTCTTACTTGTAATGCAAGACCTCGACTCCATTGGTTTTCGAGCTGGGGTCTACCTTGACTTTTTTACAGAGTTTGCGTCCTTCTGAATCCCTGTGGAGAGGAACCGACAGAAAAAAAAAACATGAATATTCAATCACTTAACAGAATCACATTCAGTAAATAATGCAAATAAAACAGTTATGAAATCATACAAAGTTCCAGTTGTAATAATTGATTATTATGTTATGATATGTATTAAAAACTATTAGCAGTAACAATAACAGTTACAATACAAACATTTCTGGGATTTTCTTTCATTTTACTTTCTTACAATGTTTAACTTTGTTAGCAAACTCTGAAGGACCTATGAATGGTGCACAACCCTGGTAAAAATGCAAGGAAAACAAAAGTTTAAAGCAGCCATGTTCGGTCAAGTGTCTGCAAGCACAATCAATTAACTTCATACTTTTTGTGCAAACTCAGAAGCAAAAGCGGACATTAAGTCATAGCGAATTATGCTCAACAAATATTATAATCACATTATTCTATTATAACACAAGTCCTCAAAGGACATTTGTCATGCAAATTGATGCAGCCAAAAAGTGAAGTGATACAATTAATGTCTCAAGACATTAAATAAATTGCTGTAGCAGCAATACGAGACCGCTCATGGGAAGCGACAGATGACCATAGCAATAAGCTAATGTAAGGGCCACTTCTAAGTTTTGGCAAACCCTGTCATTCTTCTCTTCTTGAAGGACAAGACATTCAGCTGCTACAGTGTATTATTAATAAACTCTGCTTGCTTTAATTCGGAGCCACAGGTCTCTAGATAAGAAGAGTTAAGTGTTTTTTCCCCCCGTCCCACTCCGCTTTAGCAATTCCTTGCAGCAGAATCGCATGCTTCAAAACGTCCTGCACATTAAATGGATTTTGTACAAGTATAGTGCCTTGTGAAAGTATTCATACCTCTTAATTTTTTTCACGTTTTATGTTGCTGCCTTATGTTAAACTGCTTTAAATGATTTTTTCCACATCAATCTACACTCATACACTATAATGGTAAAGCAAAAAAAAAAAAAAGCAAAAAAGTATTTTAACATCTTTGCAAATTTATTAAAAATTAAAAACGTAAATGATTACATTGCATAAGTACTCATACCCTTATCTGGGACAGTTGGAATTTAGCTCAGGAGCATTCATATTGCTTGTAGGTATTACTGAGTGAAGGTAACCTGTGGTAATTTAATGAGTAGAATTTGGAAAGGCACTCACGTCTTAATAAAAGGTCCAACAGCTGATAATGCATATCAGAGCAAAAACCAAGCCCTGGGGTCAAAAGAACAGTCTGTAGAGCTCAGAAACAGGTTTGCGTCAAGCCACACATCTGGGGAAGAGTTCAGTAAAAAATTCTGCTTCATTGAATGGTCACAGAAGCATGTAGTCTCTGTAAGAAGTTTGAAGCAACCAGGATTCTTCTTAGAACTGGCCTCCTGGCCAAACTGAGCAATTGATGGAGAAGGGCTTTGGTTAGAGTGGTGACGAAGAACCTGATGGTCACTCTAGTTGAGCTCCATGATCATATGTAGAGATAGGAGAAATCTGCAGAAGGACAAACATCACTGCTACACTCCACCGATCTGGGCTTTATGTCGGTGTGGCCAAACTCAATCCTCTCCTCAGTGAAGACAAAAGAAAACACTTGGAATTTACAAAAAAGCACTTAAAGGACCCTCAGACACTGAGAAACAAGATTCTCTGGTCTGATGAACCTCCATTCTAAGCACCATGTTTGAAGGGAACCAGCTCTGCTCATCACCTGCAGAGTGCCATCCCAAAAGTAAAGTGTGCAGGTTTTTCAGCAGCAGGGACTGAGGGACTCATCAGAATAGAAGAAAAGCTCAATGCACCAAAATATTGAGATAGCCTTAATGAAAACCCAGTCCAGAGCATTCAGAACCTCAGACTAGGCAGAGGGTTTACCTTCCAATAGGACAGTGACCCTAAGCACACAGCAAGAGTGGCTTATACACAACGCTGTAAATGTCTTTGAGTGGCCCAGCCACAGCCTGAACTTGAACCCAATCAGATATTTCTGGAGAAACCTGAAAATGTGTGTCTGCCCCCATCCAACCTGAAAGAGCTTGATAGGTGAGATGACAAATGGCAGATAATTGCCAAATGTTGATGGGCTAAGCTTGTCGCATCAAACAAAAAAAAGACTTGAGGCTGTAAAGTTACTTCAGCTAAATATTTAGTTAAGGGTATGAATACTTATGCAAGGTACTTATTTGAGTTTATTTTTAATAAATTTACGAAGTTGTGACAATTCTGTTTTTGCTTTGTCAATATGGTGTATGGAGTGTAGATTGATGTGGGGGAAAAAAGTAATTTAAAGCAGTTTAACATAAAGCACTGTATGTGGTACTTGTGATAGGCATTGTGTAGATAGGGCACATTCCACAATGCGCTACACTTTGAATACCAAGACTCTTTTAAAGTATTAATTCCATGCGTTTTAATGTTTTATTTGATATGTTCATTTTATGTTAAATAATAGTTTATGTAGTGTGAAAAGTAGCTATAACTAAACATCATACACTCTCAGAAATAAAGTTACAAAAGCTGTCACTGGGGCGGTACCTTTTTAAAAGGTAATATGGACCCTTTAGGTACAAAGATGTGTCTTTTGAAAAGGTACCACCCCAGTGACAGCTTTTGTACCATTGTTTTTCCATGAGTGTACAGTATGTCTTTATCTCAAGAAGTAAAATCATTATGACTCTTTCTACATGATGAGAAGTAAACAATTTCAGTCCATTTTCGCAATTTTTATGCAAACTGCACTGCAGACCGAATTCATCATGCTCAGCCATTAAACCCTGTTACTCTTGTTATTGTAAGAAATTTATGGGAAATAAAAATAACAAATACACATTTTTTTGATGGTTAAAAAACTACTTTCACGGGCCAGCTGCTGAAAAAACAAATAAAACCTTCATTTTTAGTGGATTTCTGGCCCTGTTTTGTATCCTATTTATGGGAAAGTGCCACAGAGGGATTCAAAAATCACTGCTATCTAAATTCACTGCACAAAAAATTAATGCTCCAGTTCCAGACAAATTCATCTTTGTCATACAGCCAATAACAAAAAATAAAAACAGCAACAAAGCACTCCATCTTCACACTTGCACCTCAACAGATCCTGAGAACAGAACAGACACACAATTACCTGGTCCCACTGTCACCGCATATACGCCCACACCCTCCCAAAGAGATCCAGATCTCTCCATTGTAAAGACTCCCCTTCCCTTGAGCGATAATGAGCATGGAAATGTATTACATAAGGACAAATAGGAGCAGAAAGGACTCAGCAGCGATCTAAAGCCCCATGCTAATGGAAATTCAAAGAGACTGAATTCAATTATGCTTCTGACAGCATCCGCCCCCAACCGGCTCCATTCCTTAAAGGTAGATGAGACGCCATCGTTAGCGTTACGCATTTCCCACATAACGCCTATGTGGGAGGACTGAGAGAGGTGCGGTGGAGATCAGAGCTCAGTCTGTCAGGTGGGAAACTCAATTAGAAATGCTATGTGTGGAACGAGCTGACTCTGGATCACAGATGGCAAAGAGCACACATGCGTAGATATGCCCCTTCATACCCTACCCAGCCCTACGACCCTGTTCGGGCCACCAAAATAATTGGTCGTCCTTTTCAAACACTATAAGCTGTTCTAAAGCATGAGAGTCATGGGTCAAGTCAATAGGTTTTGCTTGTGGGGGGTTTGAAAGGGATATCCATGGGTCAAAATTGCTAAAAGTGGTTAGTGTATGAGATTGCTGGCTTCGAACAAGTCGAGTGGACAAATTGGGAAGCTGAAACCAAGTAAAGTTTGAAAAAGTAGCTTTATTTGAACAAGCTTTCATTAAAAATCCAGATGGATTGTTCAGATTCCAGAATTATTTCATTTCCATTTTCTTCATACCGATCCTTGCTCTGTCCATGACCTACTTCCTTAATGGGATCCCCCAGTGGACTGCAGTTGGCCATCTCTCAGGTCCCTGTCATCTGTAGAAAACATGTGGGCGTATCTCTGCTTTGCTCTACCACACTGCTGCCTGTGTGGAGTTACTTTTTTTAAACCCAGCTTTATAAGTTCTTCACATAGGGGACCCAATGTACCCAAGCCAGTCTCAAGAAGGTGCTTTAAGGATTGGCTAGGCTTTTTCTGTGTATAGGTGCTAACAAGACACAGTTTTCAATGCCTGCAACATCCTACCAATTACCACCTAGCCATTATGAAATGATTCAGAGCCAAGCTTTGATTGCTAATCATTAGAAACATCAAAACAACGTTTGTGCTATCTCTTTCTCAAAGCAGAGGCAGACAGAAAATTCTGAGCTGTGACATGCATGAGCTGAAGAAGGATGTAATGGAACAAGATAATGCAAGGTAATCACCACAGACACTGATGCAGATACAACCTATATACATGAGCTATAATTGAGGCTTAGGAGATGATATTATGAAGAATCAAAAGGGTTTTTCACACTGCACTTAACCCTGGGTTAAACCCCACTTTCTTTAAAAAAAAAAAAAAAAAAAAGAGTTCAAGGTTCTACATAAACATACAGTTTGACCAGAAACTTCATCCGAAGTCCAAAAACACCATCTATAACCCTATTATCGTATTTATTGTGTCACACCTGGTAAAGACAGTATTAGAAATAAAGCAACACCAACAAGTTGATCAGGATATCAACTGCCTCAACTTTAATGGCAAAAAAGTAAACTATAAGAGTTAAATCGATTGGTACTCACCCACAATTTACCCAGGCGATGGTACCCTGACCTTTCACAGCCTGAGCCACATCAGACAGCAGCTTTAGATGAGCATCTCCAGACGAAGCTGAGGACACAAAAAACACATTTAGACAACTGTAGAGGAGACATGTTGTAGAAACCGCAACACCTTTAAATATCACAAGCTTGTATATGCCAGTGGTCTAACACTGTGTCCACAGCACCTGGTAGCCCGCATGGAGCCTCAATTAAAATTCTTAATTTCCCATCATTTCTTTTTATAACACATGAAATTACAGAAACCATTGGAACATTTTACCATTTTACATACCATTAAAATATGATTTTTAATAATTTTACAAGTATATTTTTGTGTTTATGTTTTTACTGGTGTTTACATGAAAGCCTTCATTCTGACTGTGCTATCAGTCAGATTAATAACGGATTATTTAACTGCATGTAAACAGATATTCTGAGCTAAAATATCTTCGCAGGGAAATATATGAATACATACAAAAATAAAAAATAAAAAGTCTACAAATGGCATGTGTTTACATAAAATATGATTAATTCAAAAGAAATTCAACACTTCATTCCATAAGCAGTTCAACATTTCTGGTAAAACAGGAGTACATAAGTGACAGTAAAGATGTAATTTTACAAAAGATTTACATTTCAAATAAACGTTATTTTGAACTTTCTGTTTATCAAATAATCCTGAAAAAAAAATCAGGCAAAAATGAATTAAAAAAAATCAATCAAAAAAATGTATCATGGTTTCCACAAGAATATTAAGCAGCACATCCATTTTCAACATTGATGATAGGAATTGTTTTATCATATCATCATATATATAATACAAATAATATATTAAAACATAAAAAAGGGTAATTTAGTCAATCAGTTTATCTGAGACTAAAGTCCCTTTATATGTACTACATACTACTATACAATACATACTACAATATTTGATGAGTACATGAATCCAGATGTCCATAAAATCTAGTTCCTTTACTTTGTTTGATTGGTGCAAACTCAAGGTCACAAAGAAATCTGGTCTGGAAATGAAACCCTATTGATTACATATAAATGTTTGTACAATTGCAAACCAACTGCAATGTTCACAATGTTTACTGGGTGATAAAAAAAGGTAGTAGAGCTAAAAGTATTGATCAAATATAACTGAATAAATGATAAAAATCCAAAAAGGTGAAGTGGATGTTGTTCTCTATTTTTAAAAGCATTTCTACCAGTAGTACTCGTGTTGATGATGAAAGCATTTGCCAACACACCTCGGTATAAAAGAACAGCACACAGTGTGAAAGTACTACGTGTGAAAAGACAGTGACAGTTTCACTACACCCCAGATTTACACGTTTGTGACAGTCTGGGATCATCTACTACACCAATGAACCCACAATCTGCTTTTCTTCCCATTAATCACATCGGTCAAGGTCAAAAGGACATCGATTTTGTGGTTCTGCCTTGTTTTTCAGTTCAAAATTGAAAGAACGAAGTTGAAACCATTACTGTTTTGAATGAGAAGTGCCTATGCACCACCTGATCTTGAATGCATTCCTGCAATCTAAAGGGACTATCACAGTTAGCAGGATGCATGTAATGGAAATGCTTCACAGGATGAGCAGCACTTGTCAGCCATCAATCAAACGCACTGTTCGATACACAGTCTAACCAAAGACCTCATGTGCTCGAAATAAGTTGTGAATTATGAAACAAATAAATCTTGCACAGCAAGACCTTGAGAGGCTCTTTCCAGTGCTTTGTGGGTGGGAGATTGTTTATGGACCGTTCATCCATACGGTACCCATACATGGCACATTTCCTGCTGGTTCAGCTAATAACACCCAGGAGTGATGCAAATGAATATGTCGTGTTAGGGGGTAGTTTTTTTTCCCAATAGCTGGGAGAGAGCGATGCATTATAGGGTGTTTAGGAGTTTAAAGTATTGAAGTTCTGTTCTTTATCTACTCCGTCTGTGGTAACAAGATTTATTTTCACATCTAATGATTGTAGTAAGTACAGAATACTCCATGTGTTCTGTACAAAAGGTCAAGTATCTAAAGGCGCCAACATGCTTTTGGAAATGAAAGCAAAGCTGACCTACCTATTGTGGCATGACAGGTCTGTTAGCATATAGCAGAATCATATCTTCTCAATGAATTTTCCCTTAGGGCTTGTAACACATACACTTCTAGCAATGCAAGCTTGATTTTATGCATCACGTTCCGAAATTTGTCAGGGTGCAAATCACAATGAATGTACACACTGCATAACCATAAAGTGTCTGCTTCTATGGCAAGTTTTCTCTTTCAAGTTAAATACCGTCGTGGTGGAACGACAGTTTGAAGAAAATCTTACTGAGCAAGTTAAAGTCAGCATGTTAACTAACACAGGGCTCAACAGTGAAAAAATTCTTGCTGGCCCAGTAATTATGATTACTTTTCCAGTCAACATTATCTCTGGCCCCATTTTATTTTTAGCAATGCACACTACCGTTAAACAGTTTGGGGTCAGTAAGATTTTTAAAATATATTTATATATATTTATTTATTTATTTGTTTTTTTAGATGTCTCTTATGCTTCATTAGTGCATTTATTTAAATACAGTAAAAAAAACATAAAAGGAAACATTTCTCATTATTATTATCGATGTTGAAGACAGATATGCTGCTTAATATATTTGTGGAAACCATGATACAATTTTTTCCAGGGCTCTTTGATGAATAGACAGTTTTATTAAAGACAAATGTTTTTCACATTTTTACAACATATTCTTTTGTAATATTATAAATGTCCATACTGTCAGTTTTGAATTTAATGCATCCTTGCAGAATATATATATATGTGTGTGTGTGTGTGAATTAATTTTTTCAAAATGTATTAATTTATTCAGTATTAATTACTTAAAAAACTGATCCCAAACTTTTAAAATGCATGTATTTATTCTAGTGTATTTATATAAAATTACATTAATTTCAAGTTTTTCCTTCAGAAAAATACTTTACAACTTTGTTTTTTATTTTTTTGTTAGTGTATTTTCTATAATATTGCTTTTTTTCTTTTCTTTTTTCTTCTACTTCACAAAATTCTTTCAAGAAAAATTACAGTTAATTTTCTTTTTGCAATAAAAGGGCAGTGGACCATCTTTACTGTTGATTGCTGTAGTAACCCGAGTAATAACACATTCAGTTAAATAGCACAGACTTTTTTATGTAATGTAAAAACATACCTTTTGACCTTAGGGATCACTAAAACACATTTATTGGCAGTTGAATACTAAGGCATCTTGGCGTTTTTTGGCTGCTAAAGCTGTAATACATTTAATGCATTTGAAAAACAAAAGTGGTGACTGACCTGACTTGGTATACAAGACAAGCACATTAGTTCTGGTCCTCAGAAGTTTCTTGAAATCCTTGTGATCATTGACTTTCTCTATGAGCGGAGACACCTTCGCTGCCTGCAGGGCGGATGACACCGCAACCTGAGGAGGTGAGACAGACAGAGATCATAATTTTTCACTGTCAAGGCCAAACACCACAGGCGATTCAAAACAATATCACCAACTGCACGCCAATATAATTGCGGCATGTGTGCAAAATGACGACAGTGTGTCAAACCATTATGAGGAGAAACGACAACAGCCATTACAAACAAAAGCCAGCATACCATAAAGCAGTTACAGCACATAAATATATCCATACAGGTACATCTAAAAAAATTGAATTTCGTGAAAAGGTCAATATTTTTGTCACTCATTTCAGAAAGTGAAACACACATATTAGATTCATTACACAGAGGGAAATATTTCAAGCCTTTATTTCTTGAAATTTTGATGGTTATGGCTTACCGATAATGAAAACCCAAAATTCAGTGTCTCAGAAAATTAGAATATTACATAAGATCAATAAAAAAAGGATATTTTAAACAGAAATGTCAGGCTTCTGAAAAGTATGTTCATTTCTATGCACTCAATACTTGGTTGGGCCTCCTTTTGCATGAATTATTGCATCAATGCGGCGTGGCATGGAGGCAATCAGCCTGTGGCACTGCTCAGGTGTAATGGAAGCCCAGGTTGCTTTGATAGCGGTCTTCAGGTCATCTGCATTGTTGGGTCTGGTGTCTCTCATCTTCCTCTTGACAATACTTCATAGATTCTCTATGGGGTTCAGGTCAGGCGAGTTTGCTGGCCAATCAAGCACAGTAACACCATGGTCATTGAACCAGCTTTTGGTACCTTTGGCAGTGTGGGCAGGTGCCAAGTCCTGCTGGAAAATGAAATCAGCATCTCCATAAAGCTTGTCAGCAGAAGGAAGCATGAAGTGCTCTAAAATTTCCTGGTAGATGGCTGCGTTGACTGTGGACTTCAGAAAACACAGTGGACCAACACCAGCAGATGACATGGCAGCCCAAATCATAACTGACTGTGGAAACTTCACACTGGACTTCAAGCAGCTTGGATTCGGTGCTTCTCCAGGCTTCCTCCAGACTCCAGACCTTGATTTCCAAATGAAATTCAAAACGTACTTTCATCTGAAAAGAGGACTTTGGACCACTGAGCAACAGTTATTTTTCTCCACAGCCCAGGTAAGATGCTTCTGACGTTGTTTCTGGTTCAGAAGTGGCTTGGTAGCCCTTTTCCTGAAGATGTCTGAGCGTGGTGACTCTTGATGCACTGACTCCAGCTTCAGTTCACTCCTTGTGAAGCTCTCCCAAGTGTTTGAATCAGCTTTGCTTGACAGTATTCTCAAGCTTGCGGTCATCCCTGTTACTTGTGCACCTTTTTCTAATTTTTTCCTTCCAGTCAACTTTGCATTTAATATGCTTTGATATAGTACTCTGTAAACAGTCACACCTTTCAGTAATGACCCTGTGACTTACCCTCTTTGTGGAGGGTGTCAATGTTCGTCTTCTGGATCATTGCCAAGTCAGCAGTGTTCCCCATTACTGTGGTTTCAAAGAACAAGAGATACTCTGAATTTATACTGTAGGGATGGTCATTTAATGAAGCTCAAATATAAATATTCTAATATATTGAGATACTGGATTTTGACTTTCATGAGCTGTAAGCTCTAATCATCAAAATTAAAAAAAAAAAAAAAAAAACTTTTGAAATGTTTTACTTTACATCTAAAAATATATGAAAGTTGCACTTTTTGAAATAAGTTACAAGAAAAAATTAACTTTTTCACGATATTCTAATTTTTTTAGATGTACCTGTATATCACTCTTTACCGATTACAAACAACTGGAAAAGAGTTCCGCGAATTCAGCGTTGGCCACACAACAGGAAATGCACTACAAAAATTCCAAAACAAGACCTTAAAAAAATTAAATAAAACAAAATAAAAAAAATAATAAAAATATTAAATAAAACGGTTTCTCACAAAAGTGCCCTGAAAAAATAAAAAATAAAATAAAATATAGTTTCTCACAGAAGTGCCCTGAAATAGCTTCTGATATTGTGCTCTAATGTGAGACTTATGTGTTGCCCTGTGGTGGGAGGCATCCAATTCTGAGTTCGGATGGAACTGAGCCGATAAAGCGACAACAGATAAAGGTGCTGTCATCTAAAGAAGAGGAAAATGACAAGATCAGACAGATCATGTCACAAACTGGGACAGTGACCCAGCCTATCAAACGTCTTTTTCATCTCCCTATGTCACATCCCTGAAGTGAAAATACACTACCACAATGAGCAGAAAATAATGCTCAACCGCTAGTGGACAAGGATAGATCAAATGCTATTACAAAATGACAAACTCTTTTGGTCTGTTGTTTAATAGCTGATCGAAAGTCTTTGAGAATGTCTATAGAGTTTCCATTTCAACATACCAGATATTGAAGATAAACTTTTAAAGATAGCAATACACAGGTTAAATTGTATTTTTTTAGTAGAACCACTCCTTATGATTGTAAATACAATTTTCCCACATGTGACCTAATCAAGCCCACATCGCACTAATGGTGGTGAACTAAAGTGGTTTTATCATGAGGAAACCAAATTTACCTTGACCTTTTGAGATAAGAGCTTGATGTACATTGAAAACACGATAACTTTCAGAACTCAAAACTTCCTCCTCATACCAAAAAGAGACTAAGCTGCACAGACATCTGAATTTATCATCTGCTCCTATGCATTTCTTCCAAAAGTTTCTTGGCATTAGAAATGAGCAAGTGAATTTCATTTTAAACATCCACTGATCATTTCACTCTGATTTTAACAGTATGTGTGGTGCATAGACTGCTGCAGTGATGGTGTATTTTTGTAGGCCAACCCAGAAGTTAGCATCACCCAGTTTCCCCAGCAAAAACCCAATAGGATTTTTCTATTGACTTTTGGATTATTGCAGAAAATAAGCTCTGCTACCAATAAAGCTTATGATTCTTACACGTTTTATTCATCATGATAATATTGACAAATGAACACAACTTTGAAGCCTAAATACAATTGGTAGAATTGAAAAGCTAAACGTAGGCTAAAAATGAACTACACAAACTTCAAAGTTTAAGTCAGTAAGAGTGTGATAACACAGCAAGGCTGGGAAAGCAGACTAGTGAGTTAAACTGTTTGGTATGATGACACTGAATGTCTCTGACAGCCTTTTTTAAGACAAACTGGGGTATTACTGATATTGTCACAGAATAAAATTTGAAAATACCATGAGCTTGTTTTAACCACAAACCTACAGTAATTTCAGCCATGTTACCAAAAAAATCCCCAAAATCCTACTGACTTCAGGACGATCAATCCGGAAGTGCTAACTCATTTCCGGGGTTTTGGACTACAGAAATATGTCAACCCCGCAGCACTCTATTTTAGCACAGTGCTCATTCAGTATGCAAAGGTGGCATTTCTTAAAGGTGCATCAATTAAAACTAGGCAATTTCATTTTAAGAACCAAATGATGACTGGAAAAACCGAAACAAACTTTTACTAACAGCGTAAGTGGACCTCAATCTCTCTCCTCTCGCTAAAAAGTGGCAAAAACCTTATAAAACATAATACAAAAACCAGAGCGTAGCTGTACATCTGTTGTGTGTGAGTGCACAAGTCTGTGAAGATTGATCAGCATCATCATTGGAGCGTCACAAGGAAGGGCTGGTGAGAAACACAGGTGCCTTAGCCACTGACAACCTTCATCTTTCTACATGACAAACCAAGGCAAGCATCATACTCTCCCTCATTAAAAATCACACCGCACATTCTCTACAGAGAGACAAGGGCCAGTGGTCTAACTGAATTTATCACTGCACACTCTGTTGAGCAACACCATTACATCTGGACAAATGTTGAATAAACAAAAAATCTCTGTTAGTCTAGCATTATCATATCCCATACCTTAGCTAGAAACCTCATGCCGGCAGGGTTCAAAATGAAAGGTAAAGGAGGTAATTTTCTGCACCACTAGAGGCACCAAATGGAATTGTAATATGTTTGAGCAGCCTGATTGTTCCAGACGTAACAACATTAGCTCAATCAATGGTTTGAGTTTGGCCTGGGACTACCTGTTTGTTTAAACAATGGCATTTTTCTCACAATTCCAACTGAAGCCACTAGTGGTGCAGAAATTAAATACTTAAATACCAAATGACAGTAAAATAGGCTTTGGCATGTAAAAAAAACTGAGTTCTGAATTGCAGTTAAGACACTCGTAAATAAAACTGCAAATTGTGTGTTCTGATCAATTTCAATTTCTCCAGAACTTGTGGCAGCATGTATGAAATATTACTTGAATTAAGCCATCAAAAAGAAAGCATAGTGTCCTCATGCTTTTGTGAGAGAAGGCATTTCATAGGAGACAAAGATTGCAAAAAAATAAAGAAAAAAAAATTCCATTGTCACAGAACAATATTTATATTAATAGATAACAATGAATAAACAAGCTATTAATTTGTTTTTTAAATAAAACGGAAACATTTTATATAATGAATAACAAAATACAGTTTCATGGTGATTATTATAGGTATATGATTAAATATTTATGGACAAATATTTCTCAATTCCACTGCCACTGAAAACTAAAATGTTTTTTTTCTAAAGACAAAGGGTGAAGGACCAGAGACAACGTTCTCTTCCTCCTCACATTTAATCAATTCTGTATGAGCAAATGGGGTCCAGCGGAATGGACAACCTGTGTCGCTGGGTGACATCCCAGCGGCCCCAGCACCTTGGGAGCCAGTGAGTGTGTGAAGATGACAGTCAGGGCCAATTAAAGTACTGCAAAGCTGAGGGACCTGAGAAATCACACCTCCTCTGACTTCAGCCATACAGACAGGGGGAGCAGACATGGTGATGCATTATGAAGAAATGTCAGAGCAACTTACTGAAGTATTTGAAAGGATCATCTTTCTTTCATCAAGTTACTCAAGTCCAGCATTAACTTTGAATGGGTTATACCATAAAAGATAAAAATTTTCAATAAGACTAAGCTCAAAATTGGCTCGTTCTGAATTATTGCACCTCATGATGTCAGGTAGAATACAGTAACACCCAACCACATTTAGATGTCAACAATGCCTATTTAGTTTTCAAAACATTAGCACAGTGAGGCAATAAGAAGAAAGCAGTATATATTTCGGAGCACAAAAATACAAATCAGTAAACTTTCTTCTTAGCAAAGAGCCTGTCACTGAAAAATTGAGCAGTGCAAACTATATTAAACCCGACAGCAAGCGCTCTTCCCATAAATAAATGCACAAAAGTGCAGCAAAAATGGCCTGTTGAATTCTAAGGGTCAGAGAGAGGGTAAAAGAAAGTTCATTAAAAAACTAAATTATTACTTGCAGTAATAAACCTTGGCTAACATTATAGCTAGAACTCATGGAAAAATGAAATGATAGAAGTATAACAATATTATAATGCCCCTTTAAAAACATCTCAGCAGTATTTGTATTGCAAAAAGGTCACTGTGAATAGAACAGAAAAAGTCTGCACATTGTATAAATCTGATTGTTTCTCAAATTACCCATCTTAACACTAAAATGTACAGTTTCGTCACACAGACAACTGCAGCATTCAACTCCATTCAGACACAAAAGAGTCAGTATTCTACATCTAGTCCCATCAGGATTCCATCCCTATTTGGTGCACCACCTATTCTTCAAATGCTCTGTCCAAACCTGACAGTCGACCAATAGAGCAGGCCCATTACTGTCTGGCAATCATCATGTCCCATACCGGTTACAAAGACTTTCATTTGGCCTTCCCTTAGCAGTGGTGTTCGAAGTGGGCATTACACTAACAACACCAGTCCTTTCACAAGACGGTGATTGTTATTATCATCCACTGAACAGCTTTGAGAGACAGGCCTGATTGCGTCCCGTCGATCAATGCGAAGTGAACAGGACAGGTTGGAAAAAAACACATGCTGTGTACCACTATTTCATCCGATGAGCAGCTATGGTTTAGGTGAGTGAAGAGAACATGCAGGGAAAGAATGGGGTGATGGAGGAACATCTTTTTGCATATTCCTAGCTGAATCTCTTTGTTGCTGCATTTGAAGGAGCTCCTTATGGACTCTTCGACTCAACAGATGGTCTGCAAATCATTAACTTGGGAATAAAAAATTCTTCAACAGACACATATGACACAGATTTCAGCAGCATGCAGAAGAATGAAATTCTGAAAATAGAAACATGGTTTTCAGTTTCTTTCAAAATTAATCTCTTAACCCAAAAAGTATTCAGAACATTTACAGAAGAAATGTGAAACATTCTCTGGTATGGAATTATTTACACTACCGTTCATTAAGATTTATCTCTTATATTCTCCAAGTTATTTAAAATAACAGTTTTCTATTTTAATAATAATATATATTTAAAAATGTAATATGTTCCTGTGATGGCAAAACTTAATTTTCGGCAGCCATTACTCAAGTCTTCAGTATCATAAGATCATTTAGAAATTATTTTAATATGCTGATTTAGTGATCAAGAAACATATATTATTACCAGTGATGAAACCGTTGTACTGCTTAATATGATACTGTGAAACAGTTTTTTTTTCAGGATTCACTGACGAATAGAATGTTTTAAAGAACAGCATTTATTTGAAATATACAACCCGAATTCTGGAAATGTTGGGACGTTTTTAAAATTTGAATAAAATTAAAACTAAAAGAATTACAAATCACATGAGCAAACATTTTGTTCACAATAGAACATAGATAACAAATGTTTAAACTGAGAAATTTTAAAATTTTATGCACAAAATGAGCTCATTTCAAATTTGATACCTGCTATGGATCTCAAAATAGTTGGAACGGGGGCATGTTTACCATGGTGTAGCATCTCCTCTTCTTTTCAAAACAGTTTGAAAACGTCTGGGCATCGAGGTTATGAGTCTCTGGAGTTTTGGTGTTGGAATTTGGTTCCATTCTTGCCTGATATAGGTTTCCAGCTGAAGAGTTTGTGGTCGTCTTTGACGTATTTTTTGTTTAATGATGCGCCAAATGTTCTCTATAGGTGAAATATCTGGACTGCAGGCAGGCCAATTCAGCACCCGGACTCTTCTACTATGAAGCCATGCTGTTGTAATAGCTGCAGTATGTGGTTTTGCATTGTCCTGCTAAAATGCACGTCGTCTGGAGCATATGTTGCTCTAAAACCTTTATATAGCTTTCAGCAATCATAGTGCCTTCCAAAACATGCAAGCTGCCCATACCGTATGCACTTACTGTATGCACCATCATATCATCAGAGATGCTGGCTTCTGAACTGAACGCTGATGACATGCTGGAAGGCCTCCCTCCTCTTTAGCCCGGAGGACACGGCATCTGTGATTTTCAACAAGAATATTAAATTTGGACTCGTTTGACCATAGAACACTTTTCCACTTTGAAACAGTCCATTTTATATGAGCCTTGTTCCACAGGACACGACGGCGCTTCTGGACCATGTTCACATATGGCTTCCTTTTTGCATGATAGAGCTTTAGTTGGCATCTGCAGATGGCACGGCGGATTGTGTTTACCGAGAGTGGTTTCTGGAAGTATTCCTGGGCCCATTTAGTAATGTCAATGACAGAATCATGCCGATGAGTGATGCAGTGTCGTCCGAGGGCCCGAAGACCACGGGCATCCAACAAATATCTTCGGCCTTATCCCTTACGCACAGAGATTTCTCCAGTTTCTCTGAATCTTTTGATGATGTTATGCACTGTAGATGATGAGATTTGCAAAGCCTTTGCAATTTGACGTTGAGGAACCTTGTTTTTAAAGTATTCCACAATCTTTTTACGCACTCTTTCACAGATTGAAGAGCCTACTTCTGAGAGACTCTGCCTCTCTAATGGTGCGTTCACACCAGACGCGAATGAAGCGTTAAGCGTGAGTGATTTACATGTTAAGTGAATGCAAAGACGCGAATAGACATCCTGCGGCGTGAATGAGGTGGCGCGAATTGAGCGTTTCGGTCACGTCTGGTGTGAACGCACTACAAGACATCCCTTTTATAGCTAATCATGTTACAGACCTGATGTCAATTAACTTAATTAGTTGCTAGATGTTCTCCCAGCTGACTCTTTTCAAAATTTCTTGCTTTTTCAGCCTTGTTGCCCCCGTGCCAACTTTTTTGAGACCTGTAGAAGGCATCAAATTTGAAATGAGCTCATTTAGTGGATAAAAGTGTAAGATTTATGTGTTTAAACATTTGTTATGTTCTCCATGTTCTATTGTGAATAAAATATTGGCTCATATGATTGGAAAGTCTTTTAGTTTTAATTTTATTCAAATTTAAAAAACGTCCCAACATTTCCGGAATTTGGTTTGTACATATTTGTTATGTATCTTATACTGTATCTCATACTGTATCTCTTGTACAACAACAAAAAACAACTGCAAAGCAACAATAAAATAATCCTTTTGTCTTCTGAAAGCTTACAATAGCTTTTGTGATGAACAGACCAAAATGCAGATTCTATTTACTGTCTCCAATGCAGAAAATATGAAAAATACTGATCACACATAGCTTCAGAATACCAGAAAAAAAGCACCCAAATTAAATGGACTACTTTATGTACTTTAGCTTAAATGGATAGTTCACGCAAAAAAAAGTATGGGGGGAAAACACTATGGAAGTCAATAGGGACCATCAAATATTTGGTTACCCACATTCTTGAAAATATCTTCTTTTGTGTTCAGCAGAAGAAAGTAATTCATACAGGTTTGGAAGAACTAGGGGATGAGCAAAGGATGATAATTTTCTGAAAACTTACAAATCACTATCTACTTTACCTGCAGGAAAGAAAGAAGCTCAGACATTCTACCTAACAAAAATGCCAAAAATCTAATTTTGGGTCAAACTATTCCTTTAACAAGCAAAGACCATTACTGTCCGTATCCAATTCTTCCTTTCCAAAAAAATTAAGAAAACTGCACAAAATGTTTTCAAAGCTCTAGTATAAATTCCTCAGCAATCTAATTATGTCCAGTATGTTGTACTTGACTGCAGTTTATGGATACTAGCGCTCCTGCTATTAATCTTCCACTCAAGGACACCAGCGTTTCAGCAGTGGACCTTGCTGACATGTTTCGCACAGCATAGGAAACACTTAAACAAAAAATGATCTGGCATACATCAAAGCAAAAACATCTTGCTTAATCAGCAGTGGAAGCTGTCATCAAGCATGCACTGGCAACCAGCATCGCAAATCTGCTTAATAAATCAAATCTCATTTTCACTTTTAGGGTCTCACTGATTCAGCATAAACCGTGTCGTTCCACAAACACGCGCCGTCTTCCTGCTGAGCCAAACAACACGGGGGGCTTCAGCTCTGCATAGCTGACGTAGGTAATTCACAAACAGAAGGAAATGACTCCACAACTGAAACAGTCGATCTATGAGTCAAACATTCTCACACACTGAGCCGAAATAGTTTACTGTACAGCTAGCCGTCTCCATACACAGCATGGACCACAGCATGCATCTTGCTGGACCAAGCAGTGTGAGATGGGGAAGAGAGAGAGCTGTGGGGTGCCTGTAATCAAGATTAAGAGATTTTATAAATTGTTCTGACAAGCGGGAGGGCTGGAGCGAAGCACAGATAGCAGAGAGCGGTTTCTCTTCCCCACCCAACCACCAGAAAGTCCCAACAGTTCACGAGAGTACCTTTGTTTGCGGTGGCAGGCGCAAAACAGGATGTGAGACAGGAAAGCTCCTGCGTAATGAGTGTTGACTGACGTGGCAGAGCGGCTATTAAGGTTTGCTGTTGAGGACACGGCCCACATTGATTCAAAAATCAGTTGTGGAACAGGGTTGATGCACTTTAAACTGAAGCAAATGTGAGTTAATTAGCTCCAAACATTACAAGCTCATTTCTGTCATGTTCATCAAGAGGAGAACAAGGAAGACAGAGAAGAAAAACAGCCCTGATCAAGGTTAAATGTTGCTAATGTAAATATAAACCACGCCCTAACTAACTGTAAGATAAAGATAAAATATAATCATAATAGAGAAGTAGAAATAACGGTTGGTTCCACATGCCTTCATATGTTGTTGATTGTGCATCACTGTGGGAGCCTGTCAAACAGTAGGGTCAATATAATTTTGTAAAAATGCTATTTAAAACACAAGTTTGTATTTATGTTGGCATAATTTGAAAAACGCTCATATTATTTTAAATAAGTATTAAGTGTGATGGGTACTTGATGCAACCAAGTAAAAAAAATAAATTAATAATAATAATTAATAATAATAATACACAAGTGTATAAATTTTATATATATATATATATATATATTAACGATTTTCAGAAAGTCACATCATAAACATTAAAAAACAAAACAAAAAGACTTTAAGCTCTTCAGAAATATCTAAATGACTTTTAATTAAGAAATTGACTTTTCACGTATTTTTGAATAACATCATAGATCTGGACAAAATTATCGAGCATCTCATTACATCATTTACCCAAATAAGACCTTTAAAATAATTCAAGAACACCTCTAACATGATATATTCATATCAAAGCAATACGCAAGTGAAATGCACACTTCATAGCAGATATCTCCAACAGGAGTTTTTTGACATTAGATAGTTGCATGGTGAGTATAAGATGTTCACGCATGTGAAGCACATCGCTGGATGTGTATAAACACCAAAAACAAGACACGAGAACTAATGAATGAGACGACGGATTGATCTGAGTGTCTCTCTCTTCTGCTGTCAACTTTGAGCTACTGCTGCAAGAGGGACAGAAGATCATTCCCTTTTCCTTTCGCTTTCGTCTTACTTCAGACAGAAAACATCTGTCCGATATGCGCCATTAACATTATTGATTATATCGATCCATTAGATTCCTTATAAAGACTCACCAATGACAAGAATAAGAACATTTCGATCAGTCTCCTATGTATCCCGTATCGGTTCCAAGAAGCCATGATGCCGCTGCCACGTCTGGCTACGCAAGCGCAATCAATTTTCCTCCAAATCCCTGGAGAACGCAGTGCTTCTTAGGAAATGTAGTTTCTTCGGAATTGTAGTTTACTGAGTCAGCCGTAAACGGGTACTTGTGATTTAATAAAATGTGATTGGCTTTAGCTAATGTAAATTATTTATCAGCCATGCAGAAGCGACGAAATTACATTCTATCAAATGGTTGTTGAACACAGGCCTCAAAAGCAATACTATTAGCCTATTGTGGATTAATGTGAGGTATTCAGTGAATGAATGAATTGAGTTAGAGTATGGTTTCAAAATTCTTTTCAGCTCAGTTTATTGAACTGAATGAACCACAGTCAAACTGAAAGTTATTGTATTTTGATGTGTGTTTATTGCAAATATAAAACATTTCTGGCTTTGCAAGCAAATGGCCAGACCATAAAACAACAAGAAGAAGAAAGATCTGATCATTTATTTAGCTGCTATATACCTACTTGTGAAAGAAAATAAAACCACAATTATTTAAAATGATATAGAACTTTCATAGAATTACACAATTATTTAAAAAAATATATACACAGCCTATAAAACTCACTATAACCCGTGTGACCTTTTTGAACCCATAGCAGAATTGATAAATCTTCTTAATGTTAAATGGTGTAGGAAAAACTAGAGACCCAAGCATAAATGTTCTTCAACCACTAGCAAAATAAATAAATAAATAAATAAAAATTCAGTTTTGGCCTACAAATTGATGAACAGCTCCATATCAATCAGAATAAGCCATTCTTTTGCCAAGTAATATCTTTTACCTATAACTGCAGTCAGTGGTTGCCAAGTAAAGCAATTTATCAGCAGCCTAATTAGAACTGACAGTCAAAAGTATCAGTTATATACATTTTTATTTAACAATATTTGACTACTTTATTTTTCAAACAGTTCAAAGGTAGTCCCTCAGTGTTGCTATTTCATTATGTAGATGCTATTAATAAGTATTTTCTTATGTTTTCATGCCTCATTACTTAAGGAAGGCACTTAATTATAGGCCTATAGTAACAATTATTATATCATATTTGCAATGTTCGTGCTTATGTGTCAGACACACTGTAGTGCCACCACCTGGAGGTGACAGTGTGACAGCAAGTCTTGATTGCTCTGATCACTTCGCCCAGCTGCTTAATGCATATTGCAACTTGCAGTGTAAATCCACAGTATGCACTGTCACAGTTTTCAAAAAGAAAAACAACTTTCAATGGTAAAGCCAAAAGTTTTAGGTTTCTATTTATATATAACACATACATTTTAAGTTAATATTGTTGGACAGTTGAAATGTTTATTAATGTTAATATAGGCCTATTTTTTTTTATTAATATTATTATTAGTTTTATTAAGCTAAATCTATAAATCTTAAATATATATAGCCTATATATGCTGGTTATAGGTCAGAAATGCTATTCACCTTCTTTAGACATATTTAGAGTAAATAAACATTGAGTAGTCACATTAATAATTAGATATGACTTATTTAATTCTTATATTGTAACTCTTTATCTCGATCTAAATCTGTATCTAAACTGTCTGGAATGCCCTTTAGTTTTTTTAACATTTAAATTTATTAAAATGTTTAATTTATACAAGTTTAAGGGGCAATATTTGCCATCTAGAAATGATTTTCAGTCATACTTTTAAACTAAATGTGGGTGTATTTATCTATTTATGTCAAATACATCAATTTGATCAATTATTTGGCCCATATTTTAAACATTTGGGGTCATTTTCAGTGACATAAATTCTGACGGTGCTTCTAACTAAAGTATGTCCAATTTCTAAAAAGAAGCCCCACCATGTATTTGGTATCATTGTAAACCCATGTGTTTTTGAACATCGTTGAAATGCTCTGTAAAAGCCTGTACCATGAAAATACAGTGTGAATATGGTAATTGTTCAGTACCATGACACGTATAGTATCATGCCATTCCCATATAACATGGTACAATGGCACATCTTGAGTATCATGGTACACCATTGTACAATGGTATTGTGTGAGTTGCACCACACCAAAACCAAAACATGATTATATGAGATCCAAACAGTTAATTAATTGCCATGGTACCTCACTGATTCTAGGGACAGACTATCCAGGCATGATACAGGGGTGTTGATGAATCCCAAAAAATCAATGTCTTATTGATAATTTGAAACAGGTTAACAGAAACGTTACTATTACTGAAATGCATGTAGAAATTCAGAAATTCAAAAGGAGAGCTTTAAGGGCTAATGCAACCACTGTGCCAAGCATGTGAGGTGGAGCTTCGTAACAGAGTTTGCACCCCCATTTGTTTGAATTGCAGCTGCCCTTCTGTAGTAGCCTCCTCTTTCCAGCACAGCGCAGTAAAGCAGCTGCAGGTCGATCGGTGGAAGTCATTCACAGAACAGGGATAGTGCACAGGAGACCTACGCAAAGCGGAGATTGCTTTTTACGTACGGCAGAGTTTACTCCAGAGGAAGAACATCAGAAGGTAAAAACACTTTCTCAGATATCATCACCTCACCTTTAAATGCAGTTATTCATAGAAACCGCCTCTAATGTTCTTGGAGTAGGATGATACTGTAAAGTACTACTTTCTGAATTTCTGCGGCCAGGCTACTGACTATCAACATTTTAGATTTTATTTATTTATTTTTTTAAATCTGGGAAGAAAATAAATATAGAATTTAATTTGTTTTGTTTTCATTAGAAATAGGCTACAAAGAATTGTCCGATTTCAAAGTAGCCTGTGTTTTAATAAATATTTGCCAGTGGGTTCGCATGAACCAGTAGGAATTTTAATAATTTTGTTGCTTTTTATAATTATTAAAGACTTCATGGTTTTCTAATAAAACCTGGTTTATGGGCACATTTTCTCTCTTTATGGTGAAAACAAAACCCTTATTGGGAATGAATGTCTTTTAACGGTCCTCTTCTGTCAGTTTTATTAAAGAAAGGAAAATGCTCTATATAAACAGTATTCAGTAATTATATTATAATAACAGTATTCAGTAATTATATTATAATAATAACAGTATTCAGTGCAGTACACGGAGTTTACTCGCTGCTCACGTTCTGTTCAGGATCCGAGCAGCAAAACACGCTGTTTTTCACTCTCCTTTATCATCGTTTGGCATTTGAAGGACATACTTTTTACTTTTAATCGAGAATAACATACTTTCGCACAGGATTTGCGAATACGATTCTCAGAGGAGATATATTTAACATCTCTCAGCTACACTTAGGCTACAGTAGGGCTATATCTTTGTGTTCTCGCGCAACTTTATAAGCCTTAACAGAAAAGCTATTCGTAATAATCTTGATCGCTATGTTTGTGACTGAATGATAGTTACTGTCGGTCACCTGTCATAGACATATGTGAATGATGAGCAATGGTGATGTTATTCAGACATTTTAATACAGCTTATATTTTTTCATAGGCACATACAGTCAAAACAGCAACAATACATGTTCTTTTATATAGCGCCTTATAACTTAAGCTCGCATTACAACACAAAACAAAGGCGACGGGTATAGTCTACAATAAAAAGAAGTAGGCTAAGACCAATAGCATATGGTCAGCAATGTGAATATGCAGGCTACATAAACAGTATCGCATCTAATGACAGTTTGTTGATTTTTAGGACATGTAGGTGGGCGCTGAATTTATTATTGTGGGTCATATCTGCAAGACACATATTTCTTGGCAGTTTTAAGTTCTCCGTTTTCAGCCTCGCGCATTTTTATAGTCGTAGTTCTCTGTCGTTTAACTGAAATGATTGCATTTGGTTTTGCATATGATGTTCAAGTTATCTTCGCGAGCTGGAGAGCAGGTGCACAGAACATAGATTGCAGCGCTGGTCAAAAACGGTAGGGAGCAGCGTCGAGTCTTGCAGCCAAAGCACACTCATAAGAGACGGCTGATTGCACACAAACGCAGTGCTAGAGAAGGAAAATCACCTGTTGGCTTGAAACTATTTAAATCAGGGGCGCTAAATCTCGGAAACTACCTTCCTGCGGAGCTTTAACTCCAATCAAACATACCTGAAGCAACTAATCAAGGTCTTTTGGATCATCCCAGCGTAATAACAACAACTTTGTTGAAAACGCTGTAATTTAATGAAAAGCAAACGATTGAGCGGTCCAAATCTGTTCCAGTGCAATACATTTCACATTGTTGTAAGTAGAGATAAATGATAGATGCATTTGATGTTCTTTTAAGCTAAAATCAAAGAGCTTTTATATATCAAGATGTGCAAGCTCACATGCTCTCCCAGGACAACATCAAGGTTTAATGTAAGACTCAATTATTAGTTTGGAAAATTAAGGGGCTTGAAAGGAAAATCATTATGGATCCAGGTATAATATTCTCAAAGAAAAAAAAAAACTTTTCCTTGTGGGAATGAGTGCGGCTTGCTTTGAAATCCCTTTTTTTTTCATAGACCCAATTTCATCCTTGAAAGTGGTAGAGAGTGAAGAAATCCTATGATATTTCCCCATTGTTAAACCTTGAGACCCCAATGTCTTTCATTTAAAGTGAGAATAAATTAGGTCTGGTTTAGTATGTTTAGCTTGACTATCCTCAGGGGGATTTGGAGATATATTTACCCAAGCGTATTCATTATAGTCAAGCACCGTCTGTCCACTTATTCTTACCCAAACACCCCTCACAGTTTACTGGAAAATGCATCTTAATTGTTTATTAGTGATGCTTGCTGCTTGGGTTCTTGATCAGGATTTCTATAGGTTCAGACTATGTCAATTTCAAGCGAAAACCTCAAGGGGGTCCTTATAGTATGACTCACTCTCAGAGGTCTGACACTCCACAGTAGATTGTCATTACTCATATGATGAAGGAAGTCTGGCGCTATTGTGTGTGTCTACGTGTGCCTGAGGCAGCTTCTGAACGTCTCTCTTAACCAAAGAGGCTGTTTGTTTACCGGTCCACTAAAGGCTTTTGTGTATGAGTATTAATATTCATATAGCTTCACCCTCCCACCACTACCATGTGTCAGTCGATTCATATGTTTTCGTAGTGCATGAGGCCTCGTCTTTTCATATGTAAAGTAGGTTTTCATGTGTAATGATCTTATGAGATCTCTTGTCAGTTTGTAAGTGATTAAGTAGTAGCCTCATCTGGACGTCGGTTAGTGAGTGACATCCATAGAAACGAGGCCTGAAAATGCAAGGAAATCTGATAATTTGCATTTGATATCTGCATAAATAATTTTAGCTTTTGGGAAGCAATGACTTAGTAGCCCTTATGAAAGTTTTAGCGATACATACGTAAGATGTGCCATGTGAATTATTTCTGATGTGGAGCAATCATTTGAGAGGGGACAGTATGGATAAAAGTTTAATGGGAAAGAACTTGATCTGACTGGAAGTAGATATGACTGCATGGAATAGAGAGTCAATGTCAAGTGTACTTCTGTCTTGTTTTGGGGTTACTGAAGTGTCCAAACTTGAAAATTTTAAACATTCATTAATGTCTGAAGAAGCATTTTCTCTATCATAGCATTTCGTCATTTTGAATATTAGATCTCCACAAGGCACCCAGAATTAATCTTTCTGAATTATCCTAATGGTATCTTCCATAAGAGCTGGTCTACTAATATGTTCCAACTGAAGCGCGTGTGAACGCTGTGCCTGAGTTTCTAAGTAAAAGCAGTTAAGTAGCCATTCATTAGTCAACACCATTCAGGTTCTATTATCACTTTTTTTTTAGCTTTTGTGAGAGAAATGGCATGTTTCATTCTTGAGTATTAAACTAAAGTCTAGCTAAAGTCAGTCTAGCAGCTGGAACTAACTTTTTGTATCCACAGTGCTCTATTTCAAAGCACTTTAGAGGGGTGTAAGGTTTTTTTAACCATATTGAAAGGAAAGTTTTATAACAGGCTCTTCTAAAAGTCTCTAAGTGATGTTAGCCGTATAATAAGCTTAATGATCTCTGATACTGGCCTGCTGTTTATTTGTCCTGAAATATGATAATTCTTTGAATAGTCAAGTTAATTATGGCTCTGGCTTTCTCTTTCATTTTATCTCTCTCTCTATATATATATATTTCATAGTTTTTACTTAGCAAAAATTAGATTCCATATGGAGGATATCCAGCATTAGTGTAAATAAAATACTGTTGTTACTAGCTTAAATACATTTCAAACAGATTCATCGTAGTTCAAATGTTTTTGGAGCTTTTCCAGTGACAAGGTGTTTTTTGCTCATAAAATGCTCATATAAGATATAGTATTAGGTAATAGGGTTTCCTGTCTGTCATTCCATAAAAATGTCTTGCAACACCCCCCCCCCCCCCCCCAAAAAGTAAAAACTATTAAATATATAAATAGAGAGAGCAAATGAAAGAGAAAGCCAGAGCCATAATTAACTTAACTATTCAAAGATTATCATAGTTTAGCCCCAGTGGCTTGTCAGGTGGAAATGCGACATCCTGAACCTGTGGTGACGTTGGTTCTGAAAGAGGAAATGTAGCTTATGGCGTTCCCAGGCCGTCTCTGAAAGGAAATAAAAGTTTTTGTGTTGTTTTCTATTTTGATCCCCTGATTGGTGTGAATTTTTGCTTTTCATGAATTGCTTCATTATTATTCTTGCTATCAAGGGGTGGAACAGAAGGAGTTTGGTGGTCTTTGGCTGCTTCTCAAGAATATTGTAGGAACGCACTGCTATCTTTTGTTTGTTGAGGGGTTTGGGGGGGGTTGAATTAAATGAATTCCCCAAACAGTTCAACTGGACTATCGTCTTGGTCTGTTCATTTGATAATACGTGGCTGCATATTGTTTTCAAATGTGCAACTGTCTGTAGCGCAGCCCTTCTGAATGTCAGAAACCTGGTGTGGATGGATGGCTGGACGCTACTCGGTCTGTGAAATGTGATCTGTGATACGGCTGAGCTGCTCGCTGTCTGCAGCCCTAAATTAATACTTGATGTGATTGAAGGCGCTCAATTTTTTATTTTTTTTTGCAGAGTGTCTTTCAGACAGACAGCAGCTGAAATACAACAAACAATTAAGCCTTGGAACCGACAATTACGTCCTATGTTGTCATGGAGATGTTTCTACACAAATCAAGCGAGACGCATTGCTCACTCTTGTGGGTTCTAATTAAACGAACGCTATACTTCCTTAATCCCACCTTTTTCGCAATTGACAAATCGTGTCCCTTAGCAGGCTGAAGTTTTCTCTCAAGAGTTCCTGTCAGCTCCCGAAGCCAGAGAGAAGAGTGGCGAAATGTCTTTAATAAACAGAAAATATGTCTAGATGCAAATGCTTCCAGTTTGAGAACTCTAGTTATTTGTTTGTCGTTTGTCATAGTGAACGGTGGATTGTCATTTTAATATTTGTAAAGCTGGTTTTCTCCGCCCCGCTGTCAAGGGAGGGATGCAGTTGTATGTAAGCGGACGTGAAGGCATGCATCTTTTCTTTGCCATTGTTCGGTCGAAGGAGGCTTCAATGAGGAGACGCGGAAAAGGGTAGAGACCAAAATGCTCCCACAGTTGATTTGCCCATTGTGGGGGAGGAACACTATTCCCATTGATGGTGTTGTTGGTGAAGCCCCCAAAAGCTGGAGAAAGGGGGCCCATTCAGTGCAATGGGTGACCCTGCACAACTATGGGAGATGGGTGTTAGTGCTTTTGTGGAGCACGGTGGGAACATTGTCCCTATTCTAGTGATTTAATACCCCAGGTTTGAGGCTCTTTGCTATCTCCCCTAAAATGTTCATGTTCTCTCCTATATCTTTTTCACAAGGTAAAATGTCTAGTTATAATACCACTCATTTATTTCTGTCGGAGAAAGGTGAATGAGTAATTTGCAGTCAAATGATCTGTGTTACCCCATAGATATTGAAGCCTATTTCCAACTCTGAGTGAAAAATAAAGCTGGTAACTGTGAGATAAAGTTTAAAATAAGACATAAAATCACATTGTGAGTTATAAAGTCATAATTTTGAAATGTCAAAGGTCAGCTTAACTTTTTTTCACTCTCAAGCAAAAATGAGCTTCCATATGAAGGATGGTCCAGCATTAGTGTAAATAAAATACTGTTGTTGGGCAGTCGTGGCCTAATGGATAGAGAGTTGGACTTGTAACCTGAAGGTCATGGGTTTGAGTCTCGGGTCTGGCAGGGATTGTAGGTGGGTGGAGTGACTAACCAACACTCTCTCCACCCTCAATACCATGACTGAGGTGAGACCCTTGAGCAAGGCACCGAAACCCCAACTGCTCCCTGGGTGCCGCAGCATTGGCTGCCTACTGCTCTGGGTATATGTTCACTGCAGAGCACAAATTCAGAGTATGGGTCACCATACTTGGCCACACACCACTTCCCTTTCCCCTTTTTCCTTTTTTTACTAGCTTAAATACATTTCAAACAGATTCACCGTAGTTCAAGTGTTTTTGAAATAGTGGCGCTTTTCCAGTAACAAGGTGTTTTTTCTAAGTAGTGTGAGAAATGCTACATCACTGTTTAAAATCAGGGAATAATAGAATGTTCTCTTAGAATGTCTCATATTTAAGCATTTGAGGTCCAATTAATTTAATTAGTGGATCTGGTCGTTTGGTTCAAAAATTGAGTCTAGAAATATTGTTACAGAAAAACATTGCTAAATGGTTTTGATTTGATAAATTGGAGTGTTTTAAAGTTAAATCATATTGTAAGTTATCATTTCAGTGCTTTCAAGAGCAAGATGCATTTAAATTGCTTAAATTATGAAGGCAAATATAGAGCCACCACTGTAGATACAGAATTTCTCCTCTCTGCCCTCTCATTGTCACTGACAGCCCACTGAGAATCATTAATCCAATGTTTGCACACCTGATTTTTATCACAACCTCTAAAAGAAACAGAGAAATCAATTTCATTCAGCTCGGCTGAATAAAAGAACAGGTTATTATTTAGTTTGACAATTCTATCTTTCATCCTCTGGCTGACAGTCATTTTCAGAAGTGTATGAACTCTGATATTGAATTTTGATAGGTAATTTGAAAAGGGCACAAAAGCCCGGCACATTTCTAAAATGTAGATTTGAAAGGAATGCCTTTCAGATCCAGAATGGCAGACCATGTAAACTCTGGCTGTAAAATTTGATATTAATTGCCCTTTGCTTGCAGTCACTTTTGAGTACAGCAAGACGGGTGAACAAAAGGCCTCAGGATGGAAAAAGCCACCAGAGTCACTTATCAGGTGCATTCAAGATTCATGCCGTGGATCGAGCCTCTTATCTCTCTGACCTGAAGTGATCTTCCTCTTGGGGCCTTGCCTTTCTTCCAGACGTTGATCCAATATGTCTTACACCCTATAAAGGTCTATAAATTGCCCCCTTGAGGGGAAAAAAGAAGATCAGACTAGGTTTCTATAGCCGTGGGAAAAGTGAGTCATATTTGGCCTTATCTTGAGTCAGGAAGTTTTTAAGCGTACCACAGATGTAGGCTTCTAACCGAAATAGGCTTAATTAAGTTCATACCTACAAGACTACAGTTATATTTTGGTTGTAACATTGGCCTCCAACATTGTCCATTCTATAGTCTATCATACATTTAGCACCAAGAACTTCTTTTCTAGTCTAGTCGAGCCTATATGAGGTGTGGTTGGTTGCTGTTTCTATAGTGATAAGAAGTAGCTCTCGGTTGGGACACAAAGGTCCATCTCAAACACATCGACAGACAGAACCTTGTTCGACAGTGATTAATGTCCAGTCTAGATCAACACAGAACATCCAGAGACCTCCCAGTCTCCATGAGTAATGCTAATCCCATCCTGCATTTATCATCAATAAATAGTCAAGTTTGTTTATTTATGAGTAATTCTGATGAGTTAACGGTATAGGGAATCTGAAGGCTCGGTGTTTGCTGCTATTTTGGAAATAGCAAAAAGGGAGAACCCTTAGCAAGAGTAAATGTTGCCACGTCATTTTATGAACATGGCTTTTTATCATCTGTAACAAAATACCACTCATTGTTTGTATACTCTGTAAGTAACAATTTACTTAAGTGATCAAATCATTTAAGACAGTGACTTTATTAAGCATATTAGTGATGTTTAGGCATGATTTATGCTTGTTTTGTGAACTGAATCAATCGATTCATTGAAAAGCTCTAATCCAAAAATAATGACTTACGAATGACAATCTTGTTTTGAGAACTGAATTGTTTTTGTGAACAAGTGATTCATTGAAAAGATCTAATTCAAAATGTATCTCATTCATCTTCTCATCATTCATCAAGATTGTGATATATATTTTTTTATATGTTTTTATTACAAAAATAGGTGGACATTGCTCGCTAGTTAAATATGCAATGTGGTGAGGTTATGTGACAACAGTGTAGTAATTGTGGTATAATGCATTATATTTCACATGTATTGTATGGCAAAAAATGGTTAGCACTCAACCAGATCTGCTGGAGATTGGGCGCACAATTAGGTGACCCTGTCCCCAATTCCAACTTCCAAGTCTGTGTCCTTGCAGGGTAATGAGTAATGTCAGGATCTGAATATTATCCTTGGGCTGGGATGGTTTTCTGCTAAATGGCTTTTCTTAATTCACTCGAGATAACCTGTAATGGGGATTTTAGTTAAAAATCTATAAACATAGATGGATGACTTTGTCCTTGTTTTTCTATTAGTCAAGAGCAGCTCACAGCGGTCCCCAGACATTTTGCTTATTCTCATGTGACCTATATGAAAATTCCTTCAGTTTTCTTGGTACAGCTTGTCGTGCTACCATGTATGTCAGTCAGTCCACATTTTGCTTTAGTCATGTTGAGTTCTGCATAGTTTTTGATATGCTATATTTATAAAGTAGGCATTGGGGTGTGCAGTGAAGATTTTCCTTTTTAATTTACATATATTGCAAAAATACCTTGTGTAGTTTATTAAATTATTTCTTGTTTTATTATTATTATGACACTTATGTAAAATAAAGATGAAAAAAGAAATGTGGGAAAATGTGGTTTGAGCTTAAAATCACAACAGAAAATTCACACATTAGTCATAATGGATTTACAAAATCACCTCTGCATTAATTTTAGTTATGCTCCTTAAACTACTACTTAATCGTTCTATCGTACAATTATTGTTGTTGTATGTAATTTTGTTTGTTTAATTATTTTGGCGGAAAGGGTCATTACGAGGGAAAGTTATAGGTTGAAAATAGTTCATAAATATGTATAAAGAATACTACTTTATCATTGTTTTCTAACCATTATATTTTTTAATATTTGGAAGTCATAATTCATAACTTTCCAAATTATGTATTTAGTTTCAGGAACATTCCTAGTATGCAGTATAGAGTATGGAGAGTCAGAGTCTGAACATAACCAGTGTCAAAACAATCAGGGATGGTTGGATGAAAGGCTAGTGAATACCAACCTTGTCGTTGCAGTCATGTAAGAGAAGCAAGATATTTTGGGATTTTTTTTCTTCCTTTACTGTTAATTCTCTGTAGCTCACTAAATTGCAACCTAAAGTGCTACTAGCCCTGACACCCTGACTTGCTTCTTGCCTTAAGGAAAGGTGGCAAGCACAGGAACACATCCTAGGAAGAAAGTGCCATACTAACAGACTTGAAAATGTTAGATGTTTTAAAGTAAATATGTCTTCTTTCAGACCTCCTCTTCTGACAGTAGAGTGCTAGGCCTTGGACAAGGGCCCCATTGAAAGCTTCCCAAGAGGGGAGTTTTTAAAGTTTTAGAGGGTTTGAGGGGGATACGGACCTGCATGCCAACGCACTCTGAACTACAAAGGCACACATGGAGATGGATAGAAGACCCTCTGGAAGAGCAGTGGATAACCAGTTCAGTCGATCAGTGAATCCAGGCAATATATCCCTAGAGTTCAACCAATGCAACCAATTTAAAAAAAAAATCAATGTGGTGAGTGTAAATAATGCATTGTAGGACCTTCAGAGCCATCTTGGTATTCGGTTTTCTTTTTGATTGAAAAGAAATGCAGCAAACACATATGAAAAGGTTTCCATTAGTTTCACCATCTGTATTTATTTACTTTTTGAGATCAGACGTACCTCGTCTGTCTGGTACGACTATATTGACCCCACTGATCAATGTGAGTGAATGTGAATGGTATTCAGATCACCAATAAAACTCCATCGAGCTGCTTACATAATCAGTCCCCCAGCTTTCTCCAGCCTGATATTATGGATAAATATATATGCCTTTAGATTCATGAACTGAGAATTATAGAAGTTTTCAGAGGGTCTTCTGTACTAGTGTGTCTCAACTCCAGACGCCAAATCCAACACTGTACTAAAATTGTTCAGCACACAAAATTGCCTTTTTTCATCCAAAATTCACCCCAAAATTAAAGTTCTTCAAGTTCGTCATCATTTAGTTACTTTTTTTCTTCTGTAGAACTTGAAAGAAGATATTTTGAAGAATGTTGGGTACAAAACAACATTTCACTCCACTGATTAAAAAAAAAATCAAAACCATTCTTAGAGAAAGTCATTCAGGTTTTACAACAACATTAGGCTGACTAATTGAATTCTATTATTTTATCATATACCGATATTTCCCCAGCTGTCCATGCTTCGATCAGAAAAGACCTGCAATCCCCTTTTCAGGTCACGACCCACCGGTTGGGAACATGTATTAACCAATGTAATTGAAGTCTTCCATTTCTCACGCCTTCATGGGAAAGAAGCTTAAGGGCCACCTCATCAGACTCTCTACCCCCTATGGTACCAGTTCCATTTCATCTGGCCCAGGGTGGTCTGCTCATCTCGTAGACACGCAGAGCTGATTCTTGGAGGTTTAGATCCAATGCTGAGCCAACATGAGCCAACTTCACATGTCCCCCCCACCAAATACCCATCTCCCTCCAACTGTTAACAGTAAACATGTCTTTTTACGTCTTAGTTGGCGCTGAGCCCGGCAGCCCTCAGCAGTTTACAATGTAGCGGCAGCCCAGGCTTTGACTTTACAAAAGCGTGCTTCTATTTATTAAGGTTTGTAAAATGACAGAACTGCTGCCACTGTGCTGTGAGTGGAATAAACAAGACATAAAATAGAAGCTTGTTAAGCGTAGACGGCCAATTTGTGCTGCCGTTATGCTGCATTTACTCTTTTTTTCTTTCTTCTCCTCTCTCTCTTGGAAGGTGGTGTCACTGTCAATAGAAGTGAATTCAGTGCCAATGTCAGATATGTTTTTTTAAGTCACGTCTCTTTGAGATTTATATCGTCACCATGAGAAAAGTAGATGTGGGTTTTTGAATTGGTGAGAAACCATTAACTATCCCTGAAGAGCACCTTTTATTTAATGAATAGGATGGGTTAGGCTTTGAGAGATGGATTTAATAACCAGAAATGTGGCTGGAAATGACTTGCATTAAAACATTTGGAGTGCTTTATGGAAACATTATTTTTATTATACTGGAAGTGTTTGTTAACAGTCCCAGTTTTGATGTTGGCAGTGTTGACAGCTAAATAAGTCATTGTGGAATATCAGATGAGTTGTCAGAATTGTTTCAGCCACAACATCAATTCTTTATTTTGTCTTTTCAAACAATATCTTATTCAAAGGGTGACAGCGGTTCCCTACTGAGAAGATAAGTATAGATCAGAATGAATTTCAAGTCTGGTCTTTGCTAACCAGATAAACAACTCATTTTTTTTTTTAAACATCACTTTTGCTCACCAACACTGCATTTTTTAAATCAAAAATACACTAAAACAGTAATATTGTGAAAAATTACCATTTAAAATAACTGTTTTCTATTTTGATATGTTGTCAGATGTAATTTATTCTTGTGATGGCAAAGCTGAATTTCTTCAGTGTCACATGGCCTTTCAGAATAATTCTAATATGCTGATTTGGTGCTCAAGAAACATTTCTTTTCATCATCAATGTTGAAAACAGTTATGCTGCTTAATATTTCTGTTGAAAATTACTTTTTTAAATGCTAGTGTATCTGATCCATCTGAGCCTACATACATAGAAATAATGTGTACAGAATGCAATAACATCTTACGCTGGACATTTTTTTGTTAGTAATGATGTTATGAATCAGGCAGGTGCTGCTTTGGTGTTGTTATTTGCCATTTGAACAGGAGAAGGAAAAGCGGCGACTGAATGTGTATCTTGTCTCGCACTGCTTATGTTCAAAAGCGGATCTTCCAGCCCTCCAGTCACTATCTCCAAATGTGTTGCTTATCTATTTTGGATCTCTGACGCTAATGAATGCTAGACCTCACAGGCATTTATCTGTGAGTGAGTGTACGTTTGATCCTATGTCAATTATCTCTTCTCTTTACATCTGCCCTCTGAAGTCTTAATTATGACTTTGATAGAGATGCTGCTGATCAGTCCCTCCCTCTGCTGCTGGAGTTTCCTGCCACAGTGACATTCAGAGCGCACTATATTGCTCCGTCCAGCCCACTGTGATAGGACAGAAACAGAAAACAATCATGTTGGGTGTAGAAAGCAGCCAGAGGTCATTGTAATGTAGTTATTAGGGCAAGACTGTCTCAACAACATGACAGAGATACAGTTTAATTATATCATATACACCACAATTCAAAAGAATTGAGATTGGTAAGATTTTTTAATGTTTATGAAAGAAGTCGCTTATGCTCACCATGTTATCCATTTTCAGCATCATTACTCCAGTCTTCAGTGTCACATGATCCTTCAGAAATCATTCTAATATGCTGATTTGCTGCTCAGGAAACTTTTTTTTTTTATTACCAATGTTGAATTAGTTCCTAATAGTTTTGTGGAAACTTTTGATTCCTTTTTTAGGATTCTTTGATGAATCTAAAGTTCAAAAGAGCAGTATTTATTTGAAATAGTTATTTTTTAAAAGGTCTTCACCTTTGATAAGTTTAATGCAGGGCTGTCCAAATTCGGTCCTGGAGGGCCGGTGTCCTGCAGAGTTTAGCTCCAACTTGCCTCAACACACCTTCATGGACGTTTCTAGTATGCCTAGTAAGAGCTTGATTAGCTGCTTTAGGTGTGTTTGATTAGGGTTGGAGCTAAACTCTGCAGGACACCGGCCATACAGGACCGAGTTTGGACAGCCCTGATTTAATGCATTCCTTGCTGAATAAAAGTATGAATTTCCTTCAGAAGAAAATCTTACAAAACCTTAATTTTTGAATGTTAGCCGCTGTATGCATATGTAGTTGTATGTTTGTTTTTTTCATTTTTTTGTTTAAACATTAAGATGATTAACCTCATGGTGAGAGCTATGTTGAGATCACATGATCAGATGAATAACAATACTTTGTGCTCCATGAATTCATTTACTTCTCTGTATCAGTAGTACATTAAATAAACATTTTTGCTTCAGCTGATTAGAATGTTTTCAAGCTTTCAGAAAAGCAACCCCAGCAGTGTGCAGAATCCATCTAGATGACGTGACACCAGCCATAGTGCACCACAATGCTCATCACACACCAGTTTTTGGTGGAGACAAATGTGATGCAGCCAATTTATAGCTAGGGTTATTAAGAGGCCGTGATGGATGGGAGGTCATGGGGACATTTGGCCTTGTTTTCACCCACACAGTTCACTGGAAAATCACTCCCTGCTGGCCTCACTAACACCTCTTCCAGCAACTTTAGTTTACCCAGGAGCTCTCCCATCCAAGTGCAGGCCAAGCTCAGCTCTGTTTGGCTTCAGTGGGTAACCAGTCTGTTAGAGCTGCAAGATGTTGCTTAAATGAATTTTAAAAGTTTTTTACTTGTTTATTTAACCATAAAGCAACTTAATCACCAGGGCAGATGCCTAAATGAACTAATTAGAGTATTGCATGTGTTAGATTGTATTGAGTAATGTGTTGTTGTATTGAATGCCTGAATAGAGCTCATTCATTCCGGTCCAGAAGTTTATAATATTTCAAAGAGCTCATACAGTCATATTGAGAAATGATAGATGGGTTAACATGTTTGCATTAAGTTAGTAAACTAAGTGTGTGCCCCCATGCTTTGAAAAAAGACAGTTAGGTCGCCCATCTAGGGGTTATTTGTTTTCGGTAATGATCTCATTAAAGCGAGAGGTTTACTCTGAATCATTAATCACCCTGTTGACCATCAGGAGAGGGAGCACATTCTGTGGCTTTGTGATTCCTCTGACTGGCAGTAATTACTCACAGGATTGGCATTTCATCCATTGACTTTAATTCAGTTTCATTATAGAAAAGTTCCAGTGTGTTCATTAGCTTAGAACTCCAACAATGAGATGAAGCAAGTTATTTGGCATAAACTGAGAGAGGTGAACTTTTGATGGCACCAGGCATTGAGTGCTGTAGAAGCTCTGCTGTGATCTCGGCTTTTGATGTCACTGATGTTTGATGTAGCGTCACAGATGGGCGCTGGCGACTACAATTGAGACTTTTATTTAGTCATTTAGGTGCTCTGCAAAGCTCAAGCAATTCCAATGCACCTTTATGCGAAATCCTGCTTTTGCATGCTTCACTTTATGTGGTCCTGCAGTCTGTCATATTCCTGTTCAAAATTCAGTGCATAATTTATTGCCCATTCATTGTCAGGAATCTTAAATTCCTCAGTCACACATACGTATATTACTTCAATTCCTCCTAAGAAATGCTCAATTTGAGTCAATGCGTTTATCTACTGAGGAATGTCTTGTATAATTCAAACATATGGGTATATAATTTTTCTGTAAGTGTAGTTGTGATATATTACCATTTCCCTAAGATTTAATGCCTTGCTATTGATATTTACCCATATGAAAACCAATATTAATTGCAAAGCAAATAGTAGCTCAAGTTGAAAAGCCTGAAAAGAAGGTTTTTCAGGCTTATGCAAGAAGTTGAGTGTGGTTTTGTGTAGCCACACGTATGACTACCTGTATCTGTTTCACTTCACAGCTTAATAGGGCCAGAAACGATATCTGACCAACATGTAAAGTGACCAACTATAATTTGGGTGCCACTCATGGATTGTGTGGCAGATTTATTTGAAATATACTTAATATATATTGTGGCGGGAGGAGCAAACGACAGACACAGTGGGTGTGGCGTCAGGCCTCGGAGAGGATTTTAATTAAACAAAAATGGTAAAATAAAGTGTCCAAAGGGGGAAAAAGTGTCCAAAATAAACAGGGGGATCTGGTGTCCTCGTCGTGCTGCGGGGCTTGTGAAGGAGGGCAGTGTTCAGGAGGGAAGGGTCCAGGCAAGGGGCGGAGTCCAGTGGCCGCACGCGCTCCCATCTTGGGGGCCGGGGCGCGAGTGGCGGCGGCTTCTTCGGAGCGGCGTAATCCCTCTGCTGGCCGCGGCTCCTCCAGGGGAATCGACGGCCCGGCATCCTGGCCCGTCAGCCGTCTAACGGGTGTTGGCTGTCTCCAGGACTGCGGGTCTGGCATCTCACGTCTCTGGAGGTGCAGGGCTCCCTCGACGCTCCCTTCCTGGACCCACGAGGACACCAGCGTGCATGCGCGGGGAAGAGACCGGTCTCTCAAGGAGAGGCGCGCTCAGCATTTAAGCAGTGGCGGTGATGAGGCTCCATTCACATAAGGTGCGCCTCATCACACGCCGGCAGCCGTGGCTATTCAGCGCCCCTCCTCTCTCGCACACCCACTCCCGTCGGGAGCCTGGTGAAGGGCGGTGAATACGGGACGGGGTGGTGATGATAATAAGGGGGGAGGCAGCCGACTCGTCACAATATACTTAATATATACTTAATATACTTAACATAAGCAGATGTGGAAAAAATTAATTCAGGTATTGGTCAAACAGTCACTGTGAGCAGTTGTACTGCAGGTATAGGAAATATCTATAGACTTTATAATCAGAATTTATTTTCATCCAAAAGTTACTTTTTTCCACAGACATAATTATGAAAACTTGAATATTTTTTGTATTTGTTTTAACAAATTAGTACTTTTATTAAGAATTCTAATGCATTATGTCTCACACAATATCGTTAAAAGTTTACGGTTTACTTTGAATAAAAAACATTAAATTTAAATTTTGAGGAGAAACTTAAGATAGCAGTTGAGAAAATGGTTTTCCTCATGTCGCAGCTGCATGGTGCATTACTTAAAGAAATCAGTCATCATATTCAAGATTCAAGATTTTTATTTGTCACATACACAATTATACTGAGTATAACCAGCAGTGAAATGTAGGTCAGGTCCGCTCCAAGGACAGTGCAATTATAAAGTATACAAATATTAAGAAAAAGAAAAGTAGAAAAAGTAAAAGAATAAAATAAAAAGATAAAAAATATAAATATAAATATAAATTTACAGGTCAGTATGTTGTTGACTTAAATAGTAATAAGAGGAATGTGCAAAAAGAATGTGCAAAAGGTTGTACAGGGTATTTAAATAGCAGCAATATGAGGTAGAAAAAATTATGAATAGCTTATTGATATAGTGATATTTACATGGAGTCATGTGATGTTATGACACAGAGTTAGAGTTTAGGAGCCTGATGGCCTGGGGGAAGAAGCTCCTCCTAAGTCTCTCAATTTTTGCCATCAGGCTACGGAAGCGCTTACCAGATGGAAGCAAAGTGAATAGACGGTTACCAGGGTGATTTGAGTCCTTGATAATTTTGACAGCTCTACTTTTGCAGCGTTTGAGGTAGATGTCCTGCAGAGAGGGGAGAGCAGACCCTGAGATGCGCTCAGCTAAGCGCACAACTCTCTGTAGTGCTTTGCAGTCTTGATTGGAGCTGTTTCCATACCACACTGAGATGCACTGAGTCAATACACTTTCTATGGTCCCTGAATAGAAAGTTTTCAGGATTGCTGGTGAGACCCTGAATTTCCTCAGCTGTCGCAGATGGTACAGTCTTTGCCTGGCTTTCTTAACCTGTGTTTGGATGTGTGTAGTCCAAGTCAGGTTCTCGGAGATGTTTACACCGAGGTACTTGAAGTTACTCACCCTCTCCACAGGGGTCCCACTGATCATAAGAGGAGTGTAGGGCTGCTGCTGTCTCTTCCTAAAGTCCATGACCAGCTCTTTAGTTTTGCTCACATTCAGAGAGAGACAGTTGTCCTGGCACCATGATGAGAGTCTCTCTACCTCATCCAAGTATGCGGTCTCATCGTTGTTGGAGATGAGGCCCAGAACCACAGTATCATCAGCGAATTTGATAATAGTGGAAATAGATGTGGAGCTGTGAGAGGACACGCAGTCAAGCGTGTAGAGAGAGTAGAGCAGGGGACTCAGGACACAGCCCTGTGGGGCTCCTATGTTCAGAGTGATGGAGTTTGAGGTGAACTGGCCAACTTTCACCACTTGAGGTCTGCCGGTGAGGAAGTCTTGAATCCAGTCACAGAGTGAGGAGTTTAGGCCAAGGTCTGTGAGTTTAGAGACCAGCTTGATGGGGACTATAGTGTTGAAAGCTGAGCTATAGTCAGTGAATAGCAGCCTTACATAATTCCCATTATTGCTGTCTAAGTGTGTGAGGGAAGAGTGGAGGACGTGAGAGATGGCATCATCCGTAGATCTGTTTGGGCAAACTGAAGAGGGTCCAAAGTAGGGTCCAAAGGATGGAGGAGCAAATGTGGCTCTTTACAAGTCTCTCAAAAACCTTCATGACTATAGATGTGAGGGCAGCTGGGCTATAGTCATTCAGGCCTGAGGGTTAATTGTTCTTTGGCACAGGGATAATGACAGATTTTTTGAATGAGGTGGGAACCACGGAGGTAGCAAGCGACTCATTAAAGATAGATGTGAACAAACTAGCGAGCTGATCAGCGCAGGACCTCAGAACACGGCCGGTTATTCCATCAGGTCCAGCTGCTTTCCTGACGTTCACTTTCTTTAGCGCCCTCCGAACCTCATCCTCCGACACGGTGATTACAGGATCATCGCTGCTCTGCCTGCTGCTTCCTGATGCGCTGGTCGGCAGAGACGCGCCGCCGCTTTTGCAATCGAAGCGGCCGAAGAAGATGTTTAACTCGTCGGCCAGCAACAGATCTGCTCTCACCTCAGCAGAGGATTTGTTTCCGAAGGCACAGATGGTCCTCAATCCCTGCCACATCCGTCGTGAATCATTGAGCTGGAAATGAGACTCAATTCTCTCTTTGTATAGGTGTTTGGCGGCTCTTACTGCGCGTAAGAGAGCATAGCACGATGCTTTGTACTCGCTCATATTCCCGGTCAGAAGAGCCTCATTGTAAGCGGCAGGGCGTGTCTTAACCGCAGCACGGATTGTACTGTCCACCCACGGTTTCTGATTGGAGAATGTCCTTATAGTTATTGTTTCTGTAGCTTGCTCGGTTAGCGTGTTTACAAAGCTCAATGCTACATCCGTGAACTCGCTTACGTCAGAAGAACTCGCCCGGAACATGTTCCAGTCGACGTCATCAAGAGCCGCCTGCAGCATAGCCTCTGAGTGGGAGGACCAGTGCGTCACTACTCTCTGCACCGGAGGATCCTGAACGAGCCTTTGTTTGTATTCCGGTGATAGGAAAATAGCGGCATGGTCCGATTTGCCGAAAGCCGGTAGTGAGCGGGCTTTGTAGGCATTCTTGAACTGAGTGTAGCAATGATCCAGTGTGTTTGGTCCTCTAGTTGGACAGGATACATGTTGATGAAAGTTCGGCATGACCTGCCTGAGGTTGGCTTTGTTAAAGTCTCCCGCGATGATAAAGGCAGCGTCAGGATGTTTGTTAATGTAGCCGCTGAGCACATCGTGAAGCTTAGACAAAGCCAAGCCGGTGTCCGCCTGTGGTGGAATGTACACAGCAGTGACAATGATTGCTGAAAACTCCCGGGGCAGATAAAATGGGCGGCAAATAATGGAAAGATGTTCCAGATGAGGCGAGCAGGAACGCGACAGAATGGAGATATTCCTGGGATCACACCATTTCTCGTTAATCATGAAACACACTCCTCCACCCCTGGATTTACCGGCCTCTGCTGTTCTGTCCATCCGAAAAACAGAGAAGTTATCACTTGGCATTACAGCAGTGTCCGGGACCAAGGACGAAAGCCATGTTTCTGACAAACAAAGGATGTTACAGTCCCTTATGTCCCATTGGAAACTAATCCTGGCTCTAAGATCGTCCATCTTATTCTCCAAGGATTGGACATTTGCGAGCAGAATGCTCGGAAGAGGAGGACTGTGAGCCCTTTTCCGGAGTCTATCTCGAATCCCAGCGCGTTTCCTGCGGTGTTTCTTGATCCGTCGCCTCGGGGGGTTATTGTTCATCTCTGCGTTCTGAAGAATCTCCAGAGGCCATGCTGGATTCCTGGATAAAGTGTCCTGAAGCAGGTTGGTGTAGCGGTTTCCAATGTCCAAAAGTTTTTCTATGTTGTAGGTGATCAGTGCCGACGTGAAATGTGTAAAAAGAGAAAGTAAAAGTAAGTAAAAAAGTAAGTTAAAGCAAAATCTTAGCAGAGCGGCCTGAACGGCGTCCGAACACAGCGGCGCCATTCTATACCCAATGTAGTCAATTTAATACAGCATAGTACATAACATCTATGTTGTTGACAGTAATAAGCTTATATAATGTCAAGCACAAACTGTTGACAAGTTGGCGGATGCTACAGTATTTATAGTGCCACTCCAGGCTTGTTGTATTGATTCAGGGTGGGCATTATTAGATCCACTGTGGGAGGCGTAATTACTGCAGCTGCGGTCCCTCCGATCGCAGTCACACTGGGCCACCGACCCAGGTGGTCCTCTCGCCTTAGACCACATCTCTCAGCCTTTCATTGGTTGCCTTTTGTGTGGGTCTTCCATACGCAGCCTTCTGCTGACTAAATGCATTTGATATAGAAAATGCATATGTCCAGATTATAGGTCTAAATGCTCAGTTCTGTTTTTTTTCTCCTTCAAATTCAGACTTTTTGCTTTGATTGTTCATATTCATGTTTGTAAATGACTCGTATATCTGTCATTGGTATGAATGGACCACTGCCTGACAGCACCTATAATAGGTATATATAAATGAATAAATGAAAAATGGATAAATGTAGGTACATTCACAAGAACAATAACAATGTGTTAACAATCACAAATAAAAAACAATAATATGTTGATCCTGCTAACATTGTTGATTTGTGAGCATTCATTGGTTTTACTGGACTTGATGTCCAAGAGCATATTCATATACATGGTCTTTGTTTTTGTTTTTCTCGCCATCTTTCTACTCACACTGCTCGTTGCAGGTTTTGTTTTATTTAACAATTAAGAAAAAGTATTTTTTTGCCTCTTAAATAGGGTGACATTGAATTTAGGCCATGTTCAGAGATAGAACAAATCTGTATTGGTGTGCACTTGGGTCACATTATAATAAATCGTATATGAGACTGATCTGAACACATCAAATCAAATAGCCCAAATTGGATTGAACATTTTCAGCCCTTTATATGAACATAGCTAATAAAAAGTCTTGTACCACTTACCTGAATTCAGAAAAGTATTCTAATCTTACTGCTTTTGCTATATGGCTTGGTATTATTTACGAATTCAGCCATGGTTTTGTTGGTTAGCACCAGTCCAGTTTGATCCTGCTAGTAGATGTTAGAATTACAGCAATTTTTTTATTTTTATTGATGACTATTCAAAAATCATCAAATTTCCCTAGGGATAAATAAAGTATTCTTGAATCTTGATGTGTATAAAATATATTAATTAATTTTAATATTTCCTTTACATTTTATATACTTAATATTTTCTTTAGATTATTGTTATATCTAATAACTTATTTTTTATTAAAAATTTATTATATAATTATAGGTATTTTGCCACATTATAAATGTGATACATATAATGTACTTTTATTTGTTGTTTGCCTTTTAGAAAGATTTGGGAAGTGTTGGCTTAGGTTAGCTCTGCTATTTAGTGTTTTCAGGCAAACTGTTGTTAAATGTAGAAAAACAGCAACCCCTTCTGTTTCTCCTTTTTTCGTGTATTCCTTAAGAGCTGGAAGGCCAGCAGTAGGTTGCACAAGACAAATCCAAGGAGCAACTTTTTATAAAGTAGCGCTGAAGCAACACAATCATTTTGCCACAGTCACAGCTAAATTAAAACTCCGAGATCAAACCATAGCCTGCCTTCCTATCTGAAGCAGCATTCTGATTCCGTAGCTCGCTAGACTCCCTTAATCTCGGGCCCTGGGGATCTTGTTGGAGCCTGTTAGCAAATGTTTATCCCACAGTGAACACCTGGTTGTTTGGAGAGTGCGCCCACAGTGCATTGCCATCCCCCACCCGAGCAACAGCGTGCTTAGTTGTGAGCCGAGAGTGAGCCGGCACATCGTATTCCTACCACAGCGCGCAGTTCGTCGCATTCAACATGGTGATTAGCATAAGCCTCATTTAGTCATGCTTTAATGAATAATTTTTCCTGGGCTTATTCCCAGCTGTGAAAAAGCATTAAATGGTAAAGCTATGAATTGTAACCTTAAACTTGATATTACCCAAAGAGACCATTGAACAAAGCTTATCGCATATCATTAACCATGATTACTCATATGTCCTGAGGGATTTCTAGTGGTTTGATAGAATAACTCTTTAGTGGTGTTTCAAGGAAATTCTTTAAAGAAATGCTCATAATGCAATGTATTTTATTCCAGACCAACATTCTCATGTAATTCAGTGTCCCCGTTGGTCTTTACATAGTCTGAAATTACGTTTGATCAAATTTCTGGTGTATTTACGCTCATAGTTTGATTCTCTTGGCTTTATTTGGTCCGGACATTTTATTTGGTTTTCTTAGCATTCACAGTGTGATTTTTAAGATGCAAAACAAAAGGCATAAGAATACAGTCATAACCTGATTAGACAGCGTTTGTGTTGTATACTTTATGAACATACCGAACATCCAAAACAATGCTGTGCGCTGGGCTGAATGCACTCGCCGTATGTGTGCGTTTATGGTAGTATCTCTCAAAGAGCTTAGAAAATGTCAAAAGGAGTCAAAACAGCACCAGGTATTCCTCCATTGGCTCTTAGGATAAGAAGAACCAAGTATGCTTTAGCATTTTGTCCATTTTAGGGTCACATCATGTGACATCTCGTTGGTTTGTTTACCATCCGTTTGGATGGCAGCGTTCACACTTGTTCAAATGAACTACACTATCAGAGCAATCACACTAGAGTTCATTTTAATCAAACCAAACCTGCCAAGTGTAAACACACCATAAAAAGCTTTAAATATTTGAAATGGTATAATTACCTCATCTTAATTATAATTGTAAGAAGTCTTAAATTTAAGGATGGGAAAACCGAAATCATGATAAACCCTGATGTGATTATTAAACATCAAAAAGCTGTGATTAAATTAATATCAGCACTGCACGTTCAAAGCCAAATGTTGCTTTGTTGCACATTCTACAGGTTCGCAGTTTCAAAGCAGTTCGCAGTCAATACATATCATGCATTTATCCCAAGCAAATGCTTATGATTTACAGTTGATGAATTAGAAACACTATAAAGTAAACATCATCATATTTTGTAAAATGCATATTTTAGCTCTCATCTTTTTAAATGAGCATCTGGAATAGTAAAGCATAGACATAAATTCTGCATTATGCACAAAGTCTTTTTTCTGGATATTACTTTAGTAATGTAATAAACTGCATCTGGCATTTAATTCAGTGTAAGCGCTTTATGGATATGCAGTATTAATTTTTTTTTGTGCAGGTCTTAAATTTGACTTTATAAAATTCTGCTGGTATCCTGTTAGTTTTCATATTCTTTTTAAAAGGAAATTTCTCTCCAAAATTTAAATGGTCATTTACTCACCCTTGTTCCATCCAAACCTGTATGACTTGCTTTCTCCTATGGAACATAAAATAAGTTATTTAAAAAAACACAAGACATTTTTCAAGGTATCTTATGGAATAAATTGACTGGATTTGGCTAGATTGTACTTTATTTATAGCTCTGGAGGTCTAGTGTTCAGTTTGCACTATATTCAATCTGGTTCAGCTTCCTTTTCCAATCTTGGACAGCGTGTCCCGAAGCTTTGAAGTCCCATGGCAGTCTGAGACTCTAGGGCACTGGCCCAATTGGCCATTTGATCCATAATCCAGCACTGCCAGCTGAAAGCCTGCATGTTTTTTAATAAAGACATAAAAAATTTAATGGAAAGAGATATTTCATTTTAAAAGTCCAGACAGGAAAAAGCAGTGTAATTGTGAGTCATATAAAAAAGAGTTTCCTAAGAAGAAAAACCATGAGGAAGCTGGGGATGATGAGGTTGATTGGCCTGTCACTAAAACTTCTCAGTTTCAGTGACCTTTTAAGGCAGTTACTCTCAGTGGTTGTTAATTGATTTATCGAACACCGGTCAATCAGATCATAGAAGCAGGGGTTCGTTGAAAGTCTTCATTATTTACTCCTTAATTACTCTAGCCCAGTGTCTCTCTCCGGCTCTCTGCTTTGCTCTATACAATGCTGAACTAACCTTTACTAGATCCTCAGAGACGAAGAGAGCACAAAGCCCCTGTGCCTGGTTGGTGGAGGCTTATGAAGTGGGGCAGCCTCTCTCTTTGCTCTTCCTAATCTTAATTAAGTCCTAAACAACTGGGCTTTGCTCTTATCAGTATTAGAGACGGTTGATGTCCAAGCTGTGGGATGCTGTAGTGCACATTTAATTGCAAAGTTTGATAAGAACGAGTAGAGCTCAAGAAAAAGATGTTGTTTATTGTGAACCTTTTACAGAATGAATTCATATAATCTGCAATCATGAAGTCACCTAAGAAATGTTTTGTGTTTTTAAAGGTAAGATTTTATAATGTATGTGCCAGTAATCATATTATTATTATTAGTTGTGTCTACATTTAAAAGCATTTTGCTATGACTTTTGCTTGCATTTCAAAGCATTTTGCATTAAGTGTTCTGGCTCCGGACATAAATTTTATGCACCATTAAGTATGAATGGCAACGCACTTGATGTGTATCTGGTCTCTTGCACTCCATATTTTCATCCATATTTTATTTTGTGAGATCACGTATGACTATGAGAGTATTCAAATAGCAGTATTTCAACTTTAAATATGTATTAAACTACCATTCAAACATTTTGGGTCAGTATGTTTTAATTTTATATTATAGAAAGAAGTGTATTTCTTTTATTTAGCAAGGGTGCTTTAAATTTATCAAAAGTGTCAGAAATATTTCGTAACATTAAAATGTATTTGCTGTTTCAAATAACAATCTATTCATCAAAGAATCCATAAAGATATCAAGCAGCACAACTTTCAACATAGCTAATAATAATAATGTTTCTTGAGCACCAAATTAGCATATTAAAAGATTTTTGTATTTTGAAAATTCTAAGTTGTCATCACAGGAATAAATTATATAATATCAAAAATATTTTAAAATAGACAAGAGTTCTATTAAATTGTAGTAATACAATTCAATTTTTATTGTACCTTTGATCAAATAAATGCAGCCTTGGTGAGCAAAACAGACTTCTTTCAGAAACATAAAAAAATCTTCCCAACCCCAAACTTTTGAACGTTAGTGTACATGGGACGGTTGGCAACCGCAAAGAAAGGGCGCTAAGAATGTTTGAGAACCTCTTTGGGAACAGTCATTTGCAAAGCTTGCTAATGCATTACTTAAAATCTCAGGGGTTACTTCAAGTAAATAATGTAGGTTACAGGGGTGCAGCATACAAAAAATGTTGGGAACCCATTGTAGTAGCTGTGGCTGGTGCTCCTTCTTACATGCCATACTCACATCTCCTTTTAAACAGAGCCCCAGGGCCTGAGTTTTCTATTCTACTGAGAGGGTTAGTGGTTTGTTTATGAGTGTAGTGTAACACGTACCTTCCTTCTCTTGCTTCACTAAATAAAACACTTACGTTCTTCCTCTGATTCTCTCTCCAAAGGCTACAGAAGAATTGCTACCTGTTTTAACAATAGTCCTGCATCCTCAAAGATGACCTGCTCGTGATGCCTCTGTAAGTAGGTTTCTCTTTGTTGTAAACACTCTGCAAGATGTAATTATCTGAATGAAACATGAGGAATAAAAGAACCTCACTAGTACTTCACTTTTGCCCCTTTTCCATCAGCAGGGTGCAGGTGCACTTTTCTATGCTAGTGTCCAGTCAGATGCAACATAGAACAAGACATCATTGATTTGACCATACTTTATGTATAATGAGTAATTAAATATAATTTAACTGCTGTATTAACATACAGTGCCTATAGAAAGTCTTCATACCCCTTCATTTTTTTTCACATTTTGTTATGTTGCGTTATTATGTTAAACTGCTTTAAATTACTTTATCTTATCTTTAAATTATTATTTATCACAACTTTGCAAATTTATTAAAAATGAAACACTGAAAAAATTACATTGCACAAGTCTTCATACCCTTAACTCAAAACTTAGTTAAAGCACTTTGGCAACAATTACAGCCTCAGGTCGTTTTGGGGTATGATGCAACAAGCTTTGCACATCTGCATTTTTTTTTTTTTTTTGCCATTCTTCTCTGTAGATCATCTCAAGCTCTGTCAGGATGGCAGGTGACCATTGGTGGACAGTCATTTATAGGTTTCTCCAAATATGTCTGATTGGTTCCAAGTCCCAGCTCTGGCTGGGCCATGCACTCGAGGGCGTTCATAGAGTCGTTCCCAAGCCACTCCTGCATTGTCTTGGCTATATGCGGAGGGTGATTGCCATGTTGGAAGGTGAACTTTCAGGCTAGTCTGAGGTTCTGAGCGCTCTGAACCAGGTTTTCATTAAGGATATCTCTGTATTTAGCTGCATTCAGCTTTCCGTCTCTGATCAATTCCCCTGTCCCTGCTGCTGAAAAACACCCCCACTGCATGATGCTGCCGCCACCACCATGCTTCACCCTTGCGATGGTATTATGCAGGTGATGAGCGGTGCTTGGTTTCCCTCAGACATGAATAAGGAATTGAGGTTTATCAGACCAGATAATCTTTTTTTTCATAGTCTGAGAGTTATTTGGGTGTATTTTTGTAAATTCCAATCAGAGTTTCTTGTATCTTTACTGAAGAGAAGCTTGAGTTTGGTCACTTTGCCATCAAGCCCAGATTGGTGGAGTGTTGCAGTGATGATTCTCCCATCTCCATATAAGATCATGGAGCTCAACCAGTGTGACCATCAGTGTCTTGATCACCTCTCTAACCAAGACCCTTCTCCTTCGATTGCTCAGTTTGGCCAGGAGGCTAGATCTAGGAAGAGTCCTGATTGTTTCAAACTTCATCCATTAAGGATTATGGAGGCCAAATGCTCCTGTGAACCTTCAACACAGCAGCATTTTATTGTAGTCTTCCCAGATCTGTCTCAACACAATCCTGTCTCTCAGCTCTGCAGGCCATTCCTTTGACCTAATGGATTCGTTTTTGCTCTGACATCCATTTCAGCTGTTAAACTTCATATAGACAGGTGTGTGTGCCTTTCCAAATCATGTCCAATCAACTGAATGTGCCACAGTTTAACTCCAGTCGGAGTATAGAAACATCTCAAAGATGATCCAGTGAAACTGGAATGATCTAAATTTCAAGTGTCGAAGCAAAGGGTATGAAGACTTGTGCAATATTATTTTATCAGTGTTTCCTTTTTAATAAATTTGCAAAGTTGTGATAAATCCAGTTTTTGCTTTGTCATTATGGTGAGTGGGGTGTAGATTTATGTGGAAAAAAAAGTAATTTAAAGCAGTTTAACATAACGAAACATAACAAAATGTGAAAAAAATTAAGGGGTATGAAGACTTTTTGTAGGCACTTTTTTAGTAGTTTAATAATTACTTTTTAGTGATTTCTAAAAAGGCTCTGGCACACATAAAATGGCACCATTTTGGTGGACAAGGGACGTGAGACGTACATTCAGAACATTTTTAATTTTGTATGCATTTGATATGTTTTTTTGTGAATTTGAGGAAGACTCTAGTCAAAGTTCTACTTCTACCATCAGCTTCATACTTGAGTACAGCTTTCTTTAACAGGAACTCAAGTCATAATGGAGATCTCCTGTCTTCCTGGAGAATCTGCGTGAGGTTTCCCTCCTATTCTCTTTCTTACTCTTTTTGTCTTTTGTTTTTGTCACTCCGATGCTCCTCGCTCTCTATTTCTCTCTCTCTGTGACCGTGGACAAAGTCGGGGAGCCTTTCAAGTCAAATCCCTTTATTCTATGTCAGAAATTGAGTGTTCTGAAAAGGAGAGTTCTGGAAAAGAGAAAGGGCTGAAACTTTGATTGCAGCCATTTGTGGAGCGGCACAGCCTGAGGCTTTTTTTCCCGTCCTCAAAAGAAAACCGTAAGAGAGGCTGACATATTTAATTGGCTGTTTGTAAGCTAATTAAAGCTTGTATGTTGATGTGTTTGACAAATCACCAGGGTCTTTTTCATGTTTCAGACTTCCTCTGAAAATATATTTTGTTTAACTGTGTGAAAGTATCAAGTTCTATGAAGACGCCTCACTGAAATTGATTTCTGAAAATATATGTCCACAGTCGCAGTCATTAGCAAGAACGTAGTTTCTTCAAGATAATTGTGATAGCAGGGTAAATCTCGTGAAAAAAGCATGTATTTCCAAGACAACGAGAAAAAATATATGTCCAACCAGTTAGAGAGATAAGAGATATTTTAAAGAAATTCATACTTTTATTTAGCAAGCATCAACATACAAATTAACAAATATTTTTATTTCAAACAAATGCTGTTGAGCTTTCTATTTATCAAATAAAAAGTACTGCTTTTCCATTTAATTCAGCTTTGCCATCACAGGAATAAATTGCATTTTAGAATAGAAAACTGTAATAGTGCACAATATTACTGTTTTTACTGTATTTTTGATCAAATAAATGCAGCCTTGGTGAACATGAGACCTCTTTAAAAAACAATAAAAAAACTCACTGACTTACTGAATGGTAGTGTCAGATTTATATTTGCATTTATAAAACTAATAATATTCCATTGCATTTATTATAATGCTTGTAATTTGTTGCAAAAATATTTTACCATTTATATACACTATAATTTTTATTTTTTTTGGCTTTGAGATTTTGAGAATTAAGTAGCCCCTCACAGGCATTATAATAGACCCACCATGCCATGATGTCTAAATACTTTTAAAGTGTTCCTAAGATAGTCTTAATTTTCTTTAAGCAAAATATATGCTCTTATTTTTTTCTTTTAACATTTGGGTTAAATGTGACTTGTTTGGGTTTTTAAATATTCATCCAGAACCTTCTGGAGCTGTCTTTCGTTTGCAGAGGAATACATTGGTTGTCTGGGGACTGAAGCTAACGAATTGCCAGACACCTGGATATTGAGCACTAAGGCTATTTTCCCCACTCACCAGGTTCTCTGATGGGCCAGTCAGGGTTCCAACCCTCTCTGTCCCCAAGCACTTTGTAAATATTGCACTTCCTCCCTCCTGTACTGTATGTGTATTTTACTTTACATTGCACCTCTCCGAAAAGTATAATCCACCAGTGACCTAATCCTGCTAAATGACATCATTTTAGCAGCTGGTCTGAATCATTGTGCCTTTCTGAGAAGACGCTCTTTTTTGTTTATGTTTGTGGTGTTCTGGGCCTGTTTAGTGAGGCCAGGAGCTTCCACGTTGTTTTAATTTCGACCCATCGTTGTTTGTCGACATTCGGTTCAGGATGACAATGAGCCGGAAGAAAACAAGCCCTTTTATGATATCAATAGAGTAGGAACTAGAATGGGACTCCTCATCTGTAAGCTCACTTTTAAGGGTCTGTTTACCTCTCGGCCGAATTAAAGACGTGCCATTATGCTTGGCAAATTACTACGCGCTCTTTGTGGTCCAGCCATGGTACATTAGTGTGCCTTAAGATGGTCTAGCTGTGCCCATTCACCTAACAAAGAGAGGGTCCCCCTGGCAGATCCTTGGCTGGTCACACAGAGGAGCCATTCACACCAGGCAGAAGGGGCCGTACGGTAGAGAGCTCGGCCACAAGGCAGCCATGACAAAATTTACTAAAGTATTGCTTGCAGAACAACCGTTTCCTCAAATACAAACCAATTAAGTTTGATTTGACAACACTCCAGGCAAAGAAGCAGAACATCTGTGTAGAGTTGGAATATCTTAACAGAACTAGCCATGCTTGTGATGTTTTTGGTCTCTGTGGGAGAGAAGAGGTGGCGTTGCTTGTTTTGGGTTCCGGCTTTGTGGATTTTGGAAGTTAGGGGCGTAATATTGTAGCTGGACCCAATTACAACGGGAAGAATTAGGTGCCTCCCAGTGGATTCTTACCACACATTGATTTGTTGAAGATTGAAGATTGCATTGTTGAAGACTATGGCAATTAATCAAACTCATTGTTTTTAATGGCTCTCATTCGCATGGCGTAATCACATACATCTTAATTCAGTGCTCAAACTAATTTCTTTGTATGACAGGATGCAAGCGTTCACAGCCACATGGAATTTTCCTTCTTGACGGAGTCTCATAAATCAACCAAACTAAGCAATGATGAAGACAAGCTTGTTATTGGATATTAGGACACATAGTCTGAGAGTATAGGGAATCCTGGTGTTATTAAAGCAGTTTTTAGTCATTCTCTAAAATAGTTTTCTCTTATATTGAATCCAGCTCCCTTTCTTGACATAAATTAGTAGCAGGGAGTGATGATGAGGACCGAGAGCCTATAAATTGTGTGTTGCTCTCAGGGTCATTAAGCCGTGTGGTCTGGGCCCACTGGATCTTTTATCATCCGCCTTGAATCAGCGGCTGTAAAACGGTGGCTAACATTGTGTGTTTATTTCCCCATAACAAAAGATTAGCTGTCTACAGCTCATGAGTTCAGCTAATGCTCCTTGGGACTCGTGCAGCCGTGGAAACATAAATCTACTCCCCAATTTTTGTTCCTTTCTCATTGCGCTCACCTTTCTCTGCCCTTCTCCCACTGTCTCTCTCCCCCTTATGAGTTTCAACTGATTTAGTCCGTCTCCAGTCTCAACCTCAGACGGCGGGCCCACGGACTGACCAAAGTCCATTTGCTGACCGTTTGATGCATATTGCTCACAAATTTGTCAAGAGCTGCTAGAAATCAGATACCAGTCCAGCTTGTGTTTATAAGGTAGTAGGCGGATATAGTGTGCGTTTCTGAGGACTAATCACATGATATGATAATGTTTTCCATGTTAGTGGCACCACACTTTTTTTGTAAATTGTAAATTAATTCATTTTTATTTAGCAAGGACATATTACATTTAATAATTAAGGACAAAGACATGTATTATGTTACAAAAGATTTATATTTCAAATCAAATAAAATGCTGGTCTTTTGAACTTCCTGTTCAAAGACTCCTAAAAAATATATCACTGGTTATAAAAATAAAAATACTTTGGAAGTCTGAAATTCATACAGGTTTGGAAAAACATGACGGTGAGTAAATTATATATATATATAAAAAACCCATAATTTTTGGGTGAACTATCTCTTTAAGTTAGTTTTAATTATATAATCTATTTAAGATCTGTTCCTAGTCAGAATGTGAAACAACTGTGATGAGTAAAAGTTCGTGCCTGTTGTCCAGAATACACTGCAAACTGGACCCATTTTTATGGCGATGCTCAAAAGTCTGGCTGTGCGAGACTATGCGTCTGTCTTCATTAAGTTGATTGCTTTCTTTGTTTGAGGTTGACTGTTATAAGAGACATAAAATTATTCTGCTCTTATTCAGTAGAGCGCATGATTGTGTCTGATAAGCATATTAATCCAGAGAATAGCAAGATTAGTTATATTTATGAGCATGTTTGTGCATGTGTTTTTACCATGTTCAGTGGAGAAATCACTCAAACGTTGCGAAATGTTTTCTAAGATGTATGTGGATGTGTGGTGCTGAGGGAAGGGATTGAGAAAGGCCTCCAGTGGAAGCTTCCTGGAATGATTTTCTGCTGTGGTGGAGGGTTGGAGGGGCGGGGGTGGCTTACTTTCTGGGTCATGATTCAGAAGTTAAACTCAGGAGAGATCTACACTGTGAGGGAAAGAATTCAGGCTTAGAAAATTATCATATTAACAATTCACATTTTTCTAAAAGAAAACTTTTGCATTTGTTTTAATGCTGAAGAATCTCTTGTGCTTGCCACATGTTTTTAGTCTATAGGTGGTGTAGAGGTGGACATAGTATTTGACATAATTCGCCCCCCTCTAAATGACTTGTGTGAAATTACTCAAGTGTGAGGAGGAAATTAATGGGACAAAAGAAAAATTGTCAAGAGATTTTACTCTAATTAATTTGAATATGTTCCTCCTGGATTAGTTTCATTAATTATCAGTATGATGTGAATAGGCTTACTAGTATGCAATTATGAACAACAGCAAATAATTAATTTGGTTACATAGTATGGGATGTGAACATTGTGCAGTTGATCTGTAATTTTAAATCGCTTTTGAATAGAATTTATGGCTCTAAGGGTAAGGATTAGGACTTTGGGTTTTGCTTTAAAAGAAAAAAAATCTCAACCATACAGGACATATAAAAATATTAACATTTACTCAACCTTAAATGGATAGCTCCCCCCAAAATGAAAATTGTCATCATTTACTCACCCTCATGTTCCAAACCTGTGCTCTCAGAATTATTTGTCTAAAACAGCTTGTCACTGGGACAGTACCTTTAAAGGGACATCTTTGTACCTTTTGTACCCCAAAAGGTTAATGTGGGTTACCTTTAAGGTACATATTACTACTCCAAGGTACTAATATGCACCTTTTAGAGGTACATAAAGTACAGAGTTATTCCTTTTAAGGGTAATAACCAGTGACAAGCTGTTGTTTGGTCTTGGTTGACCAAAGAAGTCTGAACACAAGCCATCAAAACTCATTATATGTTTCGACATCTATGTTGGTCTTTTCGGCAGGGTTATTAGCATTGTGTGCAATGCTACTCTCAGGAATCCCCATGCACAGTTCTTAGAAAATGTGGGAAAAACAGACCGAAACTAGCCATCAATTACTCGCACAATTGTGTTTTTCTCCTTAATGATTCAGGAGGGGGATTAGAGCAACCAGTCAGTCCTTTACCCAATTATAGACCTGGCCTCTCCTGTACACTGTGATCCTTCCTTTGGAAGGCATCCAGCGGCTTGCGTTCACTCTCTTTGATAAAGATGAAAAAAGAAGGAAGACAATGGGCTGTATCCTGTTATTTTAGTATCCAAATGAAAATGCCACTAAAGATCCCTTTTAATGTCAGATAAGAGGAAAAGATTGGAATTTAAATAAGTGAATTATGCTCCTAATTTCTAGTCCCCTTCATGATTTTTGTCTCTTTCTCTAGTACACCTGAAGCACAATGGCTCTGATTAACACTGCCTCTACGTGCATTCAGTCACAGCCCCATATTCACCGCAGCGGGGGAAATGGAATATTTTTACCTTGTTCACCTGTAGAGCTCACACTTGGTATGATAGGGGCTCATCGAGGCATTGCTTTCAGAAATTGGAATGATAATGAATAATCCCACCGGCTGTCGTGAAGCCCCATTAGTCGAAGCGAAGGCTTCTAATACAGACTGTCTTCCAAAATCTATTTTTATTAGGAGCTTTTTGAAGTAGTCAGCCTCACACACTGCAAATAGATAGGACATGTCTATCTCTGTGAAGTGAGTTTGAGCACAAATAGGAGGGGAGTCTTAAAAGATTCACTGAGACGATGCGATCTGAGGGCATTTCTTCCTTTTGTTCTTGAAGTGTGGCATACACAAGCAGATCTTTTATACTCTGAAACAATGAATGCAATGCATCTGACTACATTCAAGTGCCAGAAGACTTTTTTTTGGAAACTGAAGAGCTTTAATTTGTGTTGCAGTCATGAAGATGCTTCCTTCTCCATTTTAGTAAAATTAAAAACTAACTTCAACCAAAAAATTGTATGCATTGTAAAACCTAACAGTGAAATTGTTCCTTTGAAACAATGAAACATGTTAATTTCACTTGAATATTACTGCAAGTTCATTGCACTTAACAGAAAAAAGTTATGTGATACTAAGTCTAATATATGCTGCACGCTGTTTTATTTGAAAAGCAATAACTGCATATGCCAAAGCAGTGATATAGTTGATAAAGTTTCTAATTTTAATGTCTTAAATATTTAAATGGTTTTCCTATGTAATATTAAGAAATACTTTTTTTTAATGAACTCGTATGAAATAAGTACTTTTTAAAACTTTAATGGTTCAAGGCAGTCAGTTTTCTGAAATGAAATGACTCATTTTTTTAATTTTTACATTTTATAAAAATGTGAATACTACTCGCTTGTGACGCTTGTGGTTGATTGCCTGGGCTGTACTATGTGGTCCTGAGTGTTTTTTATTGTTATTACTGTGTTGCTATGCAGTTGTTAGGGTGTTCTGGGTTGTTGCTAGGTGGTTACTGGTCCAAGGCACATTAGCCCATCAGCAAATCTCTGACATTTTGCTTGTAAATGTGGCTCATTTCAAGTTTGTGGGATTTTTTTCACCTGTTTAATTGTCTACCAGGAAAATAATACCACACCTCTGCACTAATTGGGGTATTTTTCACGCCTGTACAACAAATGAGTTAAGTGCAAATGTTTAATGATTCGAGGTTTAGAATAAATGAGAATAAAGGTTTATTTATTTAAAGGTTTATTTAGGAATATTAGAATAAACACTAATTATTCTATAAAATAGTACAAATTAAATGTCATCTTGTAACCACATCAATTCCAACTAATTTTTATTTTAGCAGTTCTAATTTCTGTGTGGGTTGGAGGTTAAAAGATTGGGTTGGTTTTTAAGTTAAAAAGCTATACTGGTCTTGTGCATGGTTTTAACTCCAGTGAGTGCCACAGACAGAAAAGATGTCTTTAACCTTAGTTTATTTTAAACTTTAGTCCTCATTTACCAGATCTTTATTTAAATGTCACAGTGGCTCTTTCACTTTTCATAAATGTCTGTAAACCCTAATTAAGACCATCTTTACAGAATGTTCAACTCCCAAAGTCCAGTCACAGGTCATGAGGGTTAGTCGTGAACTACCAGGATTTAAAGACTGATTTGAGTTACGTTTGTTGAATCAGTTATCCAGTTAGGTCGAATATTGTTTGACAAACCAAATTGAGTTTCCTTCAGAGTCAGGGGTCTTATGTGTTGAATTAATTAGATTTTCAAGTCGATTTTAAATGCTTTTAAACTTTCTCGCAAGTCATTTTGCAATGAAAAACAAGATACAGCCAAAACAAAGCAACTCTTTTGAAAAAAATACATAAAAAAGTAAAAAGCAGCCTACATGATAATACTTAAAAAAAAATGCATGTCTGGAAGACTAGGTCAGAACATTGTAAACAAGAACAACCCTGCATTTTGTTTTTCTATTTTCCACTTGCACTCATTGTTCATCTATAATATATATCTTAGTTTAGATAAATCCTGCAGTCATTTGTTCAAATCCTGTATCCGTGCTTGTATGTATGAATGTGACAAAGTGAACTTATGTTGAATTAGATTTTCAAGTATATACTGATTTTACCTTTACATACTGTAAACACACTGTGTGTGTGTGTAGTATACATATTGTATAGGGCTAGAATTAATTTCATTCACCAGAATTAGCAGTTTGGTTTATGAACAGTGGGCATCACATACCATATTGTATGAGAATTCTGCCAGACCAGGTTTGCTAAAACAATGCCTAACTATTGGCTAACTTTATTACTATGCAACAATTTTCCAGAAAGATACATTTCTTTTGGAGGAAAAGCAAGTTGCTACATCGAGATTTGATAATGTTTTTTTTTTTTTTTTTGGAATAAACATGCCCTAATGAATTGTTCATTTCAAATAATAAATGTGAACTTAACAAGACAAGCGCAGAGAATAAGATCTTCTGATTCAGTGATTCAAGATAATAATTTGAACATCAGAATACAAAGTAATAATACATTTTTTTTTTTTAAAAAAACATAATAAAAAGATTTAAAAACATAAACCTGAAATGAAGTCACTCCAAAATCTACTGCTGCCTGTATTTTTATCTTACAAAGGGAAAGATTTAATGATAATTCTAACAAGCTTATCCAATATCAGTTCTGTTATTCTATTTAGAGTCTGTTATGATTATCAGCTGCTTTTCATTTCCTGGTACAAAGCCCAGTCATGCTTTGGGACTTTGGTAACAAGAAATCATGTTGTGAAGTCGTATACCAATTAAAAAGGAATTCAGCGGATGCATTTTTTTCCTCCTAATTAAACTGAACTCTTGTAAATTATTGTGATGTACTTTCCATCCAAGTTACGGGAGCAGCCGCCATTAAGACAGATCTTATTCCTTGTAAAATAAATTTTCCTTTGTTCTTCTCTGTAAAAATGCCATAAATGACAAGCCTTGCATGATATGCAGCCTCCAAAGAATTATTGATTCTCAAAGTGCTGTTCATATTTCTTTTGGCATTGCTGAGTGAAATGACAGATAATTAAGATGCTCCTAACAAACTGACAACTTCACTAATTTGTCATTTTTCCAGCAAAATTACATAAAACCCCCCCAAGGACCATACCATAATGACAAACATGTCTTTGATGGACTACAGCAGTCGGTTGGGTTGTCAGACGTATATGTAGAGTTTGGAAATGACAGCTGCTAAACACAGATAAAGATTCCTAATGTTCTTCACGGATGAATTAACCACATAGCTGGGTGGTTCTCCACAAATTGCTCACTATTAAAAAAAACCCCTTACTATTAATTATTCCACCCATATGTTTTCATGCCGCCTGTCGCTTTCTTTTGCATTCTTTCATTTGGCTGAGCAGAAGAGATCTGTCCAGACTATATAAATCCTCTGACAATATACCTGTCTGACTGTTTTGATTGAACTGCTACGTAAAATATTACCCTGCCTGAGAGAGCTGTTGTTCACCTAAAGTGTTTTAGACCCTCTTCACTGAGATTTCGACATTGAGTGGAGCTTTTCAGGTGTCAGTGGTTAGTGGTGAACCTCAAACTGTCTATGAAGAACTATGCCTGTAAGTGCAGGGGAAACAAGAATAAAAGTTCCATTGAAACGATGAAGTAAAAATGTTTTATGCTTGGTTAAATGTTTTTTCAACCAGTTGGGATTTTCACAGTGCACTGTTAAACATATGCTCCTTTCAGTCATTGACTCTTAAGTAGGCTATAAGTAATACTTCAATATAAAAAAGCATACTTCACTCAAAAATTACATTTATGTCATTATTATTACATATTCCCTCATGATTTTCTAAACCTGTATGGTATTAAAAAAAAACTTTCTGAGTAACAAAAAAGAAGAATTTTTAAAGAATCATTACACACTGACACAGTGACATTCATAATGACCATGTCTGTTATTCTCTTAAAAGAAAACGCCACAAATATAGTCTACTGTATGGAGTCAAAACAATGCCGCATATATTTGCAATGCCGCATATATTTAAGTCTTGCAAAAGAAAATAAAGTTTTGCAAACGAAAATGAAAGTGTTGTAAAATGTGTATTGTTTCATTTGGCTAACTACATGTGTATTAACACTTTATTGGCCAGGTATGTTTACACATACGAGGAATTTGTTATAGTGACAGAAGCTCCACAGTGCAACAGAAAGACAGCAATGGGACAGGGAAGGAAGGTAAGCTGGTGATCAAATGACAGACGGAGGTGGGGACGGACAGCTGTGTCAGTTTATTCTGAAGGGTGTTCGGGATGATGGTGTTAAAAGCGGAGCTGAAGTCTACAAACAGGACTCACATAAGTCCTTGGTCTGTCCAGATGCTGCAGGATGAAGTGCAGTCCCATGTTGACTGTATCATCCACAGACCTGTTTGCTCTGTAGGCAGACTGCAGGGGGTCCAGTAAGGGTCCAGTGATGTCCTTCAGATAATCCAAAACCAGTCTTTCAAATGATTTCATGGCCACAGACGTTATATTTTGCAATTCTTTGTTTTTATTTGCAAAACTTCTTTTTTTCTCACAATACTTCATTTTCTTTTGCAATTCTTTATATTTGTTTACAAAAAGTACATTATTTTTTCTCAACACTTTCATTTTCGTTTGCAAAACTTTATTTTCTTTTGCAATACTTCAATTCTCTTGCAAATATATGCGCCATTGTTTTGACTCCATACTACTGTACTCCATATTTAGTGTCTCATGTAGTCACACGATGGCTTTTTATGAGGAATAGACCAGGTAATTTAAGTCATTATTCTGTGAAAATCAATTCAAAAATACTCAGTGATGCCGAACGCCACTGGTTCTCACATCTGCCACAACTGAACATGACATGTTGAATATGTGGAATGGAGAAACATTATCAGTAAATCATGACCTGTCAGTCTTTTCCTCATTGAAAGCTATCTAGATACTTGGAATGTAGAACACGAGTATGAACCACATTTATGGTGCTTTAATAGTGATGTTTGTGCTTACTGGAGCTCCTCAGAAATGTTCCTTTGTTGAGCACAGAACAAAATAATAGCATACGGGTTTCGTACGACATGAGTGAGTAAATCATGACAGATTTTTTAGGGGTGAACTATTTCTTAAAAGAAATATCAAACACAGGTTGACAGAAATTTGGGAATGTACTTTTCACAGATCATGTTGGTAAGTCTGTTGTCATCATTTTCATTATGTTGCCATTGTTTCATTATGAATTGAAACAAACTCTTCCATCTTCTGAGTATTGCACTTATTTCAGAGTTGTTTTGAAGGCTCGAGTTGTTATTTTACCCAGAAGATTGGCAGCATTGCTCTAAAACAAGAAATATCAGGAAATGCAATATTTTTTAGTTTGTCCAATGTCTGTCACACAATGCGGTGTCTCGGAGTAATCCTGTTACAGTTTTCATTTTGAAGATTGCTCTGTGTGCGTTTGAATACAATCACTGGCAAACCACAGGAAGAGTTTGCGTGTGTGTGTGTGTGTGCGTATGTGCTTGTGGATGTATACTTGGCTTAGAGCTACAGATCAATTCACTGTTCCTCAGCAGGGACCAGGAGGGGACAAGAAGAAAGCGAAAAACCAAAAAAAGACTGTGGGCTTCTGAAGGAAGAAATGAAAGGAGCCAGAGCATTCTTAGAAGGTGGAGGTTCTCAAAGAGCCTTGCGCTCTCAGACAGTGGCTTCTTAGAAATGATGGGAGCAGAGAGGAGGGTCAGAAAAGGAGGCACGGCAGCCATAGCTACTGATCCATATTGAGAAGCCTGCTCACTAAGTTTATCTATCTTTCTGAAATCCACTATGCTTTCAAAAAGCCAGAGTAATTAGCACTATAGCATTAGGCTGATCACCTTTGGAAAGTCCATGGGCCACAAAAATGATCCTTTTAGCCCCAAGGGCCTGATTTTTATTGCAAATGTTTAATATTACAGAGGCAAGAACACTGTGTGTGAAATGAATCTTAAATCACAGTATGAGCAATTTTATATCACAAGCCATTGGAAAATGTCTGCTAAAAACAAATGAGTTTGATACTATGCTATATTGATGCAGTTGATAGCACGTTTGGGTCAGTTAGCTTAACTAGCAAGACTTTTTTTTTGGTCAACCAGCTATTGAAAAGCATGGTCCACCTGCTAGAACAGCATCTAGCCAGCGTAAATCATCTTTTCAGCAGGACTGGTCAGCATGTTTGCAGATCTTGATTAATTATTTGGACAGTGTTTGTCTTTCGTCATATTTTCAGTTCTCTGCACATCTTCGTACTTTGATGTTTAGAATGAGTAAGTGGTTTGCAGACTTTTTGGAAAGACGGATTAAATGTTTCTACTCGGCAGGAAACATTATAATCCCCTCCAGCATTTCTCATGCTCCCAGCTGATGCAAAATGATGAATATATAACTCTTTCAAAGTGATGTATTGGACAGTGCTTTTGCTTCAGGACCCAGATTTTATGTTGGGCATCAAGTGGTGGCTCAGCCTAAATAGTTTTTTGTGCATTTTTGTTTAAATTGAAAATCATTGTACTAAATATTTTTAAAATGAAACATTTTTATGCAAATTATATTTTACATAGTACACTACTGTTCAAAAGTTTGGGGCATATATATATATAAGTCTCTCATATAGTCTCTCACTTATTTGATCAAAAATACAAAACAAAAATTAATATTGTTAAAATAATTTTTTTTTATTTTTATATATGTAAATTAAATGTATCATTCTAATATGCTGATTTGGTGCTCAAGTAACATTTCTTATTATTATCAGTGCTGAAAACAGTTGTGGAAACAGGACTCTTTGATGAATGGAAAATTGCATGAAAAGAAATCTGTATAAATGAATTTACTGACACTTTTGATCAATTTAACGCATCCTTGCTCAGTAAGTGTATTAATTTAAAATAAAATAAAAAATACTGACCTCTAACCTTTGAGCTGTAGTGTATTTTTTTAAATCATGTAAAAGATAAGTCTATTTTATTTGCTTTGCTTACTGCACGTGTACAATTAGTTAAATTGTTTTATTTTATTTGCTTGTGGCATTTGTTTCCCCAGATGGCTCATTTTTAGGTCATGATCCACTGTGAACTACTGATTTATGGCATATGGTGAGATGTTGTAGGCCTTCCTTTTGTGGCAGACTGTACTAAAACCCATATTATTAACATCGCTTTGTCTTCATTTAATTCAGAACTTGCAAGTGATTTCAAAATAGATTTTCACTTTTACCATTCACCAACAAATGAAAGGCTCACTTTGGTGGCACCGCCTTCTCCTCTACCATCTGGAGGGAAATTTTATTAAAGCTGATGGTGATGACTAATGAAAGCTCTTAGACTAAATGAAATAAGCAGGCTTGAGAGGCTGAGGTTTGGAGCCTCTGCCCGCCTACAGCATGCTCATTCCTGATCAATGTAGCCTGACAAAGAGCCTAGCAAAGACAAGCGTCCATGCTTTATCGTAATGTCAAAATCAAGATATTTTAGATCAATTTGTAGAGTATGGTGCTAACAATGTTTGTGGGTTCGATTCCTTAAGATGACTGATAAAATTCACATAAAATGCTGCTGTCAGTGAGGTTTTCGCTTTTGATTCATTGCTTTGAAAAATATTTGAATCTGTCTTCTGTTAGTGTTTCACTTGGACTTTAAGGAGGTTTGTTTTCCAACTGTGATGTCTCAGTATTAATGGTATTAGAAGTATCAACAAGCAGCTGTGATAGAGACAGGAACGAGTCTTGTGTGACTATTTGTAGCTTTGCCCATTAGCTCCCCATCAGCTAATTACTGAGCCATGTTTCGATCATTCTTTTCCCGCAGTGAGATCCTGAACTCAATTTCTTGCTGTTTTGTTTGCAATGGATCCAATCTAGATATTTGAATCTCTCCGAGAGAGTCATTGTTTTTATTCTGAGCAACCTCGTACTAAAAACATCCTGTCTAGAAGCAGTGAAGATCCACCCAGGCTTTCATAGCAGTTTATCACAGAACTGCAAAGCGTGTATGTGTGATTATAAAAATCAGAGTAACCTTGCACCATTTACTTCCCTGCAATCCATTACCTCCTCTAGCTCTCTACGGTAAGTGATCATATATAATTGAATTAACTAGTTCTTCTCAGGTTTTATCAGTATACCATCCATTTTCGTATACTATAGAATAATTCAAGCTAATCTAAAATCAATTTGAAGTCATTTACAGTTTTAATATTTTGTTTGACTGCACTTAATGATCATTCTGTTTAAAAAAAAAATCAGGTGTTCACTTTGTCAATTTTAATATATGCCTTTCAGTAAGGTCCCATTTAGACGTAATATTAGCATCGATCAGACTATTTAATGAATGTAAACAAGATTCAGCAATCAGGTGTATACAAAAGCCCGAATAGGTGATGCATTATGTTTTTTTTATTATTTTGTTTTAGTTGAGTTTTCTCATGATATTAACATCAAATAATGTAATTTGTTTTCTGCTCACAATTTCTCTGGTAAACTATTTAAACACCATCTGGTAAAATATTCTATAAGCATGTGGATTAGTGGTTCTTGACCAGGGGACCTCAGCAAACTTTCAACTTAAAATGACTCAAATAATTAATTATTGGTAGTAATATTAATATAATTGTTAATAAATGATGTTAATAAAAATGCATAAAATCAAGGAATCATATTTCTTTTCTTTTTTTTTTTTACCCCTATACAATTACTATTGTTTCTGTTTGTTTGACAGTTTCTGTTTTTTTCTTTAAAGATTAAAAACAAGCAGCTGTGTCATAATTACGAAATGGAGGAAATATATTTAAAATTGTGTAAAATTTTTTTTTAAGAACACAACAAAATTATGTCAAGAAATTGAAGTCTAGATTTCAAGAAGAAAATTTTTGATATGTTGACAATTCAGTAAAAAAATGTAAATCTTGATAACGTGTCAAGTCATGGTCACAATAAAACAAGAAATTAACACATGCTCTCTTGGGGCTTACATACATATGGCTACATTGTGTTTGTTGTGTAAACACTATTGTGGCCTGATGCATCTCAGACAACCCCAAAGTCACGTAACATGAAACCACTGTTACAAAACAAAGGTCTTAAGCCTTGCCTTCTAGGCACAGCTTTAAAGGAATATTCCTGGTAAACAGCAATATAAAGTATGTGGAATGTTGAGAAAACTTAAGAAAATTTGGACTTGTTCCTTGGTTTTAAATAACTGTAAAAAGACATTGTACAGGCATCAGTGAGTCTTAATACTTGGAATATCCACTGTAAGCCAGACATTGATGGGAAAGTATAAAACATTTTTTTATTTAGTCAAAAAATCAGAGACAATTTTCCTTGACGAAATCTGCAAACAAGTGGTCAGTGATAATTTTGTCGTGACTGACCATTTGTGATTGGATCACTAAAACTAGACACTAAATCAATTAAACGCTAGAATTTTCTAGAATTAAACATTAGTCAATAGATGAATGTGGCAGTATGTTTCTTCAGGTTTTCCATTCAAAGTGACAACTCTCAGGAACTCTCCCGGCAATAAAAGCCCGTCCAGCCACTAGAGCCAGAGGCGAGACGCCCATTCGCAAACATACAGCCTCAAGTACTGCCATATAATGTCTCAGAAGCGTGCACAGGATGTATAAGTACCTGTATTGTTGTGATTGTCAGTCTCCACCTGTGATAAAACCTCACTCCAAGATTGAAACGCCAGACTAAGACACATCCATTAGCTCCAGACTGAAGCATCACTTCATATTGCTTTGTCACATCTATTAGCCCATAGGTTACTCTCTCTGGAGATGACCTGCATGGAGGATTTATTTATTGGTGCCTCAAGCTATTTATCCCAAAAACATCAATGGTACAACTTCCAGATTCTTGGGAGGACTGATTACAAGACCACTGTGGTGGCATAGGGTCCACATTACAAGATATTTCTAAGTATTGTTTGTTTGCTGCTACCGATTTATTGATAGTGAAAGGTGTTTTATGTGCGTGTGTTTGTTTGTGTTGTAGTGATTTAGACAGGGTTCCTGATTGAATCCAGTCTGGCCCTTCGCGTTCTGGTGACCCCCGTCTGACAGAAGGGGTTCTAATTCCCCTGTGGACGCGAATGCCCCGGTCCACCTCCAGCTGATGGGATCAGGACTGCGGTGGTGTCTTATTAATAACACACAGAACCTGGACTGTCAGGGTGGTGCTAAATCCGTTATTGCTTCTCACCTTCAGAGCCCTCAGATAATTAGCTATAAACAATCAGATAAGTTACGAGACACGTGTGCGTGTTACTTGAAGCAGAACATTGACGGAAACAAGTACATGATTGTTTTTTGAAATAGCCATTTAGACAGAATGAGTCTGCTTGCATTTAAATGAAGATCCAGGCTGGTTTAAGCCAGTTTGGTGCTAAACTTTAATGTGACCAGCATTTTTGGTGAAGCTGGTTGACTAAACATGTCTTGCCGGTTAACTTAGTTAATGATCTTGGCGGGGGCAAAAGAGCATGGTTTCATCAGTCTTTTTGGGATTGGGATGTAAATTTAACACTAGAGACTTATAGAGTTTGTAGCTAACTCTTATTAGTTTGGTTGTTTCTTTTGTTAAGGTATACAGTAGTCAACATTTGAAGTGGATCAAAAAAGTTAATCAAAATTGTCCTAAGACAAGAAAGCATTTTGGTTTTAGGACAACTTTGATGAAAGGTTTTGATCCACTTCAAATGTTGACTACTGCAGTACACCCAGAAACAAAATTTTGAATCATTTATTCACCGTCGTGTATTTCCAAACTTGTATGCATTTCTTTCATCAATGTTGGTAACTCAACAATTTTGATTTCCATTGACCAATTGTATGAGCAAAAATTACAATGAAAGTCAAACTGTTTGATTATCAACTTTCTTCAAAATATGAGTAAATGATGACAGAATTTACATTTTTGGGTGAACTGTTCCTTTAAAGAAACACTTATTATAGGTTGTAAGTAAATAGTCGAATAGTATGACCTTTATTATCATAATTTGAGAGTGGAGTTGATTAATGTGACCTTAATGTAATCAATAAGAAGCCTCCAATGTTGCAAACAGCAGTTCATTATATCTTGTGGTTGATGTTTTACGGTTCTTTGGCCTTTCCATTGAATTACGATACATAAATAATCGTGAAATAACATGATTAGTATATTAACATATGCAAACTAATACAACACACTATTAGAATCGGAATTCTAATTGATATTTTTACATTTTTGTGTGTGTGTGTGTGTGTTGAATCCTGACTGTCATAGTGGGTAATGAGACTAGGTGGTTCACAATGTACTCCTAAATATTCCATAGATATTTTGATTATAAATAGAGATAAGTTATTTAGTAGTGCATAAATTGTAACTTAGTTCCCATTTTTGCCATTTATTGAGCATTGCTGTTGTGTACAGTATGTTGTTGTATACTTGTGAGGTCTGTTGTGTCCTGGTGTGTGACTGTACTCTACTCTAGTGGACATTGTATCAATGCCCCGTTGACTAGATCTCTTTTAAAGTCACTTGCAATCAATTTAATTATCAATTAAATTGTCCAGGGTCGCTGTCAGGGTTTGTTTAGTTTCTGACGAGTTAAATGTGTTGTTATTGTGATAGTAGTTAAATCGAGTAAATTATCAACACTGATGCTGTAGAAATGGGTTCGGTTCCTGCAGAATGCCACTTTACACTAACAGGCTCATGTAGTAATGGGTTTTGCTACTTTAAATGAACTTTAAACAAGTTACAACAACCAAAGGCATGAAAGGGTCAGAGAGATTGTGTGAAATTTATGGCACTTTCAACAGAGCAGCAGCATAGAATAAACATTCTTCTTTAATCAGGGTTTATAACAGACCACTAAAAGCTTTTGTCTCTTTTATCTTTTAGCTCTGTTTTATCCTCTAAGCTGTGAAATGGTCTCATTTTACTCTCTGTACCGCAGCCATCAGTTTCTGACCTCTTGACCCAAGTCACTTTGCTAAGGAGTTGCACTTTATTAATAGATACGCCGGTGTGGAGCGAAGGATGGCACTTTTGTGCAAGCACATCAGAAGTCCCAGCCCTGGCTTTTATGCTTACGCAGATCCCTGTTTATCGTTTCATTGTCCCTGGAAAAAGCTGCAGATGTTTCTCTGCCCCCTGAACTCTGACTCTAGAGTTCATCACTTCTGCACTATTATCATCTTGTGATTTATAACACCTTTCCAACATACAATACTGCGGCTCACTTCATGCTCTTAAAGGGATAGTTCACCCAAAAATGTCAATTCTGTCATCATTTGCTCATTTGTGTCATGCCTAACCTGACTGACTTTCGTCTGTGCACAAAACTAGAGATTTTGAAAGAATGTAGAATTACAATAAACATACATGCTTCAAAAAGAATGCGAAAGCATCATAAAACTAGATTTGTTTTAGTGACAAATAATACATTTCAGGTTGTCCCTCTTGCAAATTTATCGTATGACTTTAGACTACATTGAAATATAATGCATGATTATTACAGACCCCTTTTATGATACTTTTAGAGTTCTTTTTGTCATTCACTTAAATCACATTTATTATGTTGCTCAGGATATGCTTAAAAAATTCACCTTTTGAAGAAAATAGGTCATTAGTTTGAGTAAATGACTTTTAAATTAATTTTGAATACATTTTAATTTTTGAGTTAAATGTTCCTTTAAAACTAGGTGGAAATTACAGCAATATCCTTTTAGATTCCTGCAGGCGTTTAATGCATTATGTAAATGATATTTTGAAAGACTTCCAGCACACTCAGGGGAATACAGTCACACAATTTTACGGCTAATTTCTGTGGTGGAAAGGAAAGGCCGCCCCCTCATCCCACCCAGCGCGTTAATGTCTCTGTGTGCGTATAAGAAGGAACTATGTTTCCTTGCATCAATGATTCTGTCCTTTTTTTCCTCATTATTTTATTTCTTTTATTATAGTTTTAGAAGTCCTAGCTGTCGGAGCTGTAGCTGGGTGGTTAGCGCATGAGCTGACTCATGCTGTTTCCTGGTCCCATTTCCCAAAATCTTGTCATCTGTCCAAAAGAGAGTCCAAAAGGCCAAAAAAAATATATTATGTACTCTCTATCTCACAAACACGGTTCATTCAGCTCTAATAGCTAATAGTGCCAGCAAGACATTGAGACATCACAGTCAATTTTTACAGAAAAAAATAGTTTTCTTTATCAGTGTTTTTGTCAGGTTTTCCATTTAAATTAATTAAACACCGTTAAGACTCTCTTATGTAAAAAATCTCTTATGTATAAGTAAGACTTGTTTCAGAGTCATAGTCACAAATAATTTATGTAACCTCTTATTTATACATTTTTATCATTGTAATATTTTTTATTCTCTATTGTTATTTCTTATGCATCTATTATTATTTTAATCCCTTTTTATGTAAATTATGTTGAATTACCTTTGTGTATGAAATGTGCTATATAAATAAACTTGCCTTGCCTAACCAGGTCTCATTAAATATACAGTAAATATTTAGTAATATTGTAAAATATTTTTACAACTGTACAGCAAAAATTGTTTTCAGCATTGATGATAATATTTATTCAGCACCAAATCAGGATATTAGAATGATTTCTGAAGGACCATGTGACACTGAAGACTGGAGCAATGGCTTCTGAAAATTCTGCTTTTCCATCACAAAATATATTCATTTTCAAAATATATTAAAATAGAAAAAAATATTTTAAATTGTAAAAATATTGCACAATATTATTTTTGTGAATTTTTGATCAAATCAATTCTTGGTTCTAGTGTTTCACAATCTAACGTTAGTGGGGTTATGTTCAAGAATAAACCAATGGATGTTGTTACTGAAGAACAAGACAAAAATGTTTATTAAAAAAATATGCAGTGTAGTACATGTACAGTATACAGCAGATTTGAGTTGATTTCTGGAGAGGAGGTGACTTGACATCCCACCTATCAAATTGCTCAAGCTTTGAAATCATTGGTTCAGTTCCAGACCTATTTCAGCCTATTGAATACTGAACCAATGAATCACCATCTAACATAACATACCTTGAACTACAAAGAGTTGACGTGAGCTCCGTATGCAATCTGATCGTGTCAGTGAGCACAGAGAGTTGAGATGATGTGTAACCCCAGGCTATCTGTGATAGACACATACAGTATTACAGGCTGGTGGGCAATTGGAGAAAGGTGCGTTACTGGATACTGCTGGACGTGGCTAGACTGTGAGGACATGATATAGGCTGACACAAATTCAGATTGGAGGATGGCCCTTTTGCCGCCTTCTCAGATTGGGTTTGACCACCCACACGGATCTCCAGCGCGGGTAGCCAGAGCGAATAAAACCAGGATTGATTGTATGAGGGGGTATGTAAAGGTTCTACACCTGGTTTATGTATTTTATTTGTGCACACGTTCAGTTATGCGGTTTTTTTTTATTCTATATATTTCACTAATATTTTACTAACCCTCATGTTACTACTTTGAATTTTTTCCTCACCAACCTTTACTAGCGATGTGCACTAGCAAAGGCATTTAGCCTATTTTTATTTCTGTAGTGTTTTGGTGAGTTTGAGCTCTGCCCACAGTAAAATCTCATTGGTCCAAAACAATGCTATAAAATATATTAATGTATAATGCATAATGTGTCATGTCATGTAGCTTTTGTTTTTCAATTGTTGTGTTGATGTGTAGCACCTGGTTACAAAATAATATCCCTCTGAACTTTAGACCAGAATATCAACCAATAAACACTGTTTTGGAAGCTTATTTGGTGAAAAATTGCCCTAATTTGCTTTCCCTCTGAAAGTAAAGATTACTTTTAGCCTGTAGCTCAGTGTGATTATGTGAGTGAACTTCCTGCCGTGCAGTGGCTACTTTTGCAAATTAATGCTGTGCGTTAGATTGGGTTCTGTGATGTTCTGGCCTGCGTTCCATCAGAAAGCTAAAGAGATTGTCACCACAGACTGTGCTAAATTACATTCGTAACCTAATGCACGTCAAATGCAGAAGACCTGCTATGAACAGGCTTGATTACACCCTTGAGAGGCGATCGGTACCCCGTAGTTGCTGAACTTAATGTAAGGTACTTCTTTTCTTAATCAGCATCTCTCCACGACCCTTCCATCAAGCAGCAAACTAATAAAACCTGGCGAATCAAAGTCTATTGTGTCTTTCCTTAATCTGGTCTGTCACAAACAGATACAATAACTTTATAAACACATTTTTGCATTCAGTCAGCACTGGAGTTTGAAATTAAATGCTGGCACTTGCAGTCAAGCTGTGCTTTTAATAGAGTTTTTGGTGCGCTGAGGACTGTTGAGGTTTTGCTCTTTTCAGGCTCTTTTGAAGAGGCACTTCAGGGGCGAAATGGCTGAGCTGATCACGACCAGCGTCGCTTCGCTGCTTTCCTCAGCTTGTGCAGATTACACTCTCACTCTGCCAGACACCACCAGCCCAATTGGCCCTCACCAAATGGAACTGTCTCACAGCTATGACAAATGATGTGTATTGTGTATATGCGTGTGTGTGTGTGTGTATGTGACTTCGTATCTGGAGCCACAACAATGAAAAAAATCCACTCAGCTGGATGGTCAAGACCCTTGTTAGAACTTGGATGGAGCTCTCATGTAAAGTTACGAACTCCGTATTCTGCCATTGTTGCAACCTAATTTTGTCGTGCGCACGTTGACACGCGGCCAACAAGCTTTAGTGCGTTGTTTCTGAAGTACTACTCCTACACATGTAGAAGCTCAGAGATTCGGTCAAAAAAGCTGATACGCTCTCCAAACACCTACCTACGCTCTCGACAGTTACTCGGCTCTTTGTGCGAGAATCCCAGATAAGTGTGAAATTGCATCGTTACAGATGCCAACCTGCCCCGAAGCCATGAAAACTCTTTCTGATTTGTCCTTTTCCATGAATGGAGCTTTGATACGTTATCAGATACATTCCAGGACATGCCTGAAGTATCGGCCTATCGACCGAGTCTGATTATCCTTTCTGTGCCATTCGTAAGGCTAGCAAGGAGGACGGCCTCACGGCGAATTACCGGGCACGCTCATGCGTGAGACGAGCGACTTCGCTCTGTGATTGCCGTGACCCGCCCCTCACCCTCGTACCAAAAGGGTCCTTTATGAAGCTCATTTCCATTTCGCTCTGAATTCAGTCATTCCTCCATTAACCGTGCAGACCTCCATTCCCTTGCCTTCAGGGCCCCCTTTGTCCTTCTAATGGCTCTGGTAGGGCATACTGGAGCAGGCATTAAAGAGATTTGGTGTGATTTAGGCTTTGAAGAATTAGACATGCTCAATGTAACCCTGACTGACCTGAGCCTAGATCTGGGGCATGGAGTGAATTGAGCAATATGATGCTATATGATACTAACTGCAGAATGGATTTCAAGGACTGCCGCGCAGATCTACGGCCAATGTTGAATCCAACGTTTATATTTTTTCTACGAAGCTTTGTGTTAACGTACTAAACATGAGTGGAATGAATTTGCACCGTAGCGCCCCCACACCTTGATGCTCATGACAAGAATAGCATGTATAGTTAACTTTATTGAAGTGAATTAGGTTTAAATCGCCGTCATGCATGAATTAATTATATTTTTGCAATTTTAAACATAATAATCCACGATGATCACATTACACAAAACTGAAATTGCACGTCAAAATAACACACTGTCAATATTTTTTGAGACCCCCCAAAATTTCACAAATTACGTTTTCAGGGGAGCCCATGTCTTATTAAGGGGAGCCGAGCTCCCCCTAGCTCCCCCGTAGTTCGCACCCTGTTCATGCCATAAATCCCGCCTCTTGTGTTCCTGCATGTTCTGTGTTCACAAATCAGTCTGATTAAATAATTAAAAAAATTAAAATAAGTAAGTATAGTAAGTATAATTAAAAAAGTAAGTAAACAACCCACACACTTAGAAATAACCACGTTGGTATGTCAAAAAAGACTAGAAATGACCTGAAAACATAGCCTGTAGGGAGTTTTTTAGCTTGGTGTAATCTAAAATAAAACTGTCTGTGATAAATATTTACCAAGCTTTGATGACTGATAGAATAAAAGTTAACTATTAAAAATAAAATCTGAATATGTTCACAAATAAAATGTATTGTTTAAATCGTTACTGACTTGAGTTAGTATTTTGCCTTTGAGTCAGCTGAAAACGCTGATGAGATTCATATTGGCTTTAATAAATCAAATATTGATTGCTAATGTAACAATAAAAAAAAGTTTTTTTTTTCTTTTTCTGATAGTGTAAGTAATGTTTATTTAACCAAGAAAATGTGACTAGGACATTAACTTACATTTGATAAAAAAAAAAAGAAAAACTGTGAGGACTTTGTCTCGTTACAAAACACCACTCCACACCACTGGTTTACATCTAGTATTAAGATGTGCTTTTATCGATCACAGGTGGACAACGGGAAATACAGGTGTAAATGGGGTCTGAAACATTTTGAGCTTGTCCACTTTCAGCCACTTCAAGACGAAAACGCATTCAAACAGCCACAAAATCCACCTCCTCTCTGCCTACTAACCTAATTCTTAAACATTACGGGATGTGTTGTTGAAGCGCACTACCCAGATGGGATTTAAACTTTGCCATCCGAAATCTGAATGTTTGAAGGTGAAACGTCACAAAAAACGCAGTGTTTTCTTACTAGTCCTAACTGTAACACAACCCACAGCGATCTGCATAGTTTTGTGGCTATCAGAGTACAAATGAAAGCTGCTGCTCTCCGTATCATTTTCCATGGTCTCCTTTTGCATTCTCATGTAAATTGTGTGAGCTTATTTTGCAGTATTAGATCGAAAGATCAGAAAAAGCCCATAAATACACTATAAACCCTGCCCTCAAAGACATCTTGAAAGCATACGAAAGAAACGGATTAAAAACCAAGTGTGAACGGAAATGCATTTTCCTTGTCTACCTGTGATCCAATCATCCAAATGCATACCAGGTGGAAACAGGGTTTTAGAGATGGCCTTATATGTGATTTGACTCCACTGAATCCCCAAAAGAAATGTTATTGAACATTTCCACAAACATATTAAGCATTTAAACTGTGAATGTTTTTTCATTTGTTTTCCATTTTCCTTCAATTGGACCTTAACAATGATGTAAAGAGAAAATGACAAGTGTGAAACACTTACAATTGTATTTGTCTTCCCAGAAACCCATTTAATTTAGAGACAATGAGCTGACGGTGTGCCATTTACTTAGAAGATCTTCTTTTGTATATTTATTCTAATTGAGAAACAGGTGTTTCTTAACCCTCCGCTGCAAATGAGACCTCCCAGGATCTGAGCTGGTGGGTGCCTAAATAGCTTTGTGTGCTCTACTGGCCCTCATCAGCATTCCTGCAGTGTTGGAGCTAATGACAAGGCAACCTCGGCATAATGCGCCTCCTAAATGACTGATTTCTCATACATTTAGTATTTATGAGGACTTATGAGTGCACACAAGATGCTAAACATGGAGAATATTATAAGAGGTAATCAACTTTGCCTGGACTAGCAGAAATTACTGGAGGAGACATGAGACATGGCTTCACCTAATTTACTGCTAACATTTAGATTTTTTTTTCTCCCCATCTGTTGTAAATATTTACATCAAGTACCTAGCAGGACTGGGACAAGTGTTTAGTTGTTTACGGTTGCTAATTGTTAACGCATTGTTAATTGCTGCATCAGTATAGAATTTGAATGATGTGATTAATATAATTAAATAACTAATATATAAATGAATTTATATAATTGGAATGCATTGAAACAATACAATTAATAAATGCATATATGTTAATGTGGTTAATATACAGTACATTCAGTATGTGTATATATTTTACAATGACTTGAATGTGGCCTATCCCATCGAAATATAGTCAAAACTATCTATTTTAGCTTTCAATTTCTAAACAAAAGAAAACGATCAAATGACATGACGTACATCGATTTATTTGTCTGTATCAGCTAAATATAGGCAGTAGCACATGGTTTTTAAAATATAATTATTTTTTTTGTTGAATTTCGAGTTAGGAAGTGCAGAAAGTTGTGTGATTAGACTATGGGAGGCCTCGTGCTGTGAGGAGAGGTCTGAGCACAGGGGTGGTTGAGGGTTTACTGCTGCCAAAGCCGTATGACTTACAACCAGAGAGATCAACACAGCTGGCAGCCCAACAGCCCATGTAATGTGGAAGACTCTCCTTTTAAGTTTGACTTTTGGAGGGATCGATATGTACTTATTGGATACATTTTTGGAAGAATATGACCCAGCTAAACAAGCTTATGACCCGCTCACAGGCCAAAAGATGGTGCAATAGGAGCTCTGTGCTGACAGGAGGAAGAGTGGAAATAAAGTAATTCATAAACCTATTCTTTTTTTTATTTGGGACCAATGGAAGGGAATGCTGGAATGCACTAGCCTATGTCCTTTTTATTGCTCTGCTTAGAGACCTGTTGCATCACAGTGATTTTACATGATTTAAAGTCTTGTTTCCATGTACATTCGGCATTCTTTCTGCCATAGACTGATGTCATCCAATTATTTGTCAGTGCACATGAAAGATAATGGCATGAATGGTAGGGAATGATTCTTAGGAAGCACAACAATACCAGCAACAGCCATTATATTTAATTCAATGTTTAATTCAATGTTTAATTCAAAAATCTAAATCTGCAATAAAAACAACTAATCCACAAACTGTGCTTTGTGTGATGCAAGTAGCATTAATATTTAAATCTGTAGTCCCCTCAATGAAAAAGAATACATTTACATTTATTCATTTTAGCTGACGCTTTTATCCAAAGCAACTTACAATTGCTATATATGTCAGAGGTCGCACGCCTCTGGAGCAACTAGGGGGTTAAGTGTCTTGCTCAGGGACACATTGGTGTCTCACAGTGGATTCGAACCCAGGTCTCTCACACCAAAGGCATGTGTCTTATCCACTGCGCCATCACCACCCCCAGAATACAGAAAAATATCATTTTTTTAATTATTATTATTTCAGAACAAATGGGAAATGACAATGAATTTAAACTCTAGCCCCACATACTATCAGCCCAGGAATCTTTCCTTCATTAACATGATCATGTTTAATATTTTTTAAATTAATATATTAATTACATTTAATGTACATACATACACACATACATATTATAAATATACATACAATATTGTTTGGGATCAGTGGGACTTTAAAAATGTTTTCAAATGAAGCCTAGCTGAATTTTATTTGTTCACAAAATGCAGTAAAATTTGTAATATTGCTAAATATTATTACATTTACTGCAGCCATTACTCCAGACTTCAGTGTCACATGATCCTTCAGAAATCATTCTGATAACAGAGCAGTATTCAGTATTCTGATGATAAAAGTATTCAGCAAGGATGTTTCTTTTAAAAAAAATCTTACTGACCCCAAACTATTTAATAGTAATACATTTATAATATTTAAAATTGATGATTTAATAATTGATGATGGTTTTTCATAGGTTTGGTCTGGAGCAACAGACCAACAGTTACTACTCTGCGTGTGCTCAGAGCTGATTATGTTCTGTTGTTCATCTTACTGTCAGATGGGCAGCGCAGGAGGCACATGAGAAACTGCTGTTGACGTCTTATAATCTGCCTCCATCCAGGCACCAGGCTCAGTGCGATTTCCTCTCGCTGACAGATCTTGATGGCCCGTCTGACATCACTGTCATTTGATGAGGTGTTAAATGAAGAAGTGGTGCTCATTAGGAGAGATCGTGTTTGCTCTTTGGCTATACCTGTTCTCTTGTCTCACAAAGAGCCTGTCTTGCCTGTAAAGTGGCGAACAAACCTGCGCCGTCGTTCGCAATTGTCCGACAGCATTAACGATATGTGCATTAGTCGGGTCTGTTTCCATGGAAATATGCAGGGTAGCCTGCTGGGCACATGTTATCCTGGCTGATCTGGGTGCTATTGACAGAAGCGCTGCATGTGCATTCATTAGTCTAATCAAGGGAAGTTCCTTTAACCAAGTGCAAACGGTCTACAGATAATTGACCATCTACTCATGTGAAATCTAGTGAAGTGTCCCAGATGGGTATTTTATTTTCTCACGCGCTAAAATAGCTAGATGGCCATAAAGTGCAATGGGCCATTTTGCAAGTATCCCAGAGGGAAGGAGTCTTGAGTGCTTTCTTTGGCTTGATCTTTCTTCTACCACTTTGGTGAGCACACCACATTCAGAAGTGCTGCCAGCTCAGCCCACTCTCTAAGGCCAGTTTAGAAGTGCCACCAGCTGTTTTGAGCCTTAATTTGTTAGTGTAGGTGGTGCTTGTGCTCGGGCACGTCTGTGTAGATGCTTAACGCCTTCGCTATTTGGCATTGGGACTAATTAGCTCACAGCTGTTGACTCACTGTTGGGATGCAAGTTGTTAACAACTACTTTTAAACTTCACATGTGCTTGCTTGCGTGTGTGGATTTGCTTTTTATGTGTTGTTTTTTTTCTTGTCTCTTGGGCTTAATGCAGCTGGTTCAGACAGACCTCTTTCCCATCACAGCAGCACTTCAGCAACCAGCTGAGTAAAGCACGCATCCCCAGCCACAAAGAAGTGTGTACATGACCTCCTTGAATAGATGTCTCTTCATAAATTGGTGTTGCTCTACCATAATCTGAGATGAACATGTTCTTGATTCTGTCGAAATGAAAGGATGCACTTTTTCTAGTTCATGATAATGGCATCATAGGAAATGTGTATTTTATTTGTTTTTCCTCCTCCTGGCGTTTAGAAATTATAGTATCCATTCTTCTTCCTTATTACTTCACTAAATAACACAAATAGCCATCACTGTTTTTGAGAATGAATTACCCGTAAGTGTGATTTTGTGAATTTTGACTAAATATTGTGTATAGTATTTTTTTGTTATTCAGTATATTTATTCTTAATTAAGGAATATTATCTATCTCTCATTATCTCAAAATCATTAACTCATTATTAATTATTTATCTGCCCTACCAACATCAGCATTAGAAAACCTGTACGGTTGAAATGTTTTCTTTATCAAGGAATATTATTTATGATATTTCCCCATTACGTTACCTCTTCTGTACGTTAGTATGTACATGTGATTGCAAGAGCAATAAATATGTAAACATTTTTCAGATTGAATTCTGTTTTAAGTTTTTTTTGTTTTGTTTTTTGAGTAAATATTGTGTTCAAAATATTACTACTAAAAATTGGTGAATGTAATGTTTTGAAATATTAATCCAGTATATTTTATTCTAATTAAGGAATATTATCTTTGTCCTAATTAAATTATTTATAATTCATCTGCTCCAAAGACATCAACATCTGCCCACATTGGTCGACCACTGATCGATATAATAAATCAAGGTCTTTTATTTTAAAAAATATTAAGGAGAATTCATCAATGATTATTAAGATATTACACCGTTATCTCTTTCTGAGCATACACATTTGAAATATTACCATAAGGTCAAGTAGTAATTTTCCCATCAAAGGTTCTCCTGCATACTAACTAGGCTAAAACTCTTCTTTTACACATGCACCAATACACCCACCCAGCCACACTTTATTACATAACCCCTAATGAGCAGTCTTGACTCAAGTGCTACAGGATGCAAAAATGGACGTGTGTGTTTTCTGTAGCTTTTGCATTCTAGATAGTTGCCTTTGCACTTGCACATGCTCTGCTAAGATTTTAACCAACTTTACAAGTCAACACGAATTTAGTTCACTCTGTTGTAATCTTTTTCAGTCTAGAGATGTTATGTGTTGTGAATAGTCCTGTCTCATCCAGATGGTTGACTGTATAGCAAGCCAGTTGCCATGTTTATTTGCCTAATTAGTTACCTGCTGTTGCGAGAGGGATAATTGAGAAGGCATCATGGTAATTTGTAACATAACCAAGCTAATAATTTATTATTGATTGCCTCATCCAATGGTGAAACTGTAAATTAGCCCCTGGTGCATCTCAGGGGATTGCATGAATTCACTCTTGTTTTTTAAACACTCAAATAATATTATGTGCCACAAGATTAACTTTGGCCCTGCATGAAAGATGGTGATGTGCTGCAGGTTTCTCTCTGGCTATAAATCAGGTCTACAGTGAGGTTTTGCAAAAGCAGCCATTCAATAGTTGCTGTGAGGTTAAGGATAACTTTTTCTTTTTTTTTTGACAATCAACATAAAAATAGTAAATATATGTAAATCTTAAATATTAAATATAAATTGTTATGGTATAATGTAATTTTTACTTTTTACTTTAACTTTTTTGTTTTGTTTTGTTTTGTTTTGTTCGGTGTGTATACAGTATGCAGATGATTTACTGTGGCGACCCTTAACAGGAGCAGACAAAACTGACAATAGGCTTATATTATATTATATTTTATATTATATTGCATTAGCTGTGATATAGAAATAGATATAGTTTAAATTCACCTTTCTTCTGAATTTGTTACCATAAGGAAAATTGGGCTTATTTTTGCTAATGGGTTCCTTAAGGATACTAGATTCCAGCTTAGGGCAATGTGGGTGTTCAATTAAACCTTGGTCTCCTAGGTCGATAAACTTGCTTGCTGAAGTGTGACACATTATGATTTCAAAAGTTAGCATATGACACGTTGTGTGAGGAGATTGACGGGCAGCTGAGTGCAGTGATTGAGGTAACTGCTGTGTGTTGTAATATGACTGCACTGGAGCTGCTCTGAATAGAGATAGAGATGTCATGCCTCACCTCTAATAAGATCAGCCATGATATTAAAACTCCTCCGCATATGAAGGAGACGGAAGTGCCTGGGCGCTTAAAGGGTTTTATGCTGATCAAGCTGGGCCACCACTTACTGCCAGAAACTTTTAACAACACCACCCACCACTTCTGCTTCCTACCCCAGTTCCCCTGCTCCAGCCATCACCATTATTGCATGTGAAATTTTGATATTTTTAATTTTTTTTATACCTCTAATTATATTAATGTAAATGTTGTTATCCAGAAGCCGAAAGATCTAGCTTGCTGCTTTGAAGTGTTTTGCATGTTTTTGTTAGGTTTTTCTGTGGGGCCCAATGTAGTTGCCTCAGTCATTCTGTCTCTTTGCAAAGCCTGCATTGCATTGTGACCGAATCACAAAACATTCATGGGTGAACTGTTCTGCACAAACTGTTCAGGCTGGACTGAAAAGATCAGGGAAAAAAAAAACACCTCAGCCACTCTTTACAAAATTTTAGGATGCTTGAAAAGGATTTTGCAATGCCGCAGGTGCAAATACACAGCCAGGAACAGCACAACTTCTAAATAACTCATATTATTAGTTAGCAACTGGAATATTAGAAGCTTTTTGTGATGTTATTCTAGAATAGAATAGAATAGAATTTCTTTATTGTCATTGTACACAAGATACAATGAAATTGCAGAGCTTCTGAATAAGGTGCATGGTACATAATAGACCAAAAAATAAAAAATAAATATACATGATACAAAGTGATGTACAATTAAAATATTTAAGATAAGGCAAAGAATAAAGAAAATGAACATAGAAAGAGTTGCTTGTATATACAGTATATAAATAAGTAATAATAAGCCACAGTTTGTCAAAATGATTATTGCACTAATATGAGGTAGACTTCTGGCTCTGAATAAAACTATTTGGAATGAGAATATAAAAAACATTGCACAAAAAGTGAATATATTTCACTGAAATACAAGGCTATACTGAAGGAATAAAGACTAAGAATGGAGATTGCAAAGAAATATGATACACAAATACACATATTGTACCGAGTAAGATGTCAGTGCATGTGAGTGTTCAGTGCATGTGTGTGTTCAGTGTGATTATAGCTCTGGGGAAGAAGCTGTCCTTGAGTCTATTGGTCCGTGATTTAATGCATCTGTAGCGCCTGCCCGAGGGCAGCAGTTTAAACAGGTGGGAACCAGGGTGAGAGTGGTCTTTTCCAATGTTCTGAGCTCTGCTGAGGCCGCGGGAGTTGTAAAGGTCCTTCAGGGAGGGAAGAGGGCAGCCAATGATCCTCTGTGCAGTGTTAATGATCCGCTGTATTCCCGTTCTCTCTGCCTCAGTACAGCTACAATACCATACTGTGATACAGTATGTCAGCAGGCTCTCCACTGTAGAGCGATAGAAGGTCTCCAGCAACTTCTCCTTTAGGTTGTTCTTCTTTAACACTCTCAAGAAGTGATGGCGCTGCTGTGCCTTCTTGATGATTGCTGTGGTGTTGGCTGATCATTTGAGGTCTGCTGAGATGATTGTGCCGAGGAATTTGAATTTGAATTTGAATTTGTCTGCCCTGTGTCTTCTAAAGTCAAGGATGATTTCCTTTGTTTTGGTGGTGTTAAGTGTCAGGTTGTTGGCTGAACACCACTCTGACAATCTCAGGATCTCATTTCTATAGGCAGCCTCATCCTCCTTTGAGATTAGGCCCACCACTGTAGTATCATCTGCGAATTTGATGATGTTGTTCTGGTGATGGACTGGGCGGCAGTCATGCGTATAGAGAGATGCAGAATTTGGCTCAGCGCACACCCTTGAGGGGAGGCAGTGCTGAGCGTGGGAGTGGAGGAGAGATGGGGACCGAGTTTAACAGTCTGAGGGTGGTCAGTCAGGAAGTTCCTGATCCAAGTGCAGGTGAGTAAGAGGAAGCCCAGATCTGTGAGTTTGGTGAAGAGGATGTCCAGTATGATGGTATTGAAGGCTAGGCTATAATTGATAAAAAGCATCCTCACATAGCTCTCCTGATGTTCCAGATGGCACAGCGCATTGCGGAGAGCTATGGCTATTGCATCCTCAGTCGATCTGTTAGCTCTGTAAGCAAATTGATGTTCATCGAAGGAGGAGGGGAGGCAGGTTTTCAGGTGGTGCAACACCAGCTTCTCGAAGCACTTCGTGATGATCGGTGTGTGGGCGATAGTCATTGAGGCTATCCGTGGCTGATTTCTTTGGTATGGGGATAATTGTGGAGGATTTCAAGCTGGATGGAATTGAAGCTTGTGTCAGAGAGAGGTTGAAGAGGTTTGTGAGGACTCCTGAGAGCTGGTCAGCACATCCCTTGAGCACCTTCCCTGGGATACCATCAGGGCCAGCAGCTTTGCGTGTGTTCACTGTACTGAGCACCCGCCTCACTTCATGCTCCTGGACAGTGAGTGGGGGGGTACCAGGGTCTGGTGTAGGCTGAGGTGGTGTGGTTTTTTGCAACTGTGGTTTGTCAAAATGAGCAAAAAAGCAGTTCAGTTCCTCTGCCAGTGGAGCCGAGCTGTTTCCAGCTGCACAGCTGCTGCCTCTGAAGTTTGTTAGGTGCTGGAATCCCTGCCATACCTGTCATGGTTTGCCGTCTGTGAAGTGATCTTCTACCTTAATTTTGTAGTCCCTCTTTGCATCCTTAATTCCTCTCTTTAGGTTGGCACTGGCAGCACTGTAAAGAGCTCTATCACCTGACCTGAAGGCAGCTTTTCGGCCTTTAAGGAGCTTGTGGACTTAGCTGGTCATCCAAGGCTTCTGGTTGGGAAAAACCCTGATGATTTTATTCACTGTGACGTTGTCCATGCAGTACTTGAAGTAGGCCAGTACCGCCTCAGTGTGAACAGCCAGGTCATGATGTTTAAAGACTTCCCAGTCAGTATGTGTAAAACAGTCCTGGAGCTGAGAGAGTGCATTTCCGGGCCATATAGAAACAATCTTTGTGAGTGGTGTTGTTCTTCTTCTGAGGGAAATATATGCTGGAGTAAGAAGCAGAGAGAGGTGGTCTGGGTGGCCTAGGTGAGGGAGAGGAATAGCTCTATATGCATGTTTAATGTTGGTCAACCTCTGTCTTCCCAGAGTCTGAGTGCACTGTTATTCAAGAGTCAGTCATGTCCAATGTTGTCCCTCAGTCCCTAAGGTCTGTTCTGTTCTGCCGGGCCAATTCCGGTCTCCACTGAGACTACCAAGATCACTAGCTCTCCGTCTATGTTGGCCGAGTTAGCTACAGATACTACAGAGGCGGTCAACTACGCAGTTTCTATCCGTCAGGAGAAGAGGAGAGTGGTCCATGTTGTGAAGTCTAATGCCCTTCCTGTTAGATCCACTGAAGCCATGTTTTTGAATCCTGTCTTGTCTACAGAATGTGTTCCCACCAGTCATGTCCAGTCAAAGAATATTCCTGCAAGTCATGTCAAGTCAAAGAATGTTCCTGCTAGTCATATCAAGACTAAGGACATTCCTGCCAGGAAAAGCTATTCCTGTGGCTCTCATTAAGCCCGTTATGGTCAGGGAGGCCACCTCTGAGTTTCTTGCTGTTCCTGTTGTGCCCCCAGAGGCAGTTCCTGAGCGGCCTGCTCCTAACGACATGGTCATGGAGGCCATTCCAGTGGCTCACATTCAGCCCGTTATGGCCACGGAGGCCATCTCCGAGCACCCCGCTCTTCCAGTCACAGCCATGGAGGTCGTCCATATGCAGCCTGTAGTCACGGCCGCTGAGGCCTTCTCTGAATCTCTTGCCAACCTAATCAAGTCCACAAGGAAGATTCTCGCCACCCTTACTATGGCTACCAAGTATGAAATTTCCGAAGAGGAGCCCACTGAGTCCACTCCAGTCCAGGAGCTCCCTGAGTCTGCTATGGAGGAGGTTGTTTCGAAATCCGCTCCAGGTAGTGCGGTCCCTGAGCCCGTTGCAGAAAGGACTGGTCCAGTGTCCGCTCCAGAGAGAGCAGTCCCCGAACTCGTTCCAGTGAAAGCTGTTCCCAAGCCCACTCCTGAGAGAGCAGCTCCAGTGTCTCTCCAGCCCCTGAGTTTGCTCCAATGCCGGCTCCTCGAAAGCGCTTTGCTGTGCCTGCTACTCATGAGCACCTTTCAGTGCCAGCTCCACGTAAGCGCATCCCAGTTCCTGTGGTCAGCCCACGGAGGGTTCTGGTCCCCGAAACTAGCCCAGAGAGGGCTCCGAGTCCCTGCACCTAGAGGCACCTGCAGTCAGGCTCCCATCCCTCCCTTCCCACCCTCTGTCATTCCCGGTGGTGGTTCCCCAGGGCCGAGACCTCCCTGGCCAGCCATGAACCATTGGCCTGGTTGCTCTGTCGTACCAGTCCTGTGATACCGCTTATTCCCTACCTAGCTGTTTGTTGTTATTTGTTTTATTCTCACATCAGTCCCCAGTCTAGTCTTGTCTCGTCCTGTCCTGTTCCATCCTGTCCTGCAGGCTGGTCTACCGGTCCCCTCGCTGGGTCTGCCACGCTGCTAGGCCTGTGCTGAGTCTGTGACATCACTAGTGTGGAGTGGAGTGCAGTGTTAATTTTGGCAGGCATTTTTGATTTAGTCTTAGTCTTTATCTTGAGACGAAAATGCTTAATAGTCTTAGTCACATTTTAGTCATTTGAGTCTATCATAGTTTTAGTCTAGTTTTAGTCGACGAAAAGTCATTGCATTTTTGTCAACTTTTAGTCATTACTTTTAGTCAAACTGCAGTTACCAACATTTATTTTGGTAGCTATTTTATATGTAGTAGCTATTCTAACAAAAATAGTCATCAATTCTTCTCTCTTTAGACCAAATCAATTAAGCTTAGTTATGAGAAATTTGAATCAAGGATTGAATTTGGAAAAACTGGAATAAATGTAAATTTTTTGGTAGAAATATAAATTAAACTCATTTTTCAGATACAGTAGGTTTACTTAAGTATACATTTATTTAACATCTTTTGTTGGTTAACATTTATGACAGATAATTAGGAATGCTGTCCATTTAAGACGGTAGGTATGCATGTAATAGCCTACTGACATACATTCAGTTTTCACCCACCTGTTTAAGCTCACTTAAACCATAACGGACTGTATTTCCGTGAGATGCTCTACATGAGAGACATGTGGACTGCTGTGTGTGTATTTGAGCACTGAGAACTGATTGCGCGCTGTATGAGAACTGAAGAAGTGGAGCGTGCGCGAGAGAGAGCACTTCTATCAGCGCGTTTCCGCCTATCGCACCTTCACTGACTTTAAGTTAATCGACAATAAATTGTGACTCCCGGGAAAAACGGGACGTCTGGTCACCCACTCCCTAACCCTTCGGTTGCTGAGGCCATTGTTTCAGATCGCTAGTTCGCGTTTTGGTAGGTTATCCGTCCACTGCGGCTGCCATACTGAGACTAGATATGCAAACGCCCCTTTTCCAATGACAGAGACGCACATTTTGAAAGACAAGACAGTTAACTTAGCCTATAGGATGTATTTTGAATGTCCGGTAGTCCTCAAATAACATTTTAGTCCCGTCTCGTCTTGTTAACGAAGACGCGCATACATTTCGTTATAGTTTTTATCATCAGATATTAGTTTTAGATCGTCAACGTCTCGTTTTAGTCACAGAAAAAAGGTTCGTCGACGAATATTTTTCGCCGTCGTCGTCAACGAAATTAACACTGGTGGAGTGGTGTGGAGTGTCAGGCCACCGCTGCTAACCTTCAGCCTCCAGCTTCGCTGCCGTCATTGCTCTCTGGTGAACTGCCATCTTGGACTAGACTCTGTGGCCGCTCACCTAGGCCGCCTGTCGCCATTCATTCCCTGCCCATTGTCTGGACTGTGTTCACTCCCCTCCTCACCATCTCTTGTCCTGTCAGTTGTTCTGTTAATAAACTGTCAACACTATTCTGTATTTGAGTCCTCTCTCATAGAAACCCTGACAGAAGTACAATATTGCCAAACTGTTCAACTCATATGACAGTAAAGATGTGTGTGAGCTGCAAAAAATGGATACCTTAAAGAAATAGCAAAAAAAATAAGCTTAGAAAAGTATGTTTACCATGTCCATGAATCTCTTTCTCCCCTCTCAACAGGTGCATTCCAGAGGCCCACCTTGGCAGCTAGAGGAGAGGAGAGGTCGGCCTCCGTCACCATGACAGTGTTGCCACGGGCCGTGGCTTCCCTGGCTGTGCCTGGCCTTATCCTCTGTTTCATCACTCTTCCATTTCCTGCTATACTATCCCAGAGGCCCCCTCTCCCCACAGAACCCTCCCCCACCTCAGCACCCCACACAAGGCCGGAGTGTACCCGCCTGGAGCACCCCGTCATCTCTATTCAAGGTGAGCACTGATGCCTCTCGCAGTACATGCTTTACATCAATGTTTCTCTTCTCTCTAGGAATCTCTTGTAGTACATGCGTTGGGAAACTACTTTGAAATTCTAGCTTGCCAAATAAAAGATAATATAATTTTGAAGTTGTTGAAGGTGTCAATCTTAGAATATTTTTCCTATCCTACTTTAATATTCAGAGATCGCTGTAAGTGTAAAAAACATAAAACAATATCTCAATGGCAATATTAAAACACTAATTGGTTTGGCCATCCCAACCAGTCAAATGTAGCAACAATGGCTCAACCAATTTGTGATTTTGTTGCTGGAATATTTGATTTTCTGACTAATCATGGTGAATGTTTTAGAAACCTGTTTACAATTGGTAATGCTAAGATACACTTCAGTCAAAGTACTTTTTTTTAAAAACAGTTTGCTAGACTACAAGCTACCACCAAAATGTAAAAAGATAAATTTGTGCCAAGTAAAAAATAAAAAACCTTTATGTAATTGCACATAATACAGCATTTAACTAAATATTTGGATGGAAAAAAAGAATACTGGCATGGTCTCAAATCATTTTGTGAATTATTTGACCAGTGAGTCATTTACTAAAAAGAATCAGTTCACAAACATGCTTACATTGATTCACTAATCCACTGAAATTAATCAAATCAGTGTCACGAATCTTATTTAACCAACTCAATATATGAAAGAATGTCCAATAACTGGAAAAATGCTTGGTGAAGCTGTACTATTTTGAAAATAGCTGCTGCTATCATACTACAGAAAATAGCTGGTTGCATGACTAAACATTGGCAATATTTTTGTTGGCTAAACCTGAATCATATAAAAACTGACAAAGCATGCTTTAAGGGCACAAAATGTAGCTACAAATATTTTTAGGGCATGTTCATACCTCAGTCAGCTTTAATTGCTGATAATAACAGCAATTAGGGCTATAGTACTCGATTCCGGACTCGAGATGCTTTTCTATGGTCTCGGACTTGTCTTGGACTCGTTGGTGTTTGGACTCCGACTTGTCTCTGACTTGGTCATTGGACTCGCCAAATGTTCTAGTTGGTCTCGACCGAGTCCAGCTATATATGTTTTATTTCTCTTTCAAAACAAAACCATTAATCTGGCTGGCTTGTTCGGAAAATGGGTAATGCAATTGGTTTAATTTACAATCCATCTAGAACAGGCAATACCATTGGTCGCCTGGTAAATGCACGGCTGCGTCATATGCCTGGCTCCAAGTGTGCGTGGAGGCATAATTCATTTTTATTTTGGCCACAGACACAATGTCGGCGAGTTGCATAATACAGTTTGGTTTTACAAAGTTTGTTGGAGTTTTCCCTCTCTTCCACCTCACTTTCCTTCGCTTTTAAATAGCTTATAAATGCCCGTGTGCATTTTACTTTCACTAGCGCAATTCCGCGTCAATTGCTTATCTATAACTTACAACGACAAATTTTCTGCAATAAACATGGGACTTTTATTGACAAAACGAATAAAAATACACCATTACCATGCTATAAGCCTAATATAAATAACAAACTTACAAAATGTTTAAATATAAAAAATAAAAAAAACCCTGAAAATAAGCAAACGCTGTGGAACCAAATGAATAAGAAACAGAACGAATAAGAGCAAAACGAATAAAGCCTGGAGGCACGGAATACACCTTGATGTAAAATAAAATAAATAAATTACACAAAAATGTAAATAAAGTAAAAATAAGCAAACACTGTGGCTATGGCTAGGTGATTTTTTTTAACCGCTCACGTGTGATGCTCTCTAGGTGCCATTCACAGAGAATGTGCTTTTGTGCTGACAAAGATGTGACGCGGGCAATGGAATTGGAAAAAATGCAAGAAGATGGGAGTTAAACATCTTTTAATAACTAGAGCACCGTGTTTTTAGAATGCCGTTTCATGCACGAGACGCTGCAAGAGACGCGAGTGCAACAGTCAAACGCGTCCATGTTTACATAGAAAAAACAATGGAAAAGCAGCGTAATCAAATAAAAAACCTGTGAAGAACTACTACTGTATGTCTGATATTTCATGTTTGCATCAGGGTGACAGGCTGAAAACTGCTGTTCATTGTTTTTACAGAGCATTTATAGTTAATAATAGCACTCTAGGTGTTATACCTTCAGTAATTTTGAATTTGAATTACTTATTATATATATTAGAATTTTTAAAGCATTTTCTTCTATTACTTCTGAACATATGCATAAGAAAAGTTTGTACAAGTTGCATGCATCTTTTCTGCAAAGATATTTAGTGATTTGTTTAACATTTACATCATGATGACAACTTCATGTGTGGTGCACTTAGAATAGAATTTTCTTTAACTAGAGGGTTAATAAAGCAAAAGTTGCTTGAATCATGTTGTAGTTATATTTCCAAGAAGACTAGTTAAAATCGTACAAAATCGAAAACTGGTCAAATGTTCTGAGAAAATAAAGATTTATTTATTTATTTTTTTGCCATATTACGACGGCGTTTTAGTGCCACATTAAAAAAAAAAAAATCTAAAATTGCGAGATTAAAGTCGTAATATTGCGAGAAAATAGTTGAAATTACGAGAATAATATTGAAATACTACGAGAATAAAGTCGAAATTCTACGAGAATAAAGTCGAAATACTATGAGAATAAAGTCTAAATGTTTCGAGAATAAAGATTATAGTTACAATATTTTGAGATTGGCTATTCTAGCCTTTTGCGTATTGGGAGCACCGGGAGATATTCCAAAGTCTCAGCTTTCACGTCTTTCAAAGTCAGTTTTATAGCGAAATACAAACAATATGTAGGCTATATTACAATAATGTGTTTGTTAAGCTGCATGTGAGTCAATCATTATTTTCATTATAAATTAGGCTAAACTGTTTTTTTCATGCCTTATGATGTTCCTTCACTTTTATATCTTGCTATAAATTTGAAATAAAGAGCAAAAACATATTTATAATTTGTATTTCGTTATAAAACTGACAGAATTTTAATGCTGAGCTGTGTGTAAAAGCAACAAAGCTGGGTGGCTGGCGCTCTACAAATAATGAATGGAAGACATTAAATATAATGTCCTCATTTACAGTATTATACCATGAATAAAACAGTTTGTGAATAGTCACTTAACGTTTAAGACAACAATATAACTTATGTTAACAACTTTGAGTCCACTTCAACCTTTAGAACGTTTTATTGCTGTTTAATTAAACAGGCTGTGTGAGGAATGAAAGTTTGGACGCCACAGACGTTTTTGCGGAGTAGATGGTGAAAATTTCACAATTTAATTAATTGATTGACATAAATACAGCTATCTGTCATGCCACATTAAAGAGCTTGAAAATCACATTATTGTAAGACACATAATTTGTGTTTCGCTATAAAACTTTGTTTTATATTAAAAGCACTAAAAGCACAAAGCTTAAGCTATTGCTATTGGGTGGCTGGCGCACTACAAATAACGAATGCAATGGAAGACATGAAATATTATTTCCAAGCATACTGTCCCTGCGAGTATGACACGTGCACTGTAAAAAAAAAAGTTGAGCCAACTTAAAATATTAAGGCAACTAGCTTTACAAGGTAAACCGCAAACAAATGCATGCGTGGCCACACACACAGACACACAGAGCTGAAGGTATATGCTACACAGCCTTGCTTGGGAGGGTTACATTGTACTATGGTTTCTTTAGGACAGGGGTCTCGAAACTTGGTCCTGGAGGGCTGGTGTCCTGCAGAGTTCAGCTCCAACCCTAATCAAACACACCTGAAACAGCTAATCTAAGCATACTAGAAACTTTCAGGCAGGTGTGTTGAGGCAAGTTGGAGCTAAACTCTGCAGGACACCGGCCCTCCAGGACTGAATTTGGACACCCTGCTTTAGAACAAGTAACAAGTTCAAAAATAGGAACATGTTGATTTTTTTATTTACACTTATGTTGCTTGTTCTTTGTAATATTTTCCATTGGCAGCCCAGAATGTGATTGTTACGCTATAATAAAAATCCTGAAAATGTGAAGTTGCACTTCAGTTTATGTGACTTTAGTGAAATTGCTAAACCTAAAGTAAGTAAAATAGCCTAATTTGATCCTACAGTGTTGCTGCACACGCTTTTAAATCATTACAAATAATAATGCAAAATCATTATCTTAGAATAGAAGATATGCTGTCTCTCGTATCACACAAATTATCAATAGTTAAGTATGTGGTTTTGAAGAAGATGCTTTTTTTTCTTTCTCTGTTTTGACTGTCTCATTTGGACTTGGGCTTGGACTTGTACTCGAACCTCTTTGACTTGGACTTGACTTGGACTCGAACCTCTTTGACTTGGACTTGACTTGGACTCAAACCTCTTTGGACTCGGTCTTGACTCGGACTCGATAGTCCTGGTCTTGGACTCGACAAAGGTCGACTTGACTACAGCCCTAACAGCAATTCTTAGTCTTTTGTTGAAATATGTGGCCAGGCATGTTCTCCTCCGTTGTACACAATTTTCTGACAAAGTCCACAGCTGGAATTCAAAGCGTTTGGGAATGTAGCGCCCAGCCTAGCGAGTCTGTTTTTTTTCCCACTGTTCCTGTGTATTACACAGGCTCAGAATGTAGATCTACATTGTTTGTTTAGTTTATCTTATTCATTGGCTTATCCACACATTTCAGACAGTGATAGAGCATACTGAAGATAGCAAGAGATAAACGTCTTTCATTTCTTCAAGATTCCTATCCTCCTGTGTCCTAGCACACAAAGAAAACAGAATGTGCAGCCATACCTTGATATAACTCAGAAAATCGAGTTACCCATTACTCGGTAACTCCATACCCATGGAACAAAGGTGTTTTCTATACCAAGAACATATTTATTTAGACAACAGAGTGTGTTTGTAGTGAATATGATCTGTTGACTATTGCCTTTCCTATGGAGTACGAGCAGCGTGTTTTTTGACTCTCTGAGGGACATGACAAAAATGGCAGAATAATGCCTCGTGGGAAACAAAAAGAATTGATGTCTGGGGGGGGGCTATATATAATATATGAAACATACTTGGACGTTAGGGCAGCCATGGGTTATATAGACATTGCCTGCGGCCAACTCCGTTTATTGCTTCCGAAAAAACGTTAAATTTGTCATTTTATGCTTTGCCATCAAAGCGACAATTTTTTTTCTTTTTATAGTCTTGAAATAGACTGCAATTACAAACGGCCTTGTTCACTGAGTTAGAAAACACTACAATTTGCAAGCAAGCAGTAAATCGTAAAGTCGGATAACCAAGGTACTGTCTTTGTTTTTCTAATTTTTTTGTTTTTGTTATGGTTTGTTTTGTTATTTGTTATCTATTCCCTTTCGTCATTTTAGCTCATTGAAGCAAAGGCACTGTGGCATAGCATTAACGATAAGAGCTGCTGAACAATTAGCTTTGCACTGTAAGCAATAGCACACCTCGAAAATCCCTCTTTATGTGTTCTCAATGGTATGGAAGTCCCACAGCACACCTTAATGCCTTCTTTTATGTTGAAGCAGTGGTATGGAATCCCTGCAACAATGGAAGTGTTGGCCGAACTTGAGATTAGGTTCTTTGATGGATGAATGTTTTTTAATTGACGCCTTCTGGCAGCTGCTCAGTGGAGTCACCTGAGGCGTTTTGGGGGCCTCTATCTCTGATCTCTGACAAGGTCTGTAGATTCACACATGCCTTTGAACTATTCTAAACCATGGAAATGATACTCTTAAGATGATTTAGCATGGTAAAGCATGACCACCAGGGTTCTTCCTGAATGGGACTTACAACCTTAAGAATTAGACTTTACACTTCAAGGAATTACCTCCTGAGTTTTTAATTCGTTTTTTTGACTTTTCCATTAAAAATGAAGCCAATGTAAAAAGATGCATTTACTTATGCAACATTACATTAAGACTTATTTTCAGACAATGTATCTTTTTTTTTCTTTTTTTTTTACTTATTTTAAATATGAATAAATAAGACAAGTGGAAACAATCTGGCAGTGCAGTAACACAATATACTTCAAATTAATACACTAATTCAAGATAGTCTTAATGTCTTATCCAGTGTGGTGTTGTAACAGAACTGTTTGTTTAGTTTCCTTTTTGTCCTTATTTGGTTCTTCCTGTTTTAGTTCATGACCTAGTTTTGTTGATTAGTTATATTCATCACCTGTGTTCTATTAATTACCTTGTTTCCTCGTTTGTTCCACTCCCTTTATAAGTCCTGAGTTCTCCCACTGTTTTTGTCTTGGATTAATGTTGTAAATGGTTGAAAGTGTGTTGAAGCTATTAAACTACTCCTTTGTTACTTCTCGCTGTGCGCCTGCATTTCTACAACCACCGACCGTGACAGAATCCAAGACCTCAACAAGAGATGGGCGAACTGGCGCAATTTTTTGATTTAGCCCACGCCATCCAGGACCCAGTGAGCTTTATATTGGCGTTTGCGCCTCTCGCCCTCGCCAGCACTCTGGATGATGGAACACTCAAGATGATGCTCCGGCTCGGGCTCACCTTCCACCAGCAGCGAGAGCTCCCAGACACCTCTGATCTCGACTGGAGAGAAGCCATCATCCGGTGTCTGGAGAGCCTCCGACCCCGAGCCGGAGCCTTATCCCCGGCGAAGAATGTTCCGCCCGCGGCGATGTGGAAACCGCCGCAACTGGCGATGAACGTGGCGCCGTTTGTGGCGAAGAGGGTCCCGTCCAGCCCACCTGAGTTCCCGCTGGTCCCGTCCAGCCCACCTGAGTTCCCGCTGGTCCCGTCCAGCCCACCTGAGTTCCCGCTGGTCCCGTCCAGCCCACCTGAGTTCCCGCTGGTCCCGTCCAGCCCACCTGAGTTCCCGCTGGTCCCGTCCAGCCCACCTGAGTTCCCGCTGGTCCCGTCCAGCCCACCTGAGTTCCCGCTGGTCCCGTCCAGCCCCGCACCTCCCGTGCGCCCTCTAATGTCCGCGCTGCAAGCGCGCCCTCTAATGTCCGCGCGGCAAGCGCGCCCTCTAATGTCCGCGCTGCAAGCGCGCCCTCTAATGTCCGCGCTGCAAGCGCGCCCTCTAATGTCCGCGCTACAAGAGCGCCCCTTTGAATCCGCGCTGCAAGAGCGCCCCCAAGTGTCCGTGCTGCCAGAGCACCCTCCTGCGTCTCCGCTGGTCTCATCCAGCCCTCCTTCGTCTCCGCTGGTTCTATCCAGCTTCGCGCCTCCCGTGCGCCCTCAAATGTCCGCGCTACAAGAGCGCCCCTTTGAATCCGCGCTGCAAGAGCGCCCCCAAGTGTCCGCGCTGCAAGAGCGCCCTCCTGCGTCTCCGCTGGTCCCATCCAGCCCTCCTTCGTCTCCGATGGTTCTATCCAGCTTCGCGCCTCCCGTGCGCCCTCAAGTGTCCGCGCTGCAAGAGCGCCCTCCTGCATCTACGCTGGTCCCGTCCTGCTCTCCTTCGTCTCCGCTGGTTCCGTCCAGCTCCGCGCCTCCAGAGCGCCCTCAAGTGCCCGCTCCTCCAGAGCGCCCTCAAGTGCCCGCTCCTCCAGAGCGCCCTCAAGTGCCCGCTCCTCCAGAGCGCCCTCAAGTGCCCGCTCCTCCAGAGCGCCCTCAAGTGCCCGCTCCTCCAGAGCGCCCTCAAGAGTCCGCTCCTCCAGAGCGCCCCCAAGAGTCCGCTCCTCCAGAGCGCCCCCAAGAGTCCGCTCCTCCAGAGCGCCCCCAAGCGCTCGCTCCTCCAGAACGCCCCCAAGAGTCCGCTCCTCCAGAGCGCCCCCAAGAACCCTCTCCTCCTATGTGGCCCCCAGAGGGGAACTTTCCCAAAGAAATTTTGGGGGGGGGCCATATAGTCTCAGTCTGTGTGGCCAGGCCAAGGGCCAAGGCCACGGAGCACCCCGATCCGCCAAGGCCGCCCAAGGACCCCGATCCGCCATGGCCTCCCGTGTCTCCTGATCCGCCATGGCCTCCCGTGTCTCCAGTCCCGCCAAGGTCTCCCAAGGCTCCAGATCCGCCATGGCCTCCCGAATCTCCAGTCCTGCCATGGCCTCCCAAGGCTCCAGATCCGCCATGGCCTCCCGAATCTCCAGTCCTGCCATGGCCTCCCAAGGCTCCAGATCCGCCATGGCCTCCCGAATCTCCAGTCCTGCCATGGCCTCCCAAGGCCCCGGATCCGCCATGGCCTCCCGAATCTCCAGTCCTGCCATGGCCTCCCAAGGCTCCGGATCCACCATGGACTCCCGGATCTCCAGTCCGGCCATGGCATCCCAAGGCTCCTGATCCGTCCTGGAGGCTTCCCTGTCCCATCCTGGTCCTGCTCCAGCCTCCAGGACGCCCACCCCCCCCTCCCCGATGTTACTGTTACGGTGCGGGACGCACCTTCCGGGAGGGGGGCGATATCTGTAACAGAACTGTTTGTTTAGTTTCCTTTTTGTCCTTATTTGGTTCTTCCTGTTTTAGTTCATGACCTAGTTTTGTTGATTAGTTATATTCATCACCTGTGTTCTATTAATTACCTTGTTTCCTCGTTTGTTCCACTCCCTTTATAAGTCCTGAGTTCTCCCACTGTTTTTGTCTTGGATTAATGTTGTAAATGGTTGAAAGTGTGTTGAAGCTATTAAACTACTCCTTTGTTACTTCTCGCTGTGCGCCTGCATTTCTACAACCACCGACCGTGACAGGTGTAAGTAAATATATATTTGTTATTATTATATTTTAATAGGAAAATCTGACAAATAATTAAAAGCATTATTTGTTTTAAAATTGCAAATAATATATAAACTAGGAGAATGTTGTGCTGCATATGTAAGAATTATATAATTATAATAATGGGGTTATACCAAACATTATTTGATCATTTCTAAAGTCATAATTTATTGTTACTTACGTGACTATTTCAACCCTCTGACGAATAGGCTTTTTTTGCTGTTTTATTTATATAACGGATTTCCTGATGTTGCTTCAAAGCAGCTTTACAGGAGATGCATGTTTCTGCATTACAAATTAAGAGTAATTTGTTGGTGATATCAAAGTAATGTCCATATAGCAGAAATATGCATTTCTGCAATATATAAATAATGCAGTTAGCTAATGACGTATATTCAAGCAGAAACAATGAACACAATTAAGGCAATCATGTTGTAATCATAATGAAAGTTTTTGGCAGTTTTGTACAGTATATTTATTCAAAGTTGGCATCATCTGAGGTCCTCACAGGTGTTGGCATAATCTTTGCTGCTGTAGCTTTAAATTCTGTGCAAACACCCTCTTTGCATGTGAAATGAGAGACAGCCTTCACAGTTTGTTGCAGGTTTTCTGTTTGGTCCAATAAAGTTGTTGCTGCCCTGACTTTCAATAGCAACCTCTTTGCAAAGGCTGGATTAGATTGTGGCAGGTTCATAAAACAATTCTCACTGAAATGTGACTCACAGACAGTTTAGGTCAGACTGAAATAATCAGACACCTCCATATCTTTTTGTTATATTCCAACTGGAATAATAGCAGTTTCTTTTCTACCTCCTCCATATTACTTCACCACGACTGGCCGGTCCAAGTTGCCGACCACCGATTAGACATCATTGATGTGCAAATGCGGGCAGTCAAGTGTCAATGTATTCATCTGACTTCAGAAAGTCGAGGAAGTATGGAAAGAGAAGATTTTGCAGCTTCCATTCAATAGGTGGTATGTTTGGCTTGGAAAAGTTTTAAAACTCTGGGTATGTTTACATTGAACCCTTTTATTTCTAGAGATCAAAGACTATTTTTCATGATATGGCTACCACTTTAAGAAACCCAAAGCTGTGTCGTTATATAATGCCATATTGAGAGCAACCTGATACTTATTTCCTTCAAAGAAAATCCTTTTTTTTTCCCTTGCATGTTCTACGTGACAATCCCCTCTAAAATAAATGCCAGCATATCTATGAACCAGCAATAGCATGGCTGGTACTACAAGGAGTCTGAGATAACTTTAGGTATCTGGGAATGTAATTTGGATGGATTTTTTATTTTTTATTTTTTTGGGGGGGGTGTAGGTATTTGTTCTGGTTTATTTTTTTCTTAGCTAAGCTTGCACAATCACACCTGCATGCCTTTTCTGTCTAAAAGGATATCAACGTATCACTGCAAACACATGTATGCTGAGCTGAGCTTACTAGGTTTCTGGAGACGTATTCAACAAACACATTCAGTATTTCAGCAAAAACCTGTTCTGTATTCAGTCCAATGAAACAAGCGGCAAAACGTGTAGAAATTGTACTGCGCTGTGAATTTTAAAATTAATTAGCATTATTATAAGCTCTATTTGTATTTACTATTATTTATATATTATGTATAAAATAAACATAAAAAATTAAATACAATAATCTTATATTGTAAAACTAAATGCAGGCATCACATTCAAAGCAGCTTTACAGGAGATGCATGTTTCATTACAAATTAAGAGTAATTTGTTGGTGATATCAAAATAATGTCCCTATAGCAGAAATATACAGTTCTACGATAATATAAATGATGCAGTTAGCTAATGACGTGTATTCAAGCAGAAACAAGAACACAATTAAGGCAATCATGTTGTGATCATAATGATTACAATATAAGGAAAATGTGGCAGTTTTGTATATTTATTCAAAGTTGGCATCATCTGAGGTCCTCACAGGTGTTGGCATCATCTTTTCTCAGGTGTTGGGTCATCTGAGGTGTTGGGACGTCATGTTTTTCAGGGGCCATTAACACAAACATGCTGCTTATATATTGTTGCTCTATGTGCAGATGGGATAGAATGATGTCTGACTTTTGCATTTGCGACTTTTGCTGCATCTCTTGAATAACACGCTGTCCTTAAAACATGGCTTTTAGGTTCAACTTAAAAAAACAACAACAAAATACTCTGCCCTGCATCTCATGTTTTTAAAGCAAAAACTTGTTCTGTCTGAATGGCCCCTTAGTAAATTCCACCTATTGTTGTATAAAACCAGCATCTATAGTTACCAGATTTGGATCTTGGACTTTTATAGGCCACGTCGACATTGAAACAGCACAATTTAAGAGCTAATGTCAGGTATGGTGTGTCCTTGCATGTCCAATGCTGAGAACCTAATGCAAAGTCCTAACCTGTTAGGCTGGAATTACAGTAATCTGTCCCGAGAGGAGTGGTGCCACAGAGCCATTGTCTACCTTCCACTCACCCAGCCATTGTAATTGTCTTGAGATTGTTTGTCTCGTCTGTAGAACATGTTCAGAAACCAATCTGTAGTGGGTAATAGTGCTGTTGTTTAACCACCGGTCCCATTTAAGGAGACCTTGAGAAGAAAAAATAGAAAAACAGTGTTGTTCTTTAACTTCAGACCCTTACTGATGTGTCTCCCTCCACTTATTGGTCCGTGATTTCAGAGGCATTGATGCCTGAACCGTTCTGTCATGTTATTAGACCCTCTGTCACCACAGACATAGAAAGTAGAAGTTGTTGGAGGTGTTCGCTACCTTGGAGTGCAAGGTTTACATTTGCTAATTGTGAATGGAATGGAACTTGGTAAGTGGTTTGAACTGATAGCAGCAGCCCTTATGCTTCTTCTTGGACTTTCCTGTCTATTGTAAATGCTGACGTGTTACGCTTCAATGACCGTTTGAAATTGCCAACACAGGTTTCTCTCGTTGGCTTTGTGAAAGGTGCTGTTTCAGATCTTTGCCTGACTTGAACCGGCCCTCGATTTATGGCCTCATCCCCAGAGTGCCCTTACCCTGCCTGTCCTCTCCTCTGTTGTGCCGTGGCATTTCTTGGGGCGCTCATTTTCTTCCTATTTCTATAATCAGAGTGCAGTCTGCATAAGAGGATTTAGATTTCTGTGGCTCTCTCCAGTCATGCAGTGACAACAGGGTATGCAACAGCAGGGAAATCACACGGCAGACGTGGAGAAGGAGACCAGAAGACAAAACAAAAGCAAATTCAGACTGTGCTCAGATAAGCTCCGGCCTGCATCTTCTGATAAGATTCTCTGAGCTCAGATGAGAGATGGACCAGTCTTTGGAGCGGAGAGATGCAAAATACAGACAAGATGACTGTGTCTCTCGCAGGACAGGGCTAGTGCTTACATGATGTGCTTTGGGAACCCATATGCTTTATTTATAATCAAAGGTAACAGTACAGAAGCATGAAGCTGCTGGGTCTACAGCGGTCAATGGTGATCCATAGTCACTCTCTCATATTGATCCCAGAGAGCACTGCTGCTTTTGTGCAATTGGATTAGTTTCATCTTGATTATTTTCAAAACTATTTCTCATTACGTTTTTCTGCCTCACACTGCATAAAATATTCCCTAATCTACTCCCTAACCGCATTTAGGATTATTATTGTTTAATTATATCTGTATTTAGTGATAAGCTTAAAGCAATGAATTCCATAAACATAGAGGGAAATGATGCTTTATTTTTTTAACTTAATGATTAAAAAGACACATTAGGGCAACGTTAAACCCCATGATCTTGCTGTTTGTGGATTAGGGTTAATAGCTTTTCATTTGCATAGTGTTGTAGTTTTGTGATCCTTGTTTTAATTTTAATCATCTGCATTTTTTTATGTGCAGATGTGTGTCACTAATGATTACTGAACACATTTTTTTACTTGGAGGTGTTTGTACATTTTTATGACATCTTGAAGTCAGATTTAAAATAAATAAAACATTTGGTCACTTTAGTTTGGTGACCAATTCTGACTTTTAACTATGACTTTTGCCTCAGTAAACTAATTTTCTGTTTATAAAGAGTTAGCAAGGTAGTTTAGGTATGGCATATGATTAAGGGATGTATAATATGGTCAGAATAAGGCATTAATATGTGGTTTATAAGTACTAATAAACAGCCAATATGCTAGTAATATGAAAATTGATTGTTCTCATTTACAGTAAATCTTACATTGACTATGTTTACATGCACATCAGCGATGACTATCCAAATCTGCTTATTTTCAAAACCTGATAATTAAAGAAAACATGTTGACATGAGATGTGAATTTTTTTTTTTCATATTAAAATGTAAACAAACATTCACGCATTGAAAAAATGTCAGAATGCTTCTAAAGGAGTTTATATGCAAAGTGAATTTGGAGAACTGGGCAGAAATCCAGGTGTACAATCCTTAAACAGATTCTGACATTCACCCGATCAAAACAACACTGTATATGGGGTTTCTATGACCTTACACATTGTCAGATTATTAATCATAATTGATGTAAGATTGTGCATGTTGTTGTATATTTGGTTGCATTGTTATAAAATAACAATGCAACCAAATATACAACACATGTGAACTTTATACTCTCAGAAAGTAGAAAACTTGGCAGATTTCTGCTAAATCTGTACTCACATTATTTTCAAATCTACACATCCTCCCTTGCGTGTTCATTAATTAAAAATTTGGCAAATTTGATTATAGCTGCCAGTAAGAGTGTAGTACCCTCGGCCGTGTTTAAAGCCATATTTAAATCCATTTCCGACATTACCCCCCTCTTATAAGCAAAGAAAGTCTGCAGGTTCAATCAGGGCCTGGTTACTTTGTGTGATTTTTAGCTTAACAATGGCGGTCTTGCAATCAATACCTGCAGCAGCATAGCCAAAACCACCCCTTCTGTCATCCTCTCTGCGTATAGCATTAAGAACCAGTCAGCTGTAAATCTTTGAGAACAAAAGAACATAATGATTATGATTTATGTCCTCAGGAGCATCTTGGAGGCAGACTGTTCTGAATCTGTTCTTGTCCCTCGGATCTGCTGGCTAACGCATTAATCACTTCCGCTGCGTGTTTGGTGAGGAAAAAAGCAATAATCGTCCATCAACCCTATTCTGGCCCAGCCCTCATATTTATCCCTTTTTATTGCATATGGATTGCTGGACGCCAGGCAGGCTTGATGATGTGTGGGAGCTGTCCGTGCATATAAAACCACCGTTTATATAAAACTCACTGAGGCTTAGAAGTCCGTTAGAAAGGGCGCTTTATGATCAACTCCTGTAAACAAACATTCAGATAACCTCAACGCTTACTGCACTAATGCAAACACATTTTGTTGGTTATCTTAAAAGTACTATAAAAAGGAATTGGAGTGGTTGATGTCATGAGGGTTTAGTAGGTGAAGGATCTGAGCCCTGCAGGATTAGAGGCGGAACAGCTGAGTCTGTTTGTTTCTGCAAAGATCAGCTTTTTCATGCTGCGCCTGACATTTAACTCCGGTGTGGTTTGGGTAACTCAGGTGACTCTGAGGTTATCGTCACAGTCCCTCAACCTGCACAATCTAAGCGATTTGTCAGCGCATGTGTTTTATGCTTCATGGACCAGACTAAAAGGCAAGCATACAGTAAACGAGCATAGATTTTCATTGTGGTCCAAGCAATGCTATGCAGGTCATTACTGGTTTGATACTGGTTTAACTGCCTCATGAAGTGAGACCATATTTATTTTAAAACTTTTTTTTACATCAAAGATAAATTTTACCAACCTTTTTTTTTTTTTTTAAATAAGTTGGGTCACAGTGGTTTGCTGACATAAGAGTTTGGGAACCTCTACATTATATTATAGACTGTGAGCTGTCTCACTTTTGACCAACAGTAACAGATCAATAAACTCCATAAGCTTCAAGCTTGCGCTACAATTTTTATATATATATTTAAAGAAAAAGACTCTGTCTTATCCTTCTCAGTCATTAATCACTGTGTGTAAGACAGCTGTTCTTGATGTATGATATCCAATAATATTTTCTATGATTCTCTCTGAACTCATTTTATCAGAGTCATCAAAGGCCATAACCACATTTTAACACGGGTGAGATGGATGCTTGTGGAAGAGGTAGGCTTCTAGTACAGATTGTGTTTGTTTCCATTTTTCCATAAATAACGCCTGAATGAAGCAGCCATATGGTCCCAATCATTCAGTTTGTTAATATATTAATTCAGCGGCATTGAAGAAGCTTTTTTCCCCCCATTTTTTTCCTCTATATTCTATGCAGACACATCCCCACATTTATTCAATTCGTGTTCCCATGTGAATGACAGATTGTTTTGGATGACCCCAGCATCTGGATGACTCCATCTGCCAGGACCGATTCGGACTGTATGAAGTGGTATTTAGGGATGTCTTGCTAATAGAAACCAGTTTCACTGCTGCTTTGACCTGTGGTGTGAGAAAACTACAACTGTGTTTGCGACTATTCACATCGCATTTTGCTGTTATTAGATTATTTCTTTTAATGTTGTGCCTAAATGAGAAATTACAGTATGTAATATGATATATTATTTATTTTTTTCAATATGAATAATACAAATAATATTAAATACACAATTATTTTATTATATAAAATCTTTTATTTTAATTTATTTTTCTAACAACCTGAAATGCAATTATGCAGATACAACCTGTGATACAATTAAATTTGTACTTTTTGAAAAAAAATTCAAAGTGATAATTGCAATCAGCGTATATTTACATTTTTGTTAGTTCTTGCATTCCCATGTATTCCATGATTTCTTTTTCTTTTTTTGTGAAGTAGGCCTACATTGGATTTTGAGTTGTTTTTGTAACTCAAAACTATCCATTTATCATAAACGCTTTTTTCACTTCTTAGGAAAGTGAAACTTGAGCCTGACATTTAATAGGAACTTGTAACACGAACAACATTTGAAAACTAAATTATGTAATATTAGGCAAGGATTTCTGTATTTTAGCTAGACATGTCCAGAATACTGCTGAGAGATCCTATTCTGCATGGAAGGATAACAAATCTTTTTATTGGTTCCTTTTACAGTGAAATCCCATTTACTAAGCCACATTTAGGTCAACAATAGATCAAGTGTTTTTTGTATTTACATAATGCCCTTTCTGTCTCATGTAATTCCCACTTCAATAGGGCCAGTCTGTGCTGTAAATGTGTGCCAGGGCAAATTGTTTTGATTTGCGAAACTTTGTATCAAACAGCGCTTTTATGTTCTGAGATTCCTTGGGTAAGCAGAGTTTTGACTAAGTGTCATGTAGAATTAGGATCAGTCTCCTTGAAGAGGCCCAGTTACCTCTGAGCATAGCTCTCTGCTCCTCCTCACATGTTCTTGGGGACTCATGGGAAGAAACTACATACATTTTCTTAGATTAGTGATCTCTATTGCAGAGCTTTATTTTTGTAATGCTTAATCCATATGTTACCGTAAACCAGGAGTTCTTTAATGGATTTTAATGTTATACTCTTTGAACTTTCAAGGTTTGTCAAGTGCAGCCACTTCCCTTCTGTATCACTAATATACCCACCTTTTTTTTTTTTTTTGGTCTTTCAGCTCTAAGTCCTTTGATCTCCAGTTTCTCCCATCCTGGTGTAAGGGACTACTCTCAGCTGACCCTTGACCTCACCAGGAATGAACTTATAGTGGGAGCAAGGTAAAAACTTTTATATAATATCTGGCCAAAGTTTGGATTGATGCATGAATAAGATCAATACAAATACAGTTTATATATTTCTATATTAAATGTTTATATTATAATTTATATTTTTTATTGGAATGTCATTGTATAATGTGTACAATTAATATTATAAAAAAAATCTTATATATATATTTTTTTTTCTTCTTCGATTCTTATATCCATACTTCTGTTTGTGTTTAGAATTTATTTAAAGTCATTTTATTCGGTGATATAAATGTAAAACAGAACCCTTTTCACTAGAGGTCTCAGACTTTTGGACCCCACTTTATTTTTCATTTTCCTTGGCATATTAATGGTACATTTTCATTGCATCTCCAGCAGATAAATCATATAAATGTAACATTTTTCAATCTCTCTCATTTTATCTGCAGAAACTACCTCTTCAGACTGAATCTAAACAACATTTCGTTAATTCAGGTGAGAGACAGACCTACAGTGCTTATTAATGGTCATCATTCTCTACTAGATGAGGATTCCTGTTTGATGTGGCCTTTGTGACTTTGTCTAGGGCTGTCTGTCAGGCCTTTTGGTGTTAGAGAGGGTTGGCTTATGGTTATTGATATTGAAATGAATGGGTCAGTTCCCAAAACTGCCTGGACAGACTTCAAAGAAAACAGCATTGCTGACACAGAGTGCGAGGGGCGTCCTTAGCGAAAGTACCAAGTCTCTAGTCTGGCTTGGAGCTAAAAACCTCTCAGAAGGTCAGCCAGGACTGTCTGAGGTCTAAATAAAGCAGTGAAATGAGACTGTGGTGGCTTTGTCACCTGTTGCTGTGGTTGCATATATCTCTTTTATTCCCCCAGTAATCTCTGTGCTGTGTCTGGTAGATGTACCAGACATTTATTGAATGCTCTCGCTTGCAGACCACTCATAATGTTTCATGCATGAAGCAGCTTTTGGTTGAAGACTGAATAAAATTTGAGTATCAGTCGGTTTCAGTCTCTCACCTTAGATACCCAGCACACATCTGAATGTACAACAAATAGGAGCTAAATAAGCCACTCCATTCACATATTCCCATGTCTGTGTCTAGTGTTTTGTTTCAATGATATTACTAAATTTGCAGCAGTTTTCTCCGCTGTCCCAGTGGAGAGGATTAGGTGCAATTTCATTTTCCTCCATCTCACCTTCGCCTGTGTATCTCTCCTGGGCGATTCCAAACTGTGAATAAACAAGGCCGATCTTTCTTCATTTCGACTAACTGGAGCATCACAAGTGGAGGCAGGGTCCAAATCGATGAGCAGCCTTTTGCCAGCTTTTTTTTGCAAGAGTATCTGTGCCTAAACTGCACACAGAGGGAGAGAATTAAAATGGGCTGATGTTAAAGGATGAAGAATGAGACATTGGTGACAGAATTGACCTGACAACACTAAGTATGGCTTCCTGAATTGTAACCAAGTAACACAGCACCATAATTAACACATTTAGTGTTGCTACAGTAAAGCCATTAAATGGAAAATCAAAAAAAAAAAAAAAAAAAACATTTACAGAGGTTGCCTTTTCATAGCTCTTGAGGATAAAATTGAGTTCTTGGTCATTGATGAAAAACGTTTGAGTTTACTCTACCATTCAAAAGTTTAGGGTCAATAAAAAAAATGAATACTTTTATTCAGCAAGGACCCTTGAAATTGATCAAAAATGACAGAAAAGACTTTTACATTGTGCTGGTCTTTTGAACTTTCTATTCATCGAAGAATCTTGGAAAAAAACTAGAGTAATGGCTGCTGAAAATTCACAGCAATAAACTACATTTGAAAATAAATTCAAATAAAAAAAGTTGTTTAAAATTGTAATAATAGTTCTGTTTTTGATGTATCGCTGATCAAATAAATGCAACCTTTATGAGCTTAAGAGATGTCTTTCAAAAACATAAAAAATCTTTCCAACCCAAAACATTGGAATGGTGATATAACAGAAATATTAAAGAGATTTTTTTTGTGTTAATTAAATTTTTATTGTTATCTAATGAGAAAATAATTGATTCCACTACAGATTTCTCTTGTGCTTTTATATACTGAATTGAAGTTTTGTATAATTATAATTTAGTAACAAAAACTGCAGTAACCAATAGTTTCTTGGCAGACGCAACCATGAACATTTTTGTTAGGGTTTCAGCACCTATATATCACATCTTGTAGCTAGAGATTCTATTATATGCTTTCATTTTATTCTTAGAATAAGCCATTGTTACTGAGCACATTGATGTCTGTATAGTATCCTCTCTTATTCATTCATTCCTATCATATTCACACATTCTTCATCTTTTCATCCTGCTCGCTCTACTTTTGTCCACACTTCCACCTGCGTGCCACCTCTCTCAGTCTCCTTTTGTCCTTCTCCCCACACCATTAGAGCTATCCTGCATCTTTCTGCCAGGAGTGTAATGGGGCTGACAGAAAGCCAGCTCATCTCAGAAATGTATGTCTTGGTGCCAAACATGCAGCCGTTGGCAGGGGAGAGCAACAGCTCAGGCGAGCCTTTTCAACTTTACCCAGGCTGAGATGGGGGTGAAAAAAGCTGATTCTTACCCTTTGAATTATTCACTGCGCTGACCCATGGGTACACACCTGCTGTCCTCATTTCCGTGAAACTATGAATAAGGGAAATTTGCCATGGCCTGGTATGACGTACTCTACCACTCAAAAATTGGACACACTTGACTAAAGTTTTGTTTCTTATGTGATTTTTAAATGCTTGAAAAAAAAAAATTACTGTCGTTGTTGAAATTATGCTTGTCATATACATATATACTACCAGTCAAAAATGTGTAATAATTTTAAGTTTCTGAAATATCTTATGCTGACCAGGGATTTATTCATGCATTTATTTGATCAAAAATCAGTATTCTGAAAGTATTCTTCTTTTTGATATATTTTAAAATATTATTTATTACTGTGATGACAAAGCAAATTTTTCAGCAGTCATTACACAATGTCACGTGATCCTTCAGAAATCAATATAATATCCTAATTTGGTGCTTAAGAAACATTTATTGTTAATAATGCTGGAACTGGTATTGTAATAATATTTCACTATTACTGTATTTTTGATCAAATAAATGCAGCCTTGGGCAGCATAATACTGTGAGCAAAAAAAACCTTAACAAACTAATAACAAAATTTTGGTCTGTAGTATGTATCTACATATAAAATATATAAATAAAATACAATAATATAATAATATTTGTAATTTTATTTTATGTTTTATGTATTATTATTATTATTATTATTATTATTTAAAATTCTTACATTTATTTATGTTTTATTTAGGTTTATGTATATAGATTTTAATTTTCTATAGATATTTTTGGACTATATAGTTAAATTGGAAAAATATTTATTTAACTCTCATACTTTAAATTCAGAAACCATTTGACTGGTATTGTAACTAGGAACTTTGAACACCAGCGATTTGATTTTTAACAACTGCTTTATGAATCAGAGTGCACAGAAATGATTTATAAATGAAGATCATTTATCTGCACCATGTTTTTGTAACTACTACCATTGTGAAAGCATTAGACTTTTTCCCAAGATACCAAACCTGTCTATCCTGAGACAGTGTTTTTTTCGGTGAGATCAGTGCCTGCTGTCTGAGCACACTGTGTTGCTGCTGCTGTTTTCCAAGATCTAAACGGATACACGAGGCAGCAGGATTCCACTGCTTCCGCCTCATGGGGGACCAGCCGTCTCATGGGATCAGGAACATCTGATGATGTTGGCGTCACTATGTTGGCACAATGGGGGAGCTCAAGGTACTGAGATTGAGACCCACCCACATACTGCACTCCTTCTGTGCCTCCCTGAGACTCCTTCACTCTGTAAGTAGGTTCTATTATATGAACGATAGAGAGGAAACTCAGAACACCGCTTCTGTCAGCTTCTCTTTCCTACTCTGCTCTTGATCCCATCCCTTTGGAACGCATTTGCGCAAATGGACCAGATTTGCTCAGATCAGTTTACAATGTGGGATGAACTTCCTCTCTCACAATTGAGGCTACAGAATATAACCAGTCACAGCCTCCATAGACATTATTGAATCTGTCGTATCTGACTGATGCAATTGCTCAGGAGAAATTAGATAATGACAGTTCATTCTCAGAGCCTGCATTATTCTATTTATGTGCTCATGGCTATTAATTTACATTATGACTGTATCTAATGTGAAAATAGATGTTTGTGCACCATGCTGTTCTGAAAAACAAAAGTTCAGTCATCATCTAAATGCTTTTTGCAAAATGAGGTGGAATAATTTCTCCATTCGCAAAGATGTAGATGTAGTTCGACAGATATATTAGAGCATGATTTTCACAGGATTTACGCTACCAGACAGAAGTTTGTATACACTTGAATGAGTTTATAATGATTTTTGATCTAAAGTCCTATGCTTACATTCTTGATATGTTTTGTAGACAAATATAAATTGGATTTATGTACATTGTATTTTTTTGTAGAAAGGCACAATTTTTATTTATTTATTTATTTTCATGCATTTAGCACACATGCACCAGGATGCACCCTTATAAAGTTGGTTGAGGGAATGGCTAGAGTATGTTAAGCTACTTTAACCAAACTAAAACATAATAAGTTTTAATTTATGTATAATTTTTAGCAATGCATAATTCCTATACTTGCATTTGTGTAATTTTATAGTCTTTATGCTTTTACTATTCCTTTAACATGTGGGAAATAGTAAAAATAAACAACAAATTGATGTGCCCTAACATCTTGACTGGTATACCAAATTGTCTCAGAATGTACCTCTGGAGATGGAACCAGACCAGAAGCTTGACCTCAGGGTCACTGAAGAGTGATGTGATGTTATGTAAGAGGATGAAGAGCTATGGGAGATGAGCGTTCTCTTTACTAAGGAGTCAGGAATGAGATAAAGCCCGCGGTTCGACAGGACTGGAATGTAAACAGATGGGTCATGCATGAATAAATAAGTTTGTGAAATCTTTCTCACTATATCTCAAGTCTCCATCATCCCTCTTCTTTATCCAATGGACTCGCTTGCGTGCAACCACATACTTATAACGGCATGCTCCCTCCATCTCTCAGTGGAATCTATGTCACACACACATACATTCTTATCCTTTCGTGTACGTAAAGTACACTAAAGTATAAGAATTTAATGCCACTGAGGATTCCAGTCACTGCTTAGTCTGATTCGGTTCATAGTTTTGAGGTCCAAGTTCATGTATGGACCCAAGTGAATTGTGCTGGCTGTGCGTGTGGATGTGCTGTACTTGATGTATTGACTTTTTTTTGTATCTGACACAGTTGTATTAGGATGACTAGCAGCTAGTTTTTCTTAGTTGTCATTTGTCTTGTGTTAGAAGCTAGTTACACTGCTGTCCAAAAGTTTGGGCTCAGTGAAGGTTTTGCTTGTTTGTTTTTGTAACGATATTACAGTTTTTCTCAGTTGCTTTGGTGCATTTCTCAGAACAGAAATGAAATTTTCAAAACTACTTGTTCAACCTCCACATCATCTAGTCACTTGTGCACATCATAAAAACAGTTTCTCATTCTTTTGAACAAGTTGCGATTGCTTTGCTACATTCATGCAACTGATTATGTAAATTTGTCTGCTGTTTCCTACATTATCAGTTGCTATTGTCATGTTACTCAAAATGTATTATATAGTTCTTGGTGCTATTGTCTTACCCCTCAAAACATCTAGTTATTATTAGTTCATCGTATAAGTCATTAAATGCAAAATGATTGATCTAGTTGTAATAAACTGTCAAGCTTATTTTCCACAAAGGAGAGCAGAGGACTCGAGGCTATGTAATAACATCCTGATCCACCACATAGCATAAGCTCTCTGGCCAGAGGCCTCAACCACTGGAGGAAACATGTACTAGGGGGTGTGTCTACCCACTGAAAGGCTACCGAGAAGGGTGCGGTAGGCTGGTGTAGCCGCCACGTAGACCCTCAGGGTGGAGTGGGTTAACCCTGTGGAGGCATAGGCCTGCACTGACTCCAGAACTGTACCAATCGTGCAGTTGGCTGGGTCGCGCTGGCAACCTCCGCACCATGAAGTGACACTTCACTTCAGGGCGTACAGGTTCCTTTGTTGTGGAGGAAACATGTAACTAGGGGGTGCCTACCCACTGAGAGGCCACCGAGAAGGGCGTGGTAGGCCAGTAAAGCCGCCATGTAAACCTTCAGGGTGGAGTGGGTTACCCCTGCGGAGAAACAGGGCTGCAGGAACTCCAGCACTGTACCATTCAGGCAGTTAACTGGGTCGAGGTGGCGGTCTACGCACCATGAAGTGACAAGTTTCCACTTCAGGGTGTAAAGTATCCTCGTAGAGGGAGCTCTGGATTGGAGGATGGTCTCAGCAACCTCGGTTGAGAGACCGGAAGCTATGAGCTGTGCCTCCTCAGAGGCCACACCCACAGCTTCCACAGCTCCGTGCGTGCTGGATGATAGTGTCCCCCCGCCTGTGAGAGGAGATCTCTCCTGACAGGAACCTCCCATGGAGAGCCGTCGGGGAGAGAAATCAGGTCCGAGAACCATACTAGGCCCGGCCAGAATAGTTCTACCAGTAGTAGACTGACCTCGTCCCGGTGCACTCTTGCCAGAAATCCCAGGAGCAGAGCAATCAGGGGAAAGGCATACAGACAAAGCTTCTGCCAAGTCTGTACCATAGCATCCAGTCCCAGTGGAGCTGGATGACCTCGGGCCTCGGCCCCTGCCTCGACAGGATGTCTGCTCTCTTGCGCACCAACACATGGTAGTCTCTTAGGTCTGGGAGAAAGTGTTTGAGTGCTCGAAACACGGCCAGCATCTCCAGGCAGTTGATGTGCCATGTGAGATGGCGACCACTCCACAGACTGCGGGCAGGGTGGCCACTCATGACCGCTTCCCAACCGGTGAGGGATGTATCCGTCGCTAGCATTACGCGGCAACCAGGAGCTCCCAGCACCGGGCCCTGAGACGAGAACCAAGGACGTCTCCACATGTTTAAGACACGTAGGCATCGCCGCGTGACCTTGAATGCGAAGTGGGTTTACTCTCTGGGAGAACCCCTTGGCCACCACTGTAGGGGTCTCATGTACAGCAGGCCAATAGATATCACGTTGGACGCAGCTGCCATCAGACCCAGCAGTTTTTGAAACTGCTTGACAGTGAGTGACCGGCCTTCTTTCACTCTCTTGACTGACGTGAGGATCGACTCAATCCGAGTAGGGGACATACGTGCCTGCATCGTGGTCGGATCCCACACCACACATAGATAAGTGGTTCTCGGAACTGGAGAAAGCACACTTTTCTCGGCGTTCAGTCTCAACCCCAGCTCTTTCAAGTGCGCGAGAACAACACCTCGATGTTGAATCGCCAGCTGCTCCGATTGAGGTAGAATCAACCAATCGTTGATGCAAAAGTGCGGGGTGAGAGTGCAAGGCCAAAGGGAAGAACCCGATATTGGTAAGCTTTGCCCCCAAAACAAACCTCAGGGACTTCCTGTGAGTGAGAAGGGTGGAGGCGTGGAAGTATGCATCCTTTTAGATTGATCGTGACAAACCAGTCCTCGGACCTGATCTGAGACACGACCTGTTTGAGCATCTTGAACTTCAGTCTGCTGACAGAGCAGTTCAACTGATGCAGATCTAAAATGGGACGCAATCCTCCATCCTTCTTGGGAACTATGAAGTACCGGCTGTAGAACCCGGACTCTCTTTCGTGAGGAGGGACCACCTCGATGGCCTCCTTCCTCAAGAGAGTACTCTACTTCTCGTTCCATTACCAGAGCCTGCTCGGGGCCCACCAGAGTGGGATTCACCCCGTTGAATTGAGGCGGAGGAGAACCAAACTGGATTCTGCAGCCTCTCTCTACAGTGTGCAGGACCCACTGAGACACATTTGGCAGTAGTTTCCACGCTAACAAATAGTCTACTAAGGGAAGCAGTCTCTCGAGACTGTCCTCTGGTGTACTCAGAGCTGCTAGCTCGGTGCCCTGGAGTGGAGGACTGGCAGGAGACGGCCGAACCAGCAGCTCTAGAGACCCCCGCAGGGGTGGCGACCTTCTCAGCTCTGCTACATTTCCGGGTGGAAGTTACTGAGAGAAGCGCTCGCTGGAGCCAGCTGCGCCCTGGAACTCTGGCAGGGTTGGCAGACTGATCTCCTGAGGGCACTGAGGAGAGACGGACACCATGTAATGCGGCGTAACACGCTCTTCCCCAGAGGGGCCTGCACTCATAAGTCCTGGGCCACAGCATCAGGACTGCCTCAGCTGAAGCCTCCTATTGAAACGATGGTCCTCAGACCCACGTCATTTCTAGGAATGAGCTGACTATGCATGCTCTGCTCTCAAGCAGACCACACACGGACTGTGTGTATCCCCAGCAGTGATTTAGCGTTTGCAGGGAGGAACATACAGCCTGTAATGCGATCTGCTCTCGCCCAAGTGCTTGCACACATTGTGGAGCTTATTTCAAGTGATTGTGAGGGACAAACAACACTAAATAAGACTCGCAATACAGATCGACAGACACACACACACACACACAGAGAATAGCGTTTGCTGAATGACAAAAAGCAAACGCCGGTTCCACTGCACACGCTTTTATGCTTCCTGGTCGATTACGTCACCCGCTCGTGACATCTCGCCCTTCCATTGGACAGATTACACATGTGATTCAGAGCGCGGTCACGCTGAAGACGTTTCCATAGCGTTTTGATGCAGCTCGAGTTCCTGGAAGGGAACTAAACATTTTGACCAGTGTGGCTCACGCGATGACAAAAATACATATTTTGTATATACTTTATATTTTGGTGACCGTGGCCAAATTACTGACACGATAACTAGGTTTTGAAGCATGAATGAAATGTTTTGGGTGAGTAACTACATTTTGCAGACATACAATAAAGTTATGAAGTTCCAGCAAACAGTTGTGACATTTGCACTCACAGTTTAGAGAATGTTTCGAAAAATGTGCCAAAGCAATTGAGAAAAACGGTAAATCGAAAAAAAGTAAAGACATTTAGACAGACAGAATGATAGACAGACAGACAGATAGACAGACAGACAGACAGACAGACAGATAGATAGATAGATAGATAGATAGATAGATAGATAGATAGATAGATAGATAGATAGATAGATAGATAGATAGATAGATAGATAGATAGATAGTTTCCTTCTGGTGTAATTTCAGAGCATTTGGCATGGCCAAGATAAGAGCATTTAAGATTAACCTTTCATTGTGCGGCTCTACAGTGTGCCACCTTAAGAATTTACTTCTGATTTTTTTTCTATTGCTATTTCACAGTGTTGTGGCTATCAAGACCTGTAAAGGCTGTGTAAAGAATGAGGAATCTTTTGAAGGTCCTGTCCCATTTCAGAGCACAAAGCATGAAGAACCCAATCAGATGCTTTTCTCCAACCGATAAAGCCAACCGACATCACTGTATTTATTTTTCTGTCTATACAATGACCAAAACGGCATTGGACTCCATTGGACAAGACATATGAAAGTATGGCTGATCATAAATTCTCCCCATCTTTCCCATCCTCACTGTGTTTGTACAATAGCCTGAAACAGAGGTCAATAATACTGCATTCACAGAATTCCCACACATTTGCTCTGAAAGGTACACTGGTCAGTCTATATCCAAAATTCAAACATCCGAGACATCAGTCTCTGCATTGACAAGACAGAGGTCTCTGCTCTCTGTCAACAGACAATGGCGTGAGAGCGCTGCTTGCCGAATGCATTCAGTAGACATTGTTACAGCTGTTTTGGATGGCGACCCCTGTGGTCAAGAGGGGACTGCCCCCTTCAGCTGTAACTAATAAAACAGGAAGTACCCGACGTGAGCAAATAGCAGCTGGGAACAAGAGCTGTTTAGATTCTGCTCTGGTGTTGTTTTGGTTAGAGAAATATGTTCAGTGTTCACAAATACTCTGCGGTGATTATGAAACAGCATCCGGCTCAACAGATGGAAATGCATGAGCACAATGGTGGCTGCTGCTCTCATTTATTCTAATGATCTGACAGAGGCTCGCAGGATCACGGCGGCAGCTATGAGGCATGCTACATTTTTCATATTCCGACTCTCGTGGGACGGCTGAGGCCTTAGGAAAAGGATGCTCCAGACTAGAGATCAAAATGAGGAAAAGCAACGCTAAGCGTCTTCTTTTTGATATGATAACTCAGCGGTCGCCCAAGGTGCAAATTTCAACTCTCTGACCTCAGAGTTTGATGAATCTGGGCTGATTTCATCCTACCCACTCATGATTAATTTCCCTCTGCAATTTGCCCAGATTGAATTATTAATGCAGTCTTTGCCACTGGTGGGCTAATTTGTGACATATAGACAATGGAAGGAGACGAAGAAACCCAATGGGAAATGCCTTTTTAAAGAAAAAATGATTTCACTTGACTTGCAGCAGGCATCTGTACCCACTGCTAGTCTTGTTAACAAAATTACTTGCAAAAATGTTTAATCACAAAAGATTTTTGAATGTGTCATTTGTCAGTTTGTATTTGGATAAAAAGTCAAAAAAAGTAAAAGTAAATTTTTTAAACTCCTAAACGTGTTATTGTTACATTTTAAATATATTTTTGTCAAATGTCCAATACTACAAACAATGAATAAAACAATATATAATAAATAATAATAATATTTATATAATATTTTAAATAATATATTAATCAGTATTTTTGACTTGGTAAAATGTCTAAACATCTTAAAAATAAATTTACAGATAATAAGATATAAGAACATATACATTATTCTCTGGGAATATTTATTTATTTAAAAAAAAATATATATGCCAGTGGGGTAAGAAAATAAAAAGTAAAGTTTTAATATCTTATTCAAGTACATTTCTAAAGTAAATGTATGTTATGTTTTTTACATTTACACCACACACACAGATTCTTTATCCTATGCAAGTTTGTGTCACAAGTACATTTGACATGGGGTAAAATTAAACAATGAAGGCAATTTTCAGGCTTTGCTTTAATTTTTTACTCATCCCTCTTTTTATGTTGCTGTAGCTTCAAATATATGACTATTATTGGACAGCAGATGGCAAGTATTTAAACATCTTAATGAGTTTTTTTTTTGCTTTCCAGTAAAATGAAATATTAAAAAAATTAAGATAATATGACTTTTTTTTTTTAGAGTATGTATAATTAATATTTTTTCTTTCCCTTATGGAAAACAAAATATTTTTCTTCTTTTAAGAATAAACTGAACCAAATTTATTGTGATTTATGCTTAAAAGGGCACTCAAACCTGGATGAGAAAAGTACTGCGGCGTCGTGGTGCCTCAGTCTCTCACATCATTGCTCTTTTGCTTGGGAGTTTTGTAACTTGCTGAGGCAGTTGGGTTCAATCAAAATGGCCTTCTTAAATTAAAGCCATCACTCATGTCCACACATACAACTTTACTGTGTGTGCGATGATGCTTTTATCCCGTTGTTGTAGTGCAACCGCATTGTTAGAGCTGTGCATTAGACACTGACCTGTTGCTTCAGTTCTCATCCTGTTTTTCCAGCCCCAAGTAAATGCGTTCAGACGGCACAGCTTTGAACCTTCAAAGGGCTCACTATTTGCATGTCCTGGGCACACACACGTCTCTAGACAAAACCAGGCAGGACCCTTATTCACCCCCATGCAACGCTGCCTCTATTTTTCTGATGGTGAATATGGTGCTGGAATGTGAAGTGAGAGAGAGACAGCTCAGGGAATGTCATGGGGGAAGGAGGAGATGCTAGAGAGCATATCTGCGCCCTCTTGTGTAAGGTTCAGCGTTCTTAGACAATGAGGCGAAGATATTGGGAGTCATGTCACATCTTTGAGGGTGGCGGTAAATGGGGATGGGGCCGCTTGAATAGGGCACTCTGTTAAAGGACAAAACAGGGCGGTGCCTCGGCTTGCCTATTGAAGCACACAAATCTTGAAGATCCGCCAATGAGACGGATAGCCTCGCTGCTCCAGCCGGCTGGATGGGGGCGGAGCCATCACACTTTAATCAGGGGCCTCCTTAATGAGTATGCAAATGACGTTTTCATCCCAAACCAGTCTAGTTTTGGAGGGAAGGGAGTGCTCATGCAAACTCAAGCCCTTCACATCAAGTATTAGTCAGTGGTATTTTTGACTTCTGGAAAAATATCTAAACATTTTTAAAAATAAATTTACAAGAGAAGTGAACTGTCTAAGAGGAGGAAAAATATTTATTTGTTTATTTATTTAAAACAATTGTTTGTGAGATTGCTAAAAATACTTGCCTTGATATTAAGTATAAGAAGAAAATTTATCTTAATTTAAGATTAAAAAAAATTAAATATATATATTTTTTTCAAAAATGAAATGTCTCCTACAGATTCTATATCTATATGAAATTAAAAAACAATAATGATTAAGACTTTTTAGCAGTTTAAAAGGAAAATTATGTAATAATTCTGTATATAAGTCTGTATATCCTAAGAAATTATGTGCAAAAGTATTTTTGACAAAGCGACTCACTGGCTTAGTGTCACGGTGCTGTGCGGAACAAAGAGCGCACGACGAGCATAGACAATATACTTTCCTTTAATCAGGAATCCAGGAGCAGAATACATTCACGGGAGTGCACACACATCCATAATAGAAACAATAACCGACAGTGAGACTAACAAACACAGGAACTTATAAAGGGGCAGATAATTGGGAAGGACAGGTGTACACAATGACTAATTAAACTGAACTAGGACACAGGGGAAAACAGAAAACCCGACATGGAACAGTCACAAAAAACCCAACATGTAACATATCGCCCCCTCCCGGCAAGGCGTGGCCTCACGCCGTAACATAACAACTGAGGAGGGCGGGTGGGGGATCTGGAGGAGGATGTGGAACCGGAGGGTGGCAGGGAATAAACATCAGAGAGTCCAAACAATAAGTCCATGGGGGAGTGGAGGATGGGAGGAGCCAAGGGGGAGCCAGGAACAGGAGGAGCCAGATGACGACCCAGGCCACAGTCCAGATGGTGGCCCACGGGGGAGCCAACGGAGGGAGGAGCCATGGTGGAGGAGGGACCGCCGACTCCATGGGACCGACCAACGGCGGCAGAGCAGGTGGTGGTGGAGCCCGAGGGGGAGACAGAGAGCCGAAGAGCCAGGGTGACGCCGAAGATCCGGAGGTCCAAGGCGGAGCAGATGTCTTCGGCGACCTCGGCGCAGGCGGAGATCCGGATGGCCGCGGCGGAGCCGGAGCGACAGAGGACATAGGTGGAGCAGGAGGGAAGGAGGAGCCCAACGGAGCCGGAGGGACGAAGGGACGGGGCGCAGCCCAAGGAGAGTAGTCCTGAGGTGCAGGTAGGGGGACGACTGACCAATGCGGAGCCGGAAGGACGAGGGAGCCCTGTGGAGCTGGTGGGTAGACGGGATCCGGTGGAGCCGAGGGAGCTTGAAGGCATGGTGGAGCCGCAGGGTCGCCGGACTGAGGCGGAGTCTGGGTCTCGGAGGCTGAGGGCGGAGACGAGGGATCCTCCAGACTCAACGCCAACAGAGCTGGAGATCGGCAGACCAGCGGCGAGCCCACGCCACAGATGGTGAGCTGAGGGTGAGCAGAGGGGCTGACGAACTCCAGTGATGAGGGTGTTGGAGTAGGAACCAGATCAATGAGAGGCGGTGGGAGAGGGAGGTCGGGTGGGATAATTCCCCAGAAGTTCAATACAGGAGCTGGCTTAAGGATGATCGTGTCAGAGTGGAAGTCAATGAGGTTACCCAGGTCCAGTTCATGCTCACCCTCAGCGGTGGTGCTGTGGGCGGGGCGCTCCATCGCCCCTGCGATCTCCACAACTTTCTCCACCGTCGGATGCACTGTCGGCTCTCGCACCTGGTCAGACGTTTGGGGCTCGGGCTCCGGGACGATCGGCAGCTCTGTCGCTCCTGATGGCGATGGCTCAACGACCGCGGCAGGCTCTGGCTCTCCGTCTGCGGTGGGCTCGGGCAGCTCCGCGCTGCGGGGTGGTAGTGGACTGGGCGCTGGGTCCCGAGTGGGGCTGATGTCATTCTCTGCGAGGTCCACGGTGAGTTGCGATTTGCAAGACACCAGCACCCACTCGATAAAGGCGGCGAGGCTCTCTCGAGGACCGTCCCCGGACAACTGCCTACGTGTGGTGATGTTAAGTCCAGCTTTGTAGAACGTGCAGAGGCAGTAGTCCGGGAAGTGTGTTAAGTTGGCCAGGAACAAAAAATCCTCGGTGTGGTCCTCGAGAGAGCGGTCCCCCTGCTCCAGCAGGATGACGAGGACAGCGGGATCCATAATAAAAAATAAAAAACTTGGCAAAAACCGGGAAAATAAAACGGGGGAAAAACGCCGCAAACTTGCTGTTTTGGTCGGTTATTCTGTCACGGTGCTGTGCGGAACAAAGAGCGCACGACGAGCATAGACAATATACTTTCCTTTAATCAGGAATCCAGGAGCAGAATACATTCACGGGAGTGCACACACATCCATAATAGAAACAATAACCAACAGTGAGACTAACAAACACAGGAACTTATAAAGGGGCAGATAATTGGGAAGGACAGGTGTACACAATGACTAATTAAACTGAACTAGGACACAGGGGAAAACAGAAAACCCGACATGGAACAGTCACAAAAAACCCAACATGTAACACTTAGTTCTTTTCTTTTCTTTTCTTTTCTTTTCTTTTCTTTTCTTTTCTTTTCTTTTCTTTTCTTTTCTTTTCTTTATTCCATTTTGCTGATGCTTTAGATCAGGGGTTCTCAAAGTCTACATTCAAAGGTCCAAATCTGAATTTTCATCAGTGTCAAAGGTCTGGACCGGAACAATTGGTTATTACAAACTTGTTTTTAATAAACATACATAACATGCATAACAAATAAACACATTTTTTTGGAAAAAAAGTACCATTTGCATTCAAAATACATTAATAACAAGTGCAAAAGTGGCAAAACAATTCATTTAAGTGTCAGCAGTAGAGGTCGACCGATAATGGTTTTTCTCTGGCCGGTGCCGATATTTAGAAATCAGGGCAGCCAATGACCATTTTTTTTTTTTTTGCTGATTTTTTTTATTTATGTTTGGCCGATTTTCTCTTTTTTTCCCTTTATCTAATAAAAGGGAGTTTGAGTAAATGATTATTGCAGGGCACAAGATAGTAATAGTAGTAGTTGTTGTAGCCTAATTCATAGTAATAATACATGGCTCAAAACTTAAGCACCTTCTCAAAACAGTTCTGAAGCTTTTTGTTTATGTTTGCTGACAGACACTTGTGTTTCCCACAGACTTGCAAATGCAAATTGATTGTCTGCCAGCAGGAGGCGCTGTTGGAGCAGGAGATATAGGGGATTCCCCGGTAACGGCACAAACGTTAGGAAAGACAAAATGTAAATGACATCAAAGCTTTTCTGAAGAACACGGTCGGTTCTTTTCAAAGATACATTCATATAAAAACACCCGCGTTGCATTTTAATTTTGAAACGTGCAGTGTTCAGTTTATTCAACCAAGTATAAGCCTTTTGGAAAATCTATTTGTGGTAAAATTCATATACAAAGTTCACATGAAATTGTAAAAAGTGCTATCAGTGTCCAGAGGCCTGTACTTTAGCCCGGAAAGTTTAGTTTGAGCCAAACCTGTATTTGATTTTTTTTTCTTTGCTTTAATATATGCTTTAGTTTGTTTATAATGATCCCTTGTGCTGTGTATGTTTAAATTATTCATTTTATATAATTAATTAACAAAAAAGGTTATATTAATCATGCAGTTTTATGCCCTTTTATGATTGAGATACATTTTATGACTATTTTTCTTTAAAAAAAATAATTTGTCAACATCTTGTGAGAAGACTGATTTAAAATGGTGTCTTCTTAATGATGAGTAACAAGTGCTTGGAGGTGGCCTGAGGACAGGTGCAGTGTCCCATGATATGCTTTTCAGTTATAACACTTGTAATGTGCCAGTGAGACAATAGCTTTATCAACGGAAGCACAGAGCTTGCAAACTGTGTAATTCTCCACCATCCTGCCCTATCTTGTGCTCGTATTAGCATTTTCTCAATACTTGATGTGAATGGAATGCATTTTCTAGCCCGGCGTTGTTTCTGTGCCTCACTAATTTATGTATAAATAAATCCCAACTATTTTATCCCTCCATGAAAAATTCATGATACTATTTCATGAGGATGCCAGGGGCAGGGCGCTTGGTGCCGCCACTGTTATTAGAACATATGAAGTTTGAGTAATTATGCCACAAATAGTGGTGCCGAGTGTGATTTCTGAGCTAGTGCACATACACAGTGCAGTGGCCTCATTAGACCAGCGAGATCCAATTGCAGAGCCACATTAGACTGCACAGTCTCAGCACACATGCCTCACTGTGATTTTCCCTTTGACAGCTTTGTAGGCCAAATGGATGCTCATCTGTGATTTCAACATCTTTTATCCCCTTTAGGGAGTTTAACAGCTATTCCCAGTGAAAAAAAAGTGCATTTTGGACTACTTTATGGTGCATCGTTTGTTATTCAAGCATTGTAGGGATGTGAAACTGTCGTTTATCTTTCTTAGCATATGTCTCTATTTTTTTCTCAAACCGCTCCAGTTTAAGAGGAAGCTACTTTGAGTTTATTTTTCACAAACAGTATTGACTGTTTTTATTTAAAAGTGAATCATTGTAGGTATTTTTAATTATTTGTTTTTGAAATCATTCTAATAAGAATAATAGTAATAATTAATAATAATAATAACCATTATTTTATTTATTTAATAATAATAACATTATTTTATTTTATTTTAATAATAAATTAATGTAAAGGAATTAATTTTACAGTGACAACCAAGACTTTTTAAATTATTTGCAAAAATGTTTTTTTTATTTTCTATTCAAAAAAGAATATTTTATGTTATTTTGTTTTGTTATGTTGTTGTGTTGTGTTTTGTTTTATTTTGTTGTGTTGTGTTCTTTTGTTTTGCTTTATTATTTTATATGATTTTTTATTTTTATTTTATTTTATTGATAATTCAAAAATATTAAAGTGTAGTAGTAGTAATAAAATTAATTAATTAAAAGCTAAATGAAATCCAGTGTAAGACCACATTTCTTGCTGGTGTTTATGACAGGGTACTTGAACCGTACTGATGGTGTTATTGGGGTATAAGGTTGAAAAACGTCTCGGGTTACGTATGTAACCCTGGTTCCCTGAAGGAACTCGAGCTGCGGCAAAAGCGTTAGGGGAACGAGATGCCCACGCCACCAGACTTCCAAGTACCTGCCCTGTGTGTATCACTAGGAGCACAGCGAGGGTGAAAGAACAGAAGAGCCCGGAGTGGCCCTAAGATCAAGGTCATAGAACCGAACAAAGGTGAGGGGCGTGGACCAACCCGTAGCATTGCAGATATCCTGCATCGAAACTCCTGCCAGAAGGGCCTTGGAGGCCGCCATACTCCTGAGGATTCATAAGCAGAGAAATAGTATCCACAATCCACAGACTAAGGGTCTGCTAGAAGCAGGCAGACCCCGCTTGGCATATACAATTAAGCTTCTGGTCGGGCTCCCCAAAGGCGTACAGGAGGCCTCAGCCTCAGCGCACCGTGGAGGAAACGTAACCAGGGGGTGTCGACCCACTGTAAGGCCACCGAGAAGGGCGTAGTAGGCCGAAAAGTCGCCACGTAAACCTTCAGGGTGGAGTGAGTTACCCCTGCGGAGAAACGGGCCTGCAGGACCTCCAGCACTGTGAGGGATGCGTCCGTCGCTAGCATTACGCGGCGACAAGAAACTCCCAGCACCGGGCCCTGAAACAAGAACCAAGCTTGGCTCCACATGTCTAAGGCACGTAGGCATCGCTGCGTGACCTTGATCTTGGTCTTGAGCCACCACTGTAGGGGTCTCATGTAGAGCAGGCCAAAAGTTATCACGTTGGACGCAGCTGCCATGAGCCCCAACAGTTTCTGAAACTGCTTGACAGTGAGTGACTGGCCCTCTTTCACTCTCTTGACTGAGGTGCGGATCGACTCGATCCGAGCAGGAGACATACGTGCCTGCATCGTGGTTGAATCCCACACCACGCAAAGATAAGTGGTTCTTTATACTGGAGAAAGCACACATTCTTGGCGTTCAGTCTCAACCCCTTCATGTGCGCGAGAACGACATCTCGATGCCGAATCGCCACCTGCTCTGATCGAGCTAGAATCAACCAATCGTTGATGTAAAAGTGCGGGGTGAGTGTGCAAGGCCAACGGGAAGAACCCGATATTGGTAGCTTTGCCCCCAAAAGCAAACCTCAGGGACTTCCCGTGAGAGGGATGGACGGAGACGTGAAAAATGCGTCCTCAGATCTATCGTGACAAACCAGTCCTCGGACTTGGCCTGAGACACGACTGAAGAGTGTAAGCACCTTGAACTTCAGTCACATGACTGAGCGGTTCAACTGATGCAGATCTACCATCCTTCTTTCGACAATGAAGTACCGGCTGTAGAACCCGGACTCTCTTCCGTGAGGAGGGACCACCTCGATGGCCTCCTTCCTCAAGAGAGTGTCTACTTCCTGTTCCATGATCAGAGCCTGCTGGGGGCCCACACACGTGGGAATGGCAGGAATGAACAGGAATGAACTGTTGAAAGGCGGTGGCGGAGCGCCAAACTGAATACAAAGGCCTTTCTCTACAGCACGTAGGACCCAATGAGATCCATTTGGCAGTAGTTTCCACGCTGCCTAAATGGTCTACTAAGGGAACCAGTCTCTCGAGACTGGCCTCTGATGTACCCAGAGCTGCTGGCTCGGCCGTCTCCTGCCGGTCCTCCGCTTCAGGAGCTCTAGAGACCCCCGCAGGGGTGGCGAGCTTCTTAGCTCCGCTACACTTCGGGGCAGAAGAAACTGAGAACATCGCTAGCTGGAGCCAGCTGCGCCCTGGAACTCTGGCAGGGTAGGCAGACTGGTCTCCCGAGGGCAATGGGGGGAGACGGACAACCTAAATCTGCGTGCTCTGCTCTCAAGCAGACCACACACAGACTGCGTGTATCCCCAGCAGTGATATAACGTGTGTAGGGAGGAACACACAACCCGTAATACGATCTGCTATCGCCCAAGTGCTTGCACATATTGCTGGAGCCAAATTCAAGTGATTGAGCTAGGACAAACAACACTAAATAAGACTCACAACACAAAAGACAGACACACAGACAGAGTAGTGGTTGCTGAATGACAAAAAGCAAACGCCGGCTCCACCGCACCTGCTTTTATGCTTCCCGGTCGGTGACGTCACTGGTCTATGACGCCTCGCCCATCCATTGGACAGATTACACTCTGGTCAGAGCGTGGTCACGCTGGAGGAATTCCCCTAGCGCTTTCGACGCAGCTCGAGTTCCTGGAAGGGAACCCTGGCTTAATGAACAAACAGTTACATCATTACCTCTGCATGCTTTTAATCTATATATTACCTCATCCTCTTTGGCATAACGCTTGTCAAAAGTAATTTATCATTCAAAGGTTCAAACCTCCCACCAGTGAAAAGCTCTCCCATCACCATCCACCCCAGCCTGGTGGATTCTGGCCCCCCATCGGTGGCAGGGTTTCCAACTTCACATTCAAGCCTTCACCAAACATGGCATACAGTGTGCTTTTCATAGCCTGCCTCTTCAGAATGCTCTTTGGGAATAGCATTGGAGGGCTGGCATTGTTCCAGTGTGGTGTGAAGAGAGGGACTGCCGTGGCTAAGGTCAGGGTTAAGCTGACGGATTCTTCCAGAAAACAGGGGCTCACAGACAAGATGTTAATGACCTGAACGATGACTCACCGCTTAGGCATCCATCACAAACATGTCTCAGTCCTGAAACACACATGAATGCAAACACAAACAAAAGAGCACCAGATCTGGGTGGCATTGTTGTACCTGACAACTTTGGTGCTGTTAACTGCTTTGACTGGCAGGAAGGAGGTAGCTAAATCTATACATGCAACCATTAAAAAATCCAGGCAGTTTCTCAGTATTAAATGGTCAGTTCACCCACAAATGGAAGTTTTACCATTATTTACTCATCCTCATGTAGTTTGCAGCCCTTATGACTTTCTTCAGGTTTGAAAGTTTTGATTCAAGAACTCTTTTCCACCAAGTGATTGCTGGCGAGCTCTTAATTTGATGAAAAAATATTGGCCTCTGCAATAGTTCTCAAATCTTATTTCACATGTTGCGTCGAGACATGTCAATGTCAATGATGACAAAATGCTCTTGTGTTTATCCTATTTAGAAATACAAATGCCATTTGAGAGCTGTGGTGTAGGACAAAGTCTTTTTGAATTTTCATCTTGATTGATGTATTGTTCTTTATCCAGTTACATCAACTCACCGATCTATTAGATATAATCCAAATGTCCTTTCGTTCAGTATGACGAATGTTATTTCACTTTGGGCTTAATAGTTTATCGGTTTTTGATTTCGCTATTAATTGTGCCTTGACTTTGCCGTCATTCTTGGTCTCACTTATCCAATCTGCATGAAAATGCTCAACTTAATCAAATCCAAATACAACATTGTGGGCTATATTTGCCGTATTTAATTGGCATGTGGGAAAAATGAACCGAGAATATCTCAAATCTCTCTTAGGCACACCAACTTCGTTTCTGAAGCTTGTTCATGAATTTATGCAATGAAGTTGTCTATTTCTCTTCCTGCTTGCTTTGCCATATAAAATTCCTCCAGGTTCAAATGTTCACAATAATTATGATTCAGTCCCATCAGAAAGAGCTCACTTGAGCCACAGCATGGCAGGTCATGTAAGAGGAAATTGCGATTGGTTATTAATACACTAAACCAATTACCATCAGCTTTATCTGCTTTTCCACATTGAATGTTTTCTTATGTTCCAAATATTTCCTTTGAACCTTAGTGGGCCATACAAACAAATGGACTATATTTATATCCTGGCCAAATTTGCCCATTGGCCTCTGACCATCATGGCCTCCTAATCATTCCCATACACTGATTGGCTACATCACTCTGTCTTCTCTCCACCAATAAGCTAGTGTGTGATGGGCGTTCTGGCGCAATATGGCTGCCATCGCATCATCCAGGTGGATGCTGCACATTGGTGGTGGATGACGAGATTCCCCCTTCCATGTAAAGCGCTTTGAGTACCCAGAAAAGCACTATATAAATGTAACAAATTATTCATTATTATTATTATTATTTAGAGCTTCAGTCAAGATCTGAAACCAATGGGACCTCAAGCTGAGAGACAAAGGTGGTAGCTTTGTGCTTCTATCTGAATAATTTGTAAAAGTGTGCGCGTGATTGTGCACATGCCCACCTTAAGACAGCAGGACTGCAGATTTTAAGTGCTACCTCTATTATTGTTGGCTGGACATGCAGCTCTAAGGGGGCATAATTGGGCAGAGGAAAATGGAGTAGCTTGCGCTGGTGAAAAAAAACAAGAGAAGACGACGAGGTCTCTGTGCTTGAATGAGACTAGGGGATGGTATTTACATGTAAATTGCATCTGGTCTTCCAACTGTCTAGTTACCTCACCCTTTTAAGCCGCTGGCCCACTTATCATGCTGTTTACACAATAAACACAACAATAAGGTTAATGTCTTTTGATGCATCTGGCTAAATGCAATATTATCATCAACAGTTGCATAACCTGGCTCCTGCTTTATTGCAAACAGCTGCCGGGCAACTGAGAATCAAGGCAAGTCATTTTTTCGGGGTTTATTTTGGTTTCCTAGGCAACGGAATGGGGCCCAGACGAAGACACCAGGAGGTCCTGTCAAAGCAAAGGGAAGACGGAGGTAACTTTAAACCCCCAGGTTCTCTGTTGAATAGGCACATTTCTTTTAAAACGCTGACAGCCCATTGGCCAGAGGGGTCGGGTATTGTTGAGGTTTGTGGGAGGGCAATATGTTGAGCTTACTTATTCAGTATTTTAAAGCCCAGAGGTCAGTATTTTCTTTCTTGAGCGTATCATTCACTGAATGCGAAAGGCAAAATGAAAAATCCACTAGCAGATTAAAGCATTGCCAGAAAAAGCTTAGCTTTTTAGAATGGATCTAAAGACAGGCTCTTTTAACCAACACTAAAACCTAGTTTGACTTTTTTCCTATGTAACTTATTATTGTCATTAACAAAAGCAGTGCCATTGTTCCCTTATTTTCCAGAATGATGCACATCTTCTGCTTCGACTGATCTGCTGCTCACTTTTTCAGTAAATGATGAACTTTAAACCAACATGGTGGCAGTCTTGAATAGACAGTACAAATCACAGTCTGTTCCCTTAGCTGTTAATTTAAGGCACGTGGCTTTATGCCTCAGTGGCTTTAGGGTGCTTATCTAAATATATATATACAAAGCTTAAATTTGCTTTGTATATATATATATATATATATATACAGTATATATATATAGAACATGCCACTGCTATTGTCATACTGTCAAGTGCATCTGCTCCTGCAGGTGGAGTGTCAAAACTACATCCGGGTGTTGCTTGTCAACAAGACAGAGGTGATCACCTGCGGTACAAATGCCTTCCAGCCCCTTTGTATCACTAGAGAGGTAAGCATCTATCAGTTAAATGAGCTGCCTAAACTGGAGCTTTTATCAAAGTGTGTGTGTAATCCATACCGTATCCTCCTCTCAGGCAGGGAACATGAGCAGAGTGTTGGAGAGGGTGAACGGAGTGGCCCGCTGCCCCTATGACCCCCGTCATAATTCGACGGCTGTTGTGACCGAAAGCGGAGAGCTGTATGCCGCCACGGTCATCGATTTCTCCGGCCGGGACCCTGTCATCTACCGCAGCCTAGGAGGAATGCCGCCTCTGCGGACCGCTCAGTACAACTCCAAATGGCTTAATGGTATATTAATCTCATCATCTCATGTCTGATAGTCTCATATTCCAGGGATCGTCTGAAAACTTTTGACATTTCTCTTGATGCCCTTCCTTTTTTCTGTCCTGCTAATATGCAGCCAAATTGCTGAATGTTGTTCTTCAAAAGAAAATTGTTGATGAGACTTTATTTAATTTTGTGTATGCTAATAGCACTCCCCATAGGAAAGAAAAGTGGTTTCCCCTAGACAACAAAATTAAATGGAAATCAAACTGTTATTTTGCTTAAGTCTCATGCTTGACAAATGTCTCTTTAATAACCCCCCCCCCCCCCCCCCCCCCACAATAATCTCCTCGTTTCGGTATAGATCTAAAAATTCTCATTTTCTTTTAGTTTAACTTGAAGTACCAAAATAAATAAATAAAATGAATAAGAACTGTATAGACCTATTAAAACTATAAAATTACAAAACACAGCAAAATTAATAAAATGTTAACTAAAATTAAGATGAAAACTGAAATTCTACAAATATAAACTAATTCAAAATATTAATAAAAACTACAGTATAATAGTATATTAAAGATACAATTTTATTCTGCAGGTGCTGTCCATGTCGGTGTTCTTTTAGTATCACTGATATACTATTAACATTTTTGTTAATATTTTGAGATCTATATTGTGTTTTTTTTGTTTTTTTTTTCAAATATGTCTAAGATATTTATTTATTTTTATTTATTAGTTTTAGTTTTAGTTATTTTGGTAACCTACCTTAAACAACAACAAAAAAAATTCAATTAACATTTATTTTATTTTAAGGAACTAAATGTTTTTTATGGTTTTAGTAACTAAAATAACCCTGTACCATGTTTGCTCTGACTCTCTGTAAGTGCACACAGTATGACAAGTTCCTATATGATATCTAGCAAAAAGTGAGAAAAGCAAAGCTGCACTCTCACAATTTTATCTTTTGTGGCGAAGGCAGTTTTTTTAGAGCAGCCCTGGCCTGTCAAGGGAGGAACCAGTCAAAGATAGAAACAAACTAAACTCAGCACACTTCCTGCACAAAGTCAAAAGGTGTCAATAATCTCCCAGCTGCTGACACTGTGCCTTTTCCCATAGAACATTCATCCAACGCCAGTCAAAATGGAATAAGCAGAAAGTTCTGATGCCAGAGCTGTAAGTCATACAGTGAGGAGATGTCAGAGGGTAGTTGAGGTGAAAGGAGAATGACATAGACAAGGGTTGGAGAGTTAGGATTGGGCGTAGGAGATGAACGTTCAGGCATCCAGCAGTGTAATTATTCCTCATGACCGAGAGAGGGTGAAATTGCAGCTGCAACGCTTCACGTCACTCAGTCGGCCTGTAGTTCCACTGTAGGTTCACACTTGAGGAGAGAGAAAGACAAAAAGAGGGAAGCAAGATTATTGAAGCTTATACATTTACCTGTAGTAACACATACAATGCCCTCCAAAAGTATTGGAACAGTGAAGACAAAATTGCTCTGTTGGCTGCGGAGTCTTTTAATCACAAATATGATTAAAAGGTGAATATGAGACAAAACTACAGAATGTCACATTTTATTATTGGGTGATTCTGCACATAGATATTTTACCAGTTAAGAAGTTCAGCACTTTTAGAGTTTCATCCCTCTATCTGATGTGAGCATAAGTATTGAAACAGTTGCCTCACAGGTCTTTTTAAGTCAGGTGTGTCCAAACTACAGCCCGCTATCACTCCTGTGGCGGTCCGCGAGGGATTTTTAAAAATGATACGAATCTGCAGAGGTGGGCAAACTACGGGCGTTTTCATCTAGTCCGTGAGGCAGTTGTTCCAAAATAGCTAATTTGATGCAATATCAGTAATATCCAATAGATGGCGTGTAGTGCAGTATATAACCCCTGATTTACACCGCCCCGCCGCTCTGACGCGGCCACCGGAGCGGATCACGCCCAGTCAATCCGCGGCACGTTTCAGAAGCGGCTCTCCGCACGGCTTCACTAAAGATAGGTGCCTAGTCTATTTTTGACGGACGTGCGTTCAAGCCGCACAGCGAATAAAAAATCAAAATAGCTATATACGCTACAAAACTGACACACTGCACCGGGTGTGTGTTCACGGTGTGTGTGTGTTCACTGCTGTGTGTGTGCACTTTGGATGGGTTAAAATGCAGAGCACGAATTCCGAGTATGGGTCACCATACTTGGCCGTATGTCACTTCACTTTCACTTTCAATTGTAAATAAGTTACTTGTTTTAAACATGTGAAAGTGTTCATTTGTTTTGAAAAATGCCTTGTATTGGAACCATTTTAAAAATGCTTAAAATGCTCTTTAAACTTTCCAGTATCAGAACAAACGCCATCGTCATCCCGTTATCCTCCTGCTCACAGGTGCTGTAATATTGTGGGGAAAACATGGAAATAATTTGTCATTTTATCTTGCAAAGATTTTCTTTCTTTACTTTACTTTCTTCTGTTTTCCACAAACAGTTTTTCTGGATTATAATTTTTTTTTTTTCATCTGAAACGTGCTGCGATTTCCAAGGTGACTTATATAAAGCAATCAAGGTCAAGCGCAAAGCGCACACATTAGGATTGGTGATGAATAAGAAAAGGCAAGTGAGTTTGTATTGTGCATTTTCCAGCAACCACGCCGCTAGTTTCAGTTTCACGTAAATATTTAAGGCTGGGCATTTATTATATATATTTATAGTGAATACCACTATAATTTGTGTTTGTTTTTTACTTATATGTTCATTCTTTTTTCTGTTCTGAACACTGCTAAATTTACAGGATTTTTTGTGGAGGGTGGGGTAAAAACATGTTTCTAATGTTTGTAAACGTTTAGTTTATTTTACATTTCTGAATGAAATTAAAAAAATGTGTCTTATACATTGACTTGTACACCAATGCAACTTATCTGTGTGTCATAAAGTGCTCATAAAAATAGGTAGAGATGGTACAAGAATAGAACTGCCATGTATGTACAAGTATACATAAAGTACAGTAGTAAGTGAGTGTCAATTTAGAATAAAAAAAAAAAAAAGCTTAATTTGTCATAAACATTATGCGGCCCCTCACTTAATGTGGAAAACTTGATGTGGCCCTTGAGTCAAAAAGTTTGCCCACCCCTGTTCTAAGTGATCAGCTGTGTCCTGTTGCATTAATTTTTCAGATATTAAAAGCAGGGAATGTGTATCAGTTATATCCATTACTTGATGCATTCTGAATCTTGCATTCGATGATGACACACACAAACCAGGATGAAGACGAGGGAGCTGACTTTGAGAGAAAAGCAAGCAATTCGGATGCTAAAAGAAAAGAGGAAGTCAATTAGAGCTCTAGCAAAAACAAAGGGCATGGAGAAATCAAGAGTTTGGAAACCACCAGCGACACCAGCAACCAACAACGACCTGATCGGCTGAGAAAACAACAGCAGTTGATGACAGACAAATCATAAAAACTGTGAAAATGAACCCTAAAAGACGTGTCTGTAAAATCACCAACAACTTCCAGAAAGCTGGGGTGATGCTCTGACAATCTACTGTCCTCAGGAGACTTTGACACAGAATTACAGATGCTACACAGCAAGATGCAAACCTCTGACCAGCACCAAAAATAGAAAGGCAAGATTAGAGTTTGCAAAAAAGCACAAAGTTGAGCCAGAAGAGTTTTGGAACTGTGTTTATGGACCGATGAGACAAAGATGAACCTTTATCTAAGTGATGGGAAAGCAAAAATGTGGAGAAAAAAAGGGAACTGCAATGATCCCAAGCATACAGCCTCATCTGTAAAGCATGGTGGAGGTGGTGTCGTGGCATGGGCATGCATGGCTGTCTCTGGAACAGGCCCTCTCAACTTTACTGATGACTTAATGTATGATTAAGTAGCAGAATGAATTTGGAAGGGTACAAAACCATCTTGCCTACCAATATTCAAGAAAATGCCACCAGATTCATTGGGAAGTGCTTCATATTGCATCAGGACAATGACCCAGAACACCCTGCCAGTTCAGTCAAGGAATGTATAAGGGCAAATAAATGGAAAGTCTTAGATTGCCCAAGTCAATCTCCAGATTTAAATCCGATTGAACATGAATTTCACCAGCTGAAGAGGAGAGTAAAGGCAGAAACTCCCCAAAACAAGCAACAACTGGAACTGACTGCATTAAAGGCTGGGAAAAGCATTTCAAAGGATGAGACCAAGAGTCTGGTGATGTCTATGGGTCACAGACTCACTGCTGTGATTGTGCGCAAGGGATCTGCAACTAAATAATAGCTTTTAATCTTTTATATCTGCCTTATGTTCAACTGTCCCAATACTTATGGAGGACACTGTATAGTGACCATATTTGAGTAAAATCAGCACAAGAAAGAATAAAGTTAGTCTCTATTTTACTATTTTACTTCCATAATATGACAATTCAAAGTGAAAGAGAACATGAAAAATGACTTATCCACTGTGAATAAGCACTATTTGTAAATAAGTAGCTTTTTGGCTAATGGATAGCAACATCATCAAGTGGTTTGCTAGTTGCACAACTAGTTGCACAACTGAATAACATTTATCTTCAAATATGCCTTTTTTCAGTTTAGCCAAAGTAAAACATGAATTGTGAGGTAGCAAATAAAACTCTCTTTGTAGCTAAAGTAGCTATTTGGCTAATGGGTAGCAACATCATCAAGTGGTGTTGCTAATAGTTGCACAACGGAACACCATTTCTCTTTAAAAATCCAGTTTGCAGTTTAGCCAAAGTAAAACCGCCAACCTTTTCAATCATGTGTGTTAGTGGGATGTGGACTTGATAGAGATGAAGTGTGAATTAAAAACTTATTTCTCAACTGGGGTCAGTGAAGAACAGCATGACCCTCAAGGGTCTACAATCGAATCCAACCGGACTGTTATTATATCGGTTGTGCCAGGTGCTGACGGAATGTTTTTTTTTTTTTTTTTAACACTGAGCCCATGTGGGGTCGTACCAGAAGTGAGATGTGATATTGTTTTAGCACAGCTCTGATTCAATGAGAAATATCATCATTGCCTGCAGCGTGGCTATTAGCACATGCCTCTCTCCTCAGGTGCTTATTTGGGACTCGTAATTCACTTCCCAGCTTAGTGTTTTCCCCTGACTGCGGCTCGCAGATAAACACACACAAAAAGGGACCCCTGATGGAGTGGCGGTGTGGAAATGAGGCAGTATGTACGTTCAGCATGGAAGAAGGAAAATACCGTTTGTCATGTTCAGTCCCTCACAAATCAGCACACTCACACCCTGCCCATTTCAGCTTAGCAAAAAACCTGATGAATTCATGCAGTCACTGGGAAGTAATTGTTCTAGTGTTGAATGGATCAGTATTAGTATTCACTGTGCCTCTCTGACCACTTTCTTCACCTTGATCTGCGTGGAAGTGTAGTTATGATGTCTCATTGATACTGAAAGCAGAATAATTGTTTGTTCACAACAATCTTCAGTTAATGCATCTGGAGAGAGAACTGAATCTTTTTTTAAGGTTCACTTCTTAAGGTTCTGCTTACAAAATGTACCATGGTACAGTGAAGCATTGGAATATAACTTCTGTACTGTATTCTAAGAGGAATATTCATATACTAGTGTATTTTCCTGGTCCCAGATACATAAAATGCCAACCAAATAAGCATAAGACTACTCTAAAAAAGATGTGATTACATATACAAAATACAATAGTGCCATAGTACTTCTTGGTACTTTTTATTAAGGAAAATTCATCATCAGTAATCATTTATTCACTTTTAAAATACAGGGATGGAATCGAATGTTAATACCATGGTATTATATACAGTACTGTTCAAAAGTTTAGGGTCAGTAAAAATGTAATGTTATACTGTCTAAGGCTGCATTTATTTTATTGATTATACAGTAAAACAGTAATAGATATTCTAATATGCTGATTTGGTGCTCAAGAAACATTTCTTCTTACTATCAATGTTGAAAACAGTTGTGCTGCTTAATATTTTGTGGAAACTGTGATACTTTTTTCAGGATTCTTTGATGAATAGAAAATTCAAAGAAACAGCATTTATTTGAAATAATTAATAAGTCTTTGCTGTGACTTTAATATGACAAGAATAATAAACTTGATTTGTCCCCGAAAGGAAATTTGTCTCGGGCATAGTGCTACAGTGTTGCTCTAAACAATAATACATACAATAATAATAGACAAAACAGATTAAATAAAACAATTAAGAGCATACATTAAAATACAACAGTGTGTAATATAAACAAATGCAAAACACAGTAAAGTGCTAATGTGCTATAGGTGCGTCGTTGTATGAATTCCTTTATATTAAAATCAAATCAAATAAAAACTGATTTAAACTTTTGTTGACCCCAAACTTACACACGCTGATGTTGTCTTATTTAGATTTTTGGACCAACACATGGTACAGTGCACAAAGTTCCAGTCTAGTTTTGACCATGTAATTCTTTTGCAGTCAGTTTTTGCAGATAGAGCAGTATCATTTGCAAATCGTTTGCAGTATGCAAAGGCTTCTCTGGGCTGTGTCTGAGTCTGTGTCCACTGAGATTTGGTATTTATTGTGTTTAAAATTGAATCAAAAGCAGTTATGGCTATTGATGCCTCTCCTGGGCTTCACAGCGTAACGGTAATCCCATTCTCGTAAACTGCTGCGATGGCCCGAGCAGTGATTATAGTCATGCCTATTTACAGGTGAATATCTGTGGCATGCATTACTGGATGGACTGGGAAATAAACAGGCCTTGGGGGTAAAACATTATTCAGAGTGTGCGATATTAACTCTAGACTAATGCAATCCAGACCAGTGCCAGCTGGACCAATGGGACAGCTTTTTGTATTCAGAATAATGTCACATGCACAGTTTTCTGCTCTAGTCCTAGGCAGGCATAAGCGGATATTAAGAAAGAGTGGAACAGGGATTCAGGCCAGTTTGCTATGGAAGTAAAGTCATTGTTTTGGCGTTTAAACCACTTTATGCTGCATTACTGTGAGTCCTGCTATAGATGTACCCATTTGAAATGCTTGTTGTGTCTGTAAGGTGTTTAGCCATGCTTTTTTTCCCCTTCTCCTTTAGAGCCTCACTTCATCTCGGCTTACGACGTGGGTCTTTTCACCTTCTTCTTCTTGAGGGAAAACGCAGTGGAACACGACTGCGGTAAGACGGTGTACTCGCGGGTGGCGCGGGTGTGTAAAAACGACATAGGAGGCCGCTTCTTGCTGGAAGACACGTGGACCACTTTCACAAAGGCCCGACTCAACTGCTCACGGTCGGGAGAAATCCCGTTCTACTACAATGAGCTACAGAGCACCTTCTACCTGCCTGAACAGGATCTCATCTATGGCATCTTCACCACCAACGTGTAAGTCAAGTCATCAAACACAATGCCTGCAATATATATACACATGTTCTATGCACGTTCTGGGACCTGTACAGCAGCTATGCCCTTTGTGTTCCAGCACCTTCATATTTACAAATCAAGCACTGCTCATACCGATGTAAAAATAGAAAAACTTATATCCTGATGGATACATTATGTCCATATATACACACTTGGGAAGTGAATGTGTAGGAAACCCATGCTTTGCAAACCCAAATAGCTGTGAATATCATTTGTCAAGATGAACTATTTGAATTGCACCTTAACAGGTTAAGTCTGTTTCAGTGTGTTCAGGAAAGAAGGCGTGAGAGAGTATTACAGGAATATGCTGCATCACATCCACCTCTGTTACAACTTTGAACAAGAAAATAAATTAGCGCTAGATTAACAAGTATATTTTTGCCCTTAATTGCAAGTCACTTTGCTAACAAAGTATTTGCTAAGAATATGAATCTAATAACATTTGGAATTTTGTTATTCCTGTGTTAGCTGTCACAGACTTTTCTTAATAGATCTTTTTAATGAAATCTCTACTCTTCCTGACCATCACCAAGTGCTTGTTTCACATTATATTCATATCTTGCCGTGCTCTTGCTATATATACAACATGCTGTTTACTTCTTATTATTTCATGTAGCAGTTGATTCATCATGCAGTATGCAACAAAATCACTTCTACCCAACTTGGTAGTGCAACACCTCTTGGAGATTGTGTCGTATAGGATGAATCACTTATGCATTACATTCGATTAAATAAATGGAAAGCAACATTTTCATTGAGATATTCCAGAAAATATGCATTATGTCCGCTAGTGGTGGACCAGCATTTTTTATCTATCACTTTTTATCACTACTTGACAGTATGCATACTACAAACAACATTTCAAATAGCAAGTAGTATGGCAGTATATACTCTCCTTCTCTTGCTCTCCTTCCCTATATTTCTCCCTATCTCTCTCTCGTTCTCACTCATTTTATCTCTGCTTCTTTTTTGTCTCTTTTCCTGCCCCCTTTCACTCACTGCCCCAGTAGGAACGGAATATGGTAATGCAATCAGAACAACAGAGTCTCCATCTGTCTGTGGTAAATTGAACACCTTAAGCAATGCTCCCTGGAGTTTGGGGCTGCAAAACAGGGAGGGCGAGCATAGGAGGAACAGAGTGATAGAATGCAAGAGAGCAGCCAAAAATGCCTGAACGTGTTGGTAGTAGTTTGTCCTGAGGTATTGGCAGCGTGAGTGTGTACTTTCATTGAGCTGAAGGTGTCAAAGCAGTATATGTCCTCATACTGAGCTTACAGTCAGTAACAGCCATATTAGATGCATTGTGAAAAGCAACCTAAGGTAATGGATGCATTTTTTTTTTTTATATTTCATACAGACCTTTTCTTTTCCTTTCTGTTTTGGATACATGGATATATAAGCTTTTCAGTGTTTGGCATGGGCTCCTTGGCTGTTTTATGATTATTATTATTCATAAATTTAACTTGAACATTGGAATGTTTAATTAAATTGCTGTTTCTGCATTTTATAAAAGCAATAAGTCATGAGAGGTTGCACTCTGCAGTGATTTTACCTCGTTTTTGTAAATTGGTTTTCTGCAATGGCAAAATTTACGGTTTTTCTTTCTTTTATTGCTTTTATAAAACTACATGGCTCTCTTGATTCTGATTGGTCAGTCACTGCATTTGGTGGTCAAATCGTTTGCTAGTTTCATGTTTCACGTGTCACTCAGTGGTCTTTTTGATCTCATCTAAGTAAATGTATGATTAAATTATTAGCTCTCGATGACCCTATAGGTTTATTTTACAATATAATTGGTCATTTTCCCCTTATTCATACATTTTGGTATGATGAAGAAGGAAATGTTTATGGAAACTCATTTCAAATTATTTTGAAGTGGTTTCTTTTTTTATTCTCTACCTTTTTAATTATCTCTTTGAAGGAACAGCTATGATCCTCATTTCTGTCAATCACCTGCAGGTTAACTGGGTGGAACAGACCTCTTGGCAGTTAATATGATGACAGACAACCCCTCTGGAAAACAGATCTGTGGGTGTGAATGAATACGTCTATCATGAATACACACACTTTCATGCCTGAATTACAACAAATACAGAATAACAGCCAAGTGCATCTCTTCGCTCGCTGTGATGCAGCAGGATAAAATCCACCTTGAAATGAGTTTTGTGTACCCCATAGCAGGAATCTTCACTTCAAGTTTATTCCATGCATATTTCTTTCATGTAGATGTATGGAGGTGATGGTATTAAGGGATTCTGCTCTCTGTTGTTTTTCATCAGTCTGTTATACTACAGCATTGTAAAATCGGTACACCAAACAGCATACTTTAAATATAAATTTTGTATAATATACTTACATTTAAATATTTAACATAATATAAATATTTAATATAAATATTTATGTAAAAGTGCTATAGAATATGCTGAATAAGTTTACAGACGTTTTTCAACACTTACTAAATTTGCAATATTGGCAGTAAAGTTGCTATGTATTGTTTAAAAATAATAAATTACGTACACGCAGATGAAATATGATATGATTTTCATAATTAGTACTCTTTTTAAACAAATGCTTGAGTGCACGTTTTTCCTCAAGGGCAGATATTGTAATGCTGTAAAAATATTTATTAATAATCTTGCCTCAGTCATGGCTGTGGAAGGTTGCTGAGTTGGCTCTTTGGGTTTTGTTTTTTGCTGCGATGCAGGTATTCACTGAAGTTGAAACACTGAAGTAATGTGTTTTCTTTTTTTCCCCCTTTTTCCCTTTGAGTGCTGTCGTACTTTGTCTAAATCAACTTTATGGCCCTCTCGGATGACCTCAAATGACCCTGTGCTTTTTGACATATTGTCTATTCTGTCATCATAACTCAACATGACTTCATCTAAATAAGCATGTGATCTACTGTATGTGTCGCTTGGAAAGCTCCGAAGTCATCTGCTCTCACAGTGAGAAGACTTCATTCCCATATGTTGCGTGTTATACTGAGCGTGTCATGGGATTTGCTAGAGTAGGTGACTTTCCAAAGGTTTATTGGACCAAACTCTGTACTTTACTTTTTACACACCTCAACAGCCTTTAAAACTGCACCATCATCTGTCTGAAAGTCACATCTGCACAAGCATAAATGCAATAAACGGCACCGTGACTTAGCTGAGGTATGCATCATTTGACCAGATGCATGTATGTATACTATAAACCTTGCTCAAACGTGCAAATGCTGCTCTTGCTGTCATACGCAAGTTAATTTTTAGCTTCTCATTTTAGTAAGATTTTGACTAGTACTTATAGACTATGTTCGCACATTGACAACATACAGTTGAGGTCAGAATTATTAGCCCCCTTAGTAAATATGAGCAAAGAAGTTTGGGAAATAAATCCTTTCATTCAAAATAAATCACAAGAAACTAACTCTTCAGTTCACACCACTTATCTTCTATAGGGTTCAGGTCAGGAGACAGAGATGGCCATGGGAGAACCTTAAGTTTTTTTAAGGGATTTTTTTTTCTTTTTTTCTTGAAATTATTATTTTATTTTATTTTATATTTTCTAACCCAGACTCAACTAATTTCTGCACTATTCCAGATGTGATATTTGTGGAGTCTTTGGCTACTAAAACTATCCTCCTCAGCTTGTGTTGGATGATATAGGCACACGTCCACTTCCAGCCTCCAGGCAGATTTGATCTGACTGGAAAATCTTAATTATTGCCCTGATGGTGGAAATGAGAAATTTCAATGCTTTAGCTAATACAACCACATTTTGCTTATTTTGCTGCACATCTGAACTATATTCTTTGGTTTTACTCATTGTTATGGATGATTAAGGATATTTTGCTTTTGTGTTCCCTCCTATTTATACTCATACAAAAATAAATTTATACTCCAGGGAGTCATGGCTGGACAATTTTAAGTTCATAGTCACCTTGGTGTGCTAAAAAAATATTAATCTGAATGTGAATATGCTTCATAGATATTTTATTCATAATAATTTTTCAGGGTTGCTAATAATTATGGCCAACGTGTATTTGAGAAAAACCTTTATCTCAAGTAACCTTTATCACAAGTGTTTGAAAAATTCAGAATCGAAGTAGATTTGGCTCACTTACAATTATGAATTTTAGTAAGAATTTGAATTGAAATATCAGGTGTAGTTGTCTCTATTCTTCAGGAATTAGAGCGATTATTAAAGCATTATTGTTATTCTTATAGTTACCAACCTTGGTGTGAACTGGCCTTACAGTGACTGAATAAGAAAGAGTAAGCAACTGGATCTTTGGAAGATTGCACTATATGATGTGGCAGACAACTAGCGGGTTTGAGTCCTGAGTTATTAGAATGTGGTGTCACTTTTATATATAATCAAACTATGTGTAAATGTAAATGTATTTAGAAGTTTAAAAAAAAACAAGACTGGCAACTGTATTCTGCTGCTGTGTGAAGAAGGCAGCTGACTATATAGACAGTCAGCGGGGAAGCAGCTCACTAGCACTTTCCTATCTCTATAGAGGTAAAATCTAAAAAAAAAAACTTGTAGTTTCTCATAACAAAGTTTCAGAGTCTTGCTTTTGAATGCTAGAGTGAAAGAGGAGAAATAGCTTGAGATAATTGGCTGTCCTGTCAGAACCTGCTCTGTCCTCGCATCCTAGGGCTGACCGGTTTATAGCCTATGTTTCATCTGCACATCAGCTTTTTGAGCTGCACTGCCAGGAGCCTTTTGTTTTACCACACTAACTTTCCATGTCAAACCCCTCATATATAGTCCCCAGGGTCAAGCTACAGAACCAGGCTTGAATCTTCTTCAAGTCCATGCCTCACCAGGCCACATAACAAGAGCCCGAGCCAGACACCAGCGTTTGGCAGACCGAGTCCCCCTCCTGGAGCTCTGCCCGTGGGCCCATCTGTCTGTGGCTTCTGTGTTACCACCACAGTTATTGCTGTTCATTTATGTGCGGTCTCAACAGCACACAACAATGAATCTGATAACAAGAATAACTTCCCCTTTTCAGTGATCCTCTTAGTTGACCTCTAATGATCCCATGGAATTTTTTTTTTTTTTTTTTTGCATGAGTGTATCCTTGTGACATATAAATATCTATATAATCTTCTGTAACCTTCATAGTCACCTGCTGTGACTATAATAGCTCTGGTTCCTAAGGGCTTCTGGCATCCCTCTGAACTCTGTAAATACTGAAAACTCAGGAGACATTTCTCAGGGTAACAAGACAAAACTCTGTCCTTTCTTTGTCACTTCAACAGCTTCTGAAACGGCACTGTCATCTGTACAAAATTCAGTGTGAATTTGGTAACAAGAATAACCACCCAATTCATTCACTGTGGAGCTCATCTCTGCTCCTGACAGCTTACTTGGGTCTCTGGGCCACCTGTCACTCAAATCGATGGAGTTAATTAAGTCACGATGCATTTGAGAATGTTTCATGCCAGAAGAAGCTGACAAGATCTGCCTGGCTGAACCGATTATGAACTTTTATGTTTGTCTCGAGATTACAGATTTGTATAACTGTCTGTGCAGCCTTGAGGCCATGAAGTGTAAAGGTCTAACAACTGTATGCTGTGTGTGGGAAAATACATGCTATCATATTTTAGAGATCAATAATTATTTTTATGATGGTACTGATACTTTTTTAGTTGTTAGTCATTATTCAGAACTGATTTTTAATCGTTTTATTTTTGCTTTTTGACAAAATAATTGTTAGGATATAGAAAAAAAATATATAAAAACTAGTATTTATAATTTCTATAAACATTTTATTTAATTAAAGTTTAAAATAATATATTTTAAAATATATTATACAATTTTAAAATAATATATAATAATGTATTAATATATAGTGTATTCTACTATAAATTACATACAAGTATAATATTCTCACTGTAATGGGTTTTAAGGTAAATTGCATTTATCTGCAGACCTAATATTAAAGAACCAATGACTAAACATTGTGAATATCTTTAATATTGTATTATATACCGCCCGGGGAGTGAATATCCACGACTGAGGGGAGACCCTTGAGCAAGGCACCGATCCCCCAACCGCTCCCCGGGAACCGCAGCATTGGCTGCCCACTGCTCCGGGTGTGTGTGTGTGTGTGTTCACTACTGTGCGTGTGCACTTGGATGGGTTAAATGCAGAACACAAATTCAGAGTATGGGTCACCATACTTGGCCACACGTCACTTCACTTTCACTTTCACTTATATTAAGTATACGAAAGACCATACGCACACACACACACACACACACACACACACACACACACACACACACACATTTACTTGAAACTAGATCACCAGTATTTAGATATCTATTTATATTATATGTAGTAACATATTGCATGTTTTCATAGTACTAAATTGTAATCATCTTTCTTTCTTGTGATCCAGGAACAGCATTGCTGCTTCTGCAGTTTGCGCGTACAACCTCAGCGCAATCACGCAGGCTTTTAACGGGCCCTTCCGCTCCCAGGAGAACCCGCGCTCCACGTGGCTGCCCACTCCGAACCCCATCCCTAACTTCCAGGTGCATCATTCCCCCTGAATGTCTTTTACATTTTGTTCTCTGTGTGTGTGTCTGAAACAAACAGCCAATAGATAAATTCTATCAGCCTGGCACTGTGAGAGTAATTGCTCAATACCAGCTGGGTGTATCTGCATGCATGGTAATTCACAGTTATTGTCTACTTTCCTATAAAATGACATGGTGAGAAGTTTGAAAGTTTTTTTGTGAGTTCATATTTGCATTTCCCTGCTTGACCTCTACACTAACTAATGAGTCTAACCCTAATGACACTTACCAGTGTGGGACCATAGAGGAAGAAGGGCCTAATGAAGGACTGACTGAACGCAGTCTGCAGGACGCCCAGCGGCTCTACCTCATGAATGACGTGGTTCAGCCTGTTTCTGTGGACCCGCTGGTTTGGCAGGATGATGTGCGGTTCTCTAAGTTGGTTGTTGACATTGTACAGGGGCAGGATACTTTGCACCACGTTATGTACATAGGCACAGGTAACTAATCAAAGTCAAATTTAGTCACTTCCGTTTTGTCTTTTTCTTTTGCACAAAAACCTTTTAAGTCACGTCTGCTAAAAGTTTACCACCAAATCCTTATATAAATAGTATTAGTTAGAATTAGTTATGCAGCCTTGTGTAATTATGCTTTGCCTTCTGTTCTGACTTATCAGAGTATGGAACTATTCTTAAGGCCCTGGCAACCACTAATAAGAGCCTGCAAGGTTGCTACTTGGAGGAGATGCATCTCTTCCCTCCTGGTCTGCGGGAGCCAATCCTTAGCCTTCAGATTCTCCATGGCGACAGGACTCTTTTTGTGGGCCTGAATGACAAAGTGCTGAAGATCCCTCTGGCAAGGTGCTCCAGCTACAAAACAGAATTGTGAGTGCCATGTTTCATCTGTGTGTTTTGTGCAGCAAACAGCTTTAAAGGGGTCATGAACTGCCTTTTATATTATTTTGTACTGTTCTCTGAGGTCCCCTTATAATGTATCAAGATTTTTACATCATAATTTAGAAGTAATAGGCTATTTTCTGTCCTGTTTACCCCCCCCCCCCCCCCCCCCCCCCCTCATCGGAACGCTCCATTTGGCTGCAATATAAGCTGTTCTTAAACTAAGAAAGTTTTGAGTTCTGAAACCTACAGGATGTTTTTATAGAACCATGACCTCTTATATGTCAAAGGATCAAAGGATTGTTCATTTCTCAGTTCATGACCCCTTTAACAATCAACAACTTCATATATTTCATCATTCATTCATCTGACATATGCAGGTGATAGGCTGGGAAATGTGAAACTATTTATTTTCAAAATGGACTGGTTGCTGATTTGTCTGAGCTACTAGTTGATTATTTAAATAATTGTTTTGGTTTTAGGTTCATTGATGACCTGCTTAGATGCATTTTTAGGGGATGCTGACATAAGGTTGATCTTGGGTTCAAAAACAGCTAAACAGCGACAGAATGGAACAGATTGCAGGGGTTTTAACCTGTCTTAAAGACACAACACTCATGGTGAAACACATTGCCCAAATTTTACCATGCAGGTATTAAGTATTTAAGTACAATGCAAGTATTTAGCAAAGCACTTTAATCTTTTAAAAATTAGCATTTAGAATATTTAGAATAATGTATTTTATATACACATCTGATTTACTTTACTTTTTGGAGAGAAAAAAAAAAAATAATATATATATATATATATATATTATTAACATCACTATATATTTAATGATATTAATATTTTCAATGTATGAATATTACATTAATATGAACATTAAAATGTCTCTGTGTGTGTACCAAGATAAACCAGTCAACTTCACAAGTCAATCAGTATGACCCATTCCTAGTATTTAGACAACTTGATGCATGCATTTTGGGCCTTTTAGATTTCAGGGACAAAACATGCTTTCTCATTAGACTGTAGGTGTTGGATGACAGCAGACCCAGGTTGATGTACATGAATGGCTCGTTTCACATTGGTAAGAGCTCTTGTTACCCACCTCTGTGGAATTTTACCCTTGATCTGTCATTGGAAAAAAAATTCCTCCTCACAGGTGACCGAAGCAGTAAGAGGAGCGCCATTTGACAGCCCGCGTGTATTCTATCAAAGCTTTCCATCAACTTCCTACTCCAAATGCAGGGTGGGGACAACAGTCAGGCTCAATTTGCCAGAGGAGCAGATAGAGCGCTCTGTCCGCTCTCTCTGTGCGCCGTGCATGAAGGTGAAAGATTGAGTGTGGGTTTGGATGAATGAGGGAGAGATAAAGGAAGCTAGGAGGGTTCAAAGGAAAGAAGAAGGGTGCCGTCTCGAGTGAAGGGTTTTCTGTGAGGGCAAACAAATTTGACTGCGAGCTGGTGATTAGTCAGCACTTTGATTTCACTTCTCAATATGTGTGCACACTCTCTCCCATGCACGGAAACACCCACAAGGCTATGTGGTGAAGGCTGAAGGTGTTGAATACTAAGCAAGGTGTAGGTGAGATGTGAGAGATGGAGCGGAAGCGAACTTTGCTAGCTCTATTTAAAACCCAGCAGGGAGGAACAATCACACTGGGTTCCAAGGGCAGGCCAGAGAAGAGAGTCCTTAATCCTTAATCCGTAATTTCCCTTTGATTTCTGCCATATCCTGAGCACATTCACCTTTGAACACAATACAGCAGCGCAGCTTTGACATTGCATTAATGCTGTACTCACATATGAAATGTCATAGAGGTGTGACATGGCTGTATATGAGCTGTGGTCAAGAGGTTTTTATTCATTTCCTGCTGCACCAGTCAGCTTCCTCTCCTTGAGCTTTGGATAGCTGCTTCTAGAGACTGTATCGATTATATTATGGAGTGTTGAATGTCAAGTAATTTATTTGTATAGCACTTTCCACAAAACACATTGCTTCAAAGTATCTTTACAAAGTCATACTGCTATTTTTCTAATGCTTTAATACAGAGCAAATTTTTGGGCTAGGCGATATTGCGATTATCTATCGATGATATAAATCCTCTTGATTTAGATCTAGCTAAGACATTTATTAGATTTGTAAGACATATTTCAAGTGTATTTCAAAAATAACCCAACACATTTAGCATAGAATAGCCCATTTTTTTATATTTATTTAAAATCGTATTAAATATATTAGCATATAACAGCCCAATTTTGCTATATTTAAAATTTTGTAACTCTTTTTGCATAGATCCCAGTTGTACCATATTTATCCCTAAATTTGACCATATTTTTACCACAATTACAAATAAATAAATAATATTTTAGCATATAACAGCTCAATGCGACCAGAATGATCAAAAAAACTTTTTTTAAATATAGTACTATACCAACATTTTATGCCTTAGTGGTACATGAAAAAAATAAACCTTCATTTCGGCCATTATTTCTTTCTTTCATGGAACACAAAATGACCACACAAGTAAAATGAACCAGGCTAACCAGGTTAGTGTCTTTTTTTTGGAATAAGTAACCACCAGTCTTCGTAATTTCTCCTTTTATGTTCCTCAGAAGAAAGAGATTATATTTGCTTTTTCAGAGCCTAGATGTCGCAGAAACATGTCACAATGACTCTGATATGTCACGTAGTGCAACAATTTATGTCTAATAATACCTAATTATACACTTAATGTAAATCTGATTACTTTTTTGTTAATTCTGACAAAAAAAATTGGCTTTACATTGACACCCCTTATTGTAGCCATACCAGACACATTGTTGTTTAGCAAATCGTGTTTGGACCAAAGCAATCTAAAGAAAGTTTTTGTAGGTCAAATGCAAATAAGGCTTGTAAGATTGCATAAGTGATGTGAGAGACAAATTCTGTGTTGCCCTTGTTGCAAGGAAACAAATCGAATCAATCAAAACGGACAAAAAAGAATAGCAGGCTTTCAAAATGTAACGGCTCGGCGTATAATTACTTTAAAATCATTCTGCTTCTGTGCACAGTTGCTGCCCTTGTGCCGCTATTTTCCTTTACAGATGAAAAGAGACAAAGAGAACGCTCCCAAAGTCTCGCTGGTGTTGCCTTTGGAGAAGTGTTTATTAATGACTTAATCTGCATTGTTGTTGGCTCTGGCTTGAAAGCAGTGCGATAATTATGTTTGATCCCTCGAAACTCTCTTTTCTGCTCATGTTCATGGACCTTAGCCTCTCGCCTCTGATCAAAACTAATTTACTCTGATCAGCCGGCTGATTGTTTGACGGGATCTAAAGGGACCAACCGGCTGGGCCAGATCGATAATCTTAAAGACGGCGATTCCTAATCAAGGATGAAACAAATGGGGAAGCTGATGGGCTGGGTTTTTAGCGAGACTACCAGCAACAGCAAAACGCTGAGTATTGGTGGTGAGGGTGGGATAAAGTTACTTCTGATATTAACACATATGTGGCAATGGACCTTATAGTAAACGGCATATTTTCAAAAACGACTGCTTGACTAATTGGTCTTGGGGAAGTACTGAATAATTAGACTGTCTTTGGGTTCACTTGTCCCTGATTCAGCCAACAACATACAGTTCCAAATGTTTTCCAATGAACAACAAAAAAAATGGGTTGTGAAAAAACAACATGACCTGAGATCATGACAAATCCTTACAGCTTCATTTTCATCAAATTAATTATGGCTATAATTAGGTCTGTTATTGATGAAGTATTTTACATTCAACAGCCTAATTAGAGACAGCAGCGCAGTTAGTGCTGACAGTTATGATGATGTGTAGATGATGAGATGATGAAGTCTTCGAGCGCTGTTAGGAATGTGGGTTTGAGGTTACAAACATCTATAGCAAACAGAGCATACAGCAAACAACCCAAACCACAAGCGTTACTTAGAAAACCGCAAATATGTTTTTACAGCTTTCCTTTCCTGCTTCTTCTGATGTGGCAAACCCATGTCTACAGAGATGCTTGGTCACTATTTAGGATGTAATTTTGGATGATGGCATCCATTTATGGGGGATTTTTGCTGTAGCAGTCACTACATGTTGCAATTTTTAGACCTCTCTTGCTTAATGGATGGTGGGGTGTAGAGTTGGACCTGAAAGTTTGTTTTTGAGTATTTCTAAGCCTTGTGACAATATTTTATGTATTTTTTTATTATTATTATTGCATATGCTATGAAGCTACTTAAAAGGGTAATTTTTTATCATCAGAACTGTTGTAGTCAAGTACATTCAAATTGTTTAATGTAAAAACTAAAACAGTAAAAATAGTTCAAAATAATGAAGACATTTTTTGAATATATTAACACAAGTAAAAATGTTATTAATCAACTTTTTCAGCAAGGACACATAAAATAAATTTAGGAATAGGAATACATTTTAATACATATATATATATATATATATATATATATATATATATATATATACACACAAATAGAAAACAGTTATTTTAAGTTGTAATAATATTTCACAATATTAATGTTTTACTGTATTCTTATCAAATTAATGCAACCTTGGTAAACATAAGACTTTCAAAAACATTTTTAAAAACTTACCGACCCCAAACTTTTGAATGGCAGTCTATATAGACTAATATAACAAGACATAATAATAAACAGGAATATTTAATGACTCACAAGTCAAAGAAGCATTGTGCAACTAATCTAATGAAAGTCTTAGATCTCACGATTTAAGGAAAATTGTTGGTTTGATCTCCGCAGAGATGGAAACATGATCTACGACTATTGTGTGCTTAACCTTAGGTTCCACCAACATAATTGTCTCTGCAATAATGCTGCATTCATGTTGTGTTAAAATTAGCGCAATTACAAGCTGACAACCTGAGATTCTACTCTGAGCACATACTCAAATTATTTGTTTCCACAGCAGCCCTCATAATGCCATAAATTCCATTTGTGGTTGTGTTGATGACAGCTAAATATTTTATCACTACTTTAATTCACCTTTATATGCTTTTTAAAATAAGAACTAAGAAAGTGCAGCAGATTGTAAAAAAGAGAAATATATATAGATGTAACTTAGTACATTTAATCGTACATTGCAGTTTCCAACTTGTAAGTGCAACTTTGAATGTTTTTCTTTCAGTCAAAAACTCATAATTACTGTAATTTTGAACAGCACAAATCTACTGTGCCTTGCTATGGTAATATCATCAAATCCCATGGTCATGTTGTGATAAATATATTTCCTGAAGGCACTTTGTCCTTTACCTGTGGCTAAGCCTTATAGCCAGCCAGTAAGAAATTCTCATTTCAGAGGCCCCGTCTGAACCAAACAATTTACAGCTCCTGTTGCCACCAGCTTGTCAACAGGGTGCTAAAAACCCCGGGTTTGAGAGCTTGCAGCTTGTTTGAGCACGCTGCCCAGCACTTGAGCAACTGGAGGAGCTGCAGAGAGAGGAAAGGCAGAGAAAGAAAGTAATCAGAAGGTGAGAGCATTTATTACCACTGGCTTTTAACTGACTCTCCACTGGCAGTGTCCCAAAATTGAAGCCATTTTTCTCATGCGCTTTCTCCCATTCTTGATTAAGACAGGCAATATGTCTCAAACCCCGCTGTCCTGAACTTCTGACAAATAGCATCTTTTCTTCTTCTCCTGAGATGAAGTCATTAAAGCATCTGACCATCTTATCTCTGTCTGTGCTAAGCTGTCAACGATTGGTGTGTGGAAATCTCTCAAGCTGAAATTTATGGGACCTGTTTGGCTCTGGCGGTTTCCTAAAAAAAACAAAATATTAAAGGGGGGTTATATGGAGAACATGTTTTTTTAAATGTTTTTTTTTATTATTTGAGATCATTTTTATGTACTATTTCACTGGAATACATTAATAGTACTGTATCTAACATGCAGATAATTTAATTGATAAACATAGTTTTTTATATACAAAAATGTGTGACAAAACATGGTTAGCTAGAAAACCTGAAGCTGGTTTTATTGATTCTTAGCATAGTGCATCCATAAAAAATAAAACCCCGGCCCTTGTTTACAACGAAAAGGTCATGAATTGCTATTAAAAGGATGGCAATAACTATTTGCCTTTGTTCATCTGTTTTAAAGGCCTATAAAATAGACAGTATTTTTTCATAGCCCTCCCAATGACTTTAAAATGTCTATTAAACCAACAAGAAGAAAGAAAGATTGATCGTCTTCTGTCCACTATCTTGCCACATTGTTTTATGTTACTTTATTTTTTGCACTATTTAAGATTTTACAAGCAATGTCTTCTGGCTTTGCTGCTGAAGCGGTGTGCTGTAAGGAAGCCATGTTAAATTATACAACAGTGTGATTCGTGTTCCTTTTGTATTAGCATTCTTCCATGCACAGGAACCTTGAATTAAGGTGCAATTCTTTGAATTGGCCCTCAAGTGCACTAACTTATTTTTTTCCAGCAATCTATTTTTAAAAAAGGTGAGCTGTGTGACTGGTTGCAAGGCTAGACGGCAGTTTTTCTGCTGCGCTTGTTCTTTTCCTTCGGAGACGGTGGTCAGCCTGTGAAAATCTCTCTTTACGGAGTGTAAGTTGCAGAACTGCGGAGAAAAAAAAAACACCTTCAGGAGGCCATTAATTCAGTTTTTTTCTCACTAGGTCAGCTGGCACAGTCCTGAGAGCAGCTGAGTCCTGGCAGTGCCCCAGGGCCGTGTTCATGTCTCCTGAGCTCATCAGTAAAACAGGCTACTGCTGTATGCCAACCGGAGTGTCAAATCAGCATTCCTTCCACGCCGGCACATTTTCATAGTCTTAAGAGATTACATGGACGGCTGGCTTTCACTTTGGTTCACGGGAGTGGATCTTTCCAATGTAATTAATGAAATCACTGCGAAAGTTTTTGTTTAAATGGGTAGTTCTCGCAGGTCAGCGCCCTGAGGGCTTGTGTTTCTGCCCTCTGTAATGGGGGGTAATTGGGCCTTAGATGTGCGCAAGGAAGATATTGTTATTCTCTCCATCCTCACATCCTTTTAATTGGCCGGAGTCATTTATGTCCTCAATTGTGCACTAACTGTATAACTCTATGGGTGCTTGAACTAATTTACTGTTATTTATTCCTGTTTCATTATAGCTGCTGTTATATTCAGAAACTAACGAGAAGATGATAATCAGGCCTGTTTCATGCACCTCAAGTCTGATGCAATTGGTGCATATTTGTATACTCATATTGACAGGATGCAGAAGTCACACTGCATGCACCCATTTCTGAAAAAGTCTTAGGACTGAATCCAGATGACTTAAGCAGTTTTGCATAAAGTTGAGTATTTCTAAATGTTTTGATGCTCTTACTGGTTGTTCCGCTCTACTGTCAATCCCACAATCCCCCACATGAGCCTGCCACTCAGCTCCTATAGATAATTAATTGAAAACGCTTGCTTACTTTAGAAAACAACTGTGAACTCAAAAAACATGAACGTGGTAATTCAACATCAAATTGCTGTTATAACAGGAAAAAATATGTACTTGGATAATATAGTATATAGTAAATATAACAATTCTTTTTTTTAGTAAACTAATAATATTTAAATATTTAAAAAGTATGTATATATACATATACACAAATATATATATATTGTGACAATCCATTGTGCGTTACACAACACCACTCAATCTGGGCTACAGTCCATTACATATCATGGATACACCTTACTCTACATCACTGACTTTACTGATGGTTACATTAACACTCGTTTGTTTAATTTTCTATTCTGTTAATAATTCTTGAGTTACTTTTGATGTCTGTATGTGTCCGTTCCTTTGTTGGGGCCTTTTGGAGCCACAGGTTGTAACAAAATGGGGGCTCGTCTGGGATTTGAAACTGGGAGCTCTTGCAACCCAAACAAGAATCATACCCCTAGACCAGGAATATGTTTGGAGCCACAGGTTGTAACAATATATTTACTATAAATAAACAATTTATTTTATTTATTTTATTCAGAATTTTGAACCAACTGGTTGTAGTAATAATTCAATTGTTTTGTACCTTACTGAATCAGTGGTTTCGAACGAATCAGATGAATAATGATTAATTGATTTACTCGTAACATAAGTAAAGTTATACAAAGAGTAACCTACCATTGCTCTTGAGTTACTATACTAGTACTCTGATTTCACTTTTTAAATAAAGCATTATGTTTAGTAGTTTTTTGTTTTGTTTTGGGGTTTTTTTTGTGTGAAATTGGTGTAAAAATCACTGGTAATTAAATTTCACTGGTATCTGCTTAATGTTTTTTTTTTTGGTATTATGACAACCCTAGTTCCACTGAAAAAGAGAACTCGTATACAGTCATGGCCAAAAATATCGGCACCCTTGGTAAATATGATCAAAGAAGGCTGTGAAAATTAATCTGCATTGTTAATCCTTTTTATCTTTTATTTAAAATAATCACAAAAATCTAACCTTTCATTGGATAATACGAATTTAAAATGGGGGGAAATATCATTATGAAATAAATGTTTTTCTCAAATACACGTTGGACACAATTATTGACACCCCTAGAATTTCTTATGAGTAAAATATCTCTGAAGTATATTCCCATTCATATTCACAATTTTGAGCACTCCAAGGTGATTATGAACATGAAATTATCCAGCCATGGCTTCCTGTTTCACAGAAATAGAAATAGAAGGGGAAAAAGCAAAGCCCAAATTCCCTTAATCATCCATCACAATGAGAAAAACCAAAGAATATATTTCTGATGTGCAGCAAAAGATAACTGAGCTTCACAAATTAGTGAAGTGGCTTTAAGAAAAGAGCTAGAGCAGTGAAAATTCCCATTTCCACCATCAGGGCAATGAAACTGCCTGGAAGAGGACATGTGTCTATATCATCCTAATGCACTGTGAGAAGGAGAATTTGAGTGGCTAAAGACTCTCCAAGGACTACAGCTGGAGAATTGCAGAAAATAGTTGAGTCTCGGGGTCAGAAAACCTTAAAAAAAAAAAATATCAAACAGCACCTACATCATCACCACATGTTGTTTGGGAGGGTTTCAAGAAAAATTATCCTAGCTCATTCAAAAACAAACTGCAGCATATTCAGTTATCAGACACGAGTGGAACTTCAAATGGGACTGGCTTCTATGGTCAGATAAAACAAAAAAAATAGCTTATTAGCAGCAAACACTCAAGATGGGTTTGGTGAACACAGGGATAAAAAGTACCCCATTTGAACAATGAAATCTACTGCTGTATTTTTGATGTGGGCCTATATTTCTGCTGGAGGCCCTGGACATCTTGTTTAGACACATGGCATCATGGATTCTATCAAATCTCAACAGATAAAAAATCAACAAGTGACTGACTCTGTTAGAAATCTTATAATGGGCCATGTTTGGATCTTCCAACCGTACAATAATCCAAACACAAACCTCAAAAACAACATAAAAATGGGTCACTGAGCACAAAACCAAGCTTCTGCTATGGCCATTCCAGTCCTCTGACCTGAGCCCTGTAGAAAATGAGTGAAGTGAACAGATGAGAAGAAGCACCAAAATGGAGCTGGGAATCTGAAGGATCTGGAGAGATTCTGGATGAAGGAATGGTCTCTGATCTCTTGTCAGGTGTTCTCTAACCTCATCAGGCATTACAGGAGAAAATGTAGAGCTGTTAAACTGGCAAATAGAGGTTTCAAAAAGTATTGAATAAAAGGGTGCCGTTAATTGTGGTCAATGTGTATTAGAGAAAAACATTTATTTCCCCCCCATTTTAAATTCTTATTATCCAATGAAAGGTTAGATTTTTGTGAATTTTTTAAACAATTAACAATGCAGATTAATTTTCACAGCCTTCTTTGATCATATTTACCAAGGGTGCCGATATTTTTGGCCATGACTGTAGATCAGGGGTAGGCAGTGTCGGTCCTGGAGTGCCAATGTCCTGCAGAGTTTAGCTCCAACCCTGAAAAAAAACCTCACCTGCCTGTAGCCCTAGTAATTCTGAAGACCCTGATTAACTTGTTCAGGTGTGTTTGATTAGGGTTGGAGCTAAACTCTACAGGACAGCGGCACTCCAGGACCGACGTTGCCTACCCCTGGTATAGATTTTAAACAACACTGCACACATGATGACAAAAGAGGGTCGTCCAGAATCAATGTAAATTGAATTGTTGAAGGATGATATTTTCCTTTTGCCTTGATGTTCCTGACAGAGTTGAAGCATTGGAGTGGTTTAGCACTCAACCCAGTTCAAGCTCCCTTCTCGGCAGGATTCAGTCTTGGCACTCTGCACTGTATCAACACTGTGTGTTTCCTCAACCTTGAGGCTGGAACGCCAGAGGGCCCGCACAAACAAACTGATACACTTGTGCCAAAAACAAGCCTTTCAAGCTAAAGGGAAGGTTGTGAGGCTGCTGGTGCTTTACTAACACACCGCCCCAAATTCCTGAGCCCTTGAAATGGCACTCATGGCTTAACTTCATTAGTGGGTTTAGATTTAATTACACCTCATTAGGCCTCTTTTTTTAGCAGCTTACAAATATTTAATCAATTTCGAGGTGTTGCGTAGCAAGGGCTTTGTAGAAAGGATGGCAAATTCTCCCAGGCGTGGTTTAGATTTGTATCAGGGAAATGTAGCGCCTAGGGCTGCTGTCAGTTAATGTGGAAGCTTGGTTGGGCAATGTTGGGCAAGGGAAGCGGATGCTGGATGTCTCTTCAGTTTAAAAGTCAATGTGAATTGCCGTTTGCACCCATTTTTCTTTCCTTTTTTATGAATGCAGCAGGATGTTCAACTTGACTTCATCCAGTTATTTTCTGAGAATTTATTGGATCGTGAAAAGTGGGTGTTGCCAAAATTAAGTTTAGCTAAAACAATGCATTTGACATTTATCCAATAGCCTTCATGGACTGACTGATGTCAGCAGAAAAGTTTTGATTCATATGTATATATATTCATATATTTAATTATATATAATAGTTAATTTTATATATAACAATAATATAATAAATAAATACTATCTTTTAGAATTTATATAATTTAGATTTAGATGATATGCTGATTAATTTCTATGACGTGTGTGTGTTTTATATTTTAATAGATTTTAAAATGTAATTTATTCTTGTCATGGCAAAGATACATTTTCATTATTCTGGTCTTCAGTTTCACACGGATAATTCAGGATATGCTGATTTGGTGCTCAAGAAATATTTCTTATTATTACCAATTTTGAAAACAGCTGTGCTGCTTAATAATTTTTGTAAAAACTATGATGCATTTTCGTCAAAAATCTTTGATAAATAGACAGTTCATTCATTTGAAATAGAAAACTTTTTATCATTATAAATGTCTTTACTGTCACTTTTGATTAAAAACATCTTTTCAGAATAAAAGTATTAATTTGTTTAAAAAAAGAGAGAGAGTTACAGTATGATTAAAGATCGCAAAAATAATTTTTATGTCTTTGGAATTAATCACGTAATAAGACTAGGAACATGCATTTATAAATAAATGAGGTCAATTCAAATTTAAAATTGACTATAATGTACCAATACTATTCATGCACTAAGCCCATGTGTATTTCTTTTCTCTCTCTCCCTTTCTCTTTTTCCGGACTATTTTTCTATTTCTATTTTAGGATGTGTTTGGATGCAAGAGACCCTTACTGTGGTTGGGACCGAAAGCAGCGCCGTTGCACCACCATAGAGGACAGCTCTAACATGAGCCAGTGGTTCCAGAACATCACTGCCTGTCCGGTAAGGACCAGCCGTTTAAAGAGTCCACCTCACTCACTGCCTCATGCATGACTGATGTTTAGACACATGTCTGCCGTCTCCATAGTGCTCAGACAGTCTCCCTCTGCAGCTTTGAAATCTGTGTTGCGTGAAAGGTGCTATGCTGCATGATTGATAACATCACTTGAGGCAGCTGCTTTGTGGTCATTATTTTTTAGGACTGAGATTCTGCACGCACCCAACCTTCAAATTCACACGTTTTTTCTCATTTATTCCAGCTGAGGAACCAAACCACAGATGGCGCATACGGGCCCTGGGCTCCATGGCAACCCTGTAGCCACGATGACGGCGAAGGCACCAGCACGTGTCTTTGCCGATCACGGGCTTGCGATAGTCCGCCCCCTCGTTGCGGAGGTAAAAACTGCGGGGGTCCCACCATTGAGGTGTCCAACTGCTCAAGGCAAGTGAAAAGTTTTTCCTTATAGGAATAAATCAGCCAAATAATTAAAATTCAGTTATAGCGTTTCTACAGTCTGTTTTTTGTTCGTTTGCTGCCATCCTGCATCTAAGGTGCTGAAACTGAATTGTGTTTTTACCAGAAGTGGCAGTTCTCTCATCACACGAGATGCGCTGCAGGAACCAAGCACTTTAGCAAATTGAGAATGTTTCCCGATCAAAATTCCTTACCAAACCTGTCCTCTTTCTCTTCCATCACGTCACATTAGCCTTATCAAATGCAGCAGTGCTGCTGGAAAAAAAAAGTATTTCTATATCCCAAATGAGAAAATGGGCTTGTACCCATCACTTCTTGCCAAGGTTCACTGATGCTCACTGTTTTTTCTTTCTTTGCTTTTTCTGCAGGAATGGAGGTTGGACACCCTGGTCGTCCTGGGGCCAGTGCAGCACAAGCTGTGAGATTGGGTTTGAAGTCCGCCAGCGATCCTGTAACAATCCTTCGCCCAGGCATGGTGGCCGAGTGTGTGTGGGGCAAAGCAGAGAACAGAGGTAAGAAGAGAGTTTTTATTTCTTGCACATATAAATGTAAAAATCAAGACCTGAAACATATCATAATTATATTTAATAAAGATTCACTTAAAGCCTTTAGGTACAGTGCATTATTAAAGGTTATTAAAGGGTATAATGCATTATAATTATTCATAATATGCGTTGTAATACATTGTATCTTGTCTGAAATAATTATAACCAAATTTAAAATGCATAGTGTAACAATAAATTTAGAAATGTTGTAATGTATTAACTGTGGTTACAATTATTCATGATAATGTAAAATACATTATAAGGTGCATTACAAGGCATAATTAATCCATTATGGCTACTTTTATAATGCATTATACATAAAGGCTTTAAGTAAATAGTTACCAAAACTTTTTTATTTTAGCTAGTTGACAAGGCAATATTTCTCATTTTAATTTAGTTTAACTCGATGTAGTAAAATACAAATACCACAAAATTGCTGAAACTTTAAGTCAAATTCAAATGAAAACAGAAAATATAAAAATGTTATTAAAAACTTCATTCTAAGTGCATTTTAAGTGCAAGTTAAATTTAAAAGCATTATAATCCGATAATCTTCCCCTCTGCCAAAGCTGTCAAATGTGATGCCTGTAGTGTAGGTTGGACGTCAGTAACATCAAAATGCCAGCTTTACAAGTATCTCATAACCAAATCCAATGTTGTCAAACCTGTGGCAATTGTTCTTATAATATGACCCCTTTAAACATTTCTCTTGAGTTTTATCAACTCGGAGCAGGCCTGACTTAAACCCATGATACAAGTAAAACACATTTTTGGTCACCAGATTCTGCAATGAGAAGGTGTCGTGCCCTCAGCCCATCTTCTGGTCATCATGGTCACCCTGGTCTAAGTGCAGCTCAGAGTGTGGAGGAGGGGTGCACTCTCGCTCCAGGAACTGTGAGAATGGAAATAGCTGTCCAGGATGTGCGCTGGTACGTACACCTGAAGTACACACACACACTTACACACACGCTTTAGCCTTGAAGCCTCCTGCTCGACTGTGATAACCAAGCAGCTCTCCTCCCAGAAAGATATGTGGGATGTACTGTAAAAGTGGAGCTCATTTGTGATTCAGGCGAGACTGAGTGGACTAGTCTAATACACAGCGCACTGTTTAATTTAGAAGATTTATGCAGTTCTGAGACTGTCACTTACATTAAGCTGATCTTCCACACGGTCTGCCAATGACCTTGTAGTTATTTACATTCATCACCTTACAAATGAAAAGGAAATAAGACATGCCTTTGAAGAGATAGACTTAAAATAAACCTAAAATAAATTAGAGTAAATGTGTCAATACTTGCCTCGGTTTCTCCTTTGATATACTGTTTCTATTTGCACACAATTTTTTTTTAATCCCTTGTAAAAAAAAAAATATATATATATATATATATATATATATATATATTAAATATTTGTTTAAAACTAAGTATTGTTCAGTTTTATTAACATATTTACTGACATATCGCTCGAGACTTACTGATATAAAAATTATAATTAAACTTTATTTGGAGTACTACTTGTGCACAATGCATATTTCTTAATATTAAGCCTAAAATGTGCTTTAATGTCACTATTGATGAAGATAGCATGATCTTTGAATAATATGGGTCTTTAAATGCAAGATATTTAAAGTGTACCTGAAGTATACCTACAATATTTCCACTTAAGCACATTCAAATATATTTCAGTATATCTTTACAAAAGTACAAGTACAAAATTAGTTACAAAATTAGTAAGACTTTAAGTATACCAGTTCATTACACTAAAAGTACAGTTGCAGTGAATTTGTATTAACTAAATGTATTTGTAATATACTTAGCTTTAAATAAATATATTTCTAATACATTTTAGCATGTTTATTTTTCACTTGGGTAGCCATATAAAAACACATGAATTTACACAGGACAAAAATAAATTTTGGGTCCCAAGAGTAAACGGACTAACTAAAGGTTTAAAAGGACAGTAAACTGAACTCCAGGAAGGTTACGCTAAATGATTTTAGGGTTTATTTTATGTTGTCAACAAATCACATCACAACAAAACATTTTGTGCGGTTATATGCTGAAATGCGTCTTTCTATACGACAAAAAATCATGACAAATCAAAATAGCATTCAGTTTGCTAAAATGCTGTTTTGCTCTTGCATTTTAAATCGGACAGATTTCTTTGCTCTCCGTCTCTCTTAAGAGCTGCAATTAATTCAAATTTAATCGACTTAATTAGGACTCAAATTAACGTTCCTTGCAAAGAACTGTAACACCCCCTTGGGTGTCTAGCAAGGAGCCATTAAATTTTATTAACTGTTCACAGTGATGGCACAAGAATGAGCTTCACGTGCATCTTAAGAGGTGAAGTAATGTCGCCTGTGCATGAGGAATGAGCATCTGGATGATGTCATCTTTTTGTCAATCTTCCCCATTGCAGGAGTACCAGGCATGTAATCTGGAGTCCTGTCCGGAGGTGCGCCGAAACACCCCATGGACCCCTTGGGTCCCAGTGAACATAACCCAGGGAGGAGCACGGCAGGAGCAAAGAGTACGCTACATCTGCCGGGCCCAACTGGCTGACCCTCATGAGCTTCAACTAGGCAAGCGTAAAGTGGAGACTCGCTTCTGCCCCAGTGACGGGACGGTAACCTGCGAAACAGACTGTGAGTGTATAGATCCTTTTTTCTAATGCACACCCACACCACACCGATACCGCTGGCTCGATGACAGTTCAGGGTCACAGTTCAGCTCTTGCCCACTTTGCGCATGTCGGGCGCTATATTGATTAACTGTATCTTGCTGTCTGAACTCGGGGGAGGTCAACCACTTGAGGTGCACATGGAATGTATTAGAGGCAAGAGATTGTCAGAATTCACCTTGAGCAGGTTGCTGTGACCAGAATGTTATTTTTTGTCAGAGGTGCTGTAAAACACAGCATGACATTGGTAGGTTCTTTTTTAGTAACCTTGAATTAAACAGAAAAAGGCCACTCCTTAAAAAAAAACACACTCAGAGAGTGCTGCAGTGATGACATATTTATTAGGCCAACACGGAAGTTAGCATCCCCCTGGTACTCTCGACAAAAACCCAATAGAATTTTCCATTGGATTTTTGAATTCTTGCAGAAAATAAGCTTTGTGAGCAAACAAAAGTTTATGATTCTTTAATATTTTGTTCATCATGATAATCTTCACGAATGAATACAACAATTCTGAAGCCTAAATGCAATAGCCAGAAATATAAAGCTAATCATAAACTATCAACAAACTATAAGCCCATTAAGCTTCCAAAAACTAGCTCTTTCAGTTTCATTTATTTTCAAAGCATTTTCCCTAAACATTTGAGTTAGAATAGTTCATTATAAACTATGCAGTTATAAATACAATGAAGCTTTAATGTTCCCAACAACTTCTGTAGTCCCATTTAGCCACTTGTTAGCAAACATCTGTTTCAAGACAAGTAAAAGCTTTAAAAATATCACAAGAGGTTATTACAGGTGTATTTTGTTGTAGGATAAATGTGAAAATATCTTGACATTGGGTTAACCACAAACCTTATTTCAGGATTTTTAACCCAAAGCCCATTCAAAAAATTAATTGGCTTCAGGACGATAAAACCGGATGTGCTAAAATGCTCTTATCCTGGTTTTGACCTACAAAAATACATCATCCCTGCAGTGCTCTTTAAATAAAACAACTAAATGACTGTTCACACCAAGAACAATAACTGCAAAGATAGCTAATAATATACATAACTATATTAGTCAGGTGGATTCTGTATCATCATAACAGTGCCAGTAGGCTGGGAAAACATTCAACGAGATATAAAAATACTGACAAAAACGGGCAAACTTGTAACACGCAATAAATGTTTTACAGCTCTCGTTGAGGAGCTTCTCAAGACACCTGGTGTACGACTGACAGGCTCTGGCTGGTCATCGTGGGAGATGTGGTCAGCTTGCACTCAGGAGTGTGCCAAAGGCTACCGCAATCGCAAACGCACCTGCACCAGTATAGAGGGCAAAAGCATTCCCACCGCCTGCCGGGGATCTCCAGTAGAATTTCAGGACTGCAATCCTCAGCCCTGTCCAGGTAACACACACACACAGAAACACGCATGTAAACACAAGCACACTCCAAATGCACATTTACATATGTGCACACAAATACACACATAAATAGACTCCCACATATGCTCATAATCAAGGTAGTTGCTCATTGTGCTGGAAAAGCCTCAGCTTCCATTAGAGTGTGTGAAGTGTATTACTGATTTCATTAGCTAATGGAAACCAGAAGCCCTGTAGGGACCTGCTGCGGTCAAATTAAGAGGTTTCACCATAATTTCAAACAGACATGAACTCAAGGATAAATTGAAGGCTCTTTTCTGATTTAAAAATTAGACAAGATCAAAAAATGAAATTTCCAGTTAGCACCAGAACTTTAAAGGTGATGTGTGCAATAAAATGGCATCAAACCGAATTGTTAAAATAAGTAAATAATAAGTAGGGGGGAATTGCTCTTTGGTTGCTAAAATGTTTTCAAAGTGTTTTTAGCATATTGCTATAGTATGCGATTGCTAGCATGTTTGGGGATGCTATTGGACAGTTTAAGAATGAAAAAAAAACAGTTAGCAAACACAGTGCTAACAGTTTAGAAATGCTAATGAAAAGTTAAATGGTGCTAACAGACGTTTCTTTAGACGTATTGACAGCTACTTGCCAATGCATTGTCCACTCTAAACTCTCTCTGAGTGTGACAAATGAACGGCACCCACAGTATTTGCTATGCTGTTTTGCCACCCAGGCAGAAAGGGAAAATAGGATTGAAATAGCAAAGCGGAAGGGAAGGGGGTAGGGCACATGGATTCAAACACATTACTGGCATCAGCCAACCATTTTAATCATTGTTTTGACCTCAGACGTGCACTCCAATCCAACGCCTGGCTTCACCCTCGGTGTGTGAGATTGCTGGACTTACTGTGATTGCAATCGGTCTGCCTTCACACTTTAGTCGTGCCCCAGTACACACATGCTAATCCACTGAAGTTAAACAGTGCTTTCTAGTGCAGAGAGAAGGAGCCACCCCTAACCTTCTCCTCCATCAGTCTGATGAGACGTCAAGAGGATGGTGGCAGGGTCTGTTAAAGTGAGAGGAAACTGCACAACAGCAGTGCTTCTATCCTGGTCAGTGCTGGAAAATCTAGTTTATGGTGGTAGCTGTGATTTGGAACATGATGGCTGGTTTCTAGCTGGAAGATAATCTACAAACGAGTTGGTTATACCAGCTTTAGGTGGTCAAGGTGGTTTATGGTGACCAGCTTGGACCAGCTAGATATCAGTCACCACTTTAATCTGGATTTTTCAACAGGATAAACAATGATATGGAGGTGAACAACTGGTGTTCACAGTAACAACAGGTTATTGGGTCAAATAAAGCTGTTTGAACCTCCAAGCGCGACATTCTGCCCTGAACTTTTAATGTCTGCATCTCCATCACATCCCATAACAGATGTCTGCTTGCCTTGTCCACGTTGTGGGAATTTCCAATCATGTCCGTTTTTTGGATTGTTTTGTGTTTGCCTGTTTGATTGATGCTTTTTTATGTTTGTATTCCGTACATTGTGTTTGCATCCTCCACTCCGTCTTTCTTGTTTGCGTTGCATTTGCGTCCGCTTATCTGATGCTTGGATGATTGTGTCCCCCTCCTTGCCTGATTGTTTTGTGTTTGTCTTTGTATGTTGTATTTGTTTGTACGTGTTTGGTCTGTGCAGTTAACGGCGCCTGGTCTTGCTGGTCATCATGGTCGCAATGTTCAGTGCCCTGTGGAGGTGGGCACTATCAACGAACGCGCACATGCACCAGCCCTACCCCTGCCAATGGAGGGGACATCTGCATCGGCTTGCACACAGAGGAGGCTCTTTGCAACACGTACACATGTGATGGTAAGATCAGTTCCATTCCAGAACCACAAATGGGATAAAAAAAAAAAGCTTTAGGTGAAATGTGCTACAAAAAAATCAAGGCTCTCTAAATTGAGCTCTACCTCTGTAAGCACATTTGGTTTTCAATGTGTCATCTGTCCATCAACACCCATTATTATCACCATTTAAAAACATACAGTTTCTATGTAGGCTTATTTCCGCCATGGAATAAAAAGATAAAAGATTTTTTTTTTTTTGTAACTTACATTTTAAGTCTACGTCTCACAATTCTGACTTTTTCCTCATACTTAAGAGTTTATATTTTATATCTAAAATATATCAATTTTCTCAGAATTCTTTTTAATTACGTTTTCCTGTTTATTTTTGTTTGTTTGTTTGTTTTGTTTAATTAAAAGGTAATTACAACTTTTTTCAGCATGGTTGATCAGCATTTTAATTGTATTCACCAGCAAAACTTAACTGATGAGGATGGTCAACCGAGGAAATTGTGCTGGTTGAGCTATTTAAATGGATAATTCACTCAATATATGACAATTCTGGCATCATTGATTTACTCCCTCACATCATGCTAAACCTGTATAACTGTATGGAACTAAAAAAAGAAGATATTTTGAAATGTCTCATCATTTGTTTCACTACAGTGAAATATTTTCTTTTGTGTTCTGCTGAAAGTCAGTGACAGTGGGTTCATAAATGATGACCAAATTTAAATTCTTCAGGTGTACTATCCCTTTAAGAAGCCATGTGAACACACCAGCATCCACAGCACAACATATGCTGGTCTTTTTAATGGGATAGTTTATGACCAACTGATTATCATTGAAGGAATGATTTCAGACCTTTCAATCACCAGTAATACATTCTTCAGATTCTGAGAGGGGCTTCTGGGGTTCTCCAGGCTACAGATGGTGCCATATCCGGCTTGAAGGAGGAACTTTTGGGGAAGTCATGGCCTAATGGTTAGAGAGTCGGACTCGTAATCCAAAGGTTGCTGGTTTGAGTCTCGGGCTGGCAGGGATTGTAGGTGGGGGGAGTGAATATCCAACACTCTCTTCACCCTCAATACCACGACTGAGGTGCCCTTGAGCAAGGCACCGCACCCCCAACTCCTCCCCAGGTGCTGCAGCATAAATGGCTGCCCACTGCTCCGGGTGTGTGTTCACAGTGTGTGTGTGTGTTCACTGCTGTGTGTGTGTGCACTTTGGATGGGTTAAATGCAGAGCACAAATTCTGAGTATGGGTCACCATGCTTGGCTGTATGTCTCGTCACTTTCACTTTCACTTTCATATGTGAGCTGCATGCATATAGACGTGTGCTGTGTGCAAGCAGACTGTGGCAGTGCAAAGTCACATTCTGCTGCCATAACTTTAAAAATGCCCCTTTTTTCCCCCAAAATGTCCAGCTGTCCCTTTAAGACAAAACTGAAATATTTATGAAGATTGGATCATGTAAAGTCCTGTAGCTTTAACAAATGCTATACTACATTTGTATTGCCTTTGACTCTCTGATTAACACCTCAAATCCATGTCTTTGATGAAAGATCATGTGTTTAATTAGCAATCAGATATCGGTCCCTTGTGAGGTTCCATTACAGTTAGGAATCTGCTTTGAAAATTCTTCATGACATATTGTTCACTTAAGGAAAATAAATGAAGATTGATGTAGCAGTTATCGGGGCTGCCTTTTATCATTGTTAACTGTGGATCTGCATTTTCTGAAATGCTGCGATATTCACTGGGACTAGTTGCTACTGATCTTAAAGTCTTTTGGATCCTTGATTCAAACATTTGGCCCCTGTTGGACCCCTTCATGAATGACAAATTTGTTAGGCTCTGGGAGAGTTATAAGACTGCGTATGGTCTAGGCAAGCATCTTAAAAAATGAAACATGAAAGGAATGTGTCTATTTACAGATTGTATTTTCCCAGCAAACAAATACATTTTAAATCAAAGTTTCGTCTAAGTAAAGTTCTTGGTACACTTGCTGTGAAAGTGTTGCCTCAGACTGTGATTATTTTTGTCTCCTCGTGTGACTCTGGCGGTGTTTGTTTCATGTGCGTGGATGGGCCGTTGAGTCGGCAGCGCTCTGGTTAGATTGCCTCTGAACTGTGAGGACAGCCAAAATTGGGATGCTCCATTTAAAAGAAGAGTTCACCTGAAAAATGCTCTCATCATTTACTCACTGTTAAGTTGTTCCAAACCTATGATTTTCATTCTTCTTTGCACCAACAAAAATGTTCATTTTTAGGTGAACTGTTTCTTTAAATCCTGTGTTTATGCCCGTGTCTTTGTGCAGGTGGGTGGATGGCGTGGTCGGTGTGGTCTGAGTGCGATGACTCGGGCCTGCAGCTGCGCAGTCGAGTGTGTGGGGCTCAATCCACACCATGTGTGGGAAACAGCTCCCAGCACCGAGACTGCAATGAGATCCCAGGTGAGAGAGAGCTATATATAAACACACACATATATATTCACACAGTGTCCAACTATCCCATTATGAAGCAAAGCTTTTCCCAATTGCAGTGTTACTCTTATTAAATAAACATACACTTTTAAACCCTGTCAAACTCGCTGTTGTTTTTAATAGATTAGATGTAATATGTTTACTTGCGCTTATTCATTACTCCGGCTGGTGGAGTGGAAGTGTTCAAAGTGAAGAACTGAACGCACCCAGCCTGCAAGAACACGAGTTATCAGAGCGGAATACCAAGTGAATCAGGCACTCTAATTAATATTAATGTTATGCCACAAGGCAGCCTCGCATCCAATTTCTCTCCAATTTTGGGAAACGGGTTCCAAATCCTGAGGTGTCTTAGACGGTGAGGAGATCAAGGAGAATTGTGCATCTTAATCAAAATATCTCCCCCCACACCCATCTCTGCTCTTTGTGGAGATTCCAGATAGAGCTTGAAAAGCATGACTCTGGGTGGTAATAGAGAATCTTAGACTCTATCACGGCAGTGAAAAATGCCGTTTCCATCGAAGTGCACCTCATTATTTCAATCAAAATGTAATATTTACTCTAAATGAGCGTTTAAAGTTTTATTCAGCAAAATAGCTTGCAAGTGTTATTACTGACATTGGCTGTTCATTCTCAAATACAATATTTGAGTAACGTAATGTGTAATATGCGACCCGACTGACAGGCTTTGATGTGATTTCCTATACTTCATCACGGCAGACCTTTTCATCCCTCAGGTATAAAACAGGAGACTTCCTCACCACTCAGATCTATAGCTCTTTGAATCTCCCCACTTCCTGGAAGGTTGCTTTTGAAAGGAGAAAGTGGAGTGGGATAAGATGGGGAATGATTGACGTTTTGGCTGTAATTCAGCAAAGGGATGCAAAACAAGAGAGCGTGTAATGACCTGTTCACAGGACTTTTTCTTGCACCAGCCTGCTTCATTTTTAAATTGTTGGTTTATGGTTAGATTGTTGGTCGCAACCCAAAAGTATTGGTCACAACCCAAAATTGAGCAACAGAACAGACCAAAAAAGTGCACAAAATGCATTAATAAAATAAAATGTGACTAACCATGCATAGTTACAATAGCAAAATAAGCTTATTAGCTTTTAAAAGGATGTTTCATCTTTTGATGTTGACATCAAGGCTGCACATTAATTTTTATAAAGATATTAATAATTTTGCATATTGTTGGGTCTGTGCATTTCATGGAATATTGACAGTTTTCAATATTTGAGCATTTTTCGTTACTTTTATATAATATTTAAAAAAAATCTGGTATTATTTTTAGCCAGCACTTCATGTCTAAAGTTACATTTACAAGCATCTGACATTTCAACAGTTTTGACCATTTTATCCAAAGAGACTTGCATTGCATTCTGGGTATACGTTCATTCGGTCCCAGGAAAGCAAACCCATGACACTGGTGTTGCTACCGACATGCTCTACTGGTTGAGCTACATGAATTTCAATTTTGAAGCAAAACTACTTGACAGCTACTGCTCTAGATGGATGTCTGTGACTGTTCTCGAACCACAGTCGTTGTGTTTTTAAGATGCCTTGTCAATTTGAAAGATGTTTGGCATCAGTTCAAGACGTTCAGAAAGAGCTCAAGACCCTTGCAAGAGCTCATCCTGTGTGAGCGACCACTAACTATACATTTCTTTCTCTACACAGCCATTCTCCCAGCATCTAGCTATGAGAAGGACCAGCAGTGTGGGGGTAAGTGCTTTGACCGATATGTTTGTATGGTGTTCACCGCATGTTAGTATGCGCTTATGCATGTATGCTCTCGTGAATGCTCAAAGACATGTAGCAATGTGCTGCTTGTGTGTCATGTTTCACGTCAGCTCCTTTTCATCCCGAACTCCGGCAGAAATGGAATCGCTAAGCAGGTTTAAGTGAGTGAACGTCATAATTCACACTGCTGATTTTCAGTTTTCCATGTGTCGTGTTCCACGGCTATTGTGGCTCTCCCATGCAGAGGTGCTGCCTTTCCAGTGCATGCACCTGATGAAAAATACATGAGGGGGCACATCGGTGCTTTTTAGGTTGCGGATCCAGGCCACATCGGGCAATGGCTGCCCTCAGAGTTGGCACTGCAGTGCCAATTTGGTGTTTCTCCAGGTGGCATATTACCCATCATGCTCCAGCAGTGATGCTCTCCTGAGTGATCGTTGTCCAATTAGAGCAGTTCATGGCGGGGTATGGCGTTTGCTCTCCTCAATCACATTTTGCACTCATTACGGGTCAGACCGGCAGGATGCTAATCAGCCAGACGCTTTGAAGCACCTGCCTACTGCTGGTTGATGGCTACGGACATGTAGCGTTAATGATGAGGGATGCAGTGGTGCCATATCGCTGCGAATCCACTGACAAGGATGACTGTATTGTCTCATTATTTGAAAAAGCATATTTATTCAAAGGTCTGGATGAAAATGCCAACATATTACAGACATTTGCAGACAAATGGTTACCTTAATATTGCCTTCTCTTGTTTTCCCAGGGTTCACTCTGCTTCACCTGATAGCTACAGGTGTGTCATGCTTCCTGGGTGCTGGTTTGCTGTCCTTCCTGGTGTATGTGTACTGTCAGCGTTTCCACAAGCCCTCGCAGGAGTCTGCTGTCATCCATCCCACCACTCCCAACCACCTCAACTACAAGGGCAACACCACACCAAAGAATGAGAAATACACACCCATGGAGTTCAAGGTCAGTGTTGACAAATGTTCAGAAGAAAATAATTCTCATAATGCTTTAAAAAGGGTTTAGCATGTTGTTATTGATCATGCTGCTGCACTTAATCTAACTCGTGTCAGTTGTATGCATAGTTCTTGGCTCCTTGCAAGTAATGACCTCTGATTCTGTTGACTTGAGGTTATTAAAAAAATGAAGACTCTATTGAATGTCTAAATGGAAGAAAGTCAAATTTTTTGTCTACATTGTGTGAAATGTTGTGCATGATAAGAGGGGGGGGGGGGGGGGGGTTGTTTTGTTTAGTTGATGTTTTCATTTCAGAAATTGTGATGAGGCGCAAAGTCATATAGAAGTTCTAAGTGGCTGTATGCTAAAATCATGCACACATTTATTTAGGGTTGTACGGAAATTAAAATTCTGGGCCGAAATGGAGACCAGAATTTCTGGATGCACTTGACTGAAAACTGAACTGAAAATGCTATTTAATAATTATTTTTATTCAATAATATAAAATAATTTTGTAAGACTTTTTAATTCAACTCTTAACTAATTATTTTAATGATACTGAATTTAAAAAATACAAGCCAATAAAAAAACACACTTTCATTGAAAATAACCTCACTTTTTAGCACACATGGGCCATGAGCAACTCAATGGAATGCACATTCATAAAGCAGAATATTGAGTGGAGCGTCACACCGCGTAGTGAAAAAACCTGTGAAACCGTTAAACACTGCTGGGCGGTGCAGCGCACCATATATTTTCAGCCATTTTTCTCTCTCGGCCAAAAACCGAAAATATTATTTTCGGTGGATAATTTTCAGCAGCCAAAATTTTGGTGCATCCCTACTTCATAGTGTGCAAAATTCAGATAAACAATGAATTATAGTAGTTTGCAATGTAGTTGCTAAAATTAAGATGGAGGGAAAAAGACTACTTCTTGTCAGTATCGGCCTGGCGTATCCCAAATTCACATTGCAGCCATTATAATGTTACAAAAGATTTATTTTTCAAATAAAAGCTGTTCTCCCAAACTTTTTAGTCATCAAAGAATTCTGAAAAAAACATGGTAAAATATGCTACTTTAATACTGCACTCTCACTGATACTGTAGCTGAATGCATACTCAAATTTAGAAATATATATATTTTAATGAACACTCGAGGCAAGGATCTTTAGACCTCTTGTAAATAGTGGTCATTGTAATTCTGCAGAGATTCTGTGTGAGCCTGAAGAAAAGTTTATAATATATGCCGAGTTGGAATCTGTGGCCTTAGAATTCCACATAAAGCTCAGTGGACTTTGGCAGATTGCAGATCCTGTTTGTATTTATATATTTTGGCAACTTTCAGAATCTTCTCAGCTGCTTAAAAGTGTATTTAACATCTCCGTTTTACACATTTTACCATATTCAAATTTCTTTTGCAGATATTAGGCTCATCAGGATGCTCCATCAAACAGATCAATGTTTCAATAGCACCACAGAGACACAGAGTTTAACATTTTCATGGGAATGCGCCCACAAATGCATTTATTTACACTCTGCATATTAAGATGTATTTCAACATCAGAAAATAACATTTTACTTTTACAATTACCCACAGATGAGCTATCAGGAAAAGTTGCGAGCAGCCAAGTAACCGAACTCTATCGTAGAGCATGCTCGTTTGTTTTGTCCAAAATGAGCATCACTAGAAAACTGGTGGTTTGGAGATTACCGCTGGTTTCACTCTCCCCACGGCCGCTTGTTTAGCCGCCTCTTCTGGCTGCACGCGGTTCCTGGCACACACTCCGTCTTTATTAATGGGCTCCATTAGGCTGTTTAAGCAGCAGCCGCTCAGTGGACTCCCACAGCTGGTTGTGACTGATCGTCGAGCTCATCCAATTAGTTTGGCTCGGCTTGTTCTCCCTCCACCTCGTGTCCTTGCTGTGACACCTGCGCGAGCCTTTAGCCACTTTTTCCATCGATCTTCTGCATGACCACTACTCACTCGAAACTCATTATGAGACTTGGCCAATACGAGTGGATCGAGAAAGAAGTGGCCATTGCAAAAGACCGTTGCTCGGGCTTCTGTCCACGCATTCCCAGGGCACGTCGGTGCGCAGATGGCTGTGTGATATTAACCGTGTGACACGGAGGCTCTCTGATTGATGGGTGTTTGAATAAGCATCCGTTGAGAGCCACAACGTAAATCAGGATGAATATTCCGATTTCGCACAGGGAAGGGTTTGTCGAAAGCCTACTAAAGATACCACAGTTAGGAAGATGTAATTTGGTATCGTAATAGCAGCAAACATCCCCTTCGCTTGTCACTCTTTGACTCTTGGATAAAAAAGCAATTTCATCAGTCTTGTTCAGACTGAAAATGGAGATCTCAGCCTCTTTGTACAGCTATTGTTTGCCAGGTATTGAAAACTATAATTGTTGCACAGCAGTTCTCGGCTACGGTGAGTCACTCAAATCAATCTTGTATGTTTCATAGCTTCACTTCCCCAGTAACTGAGCTGCAGCTTTTTTAGAGCTAGACAAAAGATATTTCTCGAGAGCTCTACATTTCATACACACACATTAGTTTCATTCATGACCCCTGAGTTCACCACTTTTAAATTATCCATCATATCGGCTTTGAATCGACTCCTTTCACTCAGTGTGTCGTTTCTGCTCCACTAGTACCACCAAACAGAATCGCAAAAAATATCCTGATTTCTCGAGCTCATCCTATTGTTGCAATAGGGTTCCTGTGCGGTTGCTAGGGTGCTCTGAAAGGTGTTTAAAATGTTGCTGTGGAGTTCTAAGTGGTTTTAATATGTTGATATGCATTTACTAGAGTGTTCTGAGAAAATATTAGCCTTTTGCTAGGGTGTTCTGCTTGTTTTTTAATGTGTTGCTATAAGGTCACTAGGGTGGTCAGAATGTTTTTTTTTAAAGGGGACCTATTATGCCCCTTTTTACAAGAGGTAAAATAAGTCTCAGATATCCCCAGAGCGTATCTGTGAAGTTTTAACTCAAAATACCCCACAGATAAATTTTTATAGCTTGTTAAAATAGCCACTTTTAGCGTATGAGCCAAAATGCGCTCTTTTTGAGTATGTTGCTTTAAATGCAAATGAGTTGTTGCTCCCGGAGAAGAGGGCGGAGCTTCAAGAGCTCAAGCTCCAGAATTAGCAGTGATAGCCTTTGCAAATAAACATTCCACGATTAATACAAGCCTGTTATCTTTACAGAAAACATACTCTGTTTCAAAGTCAGTCATCTGATTATACTGTGCATAATAAATTTGCATTTATAAATTACACAGACAGGGAGCACGGCGGGATAAAAATAACAACATAGCTGGTCTCATGCTATCACAAACTTCATAAAGTCCCACTTCTGATTATGAGCTCGACAACTTCAAGCGATTCACATTGCTTTCATATGCAACTTTTAACTACCACATTCCTATTCACAATCATTCTGGCAGCACTTGAAGGCAGCATCAGTGAAAACAGGCAGAGACATGATAGCTTTAGCAATTAGCCTTACAGAGTGCCAAGAAATTATACTTGATACTTACTTTGTCTGGAGCTGACGTTTGCACACGAAGCGTTGGTATTGATTCTTAAACATTTAGGGGACTTTTACCGATTTTTTAATGGGACATTTCCTTCGAAAATAAAATTTAACCACAGTGTCCTCGGCTCAGATGAGCGGAGTTTATGGCGACTCCTATGTTCATTAGTGCATCCCAAAACACAATGCTTGTAATGCCTCTTTGGAGCTGACATTGTATATATCAAGTAATGGCAGACTGCAGCTTCTCACTCAGGGCTGTGTGCATGCTAATAGGTGAAAGAGCGTCACAAATGGGTGGGACTTTTTCCCCTCGGTGACATCTGAAACAGTTCGTTTGGAGAGACTGTTCATGATTTATTGGTTTTATTAAAAAATGAGAGGGTGGATTTTTTACATTATAGACTGGTTGTGAATGTGAGCAAAACTAAAGAGCTGATTGTGGACTTTAGGAAGAGACAGCAGCAGCCCTACACTCCTCTTATGATCAGTGGCACCCCTGTGGAGAGGGTGAGTAGCTTCAAGTACCTTGGTGTATCTCCGTGAACCTGACTTGGACTACACACATCCAAACACAGGTTAAGAAAGCCAGGCAAAGACTGTACCAATTGCGACAGCTGAGGAAATTCAGGGTCTCACCAGCAATCCTGAAAACTTTCTATTCAGGGACCATAGAAAGTGTATTGACTCAGTGCATCTCAGTGTGGTATGGAAACAGCTCCAATCAGGACTGCAAAGCACTACAGAGAGTTGTGTGCTTAGCTGAGCGCATCTCAGGGTCTGCTCTCCCCTCTCTGCAGGACATCTACCTCAAACGCTGCAAAAGTAGAGCTGTCAAAATAATCAAGGACTCAAATCACCCTGGTAACCGTCTATTCACTTTGCTGCTATCTGGTAAGCGCTTCCTTAGCCTGATGGCAAAAACTGAGAGACTTAGGAGGAGCTTCTTCCCCCAGGCCATCAGGCTCCTAAACTCTAACTCTGTGTCATAACATCACTTGACTCCATGTAAATATCACTATATCAATAAGCTATTCATAATTTTTCTCTACCTCATATTGCTGCTATTTAAATACCCTGTACAACTTTTTTGCACATTCCTATTACTCAAGACAAACAAACATACTGACCTGCACATTTATATCTATATTTTTTATCTTTTATTTTATTTTACTCTTTTATTTTTTTCTACTTTTCTTTTCTTAATATTTGTATTCTACATAATTGCACTGTCTTTGGAGCGGACCTGACCAACATTTCACTGCTGGGTATACTCTGTATAATTGTGTATGTGACAAATAAAAATCTTGAATCTTGAATCTTGGTTGTTTTTACATACTCAGGCCACACAACTGTGTTCAAACACCTTATAAAAGTGATTTTTGCATAATAGGTCCCCTTTTAATGTTGCTTTGTGGTTGCTGTGGTATTCTGACCTAAAATTAACCATGGTTTTATTTACAATTAGTCATTTAGCAGACGCTTTTATCCAAAGCGTCTTACAAATGTGGACAATGGAAGCAATCAAAAAAAGAGCAATGATATGCAAGTGAAAAACAAATCTCAGTTAGCTTAACACAGTTTATTATACTAAAAGTTTAGTATCCCTGTTTTTTTGGCTGATTGATTACTATCTGTAACCACAGTTTTACTATAAGAACCATAGTTAAACTATGGTTAGTGTAGCAAAACCATGGTTAATTTGTGGTTTAACCACAAAAATAATAACCATGTTTATATATATATATATATATAAGCCTATATATATGTTGCTATGCAGTTTCTAGAGTGTTCTGGGTGTTTTTTAACATACTGTACTGCTGTAAGTTTGCTAGGGTTTAGCAATTAGCATGTTGCTTTGTGATGGCCGGGGTGTTCTGCATTGTTTTTAGCATTGATATGCAGCTGCTGCTATGTTCTGGGTTGTTTGTAACACACTGCCGTGAAGTTGCTAAGGTGCTCTGGGTGTTTTTTCTTACATGTTGCTATCCAGTTGCTGGGGAGTTGTATGTTGTTTTAACAGTTTGCCATAGCGTACAGTTTCTGGAGTGTTCTGAGTGATAGGATGTTCTTCAGTGGTTTTAGCATGTTGCTATGTGGTGGCTAGGGTGTGCTAAATGGTTAAAATGTTGCTGTGTGGTTGCTGTCATTGTTGTGATCTTTAGCATGTTGCCATAAGCTTGGATGATTTGCATGTTTTTACCATGTTGCAGTTGCTGGAAAGTCCTAAGTGATTTTAACATGTCACTATGTGGTTTTTGCAGAGTTACACCATGTGGTTAGTTTGTTCTTCAGTGATTGTTAGCATCTTGCTATGTGGTTGCTGAAGTGTTTTGGGTGTTTGTTTGTTTTTTAAATGTTGCTATGAAGTTGCTAGGGAGTTTTAAGTGGTTTTAACATGCTTCTGTGTAGTTTCTACATTATTCTAAGTGATTTTTAGCACATCATGTCATTCTTCGGTTGTTTTAAGTATGTTGTTGTGTGGTTGCTATGTATTCTGAGTGGTTTTGCAGTCTCTATATTGTTCAAGTCAAAAGACCCCATTCGAAGGTCTATGTTATTCTGGTCCTTAGATGTGGCTCTGGTTTCTCCTTCATTATAAGACTCTGCTGTTACAACCTCTCATAAAAATATCAGCTCTAAGACAAGAGATCTTCGTAACATAAACAAGAACGAGTAAATAGCGAAAATTGCTCAAATCTATTTATTCACTCACAACAGACGTCACAATAATAACGAACAAATCAACCAGGTAACAAAATTATACAAAACAGACAACAGCTAACAAAGAAAAATTAAATACAGATATAAAGACACTTGTTTGCTGGCTAGCCCACAAGGTCTGTCGTCGCTCTTCTTTCTCCTCCTCGCTGGCGTTTATATCAATCAGCTCCATCAATCAGCCACTCAAATCACGAACAGGTGCGTCCACCTAAGAGAGGGATAGAGGGCGTACACGCTCCAAAAGGATAGAGCGACGCCAAGAAGAAGAAGGGAGGGACATAAAGAAAACAGACACAGACCAAGCCACCGACCGTAACACTGCGATCTACAAACTCATGCCATTGGTCGAGAGTCGTGACAATATTTGCTCAAACATGCTAGTGGTGCAGTTATTACACCCTGTACCGTCAAGGAACTAGCTGGATAAGAGTTTACATGTGTTAAGCTGAAGTGTTTCCTGAAGGTGTGAGATCTTTCTGTGTGCTATCAGCATTCTCATATTCTGTTCTTTTTATTTCTCAAGGTCACAAGATGTTTGCAGACTGTGAGATCAGTGGTGTTTCATCTCAGAGACTGATGGATAGTTGTTTGCTTCTCAGCTCATCTAGCACTGCTTTATTTGTTTTTCTCCACAGACTCTGAATAAGAACAATTTGCTACCGGATGAGAGGACCAACTACTTCCCATCACCGCTTCAGCAGACGAACGTGTACTCCACCACATACTACCCCACGACCCTGAGCAAATATGACTACCGACCAGACTCCTCGCCGTCTCCTTGCAGAACCTATAACCACAGCTGAGACATGTGTCCCATCCGTCGCTTTATCGCCATCTCCTAAAAGCCTCCACTTTCCCCACCCATACACTCTGCACCTCATGAGGTGCTTATTCCAACATTCCAGCCGATTTTTCCCCTAAGATCTCTTCCCTGAGGACCGTGTCACCTAAGTCATGCCTTACGGTGTCCGACGGGGGAAAAGTCCAGTGATTCAAACAGCACTTTTTAAAGATTGTGTAGCTACACTGACTTTGATAAACTGATGTCTTGATTGATCGCTGCAGAACTCCCGTTACTGGAATGAGATTTTGCTGAAGCTCAAGGTGGGAAGACAAAATTGTGCCGGCATCCCGTACCACTCCAACAATATCCATTACGGGAAATGCAATTTTCTGCACTGTGGCAGTTCTTTTTGAAACTACAGAAGAAGAATAGATGGACACCAGACAAAAGATAGCAATCAATGGTGACATTATTAGGTTTGGTTAGAATGGCAGAATTGTGTTACCTTTGGATGCAAATGAAAGGACGTCCCACTGACTTCCGACCTTTGAGGGGCAAATCTCTGACAAAAGAGGATGGGCTGCAGGATCAATGCATCTCCTGGGTGAACTCTTCAGATATGAGTTCGGAGCCAAGCTGCAGAAAAAAGAACAGCTTAAAATAGGATGCTATTCAGAACGGATTCTTATCAGAACCGAAATATAGATTTTCAGCACGTTAAAAGGCCAGAAGAATGCATCATTATTTCCCTGAAAAGTCGAAACGCCTTTCTTATTTGCGAATGCATGGGAATCAAGGAGTATTGCACCAACATGGAATATGCTTGAATCTGAAGCAAACATGTTCTACTCTCTTACTGTATGTCCCGGTGGTCATATTAAATATGACTGGGTTCAAACCGAGACGGACTATATTTTATTATGAAAAATGTAGGAAATACTGATAGCTTGGCACTTGTTTTATACTGTTATTTTAAAGAGGGAATTATTCAACAGTTGTAGGATAGATGGACAATAGAGTTTATTTAAGATACGAGTTCAAACATTGATGGAGCTATACTGAACATTTCATATATTATTTTTTATTATTGTTTCCAGATGGTATATTCCTAACCATCATCACATTCATCAGAGATGCGAGCGAAGCGTACACCGTTATATGAGCATCATATATTCATGAAATTGCCTAGAGAGTCAACTTACACAGAAATGATCAATGCATCACTATCTTTGTCACATCAAACAATATCTAAAAAATGAATCTCTGTGCAGCACTATGTGCTCAACTCAGATTTTATTTTGCCCATGTGTTGACGTGCTTCCCAGCGGCATCCCGCCCACATTCCAGATGCAACTCAATGGTTATAAACGATAAAAACGATTCAGGAACGAAAACTCTCATCGGGATATAGTATTTATGGTATCGCTTGGTTTCTAAAAGGCATTGAAAACTAAACTAAGCTATTTTATCATGCTCGTTTAATGAATGCTAAGATAGCCATGCTTTCAGCTAAGCATGAGTACATGGGTTGTAAATAAGTGATGTCCCACCGCGAAAAAAAAGGTAATGCCACGCAAAGGTTAGTATAATGTACATGTATATTGTAAAGCTAACACTGTTTTTTAAACGCCTTATAGTTGTAAAATAATATGTGCAGCAGCTGTGTAAATATACCAACCGTAGGGATTGTGTGGGGATGGAGTCTGTCAGTGTTCAGAGATTGATTGTAAGAGAGAGACCATCTTGTGGACCGACCCTAATCGATAACTACAAAGATTATTCATTAGTCCCGACAAAACTATTAGAACGTTTGTACTTTTATTCATCTGTTCGTAATTCATATGAATTGATTTTTGCCATTCACATGACAAGGTACACAAAATTAACATTAATTAAGTTGCTTCAATATCATACTCAAATACAGTCTTTAATTGTTTTGATGCTGTTGGATCCTGTTCAAATTATTACATTTTTTAATTGATTTTTTTCCCTCTGCATCTTCAAGATGCTTGCATACTGAGACCTTTCATTGAAAAAAAATCCAAAAATCTGAGAGCATTACTGAAAATGTTCCTATTTTGCATTTTTATTAATTACATTTTTTTTTGCAAATTATATTAAAGATATGCTTACACACAAAGCCCTTTTCACTGAAAAAAAATATTTTTTTAAATGTCAGATTATGTTAACATTTTGAGTGAAAAGTTAAATTTTATTGTTCCTATATCTTTCCTTTTTTTTAAATAAAAAAAGATTATTTCCAATTTAACCTGAAGTAAATACCATATTTTAAATGTTTTTCAAAGGCTTTTGGACTCCACTGTACGCATGAAAAGAAATCCAAGAATAGGAAAAAGCTCTAAGCTCATTTTCAGAATTAAAGGTCAAACTAAAATCCCCACATTCTCTCCTGTGTGCCTGCCCAGATAATATATGTTGGTCAAATGCGGTTGCTCTGTGTAAGTCGGGTTTTGAAAGGAGTATCTCTGCTATTGAACACGCATAAAGCCGGACGATGCCATGAGGTGCTCCATCCCTGCAAGGCTTGGTGCCCTTCTATGCAACTGACCTGGTGGTTAGATATGCGATGTAGACTGTAATCACTGCCTTTTAGACACTGTGAATTTTTGGTACTCTATATTTTTGTATATTGTACATTGTAAAAGATAATAAACCTTGATGCCAACCCGGTCTAACTTGAGCCGTTTCGTCCTTTCCCAACTACTCCCACACTACATCAATCTAGGTTACCCCGCTGTCTCCCACAGAGTGAAAGGTAAGCGTTTTCAAATTGTCATGTTTTTCAATCCAATGTCAGGTTGGCTATCATACACTCCCATCTGAATGTGAAGGGATTTGTTTGGCAGGCTGAAGGAAATTGGACCTAAATGCTGACAACACACTCACCATTTTCCCTTCACACAGTCCCTCCTCAGAGAGAAAAATGGATGTTGGTCTTTGACATGATACAATGTTTGCCCTTTTCAATCAAGACCTGATGGCATAAATATTGAAGTTGGCATCGCTATACACAAGATTTACCCAGTGAGCGTGGAGAGTTTATTCACTGCAAGTCTCTCATTTTTAAAGACAGTCTAGAGTTTTAAAAGAGCGAGAGTCAAAAGGAAACAGTAAAGTCTTCTTTTTTTAATGGGTGTTTAGATGATCAATACCGGTAATTCTAGTTTTAACTGTATTGCTGTTGCTCCATTCAGTCAAAGCAATAGTTCACTCAAAAACGAAAATTCTGTCATTATCTACTCATCCTCATGTCGTTTCAAACCTGTCTGACTTACTTTCATCTCTGGAACACAAAAGGAGAAAAAGTATGTTAATTATACTATAGGCCACTCTTGTCTATGCAGTTACAATGAATGGGAACCGAAGCTTTCAAGTTTCAAATATTGCACACATTCATAAGAAAAGTGTCTTAAACATAGTCTATTCAACTCATGTGCTATATTCCTAGTCTTTTTGCAAGAATGAATAAACTTTAAACTGTAATTCAGTGAAAATATTCACCTCCAGTGCCACTGTCAAAATCATTGAGTTGAATGCAATCACATCAGTTTGTGAATGAATCATTTTTAAGTTTTGAGAACTGGATCAAACTATTCATTGAAAAGATCTGACTCAAAAGACTGTTTCATTCACTAATTAAACATTTTTTTTTTTTTTTTTTGTGCCCAGGAATGTCTAGATTTTCAGTTGACTTTTGGGCAATACAAAGCTATTATGCAGCTCCAGATGTAGTATGAACCATTTTTATGATGCTTTTGCATCCTTTTTGAAGTTGGAAAGCTCCATTCCCCATTTGGTCGAATGACCAATTCAAGTCCATTTCTAAGAACCATCCATTTAAAAAGTTTTGAATTTGTGTCTGGAATGACATTAGGGTGAGTAAATGATGACTGTTCATTTTTGGGTGAACTATGAAATGTTTTTCCAAGCTCAGAGTGAATGATGTCATCTTCCTGTCATAAACAATACATAAATACTGTTCCTCAGCATAAAAGCCAAACTTATCTCAATCTACTCCTCTGAGTCCAACAGGGCAACGCTTTAAGATGGAGGGTGGAGGCCAGACCCCGCTGCGCTTCAGCGGGAGGGCCTGGTCTCTGCACAGCACTGCAATCATTTCAAAGTGGGTTTTATTGACGAGCACAAGGCTCCATCCATCACCCACTATCTGCTGACAGACTGGCACTGACAGATGACCACCGCTGTCCTCCCCTGAGTAGCAAGCTGGCGTCATGCCAGGAGAGCACCGTATGCTGAAGGTAGTGAAGGTAGGGGCCGAATCTGTGGCCCATCAGGGAAGAGTGGTGGCGAGGAGCGAGAAAGATGCTTTTATGGCTGGTTCTACAAACCTCGTGGAATCAATTTGTGCTGCTGTCAGCACAAAGGTTGGGACTGCAGAGTAATGTGTCTTAACCAGGACTAGACTGTAACTTCCTTAACACACCTGGTATGAAGGGTAATCTTCTCCTAGTCTCACATGGAGTCTGAAAAACGTGTCGAAAAAGGTAATTAAAAATCCATTGTCATTTTCTTGGAAATCTATTTGGATTCCTGTTTGTTTCATACTTGGGAAGAAAAAAAAAAGTCAAATATTAAAGCTGCAGTCCGTTACTTTTTTTGGTTAAAAAAGATAAGAAATCAATATTTGAGGAAGTACATAACCAGCCAGTGTTCAAAACTATCGCCTTTAGCCCGATTCACAATGGTTAACTTATAATAATGTTTTCTAATTTGAGTGGTATGGGTAGGTTTTTGCAGGAAATTCGAGTATGGCACTGCGTCATTACGTCACGTCTGTAAACATAAAGAAGTTGTCCCGGCTACAAGGCTATCGCATGTGAGGATTCTCCAGGTGGCGGATCGTTTATAGCCTTTTCTCACAGCAATAATTAAATGTATCATTTTGATGGCGGATTGTAATTCAGAAAGGATTATGTGTTTATGAAATACATGTGAAATGATGCCCATTTTACACAAGTTGATATGATTCTTTAGGGTCTTAATGAAAGGTCTGCAACATACTGTGGTTAAAATTTCTCAATGGTACCGTAAAAAACACCTTCTTTACCCTGTCAAAATCAGATCTGTCTTCAGCACGCTGATCTAGTCCATGTTGATTTAAATCGGTGGTGCCCAACCCTGTTCCTGGAGATCTACCTTCCTGCAGACTTCAGCTCCAACCCTGATCAAACACAACTGAACCAACTACTTAGGATCTGAAGGAGCACTTGATAATTACAGACAGGTGAGTTTGATCAGGGTTGGAACTAAACTTTGCAGGAAGGTAGATCTCCAGGAACAGGGTTGGGCACCCCTGCTTTAAATCCTAGTGAGCTCTGCTGACCCCGCCCCTCTCTTCCGTGGAGTGACGAGCAGACCATAGATATGTGTAGATTCCCTATTCGACCGCTCTAGATACGTTGATGCATCAGCCATCTCGCATTCACCATAATAATCAACGAATATTCAAAGATATACAAGTGGATAACTTGCTGTTGTAGACGCACACAGTCAATGCGCTCAAAGATTTGCAGACCGTTCCAAAAATGGCAGATGTATCGCAGCCCATAGAAACAGTCCATAATGAGGCATAGGTATTTGGTCTATGGAGCATACTACTAAACTTCAACCGCGAAACGGCTAACTAGCACATTATTAGGAAAGGCGATTTGCAAAGATTCATAAAAACCCTTACACTCACTTCTTCTGTAGATAAAGCTGGATCACGAATGATTCGGGCGAACATAGATTTATGTAGATCTGGGATCGGCACATTCACTTCAAAGTGAAAGTAACGTTAATCTTCTGCGTCTTCAGCTGCTCAGATGTTGGGAGTGACTGCTATATTCATTATTACATCCAACAACTAAACACTTCAATCGCTTAATCTGAGACATCTTGTCTTCCCCTGCACTGGAGTTGGACAGTTCTCAGCTCACTCAGGGCGGGTCTAAAGTAAGACAGTCTTGTCAATCAACTCTCGTGGGAGGGGCCTGTACAGAACTACGTCATTCTGACAGGGCTCTCAGAACAGCCTGATTTGAGAAAGGGGATTTAAAAATAGGGATTTAAAAAAAAACATTGGGTGGATTTTTATCATTATAGGATGGATGTGTACACACTTCCAACACACATTTATGTTCAAACGACTTATAAAGTGAATTTTGCATCCGATGACCCCTTTGAAAATAATAAATGCTTTAGAAGTATGTATTTTTTATTGTAAGTTCACAATGGAGTAAACTAATGTTAACAAATGTAAGATTACTGTAAAGTTTTTTTCTTTATTTCAGCCTTTATTGAAACACTTTGTTTCAGTTTCAGGGTGCTTATACCACCTTGACTTTGTGGCCCACAAAAATGATCAAAATTAATTTTAAATTAGAAACTGGAAACATTCAAGAAGTGTATCTTATTATTTATTCACTTATTTTTATTATTTTATAAATTAGACTATATATAGCCTAACTGACACCCCTGCAGAATGCAGTTGAACACATTCATTGGGTCTGTTTCATAATTGGACTAGAAAAAGACTGAGTTAATCAATCAGGTGAAATCAGTAATCAGATTAGGCTACTTAATCCAGAAATTGGTTTGCATCTGGACTCAATGCATCTATGCCCTGCCGTTATTGTCACTATAAAACCAACGATCTCTATGAAGAACACAGTGGGGCACATCAGATAAACATCATTCTTTCATCATTTTTTTTTAACAAAGCTGAAATTGTTTTGGTGTTTGGGCTCCACAGGGAGACTGACAGAGACTGTTTGCATGCTTACAAGATCAACAAACCAGAGAGGGTCTCAGAACCATAAACAGCTCCTTTACGCACAGGATATCGCCTTTATTCCCTGAGGAAAAGAGTCGCTCTGCGCTGTGAAATAACAGATGCTTTGAAATGATTGATATCATCTGTAACCAGATGTCATTGATCGGATCTCTTCCGTATACAAGGAACCTACACTAGAATGATTTCACAAAACCTGCCATATTTCACACTGACATCAAAGGAATAAAAGAAAAATGATTTTGCTTAAAACAAACAAATTAGAACCTTTTTTTAGTTTAGATATTACTTTTTTTATTTTAAAAACAGGAGTTTTAAATTTCATTTAAAAAAATTAAAATGTGAATTAATGTGAATGTTGGGTTTAAGAAAATACACAATCGATAAACAACCTCGGTGCTCACAACAGGTCAGTCTTCCTAAAATGAATAGTGTTTTTATTTCTGAAACCCCACTTTTGTGCTCTAGGAATTTGCGTGAAGCTTTCTTATCTTTAGGCGTTTACACAACACCGTTTTCAACTAAAAACAGGAAAGCTTTTATGCGTTCTGGGCGTTTATTTTTTGGGGCCTGAAAATGCCATTTTTGAAAACGCTACAAAGTTCAAGTTTTTGTCTCCGTGAAAACGTGAATTTGTGAAAACAGTGAAGTCTTGTGCATGTGTATTACGTATTTGCATAGAATTTTCTTCATTCAATTTCTTTGTGCTTTATTACTCTGGGCAATGGAATTAACAGGTTATTTTCCCCCAAATAGCGAACAAGGGTGAGTCATGCATAACAAAGAAAATGTGCTAAACTCTCTTCCAAAGTCAAACACAAGGAACACATCCAGTGTTCACAGCTCTCTGCTCCTACTGACTTCTCTCAAAGTCATTTATGACCGAGCACTGTTTACCTTCTTTGGATATGACATTAAAGAATGGGTGGGTGGCCATAGTTGGTCAGTGATAAAGGGTCCTTTTGCCTCCAGAGTATTCACATTAATGAAAGCAGGAGCAGGCCAAATGATGTTAAATTACCTCACTAAGCCAATACAGTTTGGAGCTAAATGGAGCTTCTAATATATATTCTGCACAGAGAAAATGAATAGAACAAAAATCAGACAGAGATTTCAAAAAAAGGAAAAAAAAAAAACTGAATTTGACCCCCTCAGATTAGTGGGGCATTTATTTAACAAAACTTAACTGTTTAATCTGCTGCCTGATTTCATAAAAGCTAAAACATGCGCCGAACCAAACAAAGGAAAACTATAACATTGTCTTTGACTGGAATATATCTCTGGCACAAATTTTGCAAGAAAAAAAGTTTTCCATAGAAAGTTCCTTCTAACATGTATACACAGGAAAGTCTAGCAATGTCATTTTAAAGCAAAACTTAATTCAGTCGTTTGTTAATAATATTGTTTGAGAAAGTTATTTTTACACATACTAACACTGCAGTGCAAAAGAGGAACAAGTGACAGAACTTAATTTTTTTACAGCGCTACAACATTCCATCAGGAAACATACTGCAAGCTTTTCTTTTTGCCCCGTGAAACAGAAATAGCTTCGAAGCTTTTGTAAGACTCAGAACACTCAGAACAAGCAACTCAGAAACTTTAAAACAAAGGGGAAAAGAACAAGTTTTAAAGAGATATCACTGCCAGTCACTTTTTAAAGTATCTTCACTAAATGAAGCAACGTCTTTGTCCATGTACCTTCAGAAAAAGTGCAGCCACTTTCACACATAAGATGTTGTGCTATAATTTAGTCAGTTCAGAAGGTGTTGCACATAAATCTCTAAGGTAACACTTTATTTTAAGGTGTCATAATACAGAATAACTACCTAATTTAGTACTTAGTAGTAGCCATTGTACTTACTAAGTTATGGAACAGCCTGTACGTACAGTTTGTAATTATGCAGATGTAATAGGCAGCTACTGTTACACATATGTAACAGACCGAGTCTGTTACACAGGTACTTGTTCACTTAAGTACAATCTTGATACACTTTATTTTAAGTAGCTTAAGCCTGTGTAATATTATGTAATTGTAATGTAATTAGAAATGTATTACATGTATTTAAGCTGTGTACTGGTGGGTTAAATCAAACTAAGGTGCAGCTGTAAGTGTGTGCACTTACATTTATAATTACGTTGTATAAAGTCTGCAACACACATGTAACAATCTTTTGGTTTCATAAGTAGAAGTGTAACAGACTCGGTATGTGTCTATTACATGTACATAATTACAAACTGTAAGTACAGGCTGTTCCATAACTTAGTTACATGGTAAGAACATTTTGTTTCATGTAAGTACAACAGCTACTGCTAAGTACTTAACTAAGTAATTACTCTGTATATGGACACTTTAAAATAGTGTTACCGTAATTTCTTTACTACATCCATGACACTAAAACCACCCATTCTTTCTCATTTTCTGTTAAAGCGGTGTGGTGATCTGGCCTGGTAACTGAAAGCTTGCAGGGTTGCGATCCATGTACAGTAAGTCATTTTGAATAATGAGCTACATGATTAATTATTAATTAGCAGCTCAGAGGTGCTTCAGTCTGACAGGTGAGCGCCTGCAGCAGCTGTTGTGGCAGCACCGCTATGCAATTCAGCCCCAACTTGCTGCAAGGACAGGTTAATGGAGCTACTGACCTCTGACACTGGCCATTTCCATTCAGCACTCTTATGATTGAACAGATCAAAGCCATAACTCCTGACCTGTCTGGCTCCATCGAGCCCATGTTAACAGCACAAGTTGTCTTTCTGCTAGCTGCTCTCTCACGTTTATGAGGGAACAAAACAATAATCCAGATGTCCATTAATCACCCTTGACATATACAGACATAGAAAATTAGTTTTTACATTTCATCAGCATGTGCTTAATGGGAATTGAGCCTCTTTGCTTTGTGCTACTAGTTGAACTGGAACACAATATGCAGGGCTTGAACAAAATAATGCGGACATGGGGCTAATATCATTTGTGTAGGCTACAGTGAAAAAACTGCTGCTGCGATTAGCTTTTATTTATCTTTTCATTGTCTATATTTGCTGGTGTGTATATTAGTGCAGTATAAATTGTATTCAGCAGTGTTTAGTACAAGTGGTCTGTGAAATGGGTGACTTGTCAGACGTTCAAAAAAGACAAATCATGGAAGCCCATTTAGCAGAAGCATCTGTAATCTTAAAAGCCCAATTGTTTGGTGTTATAAGAACAACAGTCTTTACGATTATGTACACAAAGCAAGAAGAATAGTGGGAAAAAAATGAAAGTAATTGAAAGGAACCATCAAACACAGAAAAATTTGGTCAGAACAACCGCAGTGAAGTGACAGCAAACCTCAATATTCACCGTTTCCTCAAAAACCAAACACATGGAACTGTACAAAACCAACATCCAATAGAAAGACCCGTCCCCTTCGTTACTGTTCCTTCGTCCGACAACCCACGCTGCTCTCACGCCACACATCATGTTCTCACGCAGTGAAATATATATCGCGAAGCAAAGAGGAAAATGACAACGCTCTGACAGACAAGACAGAGCAGGTTACTTCTGGTATGAAACAAAGTCTTAGCTTTCAAATTTTGTAATTTTGAAAGAAATTCAAAAAGTAAATACTGTTTTGTGGGTCTTTAACGTGTCGTGACAGATCACTGTAGTGCCTCGAAATACCACAAAATAAACTTGAATGAACATCAGAAGGTGTCTTGTTTCAAACGTGGAAAGAGGTCACCACATTTCACCACCACTGCGCACCATTTTTCAAGTTCAAGTCCATCGATGTTAATCCATTCTTCTGTCTGATTTGTTTGTCAGACAAAATGGCAGATTCGCCGTTGTGATTGGTCAGATTGCCTGTCAGTCAAATCCCTGCAAAGAGTCAATTGTTGAAACTTTAATCACAGAAATGCAAGAAAGATGGAGTCATGATCATAAAACCTGGAGAGTTGGAGCATCAAGATGAACTCCAGCATCTGCCATGGCCAGACAAATCTGACTTGAATCTCTGATAGCACACGTACATCACGGAGATGTCTATTTGACGTATTTTTAAAAGTGTTTGCTGTATCTGCAATACATAGGGCATTTCCTCTCAGATGTCAAATAGATGTTTATTAGATGTCTTTAAGATGTTTAAGATTTAGAATGTATGTAAAACTGACAGACGTCTGTCAGATGTTTGTACACGGCAGATGCTTTCCAGATCAAGCAATCTTGCAGACGTATGTGTGCTATCTGGGATATTATCAAAGCACTGTGGCCTATTTTGGAAAGGAGTGAGAAACACTCCTGCAACATCTCTGAAGCAAATGCCAGATGTTCTGATAGAATAGATACATACAACTTGTGAAAAGTCTCCAGTAGAATGTCATCTAAGAAGATAGGAAGCTGTTTAAATCAAAATGGTGGTGAAATACCTTAATAAAGAAATATTGGTGTTCACATTATTTTGTCCAACCCCTACGGTATTAAAACAATACATATTTAGTTTGGTTTAAGCCATTGTAGCCAGCTTCCTTCATTAGCAGAGCATGGCTGTGGGAGCAGAGGTGTTGTGGGATTAAAATTAGATGAGTGCCTGATCAAAGTGTCCGTCACTCTCCTGACCGCTGTGTTTCCGCTTGCCTGGATCTCTTAATTGCTTGAAGTCTCGAGACATGCTGCTTTGGTTTAGCCACGTCTCCACACATTAGAGCCGCACAACTGAATCCAAACATGCCGTCTGCCCGTTCCATCTTCCGTCTGTTCTTGGAACGAAACTGACTCACCTTGATGAGATCCAGCCAAGTAGAGTCCTCATCCAAACATGCTCCCTGATTATCATCAAGCTCCATTATGTTTTGTTGGACTTTGCTATTGATTTGCTCAAAGTGTGGGATCCATGCCTACCTTCTTATTCAGCAGGCTATCACAGTTAGGGCTGGAGCAAGATGCCTGCTAATGCCTCTGTGACCATGTTGTGCACATCCCTGCCAGCCATCTGGTGCTTACTGCAATCATGTAACCTTAAAGAAACTGCAATGCACAGAGAAATTTCTACAGTTTATCAAAAATAGGCACTTGTAAACTAGCATAAGATAATTACATTTTTTGGTTAAGAGCTATGTAAAAAGGAGCATCTAAAAATAAAAGGCCAAGATATTTATTTGATAAGTAAATTTACTTAGCGTGAACATGAATTTTACCTTTATATTATTATAAATTGTTAAACAAACAAAAAAATATAATGCATACAAATTATAGACAAATGATGAAAGAACATCACAGTAATATTAAAACCCCCATAATATTATGTCCCCTCAGGTTTTCACTACAAACAAAAACTAAAACCATTAAAATAATTTTTGTTAATTAAAATAAAGCAATAAAAAATAAGTAAAAAATATGTTTTTATGAAAAACAACTAAATTTTACATTGCTATAAAAAAGTTAAAACTAAGTAAACAAATAAAATGTCACTTAAATTTCAAAATTACTACTAAAAACAAAAATGAACAGAAAATATAAAAATAAAAGCCAATTCAAATTATTAATACTTTTAGTATATAAAAAAAATACTCAAATAACCGCTTAAGATTAGGGCTGGGTATCGTTCAAAAATTTTCGATACCGATACCGATACCTTGAGTTCGATACCGGTTCCTGAACGATACTTTTTTCGATACCAGTTTTATGAAATCAGTTTTAATAAGATTACATTAACTCAAAAAACTATTTTTTAATGTTGATATTTATACAGACTCAAAGCCTCATCTCCTGAGCCACTGCACAAAGGAACAAAATATGTCCAACACAATAAATAAATACTTTTAATAAAGTTCAAATTGTTTTCAGTTTACACATCTGTTAGGCTACGTTTACATTAGTGCGTGTTCATTTTAAAACATCATCATTTCTAGGTTGTTAAAGACTTCAAGAAATGTAAAATCTTCATCCACTTTCATAAGTGGGTGTTTTATTTTCTTTCACCATGTTTTATTGTTATTAAATTCTGGTGTAGTACGTCTAATTATTTGAATGCATAAAAACAACTTAGTTTATTTAAATGTATTCTTAAAATAGCCTAATGAAATGTTTTATTTTTCCTCAGAAATTCTGTGTTCTGTATCTGGTTTTCAAATGAAGACATAAAACATTAATTTAATTTCTTTAAATTATTGAAAATCAAAGTTTATTTATTTTGGCAAACAAAGGGGGTTTACTATTAAAATTTAAAAAATTAATAACTGTTGTGTGATCATTACTAAAAAAATAATAATAATGTTTTAATAATTTTAATAGTAGCCTAGTAGTAGCAGTATGTACTGTCTGCTGAACAATATTAATATATTTCTGCCGCAGTGTCTTCCAAGTTAAACCGAACTTTTATTTTGACGAGTTGCCTGGAATGCCTTTACAGTTCTGTGTGTATATGATATGACGTTAGTTTTACTCGAATCAAACGGTAAAATGCTCATTAATTGACTCTCACAGCAGTTCTGAAGATGTTGTTCATGTGTTTATGTCCTCATTTAGTTAGGCTTAGGCGGCAGACGCTGAAATCACCGCGAGCGTCACGCGAGCTTCAGTCTGTGTGTAGTAAACAAACCGCGCGATATAGAGAGCGGACTGCACCGTGCGCTTCCGAAACGCTCTCGCGGATGTCAAACTGATCTATCAGCGCCGTGCCGCTTCTAGTCAAACACACCTAGTGCTGCAGGCTTATTGGCTCACTGACGGTGATGAGATTAACCCCTTAGGTATCGAAATTTGGTACCGAACGACAAGACGTTTTTCGATACTCGGTTGTATCGAGGCAATTCGGTCGGTGCCTAAAAAGTATCGAACTCGATACCCAGCCCTACTTAAGATGGCACCAGTTGCATTTCTTATGAAACAGTAGTACCATTATTGTGAACAATTTAGGCCCACACAAATGGGTCTGCAGTAGGGGATATTGCATTTGATATAAAATATAATTATAAATAGATGAAAGTCTTTTATTCCACATTTTATTATTGGCATGTTGTTAAGCTAACAGGCAAGTGGTATGCTAAGATAGTATTGAGACATTGAGATAAAATATTGAGAAATATAAAGGAACCAGTTGATCTGATTTTTTTTAATATATTTCTTTTGGAGGGGAAAAAATATAAGCAGGCACCACTTGTCTTTTGAAATTCATTATTTTATGCTAAACATACTAAATATAAGAATCTTACAGTTTTTGCGAGGGTTGTGTAAACTTAAGAGCACACAACTGTAACTGGTGAAACCATCCTATATATACATATATATTTTCTATGTATTTGTATTTTTTATAAGACAGGTTCTGTTCATCTATCGCAGAAGTCCGCTGGGAAACATGAAAGGGCATGCAGAGCATGTGAGGACTGAAAGCTGCAACAGAAAACAAATCAATGGCTATAAAAGACTCACCTAGATTGACAATGAGCTCAGTTTACTACAGAAAGTGCGTCATGTGCTCAAGAACAGGAACCATGGCAGAACAGAGCCTATGGATGGGGAACAAAGCCAAAATGGATTTTATGAAATTTCTTGTCACTGAATGAAAACACCTGTTTAAGACAATCTTCTCCCAGGATGCCTGTTGCTGCTGTTGTCAACACTGAAAAGTAACACTTGAATCTGAGGCTTTTTTATGTGCTGAAAAGTTGACGCGACGTTTAAATGCTCTTTTTTGTTATTCAGCTATGATGGGATGAAGAAAGGGATCAATGTTCTTTCAATGCTCTGACAGCAGTACTGTGAAACAAAAAAAAGAACTTAAGAAACTTCAATACTTCATTCTTTGAAAGGGGAAAAAGTTAAAAGTAAGCCTTTTTTAAAAAGTAAAGGGAATAAAAATCCTTGAAAACATGTTACGGTTTCTGTGTCCCTGAGGATCGCTAATCCACTTAAAAACCATTAGATTTATTTAAATGCAAAAGGATGAATGCAAAGTAATTCTATTTAACATTCACAAAACTGCAAATTGATGTTAGTTTTAATAAAACCTAATACAGTGACAGATAAGGAGATGAATAGCAGAATAAAGACTATATACACAGAAACTTCACTACTAAGTCTCATATTCAATAAATGTATTAAACGAATTACACATTCGCAACAGTCTGAATGGAAAATATTTCAATATATACAATACAAATAAAATATTGAATATCTCTCCTTTATATTATTTTAGTGGTCACTTGAATTTGTAATATATTTAAAATATTATTACTGTTAAGCTTAAAAAGAACTCATATGGAACTATTCAATGTAAACATGAATAAATAACATACTAAAAGTGACATGAACAGCATACAATTAAATTCTCACAATCACCGTCACTGACAACAAAAACATAGGCACATTTCAAAGAGAAGAGAGGAAATCTATGAGAACAGAAATCTATAGGCTTGTATGTAAACCACAGGTTTTTTGGCTGATGTACCACACAATATGTTAGCAACTCCCGAGTACACATACTGGCCGTGGACGCCCACTCTCAATCCTGATGTCATCTATGATCTCATGCTTTGAAGGGTGTGGGGCATCATGGAGTGTGTACAAACTCCAAAAACATGAGCTCATCTTATAGACACCCATGATAACATATTTACTGGAAACTAAATGTTGTTTCCTCGAAGGTCAGGCACATAAAAGGTCGTTTCACACTAGGTCAACATTTCAATCAATCAATCAATATAATATTTTAAGATGGCTTTGTACGTGGCTTATCCATTCATATTTCAGAGTCAGGACTATCTGCTATTTTCTTGGTTTCTCATTACACACTTCAAGCTGGATTAAAAGTTTAATGACAGAGAGGAGAATAAAACACGATTCCATTTTAAAAACATCTGTTTAATAAGGTGCTAAAAATCTTTGACATGTATCTGCACATGGACAGGGGCACGTACGCCTCTCCAGTGCCACTTACATTTAACATTACAGTGAAAAAACAGAGCACAAGCACCGACTGCAGCACGGCACGGACATCATAGTGGAGAGGAGGACAGAACAAAGGTCACTGTTAATTAAGGCAATGTTAACGACAGGTAAAATAGAGAACCGATCGGTACAAAGACACGAAAAGTGATTCACATGCAGGCTTTTCCCAGAGAAAAACAGAACCGTGTGTGTGTGTGTGTCCAAAGTTCTCAGTTGGAAATCTGTGGAAATGTGGGATTCGGCGTGTCCATCATATGCTTTTCCTTCCCCAGTCAATCGGTTCCACTGAAGTCAACACTAAATCCAACAGCAGACAGAGATCCGTTTAAGTCTCAAGCCGCCAAATTTCACCTTTTACAGCAAAGTGAAAGCGGCAAACCAGACCAGATTCAAATGGGCTCCATTTTTATGGTGTTGCTCAAAAATGCAGGAGAGAATCATGTTATTTTAAACTCGAGATGGAGTATTGCACTCGTTTTTACATTAGGTTATGCCACAAATCATGACAGGCTACAAAACATGGCTATTATTGCTGGTGAATAGCGGTGTACTATCCCAGCACTCCATAATGCCATGTTTAAATGCTCTACTGCAACAGTACTCAGACATAAAAACCATTAACAATCCCTTATTGTCAATATTAGTGTATTAATCCCTAAAACGAGTTAATAAATTACAGTTAAATGCATGATCAATTGCATAAAATTCTAAAAGGCTTGTGGAACAGACACCCACTGTGCGCATGCTACAGCTATAAACCAAGCCGTCACATGAGAATGGGACGAACACAAATGGCTACCTAAACATGAATACTATAGATCCCTCATCACATAAACTTTGACCTCAGACGCCTTGAGGTAACATGACCCAGAATCGGACTACTGGCCGCAAGGTGATTAGCAAAACCCCACAGCGGAGGGAATTATCCTTTGCATAATATGGGTTGATAAAGAAAACAAGAAGACCACAGCGTATGCTACTTATTGACCGTCCTATCACAGGTCAATTAAAGCTTGGATCCCACAGGCTATTCACAAGTGACACTACAGCTCGAAGAGGTCCCCGGTCCACAGACGGCTGTAGCTCTCGCCAGGCGGCTAATTGAGCTTGTCTATAATTATCCATTACACTCTCATTAGATGTGGTGAGAGCACTAGAGGAATGATCACCATGGGGCACTGCCAAATCCATAAGTAGATCCGCTTGCGACTCTCTATGCAATAAACGTCTCTTATATTGTGCCAGTATGTAAACACATAATTTCCATTAATTGTATTTAAGAAAAAAAGAAAAAAGTAAAAGAAAATATATCAAAGTGATGCATCCAGGAGGCAAAATGTCAAGTAGAAAGGTCAATGTCTACACTTCTTTCCTCCTTAGTTGGGTCTCAGTTCCCGCTGTTAGTTATGATGCTAACACAATGCACTGCCACCACTGCTGGTCATATATTTCACAATTACAACATTTTTCAAAAAAACACAGACCCATAAAAGTGAGCAACATGCTGTGTGCCCTTTCTCTGCACTCTGCTGGAATATAGTGCCCATAAAAAGACAAGCCTTCAGTCTTCAGCTGAAAAAAAGCTCCTGTGGTGTGCTCAGACAGAGACGAAGACGTCCAAATAGAGGCGGTCGTACGATTCCCTGAAAAAGAGGAGGAGCAGGAGACTGAAGATGCAAGAGCCTGTCAGACACCAGTTTAACCAGGACAGCTCTGAAAAACAAAAGAGCAAGGTTGACTGAGGTTAGCGATGACAGTTTGTAGAGCACCAGATACCATGTACTTCAATGCATGATAGAACAGACATGTGTTTCTCTTTTCTTTTTGTTAATCAATACAAAAAATATAAAGCTTTATTTTTTCCTCAGCATCCATTGAAAAACTTGCACCATATCTGCTAATATTGTAGGCATGTTTTCCCCCCTTGTTTGCAAGCATAGTGCCCTATGAAATCATAAAAAAAATAAAAAAAAAATCCCAAAATCCGCTTTAATTTTACTGGACTTTAAGTTAATGATTAAGTTAAATTTTATTAACCAAAAAGCATGTCTAATTAATTTAAATCATAAAACTTACACAATTTAACAATTTATTAAAAGTTTAACAAAAATTATATTTTGAGGGCCCTTTGAAATACATTGTTCCCTCAAGTTCTGTGTTTGTTTGTTTGTTGTCTGCGTTTTCTAATTAATTTTCAGAATTCAATTTTAATGGTTGAATTTTTTTTTTCTCAAATGAAATGGTAAACTGTGCATGAAGTGACTCTCAGAGCAGCTCTGGAGATTATATTCTTGTGTTCATGTACTCGTACATTATGCTGGCAGAGGCTGAAAATGCACACTTCAGTATGCGTGTAGTAAACAAAACCGCGTGTCTGCACCATTCATTCACACAAAGACACGCAGAACATGCAGGATTCAAAGTAAAATAGACGTTTTGCAGTTTAAATAATTTTTTTTTTTAAATAGCAAGAAGATCGGCAAGACAACCCCCACAGAACAAAATGAATAAATCTACTGTTCTGTTTTAGCATCTGATTTTGCCATGTAAAAAATTAAGCCTTTTATATAATAGAAATAATGGCCTACATACTGTATTTTTAAATTTCACTGCATTACAGAACCAAAGGTGGCTACAAACAGCAATTCACATTGACTAAATGCAGCTGGCACTTCTGACCATATACATGTTCATGCTCCAATAACCAAAGGCAAATAGACTAGAGAAACAATATAACTGTCTGAAATACTTCAGACTAGAGTATGCAAGAAAAAAAGACAGTTTCCCACAGCCACTGTATTCCTTTCATTGTGCAGTTAAAGATACGAGAGGTTTTACATTAAGATTGAAGGTTAAACCAGCAATAGAATCATTTCACACACTCTGCACATGAATACTAAAATTTCCTTTAAAAGACGACACTAAAAACAGCATGCGAGAGCTGTGCAAGCACATTCAGAGTTGACATATACAGCAGCGACTCACGCCGGATTGAATATAACAAACCAGGTCAAAACACACAGACCCTCGAGGACAAAGGAAAGAGCGCAACTTAATTTAATAGAGAACTGGATTTCAATTTCGAGGCATCCCGTATCCAGAAAACAGGTTGATCAATTGCCCCTGAAGTGAGAGCTGCAATCGATGGCAGAAGGTGAAATGCATGTTGGGTCAGCTGCTGAGCCCATTTGGGCTAAATGATATGATTTAGCCATGCAGCACAGTCAACACATGCAGGTACAGCGGAGGATAGAGCCGTGTCGACTTGAAGAAACGGGAAACGAGGATTCTTTCCAAAAGCCCCCTCATTAATCAGATCTTACTATCCCTTCAGCAGCGCCTGGTACAGAGGTAGGTTAATGGAGTTGTGTTTATCTGGCTATTATGTCTGTGCCGCATGCCCGCCCCAGCCTCATCAATTTAAAAGAGAGAGGTAGCATCACCAGGCGGGACGTCTGCGCCGAATGTTAATGAAGAGAGCGATTTGGCTCAGGTAATCCAATCAGACGCCCCCCAAAAATCTGTGAGTCAACAGTCACCTTTCCAGCGCTAATGGAAGACAGAACTCCGGACACAGCACCCATCCACAGCACTGCTATGGAGAATACAAAAGAAGCTGGGTTAAAGGATTCGATTTCTCCCATCTTCTCTCACAATAATGGGAGCATAGCAATTATATCCTGTCTGTCAGTTTACGCAGCAGTCAAACTGTTATGTCATGTTTCCTTCCTCTTAATACCTGACGGCAGAATGCAGAGATGTTGTTATTAAGAGTGCAATTTAGCCTGTCTCTTTTCTGCCATCGTATCAGGGGCTGTAATGTGCTGAAAAGGCCACGGCAGAATGACAGCGTAAACAGGCCACTCACCGTGACACTCACAATCTCTTACACAAGGAGCGCTGGAAAAAAAAGCGAGGACAACGGGCGGATGCAAGGAAACATCTAACAGCCACTGTCTCACGTCGTGGCCAAGCGGCCCAATGTCTTCGCAGTCACCCACAGGGCTCCTCACTTCCTGTCAGGTTAGCTAAGGCGTCAGAAATGGTCCTCTTATTGCTGTAATTATTCTTAATCGGTACCCATTCAGCTGGCAGACAGATGGCATATTTCAGCTCGGTTTAATGTCTCGCTCTGGCCCCAAGCAGCATCGAGAGAGGTTGACTGACAGTTTGTAGGCTCTGTTTTTTCCTTTATGAGATTAAGTCACACCCATATTTTGCACCTCTGAGTTTGATTTGTTTACCTGGTTTGGCCTGACAAAAAAAAAAAAAAAAAATATTATTAAAATATATTCTGAATTATAAATTTATAAGTAACATTTTTATTACATACATTTTTGAAATAGTATATAAAGATTCTGGTCGATGCAATAGTCAATTATTTTCATGTTATGGGTGATCAGAAATAAATGGCTGATAATAATAAAAAAGCTATTTTGACTAAAAAAAATAAATACAAAAAAACAATAACATCTAAAATGATTATTTAAATTACATGCAAATTTATGCATCCAAATATTAAAATGTACAGCTGAAAAATGAATGTTCATTTCAAAAATGTTTTAAATTATTTAAAGAATATCCTTAAGTGAGCATTTGATGATGACAAGGTATAAATCGGTGCTGTCAAACAATTAATCGCGATTAATGAAATCCAAAATAAAATATTTTGTTTACATAATGTGTGTACTGTACATATTTATTATGTCTATACAAATACACACACATGCATGTATACATTTAAGAAACATGTTGTTTATATATTAAATAGTTATATACAATATAAATTATATGAATTTAAATAAATACATGTAAATATTTTCAAAATATATACTGTGTGTGTGTGTGTGTATTTACACACCCATACATTATGTAAACAAAAACTTTTATTTTGGATGTGATTAGTCGCGATTAATCATTTGACATGACTAGTCTAAATCTAAAATAGAGGAAATGGGCATGTACAATTAATAAATATACAACAATATCCAATAATAAACCATATGGTACCAATATATTTCATCTCTATTATGAAGTACTTCATCGAAAAAATGACACACGTCAGCTTTAACTCCGGGTTAAGCATGGTGTGAAAAGCTAGGAAACTTGATTTTGCTAAAGGTTTACCTTCACAGGCATTTGAACATTTGCTAAATCGAATGCTGCAAAAAGAGTTTAAAGCAGGAAGTGCACACTCTCTGGGTCTCTACAAAAGGTTACTGGACCCTTAATTTTATTAATGGCATTTGACATAAGGGCCCCCCTCGGACACTCGGTGACATGGCTTTTACTAAGCCACACAATCAAAAAGGCTGAATGTTCAATCTTTACCAGCTATTCACATGCTTTCAGATTAAGGGTGAATGAACCAACCTTGCCAATTTAAATGGCCAGCTGGGAAGGACAGCAACAGTAACTCAGTGAAGCACATCCCTTTCACTTCATTTTAAAGTGAATACAAAGAAAGTGTAAGACATTTGTGAATGTATCATTGGTCACAGGCAGGAGCGATTCCTGAAAGCACATCAATTCAACCTTGGGTGGCTGAAAAAAAGAGCATCTGGAAAATAAAAGAATATCTCTGAGGCAGGCTCAATATAGGAGGAAACAGGCGATTTTCAACGCACACTGAAAACCCAATCTACACCGTAGTTCAGATCTATATTAGCAAGCGAATGGAAAGAAACAGGGTAATTACAAGACGGTAAACAACAGAACTCTGTCTCAATAAGGATTCAAGGGTCTTCTAACAAAGAGAGAGAAGGACACCGCAACGCCATATGAACCAGTGAACCACTCAAAAGTTCATGGTCGGTAGAATTTTTAAAATGACTTTGAAAAGTCTCTTATGCTCACCAAGGCTGCATTTATTTGATCAAAAATACAGCAAAACAGTGATATTATTAAATATTACTACAATTTAAAATTGCTTTTTTTATTTTAATATATTGTTACAAGTAATTTATTCCTGTGAAGGCTGAAAGCTGAATTTTCAGCAGCCTTTACTCCAGTCCTTCAGAAACCATTGTAATATACTGATATGCTGCTCAATCAATGATGAAAACACTTGTGCTACTTAATAGGTTTTGTGGAAACCATGAGACATTTATTTTCAGGATTCTCTGATGAACAAAGTTCAAAAGAACAGGAATTAGTTTTTTTGTAAAATTATACATTTCTATATTGTCACTTTAGTGCATCTTTGTGGAAATAAAAGCATTAATTTCTTTCAAAAAAATCTTACTGACCCAAACTCTCAAATGTCAATATAACTTGATAGGAAACATGTTTTTGTCTTCATGATTAGAACGATGAGTCAGAGCTTTCCCTAATGTGTAAGTACCCTTGAGGAAAAAAAATGCTTCAGTTTTACGTCTTGTGCATTTGCACATCTGTGCCTTTGCCTTGAATTGACTGCACTAACTTTTGGGTCCACTAGATAGAAACTCACAGTTAGGTTGTTCCTTCCAAGAACTAGTCAATGAACATGGAAAATATAAATGAAAACAGCAGAATAGGATAGAAAAAAGAAATAATCAATGGCTGTGCAAAGAGTTGTAGTACTTATATTATGCGAGAGAACAGTATATATCTACATAAAGTGTTATTTGTTTCCCTAGGTGTCGAATTTTAAGTGGAACTACACCTTTAAAAGGTGGATTTTGTGCAGTTTAGTTAACAGAGAGCTTATTATGTCGAGAAGGGCTTTCTGCCAGTGGAAACAGCGAGAGGTTGCAGGATGGTTCTGATGAAACAAACAGAAATCCATCCATCATATCTTCAGCGCCTACTCACCGGTTGGCCTAAACAGAAACAAAGTGTTCAAAACTCAATAGCAATGCCAACGCAATAACCTTCTATATATAGAGACCTCATTGTTTCGACGTTATTTTTAGCTGTGGCATGGTGTTGGCGGGCCACTGCTGCTCTGACAGCCACACAAAAGGCTGAACGAATCTCATGGCTTCATTTGGGACCGATAACCCAATCAGATTTGAAGGGATGAGTCAGTTAAGCTCACTCATCTCAATTTAATCTTCTCCAGGGATCAGCAGGAAGACTGTGGAGTTTTCGCAGCCTGGGAGCCATCCAGCCTGCTCATAAAACAGACACCCGTCAGCCAGTCAGTCAAGGCCAATGACAGAATGGGGATATGAGTGTATCACAGCGGGGATCTGGACTTGACAGCGGTCAGTGTGAACAGAGGTTGACAGCTCCATAATTTATAACATATGCTAATTTCTGAAGAAAATGTTAATGGTGCTTGCCTGCACCCACAAGTGTTGTGGGTGGTATGCCAGGCATAGCTATGAAGTTTTAGAGATGCTCTAGGTTGTTTCTATGATGTTCTTAGTGTTGGTAAGGTGGTTGATAAATGTTTCAAGTAAAAAGTTCTGGTTCCTATATTTGGCTCAGGTTTAATGCACATCTATAAAGCATAAAGCAAATAAATTCTGCTATTAGGACTATTAATATTATGATGTTATTAAATCCCCATTACTGTAATGCATAAACAGAGTTTAAAAAGATGTATTAATATTACTTTATATATATTTTAAATAATACAATGTATATTACAATTCATTTTATTATAATGTTTTTCTTGGTAGCATTTGTTTTACTACCTTTAATTTACAAATTAATTTTAAATTGATTTTAATTTGAAAAACAATTTTTACAGTAAAACTGTATTGTGTTACAGTAATGAGAATCATTAAAATAAAAAGCCAATACCAGGCCTATTATGAAGAACTGTGGGATAAATGTGCTGAATTATACTGAAAATACTGCATTTTCTTTTTTGAAATGAAAGAAATGTGAAATGTGACTTTTCCTGGACAGGTTTTGGGAGATTTCACCCATTAGCAACATATAACATTATTGTGTTATTTATCTGTATATATATTGTGTATGTGTTACGTAGGCACATCAAAACACAATGCCCCGTGATATGCTGTTTTTGAAAGGAAAACACATATAGTGTTGTCCACCAACAGCAAGAGCTAGGATTAGAACCATCAAGGACTACCTGTCAATCCAATGACACCTGTCAGAAGTGACTCATGAATATTCAGCTTGAAGCTAGTATTTACACTGCAAGATACGGCAGACAAGTCAATCTCCATGCACATTTTTTCATGCAAACATCTCCTGAATGATGATTAACTTTTAGTGTAGGGAAGGACAATGACATTGACTAAGTGTAAGTCCATATCTGTTCTGTTTGTTTAGGCTGAGGGAAAGCTTAATTTTCTTTGCTGTAAATCCTGCCATGCCTGTCAAGAGTTAAAATATCAAGGTACCTGTAAAGTAAAAGGTGAGGCAAAACAGCAAAAGTCCAGTGAAGAGGTTGCTGAGAAAGGTGACCACTCCGCAGGTGATGCCTTCAGGAACAGGGTAAACCGTCTCAATGAACAGCTCCAAGAAGATGGGCACACTGCTGTTGATGAAGATGCCCACCAGGATGCAGGAGGTATAGAGAGTGGCTAAAGGAGCAGAGAGAGAGAGAGGGCTGTATCTCAAATACACTTCTAGAATACCACCTCCTTGACACAGAAAAGAAAGACAACCTTGCAAATGAGTACTTGAGGGGGGGAAAAGCTTTCTAACTCAATTTTCCTGTGCTGGCATACCCTATTTCAGTGGATATTACTCTAATTGACAAAGAAAACACTGTTACACTTCATTCTTAAGTAATGATTATGTGCTAAGTTGGTACTACAAAAACCTCTTTTTATCTGATCACAGCTCGGAGTTTAATGAAGTGTGGAAATTGCATTTTTGTTTTTGCAAATGTTGCTAAAAAAAGACTGTACAGTAAATAAGAAAACAGTATTACAGATTAATTACTCAACACTTGAGGTGTTGGATTCCTATGTGAACAAGACTTATGGGAACCTATGGGACCTATGGGAAATGTTGCATTAAAACGTCACCTTAAATACTGCAATTATTTCAAAATAGTCATTTGAAACATTATAAATAGCTTTAATGCACACTAGGTTCGGTAACATTTTTAAATATTTTTTGAAAGATGTCTCTTATGCTCACCAAGGCTGCATTTATTTGATCAAAAATACAGTAAAAATGGTAAAATAGTATGACTAATTTTATTTTAACATTTCAAAATGTAATTTATTCCTGTGATATCAAAGCTGAAATTTCAGAAGCTATTAATCCAGTCTTCAGAGTCACACGATCCTTCAGAAATCAGTCTACTATGCTGATTTGTTGCTCAAGAAACATTTCTTATTATAATTTCATTCAATTAAATTGTTGATTAAATTATGATAACAGTTCAGTATTAATGTTTCCATTTTTGTGTATACCATGATACATTCTTTGATGAGTATAAAGTTCAAAAGAACAGCACTTATGAAAAAGAAATGGTAACACTATTTTGATAGTCAACTTTAGACATTCTACTAACAATAAGCAACTTTGCAACTACATGTCTACTAGCAGTCATCAGAGTATTAGTAGACTGTCTGCTTAATATCTTAACACATCAATATAAAGTGTTCATATCTTAACACTTTATATTGATAGGTCCATAACATACAATATACTGAGTATGAGAAACTTTGCAAGTATGTCAACTTATTCTACTAACCCTAAACCTACCCTACTGAGAGTTAGTAGACATGTAGTTGCAAAATATTGTGAATTAGTTGACATCTAGTTGACAAGTAGTTACAAAGTTACTTATAGTTAGTAGAATATCTAAAGTGGACTACCGAAATAAAGTGTAACCAAAGAAATCTTTTGAAACGTAAATGTCTTAACTGTCACTTTTGATCAATTTAATGTATTCGTGCTGAATAAAAGTATTAAGTATTAGTTTCCCCATTTAAAAAGTAGTGTTTAAATTTATTAATTGTTTACCAATTTAATGCAACCATGGTGAATGACGGCATCAAATGCTTTAAAAACATAAAAAGTTAATCATGATTCCCAACTTTGAATGTAATTTAGTTCACAAAATTACAAAAACACAAATCCAGAAAAATGTCTTGCATATATGTGGTAATAATGGTTTAAGTGAAAGAACTAACAAAGGCACCACACAGTCAAGGTAGTAATGTGGCCACAATGTCAATCATTGTCAATTATTCCTTACATACAGTTATATAATGAATATTATTATTTGAATAATACTTACAACATTCAGATACAAGACTAATCTTTTTCAAACTGCTCTGCAACCTACTGAAATGAAGCAATAAAGCATGAAGACTTTTTACGTGTGTTCTAGGAACACTTGCACCGTGGTTGCATTTACAGTCAAATGGGTTTATTCAAGCATGCATTGTTGCTTTAAGCAACAGCGTGTCTTGTTGAAAGTCATTCAGAGAAATCTTACAGGTCGCAGTGACTGGAAGAAAAGCAAAATTACCTCATCACTATGCAAAAACATACCCACATTTAGCTCGTGACGGGAGTTAATTTGATACACCGGATGTAAGGAAGCACTGGTAACTATAGTATATAAGTGAAGGAAATGACAACGGCACTGTTAAACTACATGGACATGGTAGGCAAAAGTCCATAGTCAATTATTCCTTGCATAACGATTCCAGCTAGAATAGATTCTGATGAATTGATGTTGCCACAACATAGCCTTGTGTTCATTAGCATGAAAGATGAATTGCAAGAGGCATGGAAAGCCACGGATGGCAATGAGACACGTGTGTGAGATAAAATCTTGCCAGATGGAGTGATGGCCCATGAGTCTATGAGCTCTGTCTGCCAGGAATTCTGGGAGACAGCAGATAAAAGAAAGTCAGGTGCAAACCATAAAATGATAATTGATGGTAATATTTGAGCTGGCTGATCTATAGGGCATATATTTGTTTCAGGCCGGCTTCTCTAGAGCCCCACTCACTTTTCCCTTCACTGATCTGGACTTAATGAGTTCCTCTGGCTCCCTCTCACCGATACAATTGCAACTTGCCTATGCCAGCGTTCGCTTACCAGACTCCCTGCGGGACGACAGTTTTGTGGATGTGCACAAGGCAGAACATACTGTCCTTTTCAGCACGGTATACCTGCAGTAGAGGGCAGGTGAGTAAGCCTGGTCAGGCAGGTGAGAGTGAACCAGGTAGCTGCCAAGGATGCTCCGGCAAACATCAGCACCAAAATTAGCTTCAGCATTCCTCGAATATAGTCAGCAAACCTGAGGGCAAAAACAGAAAACAAAAGAAAGGAGGAGGAGGAGGGAGAAACTTGAATCTCGAGTCATAGCTCAAAGGTGACAGAACAAGACAAAAAAAAAAAAAAAAAAAAAAGTACAGAGGAAGCAAATTACAGGCAGGCGCAGGTGAAACTTTTTCACAGATGTTATTTTTGGCACCCACGTCAGAGACGCATGCAGAAAATCTTGTCCCTCAAAGACTTGCCTACTGGAGATGACTCAAAACAAATCCTCACAGTCTTGTATATTTGATCCACACTAACTTCATCATTTCTGACAAAGTTATCCACACAGTTTCCTCTCATCAGACACATTTTAGCTCCTCTAACATGATGAGAAATACATACCAATATCTCTAGGGCATGTTCTTCATCACATCAGAGATGAAAGCCATCATAAAAACACTTTATGGAGGAGTTAGCTGTTGTTGTGTTGAGGTTGCAAGACTCATCATTAATCATCTCTTATGGGCTTTTAATGCATTTTAAAGTAATTATTAATCTCAAAATGAAAGTTCTGTCAGCATTTACTCGCCCCCATGTTTGTGAGTTTCTATATTTGGTGAACACTAATGGAGAAAGTTATCAGGTTATAAACAGTGCTGGATAGTAACTGATTACATGCAAATGTAATTAGATAATATTATATTTTATAAGACATTATATTATATTTGAAAATACTTGTTACTTTATTGATTACATACTATTCACATGGTCACATGACATAACATAACAGGTATAATATTTCATATTTTCATTCATTTTTTAATTTTGACTTGTCGTCATTTAAAAAAATATATTTTAATTTTACATCTTTTAGTGCTGTCAAACGGTTAATCCCATCAAAATAATAGCTTTTATGTAATATATGTGGGTGTACGGTGTATACTTACATGTATATATAAATACACACATTCAGTATATATTTTGAAACTATTTATATGCACACACACACACACACATACATACATATATATGCATATATAAATAAATATACACAGTACACACACACATATTACATAACTTTTTTTATGCGATTAATCGTTTGACAGCTCTACTTTTTTTAAAATTAAATTAATTATTAGCTTTTCATTAACAATCACCCTTAGTTCTTTCACAAACCCCAGTTTGGAAAACTGTGACAATCTAATGTTTAATGCTCTTCATGTTTTAATAACAACAAATGCAGGGCTTGACGCTTACCTTTTCCCCAAGGAGCACATGTGCTCCTAAGTCAAAAAATTTAGGAGCGCATTAAAAAAAATTTAGGGGTGCAATGCAAATTTTTCAAATTAGGTGTTTTAGCTTAATAAGGGGATACAAAGAGACATTTACAAGCACAATTATTTAATTTATCAGAATACAGAAAGTACACAAGGTTTTTAAATCATTTTACTTCAGACACTATTTAATAGGCTAATTATGTAATTAGTTATAATCCTATTAAACTGTGTCGGTATAAAATTTTCACAATAATCATTGAAGCTTTTGTCACGGTATATGTTTTTGTTTTTAAATCACAATATATAATTTCTAAGTGAAAAAAAGTGTTGTCCTCCTAACAGGTTAAATAACTTTAAAGATAATTTACTAAAAGACTTTTATAAAAAATACATAAAAATATAAAGTAAACAAGTGTTTCAAGATTAGAGTGCAAAAGATTGTTCAAATGAACGAAAGAACAATAAGTAAGGTCCCATTTGTTAACATTAAAGCAGGTTAACATTAACTAAAAATGTGCAATAGCTAATTGTTGCAGTAGTTAATATTCTTTGTTAATGTTGATTAATAAAAAAATACAACTATGTTAGTTAATGTTAGCTCCATTGAATTATATTAAGACTTTTGATTTTATAATGTATTATTAAAAGTTTAAATTAAGATAGCATTATTAATAAATGCAGTCATTGTTTTTTTCATGTTAACTAATGGAACTTGTGTTACTGAACAATAATAACGAATCAGTCGTTGATATATAGATAGGCCCACTGTTCTCTATTATAGATCAGTGGATGGGCCATGTTTTAGGTTAGAAAAAATGTTTGAAAATAAATAGCTCATTAAGTAAGAATTATTTGATGCCATTGTGAAGACTAAAGCGAATATAAATATCTAAATGACTGAGTGTGAAACATTATTTACACAGTTTTAGGAAAGTAGCGCAGCTGATTTGTTTACTGGGTTACCGGGGTAACGGCAGCGGCAGCGCCCTCTAGTGGCGAATGTGCGTCATTCAGCGCGTCTTCACTTTAACTCGCTCCGCTTTTCTTCTCATCTGTGCTCATTTAAATTAAACCGTTGCCTTTTTAAAGTTCTAAAGTAATCATATGAGGCTGCATCGCAATTTTTCCATAAATAAACAGAATAAATTAATACGTTTGTTATAGGCCACTGTATAAGTTAGGCTGTTTTGTATTTTGTTTTGTATTCGCACTTGCGCTCCTAAATACATTTTCCAGTTCGCACACATCTATTTTTAGTCGCAAATGCGAGTGAAATGCTCGCACTGTCCAGCCCTGAAATGTAATATATTTTCTTTCTCTTTGTATTTTTATATCAATATGGTACAAGATTATCCTATTTAAATCAATGTGATAAACAACTTAGGTCAAAAGTCTATCAAAAAAATCTAAAAGTAATCAAAACAATTGTCTGATTATATAACCTGAAAAGTGCAATGTAATGGATTACATTACTAATTACAATTTTTGTCATGTAATTAGGAATCGGTAATAGATTACAATTTGCAAGTAATGTACCCAGCACTGGTCGTGAACCCAGACAGATTCACCAGACTAAGTCAGGCTTCAAAAACCACAAAAAGCACCACAAAAGTATAATAAAAATGACCCATATGACTTAAAGGTTACATTTCAAGTGTTCCAACGCCATTAATTTGTTTTGTGTGCATAAAAGACAGAAATATATTGAAATATTTACAGACCTTCCATATATGGCATGTCAAAGGGTTATATACATATAAGATGTGCAGACCAATTTTTTCAACACTTTTGGTGTTTTTTTGGTCATTTTTGGAGTTTGACAGCACAGACTCCCATTCACATTTATTATACTGAAAACAGCAGTTAGGACATTCTTCAAAATTTCCCCTTTTGTGTTCCATGAAAGAAGTCACATGGCTTGAAATACATGTCAAATGTTGGGACAACATATAAATAATGAACAGTATTATCATTTTTGGGTGAACTATCCCTTTAAATTTCAAGCATTAACTTTAATCGGCTGTCGATCACACTTTCTTGACCTCACAATGCCGGTGCCTTCTGCATTCAAAAAGCAATGTCACCCCTACCTCCCGACTGCTGTCTGACAATTAAAGTCTGGTGGTTTGTCAGGCATCCCAGTGTTTGGCCAACTGCTTCGCATACCTCACACCACAAACCGTTAATTGACCTGCAGAGACAGCCTCTTATGATTCACCCGTCTTGTATAACTCCACCGTAACGGTGAAGGAGGACGAATCTTTGACGAGGACTTGCGGCTATTATATCCGCCTCCGTAATCGCATCAATTAGAATGTGCAGCTATCACCCCTGCAGCTCAGTTTTAATGCATCCATTTTTCTAAAGCATGGACTTGACCCAAAGGCCTGAGCTCTGCGGCGGAGAGCTGGTGGCGTATAATAACTCATGTTAACGTATTTGCTGCACGATTCGTGGCACAAGGAGTGTGCTGGACCCCGTAGCTCACAGGGGCCCATTAACGAGAGATCACTCACCAAACGACCACTAATAGGACTAGGCTGCCGTGGAGACTTAGTGGGGCATCTGTTGCTTCTCTCCGCAACCCGTCCCAAATGAACAGCTGAAGTGAGAAAAAAGCAAATACGTAAAAGTGCCAAAGCAACTGACGGGGTGTGCATTCTTTAATCAGCTTTATGAATCCCCATTCGGCTTGTAACTCACAACTCATTTGAATAACACACACAACTAAGGCAGATTACAGGTTTTCATTGATGTTTTAATCCTCTTTGTCCCTCTCTATCTTAACGGCATTTCTAGCACCAACCCAAAATCCAATGCAGCAATGTGACAATTGATTTAATGCAGAGTTTGTCTAATTAAAACGTTTTCAAAATGCAGAACCTGGCTGGATGTGCTGATTGCGGCCCTTCTGCAAACATTTAGTCATCAGGGACAGACAAATCTAGTTTTTTGCAGACAACAGTTTGCTCTCTCTCTCTCTTCTCTACGCAAGAGTCTTAATCAGTCTGTGCGATGTGACCATTTCATTAGCATTTTCACCCACTGTTCATAACAAAAGCTGATTTTAATAAATTAGCAGGAAAAGAATAAATTAGCTTTGGGATCTGGGAGCATCCAAAACAGCTTGGAAAAAAAAAAGCTTAACAGAGACAAAATAAATGTCTTTCCAGCAGGAGCAGAGGAACAACCTGAAGAGTATGACACAAGTTTGACGCTGGTTTATATGCCAAAAAAAAAAAACACACACCTTAGAAAGTTTCTAGTACCGTCAGCATTCCAGCATTTTTGTCATGAAACTTTAATAATTAGGCCTAAAACACTGTTGTGACAAGTATAAATATATAAAAATGTATATTTTCTTCTGTAGTTTGTATCTTCTCTCCTCAGTAAGTTTTTCTTTCTGCCAGTGGCTCGGCACACAAACTGTGCCTGGCGTGGGTTATATCATGAATATGCATTATTTTGCGAGACGTTTGCCGTAATTGATTTACCGTAAAGTGGAAGTTGGTAGCCACTGTAGGATGACCACCTGCCATTCAGCCCACTCCTATAGACATCCAATGCTGGTCTCAAAAAAGTAATAACTTTACCAGCTGTCTACATTTTTTCCTTCGCGCGACTGTCAAACAAAGCCCAAAAATGTAATTATTATCTCCCAAAAAAGTGTGGGAGACTAATTTTATCATTTATAACAGTAGGGCGACAGTTCAGGCATGAGCAAAACTACATATTTTTGAAATTGAATAGTCAGTGTGCTGCCTGAATGTGTTATTTAGTTAGCCTTGCATCATTGCACTGGATTAGGGTTGTGTCTTCCAGACACCGATCAGACACTTTTCTTATGGCTTTTTTTTTTTTTTGGCCTTTTTAGTATTGGACAATGTAGAGAAGACAGGAAGTGAAGTGGGAGAATGAAGGGGGTGGGATCGCTAAAGGTCCTTGAGCTGGGATTCGAACTTGGGACACCCATAGCGCACGTGAGAGTGACCACTCTGATTGGCTGTTCAGCTTAGTGAATGAGTGCACAACTGGAAAAACAGAAGTAAGGAAAGCAAGCAAATATTTGATCGGCAAAAAGTCAAGAGGGCACACACATTATCTGCATCTAATCTGGGATGATTTTGGAGATTTTGGAGTAATGGAGAGTTAATTCTTCTCAAGTATGCGCAGAATGTACGTGTTCATTTGTTGTTGGTTGTTGTCTTAAGTTTGTTCAAGTGCAATGTTTGGCCCAGATGCAGGAAACGTGAGGCGACACCACAGTCTGCTTTCCTTGCCGTTTATTCTTTGATGACGCTTGGAACCGTAAGGTGCGTTCAAGCAGGATTTCTGCTTGTGTTGTAAAACAGAACGCAGAACAGAACACTGATCTCGAGTGATGCTTTTTAAAAACGTTTAGAACTATTTTTAACACCTATTGAACCCACTGAGACACAACGCAATGGCTATAGATGCCAGTTTGAATGCAGATCACCAATTAAAATAGAGTTCAACGATATTTGTTTAGAAATGTTTAGTTGAAGGTAGTCAATTTGTTGCAAAAGCAATGCTTTGATGGCTGTAACTGCGGTGCTTTAAAGAGGATGAATTTAGAGAGAGATTTAGCATGCTGACAGTCCCAACACACTGTCAGAATGCTAAACTGCTCCCTAAGTTTAAAAAAAAAACTCTAAATTCAGCCCCTTTAAAAGCACCACTGCTAAAAAACCCTCATGATTCGACCTTTAAAAATTAAACTAAGCCAATAAAACTGAGCCTTGGTTTCTTTGAGAAGGAAGGCATGCTGATGTGTGAATAATGTTTTAGGGTCTGCTGCTTTTGGTTTTCACGTCACTGGACAATACATGTAAAGTAAATGATAACAAATGCTAATGTATGACAACACCACCATCATTTCTCATGCATGGGGCCATTACTCACCTCGCCATGGCCACACCAAACACACAGCCTCCAACTATGGACCAGAACCCGATCCAGCCTGCGTCCACCTGTGAGAGCAGAGAAAGGTGCGATCAGCTAAGACTATTCGCTGCTTGTAATGCTGGACATCACTCGTGGAGCAGCTAGATGGATAGTGAGCCAGGGGCATCAGCAGTGTCGATAAGAGAGAAGAATAAACTGCCAGACATCATGCTGTCCATGAACATGTCTTTGATGAACAGTCTGGTTCAACAGCAGACTTCATAAAACAGATGGTCTATATCAGGCATGGCTGAGGTCAACCACAGTATTGATATATATATATATATATATATATATATATATATATATATTATAATGTACTATAATAAAAAAAAATTATGTAAGTGTTCATACTGTTATTATTTTGTGGTTGTCCTCAACATTTTCACGTGGGTTCATTATGTTGACTGTCGCTATAGAAACATATAATCCCAAATCTGAGGATGTGAACGGCACCGAGTTGAACATCACGTGTTGTCATCTCGGAATTACGGTAATTACGATATGGCGTGAACACATAATTCTCAGTCTTCAGCATCACACGATCCTTTAGAGATCATTCTAATTTGCTGACTTGGTAATCAAGAAACATTTCTTCATCTATCATATTATCAGTGTTGAAAACAGTTGTAAAGCTATATATTTTTACAGAAACTGTGATACTTTTTTTCTGAATTCTTTGATCGAATAGAAATTTAAAACAGAACAGCATTTATTCAAAATATAAATTTTTTGTAACATTATAAACTATTTTAAACTGTCACTTTTGATCAATTTAATGCATCCTTGCTGAAAAATAAAGTCTTATACTGACTTTCTTTTTTTTAGATAGATAGATGCAATGTTAAAAGTATTTAGAAAAACAACTTATCTGTGAGTGAGATAATGGCTTTATAACCCATTTTTTGTGTCTTCTCAGCCAGCAAAAAACATTCTAAAACACATTGGAAAAGCAAACACACATGCCCCTTGTCCACTCAGATTAGAGAAATTGAATAAACTGCTCTATAACATACCACATAAGTAGAATAATAATTCTGGTTGGAAAAAGTAAAAGCATCAGTCTTTGATTTGGCTGATTAGATAGCTATCGAGCCTAACAGAGTGATTAGAAAAGCTGGCTTTGTCTGGGCATCAGCCTCCACTCCCTGGGGCTGGGGATGGAGAGAAGAATGCTGGCTAAGCTCTCCAGCACCAGGAACATCTCTCACCCACTTCACAGGACTGTCACTGCACAGGAAAGCACCTTCAGCAAAACACTGATCCCACAACAGAACATTTCCTTAAGGTCCTTCCAACCTGCGGCTATCAGGATGTACAACTGTACCCTGAACTGAATCTCATTACATCTTTTTGGTGGATTGTAATGTCACTATTTAGAGAACCTTGAGCTCATGAATACTTTACTCATTATTAGATAATCTTCCTAGGCCAGTGTGTCACAGTACCTCGTTAATATTCATGAATCATGCTAATTAATATACAAATTCCATGTTGTTTTGGGATGTGTAGTAGAGCTTACCTTTGAGATGAAATTAAATATTAATTTAACATCAAGGCATGATCAAAAATAATTTCCAATTAATTACATCACTTTAAAATGGACAATAACAGACTATGTTTAGTCTTGTAAAGTGTGATTTGTCTGCTGCTCAATTTGGGAACAATAGAATGCGAGACATTTATTTGACAGCTTCATTGTACTAGAATACACAAACTTGAATGTAATGTTTATTTTACTGTGTGTGGAGATTCAGTACTGCACATTTTCTGATTTCACCATCTACTTAACACTGCCAATGTTTCTCTCTGAACAAGCACATTCTCAATAACCGGCAGTAAAGCACCGCGGCTCTAAGAATTTATACAGTATGAAGATTCATGTGCTGATGAAATCTCCTACTGCAGGGGTAAAAGACATCTTTATCTATTTGAAATAAACATCAAGTGCTAAAACATACAGTAAATCATAGAACATAATCAGAATGTAATATATCATGTGCTTTTAATGCGAGCCAACAGAGGTAGACTACAAAATTTAATATCAGCCGATAGAGATATGTGCTAAAAGTATGGGGGAGTGAGGGGTAGCAGAGATGTTTGGCCCACTGGTTCCGGTGCCCCTGGATGTATTAATTGCTATTTCCATTCTATGATTTATGTCTACTGCTGTAACATTGCGATTTCCCCCAGGAAATGAACGAGGTATCATACACTATGCTATTTCCTTTGGCAAAAGTGTAACTCATGTTTGTCCAAACCATTATTTCAAATTCAAATTTTTCTGTCATGCAGCATAGTGCACTGGAATTGTTAGGACTCAGGACAAGGAGGAGAATGATACAGTGGATACCCCTAATAAAATTATGCTATATGCGGTCTATACAGTTTAGGAAATGCTTTAGTCATCACTTGAGATCCAGTAGACTAATAATAACACTGCATCTGATAACATTGAACTAAATCATAAATAGATTCAATAGAAAATGTAGGGCTGGCAAGGCCCAACTAGGCAGTAGGCACCAATGCTAAATCCATCCCAAACAAACAAAAACATCATACATTATCTGGTGTCAGTATAAACTAATATCACACAAATCATACTCTTCTGGGAATGCTAACACTTTTTCCAGGTATTCTAGACCTCCTTGCTCACTAACATGTTTACACTGGAAACCTCACGGGCAAAAAACATGGCATCACTCACTGAAATGGGTTTTAAATCAGAAAACCACACTGCCACACCTAGAGTTTTAATCAGTCCTGCACACACACCACAAAATCAAGCCCTAGTTTTGAGCAGTTTGAAGCAGCTCTGATAAATCAGTCATTTTGAATGTTTCTCAAACCCAGCAACGCATTCTGTTTGATGATGACTTTCCAAGGGCAAAAGGTGTCTGTCTAATCACTGCACAGCCACTGTGCGCAGGCTTAATGGCCATTCACCATTAATGAAGCAATTAGACAAGGCTGATTAATGTAGCGGAGGACCATGCGCGTAAATGATGCTAATTATTGTTGTACAACTCTACACACTTACTGCCTCAGGGTTCTACAGTTCCATTTGCAAATTACCATGTGCGAATGTGGAAACATATTAAAAGCATAAACATAACTTAATTAAAAGCCTCGGAATATAAAGTTTCTAAGGCTTCTAACCTCTTTTGCAAATTACATTTCATACGACAACTGGATTCTTTTCATTGCTTTCCATCAAAGACAACAGAGAAATCAGAGTAAAGTACATTGCTAACACTTTACAAAAAAGTCCCAATTGTCAATGGATCAAGTATTAAGAAAAAACAATGAACGTTAGTTAGAATGAATGTTATACAGAATACACAAGTTAACAAAGTTAACTCATGTAAGAAAGTTTCTGCAGTAATTCTAAGATTAGTTTTTCAATGCCAGGCTTCCAAAGTGGTCCAGGCTGAATTAATTGTTGAATTTTAATACTTGGAGTTTGGGGTTCGGAACAAATCCCTAACCAGAATGCCTGAGGAATTTCAATACACTGCTGTCTTTTTTTTTTTTTTTTACACAATGGGCTCATAGAAATGTATATATAATTTCAGTTTGTCTGATAACACATTTCTCTTCAACCAAATTTAAAACATTCTCAACAATAGTGAAATATTAAAATGGGAGAAGGAAATGCTTTCGACATACGCTTTCAATTGTTGTAAAAAAAAAAAAGAGCTCAGACTTGAATGAGAAGATGGTAAATTCAAATTAGTCTCACAATGGCTTTGGCAGCAGATACATATTGGGGGAAAGGAAAACGGCCTTCTATCTTCAACTTGCATGGTTTTCTTTCCAATGCCAGTTAAAACACCACCTAGTTTACCTGAAAAAGAAACTACAAGACATCATCTTTGTCTCTGCAAACCCGTAATTCAGCTGGGCCTAGAATGTTACATGATTGCTTTGGCCAATAACTCTCACATCAGATCCAAATGTGAGGAGGCTGGGGAGAATAAGAAACTCTGAGGTGGAGAGCTCATCTCATTAAGCTGTGGTTTGCCCATCAAAGATGGAGTACTTTTGTGAGTATGCAAATAAAAGCGTCTTGAGCATGTATGTTTGATTAGATTCTGATGAGCTCTGTCTGGAGAGGGAAAGAGTGGAGAGGGCTATCTTCATATGGATAGCTCTGGATTTTCAAAACTATAATTAGATGTTTTTAACAGCTTGTTTTGAAGTTCAAAGTCCACCCATTCAGGCCTGCCAGCTTTTTAATGAGAAAGTATAGAAAGGCAAACAGTTTTTCGGTCAGAGTTTCCAGTCAATACTTCAGTGTGTGTGTTTGTACTCCCAGGGTTAATTATGAGTCAATAACCATTTAATCCAGGGAAATTACATTCCATTTTAATCATAATTAAACTCACAGAAGGTGCAAATGATTTGTAAATCTGATAAATGCAACTTACTTCAGACACAAAGCATACTGAAACACATGGTTGAAAGTAATCAGGTCTTTCAATTTTGGATTAATTCATAAAATTCAATTGTTTTATTAAACATTTAACCATCGAAGCATAAACTAGACATAACTCTTTTCCTGAAAACCTTATAATTACCTATAATGTATCATCTAAATGGGCTCAGCATGGAACATGGAATATGTCTTACCTGGCTGACTTTAGCAGGTGTTAAAATCATGTCCAACACTCCGGCCCAGCCGGCAACAACCCCTGTGGGCACGGAGTAGGCGAGTGCTATCATCAGGAAACGCATGTTGCTGAAAAAGCAAAAGCAAAGATGAGGACTGATGAAAACTTTTCGCAAAAGAACAGTATGAAAGCACTTTAAGGCACTAGGCTGCATTTTGACTGTGTATGGCGCCCATTTCTGAACGAGTAACAGATCTTTCAGAGCTGTCATGAAGCTGAACATCAAAGAGTCAAAGATTGTAGAGTTTCTTTCCTATACCTTACAGCCTGTCACCAAACATTTATCCTACCTTGCAGCCCAGTGACAGACAGATAAAAGTCTCCGGAATACAAAAAAAATACATAAAACTGATAGCAGAAGCAGATATCAGGGAAGCATAATGCTAGATTAAAAACATGCCCAGAAGCGGAGCTTTGTCTTACATGGATTTAGCGTCCTCAACAAAATATGATTCTTAATAGGACACTGCACATTATCAAGCAAAAGGGTCAATTTAATATTACAACAAATACACCAGTGAACAAGACATTTACATTCTAATCCATTTGCCATTTTAGTAAGAGTCAAACTGACTAAATTAATGAATATGCCATGATAAAATATTGACCAAGTAAAAATTAAGCTAAAATGAAAAGAATGATTAGGGGTTCTTTTTAATTATTGAGGTCCTGCAGCAAATGAAAAATTGCCTTTGAGAATATCCAAAGCTAATAGACAGCTTTCTTCAGGTAATATAGACCTTGATATCAAGAATTTAGCCAAGCAGGAATTGTTTTGAACATCTAATTAAATCTAACCTACCCACTGGGCAAAGCTATGCATAATATCAGTATCTGCATGTTTTTAATAAATCATATATCTGTAGGACACAGCCAAAATACTTTTACTCTATAATAACCATCTACAAGACTCTCTTACAAGCATTATTTGCCAACAAATCCTTCTTGAAGCTAAGCAACAACAAAGTTGCAATGTAGATACAACCATTAATACAAGCACAGTGCATGGTTTAGTATACTGTCGATTTTGTGGTAATCCTGCCCTGATACAAAAATCCCTTGCTATGAGGGATGTTTTTTCATCATGTATTAGCATTTTTATGAGCATCTATCCAGTCGCAGGATTGCTGTAGTCAAGACTGAAACAGGTCGAGAAAGAATCCCTACGCGGAATCAGTCTTTGTGTGTGGCTTCTGGCAGGCCTCCAATCAATCCCAACCCAATTACAATCACCCACCCTTTTCACTCACTTCTCTACCTATTTTGCCTCAAGTGTCCCAAAACAGTGTCTCCCCAACTTACCCAAGAGGAAACGTTCCCCCATAAAACAACAAAGCATCTGAAACCAATCACGAGGGCTCTCCAAAGACGCTAAGTGGTGTGCTGTATGAAATTTACTTATTGAAGTTTGGTTCTTGTTATTCGAGTATCTCACACTTGATTCGATTGAAAGGAAGAAGTTGTTTGATTGTACCACCCTCCTCCAGCCCCATATTTTTTGGAGCCATCAAGCCAGTATCATCAGCTAAGTGTCATTTGTCCTTTGCCGGCTGTGATGGAATCTAATGCCCCAAGATGAAGATTTTGCAAGATACTGCAATTTTTAGCACCAAGTCCATCGATACTAATACTATTCTATCATCACTTTAACCGCAGTAATCAAACGCTGCACATTGGTTCCCGTAAAGGCATGATGATGCAACTGCACAAATTAGATTTTTGCAGGTTTCCACAATTTATATTTAAGGAATCGGTTCCTTTTAAATTAATGAAATTTGAATTGAATTTGCAACACCAGCAGGAGGCTGAACTGGAACTTGATTTGGAACTGCAGAAAGTAGAAAGTACATTTTGTGCAGTTCAATTCGATTTAAATTGTTCTTCCTTTCAAAATGGCAAATGTAAATGGCAACTCTGGATCTTGTTTGTGATTTCATTTCAAATTCAGGAATTGCTTCAATGTTTTAATAATGTTTTGGATGCTTTGGATTTGGAAACTTCACACGAAAATAATCCTAGCACTGTCGATTGTGGCTCTATTGAGATTCTAAGAAAACAAGCTGCTTTAATAAGGCAATTTTTCTCAGCGAAAAGCAAGTATAATAATGTGACCAGGCAAAGATGCTAATTAGAAGTTCACAAATGAATCGGATATCAAATTAATGCACCCATAGTTGTAGAAATTTCGACTTTTCATGTCACACTACCCATAATTACCTCCAGGTATGAACCACTGGGTGTGAAGGAACTTCTACCATCTACATCCAGTCTATTAACAGGAAAGTGTGAAAGCCAAGCATGGTTTCAGTGAATTTTACAGTGGCCTTGAAGAGGGTAATCACAAAAAAAGGTGTTGACGGAGGACCCTTTCTCCCAACTGTACCCGTTTCATTAACCTCACAGCTGGGAGAGATCGATATCTATGCACCTTTTTCCCCACCAAGAGCTTATTTAGATTATGGGATATGAGAAAGCCTTTTTTCCCCCTTCCTTTTGACAAATTTGGGGAAGCCATCAAGCCAGAAGAATCATCATCAGCTAAGTGCCATTTGCCCTTGGCAGGCCTGTTGGGATCTAATACGTCAAGATGAAGATTTTGCAAGCCATGGCCATTTTTAACACAGAGTCCATCAATACTAATACTATTCTATCATCCCTGTTAGTGCAGTAATCAAACGCTGGATAATGGTTCCCATAAAAGAACAATGGAATAATGATGCTCTCTGCAACAAACAAGCCAGGCTAAAAAAAATAAACTTTCACCAAGTCAGGTAAACCAAGGACTTGAGAGTTCAGAGACTTGAGGTGAAACGCATTCATGATCGCAAGACCCCAGTCCGTATCCAATTAACTGTCCCTGTAGACTAGCTGTTTTACAAAGCTCTACCAATCCACTCCTCCATTCAGATATAAATGTGAGACGGCTACTGGAACTCTGCCTATCTGTGGGACTCCAGACAGCATTACAGTCTCAATGGGTGACTTCGTCCATTCATGTTTGTTCTTCTTTTTGATTTCAGCTCTTCTGTGAGTGGGAAAGTTCTGGCGTTCCTCGGAGGGGGTCGAACTGCAGACTCTCTACAACAGTGGAAGCTCAACAGTCTTTTCCAGTTCACAGATTTCAGCCAACTCCTCTAGTGTTGATGTGAGAACACATTCAAAGCAGGGCAGGCTTCCTCTGATCTGTGAATATCGCAACTACCCCAAGCATTGACTACATCAAGAGAATTCTGACTAGCTGTAAAAAATGTGCTGCTGTGGTCACACTGGCCTTAGTGGACTTCAGTGGGTTAATAAATGTACAGATCAAGATGTTCTATTTATTAAGGATGGTCAGCATGCGCCATCATGAGGCTTGGTAATTAATCTGCAGGGAGAGGATCTTGTCTTTGATGTGTATTAAATGACAACCACAGCATATGGTGAGTGGCGGAATGACAAGACCCTGTTCATTAAGATTCTCTTTTGTAAAAGCAAATGATAAAACTTCAGAGACCATGCTGAGACCAGGGAGACAGAATGTGGAAGTTACAAAAGGCCTGAAATAAGAGATGTAATGCAAAATCTCTCACGAATGCCAATGAAGAACACAGATATTCACATTATACATTTATTTTTTTAACTAGAAAAAGTATTGTGCTCAGTTTTTTTCAAGAATTGTAATCCTTGCACGTGGATTTCACAGGGACAGGAGATTTTTGTTATCTATTCATTCCTATGCCGTTCTGAATAAGTTTGAATTATCAGATGGATAATTCGTCCTCAGAAGAACACAAAAGTAGATATTTAGCAGAATTGCTCTTTTTCATTCAACAGTAAGTGATTCAAGCACCAAAAAGGAAATGTACCATTAAAATATTCAATATGATTTATGCCATCTACACTACCATTCAAAAATTTGGGATTAGTAGGATTTTTTTATTCTATTACCCAGTATCACATTTCCACAACATTGATAGTAATAAGAAATGTTTCTTGAGCACCAAATAAGCATATTAGAATGATTTTTGAAGAATCGTAACATTTAAAAATCTTACTGGTCCCAAACTTTTTAAAAGTAGCACATTTGAACCCTTACTAAAACTTTTTTTCACAATATACAGACATGCAGAGTGTGACGACAGTAGGCCGCAAGTGATGGTTCGTATCGTTTCACTTCAGAAGACACTGATTCATAAACTGGGGTTATATGGATTACTTTTGTGTTTGTTTTGAAGTGTCAACTTTGAAGGACCCATCCACTTACATTATATAAGACGGATTATTTTCCTAAAAATCTGTTTGTCTTCTACAGATAATAAGAAAGTCATATACAAATGGGATGACATGAAGGTCAGTATATGATGAGAATTTTCTTTTTTTTTTTCTTTACAACTATTCGTACTTCCTAACCGCTGTTCTTTCATTCTCTGTTCAAAAAAGTTAGAGCAGTCTGGTAAGGGAGGATTGTCGTTATACCTCAGCAGTCTGCAGATGCTGCTCCTGTAGCTGAGACGTTGGCTAGCCGCTGCCACGCTGGGAGGGATGGGTGGCCTGGAGGGGAAGTAGAACAGCACAGCTACGAAAAGTGCTGCAATCATCCCAGCCTCTGCAAGTTCACAAAAATACACAACATTTATCATGCAGCCTTGGTGTCAACATCAAATCTCACAAAGATTTTACGGATTCAGACTTAATCTATCTCTGTTAATTAGAAAAAGAGCTTAGCTCGCCTGGCATTTCACTGCAATTTTCAGATACTAAATTCAAATTAATGAGAGAGAGCGAGAGAGAGTGGTATCCAAACCAACATCATTAACGGTCATTAGATGGCTCACATTAATCTAGAGTTAACCATGAATCTAGCAGATTTATTACAATCCTGTAGAGGGAGGAAATGCACAATGAAACAACTGATCAGCTCATTAACCCTAGCCCACAAAATACTCCCGCTTTCAAATGTGCTCATCCAGTGCTGGAATTTGTGACGGTGCTACCAAGTTCATAATTGAGCATTGCTGTAGCCAAGCACAAAAAAACCTGTTGGCACACAGTCTCTCGAAACTGGATGCACTGACACTGCCAGCACAGTCTTCAGGTTGAGTTCCTAAATTTTGCGTCCCTCCTGGGCGCTGTCCACATGATAATATAAGTACAGTTTCCTTGGACAGATCCCATTTTTATTCAGCTAGTTAACTTTTACAATATCGTTTCTATAAATCTGCATTTTCTGTCATAAAATACAGGCTTGGGTACAGGTGAGCGATATGATAAAAATCCTATATCACAAATGAATAATTTTATAATAATCGCAATAATAGTACATATCAAGATGTACATTACTGCTCAAAGGTTTGGGGTCAGTAAGATTGAATGAAAAATGTATACTTTTAGCAAGGACACATTAATTCGATCAAAAGTGACATTTTGAGTCATTTATAATGTTACAAACGATTTCCATTTCAAATAAATACTGTTCTTTTGAACTTAATATTCACTAAAGAATCCTGAAAAAATGCATCCCTGTTTCCACAAAAAAATGAGCAGCACAATTGTTTTAATAATCAATATTGATAATAATAAGAAATGTTTCTTGAGCACCAAATCAGCATATTAAATTAATTTCTGAAGGATCATGTGACACTGATGATGTAATATATCCTGATGATGTAATATCCTGAAAATTGACATCACAGGAATAAATTACATAAAAATATTTTAAGGGTTAGTTCACCCAAAAATGAAAATTCTGTCATTAATTACTCACCCTCATGTCGTTTCAAACCTTCGGAATGCAAATTAAGATATTTTTGATGAAATCTCAGAGCTCTCTGACCCTCCATAGACAGCAAGGATATTACCACGATGAACGCACAGAAACGTAGCAAGGTAATGTTACAAGTCAATGTAACATCAGGGGTTCAACCGTAAATTTACAAAGCTACCAGAATACATTTTGTGCATTGTTTACATTCAGCATGTGCACGCTTTCTCTGAACGAAATCAGCGTTGCTTACATTCAGTAGACAGAGCGCGCATACTGAACGTAAACGCTGATTATGTTGATTACGTTCTGGGGTACTCTCCAAAATGGCGGAAGACGGTAATTCAGGGAGAATAATTGTTGAATAAATTGTTATTATTGTTTTCTTTGGCAAAAAAAAAATATTCTCGTTGCTTCGTAAAATTGCGGTTGAACCCCTGATGTCACATGGACTATTTTACATAGGTTCTTGCTACGTTTCTGTGCGTTGACCGTGGTAATATCCTTGCTGTCTATGGAGGGTCAGAGAGCTCTGAGATATCAAAAATATCTTAATTTGTGTTCCAGAAATGAACAAAGGTCTTACAGGTTAGGAACGACATGAGGGTGAGTAATTAATGACAGAATTTTAATTTTTGGGTGAACTAACTCTTTAATATATAAATATATAATAATATTTTTGAACATTGCTGTTTTTACTGTGTTTTATCAAAGAAATGCAGCCTTAGTAAGCATACAGTAAGATATTTAAAAAATTAATAATTTAATCTTACCGACCCCAAACCTTGGAATGGTTGTGTAATTGCTAGAAATTCAATTAAAATTATTTTTATATAAAATTAATCATGTGGCATGCTTATTTTTGGAAATAAAAAAATAAATAGGTCTCAGTGCAGTGGCATCAGTAGGAACATAGATGGGAACTACGTCAATATGGTTTAAAATCTGGTTCAGCAAAAGGTACAGCAACATATCTGCCAGTTGACAGATTTTACTGTCACACAGTATATAGGCCTACTGTTACACCAGCCATCTCTAAAGACTTGGATCTTCTCTAAGGTTTTATTAGACTGGACAGATCACTGCATCTCTTCAAGTTTATCGTCTTCAAGGAGCATGTCAAAATCCGGTGCATGTGGCTGCATCTTGATGCCAAATGTTGCAGTAAGTGTCGCAATGACCTCAAAACTACCAGCAAATCGATGTCTTTCCAGTGTACAAAAGTAACGGCAACGTCTTTAAACTTAAACAGAGGCAGAGTATCAATCTATTATTGGCACGATTTCTCTTGCTCTCAAAATGTTTTAATTTTCTGAATCAGTTAAGCAGAACAATGTGAGGCAATCTTTATAGTGAGGTAAACGCAAACCACGTTAAGAGGTTTGATTGTGGTATTTGGAGAGCCACCAAGGATGGCTTTCTTGTGATTGCTTTTCTATATGGCAAATGCTTAAAATTATTTAATATTGATTCAGAATGAATGCAGTTGCTGGATTTTCAGCAGACAATATCATACCTGCGTAAAGAACAAACTGTATCCTGTCTCCTATGCGGTTTTGGTTCCAGTAAACGGTGCTTCCCACAGTGCCATTGGGTGCAGGGACAGCCAACGGACCAATCAGAAAGGCACAGGCTGACCCAAGGTAGCCGATAAGTGATGCAATAGCGGTGGCTGTAGCTCTCTGATCAGGAGCAAACCAAGTAGTAGAGAGCAGAGGACCGGCACTCATAATAGTAGGACCAGCTAAACCATTCAGAAGTTGACCTCCATGAATCATCCTGTAGATTTGAAAAAAGGGGGAAAAAAAACTATAATGAAAGACAAAATATAACTATAAACAACAATAATTAACTATTCAAATAAAAATGGTCTAAATGCAAATCACCTTTTTGTTGGTTTCTAAACACCAATCGCTGCTCTCCTGCATATCTATCTGAGGTGACGTTTGATAGCAGGGGAAACAAAAGAGCTTTATCTGTGAGACAGGATGACTGAGTCCCAGCAGGGAGACTTGTGATAGCCTAACTGCCTGAATAAACGCTGCAGTGCTTGTCCCCAGAATAGATGTTCAGCATTGGTGAAGATAGAGAGTGACTGAAACACTTTTCCATTTTCTACAGTCCAGACGCACATCGAACCAGACTGAAATGGTCTTTTTCCCTTCATGGTAATCACTGTCATAAAGATCAAGAGGCTTTTTGTGTCAAGCTTTTTCTAGTTTCTTCCTAGCAATTGTCACAAATTGAACAATGTTTTAAGGTGTATTCCTGAGTTTGTGAAGATGTAAAGTTCTTTACTGTGGCTTGTCAAAGAATGTCTGAGGGACGGTAAAAACCTCTGGAGGATTGATAGTATACTTGCCCTGGATTTAAAACCAGCTCATAAGTGCATTTGGTTTGGTCAGTAAACACCATACACAACATTCAAACAGCCCTTTATCGGTTCTTGAACCTTACAGTCTGCAAAAGACTTTGGTTCAGTCATCGATCATGCAATGCTCTCCTCAATTCTCAATCTAATACATTGTGAAAGCTCTCTCTCGACTATTCCTTTCGCTTTTGTTCCAGCATGTTGACATCTGATTCTCCTGAAAGGTGCGTATGCATTCCTACTGCATTTTTCACGACTGGACATCAGCCCCTGTGACACTATATTCATGCTAAAAAATATGAGAATTTTGCTTCTAATGAAATGGGCTAGAATGCACTGTGGGATTTTTTTCTCTAAATAAGAAGCAGCAGCCTGCATTTGCATTGATTGCAATCATTGTGATACCCCTCACGTAGCTCATAATTGGATCGTAGATGATTCTAAATCCTACACCTTGAGCTGATCATTATGACTTCACGTTTGTCAATTATGGTTGGAAACAATGCAAAATTGGCAATTCTGGTACAAAGAATGACTACAGATATTGCCTACTATATCAAGGCCATTGAATTCCAGTCTGAATTGATCGTTAGCCTATTTTAATTGAGCAATAAAGTGTAAGAGGCTGTATTATAGTGTGATTATAATCGAATACACATCAGTGTCATGCACTGCTCAGCAGAGTGCCTTTAACCCTTTCAGCCATGACTATATGGAAAATAAAGCAAGTCTTGAGAGAGTCAGATTATTTCAAAGAGCTACTACATAAAAATTGTGCACAAATGTTTTATTAGGCAAATTCATTAAGTGTCATCTTTCCACTAGATGATTCAGACCTTGAAATGTAAACGAAGGTTAATTTTTGGCCTTTATGGGTCCTGCAAAATAAATCCAGCAATTGGGCGTTTCACATTATAACTATTAACTACATTATTTATTTTGGTACGGCTGTAACACTGTATAGACCAGGGTTCCTAAAATCTTTCCCTGGAGGGCCAATCTGCTGCAGAGTTTAGCTCCAACCCTGACCAAACTCATTTTCTAATGATCTTGAAGACTCTGATTAGCATGCTCATGTGTGTTTGATTAGGTTTGAGGATGCCTGGTATAGATCAATCACCATCCACCATCTGTTTTATAATATTAAGTTTGTGTAAAAACTTGCAAATGTTGGACTTTCTAAAGTCAGTGATTGTTAACTGGTAGGTCTAATCTAAAAATAATGCTAAGTGTAAAAAATATAATAGTTCACTATAAACTCTAATACTTTATTTTAAGGTCCAATTCTCACTATTAACAAACCATTAACTATGACTTTTGCTTCAAACTCCTAATTTGCTGCTTATTAATAGTTAGTAAGGTCATTGTAAAGTTAAGGTATTGGGTAGGATTACGGATGTTGAATATGTGCTTTATATGTCATGTAGAATATGTGCTTTATAATTACTAATAAACAGCCGATAAATTAATAACAGAAATGTTAATAAGCAAATAGTTATGAGAACTGCTCCGTATATTAAAGTGTTACCATACATTGGAACTAATCATATAATCATGCATAGTTAGGATAGCAACATAACTAAGCTTCAGCCTGTAGAGGAAAAATAATGACATTTATTTTTATTTTTGATGTATCCAATCAAACACTACATTATTTTGTTACAAGCAGATCTGTAACTTGGTAGAAGCTACTCAAATTATTCAGATGCCAGCAAAACAAAATTACCAAAATTATATCAAGCAAAACATTATTTGTACCAAAAAAAAAAATACCTGCTGTGAATTACTGGCTGCAATGAGCATGAAAATAATCATAAAAAAATAAATAAAAATAGATACATTTTCCACTAGGAACCAACATTTTCAGCTTTCCTACTCAACCCATGTTGAAGTAATAGTATTCACTCAAAAGACTGCCAGACTTCTGTTTAGTTTGGCTTGCAAAGAACATTGTGTCTATGTCACTGCTCACCACCAAGACAACAATCCCCCCCCCCAAAAAAGAAATTGTGACAAAAGGCACAATGGTACAATCTGCTGCGACCACAATCGCTGTTGATTTTATAACAATCATTGGCATGACCAAACGGCAATGCTTTTTTTGCTGCTACTTTCTGACATGATTGAATCGCAGTCATTCTGACACCACACTAAGCTTCCAAGTAAAGATTTACATTAATAAAAGAGAAATCTAAGAAACCCTAGAATAGGGCTACTTACAGAAACATTTATCTCAAAAAATTTAGCTTACGCTATTATTTACTATTCATGTTAGTATTATGCTGGATCACTACTTGATGTCCTAAAGCAAAATTTGTGGAGAACCACTGTCGTATGATCTTTCTTCAGGTGACAATCCGCTAAACCTTGAATTTGAATCAAAGTAAGAGATAAAAAGGGAGAAAATGAGTCTCACGCATGGAGAAATGCAAGGGCAGTGGAGGAGTGGTAATTTAGCCTTAGATGATTCTGATCCAGCACGAACAATGTCAGGAAGAATTCTCTACTTTCTAATGAAACTGCTGGGCTAACAGGATTTGAATGCAAATTTTATAACCCGAGTAACATATTTTATAAATTGACTGCTTTGTACTGACCAAAACAATAATGGTACGGCAAAATATTCAAACTAAACATCAAAGCCAGAATAAAACGGAGACCTGGGAGAATCTATAACACAGTGCCAGCCTTAAAATCATAGCCAATGAAGAAAACATATTTTCGGAATTACGTTAAGCTACAGAGGAAAAAAATAATAGTATTCAATCAAAAGAATGCCTGAAATTTCAGTTTGGCTTGCAAGGAACACTGTGGTTTTAACTTAGTGACTCCTCATCGCCAACAAAACATTCAAAAATTGACAAACGCACGAAACACACTGCTGCGACCACAATCGCTGTTGAGTTGAGATTAAACATTAGCATTTGTAATCAAAAGCTTTGTAAAAAAAATATTTTGTATTGCTGCTGCATTCTGCCATGATTGAATCACAGTCATTCTGATACCAAACCAAAGCTTCTAAATAAAGATATATATTAATAAAAGTAACTGAAAATCTGAAGGAAAAAAAAAAAAAAACGAATAGGGGTGATTACAGAAACAGTTCACCCAAAAATTTAAATGAGGTCATTATTTACTATTTTTTGCATTGTTCCAAACACATATGCTGCTATTTTTCCCCCACAGTACACAAACATTTTTTTTGAAGAATTTGTACATCTTTTGCATACCATCCATGTAGTGATTACATCAACATCTGTCCCCAAAAGAACAATTATAAACTAGTCCATTTGACTTGCATTATATTCCAAGTCTTCTGAAGCAATAAGATAGCTGTGTGAGATCAAACCATGAACTACTGTACAGAAAGAAAAGCTGTAAGATTCTTTAAAATTACTTTGTTACATAGAACAAAATAAAAAAATATATTAAATGTACTTAATTATTTAAAAAATATATATAAAAACAATATAAAATAATATAATTTTATATCAACATTATTTTATTATACAAAATAAACATTATAATAATACTTTAAAATATTAAACAATTAGGCTACATCATTTTTCAGTTAACAATTTAAACAACTTTTACTTAAATCAAAAACTCTTCCATAATAAGCCATCTAAACTGAGCTAACTGACATCTGATGGTGTCCAATTTAGCCTTACACCGTGAACTCTTAATCAAAATGGCATATTCAGATCAGAATGAGTCTTTCTAGTGTGGCATTTATCAACCATTGCCATCAGTCACATGCTGGATCACTTGATATGCAAGATGATCATTACCTTTTCAGTGAACAGCTTTTACACTTTATTAATGCAAGTGCTGACACCTAGTGGGAGCTCAATTCACAGCTGAAGTCACCAGGTCATGATGCACGACGGGCATGTCTCCTACTTCCTCTGTGATCTAAGCTTAAGGCTTTCAGTAGCTCTCCATAAACCTGAGTTTTATAGTTGCAACATGTATCTCATGACATAGGCGGTGTTAAACTCTGTGTGAGTCATGGGGTCTGTGAATAAGTCCTAAGCAATCCACCAGTAACTAATGTACTTACTAGCCCCTGCTAATTTCAATAAAGCTGAGAGATCTATACATAGAGAGAAGACAGTCCGTTGAATAATATCTGCTGCTGGTGTAAATGTACTTAAACAATACATCATAAGCTGTACATAAGCTAAAATCTAAAACGCACAACAGAGTTGAATCACTTTATATGAATCAATAGACTCGACACATTAAGTGCCCCCGTGTTGAAATCAGCCATTACATTAGCAGTCACTGCAGGCAATAGCTGCTTGCAATGTATCTTTGTGTTTAAATGTGCTTGTGGTGTAATATATAAAACAATCAACATAACCTCTGCTGTCTCTCAACAGTCCTAAAAAGCTTTTCCTGTTATAGATCAAGCAAATGCACAATTTTAGATTATATAACGGAGAAGGTCAACGTGTCAATGTGAGTTCTAGGATTGTGGGAGCTGTGAAACTAAGCTATGTAGCCTTATTTAATTCAAGCAAAAAAGCAATGGAATTGGCCCTTACACACGCTTATAAAATAATGTTTAAATACAGGTGGAAATAACATTATACAGATAAATATAAGCGTGCCAATCTGCATGAATTATATGTGGTACTCTCAGCAGTTCACAACCAGACCCACATTCTCTAAATTCAATGAACCAACAATTTTCTTGATGCCTTCATAATAAAATATGATTTATGCTCACTGATGTTTTAGTTTTATATTGTCAGCTGACTTCAACAAAGCTACATGCTTCTAATGTCATTTAGATATCTTTTTTTAAATGTTCATCGGTGGCGTAGTTAGCTCTTTGTCAAAAAAAAGTAATAATAGAAAAGGTTTGTTTCCTTTTCTCACAACTGCAATGAGAAATCTGCTTTAGTTATTTCTTTATGTGCTGATGTTAACCATGTGTGAATGAGAAGGAGATAAGAAGGAGCGAGAGAAAATGGAAAGAGGACACAAAGCACAGAAGAGGACAGGAACATTCAATTTTACAGGTAAAAGAATCCTAATCTAAAGCAAACAGAACGCAGTTGTCCTGTTAAAGTGTATTTAAGCAAATGAAAAGGTCACATCTTTAACTTGCAACAGTACCATGTAACTTTGCCAATGCATAACACACTTTCTCTTATCATATGTTGCAGTGAATTTTAAGTCGGCATAAATACTCTGAAAATAAGTGTTCGACGTCATTTATAAAATTGTATTACGAATATACTGTCCAACCAGCTCTCTAGATAGCAGCCAAAAACTACATCTAATCACACAAATAGAGCTAGATCACGAAAGCCATAACCAAACAATAAAATATTTGCCATTCAAGTCATCAACAATATTTCTCTGGATGTGCAAATTTAGACCTCAAACAGTATAAAATATTCAAATGACCAAATAAATGTGCCACCAACCTAAAGAACATGTATCAGGAAAAGACTGACGACAACACTGTCTGAACAGCATAAAGTACTAGAGCAGAATTTTACACAAACATGGCATAAAGTACCATTAACGTCACAAAGCAACAGAAGTTATTTTTCTGTATTGTGACTTATATCCTAGGTTCTATCCATCGGTTGTTGATTGGTTGGAAGCAGAAACGACTAGAGAAATCCTGCATATGTTACTAGAAAGATGTCTGGAGTTTCACCGGAAGATCAAGTTTTTTTATATTTTTACTATGCCTATACACTTTCGCTCCAAAGCAACATTTCATACACAGCAGGTAATAAATGCACTTACAATGTTGGGCAACATGAGACGTCTCATGAATTATCACATTGGGAAATTGAGGAATTGCATAATTATGAAAGTGAAAAGGAACCAGCATTTAGTGAAAGCTAGTTTGGCTAAGTGGAGTTTTTGTTGAATAAATGATGCATAACATTGTGCAACAGAGTCTTACCAGCGTCTGTAGTATAGGTCTTTGAGGGGAACACTTCGTAACGCTGCACCCAGCACCATGAAGAATGCTGACAGCAGCAGAGAAGCTCGCAAACCTTTTGGCACAAGACAGAGAGGAAGGAAAGAAGATATATCAGAGAGATGTAATACCTTGTAAGCTTTGATTAACTGATGAGATTAGTTGTTGATGTAGATCTATCCCCAAGATACCAGCAAATTATGCATGACTATCAGGAAGATATCAGGACTAGGAAATCAGATGGGAATGGTTCATTTTTTTAACCATCAAAAAGAATTAAACATGATTTATTTGTGACAAAACAAGTGTTTATGTCCAGAGGCCATAATGAAAATCTTTACTCCATGAGCATTTTTCTGGATTTATGCATAGGAGCAGAAACTTGAACTTTAAAAACATTTTTGAGTTTAATATAGAAACTCTGGCCTGTGGTTTTTGGCAGACGTTGTTTTTACAGCCTGCGGCAATCGCTTTCGTGTTGAGAACAAAAGGGAAGGTGAAATGCTATCATTCAAGATAAAGAGCAAAAAACATGGTTGGAAGCTTTTTGCTTAAATATTTACAAAAGAGCATGGCCTTTCTTAGCAAAGAAATCAAATAAAGTGCACTAATGTGATAATGAACAGAACTGGAGTGTCGACTAGCTAGAATAAGGAGTAAAAATGTGGAAACTGAAGACATTTGTTTGACATTATCAAGTCTTAGAGATAGCCCGAAAACACCTTATTTTCAGGGAAAATAATGTGAAAAGTAGTGGGGAAATGTTAAAAACAAAAGCATTATGTTCTGTTTGACCAAATGCTCTTTCCCAAATACAAACCATGTGAGTGAAAATGTCCTTTTCGAGGCTCAAAACAGATTCCTCACAAGATATACTTATACAGTTCGCTTAATCACAATTCTCTCTCACCCTCATGTCCTCCTAAACTGAAATGCTGTTATTTTACCATATTAGAACAATTCATATTGACCATGTAATAAACACTAACAAATAAAGTTGTCTATATATAATCTGAAGACATACGATAGCTTTGTGTTAGGAAAAGACTGAAATCAAAGTCATCAATAGCCAAAAACATTGACCAAACGGTTAATGCTTCTCCAGTGAAGCGTTTCGGCTGTGTCTGTGCACACAGCGTGGTAAGTTAAAACAACATGTCATCAGCATGGACTAACCCCACCATAAGGACTGTAGAGTAGCAATGAGTAAAATTTGTTTTGCTGAATATCGAGAGATGGCTTTACTTTACTACAGTGTGAACACAACAAAATCCTGAACAGCACACCAAGTTCAATTACCCAACTTTATTTTTGGTTTTTGTCTGATAAAAATGTTCAGTTTCTGTGAAATATTGGTGCATCACTAGAACCTATAATTTTGGGTGAGCTCCAGCAATGTATTTATTACACAGATACTTTGTGGTTCTTTAGATGGTTCCAGGCCATCCATAATTTAAATACAAATAATAGAAATTTAGGAAAAATATTTATCTTATATCACTACTGGCAAACCGCGCAGCCAAATTCTCATGTGAACTTTATGAAATAGTAGAAAAAGGAATTGAGATTCTAAAAATAAACAATATAACATATATGAAGTATCGAATCAGCTAAGTGACAATATATGTTGCACATATTGAAAGCTCTTTCTCTCTGGCCAGGGTATAATAAAATCACAATTAATTTCTATTTTACCATTAGATATTTTTATGTCCATTTTACATTACATTCAAGGTCTCCAAGGCTGTAAATTCCTCATCTTAGAAACTCATTAAATTGTTAAGACAAGTATGAATATAAAAATGCCATCCTCTGACGCCAGGCTTACATAAAGATGTGTGTCATATGATGTTAGGGAACTGGTTTTGTGGCCTGACATGTGATGAGCTACCTTTTTGTGTTTACTTTTTTATTTCACCTGACATAAGAGTCTTTCAATGCAGTTTGTGGTTCATCTAACCAACATAAAGCATTGTATCAAACATAATTATCCCCAAATTTTCTATTTTTCTTTTCCAAAATGATGTACTTTGAGAGTCACACATCTGGCCACATGAATGTAATCTGTAAGTAGATATTCAGATATTTAAAAAGGTACTTGGTACATGAACACTTTTGTCAGAAATATAACATGTTTTTATATAAAACAAAACACAGTAATATTTAAATAGGACTGTTGTATAGAATTATGATTAAGTCAATTGTAAATACAAATGATAGTTTGGAACTGGATGTGTCCTTAAAAATGGTTTGAAAGCCCTCTGTTGTAGTGAACATCATGTAAAAAATAGACATGATCACCTAACTAATGATACAGAGCTAAATTTTTGTTAATAAAATGAATTTGTACACATAATACACATTGAAATGGCTCTGGCTATTATGTGTAACTTAACTTGTGATATCACAATCAACAAAATGTCTGAATATCGGCAGATGTATTGATTATCATTTGTTTGTATAGACAAAACTAAAACCAAAACAACTAACCTTTCTTATCCATCAACCACATAAACAACAGCCAGGGCAGGTAACCCACTGGACCCCACATAACCAGCACAGCGATATCTGTCGAGGAGAACTCGAACACGTGTTTGGCGGAGATCTGGATCGGGCCCCAGGTGTTCCACACAAGTCCTTGCATAAAACCCAACAATGAAAACATGGTGAGAACAAACCATCTTCTCCCGTACACCCTACTCGACAAGGGCTGTGTGTTTGTCGCCGGCTGGAATGGAACCAGCAAAGGCTCCCTTTCTCCTTCGGTGCTTTCCACGGCACCCATTGAACAGGCGGGGGATCACGTTTTAAAATGCCTTTATGCTATCCGGCAACGTCTATAACATGCCACATTAAAAAACTAGGGCAGTCGTTCAATTGTCAGCTGCCCATCGAAACAAAAACAACCGATGACACGCTCAGCTATGCTCCAAACTTTAATGCGCATGCGTTACGTCGAGACGGAATTGACGTAACGCGTGAAACCGAAAGTCCCTGTTCTCCATGTTGGATCAACTATGTCATTAACTTAAAGGAGACTACAGCTCTTTTGTAGAGCCAACATGGCCGTTGTTTCGTTTCCCGTGTGTTGAGCGAGAAAAAACAGCGGCAAGTCTCACGTGAGTTTTGTTTACTAGCTGGAAAATTGATTTTCGGTGTGCTTACGTGTGTGTAGATTCAAAAATGTACATATTTGCAGTAAATTAGAATATTATGTTTATGTAGAGGCTGCACACGCACAAACTAACGTAAAGTTGTCAGTTCTATTGATAGTTGTCACTTACTAACTTTAGCTGATTAAACCTAGATATGGTTTTGACTTTGTGATTCACTTGAGTGACTGTGATGTGCTTATCTGAATGCTTTAAAGAGAAGCTCCTACAGTTTAACTGAAAGATAAGATTTGTGTTGTACAAGACAAAATCCACTCATCTTAATCATCCTTATTTCATTATTTTTTATGTAGAATGGCTTCAAAACCCTTCACCCCAGAAGAGGCGAGGAGAATTGTCCAGTTTCTACAGAAACCTGCTGTGTTCCTGAACATGACCACAGACTGGCCAGCATTACACTGGACTGTGGAGCATCTGTCAACTTGCCTTACAAAGAGGCTTCGATTCCGTATTGGGAAAAGGACTGAGGATTTGGGTAAGCCACAAACATCACACAGCCTCTCATAGGTATTAACAAGATCTTCAGAGTAGAAGAACTCCATTTGCCCAGGACATAATTTTTAAATTGAATTGACAGGTAGTTATGGGTGTGAATACTTTCTCAAGGTCGTGTACTGAATGGCGGAAGATTTTCTTAGAATGCTTTGAGTAACTTTTCCCCTACAGTGTCAACAGAAATCACAGTTATTTCTGTTATTAGATGTCCTCTATCACAATGTGTAATTTAGCTTTATTTTGAAGTTAATTTGTGATACATTTGCAGCAGTCTGACACAAATAATTGCCACAAGTGTGAAGCCTTGCAGAAACCTTTGCTACCAGTGGAGGCTTTGCCACTTCAGGTTCTTTGGCACTTCTGGCAAATAGTTATGGCAAACCACTGGAAACATCTAACAGTCCATCACAACTGTTAGACATTTTTACTGAAGTGAAATGTAAATATGAGAAGTGAACATGAAATGTCAAGCGGTGACAGAGCTGTGACAAAACTGTACTTCTAAATTTTAAACAACAATTTTCAGTTATAATTAAAAACCCTAGTTTTTATGACTTCAAATCAAGCCAACTGATGTGGTGATTTAGTATATATGAAAAATAAGCCATTTCAATATTTAAGTGGCCTTACAAAATAAAGTTAATTTGCTGAAAATCATTTTAAATTATCCAAGGATTTTTCCAGTGTGTCCAATTTGAATAAACCCTCTTAGAATAAATCATTAATTACTTTTCGCTTTTGTTTGCTTTGTTTGCCCCAGCTCCTCTTTTTGAAACAGAGTGTTTCTACATTGAAGCAACCATTAAAGAGTTTCTTTCCTGGACTGCCAATGAAGATGAATCACTTGTTGGGCCATTTTCTGACCATCACTGCAAAGAATTCTGGGCTTATGCTGATTACAAGTACATTGCCCAGCTTTTTCAGGATAAACCTGCTATGTTTCAGGTAAACCGTGCCAACTCCCTTCCATTACTTAACTTGTTCAAATATTTATTATATCATTATTAAGCAGTATGTTGTATTTTAATATATATTCTTATATTTGATTAAATTCTATATTTTGCCATTGCACATTCTAGAGTATTTATGAAAATAAAAATAAATGGATAAGACACTACTCTTTTCATTCTCTCCCACCATCAATCATACTCTCAGACCTCATCAAGCACTACATTAACCCATTTGCCTTTTTCCGCATGCCAGTTATGCTTGAGAGCGACCAATTTTTCATGAAGTGGCGCTCTACAGCACACGGGGCACGTCAATGACATCAGCTTTGAGCAATAAACACAGTTGAATATTCATTAGTATGTATTGCCTTGTCTCCCGAGGATGCTTACCTTTATTTTATGAGCACTCTGAAACTGTTTATTAGCCTAAAGTTGTTACAACATCTCACAGCACCAGGAATAACAGATATGAAGAGCAATTAATCAATTATTTCTGTTTTATTATTTCAATAAAACACATCCTATGGCACATCATTGTCATTCTGTGGACATTTAGGGATATTTTGTGCCAATTTATTTTGTTTTGTTTTCCCAGCCAAGGGAACAATAACCTAATGTTCATTTCTAGCTTTCACTTTTTGTAAATTATAATAAATGCTTATGAGGTGCCAATATTCTCCCTGCCAGCCAGGGCATCGAGAGCAGACAAGGGCCTCTCTTAAATGATGAATAGGGTAGTTTGAACATTGCTGAGGGCTTGATTACATACCATCTCATTTACAGTCCCCTGGACATGGTAATGGTTTTATTATCTACCTTCAAGGGCAGCATCTCTGAGTGGTTCTTGTTTGTTGTATTGAAAAGAATTGACATCAGTAGGCAATCAAATTGTTTTCTGTTCTTTGTAACCACAAACATTGTAACTGCAGGATGTGGTGTGGTCCGACTTTGGCTTTTCCGGCCGAGATGGACAAGACAGCACACTTTGGATTGGGACACAGGGTGCTAACACTCCTTGTCACCTTGACTCTTATGGTTGCAATCTTGTCTTCCAGATCCAAGGCAGGTAAGAACCAGGTTCAGACAAGGTTTACACAAGTTTTGGGGCAAAAACTCCACAAAAAGTGACAAACAGGCCAGAGGTATTAGCATTTTTATTATGCAGTTTCCGTTTTCAATTATTCAGTTTGCTAACATATTCCATTTCAGAGTTACTTTAGTACCATTTATGTATTTTTTATTGTATTTATTAATATTTTGAATTAGCTTTTATTTTTATATATGTTTTCAGTTCATTTTTGTTTAGGTTTTAGTAGTTTATGTGCTTTTGTCATGTTTATTAAGTTTTTATGTTTCTATTTAGCTTTGATTTATTTTTTATTTTATTTTTAGTCATTTTATTACTTAGTAATTTACTTAAATGACTTCCACTTTAACAGGCAAGATTTTAAATGTTTTCATATAAAAATTATATTTTGTTATTGCAGTTATCCATACTTTCTATTGGTTTTTATTTTATGTTTTCAGTTTTCATTTTATTTTTAGTTAAAGCTTTAGTCTTTTTGTTATGTGCCTTTGTCATTTTATTCATTTTTTATATTTCTATTTAGCTTTCGTTTATTTTTATTTCCTTTTTAGTTTTAGCAATTTTATAACTTTAACTTAAACAGGTAACATTTTCATGTAAAACATTTTTATTTATTTGCATAACGTTTTATTTTTTAATTAACAAAAGCAGTTTTACTGATTTTAGTTTTAGTTTATTTTAGTTAAGACATCTCACCATGTTGTGTAAAAGACACAAAGAATGCTAGATTTAGGCTTCTTTTTTTAAATTTACAGATCCTAGACCTGTCACAAAGACGCCTGTTTCAGTGAAATCTGTCATGTAGTAGGTAGTAGATTCAATTGAAGTATTTGACATATGTTAGAAACAATATGCCCTCATAAATGCCCCTGAAAATCAATTTTAGGAGGTGAATGTCACCATTTAATAAACAAGAACCCATAACACTGCTGTTTTATTGTATTTCTGTGCACCAGTATGAACTCTTGACTAGATGAAACTAGTTTTTGATGACCGACTGTCAATAGACTCCTGAACAAGATAAGCCCCAGGCAAAACTGCCAATTTGGCTTATTCTATGAACATGGTTTAGAACAACACCATGTGACTCCTTCAAATATTGACAAGAGCTCTATCTCGTCTTATGTTACGGTTCCTGATCCAATCCTGAGCTGTTGAAAGAAAGCTATTTTTGCTCTGCATTCAAAAGAGCAAATGAGAAACGGAAAGAGCAGTGATGTGAACAGCTATTGAGATATGTTATTTTCTCCATTGAGGGAAGCAGAACCTGACAATGAAGAACCTTCTCCTCCATCTTATCTCTCTCTGGAGCTTGTCTTGTCTCTGTAATTGCTTATTGGTACTCCTCGTGTCAAGATAGCCTGCCACAGAAATCATATTATTGTATAATATCTCCTGTGAGGAGGTCCATGATACTTTGAGAAATCTATAAGCATTCCCATTCGTCTCAATGGCAGTTGCTTGGTTGGCACCTTGAGTAAATGCATAACCTGCATGCTAAAAATGTTTCACGCGACATTTTCTTTACTAATTCAATTAAAGCTAATTCGTCTAGAAACTGACGTTCTGGCAGTTGTTTGGCTAGCGCAGTAGACGGAAAAATATAAATCCATTTCACGCTTTTTACAAGCCATCCAAAAACTTTGGCGCTCATAAACGTTCCTATAACATAATGACATGTTCGTGACTGATATATTTATTTGGGCACAAACTCCAATGGTATTTTAACAAAGTCATTCTTTCTCCAGAAAACGATGGCATCTCTTTCCTCCCGATGACACACACTGCCTCTACCCAACACGTATGCCATACGAGGAGTCCAGCGTGTTCAGCCAGGTCAACGTCGTCCGGCCAGACCTAGAGAAGTTCCCAGCATTCAGAAGAGCTCGAGTCCACACCGTCACTCTGCAGCCTGGTCAGGTAGGCCAATATGACATTTTCTAATACACTTCCTGTCAAGAGTTTTGGACAACACCTACCAATTCGGTGTATCCGGTGCATCCTAGGATGATATTTTAAAAATTACAAAAACACAGAACAAAATACCTAAAACTTAAACTAAAATTAAAACCAAATGGAAAAATTCTAAAATAACAGTGGGATTACTAAAAATTACAGTATATTTATAATTTTATGACAATATAATCCAACATGACAATGAAAATGGTGCACTAAGCACTTCTGGAATATTTACCGTTATCGTACGTCACTGTGTATACAACTCTCAATTCTATTATTTTTGTACAGTCAAATGAATCATTTTTTTTTTTTTTTTATCTTTTGGTGATTTAATCATTCATGCATCTGATTTTGAAAATCTCTCTGCAATTTTCTCTTTTGAATAAAGTACTACATTCACTGTGCGCCCACTTTAAAATTTTGCCTCTATGTAGATCTGTTCACTGGCTAATTTTGCCCCATTTTAGAATAGTATAAAATAACACAAGTGTATGAGGAGCTGTACAAGCCATAATTCATTCTGGCACTCTCACACACATACATTCTCCTTTCACATACATATATTTTTGATTTCACACATGCATTCTCCTTACACATGCATACATTTCTACTCGCACACACACATATATTCTCCATTCTCATACATACATTTCTGCTTTCACACACATACATTCTCCATTCACATATATACATTTCTAACTTTTTTTTGGTATTCATTACTTCCTGTTTAAGCAGGAAGTCACTCTCAGACCAGAAATTACTTTACTTTACTTTACTTTTACTTTTAGTCATTTAGCAGACGCTTTTCTCCAAAGCGACTTACAAATAAGAAAAAGTAACTAAAACGAAAAGTTAACACTCTGTAAATACTCTATACACACCCATTTAAGAAAATACAGAAATTAAATAAAATTGACAAATGCATACAACAACAACATTTCAATAGTAAACATATAAAGGAAAAAAAATAAAAATAAAAAGCGATACTTATATCCTTTGCCGGTGTCCTAGCCCGGTGGAGTCGCGGTCAAATAATAGATTTGTCCATAAATTACTGTAGAGTCAAGTCAATGATGGTACATATCCAAAACATTCAAAATATCGTTCCCTGAGTGTGTTTGGATCCTGTATTACAACAATCAGTCTCCTATGTGCGAATTTTAGCAGATCGTAGATGAATCAGACAGCAGCAGAATAAAGCTGTGTGTGTTTTGTAGCACATCCCCCTCCTTCAGATTCCAGCAGCGTGTGAGAAACCTCTCTGATCAAGCTCTTTGAGAAGCGAGACGGTGGCAAGGCAATTAGCGGCGGTCCAACACAGCAAGCGTACTCTCCGGGAGCACTCACACTTTTCACAGCATACTAATGAAGACGAGAGACACAAACTTCCATTCTCTGAGAGAGCTAACACTGCTCCGCTGCCTCTCACTGCAAATACAGGGGAAAAAATCACCAGAAGAACTTTTGTATTTGCAATGTACCTTGAGTTCTGGAATGTTAGCGGTAAAAAGTGTTTTTAACCCTCTGATATTCTGAAAGGCATTTGTGTATATGACTCTTGTTTTACAGTCTTAGGAAACCAGGTTTGTTATTTTTAGCTAAAATTAAAATTGTTTTTGTTAATTGACATGAAGCTGAAATAAAGTCAAATGAATAATAAAATAAAATGAGTAAAATGGAAAAAAATAATGTAAAGCTAAATAAATGTTAACAATTATTTAAAATATTATAAATAAAAAAATAACAAGCACACACAATTACTAAAACAAATCAAAAATTAAAACTAAATAATAAACCCTCTCTAATTTTCTTCTTTGAATAAAGTAATACATTCACTGAGTGCCCACTTTAAATAATGCTTCCATGTCATCTGTTCCATGAGCAATTAACAATTAACATTTGGCTACGTTTGTTTACTCCTTTGGTGTTATTATAGAGATTTTACTTGGATTAAAAACCACTGTATGTGAAAATCGATTGACCCCATCTAGTCTCATAAGTATTGCTAGGATATAGATTTTTTTTATGACCCAAATGATGTGATGTTATACAGAGCACAGCTGCCACCTGGTGGTACATACTATTACGATATGCACATCTTTGGATCATTCTGGAGAAAATGGTCATCAGGTTTTACAGTTTTTGTAGTTCATGCAGCTTGAGTGCTGCTGTCAAAACAAAAGAGGAGCAAAGTACTAAGAGCATCTGAAATTCAAGTTAATAATTTAACTTTTCACTGATAAACCGAAAATTCACTTTCAATAGCAGTCAGTGCATCTGTACATTCACAAGTACGCACAGTATAAGTACGCAAAGCAGGTCATTGTTTGACATGCTGTTAATATCTTCAGAGTTTTGACTGACTGCTGTTGTCTTTCACCAGGTTCTGTTTGTCCCCAGACACTGGTGGCACTATGTGGAGTCAGTGGATCCAGTGACTGTCAGTGTGAACTCCTGGATTGAGATGGTAAAAGACACTTTATGGCTCTGCTGGATTATTTCTTATAAAATATCATTGCTTTTTCATCAAAATGAGATGCTAAAATCACAAGGCTGTTTTTCTCGTTGTGCCATAGGACATGGACGATGAGGCCAGAGTAGGAGAAGCTCTCACTAAGACTATTGTGTGTGCCCTGAAAACAGCCCCCAGCTTAGACAACAACGACCACTGGCTCAATCCTACTGAGGTATTCACTCCAGCACATACAGACACAGATACATAAGATTTCTATTTGAAATAAATGCTGTTCATTTTTTATTCCTGAAAGTATCCTGAAAAAAAGTATCACTTTCCACAAACATTTTAAGCACTAGGAAATATTTCTTCAGCAGCAAATCAGCATATTAGAATGATTTCTGAAGGATCATGTGACACTTAAGACTGGAGTAATGATGCTGAAAATTCAGCTTTGCTGTTACAGAAAAACTTACATTTTAAACTATAATAAAATATATTCTAAATTGTAACAATATTTCACAATATTACTCTAATTTTTATTTAAAAAATAAATAAATGCAGCCTTGGTGAACATAAGAGATAATAAATAATAAAAAAAATCTTACAGACCCCAAATTTTGAATGGTGGTGAACTGGTGAACTGGTAACCATTTAATTTAGAGAGTTTTACTTTTCAGGTTTTTGTAGTTTATGCGTACACAAATCCATTTTTAAAAAGTATACATATTCTGTATAGGTCTGAACTCACAAAAAGAGAATCTATAATACTGTAAGTGATGACAGATAAATGACATTATCTTTAGTCTAGTATATACACACATTTTATACTGAAGATTAATACAATTTTAGGACAATATATGAAGAGTCCATTTGCAAAAACAGAGACAATTTTCAAAAATCATGTTTTTTCATTGTGCATTCCAGGCGATACATTTTTTTCAGTTTAATGCGTTAAAATTATTTAATGCAGGGGCGGAGCCTAGGGTTGGCCACCCCACTCATAACTGCTAATTTTTTCTTGACAAGAAGTGCATTTATTATTAACCAACTATGAATATAAAACCAGAATTTAGAAGTAACATCTCAGTAAAAGAATAGATGATCAAGTGTTTCAGGAAAAGAATAAGAAAAACCACATGGGTCCACTTAAAATTGAAATCTTTTCTGTATTAAATCACTAACAGGGTAAATCCTAAACTTAATTCTGTAATGTGTCTCCTTAACCTTTGGAGCAACTGTAAGATAAAAGGTAAAAGATTTATCTCTTACTGAGGGTCTCTCAGAAAATAGCACTGATAATCTCCTGTAGCACTGATGTGCTGTTGGCTACATTAAAAATGTAAAAAAAGATAAAAACACAATAACCCCCAAATGTAAAAAAAAAAAAAAATCAAAAAGGATTTCATAAAACTAAATGACATAAGCAACACAAACTTCACTAAAGGATTCCTTTCGGAGACATTTGTTATTTATGTTATAGACTTTTTATACTTTTATGTTACCTTTATAATTTTACAATTAGTGTAATAAATAATAATAAATGTCTAAATTATTATTATATATTAATATATTTATATTTAATATGCACACGGTTAATGTATATTGTACAAGTTAGCAGGGGAAAAGACAAGACGCACTAAAAATTGCAACAAAAAAATAATAATAAAAAGACAGACGCAGATGTAATGATGTGTGCAGATAGATGCATGTAACATTATTAATGTAATATTAAAGAGCCCATCGAGCACGGAAACTGTACTGTGCTAGTAGCGCGTGCTCTTCAATACACGCACAAAGGTGCCGGCGCGCGCATAGCCTGTATCATTTCATAACAAATCGCAAAAGAAACTACGGGCATGCAATGTCGTGATCAGTTAAGTCATGAAGTTACAAAAAAGGCGAAGAAAAAAGAGGAAATCAATCACTTTTATAAAGCTGTAAGTATTGATCTGTATTTAGTTTAGAATTTAGTGTTTGATAACTTTATTCAATTTCTGTATATTTCTGCTGAGGGGTACATTTATTATAATGGGTTTATGTGAAGATTGTTTCTAATTAAGTTCACTTAAATTAGAAGTTATTTTTAAAGTCTAATAAATGTTCAAATTGATTTCTCTTAATTATAATGTAAAGTTGAATGGCTATAGTCAATGGTTCAATATTAGGGGGAAACATTTTTATAGGGAACTCCGTATTAATTGGTATCAGTAAAACTGGCCTTCAGTCATAAAAATAAAGATGCCATTAAACAAATATTAAAAATACTGTCTTTATGTTGTTTGTACGTTTAATTTGAATATTGAATGGGAAATTATTGCAATATAAAAGTATATTTAAAAACTTTAATGTTAGGTGGGATTAATCGCGATTAATTTCAGAAAAATGTGTGATTTTAATTTTTTTTAATCGATTAACAGCACTAATGATAACATAATAAAAAACATGATTTTTGAAAATTAAAATAAAAATAAAAAGTTATGTTTTTGCAAATAAACTCTTCATATGTTGTGCAGTGTGACTCAGGTCAGTGCTATGTTTTCTAATAAATAATTTGCTTTTCTATAATAATTTTTTTACATTAATAGCACATGGGAATATTTATGTAATGAATGATGTCGTCATATTTGCTTACCACCATGTAATTTTAAACCCATGTGCTGTTACATTACAAAAGGAGACATTTTGAAGTATCTCTGCCAACGGTGATACCATTTGTGCATTTCAGGTCTTCTGAAGCCATATGATGAGAGATTATTTGAATGAGAAACATGTAGAAATGGGTTTGGAATGCCAAAGATGAAACTGCTTAACTGTACAGTACAGTGTATCATCTTGATTGTTGTTTCTTAGGATGGAGTTTCTTCACATGATGAAAACATGCAGTATTTGAACCTAGCAGTAAAGGCTTGTATGGACAAGAGGAGAGATGATATTGAAGGCACTGCCTCACTTGCAGACCAGCCCAGAGCAGAGCTGGGAAAACGGGACTCCAGCGGACTGATAAAGACTCAAACATCTCTCTCCTTTGTGGTTCCCTTCGGACCTCATCTCATTCCTGTTCATTTGGCTCACAAACCCAAATGCACCTGCCCAAAGGACACATCTTGTTACAAGTACAATGAGCCATCACGGTGCCAAAGTACATCCCAAGATGAAGATGAACCAAGAAGTGACAATGAACTTCATCAAAGATCAGGTCAGCATGCACATCGGGAAGTGATAAGTCCAGGAACATCAGGAGGAGGTGCTGGTTTGCACATATCCACCAATGACATGCTCCAGTTCCTGGTACACCCTGATGTCATCGCTCTAGTTACAAGGCTAATCATGTGTCGGCAAAGAGAACTTCACTCTTAATCTGTACTAGATGAACAGTATTTTTATAAATAAAAGATCACATGCTAATTATTTTTGAATCCATCACTCCTTTTGTACACATTAGTTGTCAACAATGTTTAATACACTTTTGTTTTCCAGACCCAAAATAACTTATGTAAAACGTAATAATATTGCATATAATGCATATATAATGCATAATATTATAATTATATCTCATGACTCACACATACACATGACAACAGAGTTCCCAATCCTGTTCATATTAGTACATGGAATCACAAGGGTCCTGTGTTAATAACTTATTTAGAAACTAATTTCATTTGAATAGTGCAAGAATGACAAACAATGTACAAATGTGAGCTGGAATGTGCAAATGGCATTAGACGCTGATATTATAGAAGTTTATTCACTAACATTTTGGGGTCAGTAATACGTTTTCAACTTACAACAACACAATTGTTTTTTTTTAAAGAAATTCATACTTTTGTTCAGCAAAGACTGATTAAATTAAAAACATTTTTTTTTTACTTTTTACAAAAAATCTGTTTCTAAGAAGCGCTGAAACTTTCTATCATCAAAGAATCCCCCCAAAAATATTGAGCAATTGTTTTCAGCATTGATAATAATAAGAAATGTTTTGAAGGATCATGTGACACTGAAGACTGAAGTAATGGCTGCTAAATCTTCAGCTTAGCCATGGCAGGCATAATAAATGATATTTTTAAATATATGAAAATAGAAAACAGTTATTTAAATCGTAATATTTCACAATTTCCTGTATTATTGATCAAATAAATACAGCCTTAGTTGAGCATTAGAGACTTCAAAAACAAAAATCTTACAGACCTCAAACTTTTGAAAGGTAGTGTTCATCACATTCTTAACGATTGCATTTTGTAACTCCAAAAAAAAAAAAAAACAGATTTCTTTTTGTAAGGTACCATGTAATAGCATAATAATAATTCCGTCAGCGTAGTAAATTTCTCTTAATTCGGCTGAAATATGATCCCTGAGCAGTAGAGATCAGCATAATGCCACATAAAGGCTCTGGAACAAAATAATCTAACTGTGTTAACACAGCTACAACAATCTGATGTGAAAGAAGTTAATTAGCTTATTGGCAATTAATGTATTTGAATTGTTCATAACAAAGCCCAGTCATTTTGCTACATCTTGGTTTGCTTTGGCATGTCAGTCAAGGAAATGGCCTCATTTTTTCTTACTATCAGAGCTTTCTACTTTCTTATCGTCTGTGTCCTCTCTGAAAATCTTGTCCAGCTGGTCTGGATCCACATAAGTATAGAAATAGGCCATGATGGAGAAGATGATGCTGACAGCCACCAAAAGACCAGCAAAAAGTAGGAACTCTGTCCACTGTAGATTCAAAATCAGTTTGTCAGTGCAGAATTTATGCATTAAAACCATAAAGGTGTTTATAAGAAAGCCCGCTGCCTACCTGTTCCATCCCGGCGCCCTCTGCCACAATCAGTACAATGACATTTCCAAATGCCACAGTCATGAGCCATCCAGCCTGGAGAACAGACTTCATGCTTGCTGGTGCCTACACACAAAAGCATAAGAATGAGAAATTGATGGACACAAGCTTAAAGTACAAGACATTTGATGGACTTACCTGTGAGTAGGAGAACTCCAAACCAGTGATGGAGAACATGACTTCTCCCGCAGTGAGGAAGACGTACTGTGGAACCTGCCAAGCGATGTGAAAATTGTTGCCTTGGATATCCTCCATCTTTTTGAATGTTAGACCATTACGTTCCTGTGGAAATGAACCATATGAATGTCAAGATCCATAAAGGCAGTGCATTTTCTATCCATCCATCCATCTTCTTCCGCTTATCCGGGGCCGGGTCGCGGGGGCAGCAGTCTAAGCAGAGATGCCCAGACTTCCCTCTCCCTAGACACTTCCTCCAGCTCTTCCGGGGGGACACCGAGGCGTTCCCAGGCCAGCCGGGAGACATAGTCTCTCCAGCATGTCTTAGGTCTTCCCCGGGGTCTCCTCCCAGTGGGACGCGCCCGGAACACCTTCCCAGGAAGGCGTCCAGGAGGCATCCGGAACAGATGCCCGAGCCACCTCAGCTGACCCCTCTCAATGTGAAGGAGCAGCGGCTCTACTCTGAGCTCCTCCCGAGTGACCGAGCTTCTCACCCTATCTCTAAGGGATCGCCCAGCCACCCTGCGGAGAAAGCTCATTTCAGCCGCCTGTATCCGGGATCTTGTCCTTTCGGTCATGACCCAAAGCTCATGACCATAGGTGAGAGTAGGAACGTAGATTGACCGGTAAATCGAGAGCTTCGCCTTGCGGCTCAGCTCTTTCTTCACCACGACAGACCGGCACATCGACCGCATTACTGCAGAAGATGCACCGATCCGTCTGTCAATCTCCCGTTCCATCCTTCCCTCACTCGTGAACAAAGCCCCAAGATACTTAAACTCCTCCACTTGAGGCAGGAACTCTCCACCAACCTGAAGTGGGCAAACCACCCTTTTCCGACTGAGGACCATGGCCTCGGATTTGCATTTTCTATTTTTATTTTAATTGAATGTATGCCTTGCAGTCTTTAAAAAAAAAATAATAATAATTGGGGTTGTCAATTTTATTTAATTTTTTTAATGAAAGAAGGATCAGCCAGGCTGCATGTATTTGATCAAAAAGACAGTTACAACAGTAATATTGTGAAATGTAATTACTATTACTATTTTAATATATTTCATATATTTAAAATATTTTCAAATGATTTGGTGCTCAATAAACATTATTAGCACAGGGAACAGTGACCTTTTTTAAGATTCTTTGATGAGTAGATCAAAAGAACAACATGTATTTAATTATTTATTCAGTATGCTTTACTGTCACTTTTGATCAATTTAATGCATCCTTTATTAATAAAAGCATTAAATTCTTAAAAAATTAAATTAATTAAAATACAAACTGGTAGTGAACAAGTGAGCAGAGGGGGGATCGTTCAGGAAAGGTGCTTAAACAGGCATTATTGTCTATTTGGTGATGCATGTGGCACAAAAACATTTAAATAAATCGAGGCTGCAGAACTGAATTTTGCATGAAGTAAATATTTTGTAGGTGAAAATCTCATAGATCAGCAAAAATAGCCTGCAAAAACTTCAGCCAAGTTCTCATTGACTTCTGCCCTTATAAAGTACACAGTAACCTATACCTTAAACTTTGCAGTAAAGTAAAAGTTACAGAAAAACATTAACTAGAAACTGAACTCTATCAACCACCTCTGAGAGTATGACAGTATAGAAGGCACCAAAATCAAGAAGTCCCAGGTCGATGTGATATTGGTCAGAGTTTGTTTTGCAAACAACTCCATTGTATCTGAAAAGAGAGTAAACGGTCAGTGGTCAGTTGTTGGGGTTACTTGAAACTATATGGATAATAAAATAGAAGTAGACTTAAAATACTCACTCTCCCCTATGTACACCAATATTTTGAGAAATCCCATAATTAGCAGCTGCATAAAATTCATCAATGCCAACAGTTATGTTGATATTCTCTGTGTGAGTGTGAGTGAAACAGAGACAAATAGAGACATAATTAGCGTAGCTGCTGTTCCATCTAAGAAAAATGATTTGTTCAACCCAAGCTAAAGAATAATAGTAATGTACATTGGATCAGATATACTACAGTACAAGATTATAAGATGCATTATGTGAATGCTTGGCTAAAGAGATGTGTCTTTAATCTAGATTTAAACATAGAGAGTGTGTCTGAACCCCGAATCAGGAAGGCTATTCCAGAGTTTGGGAGCCAAATGGGAAAAAGCTCTACCTCCTTTAGTGGACTTTGCTATCCTAGGTATTACCAAAAGTCCAGAGTTTTGCGACCTTAGGGAGCGGGTTGGATTGTAGCGTGGTAGAAGACAAGTTAGGTACGCAGGAGCTAAACCATTTAGGGCCTTATAGGCAAGTAATAATATTTTGTAAATGATACGGAATTGAATAGGTAGCCAGTGCAGAGACTGTAAAATTGGGGTAATATGATCATATTTTCTTGACCTGGTAAGAACTCTAGCCGCTGCATTTTGGACTATCTGTAGCTTGTTTATTGAAGATGCAGGACAACCAGCTAGCAGTGCATTACAATAGTCCAGTCTAGAGGACATGACTGGAACTTCAAATGGGACTGGCTTCTATGGTCAGATGTAACAAAAAAATAGCTTTTTAGCAGCAAACACTCAAGATGGGTTTGGTGAACACAGGGATAAAAAGTACCCCATGTGTACAATGAAATATATTGCTGTATTTAATGTTGTGGACCTTTTTTTTTGCTGGATGTCCTGGACATCTTGTTTAGACACATGGCATCATGGATTCTATTAAATACCAACAGATAAAAAATCAATAAGTGACTGACTCTGTTAGAAATCTTATAATGGGCCATGTTTGGATCTTCCAACCGTACAATAATCCAAACACAAACCTTAAAAACAACACAAAAATGGGTCACTGGGCACAAAACCGAGCTTCTGCTATGGCCATTCCAGTCCTCTGACCTGAACCCTGTAGAAAAAGAGTGGGGTGAACTGAAGAGAAGAAGCACCGTCATGGAGCGGTGAATCTAAAGGATCTGGAGTGATTCTGGATGAAGGAACTGTCTCTGATCTCTTCTCAGGTGTTCTCTAACCTCATCAGGCATTATACTATTTTGGCAAATGGAGGTTTCAAAAAGTATTGAATAAAAGGGCACCGTTAATTGTGTCCAATGTGTATTAGAGAAAAACATTTATTTCATAATGATGTTTCCCCCATTTGAAATTCTTATTCTCCAATTTAAGGTTAGATTTTTGTGATTTAAAAAAAATAATGGATCAAAAAGATTTACAAAGCAGATTTATTTCCACAGCCTTCTTTGATCATATTTACCAAGGGTACCAACAATTCTGACCACGTGTTTATCTTACAAATTACAAACTTCTTAGCAAGGTGCTATAAGGCCTAAGTGTAAGGAAGGAAAGGCCACTCATGTCAGCCCAACAGATGCAAAGCTGACTGAATACAGAAAACAAAAGAGTGTGGCCATGACAGAGTTGTTTTTTGCCATGTTTCTCAATGACCATAAGGTCTTACTCCATGGCCTGAAACAAAAACGTAAATCAGTGTTGTCTACCTAAACATATTACATTGAGAGCAAATTTGAGTTTTTCCAGAAGTTTAGGATGATTACATGAAAAAAAAAAAACCATTTAGCAAATCTAGACTATACTCTTAGTACCTTAAACCAGTCATGGAGCAGCATCTCCCGATCTCCATGGGGAGATGTTTGGGATGACCAGGCTGAAACAAAGAACATATGATGCTTAGATGGAGGTGGTTTCTCAGATCAACATGAATATAAGATGTTAAAAATTGAAAACCGTGATTGAGAAGCGATAATACAGAGAGAGCAGTCAAAACTCTAAAATATGGCATATATGGTGTCTCATCTGCAATTTTATCAGCCACCTGATCAGCAAAACAAAGAATTAACTATTAGCATGTGCTCAGACATCATTCTAGTTATGAACAGATATGCAAAGTTTTGTAAGTAAAAAAATAAAAAAAAAATAAAACAAATCTTAAGGCCATACTTGCAACGAGTCCCTGCATGCACAAACCCTCCTTCACCTAACTTGTGGTTGAATTCATATCGCCAGAAAATGTGGCCTATTAAAATATATATATTTTTTAAATGCATTTTTCCCATATAGTTATTATTCTTACTGTTGTAAATGTGTTCAGAGTCATGGAAATTTTAAAGTAAATATTAATGTTGTGGAAAAAAAGAAAAAAAAAAGAAAGTAACGTTTGGAAAAGGCATGGCAATTCATTGGAAAACATGTGAGAAGAAAGTATTGCTGAGAAGAAAGTATTTTAATGGAAGAAAATGATACAACTTTAAACAAACGTCTAGTTGTCTTCGGTATTTCGTCCATTCCTCCACTAGAGGGCATTCTGGGATTTGTGTTTGGCTGCGTTACCTAACAAATCGCCAATACCGGAGTACCAGTATTTCAACAATTTCATTGTTTTGTTTTCCTTTCTTAACCAATATTACATATCCGCCTATGAGTGAACAGCAATTTTGTTTATATGTTGTTGAAATGTTTTATTCTGCTCAGAATAGGTCTAAATCAGAAAATAAGAAATGAATTCAAGAGCAGGGCAAAATTAGAGTGGCTATTTGAAGTATAAAATATTTCATAGAATATTTATTGTCTTGTGGACGTTTACTCTTGCAGATGCTGGCATATATTTAGCTTCCACACAACAGAGGCAAAAATATGATTACTTCCTCCACGTGAGTGTTAAGAGAGAGAGGATAAAGGATGTAGTGTATCTGGTCATAAAACATAAATGAGTGCTCTTTGCCTTTCTCTTCCTTTTCTCCAACATGCGGTAGACAATGCGAGTATTGTGATTTGTTTTAATTCAGATTGAAACAAAAGATGAGTTCTCAGAGCAGAGTAGATTTATTGGGCTTGTTCTGGCTGCTTTCCCCATGCTCACGCTGATCGGTTATTACATCTTCTCAGCCCGTGACCTCCTGGGTCACTAAAGACCTCAAAATGGTCACACTGGCCCACGGCCCATCTCATGCTGTTCATTTGTCCACGAAATTACTATATTTAACTATAGAAGAAACTGCCAAATTCAACAAACATAATTCAGAATCTGTCTGAAAGGGCCATTTTCTGATGGTTTTATCTTTCTATGATCATGTGAAATGCTTATTGTTTTAAGGAAAGTGATCAGACTCAGTAAAGTGTTAAATACAAAAGACATTTGAGACTACTAACTGGGGATTTATTCAATAACACGGATACTTTGGTACAACTGTGGTCAAATACTATATTAATAAATAGTTTTTTTTTTTTTTTAATGTTGTCTTATTTTTTCCTTTCTTTCTTTCTGTCTTTTTTTAAACAGTGGCTTTAAGCCAGTAAAAACCTTTGTCAAAGTTGTCATTTTTTATTTTAACACTATCAAATATATATGGCACCAAGGACAGAATCATTTTTCTTTCTGTGATCTATGCATTCCTCAGATTTTTAAACTTCTTTTGGATCACGTTTAAATAAAAAGCCTCATTTCTTCTGACCCCCTCCCTTGTTCTCAAAGATCTTTTCCTCTTTACTGGCGCTACACAAGAGAATCTTTTGCCCCCCTGAGATCCTGTTCAAACACCACCAAAAAAAAAAAGGAAGTAAATGGTTTCCAAGATCTCAGCACACTAATGAACATACTTTCCGTTGTCAGGCTGTGGATTAAGTCCAGGGTGAACCGTGAGGAAAGAGTTGGCTGTGTAATGATGGATATCAGATGGACTAGGTTAATAGCCATCTGGAACTTTGTAAGTGAGAAATGATGATCAGACATTGAAATGATCTCGTTTGATAATTGACAAGAACAATGACATGAATTTTAACATTGACATGTGACCCCTGGATGATGTAGAGATGTCCAGTGTTGGGGGAAATTACTTTTAAAATAATGCATTACAATATTGTAACTAATTTCTTACTTTTTATGTAATGCATTGAATTACTTTTTCTGCGTTACTTGCAATTGAGATAAATAAATGCATGTTCACATTTAGCCTTTGCACTTAGAGCCTAAATCCAGTGCAATTTTTACACAGGAATCAAATCTTCAACTAGACTTTATCTCTGCACTAATACAATATACACTGTGTCTAGTGGTATCCATTGCAGTGAACTATTGTGTATTTCGGAAAACGGGGGTTGTTTTGTTCTTTATTCCATTTGTTTTACTTCCTTTTTCTTGTCTCGGGGGAATATATGATACATGGTGAGACCACTCAAGACATTTGCTTTAATTTTGCATTTTATTTATTAAATAGGCAACACTATTTATTATGATTTTTTTTAAATGAAATACTTTAAATGCAATATCTTATAAAATGAGCTAAAATATGTTGCACTGACATTTTGGAATTAGATATTAAATATCTATACATATTTAATATTGTGATCACACATAGTTCTCATGTAGGCCAAATTTCTTACATTTTGCCTGACTTCCGGTGGCATACATTCTTAAAAATGCTATAGAAGAACCATTTTATTAATCTAAAGAAACTTTTTCAACTTTGAAGACATTTTTGTGCACTGTGCAGTTGATTGTTTCCACGGATGTTAAAAAATCATGGAACCACAGATGCCAATAAAGAACTGTTATTTTAGGAGTGTAAAGTAGTTTAAGTATTCCTAATTGTGAAAACAGTCTTTTTGCCTTGTAATTCAGCAGCAGACCCACCTGTATAATTCCCTGTTAGTTGAGTTTGCAGAGTCAAGGGATCGTTTTGTGGTTGCATTTAAGCTGTTTTCCACTCAAATCACAGGTCTGCCATTTTGTCTCTGAAACAAACAAAATCTTAACCGAACCTGAATTAATTCTATTGCACAGGTGCAAGCAAATGTGATGCTTATCTATACAGCCTACTCTCAAAGCTTTACTACATTTGTTTCTCTGTCAGTGGTGGAATGTTGGAGATTTATCCATATTTCAGGCCCTATTTGGTTCTCCAAGGTAATAAGCTTATCTTTCTACAGTTGGGCAAAAAAGTATTTAGTCAGCCACCAGTTGTGCAAGTTCTCCCACTTAAAAAGATGAGAGAGGCCTGTAATTTTCATCATAGGTACACTTCAACTATGAGAGACAGAATGGGGGAAAGAATCCAGGAAATCACATTGTAGGATTTTTAATGAATTTATTTGCAAATTATGGTGGAAAATAAGTATTTGGTCAATAAAAAAAAAAAGTTCATCTCAATACCTTGTTATATACCCTTTGTTGGCAATGACAGAGGTCAAACGTTTTCTGTAAGTCTTCACAAGGTTTTCACACACTGTTGCTGGTATTTTGGCCCATTCCTCCATGCAGATCTCCTCTAGAGCAGTGATGTTTTGGGGCTGTTGCTGGGCAACACGGACTTTCAACTCCCTCCAAAGATTTTCTATGGGGTTGAGATTTGGAGACTGGCTAGGCCACTCCAGGACCTTGAAATGCTTCTTATGAAGCCACTTCTTCGTTGCCCGGGCGGTGTGTTTGGGATCATTGTCATGCTGAAAGACCCAGCCACGTTTCATCTTCAATGCCCTTGCTGATGGAAGGAGGTTTTCACTCAAAATCTCACGATACATGGCCCCATTCATTCATTCTTTCCTTTACACGGATCAGTCGTCCTGGTCCCTTTGCAGAAAAACAGCCCCAAAGCATGATGTTTCCACCCCCATGCTTCACAGTAGGTATGGTGTTCTTTGGATGCAACTTGGCATTCTTTCTCCTCCAAACACGACGAGTTGAGTTTTTACCAAAAAGTTCTATTTTGGTTTCATCTGACCATATGACATTCTCCCAATCCTCTTCTGGATCATCCAAATGCTCTCTAGCAAACTTCAGACGGGCCCAGACATGTACTGGCTTAAGCAGGGGGACACGTCTGGCACTGCAGGATTTGAGTCCCTGGCGGCGTAGTGTGTTACTGATGGTAGCCTTTGTTACTTTGGTCCCAGCTCTCTGCAGGTCATTCACTAGGTCCCACCGTGTGGTTCTGGGATTTTTGCTCACCGTTCTTGTGATCATTTTGACCCCACGGGGTGAGATCTTGCGTGGAGCCCCAGATCGAGGGAGATTATCAGTGGTCTTGTATGTCTTCCATTTTCTAATAATTGCTCCCACAGTTGATTTCTTCACACCAAGCTGCTTGCCTATTGCAGATTCAGTCTTCCCAGCCTGGTGCAGGTCTACAATTGTGTTTCTGTGTCCTTCGACAGCTCTTTGGTCTTGGCCATAGTGGAATTTGGAGTGTGACTGTTTGAGGTTGTGGACAGGTGTCTTTTATACTGATAACGAGTTCAAACAGGTGCCATTAATACAGGTAACGAGTGGAGGACAGATGAGCCTCTTAAAGAAGAAGCTGCAGGTGTGTGAGAGCCAGAAATATTGCTTGTTTGTAGGTGACCAAATACTTATTTTATCGAGGAATTTACCGATTAATTCTTTAAAAATCCTACAATGTGATTTCCTGGATTCTTTCCCCCATTCTGTCTCTCATAGTTGAAGTGTACCTATGATGAAAATTACAGGCCTCTCTCATCTTTTTAAGTGGGAGAACTTGCACAATTGGTGGCTAACTAAATACTTTTTTGCACAACTGTATCTTTAATGTATCTTATTTCAGTGAAGAGATGCTTTACTGACATTGACAAGAGTTGAATTCTGAATTAAAAAGTACTTTAACAGAATTTTCTTATTAGATAGCCTAAAATGGACAACAGGTTTACTTGCCTGCTGCAGTGCTCTGTGCTTAAATTCACAGATCAAAGTGAGGGCTCTCATTGTTCAGCTCACACTACAGCCACAATGTCACCATTCATGCATGCATGTCTTTTAAGCCAAAAGCCTCTCATAACCCACAGCATTGCTGGGTAAGGAGAGGAGGGTGCATTTGTGCCCCAAACCCTGACCCGGTCAGATCTCTTTGATCGCGGAGCCTGTGTTCCTTGCAAGCATCCTTTGATGGAAAGTCTTAACCAACTCAAGGAAAGTACAGAGGAGAGGCTGTAGTAAAGTGATGTAATTTAATGAGATGCTCTGCTTCTGAGGGTCAGAGGTCAAATTGAGAGACATTTTTTTTAATACACTGAAAAACTGGAAGCCTTTGGTGGAAAATATGATGCAGAGACATATGCATATACTGTATGATACATGTTAAAATTTGAAATCATAGAAGCTGGTCACAGGTGCTGTATAACGTAAAAACAAGAGGCTAAGATATTCCTAGAGTAAAAGTTTGTTCGTCCCTTAAATATTTTTGGGGCTTGGCCTAAAAATTAAGCCCCTTGACCGGACAACTGATCTTTCCTCAGCTGTTTGATGTCTTCCTAAAATGGGACTGTTGCACAATGTCCTTGGGACTTCCAAATATGTCCAGAGTTCACCCTTATTTGGTAACTGCCCTTCTTTTGGAAGAGTGTACCCTTCTATTGCACGTTTTAGTACACAAACATTACCATTAAAATGCTTGGATGTTTTTTTTTTTTTTTTTTTTTTAAGGTTAGATCAAGGTTTTCTTCTTTTTTTTGTAAGAAATGAATATACTTATTAAAACATTGTTACAAAAGAAGTTTCAATTAATGCTGTTATTTTGAATTTTTGATGTATCAGAGGATCCTGAAAGAAATCAGTTTTCATAAAAATATTAAGCAGCATAACTGTTTTCAACATTGATAATAGTAAGAAATGTTTCTTTAGCACCAATTCAAATGATTTCCGATGCATTATATGACAGAAAATGTCATAGTACTGTTGGACAAACTTATATTCTAGAATTCAGTGGTTTAGGATCTAATTCCGAACAACATTTCTGGAATTGTCAGTGGTGCCTTATCAGTTGCTATTCAACTTCACTTTTATGCTATCCTCATGTTCTTTGCGCTTCTGAGATTTACCCTGGGTCTATTTTTCCTCCATTTCTCTGAGAGAATAAAGAATTACAAGGCAAGATAAATAATTTGGATGTGGAGCAAATAAATTCTCGGCAAAAATTTTTGTAAGACTGGAATCAAATCATTTGTTCCCTATACGCATCAGTCAGTCCCCTGATTCGCTCCCATTCAACTACAGTCAAACTAAGTAAGGAGTAAGGAGCTCAGTAAGGAGTTCTCTTTTATTCAGGCAGTTAACTGTGTACTGACCTCTTATAATACACATTACTTTTTTAAATGAATTAAGAATCTAGCTATTATGTTAAGCTCATGCTGATATTATTTAATACTTTTTGCTACTGCATTTGAATGAATATGCACACTTTTCCCACTCTTATTTCTTAAATTCAACTACAGAGCTTCTGCAACAATATCTAGCAGATGAAAAAGAGACAAAACAAACCCAGTGTTAAAACAGAAATGAAGATGCTGTATTGAAAATGTACAAAAGCTATACATACTGTATGTTGAGTTCTGCAAATGGCATCACAAAAAAAAAACTCAGAGTTCAGACCTTCAAAATCGCTCTGTCCTTGGTGGAAATTTCTTGTAACAGTACTAAATCAAAAGCAGAAGTCATTTTAGTATGCGCCTGTGGTTCATCACAAGCTCAAGAGGATGATGAACCTGTTAATTGGAATGCGATCTCCGCTGAGAGCACACAGAGTACTTGCATATTCCTTTTAAGACATCTCAAAGGACTCACGGGTTGACAGGTCTCCGCAGACTGAAGCTCAGATACGTAATGCTGTCCTTCACTATCATAGAGCCGGATCAGATGCAACTACAGAGATCTGTAACTCCTGGAGCATGCTTCAAGGGACTCCGTCAATATAGATGAAATTGACCATCTTTGAGGAATTGAGCAGAAATTCATTTTCCACCAGTTTTTTATAATACCCACAGAAGTGACAAGGGGGTACATCAGAGCATGGTGCACACTGAACAAGCTTGTGCAGTTAATATGCATTACACATAATTTAAAGCATGAAGGATATGGAATAACTATAAACAAAACAGAGCAAAATGCAATAAAAATATCCATAAATCTATTAGTATAGCTACATACTAGATTACATAGCATTATACGAGTTTAAAAACATACTTATGTTCTTTTAAGTGAGGCACTTAGTGAATTTCAGTGCACTGTTGAGAAAGGGTAAATCAGACTAATACAAGCCCAATAACCATTACCCTAATGTACACTAATATGCATTAACAAACATACTTACATCGAACATATGGCTTGTGAAACATGTAATCTTGAGGTCTTTGCCAGCCCAATTGCTTACAACAGTTGTGTTAGTAAATGTCTGATAATGTAATTGACTGTTCACCTGAAATTCTATAAGTTTAACTCGTCAGGAATTGTATTTCAGTGCCTTTGCTCATAAAAATGTTTTTCCTCCCCTTAGAGCACAAATTAGTGTTCTTAAACAGTTCATTGTATTCTGTTTCATTTAATTGTTCAATGTCTTTACATTAAAAAGCAACCCCTGATTAACTTCTTTAATTTTCAAGCCATCATGTTTAAGAATTTGCTTTCCTCTGCAAGGGCTGTTAACATTGAGCTCATGTCACCAATGGCCATGTTGCCAATACCTGCCGGTATCGAGGCTAGCGTAACAGAGTTACGCGGGGTGGTGAGCCGTGAGGAATTCTGTGAAACACTCTGCAGAAGGCCGGGACTTAATGTGCCAGACATTAGGCTCGAATGGTCTCCGTCATCCAAAATGGCATCAAAGTCTATTTGAGTATGCTCGAGGGTTTGAGTGGAGTCCACTGTGCTGGTGACCTGGTTAACACCAGGAGACGCCATTGTAGACACTGAAACAGCAGGGGCTTGGTTTGCGCATGGAGACACGGGAGAACCATAATCCACACTACTGCCCAACATATGGATCTCTCCTGAATAGTACATAGTGTCATTACCATTGCTGTGTTGACTGAAGTCACCTGGCCTCTTTGGGCTAGCTTCTGAGGAGTTGACGTTGGACAGGGAGCAAACATTTTGCTGAATCATTGCTGAACCTGAGTGTTGTCTATTTAAAGGTTTGGGCTCGGATGGAGGTCTGGGCTGTATCAGTCCTCTGCCTGCATTTTGAACGGCTGACTGAGTAAGGGGGACATAATTTTGCTGGTTGATGTTGTTCATATGTGAAAAGTTTGATCGGTAATACTGCATCTCCTGGTTTTGCACCGCTCTCCCATTGGGTGGACCCATGCCGTTGCATGTTAGCCGGTGACTGGAGTTGTAATTGAGGTCCTGCCGATATCCCGGTTGAGGGTTTACTTGCTCGCCGAGATTCTGACACGAATTGGTAACAGATTGCCGATACTGCTGGACAGAGTTAATCCTTTGGGTGGCCCTCTGTAGATAACCCTGTTGCAGGCTAGCCAGATTCTGGCTCATTGGTACAATCTGCTGATTAGTGCCAAAGCCTTGGTAAGAGCCAAAGTTCTGCTTCTGCTGAACCACTGTCAAGTTCCCTCGGAGTTGCTGCTGCTTTGGAAGCCTTGAAGTTGTATCCACAGAACCAGAACTGACCTCGTTCCATTGCACTGGCATGTTGTTCTTGTTCATGCCTTGCGGATCAGCCATTTGCTCTGGACCCGAGTAAACAGGCTCTACCTGGCTTCCGTTGTTGCTTGCCATGCCCATTCGCCGCTGTCCGTAGAACTGTTGTTGGGAGATCATATTACCATGGAAGTCTAGAGCATGAGTACCGTTGACAGAAATCCCTGGGTCCTGATTTGAACTACCATTCTGGGAGTTGAGGTACTGTACCATGTCATCTGGTAGCACCATATCATCTTCATGCTGATCACCTCCATCAGTGGCCATATTTTCCATTAAAACGTTCTCTGAAATACTAGGTGGCCTCTGGCTGAAGGAATGACGATGCAAGCTGCCATCAGACCAGGTGTTGCTCTGCAAGTTGAAAGTACGTCGATCTATTGCAGGCAGACGTGACAGGGTCATGTTGCTGATGCTGTTGAATCGCTGAACCCTCGGTAAGGAGAGTGGATCAATAGCTGTACGACGAACAGGATCGCTTGCTCGTCGTGGAAGATTGGCCGGAGCTTCGTGGGGCATCATGCCAGGGGCGCCGCAGCTGGTGTCACTGCAGCGTCTTGAGCTGACTACACCTTGGGAATGGTGCAAATATGCCGAACTTTCCTGCGAGTCATTGTAGAGGGCCATTCTAGTTCTAAGACTCATGCGATCCATGTTGGGCAGAGGTGTTGGTGGCGCACCCCCTGTGGCTACAGCGTATTTTGCTTTGAGACGGTAGTGTTGAGCCGGAGTGAGATTTAGTAAACTTGTGAGTCCACCTGCGCCACCACTTTGGCTAGCTTCACTGGAACGGCGGGACAGATCTGTGGAGATGGGGTCATAGGAGTCTGCTGAGCTGACGTTGTTGTTGCGGACACCAAACTGCGAAGATTCGCTAGAGCGACGACTGGAGTAGCAGGGTGAAATACCGGAGGATCGACGGCTTAGCGTGTATGCTGAGCTCATTGTGCTGGTGGAGCTGTCTCTGCGCTCTTGCAGCTGATTTAGCATCGTCATCTCATACGAAGACAAGTCTCCTAAACGTTGGGTTGGAGGTCCAAGCATCTGACTGCCCATATTTGGAGTCTCGAGCAGTGAGTCTAAAGAACAGAGTTATGAGAGTAACGTTACATTCTCAAAATGCACAAAGTGGGAACAAAGTAATAAATAAACCCATTTTCTGGCTGCAGTACTCACCAATAGAGGGTATTGGAGGCAGCTTGGTATTTCGGACTTGAGGTGATGCATTCGCCCAGGAGCAGGGGTCTCTTACAGTTTTTAGTTTTTCCTTCTTGATATTCTCAAGATTTAGTAGTCCTCCCCTGCTTTTACGCAGCTGGAGACCCACTCCTGCAGAAGTACCTGGAGAACCGGTAGAATCTACTACAGGAACGTCATCTAAAGCACTCAGGTCCCCCAAACTGCCTCCACTGTGCATGGCCATCTCTACTCCACTGTCATTGTTGGTGGCACTGCCAAGTGGCGATGGCTTACTGCTACATGATGACTGACCACCAGGGCTGGACTGATACATCTACAATGAAACAATAATGAGCAAAGATCAGTTCCACTGATATTTTTGTCACAGTATCTCGGTAAAGTTTGTGGAATTAAATAAGTTGTTCTAAATGGGAATTGTACTACTGATTTGGACAGCACAACTACACCAAACATAACTGAAGTTGGGTTTTGAAAAAGTATTGATATTGTAATGCATAAAAAGACATTACTGCAGTGCTCACCTCAGTACAGTCTGTCCATTATTGTCAAAGAGAAGCAAGTTAGTTAAAAGGAAAGGGTTAATATATTAGATGAGGCAATGGTTAGTACATTAGTTTGATTTACATATTAAGAGCATTTCACACAGTACATGATAAACAGCAAGATCTGAATATGCTGTATCTCTACATAAAGTGATTACTGTAAATAGTGCATATTTTACATGCAAAACGATAAGTCAACAAAAGTAACTAGTTATGCCATTTATTCCTTCATAAAATAGGTTAGACACCACCTTGAACACGACCAGCAACAACAGGCATTTTTCTCTTCCATGTTGCTTTTTTAACCACATAAATTCAATAACACACCACAGTGTAGAAAAACAAATAGTTTTTCTTGTGCTGCTTCTCTCCCAATGAAAAAATAACTGGGAACTTGTGGTTACTGTACACTGTAAAACTGCTTTTAGTCAAAAACATTGACAGAACATCTCATCAGCGATGTAATAATTTATTAAGAACAAAACAGACTATTACCACTGTGTTTTCTGTCTTGATAGATTTGACATGCTGGCAATCCTCCAATCCTCGGGTGGTGCTGTTGGCTTCCCCTGACCCATCTGTTTTTCCCCTTGCATGCTTTGTGTGTGCCTCATTTTCTCCATTCCCTTTAGGAGGGTGAGGTTTAGGTGGTGCATCACCACGCTGCTTCTTAGTGACATGTGCTTCTGGACCATGAACGGTCTTCACATGTTTCCTGAGAGAACTGGGGTCTGTATAGCGTTTTGTGCAACCTGGGATCTTACACACATATGGTTTCTGCAAAGGAGTGACAGATAGCTTTCAGAGTGCAATCAAATCTGACTCAAATCAAATCTCATGGTCTTAGTCTTGAGATGGGAAACAAAATGCACATAATGAAATGGATGTTGAAAGCTCGAACCTCATTCGAGTGCGTGCGGTTCTGGTGCTTGGCTCGGTCTGAAGCATTGGAAAACGCCTTGTTACAACCTTCATGCTCACATACATAAGGTTTCTCCCCTGTGTGAGACCTCAAGTGAGTTTTGAGGTTTTCCAGTCGAGAGTAAGCCTTCGAGCAACCTTCAAACTTGACAGAGAGAATGAGAGAAAGAGAAAAGCAAGCCATTACATCAGCCATCATCAATCTGAACCTAAAATCAAACAACTTTGAGTGAATCTCATAAAACCTGTCAAGAACACTTCTTTTTTTATTTATATTTCATCACTAATTTAAAGATGAGATACACAATTCTATTTGACCTTAAACACAATATAGCCTTTTTTGGGACCATTAAAATATTTGGCAATATTTTCATGACAATAAAGCATATTTTATACACAATCCTCATTACTATAATACTAAATACTTGTGCTTATGCAACAACATTTTTTCTGGACATATTTTCAAGAGAAAATACTTTTTTTTTTTTTTTATTGTGATAGCTTTGAAAAATTTGCTTGTTCAGACCATGTCATTATCAATTATTATGATACACCTTCTGTGTTATGGAATCCTTTGCTTTTTTTATTCATAAAAGTTAAGCCTCTGCATTAATAATAAGACACTGGTGTAAAAAGAGATCACATTAGATAAGCAAAAAAGTGCTTATTAAAGTCATAGGTGCCTTTTCTTGTATCTTATATGTTTTGTATATATATATACTAAAGGTGTGTGGAAACTTCACTAAAATTTAATATAGACCCATGGCACCTTCCTCTCCTCAGACTTTTTGTCTTCATCTTGTCAATCAGCACGCTCAGAAGTTATCTTTTTAAAAGGATCTCAAGCAACTAAAATTGACGTTGAGGCTGAAAACGCAAGACAGCAGATCAGTGTGCCTTCATCATTTATTAAGAAGAGTAAAAGTAGCAGAGATGAAAAATGTGTCCCGTTTAAAATCAGGTGTTCTGTTGAAATAAGAAACAATAAGCCTATTTCTGTACAGCAATAGCTTGCTCTACTTGTGGGTACAGAAATAGATGTGTTTATTCTTGCAATTAAAGGTACAGTAGGTATAGGTTTTAAATAGGGAGGGGCGAGGTAATACATGCATTTTAGAATTAAATGAAGGCCTGATGAGCAATGGTGCATCACTTACTGTGCACTTATGGGGCTTCTCCCCAGTGTGTCGGCGCATGTGAACCACTAGCATGTACTGGGCCTTGAAAGGCTTCTGTTCTCGTGAGCACTCCTCCCATCGACACACAAACTCCTTCTTCTCCCCATGGATGTGGTCATTATTGATATGCTGCAGGTAAAGAAAAGGGATAATATGAAATAAACAATTGTCATAATTCCTTCATTTTTCACCCATCATGCAATAAAAGTCCAATACCGTTTTTGTAATAAAAACGTTTTGGTAATATTTTTTACTTTTCTTTGTGAAATGCTCACCAAGGCTGCATTTATTTGATCAATAATACAGTAAAAACAAATATTGTGAAATGTAATAGCAATTTAAAATGACTCATTTCTATTTTAGTGTATGTTAAAATTTTATTTATTTCTGTAATTGCAAAGCTGAATTTCCAGCAGGCATTACTCCAGTCTTCAGTGTCACATGCTCCTTTAGAAATCATTCTAATATGCTGATTTGGTGCTCAAGAAACATTTCTCATTATCAATATTAAAACTGTGCTGATTAATATTTTTGGACAGACCATGATGCATGTTTTCATGATTTATAATTTATTTGAAATAAATTAGATTTATTTTTATTTTTTATATTCCTGACCCCAAATGTTTGAATGGTGTGTATATATACATATAAAATTATACAAAATAATATAAATAACTGTATTCTGTGTACATTGAAAGGCACTTGCTTTATACTCCTCTAAAGAACCTAAAATAGCCCTGAATGAAGTTCAATAAATTCAAACACCATGCCATTATTTTGTTTCTTGGGGTATATAATTTAGACTGCAAGCAGAGAGCACAGACTATAGCCTGAGGACTAAGAAGTGTGTGTAGGGAGGACGTCCGGGCCCTCAGTGTTGGTCTGGTCTCTAAACATCCCTTTGTTTCCACTTCTGATACTTCTTTCTTGTCTTCTCTGGCTGTAATTATAGCTTACACTTGGTCTCTCTTTCCAAAACCATTTTATCAGGTTTCTCAGAAATCTGACTAATGACGGACAGCAATCTTGTAATCCCCAAAAACAATTCACTTGCAACTACTTAAGACCATATGTTTGTTTGTGCTTTCAATTTTAGTCTAGTGTGGGTTTTAGAACATAAAACACATGCTAGACTCAGCTAAGACTGGTTTGGGCTTGTTCTGGAATTGGAGAATGGCAGGAGCCCAATTCCACTGATCCATAATCCCAAAGGATTCCTGAGCTCCAGGTCCAGGTCTCATGAGGAGCCAGACTGGCTCGGCGTGTTCCTGTCAGGGCAGTGAGTCTGACTCTGGGCCCAAGTGTATCTGTCACATTGTGGCTCGCAGATTGTTAATAACACCCAGCAGAGCGGCTGAGGTGTCAGAGGTGGAGAGGGCTACTCCAGAGCTGCTGGCATGACGACGGATTTACTGCATGGCCTCAGGGAAGGTAAAAGGTCAGAGGGTGCACAGAGAGGGGAGCCATACATATGAGAGTATATATGCTCAAGTGAACACATTCGGCACCTCTGCGGGTATCAACATGCTCATTAACCCTACACGTGTCAGTGACAGGAAAGGATCAGTTACAAGTCTGGCTAAAGCTGACGATAAGAAACTTGTCCAACATATGCAGTGTTTCTAATTATTTACAGTTGTTTCTGCTTTAAAAAAGCAGGGAAGCTGTTTGCAATTGGTGTTTGTTTCAGTTTAGTCACAATGACTATTTCAAGACAATAGCTGTTCCAAAACCTAGTGAGCTGTCTAGCTAGATAGCATTTAAGGCTGTCACATACACATCCCCAACACAAAGGCTCTTTCCCAAGGAAATAATTAAGATGCTTTCTAAGATTATTCTAAAATAGATGCACTATTTAGTCTAAAATTTAAAAAGTACAAAAAATAAATGACCTCAGTGAATAAAAATAATCTAAGCTAAAAGACGAGCTGTAAAAATACTCATTTCGGATTCAATACTAACACTTTTGTTAAACATCTAAATCTAATTTATAAAAATACTTCACTACAATATTTGTTTGTGGTATGTATTTTCATGCTTTTTAGATTTTAAACTGTTGGTTTAGCAACATGCTAATACAAAGCTCTGTTGGTTCTATCATTCAAAAGTTTGGTGCAAGTACGATTGTTTTAAAGCAATTAATACTTGAATTAAGCAAGAATGCATTAAACTGATCAAAAGTGACAATGAAGACAGTAAAGGATCATGTGACACTGAAGTTTGGAAAATTCAGTTTGCCATTTTAAAATATAATAATACTGAAAACAGGTATTTTTAAATTGTAAAACTGCTTCACAATGTCACTGTTTTTACTGTATTTTTGATCAAATAAATGCAGCTGTGGTGAGCATGAGCGACTTTCAAAAACAAAAATCTTACTGACACCAAAATTTGAATGATGTGCATGTAGAGACACCATTGAGGTTCCATATCAGTTATAAATGCTATCTAAATTGTGAGGAGACGGCAATGTCAGCTCACAAGGTTTTGAAAAACAGCCCATGTGTCATGAAAGTTATCATTGCTTAAAGTTAGAAGACATTTTATATCAAAGGAGAACCAAATAGTGACTAACATGAACTAGCTGGTCCTGGGTGTCGTACTCTTTGGAACATCCTTCCCAGTGGCAGTTGGTCTCATACACTGCCTCAGGCTCTTGCTTGCATTCATCCTTGTCAAGTTCCTCTCGCAACTCCATGTGATCCTGGAGAGGAAACAGTACTGGTTAACTTTATTTGCACATCTTATGTCATACACATCAGTCAAGAAAAAATTGTATTGCTCAGTAGTTGCGTTTTAGCTTGTGAGACTGAATGTTCACTGATATATTGTAAGGGTCATATTGAGATCTCTGACTTCTGATTACAGACTTTGTTATCTTGGCAAATCTGAGATGTAGTTGTTTGACACTCTAATCTCACTGTGGTTTAGTGAAAAAAAATTTAGCTATTAAAAAAAAAGAGATCTCATTAGTGTTTTATATTTCTTATGGGAGCTCATCCTGGTCTTGAGTTATTGAGAATCAGATGGAAATTATTGTTGGTGGTCAGGTCGATTTCCAACACAATATTGCAACCCTCATTTCTCTTAAGGTCTGGGAATGTTAAGAATGCTTTTGAGCTTTAATGAACTTAAAATTTAAACGGTTCAAAACCTCTCTAGTGTGGCGAGAGAACAGAATGCTTCACAGCCACATCTAATGTCACCTCCCACAGGCTAATTTGTGTGATATCCAGTCAAAGTCAAGGGTATGTTTACCAGTGAGCGCGGTGTTGTTAAGAGCACTAAAGCAACAACTGATAACAGTTTCTTTGAAACCATTCAGAGTTTGGTTTCTATCATTCCAAGTGTGGAAAAACAACCTAAAATATGAAGGCTTTTGAAAGAGGTCCATGCTTGTTTACATCAGTCCCACTACTGTGTGCTCATCAGTTCACGTCTGCCCCAATCACACTCTGACCTCTCCTCATGTATCTTAACAACACACTGTCACAGAAATGCAAATGAGCCGAGAATTGGGCATAAGAGAGACTTAAAATAGGAAATTAGAGATGGATATATATGTATTTCACTTGTGTCAAAGGCTAAGCATTAATGATAACCTGTACTTACTAACTAAGCCATTCTTGTGGTTGGAAAAAAAAAAAAACATACTAGAGAGGTAGTACTGTACGTTGGTTTTCTGGTTGCAGTTCTTACCACATTAAGCTACGTTTTAGATTGTGATTTTAGATGATCCAGAATGTATAGCGAAGCATAATAAAAATAAACACTGTAGAGTAATACTTTTGAGATGATTTTTCAGTGATCAAACTGTCATGATAAACACGTGATAATACAATTGATAACAGAATCATGAATATTTTGGCCTTTCTGCAGTGCACGCAATAAATTTTAGTAGACTACAGCTCGCCCGTGTTTAATGTGCTCTGCTGTTTCAGTTCAGTACATTACATGCCTGCCCCTACTGATCATGTCTTTCCTGTGTTAGAAAATTCCCTGTGGCCCTGCATGCCACACCGTGGTCACACGTGATCCTATCCCTCTGAGCGTGCATTTTCAATGGCCACATCTGTATATATAGCCATCTGAGTCTTTATGAAGTTATGACCGATGCCCACCTCATAACTCTGACTTCTGTTATTTTAGTATTATTTATATAGTATTTCAGCATTTATTCATATTTTAACTTAACTTTTATATTTTCCGTTTTTATATATATTATATTTCTATTTAGCTTTAATTTATTTCAAATACCAATTTATCTTGGTTAGTTGCCAATTAACTTTTATTTAGATTTATTTAAAAAAAAAAAAGGAAAAAAAATCTGGTTTAATTTTTTATCTTTATTTCAATTAACACATTTTATAATATATTGAACAATAACAACACTGGTCAGAAATACAATGTTATCTCCTAAAGTGATCCATTAAAAGAAAAAAAAAAAACCCGACTCCTATAACAATTTGTTCATGGGACATACATTGCTACTTTTTTGATGAATGTCAGATGGAGATTTTCAGTGAACAACAACTTAAATTTAGGTGTATTCTCACACATAGCTATCCTATGGCTTCAAATGACTTGAGGTATAGAGTAAAAATCGTATATACCAATTCTACGACACTTTAATGGTGCTTTTGAGTCCAGTTTGAAGCTTAAAAAACCTTAATGTGACCTAAAGTGACAGTAGATAAGATTCCACAAACCTGAGAACCAGGTGAGATGGGGTGGGGTCCATCTGCTTCAGTCTTCACCTTTGACCTCTTGAAGATCATAGGGTTGACCGTGCTGCTGACAGCCGGGTCTCCACCAGCATTCTGCAAGAGAACAAGGGAAGAGACATTGGAGCCACCATGTCGACGGTTTGGCTGCTGGCATGAGTGGTGATTTCACGCCTACAAAGGCACCATGCTCCAGATGCCATATTTCACAAAGCAACTCGCCGCAGAGACTAAACAGTTTAGACTGCACTATGAACATCTGTCAGATAGAAATATGAAAAGGAAGAAATTATTACGCCCAGAGAGCAGCTACAGACTTTGATCCTCAGATGGATTCATAATTCAACAGACAGTCTCTCTGAACACGCAGGCTCTGCGTTGAAGTGGTGCCTTTCCTTCCAACCACTACAGTATGGCAGAGGCCCATGTTTTCTATAACTCAATAACCCTGACATGGTTTGCTCAAAAGTGTGGGAAATGTGTTTCTCATAACTATAGTGTGTGTATGTGTTTTAGAGATCAGCAATAAAGCCGGAATGAAAACTGATTTGGTGAGTGTCTGAACCGACTGAGAGTAGGTCAGAGGAAGTTTATATTCTGGATGGCCACTCTGTTTACATGGGAGTGACAGCAGCTCTTGGCTGATGAGCATTACACAGACCTCTATAAAAGAGGATTTGGGGAAAAATGGGGATAAATGAAAAGATCAGTTCAGATTAGCATTCATTTTTAGGTTTGTTTATGTTGGTTAATGCTGTTGGACCACTATAGCCAAGCTATTAATCATCGCCACCATTAAAAAAAAAATGTATTTAATTTTTTATTTATTTTGAAAAACTAGTACTGCAATTATTGGTTATTGGCCATAACATGAAAATAACCAGTCTCTGTATTCATGCATCCTAAAACAATATGCAATACTGTTCAAATGTATGGGGATGGTATGTTTTTTAAATGTTTTTGAAAGGTGTTTCTTATGTTCACCAAGGCTGCATTTATTTGATCGAAAATAAAATCAAAACAGTAATATTGTGAAATTATAAAAATGTGAAATAACTGTTTTCAATGTTAATATATTTTAAAATGTAATTTATTCCTGTGATGGCAAAGGTGAATTTTACTCCAGTTTTAAAGGTCACATGATCCTTCAGAAATCATTTGAACATGCTGATTTGGTGCTCAAGAAACTTATTAATTATTCAGAGTCAAAATCAGAATTAGCTTTATTGCCAGGTAAGTTTGCACATACGAGGAAGTTGTTTTAGTGACAGTAGCTCCACAGTGCGAGAGAATGACAGCGACAGGACAGGACAGGACAGGACACAGATAATAAAAAAAAAAAACACATTTTTTTTTTTTTACAAAAATACAAAATAGACAATATGCAAAATAGCACAAACAATATACAAAATAGACAATTCAGTATGTGCAGGTATGTTAGGTGCAAAATTGAAATGTAATAAGTATGTGTGTTAAATAAAAAACAAAAAGTATGATAGTGTTGTGTGCTTCATGTTTATGGTTAAGAGTTCAAATGTTCATGAGATGGATTGCCTGAGGGAAGAAACTGTTCCTATGTGTGGCCATTCTGGTGATCAGAGCTCTGTAGCGTTGACCAGATGGCAACAGTTCAAAGAGGGATAATGAGGGGTCCAGAGTGATTTTGCCAGCCCTTTTGCTAACTCTGGATGAGTACAGTTCTTGGAGACTGGGGAGGGTTGTACCAAGTCAGGTTTCTCCTGAAGTCCACGATCATCTCCACTGTTTTGAGCGTGTTGAGCTCCAGGTTGTTAAGACTGCACCAGACAGCCAGCTCCTTAACCTCCTGTCTGTAAGCAGACTTGTCACCGTCCTGGATGACGCCGATGACTGTGGTGTCGTCTGCAAACTTCAGGAGCTTGACAGAGGGGTCTTTAGATGTGCAGTCGTTGGTGTACAGGGAGAAGAGCAGTGGGGAGAGAACGCAGCCCTGAGGAGCTCCAGTGCTGATGGTGCGGGTGCTGGATGTGTATTTTCCCAGCCTCAATAGCTGCTGCCTGTCTGTCAGGAAGCTGTTGATCCACTGACAGACAGAGGTGGGGATGGAGAGCTGAGTTAGTTTGGGCAGGAGGAGGTTTGGAATGATAGTGTTAAAGGCCGAGCTCTTAAAGTCCACAAACAGGATCCTCACATAAGTTCCTGGTCTGTCCAGGTGTTGCAGTATGTAATGCAGTCCCATGTTGACTGCATCGTCCACAGACCTGTTTGCTCTGTAGGCAAACTGCAAGGGGTCCAGTAAGGGTCCAGTGATGTTTTTCAGATAAGCCAAAACCAGTTTTTCCAAATGACTTCATGACCACAGATGTTAGAGACACAGGTCTGTAGTCGTTAAGTCCTGTAATCTTGGGTTTCTTTGGGACAGGGATGATGGTGGAGCGTTTGAGGCATGAGGGGACTTCACACAGCTCCAGTGAACTTTTGAAGATCTGTGTGAAGATGGGGGCCAGCTGGTCAGCACAGGATTGTGTCACACCGTCTGGGCCTGGTGCCTTCCTTCTCTTGTTCTTTTTGAAGACCTAGCGTCATCTTCTCTTATCTGCAGTGCAGGTGTGAGGGAGGGGGGTTGCAGGAGGCGTGAATGGTGTTTTTTCAAACCTGCAGTAGAACTCATTTAGATCGTCTGCCAGTTGTTGATTCAGACGAGTTTCTGTAAAGCCTAACTCTCACGTGCGCTTCCGGTGGAATGTAGACACGAGAATGAACGAGCAGAACTCCCGCGGCGAGTAGAAAGGTATACAGTTGATGAAAAGCGTTTCTAGATCTGAGCAGCACATCTTCTTTAACACGGTTACATTTGTACACCACCTTTCATTGATGTAGAAGCATCTCATGCCACAGCGCGATTTCCCCGTTGATTCCGCGTCGCGATCTGCTCTGATTAGCGTGAAGTTAGGAAGATGAATCGCGCTGTCCGGAATGGCGTCATTCAGCCAGGTTTTCATGAAACACAGAGCAGCAGAGTTTGAAAAGTCCTTGTTTAACCAGGAAAGCAGAAGGAGTTTGTCCGTTTTGTTGGGTAGAGAGCGGAGATTAGCCAGATGGATGCTAGGCAATGGCATTCGAAATCCGCGCTGTCTGAGCTTCACAAGTGCGCTGGCTCGCTTCCCCCGTCTGCGCGTCCTAAAGAGTCTAAACAGTACTGCAGCTCCGCCGAATACTATGTTCAGCAAAACATCCGAATAATCGAAAACTGGTTGGAGATTTTGTGGTGTGTTCTGCCGAAGGTTCAGCAGTTCTTCCCTGGTTAAACTGATCTTATGTGACAAACAAAAAACAGGAAAAACTAACAAAAACACAAAAAACTGGAGAGCCAAGCACAATGGCTGCCATGCGTGGCGCCATCTTGAAAAGTTATTATTATTAATAATAACAATTACTATTTTCAATATTGAAAACAGTTGTGGTGCTTAATATTGTTGTGAAACAACATGCATGTTCAGTTTCTTTGTATGATTACTGCCTCTTTTAATTTAATGCATCCTTGCTAAATTAAAAAATATAAATTTTCTTAAAACAAACAAACAAACTTATATTTTAAACTTAAATAATAAACTATTATATACAATCTCCATGTTTCTCAATACCTTAGGAGCCTTGAGTCTAGATGTATTTGTATATAATCATGTATAGAAACCATATATATCTGTAAAATCACCTGGCTGGACTCTGTGTTTGTGTCGGCACTGTTATTGTTGGTCAGAGCAGCTGCTGCCACCAGCGTCTGCCTGGTGCTGAGGGATGGAGAAGGCTGTAGGAGAGGGGGAGTGTGTCCAAATGCATTTAGACCTCTCTGTTGGGACAGCAGCTGGTGGTATGCAACCGGTGTGATAGGATGTGGGAACGTAAAGGAGGGACTGAGACGTGAAGAAGGAAAAAAAGTCACATTTTGTGTTAGTTCAAACAATGGGCAACCTGAACATTTACAAGAAAAATCAACACAGATGGGAGATTCCTGTACCTGATGGCCCCAACGGAGAGGTGGCCATAAGAGCTGCTGGCAGCCGAGCTGGAGCGGGAGTTATTGATGTAGGCCACCAGAGAGTTGGGTGAGGTGCGGATCATGGTCTGCAGGTCGATGCTGGCATCCGAGACTGGCGAGATGGACAGCGCTCGCTTTCTGCTCACCCTCGGCGTCAGTCTGGGACTGGGGAAACGGGACACTGCAGAGAAAAGACACTCTTTTCACTCTCACTTCAAAAAAATCTGTGTGGGACATTCAATTCTCTTAATCTCCAGCATCACTACTATGCTGTCTTGCATACAACTCGCTTTGAATAATTTATCAGTTTATCAGACCAATCTCACCCAATGGGTTGTTCAGCAGAATGCCAAACAGATACTGTTTAACAACATTGATCTGAAAGTAAAATAAGGCAAATAAGCAAGCAAATAAAAGTGTAGAATGCTGAAAAGTCTATATTTTACTTAGATATTTGAGTAAGATGCTTTAGGAATGGCTTTCCTCTGGTAATATATATATATATATATATATATATATATATATATATATATATATATATATATATATATATATATATATATATATATATATATATATATATATATATATATATATATATATATATATATATTTATTTATTTATTTATATTTATATATTTATACACAGTGCCCTCCAAAAGTATTGGAACAGTAAGGCCAATTCCTTTATTTTTGCTGTAGAATGAAAACATTTGGGTTTGACATCAAAAGATGAATATGAGATGAGAGATTAACATTTCAGCTTTTATTTACAGGTATGTTCATATGGATCTGATACACAACTTAGAAGATAGCACCTTTTGTTTGAACCCACCCATTTTTCATGTTACCAAAAGTATCGGAACAGATATAATTAACAGAGTAAAGTGAAAAAGACTTAATATTTAGTTGAAAATACTTTGCTTTCAATAACTGCATCAAGCCTGTGACCCATTGACATCACCAAACTTTTGCATTCTTCTTTTGTGACGCTTTTCCAGGCTTTCACCGCAGCCTCTTTCAGTTTTGGGGGGTTACTCCCTTCAGTCTCTTCTTTAGCAGGTAAAATGCATACTCTACAGGGTTTAAGTGTTGCTATTGACTTGGCCAGTCTAAAACCTTCCACTTCTTGCCCCTGATGAACTCCTTTGTTGTTTTGGCACTATGTTTTGGGTCATTATCCTGCTGCATGATGAAGGATCTCCAATCAGTTTGGTTGCATCTTTCTGTAAATTGTCAGACAAAATATTTCTGTAGACTTCTGAGTTAATTTTGCTGCTGCCATCATGTGTTACATCATTAATGAAGATTAATGAGCCTGTCCCAGAAGAAGCGATGAAAGCCCAAGCCATTACATTACTTGTGTAATGTGTACTATAATGTACACCTGTGTACACTGTGTTTCAGATGAGCTTGTATGTTTGGGATCATAAGCAGATCCTTTCTTTCTCCAAACTTTAGCCTTTCCATCACTTTGGTCCATAAAATCAGTCCATAAAACCTTGACCCAGAATTTTTGAGGCTCGTCTCCTATTCTTCTTGCTAATGAGTGGTTTGCATCTTCTGGTGTAGCCTCTGTACTTTTGTTCATGAAGTCTTCTGCGAACAGTAGATTGTGATACCTTCACTCCTGCCCTCTGGAGGTTGTTGCTGATGTCACTAACAGTTGTTTTAGGGTCTTTCTTTACAGCGGTCACAATATTTCTGTCATCAACTGCAGATGTTTTCCTTGATCTACCCGTTTGAGGTGTGTTACTTAGTACACCAGTGGTTTATTTCTTCCTCAGGAGATTACAAATGGTTGTACTTGCTATTGGCAGTGTTTGTGCAATGGTTTGATTGATTTTTCATCTTCTCTCAGCTTCACAATTGCTCGTTTTTCACCCATAGACACCTCTCTGGTTTTCATGTTGGTTACATGTCTAACTAACTATAAATGCAGTCTGCACGGATCTGAAACTGAGCACAGACATTCAGTGCTATTTATTGTTTGAATAATCAATTAATAGGACACACCAGGGCAACAAAACACTGTCAACTGTCAGTCACATATATATAGTTAAAGACCCAAGAATAATAATAATAATAATATTGTTTTTGTTCTGCATGTTTCTGATAAAAAAAATACAGGAAAATCAGTAATATTTTTTTTTAAGGGTGAAAATGGGTAGAAAATTACAAAATTACCTCTGATGACAACCATATCTACATTCACATCTGGTAATTTTTGGGTTTAAAAAGGGTAAAAATTACCTCCCCAAAAATACCACATTATGAAATTTCGGAGGTAGAAATCTTGACTATCCTTTTAAAGGGAAATATTAAACTTCCAAAAAATGTATAAACTGTAGATCTGAACTTATGCATTTCAATTTCAAGTGAGTATCTATTCAAAGGCCATGTTTCCATGTACATGTGCCCCGCGCTGTAGTAAACAGGTGCTGTGCATTAGGCTTGGTGTAAGAGGACAGAAAACAGCAGTCGGGCAAGGAGGCTTTGTGCCCTCCAGGGGGGCATCAGCAAAGGTGCTACAACAGGAAACATGTAATGGGTCCATTAAACTACACACAAACACAAGCACCTCACAAAAAACCCTCCACTGACATTTCAAACAGACGCCTGTCAAACTCTCACAAATCTACAACCTCCAACCAGTTAATTACTCCCCTGCCATTCTTTAAGCAATCATTTTGATGTACCCTGCAAACAACAATTATTATAGGTTGTTACGCTAATATATATATATATATATATATATATATATATATATATATATATATATATATATATATATATATATATATATATATATATATATATATATATAAAAGTCAGATTTTGACATTTGATTCAAATGCACATATGCAAATTCAGTGCTTCATTTAAAAATAACTCAACATGTCGGAATCATTTTCAGAGCATTAAATGTGTAATTTCTGCACCTCTACATAAAAAAACTGGCTATGTTCAAAATAGCATGTTACCATACTACTCTTATTTAAGTATACAGTATATATACTACATATAACTACTTTTTAAGTATATAGTAAGTTTACTATACAGTATGCAAATTGCCTGTATGTGTGGGATATTCAAAACACCAACTACATTTCTCAAAATGAGCATGAACAATATACAGCAGAGCTTACTTTGTGGAATACTGTATAATGCATAATCCCATAATGCAATGCCGTTAACTTGCATTGATGATTGACGCATGAACAAGAAGTATGAGATGGGAGCTCTTACACTGTCCTCAAAAATACAGCCTTTGAATACTGTAGCTTGCTTATAGATGTCTCTGCATATTAATCTGTGAGGAGAATGTATTTTAACAACCCAAAAATTACACACATCAGCTTTGTATTGAAGCCAGTTTCTGCCACAGAATAAAAAAAGAAAAAGGTAACGGAAACATTTTATCACAAATATGACTTTTTCCTCAAAATTCTTGGTTTAGATCTCACAGTTATTTAGTCCTCATAATTCTGAGACAAAAATGTCACAACTGTGAGATATCAACTCATAACTGGAAAATATTAACTAGCAATTCTTAGGATAAAAGTCAAAACTGTAAAATATAAACTTTTTTTAAATCCCGAGTTTAAATCTTGCAATTTTGAGTTTACATATCTCGCAATTCTGTTTTTTTTTTTCAGCCACATAATAAAAAATAGTTACATTTAGTGTTTTTAAGAATAGTAGGTGGGCTTTGGTTGGAGAGGAGCAGCAATAGTTTGCGTGTCTGGGGTCAGACAGCAAACCACAGGATGACAGAAGACAAGTAACACAAGTAGAATTTTGGTTTTCATTTAGTATAAAAAAAACGCGCACACGCACACACACACACACACAGAATGCATCTCAATAGAGCCATATCTAAAAACCTAAACATATATATCTAAAAACCCTAACAGATTTCATCAAAGAATGTGCAGAGTTTGCTGAGTGACTGCCACGTTGATGGGACGGCGTGTGGCAGCACTTAGCAAGCCACTGCCCACAGAGTGAAGAGAACAGCAGGGGGTAGCAGTGTCTGGCCTGCTCTCAGCTGCCGAGTCCCACACACTCTGCAATGGTCTGTTTTTATAGGCAGTGCCTCTAATTTAGGGGTGCACAGGTTCCTGGGAGAGCGCTAAACCAGATGTGCAGTGCTGTGAGGTGGTGGTGGCAGAGGCTGGCTCAGGCAGTCCTGTCAACCCTGTGGGATGGGGAATGGTGGGTAGGAGGAGGTGCTTCTAATTGAGGATCTGGCCTGATATATGGCTTATATGGATATATGGCTTTATAATTACAAGCGCTTACAAAAGGAGCAATTATATTAGGCATCTGCTCTGATGTTTTTATTGGGATGCCAGAAAAATGTATTTGGAAGGTGTTATTCTTATGTTCCTTCTCTTCTTTAATCAATAAAAAAGTCTATCGTGAAAATAATAAAGTGCAACTAATCATAATAAATAAATACCCAAATAAAAGTATTGATCAATTATTATACAATAATTCAATTATGCAATATATACTACAGTTCAACAGTTTGGCGTTGGTAAAAATGTTGAATGTTTTTGAAAGAAATCTCTCTCTTATGCTCACCAGGGATTAGTGAACTAGTAATATTGTGAAATATGATTACAGTTTAAAACGACTGTTTTCTATTTAAATATATTTTTCTATGTCATTTATTGCTGTGATGGCAAAGCTAAATTTTCAGCAGCCATTACAGCAGAATCTGTACCACATGATCTTTCAGATATCATTCTAATATGCTGATTTAGTGCTCAGGAAACATTTATTATTATTATTATTAATGTTGAAAACAGTTGTGCTGCTTAATATTTTGGGGAAACAAGATATAACTTTTTTTCAGGATTCTTTGATGCATAGAAAGTTCAAAAGAACAGCATTTATTTGAAATAGAATCGAAAGAAAAGTATTAATTTCTTTTAAAAAAATTAGTAGTGTGCACAAAAAAAAATAATATTTTAAAACGAAGTAAAAGTGCTTATTAAAAATTAAAAGTATTAATTTCTTTAAAACACACACACACACACACACACACACACACACACACACACACACACACACACACATGTATACAGTGCTGCTTGAAAGTTTGTGAACCCTTTAGAATTTTCTATATTTCTGCATAAATATGACTCAAAACATCATCAGATTTTCATATAAGTCCTGCAAGTAGACAAAGAGAACCCAATCAAACAAGTGAGAGAATTTTTTTTGTCATTTATTTATTGAGAAAAACAATCCAGTGTTACATATCTATGCGTTGCAAAAGTATGTGAATCTCTTGGATTAGCAGTTAATTTAAAGGTGAGTCCATCTGTGCAGAGGTGTTTTCAGTCAGTGCAATGACTATCAAATGTCAGAACATGACCTGTTTTATTCAAAGAACAGGGATCTATCAAAGTCTGATCATGTTTGTGGAAGTGAATCAAGTCACGAACAAAGGAGATTACCGAGGACCACGGAAAAAGAGTTGATGTTGCTCATCAGGCTAGAAAAGGTTACAAAACCATCTTTAAAGAGTTTGGACTCCATAAATCCACAGTCAGACAGATTGTGTACAAATGGAGGAATTTCAAGACCACTGTTACCTTCCCGAGAAGTGGTCGATCAACAAAGATCACTCCAAAGTAGAACGTGTAATCGTCTGTGAGGTTGCAAAAGTTCCCAGGGTAACTTCTAAGCAACTAAAGGCCTTTCTCGCATTGGCTAATGTTAATGTTCATGAGCCCACCATCAGGAGAACACTGAGCAACCATGGTGTGCATGGCAGAGCTGCAAGAAGAAAGCCACTGTTCTCCAAAAAGAAAATTGCTTGCTAAAGATCATGTGAACAAGCCAGAGGACTATTGGAGAAAGGTTTAATGGATGGATAAAACCAAAATAGAGCTTCTTGGTTTAAATGAGAAGCTATTATGTTCGGAGAAAACAACACACTGCATTGCAGCTTAAGAATCTTATCCCATCTGTGAAACATGGTGGTGGGGGTAGTATCATGACTTGGGCCTGTTTTGCTGCATCTTGGCCAGGACAGCCTGCCATCATCGATGGAACAACGAATTCTGAATTATACCAGCAAATTCTAAAGGAAAACGTCAGGACATCTGTTTAAGAACAGAGTCTCAAGAGAACGTGGGTCATGCAGCAAGAGAACAACCCCAAGCACACAAGTTATTCTACCAAAGAATGGTTAAAGAAGAACAAAGTTAATGTTTTGGAATGGCTGAGTCAAAGTCCAGACCTTAATCCAATTAAAATGTTGTGGAACGACCTAAGCAAGCAGTTCATAGGAGGAAATCCACCAACATCACAGAGTTTAAGTGGTTCTGCACTAAGGAATGGGCTAAAACTCCTACATGTTATTGAGAAGGACTGATCAGCATTTACAAGAAACTTTACCTTCAGTCACTGCAGCAAAAGGGGGTCACACCAGATACTGAAAGCAAAGATTCACATACCTTTGCAACGCACAGATATGTAACACTGGATCATTTTTCTCAATAAATAAATGACAAAGAAAATATTTTTCTCTCACTTGTTTGATTGGGTTCTCTTGGTCTACTTTCAGGACTTATATGAAAATCTGATGATGTTTTGGGTCATATTTATGCAGAAATATAGAAATTTCTAAAGGGTTCACATACATTCAAGCAGCACTGTATATATATATATATATATATATATATATATATATATATATATATATATAATAAATAGTATATACGTTATAAATAAATAAATAAAATAAAATAAATGATATATGTGCACTTCAAGTACCAGGCAATCACAATGAGAGAGAAACAGCAGTGCCTGTGTTAGTGTCTGCTGTGTATGTGTGAGTATGTTGGCCTGAGCTGCAGTGGTGACAAGACTCCCTCCCTTTACACAAAAAAACTAAACAAAACCTCTGCTCCCAAACAGTCCTGCCTGTAGTCAGACAGCAGACGTTTGCTTTGGCAGCAGCTATTATCATGGGACCTTAAACAGTTCCCCGCTGGCTATGCCACACAAATGAGTTCAGCATTTGTTTTCCTCCTCTTTCCATTCATAATCTTAAAGCATTCATGTGTAAGCAACTCAATTAGAAGCTGCAGACCTCTTCACTTCAACACAGAGAGAAGAAGCAGAGCTGAATTGAAACAGAGGTCTGTTCAACCTATTATCCTGCTGTTTTGGGTATCAGGCAGAGTCTGGCTGTGAGCCAGAGGCTATGGTGATTTATTTATTCACGTTGATCCATCCAGAGGGCGTAAGGCCAGAATTTCCCATCTTACTCATTGAGAAGCATTGAGTGAGACTTCTCATAACATTGCATGCGCAATAGATTCACTTAAAGTACACAAAGAGGGCCTAAGGAATGTGCCCATTGAGTAAAATCCCGTCTGGGTGTGATGGGGAAATTGTGTTGTTTTTAGTGGCGACTGTGCTTTCAATCGGCGTGTCGCCCTGTCAGGCGGAGATCATAATTAACATGTTAAGTGCACGGCATTGGCATGCACATGCACTTGGCACAGCAATGGAGCGTTTCAGCAAGACATGCACTCATAGCAGACGCAGCTATGCATTGTTTGCTGCTACTTGTTATTTTGGGGCTGTATGTATGTATATATATATATATATATATATATATATATATATATATATATATATATAAAATGGTTTATTAAAACATTATCTATCTGTCTGTCTGTCTATCTATAATGTTTAAAATATTATTTTAGAAATATTTGATTATATTTTAACTATACATTAATATAAAATACAAACAATAAAGTAAAATAATAAAAACACTTATAGTATAACAAATGCTGAGATTTGATCTATTAAATAAAAAAAATTCACCCATGTAGTTACAATTCATATGTGTGTGTTTGCATATACACACACACACATACACAATATATATATATATATTGCAAAGTGGAGTTGTAGTAATTGTGATCTTTACAGCTATATGAAATGTCAGAATGCTTATTTTGTCATGCATTTAAATCTGTAACAACCTATTAGTCTCATGACTCCAGTTAATGTCTCTGTTTGACCCAGTAGTGCGTGTAAAACTGCCGAATGTCCAAATAAATTTACAGTACTGCACATGTTGGCTCTAATGACAAGCCGGACAGATTTTCCATGTGCACATTTCAAATTTTTTTACAACAACGATCACCATTTACAGGAAAACCCAAACCTTCTCTCTCCAAGTCAGCTAATGGGCAAATGGGAATCATGAAGGGAAAAACAAGAGGGCCACTTTGTGCATGCTGAACACTGACTCTTGTGGTGGGTCTGCTGAATTTATTAGAACATAAATTGATTTCTAAATACGCATACGAATTTTATCGCCGTACCATTCCAAGACAAACGCTAAGCCCTGCAATGCATATTTATCAGGGCTTCGCTCTACTGAAGGGCTTGCTTTATGGCACCACACCATGAGCTGACACCAGCCATCAATGAAAGCCCTGTGTCTGTGGGTTGGTGTGGAGAGCTGTGAACACCTGAGTGCCCAGAGTGAGACCACATCAAGCTAGGTGGAGGAGAAGGCCAAAGACTCGAGCCGGGAAGGAGAAAGCCCTGCGCTGTTGAGCTAACAAGCCACAAACTGTGGGCAGTCAGCTCCGCGGCGGAGATGCAGAAACTCTCATGACCGACTCATTACGGTCATAAAAATGCAGAGGTTCGTGTTTGATTAGTGATTGGAAGTAATTGGGACATGCGATTTGAGAGGGTGCATGGATTTGTGGCACTAAGAGTTACTGTGGGTGGCTGGACTGGATCAAAGCAAGAGTGTGTGCCAGCTTGATTATTTACAATCGCAAGTTTCCTGAGCAGACACCCTACACTGACTTCCCCTTCATCCTCTCTCACAGTGTTACCCATTCACAACACTGTATTTCTCCTCTAAACTCTGGATGAGAGCCGAAAACCTGCTTGACACCGCAAGACCTGCAACCTGCTCGCCCTGGTTTATCCCTATAGATTACGCAACGACATGCAATAGCGACCCTCTGGGCATCTTTTAACAAAGCCACATTATTAAGCCAGGTGTAATCGGGACCTTACTAGATCAAGAGCCTAAACCCGTCCATTACATGAGTAATTGGATCACATTACAAAGAAGCAGGAGGGGGTACATAGCTGCCATAACACATCCTTGAAAACAAAAAGCAGAGATGAAAGACCTGGCATTACAGCCACGGCAAAAAAAAAATGTCTCCCTCTAAACATTGTATTTCCCTTTTAAGGTGAGGTTTGAGGGAAGTCGAATGTTACTTATAATAACGCATCACACCTGCAGCCCAATCTGAATTAGAGGCCATAACAGAAACGCCTCATAAATTCTTGAGATGGCTCATGTTTACAGCCGCTTTCCATGCGAGTCATGTTTTATACACAGGTGAAGATTGAAAGACTTGTTCTTTGATGTGAAAAGCTTGTATCTATTGATTTTTAACACAATTTTACAAAAATTTTTGAAGAGCATTGCAAATTAATTAGCTATTTGTACAGCCCAGTTATTTTCGTTAACAAAGTAATTTTAAAATCATTAGTTTACACAGAAAATTACAAAAATTAATGTGAAAACTGAAAATATATTGAAAATAATTAACACAAACTACAATTGTATATCAATTATACTAAAATAATACAGGTACTGGCTGTGTCTACTCTGGGTCCTTTTAAGTAAAATACTTTGGCTTAAATTACTCTTTTTTTAAGATTAATCTGAAGTTTCAATGACATTAAACAGAACTCCAAAAATAAAGATTATTTCCAAACAGGTTTTCCATACATTCCCCTCTGCTTCTGCTCGAAAACAGGTAGCCCTGCTCAGAACACCACTGGATGAGCTAGAAGTTGACATGTTGGCCCACTCAAACCAACAGAGCAATATTTTGAAATCACCACAAAGCCACAGTGTTTACATTCTTGGAGAAGCAGGGGTACAAATAAAAAAAAACTTAGCCCTATGGGAGCCACTGGCTCATAGAATTAAACTTTCACAAGCCTTTTTTGCTGACAAATTGAAATAGCATATTGCATAATAGTGTTGAATTTTTTTGATATCGGAAAAAATATAATTTAAGAGTATTAAAACAAGCATAGCTTTAAATGCATGCTGCCATATGAAGAAGTCAGTATTACATCTGATTTAAAAGCAGAGAAATACTCAACGGAAATATGTGAACGCAAGCGATTCTGGCTGCACTAATTCAGATTTGTGAGTTGGTGCATTCCGAAATGTCACAAGTACATCTTGCTTTCTTATGGGTTGCTATATAACAGATAGTAGCATAAGCCTAGCATAAATTTAGAGTTCTATTAGTTTCAGCTGATATCTCCCCAGTCCCCACCAGACAAAATTGACACAAAGTTCTCCCCCTCAGTGGCTAATATCGATTATATTTGACATTATTGTTGCAACTTTATATTTTGTCACATTTGCGACTATTTTAGTTGCAGCCTGGGACCCTGGGAACTCGTAGCTGTCTCTTCACATATGCATCAAGAGAAAGCATTTCAGCACAAAAACCTCACACATTGACCTTTGACAGTATGGATGTAGCATATTCAGTGCAGTACTCAGGGTGTGTAACTCACTGTCCACTGGGCTCATGTAGTCAGGGAGATGAGCAGCTGCGGCCGCCGTCGGCATGAGCAGGTCTCCATAAGGGCTGCGGTGACTGGCGATGAGGTGATAGTATTCTGAAGGGTTGGCCCCTGGCGGGGGACGGGGCAAGCCAAACAAGCTCCGCTCCTTCAGGTGTTCGTGGGTCACTGCTCAGACAGAGAAGAGAAGAGTTTAGTATTTCAGGATTCATACACACATATGGGTAGCGGAGGCTGAAGTAAGACGTACCGTCCCCTGTACAATGTTTTGTCACATGGCCATATACAGTATTAAGACATGTTATACAGCTGCTTATGACTAAGAGATGTACAGTACAGTACATGATAAAATTGATAAACATTTTTTGATTGTTTTTAGCATAAAAAAATGGTAAATACCTTAAAAATTCTAATTAATAAATAGGAAATATTATTATAAATGCTGTGTAATGTTGAAAATTGTTTCACACAATTGAAATAACAAAATATTAAATATTAATACTAAAATATTAACATTAATATGACTTCCTTTTCATTTCTTTTATAAACCATTCACATAATAAGCAAAGTCTGTAAACATACAGTAAAAGATAGAAAAGAAAAATGATGAAATGTTATTACAATTTAAAATAACTATATCTTTTTGAATATATAATTAAAATGTTATTTATTCCTGTGATGGCAAAGTTGAATTTACAGCATCCATGAGCCTTCAGAAATTATTATCAAATCATATTATAAAATGCTTATCTTCTGCTCAAAAAACATGCTGCTAATATTTTTGTGAAAAGTATGATCTTTTTTTCAGGATTCTTCGATGAATAGAAAGTTGAAAAGTAGAGCATTTCAAATATAAATCTTTAATACCAATTCAAAAATTTTATGAACTTTTTTTGAACTTGGTGAACAAAAAATAAGTGTTTTAAAAAAATCTATTAAATTGATATACAGTGCCCTCCATAAGTATTGGAACAGTAAAGACAAAATTGCTCTGTTGGCTGTGGAGTCAAGACATTTGCAAATATGATTAAAAGATGAATATGAGACAAAACTACAGAATGTCACATTTTATTATTGGGTGATTCAACACAGATGTTTTACCAGCTAAGAAGTTCAGCACTTTTAGAGTTTCATCCCTCTATCTGATGTGAGTTACTGTTACTGTTCCAATACTTTTGGAGGGCACTGTACGGTTTATATCAGACATCTTGAAGCATGTTTACAAGTAAAAAGTGGTGCTCTCTCCTTGGCTAAACTTGGGTAAATTTGTTAACACCAGCACCTAGTAATCCCCAGACTAAAGGTGTCAAAAGCAATACAAGCAAAGGATATATTTATTTTTCTTTCAGTCTAGGTCAGATAACCATTAGTGCCTCCTATGTCATTTCCGTAACACTCGCCTACGACAAAGAAATAACAGCAGTTCACGTCCTTGCTGCTTAAATTATGGGACACTCAGGATTGAGAGAGAGAGAGGGGGGGGGGTCCACCTCATTCTTGCTGCTTGGCCATTCATACCATAACAGCTCTATCAGGAACAATTAGGCCCTAGCGAGGTTAAAAAAGAACAGGCGTGTGTTTGTGCTGGATTCATGGCAGAACAAGGCCGTTTATTTTCTCCACGCTCGCCGGATCGTATAACTGCGTCCCTAGAGGGGCTCAGAATCTAAGTGAGGAGGGGTGCGGCAGAGGCCAGAGCTGAAAAAGCCCTGAGGCGGTGGACCGTTGAAGGCAGATCGGCAGTCTGAACACTGCTCTGGGGCAGGGGACATCTTCACCGATCTTCATCAGTTTTCTTTATGGACCTTCTGTTAAACATGAGAACATGATTGACTTCTGCACGACTGAAGCTCTTTCATTAAATTAGCTGACTGTATAATTCAGGAGGAAAAAATCTAATTTTGACTCAGATTAGTGAGGAATTTGATGCAAATCATTGAATTAATCACTTGTACGCCTTTTATGTGAGACCTTTGAAGATGTTGGTCAGCTGCTGGGAACAAGGTGTATATGAAATGGTGGGAAATAGGCTTTTTAGTTGTTATTTAGACTGACTCAAGCTCAACTCCTTCCTTTATCTCTACCGCCATTTAATCACCAACACAACCTATCCCACATTGCTCATTTAAGTGTGAAAGCAGAGCCATTAATGCCAAGACTTTGTTCTTGGTGACTTATCTCTTGTCCCAACCTGTTATAGTAACAAGGCTGAAAGGACCAGGCTTTTGGCAAGGTAGATAATGTTCAGCAAACTGTTTTCTTTCTGACTACCATCTATTTACATATTCAGGCCTACATAAATAAGAACAGGTCTACTACAGTAATGTTTTTTAGCATGCTTAATGTCCAACTCACTGACACGTTAAAGGAGATAAACAATGGTAGAGAGCTTCTGTTGTGTTTCAGTTTGTGGAGGAGTGGAACCATTAGCTTTCTTTCTTCGCTGACCAATGTTTTATTCCTTCTCCCAAACATACCCCCACAAACATAACACCCACTTTCAGCCGGTATAATGGGTGATTCAAAAGTGCTCTTGGATTTCTACTGGCATCTAACAGCATGGAGGTAGCATCACAAGAAAGCATGTTTTAATAAGCCATTGTAGAAATACCTTGGCTGTCCCGGATGTTATAATTCACTCACCCTCATGACATTCTAAACCTGTGACTTTCATTTTTCTTTTAAGCATAAAATAAGATGCTAGATAGGATGTTCACTTCATAAAATGAAACCGAATGGTTTCTAGGGGCTGTCAAGAACCCAAAATATCAAAGTATTGTAAAAGTGCTTCATTTCTGTCTTTCCTCACTCTTAGATTACAGCACATAAGTCATGATAGTTTACTTTTATGGTGCTTTTAGTCAGTTTTGAAACATTTGCTTTTGTGTTTCACAAAAGAAAATCAAATGGGTTGAGAAAGACATGAAATGTAAATGACATGTTACAATTTTTGGCTGAACATATACACAACTGTTCAAATGTTTGGGGTTGGTAAGATGTTAAAATGTTTTTGAAATAAGTCTCATGTGGAACAAGGCTACATTTACTTGATTAAAAATACAATAAAACAGTAATATTATGAAATATTATACATTTTTTTTTACAAAGCTGTATTTCTAACAGCCATTACTCCAGTCTTCATTGTCACATGATCCTTCAGAAATCATTCTGTTCTGCTGATTTGGTGCTCAAAAAACATTTCTAATCAATGTTAAACTTGTGGAAATTCTGATATATTTATTCAGGATTCTTTAAAAAAAGCAGCACACAGAGTATTTGAAATCTAAATATTTTGTAACTGTACGTCTGTACTGTCAGTTTTGACCAATTTAATGTGACATTACTGAATAAATATAGTCATCTCTTAAAAAAAAAAATTCTTGAAAGTTAGTGTATTTGTCAATGACAAGAGTAACACATGGGGAACTATACGAGACTCACCGTCAGCAGGGCTCAGTCCACGTGCTGCAGAGATCATGGAGAGCGTGGGGCTGCTGTGGACTGATCGCAGGTAGTGCTCCATGTGTGGGTTTACATACGGGTGAGGTGGGTTGAAGGGTGATTCTCCGGTAGTTGCAGCGTGAGGCGATAGTCGGATAAGAGGGATATCAGAGAAAACTGGACTGCCAGCTAATCCATGCGGTCTGGCAAAAGACAAAGAGAAAGAAGACCTCAATTAGTTTCTTACACAAAGACAAGCTGCCACATAGTTTAAGTGCTTAAGTGTGGCGTAATTAGGGACCCTCTGTGTGAATCCATGTCTTGAGGCCACATGAAAATACTTAATTTCTTTTTAACTGTGTCAAAGACATACCTTAATTATTTCACTTAAAACAAGCTCAGAACTTATTATTATAGTAATCAGGAAATCAAAAATGACATTTTACTTCCTCAATGCATAGTCCTGATTTTATGGTGCATGATTCATTGAGTTTCCTTTTTAGATGACGCCACAAATCCCTCTTAAATTTTCCTCCCATGTCTCCTGCAGTCATGTGGCTCCCTTCTGGTATGTAATGCCCACTTTCCAAAATTAATTCAATTTATGATTAATAAAATCAAATTCCACTATTTTTTCCCAAGTTTATCCAGTTTTATTTAGAAATATGTTGCATATTAAAGTAAAAAACTGTATCAAAAACTGCGAAGGTAAATCAGACACTTCAATACTTAGTATTTTTGTCTTGTTTTCCATAAAAAATGTCTAAATCTCAAATCAAAAGTATATGTGAGAAGCAAATTTATAGATAAATTAAAATAAGAAAATGTGCTAAGTTCTACATTCTTGACAGAACAAGTTGCTGGCAAACAATTTTAGGTTCAGGTCAGGTCCAGTTGACAGTATCAACTGGGTCAAGGGACTTTACAGACTGGGTTTGGGCTTCAATGTGAACTGTGAAAGTGATCATGTTTTTTTCATGACTCCCAAATGTAGACAAACTACTCCTCCCTTTACGCCTGAGGTCTTGAACAAGTCGAGACTGAGAACGCTGTAGTACATGGTCGTTGTAATGTCTGCATGAGATGGACACCTCTGAAGACACACAAGCCTGAAGTGTTATGATGAGACTGCTTAATACTTCCCCTCCATTTTTCAGACCGTGCTTGAAGAAACTGATGTGTAAAACAAGATAGTGGGACAGAAGTTCACAGATAGCCCACAGGTCATGGTGAGGATACAAATTTGTCATGTCTTGGCAGGTATCTACGCCGCCCGCACGCCAGTCCAAAAAGCAAGGAGGCAGCTGTAACTCTAACATTTCCTGAAAGTAGAGCACACAGTCTGATCTTCTGAATCAGAGAGATGTTTGAAGAAATGTTTGCGTGTGGTTCCCTCAACTATATGTTAATGTATAGTGGTTGAACACCTGGACGAGAGCAAGATCAGAATCTGATGTCCTACTAGTACATGTACGCATTTGGCAGATGCTTTTATCCAATGTGACTTACATTACATTCAATCTATACCATTCTTATAATTCATGAACTCCTTGGGAATAGAACCCATGAACTTCATGTTAGTGTACAGTGGTTGAACACCTGGATGAGAGCAGGAACAGAATATGATGACCCACTTTTACATTTATGGATTTGGCATATCAGATGCTTTTAACCAAAGCAACTTACATTGTATTCAAGCAGTAATTTTTTTTCAATTAATGAATTCCTTGGGAATCGAACCCATGACCTTGGCATCGCTATCACCATAATCTCAAAGCTACACAAAGGTCCTTTAAAGAAATAGAAATTATTGTAAATAAACCCAAAAAATGTGATCTGGACCATGACGTCAAACTGATTCTGATTGGCTAATGCTGTGACTGACCAATCATAACTCAGCATCCCAGAGAGCTCTTTTGTTGCAGTTGAGTCCCTAAATGGAGCGCTCTTGAACACAGAGGGGATATGTCAGACAGTGTTAAATAAAGCAGACCCGTCTATGTCCCCATACTACTTTACTTTCCACTGGGAGAGGAAATGACCATGCATATGAATCAGAGCCTGCGTTCCACAAGGGTGTGTTCTGCACACGGGCTGCAAATTGCGGGGGGGATGGTTAGTTCTTCTGGGGATTTGATGGCAAGCAGGCTACAACTATAGCTACACATTAATTTTGTTTCAAGGAAAATTAGACCGTACAGGAAAGGAAAAAAAGCTTTCGCCTCAATGAAAGGGGGATGGTTCTTTTATGAAAGTGTATGTTATTTAGATTTGTTTGACATGTGAATGAAGAGGATTACAGATTGCCTCCATCAAAATGTATTTAGTTATGTGCCAAATACTTAAGGTAACAGTTCTGTCATCATCCCCTCACCGTCATGTTTTTTCTAAACCAAGATGTTTAGCAGAAAGTTGAATCTTGCTGAAAGTAAATGGTGACCAGCTGCAAAAACAGACTAAAAGCACCATTCAGCTATGATAGAAGTAGTTAGAATGACTATATTCTAAATATTTTTGAGCAGTGCAATAGCTTCGTGTGAGGAACAGAGTTTTCAAATATACTAGGTTGACGGTGATGATTGACGGTGATGAGGAACGACATTGGTTATTTTGTGTTTTTTTTTTTTAGGAAATAACTTAATTTGTGTCCGTTTATCACACAAAGCAATTCCGAAGAGATTCTGAAAAGAAAATATTGCCTTGGTGTTTTTTGTCATGTTTGTAGTTTTACAGTCCTGATTACCATTCACTTTCTGCTTAACATCTCCTTTTGCAATTGCACAGAAGAATATAGGTTTAATGACATGAGGCTGAGTAAATGATGACAGAATTTGAAACCATTGCTTTAATACATGCATTTTTAAAAAATGGATAAACAGTTTTTTGTACCTTTAATGAGATGTGAGCAAAGCCTACAGTGACGATCTGAACGGTGGGTATCAGATGCATTATGCTTGGCACAGTCTGGCTTCATCTCAGTCTCTCATTTATACCATCTCTGTTCGGAGGCCAACCTGCACCCAGCCTGAGTCGTGCTCAGTTTCCAGTAAACGCCTGCAGACTACCAGGCTTGTCCTGTTGCCAATTTTCTGCCATCAGCCTCCTTGAACGGATAGCCATAAAGACGTCTCTGTTCTTGAGGAGCTGAAAGAAAACAGACTCGCCATACACAAACCACCAAATCCTCCCCCCCATTTGTGGAAAGGAGGGGGGTGGGGGTGGGGGAGACTGGAGCAAGTGCTCAAAATTAATATTTGCCTGCAATAGTGCTATGATTTTGCAAACTGCCAGCAAAGATGTGTTTTCTGTGGCCATACAAGCATGTGCTTTTGGTTGCCATCTTGACCATTGACAAGACTATCACAACAGATGGCATCGCCACAGAAAATGTCAGCATGGTTGTAATTATAGTGACCACTGGTTTCAGTGTCCCAATCTGAAGATCAACAGATGTCAATTAAAAACGGTTCATTAAAAACAAAACATACATTTATAATGCAGGAATATTTACAATGGTTTTCCCACCATAATTGTACTACTATGGGAAAGTATGTCAACAACGGCAAGAGACAACTCCTAAACATACAAAAACATAATTAACCCAGTTTTGGGTACATTCCCACATTTCTCAGTGATTGCCAGACAGGCAAAATTGACAAGACAACATGTCAATGTATAAATAAATCAGACAAACTGCTCAGGGTGTTTGAACCCTCAATAACCTGTCAAGGGATAAGAAAAAGAGGGCCCCTACTGACAAGCATGATAACTGAGGTCTTGCGGTTACGCCCTCTCTCTGACAAGATGGTACTTGAACGGTTAAAGAGACCTTAGTCATAGACAGGGCATGTCATGGTGCATTTAGAGAGCTTCTTCTTAATAGCTACCTGTCATTTTAGCAGTCTTCCATCGTTGCACCATGGGTAATACCTGCCCATATAATACCTGCCCATTTGAAATTCTTTTAATATGTGCTTTCATTAAGCAGTTTCTGTGGAAATATCCAGAATACGCACATTCCCTGCTGACTCCAAAGAGAATATCAGTATAACACATCTTAACAGTGTTCCTGGTCAGGTGTTTGGATTTATTTGAATCACATCATATCCCACAGAGACTGTAGTTAACTGCCACTGGGAGTCGTGGGAACCTTTTCCGAACTTGAGGCATGCTCTCCAGTCGGTACTGCATGTCCAAACCTTACTTAAATATGCAAACCTATGAACCAAGCATGAGAGTAAAATCTCAAATTACCATCACATAAACCAAAAGATATGCGCAAAAATTCCCCTCACAACAGAAACACTAAGTTGGACAACTTCTGTTAGTACATTGGTTTGAAAAAATGTTGGGTGGTTCTCTATACCACTGCAATCTGAAACTGTTTTCTAAAAAGAAAAATGCTAGTGAGTGAATAAGGGAGGATGTGTTTTTCTCATTCACTCTGCTGTCACTGAGGTTCTGGGAAAGGAAAGCTAAATTCTAGATGCTAATTGCTCTGTTTACATGCTGAAATACTCTACAAACATTTAGACATTCATCTTCAAGATTTGTTAACTCTTTCCTATTTACGCTTGCAGGGAGAGTTTTCATTGCTATGGAAGGTTCTTTGGCAAATGTGTTTGAGCATATTTGAATATACAGACACCGCTATTTTAATCTGCAGGCCACAAGTCAAACAATTGCCACTGTTATACAACAATTCAATAAATTATAAAGTTAATTTTAGAAAAAAATCCTGGCATTGTATTTATGTTCCACCTACGTCTCCAAGCAACACATTGCAATGATCCTGTAATGGTGAATCAGTGTGTTTGAACGCATCAGTTAAGAGAATCATTCAAATAATCACTCTTCAAGACAGTCACTTGTTTCTGTCTTCAATCAATCAGTTTGTTTGAACAAATTGGTTAAGAGAATCATTCAATGAATCACTTTTTTAAGAGATTCACTTGTTTTGTTCTGAATGAGTCGGCGTGTTTGAACAAAAGGGTTGAATTAATGAATGAATGAGTGAGTCGCTACCTACTGGCATAGTGATGTAACATACTGAAAGAAACACTGAAAAAACATTACCACCGATGCAGAGGTATTTTTGCAAATATTTACCTTTGAAAACCTCTTAAAACTCCTTTTACATGTATCATGAATCATTCTATAGGGTCCAATCCCTAAATCAGACCCTTGCCATCCACCTCCAAAAGATAACAATGTGCTTAATTTGCTGTGCAATATACATGTAATTAGGTGAATTGGACACAGGCAGTGAAAAGGACATCTAAATCAAGGTCTTGATGAATTAGGGGGCCTCTGTCAAGGACAAGTCACATTAATCAAAGGAGCCAGAGTACACATAGAGAGACAGCAGGAATTCTCTTTTTCGGACTGTTTCGGCTCTTGGGATAAATTGTTCTTGTGTTGCTGGGCTCGCAGTATGTATCGCTATCCAATCTGTGATTTTAAATGCAAATACATGTCTTTGTATATATATGAAAATTATCATATTTTCTATTTTTATATATATAATATTAAAATCATATTTATATTTTTTCCTATTACAACCATAATCAACATAAAAACGGACAATTTTTTTTTATTTTTTGTCTTGTTTCTTTCACTTTGTGTAGTTTTTCTTCTTTTTTTTTTTTTTTTTACATCCTTGGACTTATTATTTCCAGGTTTAAAAGACAAAACCTGCCAAAGCAGTTTCAGTAAATGTCAGGCTTACAGATGTTGTCCAAAACTATAAAATACTACAAGGATGAGATGCTAACATGCCATCAGCTTTGTATTAAACACACATTTTGTCTGTGATATGAAACTGACTGAATCATTGGCATTTGTTCCTCACTACTTGGACGTTTGCTCCCCATGTACTGCACATCTACAGCTAGAGCTGAACAAGTTTTTCTGTCAGAAGACAAACAGATGCACTGGACAAGACCTGACAACGGCATGCTCTGAATCTGTGTGCTTCATACTGAAGATGACTCAACAGGTTGTGCTTGATTAATGTTGATTCCATCAGTGCAAAGAGAGGAAAATTAATGTTGAAGTGGCTAACAAACTTACCCATGTATGGGGTGCAGAGGATGTGGCTCGTAATGGTACCTCCCCTCATGGTGGCGCATGTCGATCGGTATCGGCGTGTGGAAGGTTGAGAATAAGTGAGGAGCTATGGAGTCAAAGACAGAAGAGAAGAAAGACAAACTTGTCAACAGAGGCTATAATACAACAGAAGAAGGCTGTTTTGTGCAAAGGCGCTATTCCAAAAAAATAAAATGAATATTATTTTAATAAAAAATTTAGTTTTATGTATTTATTTTTATATTTTATAGTTTTACTAAATTTGTTTTGTCTTGCTATTTTTAATTTTTTTAATGTCTTTATAGTTTTTGATTAATTTTATTTCAGTTTTAGTGCAACAAGTTGAATTAAATGTGAAATGTTTTTGTCAACTAGCTGAAATACAATACATTTCAGTTAACATATTAAGGTATTTTTTATGATTTTAATTTTAGTTATAATAACCATGATTCAAGCCACATTACATAATCATTTTACACAATAATACCACAGAAAGAGAAAAAGGAATAAAAAGAAATACATAAAATTAGTGTCCTGGAACAAATTCTTCTTCAAAATGTACTTGTTCACAATTTTGAAGCATATTAGAGTACAGGGTTGTTAGCTTAACAACGGGCAAATGCCAAACTCTATGTATGACACACAGTTGGCAACAAGGCAGATTTATACTAGATTTCATAACTGAGCCACAGTCTGGCCCTCTCATCTCCAAGCTAATTGAAAACTTACCAACGGTTCCTCAATATTAGTGGTCTTACATGTGCAATGAGTGGATTACAGTTTCTCATGATCAGTTTTTATTTGTCTGGGCTAAAAAAGAGGGCCAAAACATGCTCTTCCTGTTATAAAAAGGTTGATTGCTTTAAGGGGGTCTTGTAAAAAACCAACATGCTTTCATTAATGAGTGGAACTTACTTAAGGTGGTGGTTATAGATCTTTGAGTAAGCACTAAATAGCGTATACTGTCTGCATCTTTTATTTATTATTACTATTTGCTCTTAATGAGCTCCTAAGGCTATTTTTGGATGGACTCATCTCATCTCCTGTGTGTGTCTGTCTGTGCCCATTCCTTGCCTATATTAAAATTCTTGGGCATCATGTGCACCAGTGAGTCAGGCTTGACCTGAGAACAGAGACTATGGGGGTACTCAAGCCCTCAGATTATAATCTCTACCTGTGAGGAGATGAGGGTAGATGAAGGTGGGGAAGGGCCGCAGGGGCCTCTCAGGGGCCCATCAGGAGGAGACTTGTATGAGTCAGCATTCCAGAGCTACCACTCTCACTCAAATCATCACTGTGGCTCTCAAGCATGCATTATTCTGATTCAAGACTAAGGAACATGTCAAACAATATGGGTTGAATTCACTAGGAAGTTGTTGAGCTTTTGCGCACAATGTTCCAGCACAAAGCCTGCACTTCATTCACCTACAAATAGCAGATAAACTTGTTTCTGTGTAAATTCTGCTTATTATTTATTATAGGCAGATAACAGGAAATGAAGGCAGTAACGGTCAAAAATTTTAACATGCCTACTTGTCATGGTTTTTTGAATCATAAGAAAGGTTTTTTGTATGCATGTAGGAAAGTTGTCTGTTAGGAAATGAAGTTATGAAGATAGAAAAAAACCCCCAAATAACTAAATGACTCTTATAAAACAGAACTTCATATATATATATATATATATATACATACATACACAGGGTCCTTTTCAAATAATTAGCATATTGTGATAAAGTTCATTATTTTCTGTAATGTACTGATAAACATTAGACTTTCATATATTTTAGATTCATTACAACACAACTGAAGTATTTCAAGCCTTTTATTGTTTTAATATTGATGATTTTGGCATACAGCTCATGAAAACCCAAAATTCCTATCTCAAAAAATTAGCATATTTCATCCAACCAATAAAAGAAAAGTGTTTTTAATACAAAAAAAAAGTAAACCTTCAAATAATTATGTTCAGTTATGCACTCAATACTTGGTCGGGAATCCTTTTGCAGAAATGACTGCTTCAATGCGGCGTGGCATGGAGGCAATCAGCCTGTGGCACTGCTGAGGTGTTATGGAGGCCCAGGATGCTTCGATAGCGGCCTTAAGCTCATCCAGAGTGTTGGGTCTTGCATCTCTCAACTTTCTCTTCACAATATCCCACAGATTCTCTATGGGGTTCAGGTCAGGAGAGTTGGCAGGCCAATTGAGCACAGTAATACCATGGTCAGTAAACCATTTACCAGTGGTTTTGGCACTGTGAGCAGGTGCCAGGTCGTGCTGAAAAATGAAATCTTCATCTCCATAAAGCTTTTCAGCAGATGGAAGCATGAAGTGCTCCAAAATCTCCTGATAGCTAGCTGCATTGACCCTGCCCTTGATAAAACACAGTGGACCAACACCAGCATCACTGACTGTGGACACTGAACTTCAGGCATTTTGGCATTTCCCTCTCCCCAGTCTTCCTCCAGACTCTGGCACCTTGATTTCCGAATGACATGCAAAATTTGCTTTCATCCGAAAAAGGTACTTTGGACCACTGAGCAACAGTCCAGTGCTGCTTCTCTGTAGCCCAGGTCAGGCGCTTCTGCCGCTGTTTCTGGTTCAAAAGTGGCTTGACCTGGGGAATGCGGCACCTGTAGCCCATTTCCTGCACACGCCTGTACACGGTGGCTCTGGATGTTTCTACTCCAGACTCAGTCCACTGCTTCCGCAGGTCCCCCAAGGTCTGGAATCGGTCCTTCTCCACAATCTTCCTCAGGGTCCGGTCACCTCTTCTCGTTGTGCTGCGTTTTCTGCCACACTTTTTCCTTCCCACAGACTTCCCACTGAGGTGCCTTGATACAGCACTCTGGGAACAGCCTATTCATTCAGAAATTTCTTTCTGTGTCTTACCCTCTTGCTTGAGGGTGTCAATGATGGCCTTCTGGACAGCAGTCAGATCGGCAGTCTTACCCATGATTGCGGTTTTGAGTAATGAACCAGGCTGGGAGTTTTTAAAAGCCTCAGGAATCTTTTGCAGGTGTTTAGAGTTAATTAGTTGATTCAGATGATTAGGTTAATAGCTCGTTTAGAGAACCTTTTCATGATATGCTAATTTTTTGAGATAGGAATTTTGGGTTTTCATGAGCTGTATGCCAAAATCATCAATATTAAAACAATAAAAGGCTTGAACTACTTCAGTTGTGTTGTAATGAATCTAAAATATATGAAAGTCTAATGTTTATCAGTACATTACAGAAAATAATGAACTTTATCACAATATGCTAATTTATTTAAAAGGACCTGTATATGCTAATTTAAAAAAAATATAATGCATATCTATATCTATTTTTTTTTTTTGTTGCAAAAATAAGCACATTTCTGAAACCAAAGCTTTACAAAAAACAGTGCATGTTATTGTACTTGAGCTTGCATTCAATTTGAACGTCGGTATTTCCAGTGGAATTTGTCCTGGAGAAATGATCAACTCCTCAACCTTTTCATCACTGTCACTGCGGAAACTACAACTGACAGGTAAGAAGGCTATTTCACAACGGCAAATGCAGGGAGGGATTGGTTGTGTGATGGCTTAAAATCCATCTTAACAGCTCAAAGTGACTGCATACTTTCAGGCTGTAGTAGTGCATTTTTCCTTGCCAATTAGGTGGACTCCCTTTCCTTGGTGAGTTGGATATGGAGAGGCATTTCTCAAATCCGTTTGTAGGGGCCCACGTAATGAGGGTTTGCATGTAGGAGGATAAGCATGCATATACATAACATATTCATTGATGCTTTGGCCAAGTGCACAGCACGTCAGCGCTTGAGTAAGCCTTTGGAAACTCGTGGAATTCCTGTGTGTTTAAGAATGATGGGAACTGGTGCTGTAAAGTGTGGAGACTCATATATGAGCTAAAACGCTTCATTTTATAATTCATAAATATACTGTAAAAGACCAATCGTCATATGCAAGCTCTCCAAACACAACAGCTGAACAGACATTAATTTAAAGACTTAATCTGGGATACAGTAACTGTGACTCGAGTGTGGACAAGGCCTCATGAGGATGTAGAGGCAGGGACGGCCTGAGAGGGGCTTATTCCATCACCCAGACAGCTCCATTGTTCTTGGGCCAAAAGGAGGGCTAAGGTCTAGCACTCAAGAGGGTACACACTACACAGGTGTGATTGTATGGTTTGACCCACTCTGTTTCCTATAAAGAACAACATGATATAGTATGCTCCCACCAGTATCGAGCAAGTGGTCAAAAAGTCAAGGGGCTTATGCATAAATTTTCATCCCGAAACAGACTAGAGCGTATTCAAGAAAATCTTTACATTTAAGAATGTTTTAATAGAAACTTGAACAAAAAAACCTTTAGATGTTTCATTCTTTAAAAAATTACAGATTCAATGTTTTCCATTCATGATGTTGTCTTGGCTAATTCAACAAATTCAATACTTTAATACACAGGAAAATCTTTAACAAAATACAGACCAAATCAAGTCGAACCAAACCAAACAACAAGTTAAATAGATGGATTAAAGTAAAACCAGATTATTTTATTTTATAAATATTTCACAACATGTGGGGTCAAAATGGGCCTCATTATGCATTCTCCAGTTAATATCATTACATTCAAATGTGCCACATTACTTGTGAAATTAATAAATGTAGACTTTTGGGACACACTTTAAGGTCAAATTCTTGCTATAAACCATTAACCATAAGACTTTTGCCTCAAACTCCTAATTTGCTGCTACTTAATAGTTAGTAAGGTAGTTGTTAAATTTAGGTATTAATTTGTGTAGGATTAGGGATGTAGAAATGGTCATGCAGAATATGTGCTTTATAAGCACTAATAAACAGCCAATATGATGATAACACACTAATAAACAACTAGTTCATTGTGAAATTGGTCCCTATACTAAAGTGTTAACAACTTTTGAGCTGTAAAATAAGTATATTCCTGAAACAAAACAAATTGTGTATGAAAGCTTTTAAATTAAAACAAAAATAATTTATTAAACTCTTAAATAAAACTTATAAATACCCTCCTCCCCCTCATAAATAATAATAAAAAAACATTGCAATACAATAAAGAAAATATCCATCTATTAATCCTTTTAAGTAGTAAGCACCAATTTCGGTTACGGAAAGTATTATTGTTTCAGTGCCCTATTATAATTCCTAAAATATACAAAACATCCTGTCAGGACCTGGTGAGAACCAGACATCCACGTTCTGTTGCAGGTCAGGATTAGATTGTGGTTTGATGTCCTTTTAAAGACAATAGCAGGTGGTACACATTATCAACGGGTACTCAAAGTAGAGAAAAAACATTCACTTTTCATGTCCGAACGGAGCCGCGAGACAGGCGGCTTTGTACTGAAAGTAGCTCATCTTTAGAGGAAGCACTCAAGAACAATAATAATATCCTGAGAGGCCAGGCAGCAGCAGTGTAATTAAAAAGGCTTTTCTGTCTTGCTCCAGGAACAAGAGGGGAGCGAGCAGGAGGGAGTCATTTCAGACAGGAAATTCCAGCAGAATGGCCTGGCAAGGTGCCTAACTACACAGCACCATGCAAACCGCTCTACACCAGATCTCCAAGCTGCCTTGAACCCTGGGAAGCCGCAGGCAGAGCGGGAGCCACCAGTGGAGTCAACCGATCCTGGTAGCATGCAATTTGTTCCCATTTTTGAACAACCTAGTGAGGCCTTTCTTGACTTAATGTCACACATCAGTGTGCAGCAGTATGCAACAGTTAAATGCTCAGGAGGGGAAAAAAAGAAAAGAGAGGCTTGTCTTCTCTATCCATCCTGCACCTGGGAAATGTCACACTGTATAACATCCCTATTTAGTCTGTGTTGATGGTTTTTTCCCAAGGCGTTAGTTGTGGCGGCAGAAGGATTAGGGGTTTAAGGGAGAGCACGAAAACTGCTTCCAGCACTGAAAGGAAGTATTAAGTGAATGACTTTTCTTTTAACACCCCAGGGGCTTTGTAAAATGATACATTTCTTATTAATAGGGGATCTCTGGCAAAGGCCAAGTAGATTAAGTTATGGCATCCATACCACAATCATAACTGGTATACCTTGTTAATTTCAGAGCAGCTGCTTGGGTTCTGTTACGGAAAAAGGAAATTTGTCCAACTAAGTATTTTTTAGTGCTTTGTGGTTGTTTACCAGCCTAAACCAGAAGCGCCCAACCCCAAGTCTCTATGCTATTCTGGTTTCTAGATATGGCTTCAGTGTAAATCATTAGGAATTTATTATCAGTCTGGCACATTAAAATATATTAGCGTTATGTCAGTAGTTTAGAGTGATAGTTTACATCATGTTACAATTCTTTTACAGCATTTGCCCATCTTAATGTTAATCCTATACATTTTTAACACTGGAAGTTGTATACAAACTAACAATAAATACTACTTTATTCACTTTTTATAAAAAAAAAATAAATAAAAAAAAAAGGAAATAACCAATGCTATAAAAACTTTTTGTTGACTGTTCATAATATTTAATGCATTAATGTTAACAAAAATACAGTAAAAACAGCAATATTGTGAAATATTATTAAAATAATTCCTGCATTTTCAGTAGCCATTACTCCAGTCTTCAGTGTCACAAGATCCTTGCAAAATCATTCTAATACGTTGACTAATTTACATTAATAAACATAAATCCCTTTACTGTCAATTTTGAACACTTGAATGTGTCTTTGAATAAAAGTATTAACTTTTTTAAAAACTGATCCCAAACCTTAAAATGGTAGCATGAATGATCGGTCATGCATTATATAATCTTTTTGACTTATTTATAAACGCTATTAAAAATGGTTAGCAAGATACAAGGTAAATTCTTCATGTTTGGGAGTTATCCTAATGTGATTAATGAAATAACGATTTAGTTCATAGCAGGACCTTTGTTTACAAAACCCTGTCATAAATACAGTAGCCCTAGATCCACAGCAGACCTTATGTGCCTTTCCTGTTCATGTTTATAAAGCAGGGTCTCGCTGGCTTCTCTCTGGCAGTCTAAGGCCATGTCAAACAACTAGCCAAACCCATCCAATCACTCACATAATTTCCAGCAACCTGCTGGCTCTTATAAGCCCTGAGAGCTGAATGTGATTTATTAAGCCTCTCTGAGGCACTGGACTAGTTACCTTAATTGTCTCGATACTTCCACTGTGTCTAAGTCTTGGGACAAAAGCTATCAGGGCAGGGGGCACCAGAAAATAAGCTCAATGCATCACAGTACAAGGAGCTAGACGTATATTTGAGTGTGTGCTTTGCTACACATTAGCATGCTTTTGGTGTAACAATGCCAGTTAGATGATGATAAAAATCTCAGTAAGACTAATTATACATAAAGCTAATCACTAACCTGATTTATCATGAGAGTCGCTAGTCTTGTCAACAAAATTACTGATGAAACAACCCAAGTGAAAAATAAATATAATAAAATGTATTTGAAATACATTTATTTCATGCTCAGTATACAACAAATAAATTTGCATATGTACTATAAAATACCCTGCAGTTGTACTTTTACTATACTAATCCAGTATACTTACAGTCTGCTAAATTTGAACAACTAATTTTGTGCTTAATGAAGTAGTGCTGAAGTCCAACTAAAGGTATACTGAAGTATATTTGAATGTGCTAAAGTGGATTTATTGCAAGTATACTTCAGGTACACTTTAAATATCTTGCATTTAAAGACCGATATTATTCAAAGATCATACAGTCCTCATCAATGGTGACATTAAAACACATTTTATGCTTCATATTACGAAATGTGCATTGTGCATAGATTAAGTAAATACTTTTGGTCTATTATCTGCAGAGCTGTATACATTTTGAGGTTGCAGAGTGCCAAAGCCCTCAAAACCAAAGTTAGTCATTTAAAATGGGTGTATTAAAACAATCATATTGAAGATCTGACATCCATATAGCATGCCTCAAGATCTCATTGGAAGAGAGGTTGCTGATCTTTGTGGTTTTCAAAATGGCACTTAGACATCCTCTTAAGAGCTACTTTGTGCCTTTGGAGCTTGATGGAATTAGTGATTTACTGCTCCGTAGAGTACACACTATCGTTTCATACCCATGGAAACCCAGAAAACATAAGGTTAGTGTGATTGAGGGTTTCCAATACAGGCTCATGGTTATGCACTCCCTTAAGCTCTACAAATCTAAAAACGGAAAAGGGAGTTCATTTGAACATCTTCTCTTGGGAATGTTAGTCTCTGTGGTGTTTCAGGAGGCCCTTTGGCCTCTGAACTGCGGGTGATACAAAGGATGTCCATTAGCACAATGGGTATGCTAACAGTGGTCAGTGCTGCTTCAGCACTACTGGTCCACCAAAAGGTATTTTACAACAGGAACGATGGCTGTGGAGGAAGTATTCTCACATCAAGACAAAGCAGGGGCTCAAGAGCCACAGTGATTCATAAGAGGGAATCCCTGCTTGGGTTCACACCGAGGTGAGGCCTTGTTATCTGAGATGTTTGGGGGGGGAAACAACAGTGGAGAACAAAAAGTCAACACTTAAAATTGAGATGATGTTTTCCCCAGTGTTGCATGAAGCAGTGGTTTCTAAACAAGACCCGCCGTGACCCATTTCAAAACCCACTAAAACTTTAGACACTACCAGGAGTTGACCATAATGGTCCGTGTACTTGGCGGCCAACGGATTTTCCTTTTGAAATTAGAAAACCAAAATCGGGAATCGAGCGTTCACTCATTTTTTTATTTAATATTGAAAGTATAAAAATGAGAAAACGTTTTTCGTTCAGGGGTAGAAAAATGCATAAACAGATTGAATATTCGATTTCTACACGTGGGCGGGAATTAAATGTCCCTTTCTGCTGATTGGTCAGCCGAAGATCAAACCTTGCCGTCATCAGTTCTTCCGCAGTTTCGCGAGGCAGAATAATAGTCCTGCTGCAGGTGTACGAATTCTTGGTGCGTTTATTGCAACTACATTTAATCTTTTTCTCATCAAACAACCAGATTAATTAATAGCTTGACACAACTCGTACCGGTGCAGAGTTTAGACAGCGCTTTCTTCTGTGTAGAACAGCAGTTCTCAAAGTCCGCGAAATATATAAAAAAAAAAAAATACTGTAGCATATTTTATCATATCATATTTTCCAGACTGTAAAGTCACGTTTTTTGATACATGCTGTGACTTATATGATGCATTTAACGTCAAATAATCTAAATGTAGACGGTGCTTCAAGTAGGCTATTTGAAGTGAAGTGACGTACGGCCAAGTATGGTGACCCATACTCGGAATTTGTGCTCTGCATTTAACCCATCCAACGTGCACACACAGCAGTGAACACACCCCGTGAACACACACCCGGAGCAGTGTGGCACCCGGGGAGCAGTTGGGGGTTCGGTGCCTTGCTCAAGGGCACCTCAGTCGTGGTATTGAGGGTGGAGAGAACGCTGGACATTCACTCCCCCCACCTACAATCCCTGCCGGCCCGAGACTCGAACCCGCAACCTTTGGATTACGAGTCCAACTCTCTGACCATTAGGCCACGACTTCCCCATTTGCTGTGTATTGGTTCACGTGCGCCAGAAAGATGCTCATTGAGACCAAGACGCACTAATGCAGCACATTTTGCTGTTCACTTTATTTTTCAAAGGCATGACATTTTGTTGCAATTTTGAACGTAGCTCAAAAAAAAAAAATCCAAAAAAAAATCCAAGTGAACATCAATTAATAGGCCTACTCAATATTAATGAAATAAACTCTAAAAAAATAAAAAGTTGACTGCATATTTGCTGTACACTTCAATACCGTTCTGTGCTTGACTGTATAGTCGCATTTGTCTGGGTTAAATAAACTCCGTAAACTAACCCGCATCGCAAATTATTGGAACTGTGTGAACTACACTCAAAAAAATGAAACACGGCATTTGTTGGTCCAAAGAATGTAATTATGTTTAAATTAATTAATTCTATTTCGTTTGTGCATTAAAATTAAAAGAGTTGTGTTGAGAGAATTAAAAGAAGTAATTCTTCAAATTTACACAGCTCAGTTAATTAAAATGAATGCAACAGGGTTGTGTTGCTTCTGCAGTACCGCACATCGGTCAGTAGGTGGAGTAAAATCTGCACATGCGCAGTTGGAAAACACCACAAGAAGGAACGAAGCACTTAACGATCACTCTTCAGCTCATTTAGATCGGCGCCATTTTATGAGAATCAAACACGGAGAATTACACTTCAAAACGTCAACGTGTTTTCCTCTATGTGAACAGACAGGTGAGATTTTCACTTTTTATGCATTTATATTGAGACTATGACAACATTTGAATCATTACTCACTTGTAATACCGTGTTGTGTATAGTATTGTCACGAAGTTGCCATATGCCTCGTGTTTTCTTTCACATTATAGTTAGATACATTTTTGTTTTATGCATTTATGTGAAATTTTATACTTGTTGAACTTTTATATACATTACATCACCCAAAATAAATGTAAATGACATTAAATTGCTAGTAAGGAATGGTTACTCCATTTTAATCAATTGTTTTGTGCAGCAGTTATCCCCTTCTAATGTCAGTTTTAATAATTAATAATAATAATTAATAATCTTAAAAGGTGGTGTTGGCACATTGTTATTTAATATCTCACATAACACATTTTAACTTAAGTTTAGTAGTTTGCAGCTGTTCATATTTTGTTATTATTCTTTGGTGACTCCCATTCTTTTTCTCCCTTACAGAGTTTTGAAACTTGAAGGCCTGTAGAGTCCTGTATGTGGCTGTGCAGAGACTGTGGATCGTCTCAGGCCTCCAGATCATAGCTTTTAAAGCACTTCAGGTTGGTACATGGACATTATGGCCGTAAACACAAATATCCATGTGCATATTCTAACTGTCCATGCACTTTTAAAACCTGGAATGCACTGTGGTCCCACTTATCCAGATCACATGGCAGTGAGCAGCTACCTCAAAATTCTAGTCAAACTACACTGATAAATTGTCATGTTTGTGCTGTTACTGACATTCCTTCAGTAAATGATTATTTTCTCCATATAAATAATCACTTGCGCAGTCATGAGACCGTTAGTTGTATGTTTAAGGGCTGCTCATTTAAAACAAACGTGTATGGTACATTCAAATCACACAAGAGCCGAAAGCATTATCAGTTTTCAGTAACAGATTTTAAAGAAGGAATCGTGAAAACACAAGAGGTTAGTGAAACATCTAATGACCCTACTTCAAATGAAGAAACTGAAACATCTTTGTTAGAAGACGATTCCTCTTCTACTGATACAGAAGAGATTTCAGAGAACCTGCCAAAGTTGGTAGAGCTTAAATTTGCTTCCTTGCTGTTAAAACTGGAAAATCACTACCATGTTCCAGGCTCAGCTGTAGATGAGTTGTGTGGGGACTTGCATTATTTGCTGAGTGATGCTTCTCTCTCTTTGTCTCACAGAATCATGTTCTGAGCTAAACATCAATTCCCATAAGCGAAAAGGATTACACTACTATCGGAGGTGACTAAAAGAAACAACGAGCAGGTTATCAAGGGGCTGATGGACAGAACATTTGCTCTACGGAGGCACGAGGTGGTAGAACACTCCCTTTCATTGCTGAATTCAAGAACAGATGGCCAGCACTCTTTACTGAGCGAGAGGTATGTCTTTAATGTCATGTCAGCTGATTAATTGCTTGGATGTTGTTATAATTCTAAACTATGATTTGAAGTACTTTAGATGTAATTCAGGTTTGTTCATTTATAGTAAATGTATATTATCTGTGAGTGCTGGTAAAGGAAGTGTATGATGATGTCCTGTCAAAAATTGATCAGCGCCCTGATTTGTCTCTCTCTCTCTTTTGTTTTGTTTGAAAATTGTACCAGGTATCTGCGGAATTCAGCAGGATTACAACAATTCCCTTGGTGTCCAAATTCATGGGCCAGCTTGATCATTTCTCCTCTCAGCTCCTCAAAAATTTCAAAAAGAAAGGAGTAGCAGCTGCACAGAAGATCACAGACATCCTGTCAGTTTTGGAACAGGTATGTTCTATAAATTCATCATCAATTCTCCTAATTCATAATAGGCCAAACTAATATTTTATCCAAATATAATTATTTTGTTATTTTTAACTCATCATTCAATCTTTTTTATACTAAAATTATGGATTAAAAGTTAAAGGTGAATTTTCATTCCTGAAGCTCCAAATATCATGATTTTTTTCTTTTTGAAGCATCACTTCCTGCCTCTGTTATACATTAATAGAGTTATTTTTGCAACTACAATTAGAACAGCTCAGATGTTCAAGATAATTGTGTATCCCATGCAGTGCTTCTGATTTGGGACCACTTGACTTTCGTAAAATAAAGCAGTGGGATAATTTGTGTAGTGCTACTTAAATTTAAGATGTACAGCAAAAAGTACTAATTCTCATTTCATTTTGATTAGAGCATCACCATTGAAAAAAAGCGTGAATGCATCCTGAAAGCCTTAGTGGTCTACCTAAATGAAGATCCTTCAAACCTAGTGAAGGAGTACATGGTAAGCTATTTACAGTTTTTTTATTTTTTAAAGAAACTTTTCATATTTTTCTCTAAAACCAGTTCCTATTTTTACCTATTTTTATTGGTAATTGTTTTATTTTGTACTTAATTTGTACTTGTCTTTTGTTATTTTTAGGACACTGAACATGATGAAGCCCAAATTTTGATGAGCAAAACCACTCTCGGAATCTATGCCATCAAACATGAAGGGGCAGATGTTGCAGACCCATACGAGGATGTTGGTGTCATCATCGAAGGCATCCAAGTACTTGAAAACTTGGACAATGTAGCTAATGCTTGTTCCATGATGGTTGGTCTAATCTATGCATTAAACTTGGCTTACCCCCAGGATCTGAGATATACTTTTGAAATGTTTCAAAAGATTTTCATGGAACTCGATGCCACCAAAGTCCAGGTCTTAAAAAATAAACTCCTTTCATAGGCACTGTAACTTGAAACGAGGGTTAAGAGGCAGGACCTGTTTTGTCCATAATGTTGCACTGGCTGTTGTAGCACTTTATTTTTCACTGCTAACCAGGTGATATCTTTAATAATATTTATTTCATCTTTACTTTTGATTTCAGATGTTAATCTTCAATTGATTAACTGCAATGTTGTTTACTGCTTTTTTTTTCCAAGTTTCAATAAGGTATAGTTTACTAAAGAAGACTATTTTTTTCCCCAAGTATATTTTTGAAAATCATTTAATTTAAAGACAGTATTCTTGTATTTTACTTTTTATTGGTGATATTATTTTTGTTACATCTTGTAATGAGTAAAGAATTTTTTTTTGAAAAGTGAAGACAGTATTTAGATTTTGTAAACGTTCTTGTCTGAAAAAATGTAAAACATTTCAAATGTCAATCATCCTTTGAATAACAGGTGTTTTTAGCTGATTTCTCAAGTTGGTGTACTTTATACCATTAAAGAAGGCTGATAATTTTTTCCAAGTATAAAAAGCATTTTTGTCAATCCTTTCGTTTAAAGGCTGCATTCTTTTATTTTACTTTATACTTTTATTAGTATTATAATAGTATTTTAAGACAGCATGTAGATTTTGAAAAACATTTTATTGTAAAAACAATAGAAAGTGTTAATTGTAAAACATTGTAAAAATGTTATTTAATAAACAATGAATCTGAAACCTTATTCCTATCTCATTTTTAACATAACAATATTAATTTTAGAGTAATTGAACTTAATTAACTAAACAGATTAATACAAAATAACAAATGTTACATTGATTGAACTAAACAAAATTACATTAACTTTATGTAATTAACTTAAGTTCACTGAAATAAATATTCTTTCTTAAAGGCAACTTAACTCAGTTACGTGGAACCTGTTGACATAAAAAAGTTAAGTAATGCCAATGTATCATTTTTTTGAGTGTATATGGGTAACTCACCTTGTTATTCTAAAGGCTTATTACCTTCCTTTTTCGAAACACACACGCGCACACACACACACACACACACAAAATGTCCTGCTCTCACTTGTCAGAGAATGGCGACTTTCATTTTTTTAAGCGGATGCAAATCTGTAGTAAAATAATCCTATTAATCTCGTGGCGTAGTCTATATTCCAAACATTCTAAATGTATTTTGTGGGGTTTGGTGAGAATCAACCCGAAACGGCAAGTTACATTTATGAAAAGCTTGCATTACAGTCCTGTGTGCGAGTGCGCATGCAGCTCACGGCGCATATCCTTTTGAGGTCTCAAAAAATAAATAAAAGGCCGCATTATAATACTCAAAAGAGTGTGTATTTTATCTCTCTTTCTCTGATTGTAAGATCAGAATTGCACAGTTCTTGAACGTCATAATAGGCCTGTTATAGCCTATAAATCAATGCATTCTTTCCTTTTTGTATTAGCGTTTAAAATATTTTATTTAAAAATACTTAATTAAACTAGTTTACTGGGCGACCAGGGTAGGCTATGACAGCCGTCATATCATACATGATGCCCAGCTGATGCAAATCATAGAATTTATATCTACACAGAAGAAAGCGCCGTCTACACTCTGCCCCGGAACGGATTGTATTGAGCTATTCATTTGTCTGGTTATTTGATGAGAAAAAGATTAAATGTAGTTGCAATAAACACATCAAGAAGATGCAGCAGTGGGGGACTATTATTCTGCTTCGCGAAACTGCGGAATAACTGATGACGGCAAGGTTTGATCTTCGCCTGACCAATCAGCAGAAAGGGATATTTAATTCCAGCCCACGTGTAGAAATCGAATATTCAATCTGTTTATGCATTTTTCTACCCCTGAACGAAAAACGAAAAATTAAGCTGAATTCTTGTTTTCGTTTCTTGGAAAAAATTGAAAAAACGAAAAAGGAGCCGTTTTCTCATTTTTATACTTTCAATATTAAATCAAAAAATGAGTGAACGCTCGATTCCCGATTTTGGTTTTCTAATTTCAAAAGGAAAATCTGTTGGCCGCCAAGTACACGGACCCATAATCTGGTCAATTTGGAGATTTTGCTTTCATAACATGTCTTCTTCCAGTCTAGTGAAAAGAAAATATCAAAAACACACACATATAAGTGTTCATTAAACGTATTACTCTTGTAATAATAACAAATTAGTGTCAGGAGACTTCAATTACAATACATATGTTTAAAGGCTTTTACAATACATATGTTCTCAAAATAAGTTTTTCTTTTCTCAACCTGAAATCTCCACTTCAATGCTTCCATCTAGCTTTATTCATATCCATAATCTTAAAGTTTTTACAAAGTTTATTCATGTATAATTTGCCTGATTATATAATATCTTAAAAAATCCTTTTTTCCCCCCTAATTTCTTTAAAAAAAAAATTTGATTTTCTTTTTTTCTTTTTTTTATATTTCATGATTTATGGAGTGATAGAAAGAGATATCCAAAATATGAGAAAAAAATCCTTTATGACTTTCTTTCTGTGAAACTTACTTTGAAAAATGTCTTTTGTTTTGTCCATATAATGACAGTCGGTGGGATCCAGTGTTGGTTTGGATCCCATTGACTTTCATTGTATAAACAAAAGCCAAAAATATCTTCTTTTTGTGTTGTGTAGAAAAAAGAAAATCATACAGGTTTGGAACGAGTAAATCCTTTTTAGTTCAACAAGACTTTTAAGCTCTGAGAGAGGTTTCCATGTGTGATAAGACCCAGTTAAGGTAATAGCCCATTTACACAAAACAGAGCCCTGACTCTCTAGCCAAACCTCGGCTCTGACTTCAACATGCTCTGGGGGAATTATGAGAAAGAATTTGTTGTAAACCCTTAAACTGAAAACATCTGTGAAGGCACACTGTTATTGGTCTTGCGGATGCCTCAGTTGGGGGTCAGGCAGGCTGGTTGTGGTACCTCTCCTTTGCCCTCTTCTAGGGGGCCCTCCATTTTCTGCTTGTACACCTTGGGCCACAAACGCTGAGCAATTTTGTCCTTTTCATAAACCAAAGAAGCTTTGGTCCATTCTCCATTTCGGCCTTTTTGTTATTCTTCTATACCCAGGCAGTGGTCTTCCTGGCAGGCTAGAATGAAGTAAGAAATCGTAGCAAAACACTCATTCCTGTTACTCAGCATTTAACATCCTTTGTGCAATTCCAGGTCACAACTGCTTTGCCTCAATGCCATTGACAATAAGACCCCTCATTAAAATTCTTTTCCATTCTGAATGCATCCCTTCCCGTGGATGAAACTTCCCCTCTTGCTGCCATATCCCCGTGGATCATGGCTTTCAGTGCTGTCCATTGCTTTTTACTCAGCCGTTTGGACCCTACATGCTTCAAAGAGGCCCGTCATTACCACCAGTGCCAAAATTGGCAGCGTTCTTTACTTTAAGTAGAAGCGTCTTGGCTTTCGATAACCGTCTCATGCCGTCACGCTGCGCAAGTGAGATGATTTATGGGCGGCTGCGATTTTTTACAACGTTTACGACCAGGAGCGGCACTGCCAGCATCAGTGCCATTGGACACAGATAATGAACTGCAAGGAAACGTTTCCCGTCAGCCCTCCTCTTTTCTGCGGATGAGAGGATTAGGTTCTTAATTAGTGCCTCCAAAGGGAAAGCTCAATTTACGGGATAGCAACAGAATGCTGGGGGGAGGAAGGTGCAGGAAAATGTCTAACAGACTGGAATGGGGGCCTCCCATTAGAGAAGGGAAAGGGGGATGGGAGGATGAGAGCTTCTTTCGCCCAGACAAAAGGGGTGCATTCCTCCTGTACCATGATTCACAAAGTTTTTCAAAGAAGGAGGGGGTACAACAGCCCCAAATTCTGGATGATCCTTAAATATAGGGGGTTATGGAGGTAATGAGCAAATTATCATAATATACCATATCACGATATAAGACTAAGATATTGAGATTAAGATATTAAGGTTTAACCATCCACAAGACCAAAATCTAACTCATGGTATGAGTAAAGTTGTATATCATGGTAAAATAATACATCCATATTATCACACAATCTTAAAAAAACAGTAACAATAATAATAATAATAATAATAATTCAAATATATATAAATAAATATAAATGTATATAATAATAATAATAATAATATTATACACACACACAGGACATATTTTGAAAATATTTACATGCATATATTTATATTTCTATAATTTATATAAAATTATATATATAAATTATAATTATAAATATATTTAATATAAAACAAAACTTAATTCTTGTATTTATATATACATAAATATACACAGTACACACACATATATAATATAAACAAAACCTTTTTTTTTATTAATTGTTTGACAGCACTAATATATATATATTAAGTTAAATAATCTTTAAGAATATTATGATGATAATATTTAAAAAATTATACACTATACACATACATATATACATATATATACATACACACATATATATATATACACATACACACATATATATACATACACACATACACACATATATATACATACACACATATATATACATACACACATATATATACATACACACATACATATACATACACACATACATATACACACACACACACACACACACACACACACACACACACACACACACACACACACACACATACATACATACATACATATATCATAATAATAATAATTACTTGCATAATAATAATAATAATTACTTAAAATATTATAAAAATTGAAATTAAAAACTTTGTCATATAATATTTTTAATTAATTAATTAAATTTACTTACTTATTTTTGGAACTTGATAAATGTACACCAAAAAGATTATTCATAACAAAGAATAAGTCAGTCATCTATACAAAAGAGTCACATTAGGTATACTTGATTTGACAATTAAAAAAAAAAAATCTTAAAAATGAGACTCAATGCTAAATAAATAAAACATTTATAACATAAAACAATATTCAGTTATACTATGTGGTTTTTAAAAATATCCAACATTAAGCACAATTTCTACTGTTTGACACAGCATATATATGACAACATCATACTGCCCAGCTGTACTTCACAAAAATGTTGGCTCTATTAAAGATGAGACATGTGGCCGTAAAAACTGGGCTGAAGGGGGAAGCAGAGAGGAGCAGACCTGTTGTTTTTAGGTTCTTTCCAGTAATGAGTAAGACTTAAGGAACTTACGTGTTTCTTTGTGCCATGCCGCCTGGTGCCCATAAATCATTGCGGTAGTCTTGTGCTATCCAGTGAGTGCCCTTTCTTGTGGGAAACCTTTCAGTCAAGTCATGCTTTTCCCACCATTGTTCCCAATTTGGGGGCCCACCTGTTTACTACTTTTAGTGTTCTAAATGTTTACACAGGACCTTATCCTGCAAGCATATTTTTTTCAGTTGGCTTCTCCTAACCTGACTAAGATGTTTTGGATGCTGAACGTGTAATTTAAGTGGTTGGTATGAGCTTTGCATTAATACCCATGTACAGAATGAATACAGTTCCAGACAAAATTTTAATGAATGTTTAAAAGTGTCAGCTTTAAATCCTGTTAGTTTTCAGTCAAAAATCTCACTGTAAATAAACTAATCCTATGTTTTGGTGGTTGCTGAGGTGAACCCAGGTAAAGAGGCACTAGAGAGCAGCTCTAATGTAAGGGTCTCATGAATGCAGCACACAGAGCAATCTGCTAGCCTCCCCCTCTGAAACCACAGTTTGCTAAAGTGACTTTCTAACACACTGCAACTGAAATGTTTACTTGGCGTCAATGAAAGCATAAAACTAAATAAACAAGAACCCATGAGTAACACATGTAGCTTTTTTCCTACCCACACTGGTAGGGAGGTCAGAGAAGGGCGACGAAGGGAAATGTTAGTCTATATGTCTCTTCTCATTCAAGTCTAAATGACAGAACACAAACAAGACTAATTAATGAGAGTGCCTCGTCATTGTGAATGACTAATAATATTTGGCTGGACTGACTGAAGCTACAAGTTGCTACTGTGTGGGGCACAGTTTTTAAAATAAAATAAAATAATAATAAAATAAAATAATACATTTTACATGTTTTATATGTGATAAAATTCCAATTAATTAATTTACATCACTATATCACAGGGTTTGTACCAAAACATAGTGAGCTACCTACATATAATGTAGTATCCTAACCGATGGAACCTAATAAGTAACTCAATTGAAACTCTCTACATAGCAAGCATGCCAATAAAGACACTCATATCCCAAGTGATTTCAATAGATTTTGGTGTAAGCAAATATTTGATAAAAATTGTCAACTTGGCCTAATTTTTTGCGCACACCCCCCGAGACATTTTTAGTGGTGTCTTGTATCAAAGCTAAAAGTTCCAAACATCCTCGTGTTTAACGTCCGGACAAAAGTCAACTGTGAGTCTACTACGTTTTGTTCACACACTCGTTTAACTCCTCTTAGAGCTCTTGTAAATATTGTCAGACGAGCAGAAGCTTGCCTCTGTCTGCCTCTCAGAGAGCTCTCTACACAGGGCAATATTTATCTTAGTGCAGGCCGCAGGGAGGGCTAAAGCACAAGAAAGGGGTCTAGGTAAACACTTCAGAGGGGTCTGAGACGGCCCTCCAACACTTTACTGAAAAGTGCCAGTGACTGACCTCACAGCTCAATGGCACGGTGCTAACTAGGACAGAGACAAAGAGGGCAAACAGCCAATTGTTTGAAGATAGAGCCTGCAGTGCTAAATAGGGGACGGGAGGATGGGGGCAGGGGAAATGCCAAAACTCTACTGAAGCTGTAATTTACAGCACAAGAGCGTAGCATCAAGACAACTTGTGCTTCTTCTAATGTAGTGGTTCCAGTCTTAACTTGTCCAGGTCATATTTCACCCCACAAAACTACTACAAGGATCTCTGAAATATTTTCAGTATTGTGGTAATTGTGGCATTCTGCAGTCAATGACTGTAAAAACCAATAATGGATCCAACAAGATCTCCTCCTCCTCACATTAACATAAACTAACATCTATTTATTTACTTATTTGTTTTGTAGCCATATAATAAGTGGGTCAATGATCACACCATATCAACTAACCACATCATCTACCCAATTCTCATTACCACAATGCTAAAAATTCACATAAATACTACAAAAACAACAAAACCCAATTACATAATTTTTAAAACAACAAAACATGTATATGTACTAGTAGCAGTAAAACAAAGAAAAAATGCGTTAATTGAAATAAAGCTCAAATATAATAAAATACACATATTAGATGAAAAACTTAAATGAAACAATTAGACAAAAAATTGGAAATGTTGCTTTTGCAAGTTACAACTAATTGAAACAAATTTTTAAGTACTAAATCTGAAATCAATTTAAATGGAAGCCTAAAAGAATAATAACAAAAAAATAATTACCGGCTTTCATTGTAGTATTTAAAAAACAAGTGAAATACCTGTATGCATTACGAATATGAGAATATGATTAATGAGAATGAATTGTGTTTAACAGTCAAGAAAATCACAATGTAAAACAGCGCTAAAAATTTGGATTCATGCACACAATTCATGTAAAAAAAAAAAAAAAAAAAAAATATATATATATAAAAAAAATATATACATATTTCATAATGATTTGTTGCAGTTCTGCATGAGGTTAACCTGTATAAGCCTATAAAGATAAGAGAGCGTTAAACTGTATGTATATGTCTTTTCATTCTACACGGTCAAACCGTACACCTACAGATAAAACTGAAAATCACAACTTATCAGAACATCTTTGTGCTAAAGATTCTTTTAATTGTTAAAATCTGCACCCACTCAAGATCTGAATTACTCAGTTCTCATTACCTGTGGTCATAGAAGCGATGGAGTAAAATCAGGATTGATAATTGTCAGCAATTAGCTCAAGGCAAAGAAAGAGAAGGCAAGATTTGAGATATGTGTTGTGAATACTTAAAACACGTGGAGACTAAAAGCCACTGGTCACAGCCTGACAGCCAGGAGGAGCAATACAATACACTCTGTCTGAGCTAAGAGGCAGGTCATTAACACATAATAGAGAGGGGTGTCACTTTAGACACCTTAATTTGATAATTAGTGACAGGTAAAATTACACTATTGAAAGACGACAGAATAAGGGATAGAAAAGTTTGCTGTGCCCTCAGCCAGTAAGTCACAATGAAACTCTCTAGGTGCTTACCAGGTGCTTTATCAGAATAAAATGACTCGTATGGAGACTGGCTCCCGTCTGAGGATTTTTCCTGCAGGGCATCACATGAGCCTCATTTTTTAATGCTTCTTAAAACATGGAATCCATATTTTGCATTCATCGCTCATGATGTCTTTGATGAACCTTTTGTTCTGCTTCAACTTTTGTCAGTAGGCCAAAAATCTAAATGACTACCAGAAGTTTTCTCTTACAAAGATATTTAAACCGTAATCAAAGTGCCTCAAAATGTTCCTGTTTTCCATTTAGAGTTTGCTAAGGAGGCTGTGTCAACTCTTGTCTTCATTTCTTTTGTGTTTTAGCAGTATAGTTCATCCAAAAATCTTCATTTATTCACCGTCATGTCGTTCCAAACCTATATGACTGTTTTTGTGGAACACACAATGAAAGTCGATGAGGAACAATTGTTTTGGATCCCATTGATTTTCATGGTTTGAACAAAAACGTACCTCAAATATCTTTTTTTCATGTCCCACAGAAGAATGTGTTTACAAATGTAAACAGAGACGGCAATTAGAGTATCACATCCACACACACAAAATAAACATCTGGCTTTCTAACTTCTGTCGTGATAGAAACGGTGGTGTAAAACTGAACCATGCTTTACTGAGAAATTTGATTAAAAAGCTGTTCTCCTCTCTCACAAAGTAATCTCAAAGGGCATTGAAGTTTAACAGTTGCCGCCGCCTTGATGAAGATACACATGTGCCACAGATGTATTCACATCCACGAGCTGATCCTTCAATGACTATCAGATGGTGCTCCTGCATCAGTGTTTGTTTCTGGACTGTTAAAGTCTTAGTTACAGTGAGCTGACATGACATGGGTACACGGTACAGGGTATGAAGTTTAGAGAAAGAAGGACAGAATGAACGATAGACATAAATCGAATTAAAAATGACAGAACAAATAAATGACCGATGAATGTCAACAGATGGACTGTTGGAGCAATTGATGGAGAAAACAAATGAATGATCGACAGAACGATAGAAGGAGAATGACAGAACAATAGATAGAACGATAGAACAATAGAGCAATGGAGCAACAGACAGAGACAGACAGACAGGTAGACAGATAGATAGATACAGTATCTCACAAAAGTGAGTACACCCCTCACATTTCGGCAATCAATTTAGTATATCTTTTCAAGGGACAATACTATAGAAATTAAACTTGGATATATTTTAGATTGGTTAATGTGCAACTTGTATAGCAGTAAAGACTGTCCTCTGAAAACAACTCAATATACAGCCATTATTGTCAAAAAAGCTGGCAACAAAACTGAGTACACCCTAAGTGATAACAGCTACACATCGTTTAACCATGCAAAGCCACATGTCCTATTCATCATGTTCATGTTTTTGTCTGCTTGACAGGACCATACAAATTTGTGTATCTTGTTTTAGAGCAGTTAAAATTGAGTTCTTGGCGTACAATTATCTCATACTGACCACTGGATGTTCAACACGGCACCTCATGTCAAAGAACTCTCTGAGGATTTGAGAATTAGAATTGTTGCTCTCCACAAAGATGGCCTAGGCTATAAGAAGTTCAGTAACAGTCTGGAACTCAGTTACAGTACAGTGGCCAGGGTCATACAGAGGTTTTCCAAGACGGGTTTCACTCGGAACAGGCCTTGCAAGGGTCGATCAAAGATGTTGAGTCTTTGTGCTGTGCATCAAATGCAGAAGCTGGCTTCAAAAAACAGACACATGAGTGCTGCCAGCATTGCTTTAGAGGTTGCAGAAGTGGAACGTCAGTGCTCAGACCATACGCCACACACTGCAACAAGTCGGTTTGCATGGCCGTCGACCCACAAGGAAGCCTCTTCTGAAGCTGGCTCACAAAAAAAACCTGCAAACACTTTGCTGAAGACAACCTGGCCAAGAGCATGAATTACTGGAACCATGTCCTGTGGTCTGATGAGTCTAAGGTAAACTTGATTAACTCAGATGGTGTTCAGCATGTGTAGCGACACCCTGGTGAGGAGTACCAAGAAAATTATGCCTTGCCTAAAGTCAAGCATGGTGATGGTAGCATCATGGTCTGGGGCTGCATGACTACTGCTGGTACTAGGAGGCAGCGGTTCATTGGGGGAAACATGGATTCCGACATGTACTGTGACATTCTGAAGCAGAAGATGATGCCCTCCCTTCAGAAACTGTGATCCAACATAACCACCACACCAAACACACCGCCAAGATGACAACTGCCTTGCTGCTGAAGGTGAAGGTGATGGAGTGGCCAAGTATGTTTCTAGACCTGAACCCTATTGAGCACATGTGGGGCATCCTCAAGCAGAAGGTGGAAAAGCACCATGTGTCTAACATCCAGCAGCTCCGTGATGTCATTATGGAGGAGTGGAAGAGGATGCCAGCAACAGCCTGTGCAGCTCTGGTGAACTCCATGCCAAAGAGGATTAAGGCAGTGCTAGATAACAATGGTGCCCCAACAAAATATTGACAATTTGGACACAGTTTTGACATGTTCACCTAGAGTGTACTCATTTTTGTTGCCAGTTATTTGGACAATAATGCTTATATGTTGTGTTAAATTTAGAGGACAGTCAATTTGTACTTCTATACAAGCTGCACATTGACTACTCTAAAATATATCCAAGTTTCATTTCTGCAGTATTGTCCCTTGAGAAATTATACTAACATTTTTGCTGAAATGTGAGGGGTGTACTCACTTTTGTGAGAGACTGTAGAACGATAGATAGAACGATGACAGACAGACAGACAGACACACAGACAGATAGATAGGACTGAACATGGGAACGTGTCACACTGAATATTCTTCTGTCTGAGCACATTATCATTAGCAGTTATAGCCAATTAAAGCATCTCAGAGAATTTGACAACCTGCCAGCTATAAGCCTCTTGAGGTGTCAGAACTGGGCTACACAAACAGACGAGAACACAAGGTCTATTTAGGGGGGATATGCAGGCTCCATTTCAACAGTTAGCATGAACACACCTGCAATAACATATTTCAGACATGGCTTATTCCGATTCATTTTCCATGCGTTACCAAATATAGCCTCTGATAACAGTAAGCTCAAATTGTACTGCTTTAAATTGAACCCTTTCAGGCCAGACAAATATAAAGGTTGTATGTATCTGTTGTTAGATATAAAAAAAAAAAAATATTGCTCATAGTCAGAAAAATCCTATAAAATACTGAAGAAATAAATATAAATGCCCATTATTAAAATTCTATATTTTATATTGATGAAACAAAACTACAACCTTCAACTGTAAATGCTAAAAAATAATTTAGCCATTACACCATCATATTTTTTTTAAAGAAAAAATATCCCATATCAACTGATAGCAAGCAAGCAAACAATAAATAAATAAACAAATAAATATACAGTTGGGCAAAAACGTATTTAGTCAGCCACCAATTGTGCAAGTTCTCCCACTTAAAAAGATGAGAGAGGCCTGTAATTTTCATCATAGGTACACTTCAACTATGAGAGACAGAATGGGGGGAAAGAATCAAGGAAATCACATTGTAGGATTTTTTATGAATTAATTGGTAAATTCCTCGGTAAAATAAGTATTTGGTCACCTTCAAACAAGCAAGATTTCTGGCTCTCACAGACCTGTAGCTTCTTCTTTAAGCGGCTCCTCTGTCCTCCACTCGTTACCTGTATTAATGGCACCTGTTTGAACTCGTTATCAGTGTAAAAGACACCTGTCCACAACCTCAAACAGTCACACTCCAAACTCCACTATGGCCAAGACCAAAGAGCACAGAAACAAAATTGTAGACGTGCACCAGGCTGGGAAGACTGAATCTGCAATAGGCAAGCAGCTTGGTGTGAAGAAATCAACTGTGGGAGCAATTATTAGAAAATGGAAGACATACAAGACCACTGATAATCTCCCTCGATCTGGGGCTCCACGCAAGATCTCACCCCGTGGGCTCAAAATGATCACAAGAACGGTGAGCAAAAATCCCAGAACCACACGGGGGGACCTAGTGAATGACCTGCAGAGAGCTGGGACCAAAGTAACAAAGGCTACCATCAGTAACACACTACGCCGCCAGGGACTCAAATCCTGCAGTGCCAGACGTGTCCCCCTGCTTAAGCCAGTACATGTCCGGGCCCGTCTGAAGTTTGCTAGAGAGCATTTGGATGATCCAGAAGAGGATTGGGAGAATGTCATATGGTCAGATGAAACCAAAATAGAACTTTTTGGTAAAAACTCAACTCATCGTGTTTGGAGGAGAAAGAATGCTGAGTTGCATCCAAAGAACACCATACCTACTGTGAAGCATGGGGGTGGAAACAAAGGGACCAGGACGACTGATCCGTGTAAAGGAAAGAATGAATGGGGCCATGTATCGTGAGATTTTGAGTGAAAACCTCCTTCCATCAGCAAGGGCATTGAAGATGAAACGTGGCTGGGTCTTTCAACATGACAATGATCCCATACACACCGCCCGGGCAACGAAGGAGTGGCTTCGTAAGAAGCATTTCGAGGTCCTGGAGTGGCCTAGCCAGTCTCCAGATCTCAACCCCATAGAAAATCTTTGGAGGGAGTTGAAAGTCCGTGTTGCCCAGCGACAGCCCCAAAACATCACTGCTCTAGAGGAGATCTGCATGGAGGAATGGGCCAAAATACCAGCAACAGTGTGTGAAAACCTTGTGAAGACTTGCAGAAAACGTTTGACCTCTGTCATTGCCAACAAAGGGTATATAACAAAGTATTGTGATGAACTTTTGTTATTGACCAAATACTTATTTTCCACCATAATTTGCAAATAAATTCTTTATAAATCCTACAATGTGATTTCCTGGATTCTTTCCCCCATTCTGTCTCTCATAGTTGAAGTGTACCTATGATGAAAATTACAGGCCTCTCTCATATTTTTAAGTGGGAGAACTTGCACAATTGGTGGCTGACTAAATACTTTTTTGCCCAACTGTATGCAGATATGATAACATTCCTTTGGGGTGTGAAGTTCAAATGAAGTCTCGGGAACTTGCTTTGCTTTGTTAAATAATTTCCCATAGAAATCCATCTTCAGCCTTGAAGGCAAATCAAAACACTTCTGGATTATATCAAGTGTGATGACACAATGGAGGCCTGGTCTGTATGCCTGCGGTATTCGCTGACTGCTTAAATTAGATAAGAGAGAGCATATTTACACTCTGGCCCAACACTACAATTCAGTCTGTCAGTGACAAGGTCTCAGTCAACACTTCTCTCAATCCATTAAGCTATTCTGTGGCTGCACAAACAATGGTATTGTAAAGGCAATGATGTTTATGCTGTGAAGTGGTGGGTTGTGTGGGAGAAACTATGTTCCTTTTTCGCCTTCTGCTCTTGGCAGAGCCGGCACAGCTCCCTCTGGCTCCAGACGCCTCTATGTTGCTGCCAGCAGGGCGAGACTAGCTTGACAGAAGAAAACGTTACCTGGAGCAGACTGCTAATTGGCTATGTCCCAGACACCAACATAGAGCTAATGAATACACATAACGAATTAACTGAACATTACAGAAACATACGGGGGGAACAAAACGTGAAAAAAGTAATATTCTTTGTTCTACGGTACAAATGTAGTCAACAAAAACAGTAAACATTTAAGTGATGAGAATTTACAAAATATACGCTGTGGGATTGAAATAACTAATCAATAAAATTGATCAAAAAACTATTTAAAAATTAAACTTTAATGTATCACAATTCAAAAGTAGATATTTTAATGTTTTTAAAGTCTCATATGCTCATCAAGACTCTATTTGATCAAAAATACAGTAACAATAGCAATATTGGAAAATATTATTACAATTTAAAATAAATGTTTTCTATTTTCATATATCTGAAAATGTAACTTGTTCCTGTGATGCAAAGCTGAATTTTCCGCAGCCCTCCTTCCTGTTTAAATATATATATATTTTTTTGAAGTGCTTAATATTCTATGGAAACCTTGATACATTTTGTTCAGGATTGTTTGATGAATAAAAAAAAATGCAAAAAAAAAATGAATGAATGAATAAATTAATTAATTAATAAATCGATGAGGGAAAAAAATATTTGAAAAAAGGGCAGTCTAAATACTGCCAAGTTTGATCTCTCCATAAATATACTTTCTCTTCTACAAACCTTTAAATTCCATAATTCACTGTACAATATCTGACCATTCCATGCTGAAATGTTTGAGAATTATTCTGCTTCCTGTTACTTTTGGATCTTTCATACTTGTGTTGATACCTACATGGCTCCATTCCACGACATGTCAAGTGCAGGTCTTGTTTATTCCATCATGCCGTCTGAGTCAAAGATAAGATACTATCCTCCTGGATCCACGTTAAACCACTCGGCTCCAGGAGGAGGAGGGTTAGAGGGAACACTGGGGCCGGGAACAAGTCAGTATCTGCTGGTGCCTTGGGATGACCATTTTTCTCTTTGAAGCACAAACCAAGAATGCATAGTTTACATTGTGGGAAATTACCTAAGCCACAACGGAGTTCAAATTCACACCGATTTATACCTCGAGAATAAGATGGACCTTGAACTTGGACTTTGCATGACCAAAAACCTGCTTTCTCAACCATGTGGGTGTGTAGGCGGTGGTTCCAGCCGAATAAGTATTCCGATGGCATGGATTTCATTTGGAAATCGCATCCATTTTCCACTTTTTCTCCCACTTCTTCTCTTAACATCAGCCAGACTTATTTTGGGAAAATTGTTTTAAGAATGATTGAGACTGTACGCCGCTGCCAGCAGTGCAAGCTGGCTTTTATAAGAAGCAAATGAGTAAGGAAACATTTTGATTCCATTTCCCATGTACAAGCTTTCAAAATTCCAAAAGATTTTGGTCTCTGGCAGCTTTTCCTTGCTGCCCACAGGCCACACAGGAGAGGAGTGAGCGGTATACATGATACGGTACATCCTGTGACTTCCTCCAGAGACCAATGCTTCAGCAAATCTGAGCAAATAGCCATCCATGTATTATTTTCTTAACATTATTTTCCCTGACATTTTGACCAGCAGGTTTACGGGCACTTGTTCTGCGAATCAAACAGATCGGCAAGATGGAAATTCAAAGAGCCAGCTAGCTAACATGGCAAGCCCCACGTAAGGCTTCAAATTTCTTCTTACAAACGAAGAAAAGTGCACAGCAGACATTTCAGAATTTCCCCTTAGCTTTTAAACTGTCTTCTCTTTAGTCTAAAAGAGTTTTAGTCTAAAAGGAATGGTTCTGTCATAATTTATTCACTCTCATATGACTTACTTTCTTCTGTAGAACACAATATATTTTCAAGACTGACCTGATCACTCTTTTCCATACAGTTATGATGAACTATTCTTCAAAAAGGATTCAAAAGCACATTAGAAATATCATAAAAGTGGTAAAAACGCTATACTGTATGTCTTCTAAAACCAGACTCATATTTAAGTTTAATTTTGTTATTCACAAATTTTTCTCATCCATCCTAGCTCTCCTTGACTCATTCATTGAGAGCTGAAAGTTCAAGAGAGAAATAACTGTCTTGGTTTGTGATCCAATCTTTTTTGTGAGTCATATCTTTTCAGTGAATCAGTTGATCTGGTTAACAAGATTAGTGAAGTGAAGTGACATACGGCCAAGTATGGTGACCCATACTCGGAATTCGTGCTCTGCATTTAACCCATCCAACGTGCACACACACAGCAGTGAACACACACACACCGTGAACACACACACGGAGCAGTGGGCAGCCATTTATGCTGCGGCGCCCGGGGAGCAGTTGGGGGTTCGGTGCCTTGCTCAAGGGCACCTCAGTCGTGGTATTGAGGGTGGAGAGAGCGCTGGACATTCACTCCTCCCACCTACAATCCCTGCCGGCCCGAGACTCGAACCCACAACCTTTGGATTACGAGTCCAACTCTCTAACCATTAGGCCACGACTTCAGTATGAGTGATTGATTCATGAATCAGACTGACATGGTTCTCAACTTCAAATCACTGGCTCGATGATTCAAATGGTTGCAGTGGGGGGAGGGGACGACTATTACAGAATAAAGTAAATAAAATGAAAATTCTGTCATAAAATTACACAACCTAATGTCATTCCAAACCAGTAAGACCTTTGTTCATCTTTGGAACACAAATGAAGATATTTTTGATGAAATCCGAGAGCTTTTTGACCCTGCATAGATAGCAACGCAACTCATGAACGTGCATCGAAGACTGACACGGAAGAATAAAGTCATTATTTTTGTTTCCTTTGTGCACAAAATGCATTCTCGTAGCTTCATAAAATTAAGGTTGAACCACTGATGTCACATGGACTATTTTAACAAAGTCCTTACTACCTTTCTGGACCTTGAATGTCTAAGTTGCGTTGCTGTCTATGGAGGGTCAGAAAGCTCTTGGATTTCATCAAAAGTATCTTAATCCATGTTCCGAAGATGTCCTTTGCATCTTTAAGCTTGAAGGCTTCAGTCACCATTTCTTGTAATTGCATGGAAAAGAGCAACCAAGATCCAGTTATAAGAACATCATATATTAATATTCCAGCTCCATAGGTAACCGTCATCCTTATAAAAGGCACACAGAAGACAGCACAGAATTGTGTTGATACAGTACTGGCTTGAATCAGCTTGCCAAACTATCCAAGTAAGAGTACGACAGGGCTACTGTCCACTGACATTCAGTACTTCATTGAATGGTGAAAGGAGCTGCATCATGCTTCTGTGCGACTGTCTGTCCACTAGCGGTCGGAGGATTCCTCTGTTTGTTATCACTTGACCGACTGCATTTACACAGTCAACCCCCGCTGCTTATTTTGCTGGTCGCAGAGTTTACTATAGCGCGTCTAGGCCCTGTCCTTGGAGCATGTCCAGTAATGACTACTACTGTCTGCCCCCCTCCGTCTGTCTTCAACGCAGGACAACCTGCTGACACACCAACAGCCAATCTGTGGGAATTTTTTTCCTGGAAAGCAGCATATTACAGAGGCTCTGCAGCTGTGCATTTAACTGTAGTAATAAATATGCTTCTAGATATTATATTTAACATACATTTCTGTGCAGACCTCCGACAACGCTGAATTTTCTAAAAAAAAACTAGTTGAATGCTTCTTGATCTGCTTGATAAATACTTGAAGAGTGCTAACTGACACTTTGCTAAGCTCCACCCCTCTTAGTTACCGTTGCTAATGCTTCTTACAGTTAACTGAATGGAAAGAAGCCTCATCTGGCAGCAATTACAAGTTACAACATTAGTGTTAGAGGATTTTTTATTGTTTTTTAAAGAGCATACTCTTTTTTTGTTTTTATGTTATGGGAAATAACTGATAAATGCCTGATATTGAAATTCTCTACTTTTTATATAAAAGAAATGAACTAAAATCAATATTAATAACATTTTAAATGCTACAAGTACATTTATTTATTACAGCATTATAGCATACAATATAGAAAAGTGTATTGAATAATTTAATAACACTATTCAATGTTCTTTTCAGGAACTGTATGATCTAATATTGTACATTGTAATGTTGTAATGTAAAAAAGGGCAATAACCGATAAACACCTGATATTAAAATATGCTACATACTATTTTGTGCATTTCTAAATGCCTGTACTATGAGCTGCATCTAAACATAAATTAAAAGAATGCATCATCACACATCCTTAAAAAGGCTTTTTGTATCATTAAGCAACTAAAAAAAAACAGCTTGCACATTCTTTTTGTACAGTAAATGATGAAGGGGTGTTATGAAGTGAATATTGTCTTTGTTTATCCTGAGTAGATGTCTGGAAGACTTCAGACATTCTCTTCTTGTCATGCTTCACTGAGCTGCGGGTCTGGCTCAGGATTGTGTGTGGGTAGAGGTTCACACCCTGTTTTCATTAACGACAGTCCAGATGTGTCTGTTCACTGGACACTACATTTCACCGCATGCTGCCTGAGCCCAAGCCAGATACTCTGTATCTATACATATAGATACCCTGATCTTTCATTCACAGTAAAGGAGCCACCAAAACACCTGTGTGAGAGCGAGTCTCCTCAGCCTTTGAATCCACACAAGGAAACATAAAAAGGACGGAATTATCTCAGAGTTTGAAGTTAGGACTAAACGGTGCATGCTGGGAATGGCACGCGGTTAAAAAAAAAAGGAGAAAAAAGGAGGCAGAGACGAATAGGGAACGAGCAGGGGAGTGGGCTAATCCCCCGAAGCATCCATATATTGCTCCTTACTCGTCTCCCACAGCTTGTAAACGGCCTGGAATGTAACATGTTGTCTTTGGAACCCATGTGTGTAGATGTCTCCAGTATGGAGAGATTTGTGTGTGCAGACGTTGCCTAAAGCTCCCTCTTTTTTGACTTTTAACAAGGGGCTTTGAAGCAAGGGTAGAGCCTTCCAGCATTAAAGTAATATCAGAGGCACATTCTTTCGTTTCTTAGTCAGTTATGCATTGCATCTTTGTGTGGCGGCTGTATCTTTGTCAACGCGTTATGTCTGGCAGATACAACATCTGAGAAATGGGTCAAAATGAGTTTGTCTTTGCCCATGTAATAGTCAATCTTCTCTCGCGCGAAGTTTGCGATGCATAAGAGCGCATTTTAAAAGAAGTAGTACTTTCAGAGCACTTTAAATATTCCTCAGAACTCAGATGTTAACAGTATACATATATTATTCTTTATTTTCAAGCACACTAATGTTCGAAATACACCAGACATTTTTAACATCAAACTGTCGAAAAGTAAAAAGACTAAAACCCATGTGACCGAATTCAAGCAAACTCAAAAAAGAGAAAAGTGCACTGGACTTCCTCTTTCAGGTCTTGTTCCGTATGTAGGGCACAACTTCTCTGACTTTTACTTTCTTTAATGAGTGTGGAAGGGAACGGAGCTACTTCTTCGACTTCTTGATCAGAATCTCATGTTTTTCAAGTAGACTTTACGCCACAATCAAATGCCTGTGGACTCTCCGAAAAAACAAAATGAAGACATCCCCCTGCTTTCACTTACCATATCTAATCTTTAAATCCCCCTTTGGGGCTGGTCAGTCCCCCATGTGAAATTTAAGATGAGGAGAGCAGGGGGATCTTGGAAAGCCATTTACTTAACTGTTTATAAAAGCCACATGAAGGAAACTTTGCACAAATCCCGTTAACCACTGGTGAAAGAGCTTGTTTCCACACGGACCGAACGAGCAGCAAGTACAAGAGCGTGACTGGAAGCGAACACAATGGAAAGAAATATGAAGCAAACTATGCACCGACAGCAATAAAATGATCTCTTCGTTTTTTCTTGCCAAGATAGGACCAAGGCTAGGTGCTTTTACACCGTTTTGGGCAACTTTTGGGAAGCCGAACTGAAAGTATTTCCCACTCTAAAATGATATCAATCTTCTGCAAAGACTGCAGTCTGTTCCAGATAGTGGGCGGTCATACATCTGACAGGAAGAAAAAATTAGACTCAGTCAATAGGCCTTCCTGTAAGCTGTCTGCATGACTTCTCGGGTGTCGGACAATGGTGGGGTCAGTATTGACTGAGGTAGTTTCAAAACCAATACAAAGAGTAACTATTTGTTTCATACACTAAATTTGTAGGGTTTGCACTAGTTTAGTTCATGACACCATTATGACATTGTCAATGGTTGTGACACCAATGGTTTTAGCATATATAAAGACAAGACATAACTGAGTAAAGCCGGCTGCACACTGGACGAAAAGCACTGCAAATCTGGACAACTTCGTTCTCAAGTTCAAGGCGGCAGTCCAAAAAAGGGAATCTAATCACCATACAGGCCAAAGTTCACTTCAGGAATGAACAAAGCAGCATCGGTGAGAGGCACAGAGTAATGACTTGAATTTCATCACAAAAAGTTGTTATAAAGCTAAAAACAATTTAATATAAGTCATATAAGCTACTTTTTACAATATTTTTAAGTTGTTTTTCATAATTTTAGAGATTTTACAGAAAAAAAAACCTTCACATTGTTTCTTCCACAGAAAAAAAGAACAGTCACAAAACTTACTGTACTTTTAAGACATTACAAATCGGTAATTGTAAGACAAAAAACCTACAACACCAATATAAATGTGCCCTGCTCATGCTATCCTGTCAGAGATCCCCTTTCTCTGGACCAGAAAACCCACTGCAGCGGAAGGGCCTCATTTAGAGAAACATAAAGGCAAGACGGAGAAAAAAAAAAGAAGAGAATAAATCCCTTTCTCAGGAAGATTAGTGGCTGTCCCTTTAGAGTGGGCTGTGGATGGAGCAGCTTTTTAAGCCACATTTTTCTCTGCCAGTGGCTTGACCCCCGGTGCATTGCCTCTCTCCCCTGGGCTGCCCGCTGTACTGCTCTCTGCTCCTCCCACCCAGCCTCCCAACCCCTTCTTCACAGTCTCTACGGAGACCTACTCAGGAGGGATAAAGAAATACCTCTTTTTCTCTGATATGGTGGTGGAGACCAATCTAGAACCACTAAAGTAATGTTTCACTAATGCAAAAAAGGTGATTCTGGGCTGGAAAAATCCGCCTGCTTATATCGAACCAGGAACTAGTAATGTCACAGGGCAGGGGGCGGAATAACATCTTGAAAAAAATGTTACTTGAGCACCAAATCAGCATATTAAAAATGATTTCTGAAGGATCATGTGACAATGAAGACTGGAGAAACGGCTGCTGACAATTCAGCTTTGCTGTCACAGGAATAAATTACATGTTAAAATATATTAAAATAGAAAACGATTATTTAAATTTTTCATGATATTAATGTTTTTGTTGTATTGTGATTAAATAAATGCAAACTGACTTGCATTGGAATCATGTCAGGACAAACTAAATTTGAGAACTCTGGTTTAAAATTTGGCCTGAATTGGTGGGAAAGAATGTTTTGTGGTTGGAGGAATTTCTTTGCAGATTTTCCTTTGAAACACTGACACCTTTCCTCATTCCCGCTCTGTATCACGTACCTACACCGAGCACACGTTGTTTCGAGGTACTGAACAAAAGTTGGACCGTGCAGCTAATAAACCCTGCAGATCCCCTGTAATAACTAAACTGAGCTCAATAAAACAAATTCTGCACCATAAAAGTCTTAACAAAAGCTGTAAATAGATATAAAAGTGAGCCGAAACAAAAGGTATCGAATAGCTCAGAAATGCTTTAAATAAGTTGAGCCCTGCTCCTGGGGATCTATCACCCTGCAGGGTTCAGATCTTCGAACTCTAGTCAAACACACTTGAATCAGAGAATCCAAGTCTTCAGATTCATTGGCAATCACAGACAGGGTTTGAAAATAAATCATGCAGAGAGGCAGATCTCCAGACACAGGACTGAGTGCATGTGGTTAACTGTTCTAATGTTTTTACAGAAGAACTAAGAATTTTCTTCCTATATTGCATTAATTGCTTTTCAGAGTTTAAGGGTTAGTTTCCGTCATTTCGTTCCTTATGTTGTTTCAAACCAGTATGAGTGACTTTCTTCTGTTGAACACAAAAGCAGACTTTTTAAGGAATGTACTGGTCATTTTTTCAGTGAAATTACAATAAAATGCGAAACAGGAGCTTTCAGGATTCAAAAATGACTCAAAAGCACCATTTAAGTTGTTCATGCAATATTGTGCACTATATTTCATGTCTTCTGCATTCAAATTAAAATTTATGTTCTTAAAAATGGCCTGTTAAATGCTCAAAGATGAAAAGGTGAAGTATGATTTGAATCATTCAGACCAGTCTTGTACTGGATCAATGATTCATTGAAAAGATCCGACTAATAAGAATCATTAGTTCAAGAATTGGGCATCGATACTCATCTCATGAACAAGTTAAGGAGAGCTAGGTCAATTTTGATTTGTATGGACCATCTAAATTATAATATTTGCAGAAAGCTTCAGTAACCATTCACTGTAACTTCATGTAAAGAAAACAACCAGGACATCCTTTCATTTTTCTCCCTTTTGTGTTTCAAGAAAGAAAGAAAGAAAGTCACAGGTAAGGAATGACATGATGGTGACTAAATGATTAAGTTTTTTGATGAAACGTTCCTTTAATACTTTGTTTTATCCTTAATGAAAAATCATATTAACTGTAACACTAAATAAAAAAAAAAATACAGAGATCCTAGAGAAAAAAACAACTACACAGAGGTAATAATTATCCAACTGATAGGAGTTATCGGACAATACATACATACATAAAATGATGTATGCATAATTAAGGGACATATTTGTTGATTTATTCATTATTTTGGGTATGACGCAACACAGAATTGCAGTGTCAACAATAACCAGAATGTATTATAAAAAAGGCGATCATAATATCAAAGACGACTCTCAAAAAATCATTATCTTTATTTCTCTGGCAGGCCAATAGACTCTATTGGTGTCACACAACACTATTAAAGTATGTCATAGAATGAAAAACTACATTACCATCTCAGCACAGCCCCCGGCGGCCAAAAAACATGATGCTAACAAGCTCAGACAGCCATGATAAGTAATACATATCGTCTGGTCTCCAGTGGTGAGAACAAGGTCCTTCACTGTCATTGAGGTTTGTATTCAAAAACTAATAAACAACAAAACACAAAATAAATTACTATTCCTTGAGAATTTGTTTTCATTATACTTTTCAAGTTTCTAAATATGCAACGAACTCCTTTAACATTCATTATATTCCACAACAGCTTACACTGAGACAAAATATAACACCCTCACGAAGACTGGGCACACCGATGCCCTATTTCTCCTTTTGTCTTAAACAATTTATGATCATTGCTTTCTTATGGCAGGCCACCAAACCCCTCATTAAACAGTAAGATGCCATAATATGAGCAGGTCATTAGCATTTCAAAGGTCTTTCACCATCTTCATGTTTGTCAGATGGACAGCGGAGTCCACTGCTCTCCCTGAAGCTTTAAGAAATTTATAACATTTATACTCTGGAGGTAAGAACAAGGTCTTTCAACCTAGTTAGAGAAGGGTTTTCATCACACATTCACTGGCATCTTTTAAACATGTACAGCCTCTCGTCCATTCTCTTCACTCTTTCCTTCGCATCTTTGAGTCAACAAGTGATACATACATGAGCAAACCGGTCCAATATGCAATACATTTACATATTTGTATCTCAAACAATTTATGAACACGGTTTTTGTAATACAGCGTAATCAAGAGGTGTTAAAGGGTTGGTTGACACAAAAATGAAAATTCTGTCATTAATTACTCACCCTCATGTCCTTCCAAACCTGCATGACCTTCGTTCATCTTCGGAACACAAATTAAGATATTTTTTGATGAAATCCGAGAGCTTTCTGACCCTGCATAGACAGCAACAGGACTACCACGTTCAAGGCACAGAAAGGTAGTAAGGACATCATTAAATGGTTCAACCTTCATTCTATGAATATGAGAACTTTTCAGAAATTGTTGAATAAATTTGTTATTTTTGTTTTCTTTGTGCACTAAGAGTATTCTCGTAGCTTCATAAAATGAAGGTTGAACCACTGATGTCACATGGACTATTCTAACTATCTTTCTGGGCCTTGAATGTGTCAGTTGCGTTGCTGACTACGGAGAGTCAGAAGGCTTTCGGATTTCATCAACAATATCTTAATTTGTCTTCTGAAGATGAATAAAGATCTTACGGGTTTGGAATGACACGAGGGTGAGTAATTAATGACAGAATTTTCATTTTTGGGTGAACTAACCCTTTAATTATAATTGAAAATGAACATACTTTAATTGAAAATAAACTTATTTTTGCAAAATGTCAAAATTACTTTTAATTATGATTTTAAATATTTTTAATATCTACAACAATTTAAACTACTAGGCATATCAAATTGAATAATAATAATAATAACAGTTTCTAAAACAGTGTAGTTATTGTTAAGTAAAACTAAATATCAATTATAAATATTAAATAAAAATTACAAAATGCTGTCAAGTTTAGGTTGAAATAAAATTAAAACAAAATAGGGGCAATCTAATATATATTAAATCTAAAAAGAATAAATATAATGACAAATGCACAAAACTAAAATTAAAATAAAAACAGAAAATATCAAAATAAAAGCTCATAAAAAATATTATATTGTAACAGCATTGAATAGTACTAAAATAACAAATTTGATAGAGGTTCTCAAACACTCCTGCTTTCGGCATCTACCACCAGGGGCTAAATGAGTTGTGCTAACAAGCTAAACGTGGTCAGACAACTTAAACAGAAAAAAGCGCCACAAAAATGTTGTAAGTCAAACTATGAATGATCCTTACGCAATAAACCCGGGGAGGAAAGAAAGTAATTTAAAGGTGCATTGCCTTGTTTTTTTAACTAATGTAATGGGCAATTATCCATTTGAGATTACCGTACCTCGGGATGCTGTGGTCGGTGAGGGCTTTTTGGGAAGATCTGAGAAACTACTGCCATCCAGGCCTGACCCCTTGCATTCCTTCTTTTCTGTGGTGGTGGGACTCTTGGTCTCCATGATGAGCCTGAAAGACAAAAACAACAACTGATTTTTATCGTTCTTTGAGCTTTAATCGTGCCAGTCACACAAACAGATGAAACATGCAAGAGGTGTCACAACTGGACATGGATAATATTATTACTTCCCTCCAAAGTCCAAAAAATGCATGAAATCTTCCAAATGGTAATCGGACGGTGTGACAGAAATCTTTCCATTATATAAACTACAATCCTAAAGAAAAATCCTTCACTTGACTCCCGGCTCATGACTTGTCTGTTTATTTTGAGAGCTTAGAGGAGCCGTTGTAGAAATGCCATGTCACCAGAAGAGACAAAGCAGAGAGCGTGCGGAGAACCTCCTCTATGGCAGCTCTGTCAGAGCGCTCAAGTGCATGTGCTGAAGGCAGATGACTTGGCAGCACGCCGCTTGTTTAACTTTGTGTAACCTACAAGATTATCCTTGGTTCAGAGCAAACAGCGAGCGGTTTAGGATTGAAAAGAGGTCCAAACTGAGGCCATTCAGTCTCTGATTGTGGCTGCCCGTGTTGTTTGTTCTTCAGCAAATGAACAAGTACACTTTGCAAATTATGATGTACTCAGAATTAGTTTAAATAAATAGGGCAACAATAATTTTCACATCAACTCTCATATTATGTAACACAAATTGTAGTTAAACAAATAAATGTTGAATAGATCGAAGAGCTGGGTGATTAATCAAATGTTGTTTTCAATTATGATTTAGACTTGCTGTAAGACGATTATAAAAACAAGATCGAGATAAAATTGTATTGTGCAGCATTCTGTTTTGTGTTGATTCGAACCTCTATAAAAGTTTGAAAAGTTTTTAGTAGCTTGTGGAAGTGCATATTGATATTACATATTTTTTTGATTATTTACATTATTCAAATTTATATAGTTATTTATCTGTTATTTTTGTTTTAGTTGAATTATATAAATGTTTTTCCCATAATCAAGCAGCTATTTGGAAGCATTCCCCCTCAAATAAAAAATCAAAATTGGAAAATTGTGAGATCAAATTTAAAATAAAAAATACATTTACAACTATGAGATAAAGAACTCAGATTTTCATAAACTTTCAATTTTCCTTCATAAAATAAAAAAAACCTGCATTTTTCATGCCACAAGCAGCGAATATGGAAAATAACTAGCATATTAGTGTGCTGCAAAAGGAAAATTATGCATGCAAACTAAATGATGCTTTACTTTTGACCTTTTGAATGTTGTTTCTACATGCTAATCCAAAATATAATTTTCTTATGTTCAGCATCCTGTAAGAATACCTGTGGCCACATTCATCAGCCTTTTCTTGTGCCAGTCAAACATCCCTTTGCCAAGGTAAGCCGATTAGAGGTGGACTGTTGGAGTTGGCCAGCATCTGTCTCAGTGCTTGTTAGCCAAGAGGGTACATTTGCCATCCTGTCTCACTGACACCTCTTCATAATTTCCTTTGGAGATGCAACCAAACATTGTAGATGTCAAAGGATTCATTTATACATTAATAATGAGGCCTCCTAATGTTGCTTGTGAAGTCAGTGTTGTCATCAAATATACACAGGCCAATTATAACAACTGGGATATTTCTATATGTTTCTTATGGAAACCACCTTACAGGACTTAAGGTTTTTCTTGTTCCATATCATTAGCATGATTGTTATAAGAGAATGTTAAATGAAGTGAATCACTTTTGATGACATAAGTCAAACAAAAACATGCTATTACTGGCACTCGTCATCTTCATTTGCCAGTAACACCTATTACTGCAGCCAAATCTGCCTTGGAATCAACGCACGGTAACAATGACTCATAAATACCTGTCAAAGATGATAATTAATTATGTCAATGACATGCATCAGAAAATTTATTGTTATCGATATCTAGAGAGCAACGCCGATATAATATATAACTGATTATTTAAATAAACAAGCAAACCATCAATGCCATTCAAAAATTTGGGGTCGGTACAATTTATTATTATTTTTTTTTTTTTTAAGTCTCTTAAGCTCACCAAGGCTGCATTTATTAAAATTATTTATTAAAAATACAGTAAAACTAAAGTATTTTTTTTTATTTAACAAATTCACAAATTACAAACTTACATTTCTTACTATTATCAATGTTAAAAAAAACAGCTGTGCTGCTTAATAATTTTCTGTAAATCATAATTTTCAGGATTCTTTGATAAATAGAAAGTTCAAAAAGAACAACATTTACTTAAAATAGATTTTTTTTTAAACATTATAAATGTCTTTACTGTCACTTTTGACACCAATTGATTTGCATAGCCAATATATAAGTCTCCGTGCTACTCTTTTCTTGTCAAGGTCTGTCTAAGCCAAACTCTGACCCTTTGAGGAGAAGATCTGACAGTACAGGTGTGCGTAACCGAGTGGACAGGTGGCAGCAAGGGTGAAAAACGACAAGAAAGCTACTCTGTTCTTCTGCGTGGCTGCTTTGACAAATGCAGCATGTGAAAAGGATCAGAATCTCAGGTTCGCATGACAGAGGGGTGTGAGACCACGCAGGCTTGTGGGCTAATCCTCCATAGCCGCCCCCTACCGCATTACTCCACCTACTGCTGGGCCAGAAAGTTCAGTCGTGACCGTTCACAAAATCCCCCTTTGAACACTCCTGCTCACGGATTGACCGTGCAGACCACCTTAACAAATTCTCCGTAACAGATAATGATTAGAACTGAACAATTCCACAAAAGTACGCTGTAAGGGAAGAACAGAAGGAGGACATTTGATTCACTTTATACTTGTTGTAAATTTGATTTCCTTCCAGCAAATAGTTTGACAAAGGCAGGTGAAGTCAAGCAATAAAGCTGGACACAAACCACTTTATCTTCACGCAACTTTCCCTCCATTTAGAGGAATGCAATTACACCGACTACTTAACACCAGCAATTATGTGGAATCCCAAAGTGTCAAAAGTGTTTTTCTTCCAGGAAGCTCCATGAACTTTTCTTCATTTTTTCCCTGAATACATGACAGGCAGCTTTGACTGCTTCTTTCAGTGCCTGTAATCAGTCTGAAAGGAAGCAACAGGTGTGAAAAAAGACCATCAACCCCACAGGATTGGGAGGGTGAAAAAAAGGACAGGTCGACAAAAACCAGAGCTAATGAGAGCGAAAACCCCGTGGCCCTTCTGAACAATCAAATGGAGGCTGAAGAAACACCATGTACCGTCTTATACCGCTGAACATTTTCTATCAATAAGTGATGAGTGCAATTCTAGAAGCATCATAAGGTCTTAGCAGAAAAACAAACCACAGGACAGATACATAAATAAACAGCTAAATTAACAAATAAACACTTTCTGTATGCTAATGACATGAGCATGTTTGGTTTGGAGGCTCATGCCTTTTCAGCTGTGTTACGGCTTGCCTCACACAACACAATGGAATGCAAACTTCCTCTTATTTGAAGATCTCTCTAGTCTTCTTTGGCACCTTATCTTTTGCATTAAACCATGCTAAGGACATAAATGACCTCTGTGCGCTCATAAATGAATGAATGAATGAATGATGCATTTATATCGCGCTTTATTGTAAATGCAAGTGTGAATTGTATTCTCATTTCCAAGTGATTAGATAAGATTGTTTCCTTATACTTAATCTTAATTGTGTGTTCAGTGTCTGTTTGCATGTGGAAAGTGTTATCTTGTTATCCAGGAACATGGATAACATTACAAACATGAAGTGCATCTAATGTCATGAGGTCAACAGGGTCAGGCAAGTGACTTTAAAATGGTTATCAATAATAAATTACTAATTGCTTTCTCTATATTATAATGGTATCACTTTGCTAATTACTCCCACTGAGCTATAATTACATCACTCATTAAATCACTTTTAAGTGATGACTTTAACACACTACAACACCTTTCCATTATAATCAAAAGTGATAGTAACAGACATTTTAATGTTACAAATAATGCTCTGAAGTTTCCACAAACCTCTTAAGCAGCACAACTGTTTTTAACATTGATTAGAAATATTTATTGAGCATTCAGCTCTGCTTTTTCATGACAAGAATAAATAACATTTTGAAAATATATACAGTAGTTAAATACAAAATAGCTATTGTAAATCGAAATAATACTTCACAGTATTATTGTTTTTACTGTAATTCTGATCAAACGAATGCAGTTTCGGTGAGCATAAGAGACGTTCCAAAAACATTTATTTTTTTCCCTTTTTTCCGACCACGGAATTTTGAATGGTAGTATTTGTATGAAAGGACATTTTATATTAGACCAATAACTGTGCTTTTATGACTGATAAAGACAGTAATATCTTACAGTAAAAACAGTTAAAGTTGCTAAATTATTATGATCACAGTAACACTTTTTGTTTTTATTTAAAAAAAAAAAGAAAAAAAGTTTCCACGAAAATATTAAGCAGCACAATGTTTACCATTGATAATAAGAAATGTTTCTTGAGCATTCAGCGCTGCTTTTTCATTACAGGAATAAATAACGCTTTGAAAATATATTAAAATACAAAACAGCCATTTTAAATCATAATAATATTTCTAATAATATATTACTGTTTTTTTGATCAAATGAATGCAGTTTCGAAATCATTCCAAAAACATGACCGACCACAAAATTGTGAATGGTAGTATATGTATGAAAGTATATTTTATATGAGAACAATAACAGTGCTTTTATGACTGATATAGACAGTAATATCTTACAGTAAAACTGTTAAAGTTGCTAAATTATTATGATCAGTTTTTTTAAATAGTAAAATGTTATCACATAATGCACCATTTAAAAAAAATATGAAAATACTGTTAAGTAAATTTTACCTAGAGTAGATCTTGGTCAGGTAAAGTTAGAATGCTTTTTACAAACAATATTTTATTCCATTCTAAAAACACACAATGAAGCCTTATCATTGAAGTATGACTCTAAATTCACTATTTTCAAAACTAAATGTGCTTGATTCTTGCTCTCCACTGTTTGAATGCCAAACAAACCATTTTCACATACCTTCTTCATTTTTCTTTGATGTTTACTGTTCATAAGCATGTATGAATTAACTTGTTTTAACAATGCTGCACATACTTTCTCACTATTGACCTTCATAACAACCATGAATATGAATGAACAGAGGTCAGATGTTTAAGAGCAAATCAGCAGAACTACAACATCCTCCTCTGAACACTGACAGACCTGATGAGTTGGCATGCAGATATACCCCGCTGACCAGCAAGTAAAACGTCTGAAAGACCAAAGGATGACCTTACCCATCCCCCCCAACCCCTAAACCCCTGCATATATGCAATATCCTGTGGGTGATCTCTTTGTCCTCCTAAAAATCTGAAACAGATGTTGACTTTACAACCAAGTCTATCGTTTAAGAAAGCGTCTCAGCGAGGGTCAAAGCGAAGCTCTGTTGAGTGTGCTGAGAATGTAGTTGTATATGTTTGTGCACCTAATTAAATCATTATGAGAGCTGTGTTTATACTATAAGTGTTTATAAATAAGGTGAGGCTTACTGAGAGGATACTTTAACAGAGTGTAGTGCAGCTGTTGCGTGTCACATCACAGATCTCAGGAAAGAATTTGCTCTCTCTGCACACCATTTGCTCGGGTCACTAAACCAAATGGGTAGTTAGTGCTCTCTTGCTACAGGCCCAGCTGTCATCCCTCCATCTGTCCTCCCAGAAAGAAACAGACACAAATGTTAATTACATGCTTGTGAAGGCAATTATAGTTGTGGTGTAATGTAGTTTCAACGTAATTAGCAGCTAACTTACTAAATGGGACGTATTTTATTGTACAGTTTGGCTCGGCAGCTTGAGGGTGTTCTGTATCATTATGGGTAAATATCATTTAGTGCAAGGAAACATTATGAATGCCAACCGCATGACCAGCACATGGCTGTTTTTGTGATTATGCATGTTTTTAAAAATCCAATGTATTTTAACAATTGTTACAATTCGTTTTGTAATAAGTCAATAACTTTGAAGGCCTAAACCTACAATAATTAAATAAAAATAATGACTTCATAAAACAAAAACAATCATAATTTAAGTCCTAAATTTATTGTTGTACACTGTACAAAAAAATCTGTAGTTTTTACAAAATAATTTTCAAGAATATTTTTGTAAAAAAATACATAAAAACTGTAAACACATTTACAGAACAAAACTGTGCATTTTACAGTATAAAACTGTAATTTACAAACACAGAAATTTGAATGTGAACCAGTAAATTGTACACTGTACAAAAAATTCTGTAGTTTTTACAAAATAATTTAAGAATATTTTTGTAACAAAATACAGAAAAACTGTAAACACATTTACAGAACAAAACTGTGCATTTTACAGTATAAAACTGTAATTTACAAACACAGAAATTTGAATGTGAACCAGTAAATTCAACAACACACGCTGCTATTAAAATCTGTTTTGTACCTTTAACAAACTGACAACCATCATAATAATGCAGGTGGCAAAAGAGAAAGCCACACGAAGCTCATCACAAGTAGCTTCATCATCAGCAGAAGTAGATACTAATATATAGAAGGTGCACAAGAGTCATTCATGCAAACACAACACCATCATGGTAACACACCTGATACTTAAATAATGCAATAAACTTTCATTAAACAACAGATGTAACAAAGCCAAAATGCACATAACTGATAACAAAAACTATTAAAAAACATAATTATTTAAACAAAATACTTTCAAATGTGGAGTGTCATGCAGGGAATATCAAGTTTATGGTTTTTGACTGTAAATTATACATTGATCTGTTATTTTTTACTTCTAAAAACTGTACAAATCAACAGCATTTTACTGTAAAATTACATAAAATGTCTGGTTAGATCTTTTAGTTTTTCCCTGTATATAGTACGGGAACTTACTGTAAACCTATTAACAGTTTTTTTTCCGCAGCGTTTCTTTACAGTTAAAATTACACTTATTTTTTTTACAATGCATTGCTTTTTTCTTTATGAATTATTTTCTGTATTTATTTTTAACTTTATATTCTTAACTTTTATTCTAGCTTTTTATTTTTATTTATTTATACATTTATACTTTTTTACAAGTTTGATCCTCCATAAATATTTAGCCAAAAAAGTAAAATAGTCAATTTAGTAATACATAAATACATACATAACATCACCGAAGGATGGTATAAAATCACTGTGGTTCATGACCTCAAGTGTGTTTCTAAAATAGCAAAAAAGCAATATGATAAAATACAGAAATGCTCAATTTATTATTTATTCATATTATTATATAGTAATATAGTTATTTAACCTAAATGTAGTCTATTTATGGTTGCAGTGATCATAGAATTATCAGCATTTCATTTATCAGCAAGCATGGCACATCTGATCAGGATTTAGAGCTAGAACTATCCAATTTATCATTTCACAGTTTGGTTTATGAGCTACATGCACAGTCTTATCTTGAAAATATCAGTCCATCATTCTTCTATATAAAGTCATCCCTGAACCCTGAGGTCCACGCATCTCCTCAGTTCAAAAAGTGTGAGGCTTCTCTGTTATCTTGGTCTTTCTGATGATTTCTTCATGGTGTCGGCATGTGTGAGCCTATTTTACAGTTCTTTTTTTGTTGTCTGTTTTGCAAGTCAGTGGTCTGTCAGCTGTGCAGGGGTCCGGAGGGTGGAGACACACTGGTATCTGTAACGTGTGATGGTGTTTGTGTGGATTCCTAACTTTCCCAGCTGCTTTACACCCTGACACTTCGTCCATCTGTGAGTTGGCTGTGATAACCAACTGGTCAATTAGAGACCTTCAGTTTATTGTCAGCACTATTATAAATATCAATTTGAAATATCAGGCAAAATACAGATTCTTTACTCACCCTCATGTTGCTCCAAACCTTTTTTCTCATAAGTTATTATGCTTATAACAACAACAGTTTATAGTGACCAGGAGCTGTCAAGCACCACAACTACAAAAAGGATGATAAAAGAGGTCCAAACAAAGGTTTTGCGAAGCCATTCAATAGAGTGCTTGAAGCATGACAAAATTGTGTAGGCCATTCCGTAAGTTTGCATCACTCTGGTTCCCTTCACAAAAAGCCAATAGGACTTTTCTATTGGCTTTTGGATTACTGCAGAAAATAGGCTCTGTGACCAACAAAGGTTTATGATTCTTCCACGTTTTGATCAATGTAATCTTCACAAATGTACACAACTTTTATGAATTTTGAAGCCTAAACAAAAACATTGCCAGACGTAAAAAATCTATCCAACGAAAAAATTACATCACTGTCGAATGATTTCAATGTTACCACCACTAAGCCTCTGACAAATCTTATAATCTTTATTTAAAATCAACAAGCTGGGAAGTTTGAGTTGGAATAGTTTGAAAGCACAAACAATATCCCAGACAACCTCTGTAATCCCATTTAGCCACTTTTTAGCTATGGCCTTTTTCAAGACACAAAAATGGTTAATAAAAATCATGAGCGTGGCATTACTGATGTATTTTATGTCGCTGTGAAAATATCTTGGGCTTATGTTAACCACAGACTTTCTTTTAGCCATTTAACCAATAACCCATAATTGATGCTCATTCGTTTCCAGCTTTTCAGATCGACAGCTTCAGCACTCTATTGTTTGGAATATAGAATAGACCAAAACCGAACATTGTTATGCACAAAATAATGACAGAAATTTCCCTTTTCATGAAAGTTTCTAATCTTCGAGACGCTCTGTGTTCTACAGATCCCAATGTGGGGAGTCATATATTTAAGCTACACCGGGAATTGCGAGATGATGACAGGGACACACATGATCCTTATCCAACACAGCGTAGTAAGAGAATTCCACAGCGAGCGCGGCACAGCCTGGCAGAGGGCCAGCACGGCGTTCAGGGAGAGGCCACGAGCGGGATTGGACATGTGTGTCGGGGGAACAGAGCGGGCTGATTGCTAAAGATTACCACATGGCTTCTCCTTGCTCAACACATCCAGCTCGTCTTCCAGTCTGTTGGAAAGGAGTCTGTGGCCTGGCAGAGATTCAGCACTCCTCTTTGGATCTCCCTGCTCATCCTATGGAATGCAATGAGACTGATCTATCTGTCCACTCCATTCCTGGCAAGTCTGGTCAGGAGCTGGGAGGCCGCCTGATAAATCACAAGTCCCTAGCATCGACTTCTCCGTTTCCACTAAGTCCGGAAACAGAAGACTACCTCGGCGAACCGCCGGTGGCCTCTGTGCACTTCAGACTCACTTTCTGCATCCGATTAGCTCTGACAACAAACAATTGGAACAGTGTGCTATTGTTTGAGCCTGTGACAGTGAGAGGGTAAACTGCGACTGTGAAGATGATACAATAACTGTAATAACGATACAGGCAGCCGCTGTGAACAGGTTCCCATAATGGAGAACTGGATAGCCTGTCAGCAGCCCTTCAGGAATGAATTAACTAGCACATCAAAGCTAACCCTCAGAGGCCACAGTGTCACACGGTACTTTGATTTAGCGCTGGCTGTTGACTTGATAGTAAGCTGGATATTAGGCCTATCCTGACACACACAGGTTTATATTCTGTCCTCCTTCTTGAGAAGGATATCAAGTAAAACTTCTACAAACTCAGTGGTTCACAAACTTTTCAGGATAAGTACCGCCTTTGATCAAAAAAAATAAAAATTCAAGACAGTGATGGGATTTGTAAAGAATTTATAGATTCCTGTTCTGGGTTTTTTATTCATATTAATAGTTCCGGTTCCTTAACAGCTTCATCAATGATTCTTTTAGTAGCTTCAAGAAGTATTCAGAAAAAAAGAAATGTCATTCCACCGATAAATAGTGAGATAATTTCAGTAATGAATTAAAAAACACATTTTAATTGAGTTGTCTCGGAATTTTTAAAAATGTGTACCATAAATGACACCTCGTCATTTGAATAACCAGTAAGCATGTGTTTGATTCAGTAAAAAAATGGACTCAAAGTCATTCATTTCTGGGAATCGGTCTACACTAACTACACTTTATGTTTCTGATTCACTAACAAGAACCGACTCAGAGTTATTTGATTGGGAATCAATCCACACTGTTTACATAATTTACTAAGAAGAATTGATTCAGAGTCACTTGCTTGAGAATTTGGCTACACTAGTTGCACTACATGTTTTTGATTTACTAACAATAACTAAATCATTAGAGCCACTCTTTCGAGAACTGAACTACAATGTTCACAACAAGTATAATGTATATTTGTATTCTTTGGACTTTTTTAGTGCAAGAATGTCAATGTGGTGCATGGACTTTGATTGCTCCTGTATAACATTTTATACAGATCATACATTAGAAAAAACACTGAAAAACTTAAATAAGCTAAAGCAAAGAAGTACTATATTGAGTCGTGGGAAACTCCTATGCAGTTTGAGAACAACTGAACTCATTCTGACCGTTATCTACATATAATTCCCAGTACCACAGCTTGTTTTCATGTTCTATGGATATCCCAACGTACTCAGCTGTCCCTACACCTCATCTAAAATTCAAATACAGACTTGTAATTTTGGTTGAGCATGATGTTTATTCATGGTCAGCTAATAAAATAAATTTAGGTCCGTCCTCCACATACTGTGTCTGGAGGTTTGCATGAATCGCAGGTGGACGTGCGGTTTGGGAAACGTTACCCGTTCACTGTGTACAGAGTCATAACTATGGCAAGTCAAATATAACTTAATGTAAACAATATACATTTCAACTGTTCGTTTTCCAGCTGTTCTTTAAACAGTGGCCCGCCAGCCCACAGCACAAAGGAAATGAAAGAGTGCACGTATGAGAGCGAAAAAAATGCAAAGGAGAACTAAGTAGAAGGTTTATAGCTTAACAGGCCTCAAAGGTGAACGGTATTCATGCCCATGTACTTTCTTTACCCACACATGAGCATGCATTACACCAACAACTTTTTCCAAATCCATAGGGATCTGGAATTCATATAAAATGCATTGATGCATTATTCAAAATAACACATATGGTGAGTCTCCAGCATATGTAAAAGATCAACTAGTCCCTCAAAATGAATACTTGCTATTTCTTCTAAGGCACTAGGACTCTTTGTAATGGGCCTTATTTCCTTTAAGCTTGGCAAAAGTTGCCACTGACTAATGAGGTCAATCAATCAAATTCTGGCCTTTCGCTGATTTGCCATATGCTACTTAATGGCTTAGTAAAGTCTTATATACATATATAAGATTGTGTGTGGTTTCATGGGTATCTTTTATTAAAAACAGTACAGGCTAAACAATGCCCTGATAGTTGCATGAGAGAACAAAAGAGAAAAAAAAAAGTGAAGGACCCAATCCACACTCATAAACCGGATGTGATGTGATCCTAATTAACCCCAGGCACTTGTGAGAGAATGAGGCGGATGTCTGGAGGGGTGTCCGACACCAGCTACTAAAATGCAGGGATTGTCCCGTGTCCTATGGGCCAAAGCCAAGGAGATGGGTTTCAAAGAACAGCCTTTGAGAGGGCAAATGAATGTAAGCAGCTACCACTTCTCTCATCTGTGTTTTCTCACCACACTGCCCTCATCTTCAATTCCGAACGACACTAGAAACACGGCACACAAACTTGAAACACAGCTGTCTTTCACAGCACTTGTAATGGCCATTAAAGTCTCATCAATTCACTTTGAGGCACAAGTGTACTTCAGGCACTCTTGCTTGGCGATAAAGAGATTCAAGGTCTTGCCTGAGACACAGTGTTGACCAAGATATAAAGTGTAGGTCTAGTTCAGCTCTTTGAGATTCAAGATGGTTTGAGTTGCGCCTTTTTCACTTGATAACTAATTAATTTAGTTTGCTGAGGATGTACAATAAAATAACTGCATTTGTATTCTCAAGAAAATGACAGTGATTAAAAAAAGCAAATGTAAAAAATAAATAAATCTTTCCAGAAATTTCCTTGATGTTTTCTATCCTAACAGTAGAGGCATTTCTAAAACTTTTCCCTTCAATGTCATCACATTGTCTTGGCTCACCCTTGGCCGGTGCATGTGCAATGTCATTCAAGCACCCCCTTTATGAGCATTTGTTCAAATCTCCCGCGGAATTCCAAGGCTGAACAGCCCTGATTTAGGCAGCAGGACAAGAGGGAAATGTGTGAAAATGTGCAGAGCTGCAAGGAAGGGAAGATGAAAGTGACATAGTCGACCCATGTTTCAGAAGCTGATGACCGTAGCCCAAACCAGGCTGAATAATCTGAATGCACCATCATTTTTTCCCCTTTTTGAATCCTTTCACTCGCTTTGCCTCTGACTGCTGGCGCTTCTCATTCTACACAATGGGAAATTCACTAAGACCTTTTATTCTTATGCTAATGCTCTCAACTGGGCATCACATTAAATTTAACACATGCACACACTTTTTTGTTTTTCAGGAAAACAAGGCACACTCTTGCCGCACTTTTTTGTCAATCCTGTAAACACACAAAGTGAAATTTAGATAATACCTAAATTCTTTGCAATATTTTTTTTTTTGTAAAAAGTTAGTGCCAACTAGTTAGGCTACTTGAGATTGTGTGTCAACAGAAAAAGCAAAGAAAAAAGAAATGTGCTTGGTAAATTATAGACATGCATAATATATTTGAAAAATCTTCTTTGGGAACTTACTTAGATACTTGCTTACATACAGCCTGTAGTCTGATTGCCAACGACTCTTTTGAACCGGTTCTTTTGAAGTGAATCAAAATCATAGTCTGATCCTGAATGAATTACACATGATTTAAAAACAAACAACGCGACAAGTGAGGTTTGATTTCAGAACAAATTACTGTTAGGAGCTTATAAATCAGTCGGTTAGGCTACTTAATCTAATTCACTTTCTAAACCACATTTTGTCGTGTTTGGACTCGAAATAAATCAGCTGTTAGGCTACTGATGTACTGTTAGGCTGTTGTATTTAAGGCTAAAAAGAAACTTCAATCTAAGCGCCAACGTGAAGTTATAGACATTGCATTTAGTTAGCTATAGTATATTTAGATTGCATGCGTCTGTCTGTGATGTTTTATATCTCAAATCATCTGGTGGCAGATAGTAAATGAAGCCTAAGTTTCCATTTCTTCATTGAAAAACTAAATGAATCTTTAAGAACCGCAACCGTTCAGAAGAATCGGAAACGGAATCACCAAATTCTTTACGATTCCCATCCCTACCTGGGACACTTGTTAAGATTGCTCAAGTCAACTAAATACACTAACGTTGCTTATGAAAAGTAAACTGCCAAATCCTTTTCTCGTCAGCTTGGATATATTGCATCTTATGTTATATTCCAATACAGCATTGATGTCGCGACATTCAAAACAATTGAGAGAGAAAACGAAATGTAAACTCTGTTCCCGTGAAAGCTGCACGCACACCGTGTTTGCTAACTTAAGAGTAGATCATAACGAAATACATATTTACCTTTTTTGATGCTGTAAAGTTCGTCAGTTGCTCAGTTGTCCAGCGTGCATCCGAAAAACAAGGTAATTGTAGTTAAAACAGAAATGGTAAAAGTGCCTTGGATTCTGTCACGAAACTCCATCAGCGAATTATTTTTGTTTCATTGTATCATTCGCGGAAGACGAAGCGCTACAGTTGCATCTCGCAAACTTTGACGATCCATCATACACGTGACTTCACAAGACTGTAGTTACTCGAACATTAAAAAGTCATTTAGCCGTCAACACGGCAGAAATTTACCCCCAAGCAAGTTTGTTGAATCGTCAGATGTGATGTGCGGTGGGAGATCTGTTGGCGTGATTTGTTTTCAATCCGATCTGCCCTCCTCTATCTCCACTTCTCCCCCCAGTTCTTTGAGTTTTGGGCCACTCTCTTCACCAGATGGGCCGGGTTACATCAAACCAAAGGTAGTGGAAGCTTAAGAGGAGTTTGCTTTCAAGTTTCACTGGAGATTTGCAAAACCTTTGCATAAGAATATGTTGTATGGTTCTGAGTGACTCTTTGAGCAGTTTAAGGTTTGTTGAAATAACACTTTTCTCTTTATTCTTTTTTTTTTTTAAAGGGCATTCATATAGCCTACCTAGTGTGTTATTAATTCATAATTTTACACTATTAAAATATCCCAACATTTTTTCCTGCCTAATTCACTTTTCCACTCTTTTTCCACTCAAAACTTCCTAATTATTAAAAAAAAAAAAAAGTCTAAAAGTGCAATGAACTGTAAAAAAAATCTAACTGTGTTTGTGTGTGTTTATTGCTATTAATGTATATGGATAAATTATAAGCATACATCTTCGCTCACGTAATTAACTAAAATAAACAAAATAAACTAAAAATCTTTGTTTTCTTGTTTGTGGTTGATGCTCTCCATCACACTGCAGATTACAAAATGCATATCACACTACCAGTGATTCCAGCTGAAAAAAAGAAAGAAAACTGGTTAAACCAACCTAAGCTAGTTTGTTGGTCTTAGCTGGTTCAAGATGGTCTCCTAACTAAGCCATGCTGACCTCAGGTGGTTTATCTGGTAGGTCAGCTGGTTTCCAACCACTACAAACCCATCAGTCTGGTTCAAGATTTTTTCAGTAATAATGTATTTTGCCAAACGATTAACACAATGCAATGACACCTAGTGGAGAGGTGGAGAAGGTTTGTATGTTGGACTGGTTCAGTTGCTGTAATGGGTTTTTCCTAGCAGGATTGCAAAATATTTACATATGTATAAAATTACTAAAATGAATAAATAGAAAAAAAAAAAAAAAAAAAACGAATAATTTTTAACCTCTTGCCAATTAGGTTAAACTCTCACTGAGTAGATAACGCTCAAAAGACATAGTATAGAAATTAAAGGAATAAAAAATAAAAGAGATAAATCAAACTATTATTTTTACACTTGCAAAATACATATTGTAGGCAAATTATATGCTTTCATAAAGTACATTACGTAAAATACATTGAATAAGACATTTGGTTGGAGGCTATGCTGGAGTAGACAGATACAAGTGCAGCTTTGAAAATATATAAATATGTATATATATTTTAAAAAGTTGATTCCTTAACTAACGTAAAAAGGAACCCTTTACATCAAACAGGTTTCTTGAATTATATTTCATCAAAACTTATTAACATGCCTTCTGAAATGCATGCAGGCTGGTTTTTGCAAAGTTTCATCTCTAAATGGGATCCCTACCCTCTTAAAAATAAAGGTGCTTCACGATGCCATAGATGAACCTTTTTTGTCTAAATGGTTCCATAAAGAACCTTTAACATCTGAAGAACCTTTCTGTTTCACAAAAGGTTCTTTGTGGCAAAAGAAGGTTCTCCAGATTATAAAAACGTAAGAAAGAGATGGTTCTTTAAAGAACCTTTGACTGAATGGTTCTTTGTGGAACCAAAAATGGTTCTTCTATGGCATCGCTGTGAAGAACCTTTTAAGCACCTTTATTTTTAAGAGCCTTCTTAAAATATCTGTTGACATTAGTTTCCTGACTCGCATAGCCCCAAACCAAACATTTTGCTTTCTAAACATGACTGTTGTCATTCAGGCATGCATCAAATTTTGTATTAAGCAAAAGGCAGACTGTGCATGTTATTGTCTGTGCATGTTGCACATTTATTTCTGAAGTTTTGAATGAATGTTAATATAAAATATAAAGTAGAGAGACTCCATCTGGATGCTTGCAATTGATTTATATCTGTAGGAGTACATTCACCTTTTCTCAGATAACTACAGTGTATCTAGATGTGTCTGTAGCAACAGCAACAAAATACCAATGGAGATAACTCCATCTAGTGGTACACATTCTGGCTCAAATTCAGTCCAGATGTTTTTACATTAACAGACTATTACGACCTTTAGATTTTTTATTTATTTATTTGTGCTTAATTTGTTTATTTGTTAACTGCATATTTAATTCATTGTAATGTTAGTATGGAAGACGTTCTGTCATCTTTACTATTAGGCTACGCATTTTCCAAGATAATTTCATCAGTTCATATATGAATATATATGCCAAATATGAACAACAGTAGGTCTACTACCTCCAGGTTTACATTCATAACTAAAGTCTTAAAATACTGCAAAACAAATATGTAAATACCTTAGTTTCTGGCTATTTTAATTGTGTTCTTTTATTTTTAAAGCATGTTGTTGTCAATTCGTTTGTGGAAGATTCAGCTTATTAAACGCCACATGAAAAGGTAGGCCTATGTGTGCTACTACGTTTCACAAAAGTTTCAAATAAGTGGAAAAATTAGAGTCAAACTGGAATGATTGAAAATATTGAATGTTTTGTGTTCTCATTTCGTGTTTTAGCTGAATTTTGATTGTTGATAAGTGTTTGTATTTGAAAGCTCTTGGTCAAAACTAACAATTATTTTCAAACCAAGAACACTGATCAGAACTCATGTTTATCATTTTGGTTGGGCCTAACCAGGAAATATTTACTTTCCCTTGTCTTTTCAAAGAGCATCATGTAAATATTTAAAGAAAACTTAGACTCTGATTCATATAACAACCTCTTTTTGAACTATGTACATTTGCCTTTTAAGTAGTAGTTTTAACTTTATTTTAGGAGTGCTCTTGTTTGTATAAATTTAAATTGGCATTGTTTTCTTTTTAATGTGAATAAATAAATGGTTGAATGCATGTTGAGGTTGGTCATGCTGGTGGATTATTGAGATGGAGGGCGCATCATGTCTAGACTTTCTTTGAACCCCAAAAGTAATACCCATCATTTTACAGCCCTATCGATGTTATCACAAAGCAAGTCTAACATTTTCTTGCTAAAGTTTCCATGAAACGAACGGAAAAGCCATTCAGAAGGTGGTGATTGGGTGGTTTGTCGTGGGAAGGCTTTTTTTTTTTTGACCAGTGTTGCCACTTCAAAGAACAGGAAAATTGTGGGGGTTACAGTGACCTCCACTGACTCATGCCCATGGTTTGCCTTGGTCTCCCTTTAATTTTTTCTGTAGTGCACAAAAGAAGATATTTTGAAAAATGTCTTAGTGCTTCAAAGAAAGTCAGTGGCGTCCAATGTTGTTTTGTTGTAATTTTATGTTGCTTCTACGGAGGAACGTTTTTCCATTTCATTAAATGGCAAGGCTTGGTTCTATGCATCGATTGTTGTTTCCATTTTGATATTTGGGAGGCAAATGAACATGAGGCTGTTGGGATGAAGTTTAAGCAAGACTAAATGATTGGAGAATTCTGACTTATGTGTCCAGAGAGTCTTTCACTGTAAGATCCAGTTATGATATTTTGATTAGACACAGTGACAAATTGAAAAATAAAGAAATATATTATTCATAGATTAAAGGGATAGTTCACCCAAAAATTAAAATTCTGTCATTTATTACCCACCCTCATGTCGTTCCAAACCCGTAAGACTTTTGTTTGTCTTCGAGAACACAAATTAAGATATTTTTGATGAAATCCTTGAGCTTTCTGATCCTCCATTGACAGCAAGGGTCCTACCACAATTAAGTCCCAGAAAGGTTCCAAGAACATCGACAAAATATTCCATGTGACATCAGGGGTTCAACCTAATTTTATGAAGCTACGAGAATACTTTTTCTTGCACAGAATTTGGGTGAACTATCCCTTTAATTGATTACAGTTAATATCTTGTTGATTGTCTATACGTTGTTTCTCTGACAGGGCACTTATTCTGATCTTGTCTGAGGGCCAAAATGAGTATGGGGCCGTGTATGCCTGATGTCTGACCCTAGATGCTATCTAGTGCTAAATATGTTTGTGCCAGGCAGGCGACACTCATCTGTGACTCATAAACGACTCTTTCCTCCATGTCGTGCTAGCAGTGCCTGTGCCAGAGCACGCGACCCGACCATAATATCCTCTCTGCTAATGACAAACTTACGCTTCCAGAGAGAAAAAAAAATTAAAGGCCTCTGAAGTGGGACGGTGACCTGGAAAAATGCCTCCGGTTTTCCCGTAATGTGTGGTTCTTTGCGGTTTGGCCAGCTTTTTAGTTTAATGATAGATATGTTTTATCACTACTTTGAGAACCTGGATGAAGTGAGTGCCACAGTTTGGGAAGCTGAAAATGGAAAGCGTTTGATTCGGCCACTGGAGGACAGCAGTGAGCTTTTGATTGCAGTTTTGTTCATGTACTGCTTGCCACATATTTAACTTGTTGTAATTTCTTTCAATTTAACAACTTGCTTTCTAGCTGATGTACTTAATCCAATACAAAATCACATTTTTGCATATTTACTGTATACTAGGTCAGATGAGGTGCTGTTCTGCTAGATTTCTAAATTGTTCCAAATTGCCTAAAATCTTTTAATGCATTATGTTAAAAGGTTTTGAATCCTAATTAAATGCTTCAGGGTAGTGCAAATGTGTCAGTGCTTACTCTTTATATTGGTATTTTTTTATGTATTTTTTTTTTATTTTTACCTTTATTTGATGGGATATTAAAGTGAGGACATGGAAGTACAGGCAGAGAGAGGAGGAATGGGATTGGAATATGAAGCAGACTAGATTCAAACCCACGTCTCACAAATAAATAAGTCTTAAATAACTCTTATGCATCATAGGCATGCGCTCAATTTTATTCTGATTTCTTATGGAAAGATTTGAAACACCATAAGAGGGCGTTCACACCGCAATCATCCTTCAGTTCAAAAGCAGCTTCACAGAATCGAACACAGGAGTCTTAAGATGCATTTTTTTCACATTGGTTTTACAGTCATTTTAGATGTTATGTTGCAATGGAAACAGTAAAATTGAATATAACTTTACTCAAGAAGTGTAAAAATTGTGGCTCGCTGCGTGAGATGTTAAAAAAACAAGTGAAATATTTCACAGCGGTCAAAGATCTCAAACCCAGTAAATAGCAAGACTGCATCCTGTGAAATTTGCCATTGAGTGTGTGCTTTGTAAATTATGCCAAGCCTGCGATTAGTTTACCACATGTTATCTTATATATTTCCCAGAAGGCATTTGGATATTTATGGATGTATGTTTCTGCGTACACGCATTCACACACATTGAACGTAGCGAGTGACCTTGTTTAAGCGCTGACACCGAGAAGAATCACCCGGCAACTTCGCCACAGTATTTTTAGAAAATCCAGTGAGCAAACAAAAAATGGTGACCCTCTTTCACCTCTCCATGTTCAAGCCTGACAGGTGTGTAACTTATAGCGTTGTCTCCTCCACCCTTCTGATTACATGCCCTGGACCCCCTCAACCCCCACCTTAGTATGTGAGAACCTCTGTCATGGGAGGAGTTCACCTCTGACCCTCATTTCTCCTTGAACTCCACACTTTTTGTGTGCTAAATTGTGCCATGTCCCTTGTGCTGGTTTATCCTACTCCATTTTACAAGGAGGAGAGGAAGACCAAGCCCTTACTTTTTAGCACAAACAGCTTTTTCCTGTGACATTCCAGTAATACTGTGGTTGTTAACAGGTGGTTTGAGCAGCTGTGTATCCTAAAAGATACCACAGAAATAGCCTTTGGTATGATCTATTAAAGGAAATATCCTGTTGTTTTATCACTGAAATCTGGTTATAATCAAGTTCTTTAAGCAATTTCACTAATTAATAATGAACTCTAGGGGTACTGCTTCTCAAAAACCTTCCAGAGCATTTTTACACTTTTGACTTGCCAAAAAATAGATCTGGAGAACATGTCTGAAATTCATACGTACATAATGATTTGAATAATTAAAGTTCATAAGTTCATAATTTTCACATAATGGCCAATATTAAAAATCTGTATTTTAAAAAATAAACTAGAATAAATAAGTATTATTTTTATGATATAAATTAAATATTTTTTGATATAATGACTAATTATATATTAATAAAAACATATTGTTTTAAATTTTTGGATCTCATATATATAGTGCCTATATAGCACGTATCCCTAATCTGGGAAAAGAGGGTGACCCCCACAATGCCTCTATTCTTGAGTTGTAATGCTTGATGTAATGAAGATTTACTGCAGATATATCCTTCTATGTCTTCAATCATGTCTTTTCATGGCATCTGATATCTAGCTGTAACTCTACATTGTTTCTGTGTTGCGTTGTCTAAAGAATCGTGATGCTCATGATGTTCACTTCTCAGTGTTGGTGGTACTGTCAAAACGTGAACTGACAGGAATGTGTCTGATGTGCTGATAAATGCTGAAGCTTCGTGCGTCACTCTGGTGGCATGGTGCTTTGAATACTATCTTCTCCCTTTCAGCCCCAAACAGCAGGGAGAGTTGTAAGGATCCTCGGGCGAGGCCACATCTAGATATGAGTTTGGTTTGAGATATGCATCATGCGCGTATGCAAAAAAGAGGAAACCCTCTTGCTGGCTGGTCACTTTAGTGAGGTTTCTCTGCAAACCCTTGACAACACGTTCCTGCTTCTGCATTATGCCACCCAGAAAAGGATACACCTGATAATGATTGAGAGTGTAGCTGTGTTGTTAAGTCAGTATATTCAGTGCATTTTTGAACAGTTTTAGTAAAAGCTTCTCTGATGTTCAAGATCTTTGTTTTGCATGACGAATTGAGATCACTTAACCAAGTCCCCCAAGCTAAGGTTAAGCTACAATGGTGTGTGGATCACTTTGGGATCATATAAGCTTCATCAGAGTTACTTGATTCCTCCTGGGAGCGCCGCAGGAAGAGGAGGTCAGAGGTTGTTAGGTTGCCCTGTTGTGCTTTTGTAACCCTTCCATTGCTTCACTGTTAGAGGAATGAATTAACTCTTCACTACTTGCCTTTGCACACATGCTTTGTGGCTTCTTTGATGTCCTTTTGCCGCAGGGTAAGGGCGATTGTTCTTTTGGCAGGTAAGCTTGATGAAATTTCAGAGCTCTTGAAATCAGACTGATTTTGGGCATTTAGAGTGGAGGAGGAAAATGAATGTTAAATGTTCCTTGATATTTTTTCCACTTTTTTTAAATGAGCACTTCAACAAATTTTAATGAACTTCTCAAGTTAACTCTGTAGTTTTGTGGGCATTTGATGGATAATGAAGGAAATACATTAAAAAAAAGCGTTGCATGCTTACTGGATAAAAAAAGATTATTTACTCAGCAAAGCTTTTGCATCTCTTTTGGAGTCAAGGTGCATGATATGAAAACAACCTGTTGATTCTGACTGTTTGCTTTTGACATTATCTTGTTATTTCCATGCCGATCTGCCCACTCACTGAGATTCTCAGGGATGTAGCTTAGCTGTATTTTCTCACAGTCCAGCAACTCTGTGTACAACATCCCACCTACTTCATTCTCTTTTAAGATCTTTTCTCATCTCATACTTGTTTTCCATAATCAACATTCCTTTTCCCGCCATGTCTTCAAAGTAGCTTGGTGTGTGACTTCTCTAACTGAACTGGCATTTCTCCAGTAGATATCACACTCCTTTTGAATTTATGTTAATGTGGAGGGAATTTGTCTTTACAGATTGTTAGGAATGATACGGTATTAATATATTGCGGTTTCCTACTGCTTTCACACCAATGAGTTACGGTATATTAAGAAACGTTACCAAGTAACCCTTCTTCTCTGCCAGTAGTTAAGTGCTGAATTTGCTTTTTATAAGCAATGAACATAAGTTCTGTACCTGTGGAATGCATCAGGAATGCAGGATCCATAGCTGCTTCGATCAGATGGAAGAAAGTGTATCTGGCTTACAATGTTTCTCGTGTCTCAGACTCAGTCTACCAACAAGCCATGATCCTCTGCAATCTGAATAACTTACACTGCACGGTACAGTGCTCACAGGGCTAGATCACTGAGCAACTTGATCTCTGGACGCTTTGTGGTGAACTCAACCTGCATTCCAAATTTACCGTAGCTTTTTTGTAGAGATCAGCTAGTGCGTAATTGAACATTTCAGATATTCTCTCTGTTGTGAAATACCTAAAAAGTGCCATTTTTATTAAACTGTCAAATTGAAATATTGTGTGTCCATTTGAAATTACAGTTGGTTTTATTTGTTTCATGTGATAGCAGTAGCGATGCACAATATATTGATAATATATATATATACAGTATATTGTAGATAACTTTTTTTTTCCTTGTGTCGTTGAGGTATTTTATAATGTTATGCCTAATTTCAGTTATAGCATTTAAAATGATAATTTTTTTGTGTGTTTTGTTTTGTTTCTTGTATTTATGCAATCCATCCACTGACCAAAAAAGTACATTGTGAAAATTAACCAGTATAGTTGGATTTCAAACTCTGATTCAGATCAATCAAGCAAAGCAAGTGTGAATACAACCTAAAACTATATTTTACTGCAGTTTAGAATCTGAATTTACCTTTATAAGAAAATGTCATGCTACTCATAATAATCATATTCAAGTCTCTGATACAATCTGAACACTGTCTGAAGTCTGTAGGCTTGTTTCTACAATCCACTAGAGGGTAGAGCCAAGAATTCTGGGTATTTTAGCATACCTGTCATAAACATGGGCTGTAAACTGGACAGTCCATCTGAGAATGTCCTGGGGCCTCTTGCTTGTCTTAAAGCCCCCCACCAGCTGCAGTCATTCCTCTCATTGCTGCATGTCACTTAACACCTCAAACCATTGCCGTCCACCTGGGCCTGTAGCAATGCCTGGCAGAAGCCTTGAATTACCTCCTTACTTTCAAATGTGGTGAAAGTTATGATGCCTTCATTTTCAAATGGCAGTGTGCATATTGTGTAGCTTGACCAAACTACATTTTATTTTTCTGCATACTTGTATAACTGTGTTTAAAAAAGCGATTAAAGTTGTTTTGAATGTACGTTTGGTCAATTTGCTGACTGTATTATGAGCATTACCTTAATCACATCAAATCTCATTAAAACGCTACCAGAGTCTAGACTGTCTCTATGAGCACAGCAGCCTTGGCAACACAAACTAACATCATTGGGACAGGATAATTGCTCCATCCGCCCCTGTTTCAGAAGCACAGGCTTAATCCAGGAAACAAATACCCCCACTGAGGTCACGTAACATCAGCCAGACAATGACCTGTTATCTGCTAGGGGAAAAAAAGTGGAGGCTAGAAACTTTAATCCAGGGAGAAAGCTGTTTTTCCATTTATGCTTGGTTGTTCACTTAAGTGTTTTGTGTTTTCCCTTTTTTTTTATATATTCTATTTTATTTTTCAAAGACATGGGCTTTGGTCGGTTGGATAGTAAGTCAGATTTGTTGGGAAGGAAATGTTCCAGACAGTCAAAAGGATTAAATAAAAACACAGTGAACACCATGTTTTCCTATCTGAACACACAAGCAGATTGCATCTATAGAACAATAAGTCAAATGGGCATGGCAGAGTTATCCCTATTAAAGTTTTTGTTTCAGGATCTCCAGGATTTTAGAGCAGTCTGAATTTCCTTTTTTGCTTAACTGTTGGGTGGCGCATTCAATTAAAATGTACACACACTGGCCACTTTATTAAGTACACCTTGCTAGTACCGGGTTGGAACCCCTTTTGCCTTCAGAACTGCCTTAATTCTTCGTGGCATAGATTCAACAAGGTGCTGGAAACATTCCTCAGAGATTTTGGTCCATATTGACATCGTCTCTGAGATAATTATTTTTTTTTACTTTCACTTTCTGTATGACAGAAGTTAAGATGTTCACCGGCATAACTATTGCGCAAAGTTTGCACGTTGCTTGTGTGATATCCATCGGCTCGCCTTCATGGTTTAAAACAGAAATATTTCCAGTATTGAACCGCAAACCCCATGCGTATCTTAAACGCAAGGATACATGAAAGAGGAAACAAATTGGTATGCCATGCTGTCTGAAACATGTCTCTATTCTTGTGAGCGCTGGTCCGTATATCACGGATCAACTGCGATCCGTTTGCAGCGGATTAAGCCCTAATAGCCTATATGACAGATCAGAGCAATCTTTTATTTACTAATTTAACATGAAATCGTCAAATTGCAACTCCATATCAATAGCATACAACAAAAATACAGAATAATTAGAGCAATCATTTACGCACAATAAATAACAGAGCGTCATATCTATACACATTTTCTCCAGAACGTTCTCGCGACCCGGTAGGAATTCTTCCACGGCTCTATTGGATTGAGATCTGGTGACTGTGGAGGCATTTGAGTAAAGTGAACTCATTGTCATGTTCAAGTAACCAGTCTGAGATGATTTGAGCTTTGTGACATGGTGCATTATCCTGCTGGAAATAGCCATCAGAAGATGGGTACACTGTGGTCATAAAGGGATGGACATGGTCAGCAACAATACTCAGGTAGGCTGTGGCGTTTAAACGATGCTCAATTGGTACTAAGGGGCTCAAAGTGTGCCAAGAAAATATCCCCCACACCATTACACCACCACCACCAGCCTGAACCGTTGAGACAAGGCAGGTTGGATCCATGCTTTCATGTTCTTGACGCCAAATTTTGACCCTACCATCTGAATGTCGCAGCAGAAATTGAGATTCATCAGACCAGGCAACGTTTTTCCAATCTTCTATTGTCCAATTTTGGTGAGCCAGTGCGAATTGTAGCCTCTGTTTCCTGTTCTTAGCTGACAGGAGCGGCAGCCGGTCTGGTCTTCTGCTGCTGTAGCCCATATGCTTCAGGGTTCGACGTGTTGTGTGTTCAGAGATGGTATTCTGCATACCTTGGTTGTAACGAGTGGTTATTTGAGTTACTGTTGCCTTTCTGTCATCTCTAACCAGTCTGCCCATTCTCCTGTCCTCTGACATCAACAAGGCATTTTCGTCCACACAACTGCCGCTCACCGGATATTTTCTCTTTTTCAAACCATTCTCTGTAAACCCTAGAGATGGTTGTGTGTGAAAATCCCAGTAGATCAGCAGTTTTTGAAATACTCAGACCAGCCTGTCTGGCACCAACAACCATTCCACGTTCAAAGTCACTTAAATCCCCTTTCTTCCTCATTCTGATGCTCGGTTTAAACTTCAGCAAGTCGTCTTCACCACATCTAGATGCCTAAATGCACTGAGTTGCTGCCATGTGATTGGCTGATTAGCAATTTGTGTTACCAGGCAATTGAACAGGTGTACCTAATAAAGTGGCCGGTGAGTGTATGTGTATAATATATATATTACTGTACATATAACAGAGGCCAAGATTTTTGGTTACTGGCCAAGATTAACCAATAGTCTCTGTTGTGTTTGTTTGTCTGTATTTGTTTTTTTATTGAAAATTTGCTGAAAAGCTGTAGATGATTTTGTTTCTTCATCAGAACAGATTTGGGAATATTTAGTGAATAGCTGCTATTAGAATGGGTGCCATCTACCATAACTGTTTTGGACTGTTTTCACTTGTGAACAGTGCTTGATCTGTGCATATTTCTCTCCTGATTCAGACGAGAACTTTTCTGTGGATAAAGCAATATTATGGATAGAGGACTCATATTTTTGGTTTGAAGTCTTAATAATGAATGAATTTCAATCATGCAGCTTTTCATTTCAAAAGACATTAATTGATGAACTGGAGTTGTGTGTAATATTATAATGTTTTTAATCAGCTGTTTGAACTCTCATTCTGACGGCACCCATTCACTGCAGAGGATCCACTGGTGAGCAAGTGATGCAATGCTAAATTTTGTAAATTAGGAAACCGTTTTGGATGGCCTCAAGGTGAGTACATTTTCAGCAATTATTTAATTTTTGGGTGAACTATTCTTTTAGGATTGATTTTGATTCCATATTGACTGGAAGAAAAAATGGAAGAAAAAAGTACTAACTACCTCAACATTGTCTCCGTAAAATGTCATCGTTAAGTTGCATAATTAGTTACTATGTGTAAATGAAACATTCATTTGCAGAGTAACTTTCACTAGCGCTGGTCCATAGCTTTTTGACATTTCAAACTATTGACAGAGGTATTAAACTTTTATTTGTCAAGTGGAGTTTTGGAGATCTGCCAGTGGTTGTTTCTGATTGTGGTGTTGACATTGTTGTATCTCTTCATCACCTGCTATCTATTAGCCCTGTTGCTGATAGTGAGAAAAAGCTGTGGCATTTATTTACGTAGTTGCTGCCTTTGCTGTGGATTTTGCTTTCATTATTTCAGTATATATTTCTGTTTTTAAAATACAAACCCGATTCCAAAAAAGTTGGGACACTGTACAAATTACGAATAAACAAGGAATGCAATAATTTACAAATCTCATAAACTTATATTTTATTCACAATAGAATATAGATAACATATCAAATGTTGAAAGTGAGACATTTTGAAATGTCATGCCAAATATTGGCTCATTTTGGATTTCATGAGAGCTACACATTCCAAAAAAGTTGGGACAGGTAGCAATAAGAGGCCGGAAAAGTTAAATGTACATATAAGGAACAGCTGGAGGACCAATTTGCAACTTATTAGGTCAATTGGCAACATGATTGGGTATAAAAAGAGCCTCTCAGAGTGGCAGTGTCTCTCAGAAGTCAAGATGGCAAGGGGATCACCAATTCCCCCAATGCTGCGGCGAAAAGTAGTGGAGCAAAATCAGAAAGGAGTTTCTCAGAGAAAAATTGCAAAGAGTTTGAAGTGATCATCATCTACAGTGCATAATATCATCCAAAGATTAAGAGAATCTGGACCAATCTCTGTGCGTAAGGGTCAAGGCCGGAAAACCATACTGGATGCCCGTGATCTTCGGGCCCTTAGACGGCACTGCATTCCATACAGGAATGCTACTGTAATGGAAATCACAACTTGGGCTCAGGAATACTTCCAGAAAACATTGTCGGTGAACACAATCCACCGTGCCATTCGCCATTGCCGGCTAAAACTCTATAGGTCAAAAAAGAAGCCATATCTAAACATGATCCAGAAGCGCAGGCGTTTTCTCTGGACCAAGGCTTATTTAAAATGGACTGTGGCAAAGTGGAAAACCGTTCTGTGGTCAGACGAATCAAAATTTGAAGTTCTTTTTGGAAAATTAGGACGCCATGTCATCCGGACTAAAGAGGACAAGGACAACCCAAGTTGTTATCAGCGCTCAGTTCAGAAGCCTGCATCTCTGATGGTATGGGGTTGCATGAGTGCGTGTGGCATGGGCAGCTTACACATCTGGAAAGGCACCATCAATGCTGAAAGCTATATCCAAGTTCTAGAACAACATATGCTCCCATCCAGACGTTGTCTCTTTCAGGGAAGACCTTGCATTTTCCAACATGACAATGCCAGACCACATACTGCATCAATTACAACATCATGGCTGCGTAGAAGGAGGATGAAATGGCCAGCCTGCAGTCCAGATCTTTCACCCATAGAAAACATTTGGCGCATCATAATGAGGAAGATGCGACAAAGAAGACCTAAGACAGTTGAGCAACTAGAAGCCTGTATTAGACAAGAATGGGACAACATTCCTATTCCTAAACTTGAGCAACTTGTCTCCTCAGTCCCCAGACGTTTGCAGACTGTTATAAAAAGAAGAAGGGATGCCACACAGTGGTAAACATGGCCTTGTCCCAACTTTTTTGAGATGTGTTGATGCCATGAAATTTAAAATAAACTTATTTTTCCCTTAAAATGATACATTTTCTCAGTTTAAACATTTGATATGTCATCTATTTTGTATTCTGAATAAAATATTGAAATTTGAAACTTCCACATCATTGCATTCTGTTTTTATACACAATTTGTACAGTGTCCCAACTTTTTTGGAATCGGGTTTGTATATTGTCAATTATGTTTCTAGTTCTCTGTGTTGCTAACAATCATAAATACTTATGTGAGCCGTAACCAACTGCATTTTTCATGCATTTGATGCTTTGTGATTGCTTCAGACGGATTACTGCCATATTAGTGTGCATTAGATCCTTAAGTATTGCTTGCATATACAAATAGTGAGTCAATAAGGTGTTTTATTGTGTCTACATCTCTTGTGTTTATTGACAGAAGGGCTTGGAGGCCTAAGTGACTAGAACATTCTTGAATTTCTTCAGGATAACATGTTCTTGGCTTGTCTAGAAGTAATTTTCCTCCCCCTTCTATAAAAGAAAGGTGCACTGGATGCGTGTTTAGCCAACAAACAATAAACATATCTACTCCATTAGATCAGCCACCCACGAGGAAGGAGCAATATCCTTGTTACAAATACTTTCAGGATCTTCTTGATTATATTATAACCTTGCAAATATCAATTACCACTTTTTCTTGTTTATCATTGCCTTAACAATCATTTGATTTAAGGCATACACATTGTTAAATCATTTACCTACTGTCTTTTTTTTTTTCCAAAGCCTCCTTCCTGAGCATCCGCATGGTATTTATTTACCAAGAGTAGCAAGAGATACTGGAAAAGGAGTGGTGGTGCTTATATAGATTTCTGGGAAGTCGGACACAGGAATGCCTGCAGCAAAAGACTAACAATTTCAAGACTTTTTGTTTTACAATTCAAAAGACAATTAGCCTCAATGTCAGACTACACTGGCAGTGGACACTGATCCTGCACAAAACAGCCTCATTCAGTCAGGGCTGCATTTCCCAAAAGCATCGTAAGCTTAAGTACATCGTAGACCCATTGAAACCAATGGAGCTACAATCAGCTTAGGCTTACTATGCTTTTGGGAAACGCAGCCCTGCCTGTTTGCCTTAAGTAGATTTTAGGAATCTTTAGGAAATTGTGACTGGATTACTTGTGCCCCACAGTATTATGTTGGATTTTTCCGATTTCGTTAACCAGATATGTGTTATCTTTTATAGCCAACAATTATTTTAAATTTTAAAACATTTTAAAATACTTTTCCCCTTAATTGTGCATTGTTTTTTTTTTTTTCTTAAAATAGTAGACCTATGTTTATTGAATTAACATTTGTAAATTATTTAGATTTATTTTTTGGCATTTCTGCCTTTATTATGATAGGACAGATCAGAGCTGACAGGAAGCGAAGTGGGAGAGAGAGCGGGGGGCAGGATCGGATAAGATCCTCAAGCCGGGATTCGAACTCGGGACACCTGTAGCGCAATGGCAATGTATGTTGGCGTGCTGCCCACAAGGCTATCCGTGCCAACAGATCAAGCATTTCTTTAGATTTGTATACTTTATAGTATATAATTAATATAATATAACACACTCTGTATATGTACAGTATCTCACAGAAGTGAGTACACCCCTCACATTTTTGTAAATATTTTATTATATATTTTCATGTGACAACACTGAAGAAATGCCACTTTGCTACAATGTAAAGTAGTGAGTGTACAGCTTGTATAACAGTGTGAATTTGCTGTCCCCTTAAAATAACTCAACACACAGTCATTCATGTCTAAACCGCTGGCCACAAATGTGAGTACACCCCTAAGTGAAAATGTCCAAATTGGGCCCAAAGTGTCAATATTCTGTGTGGCCACCATTATTTTCCAGCACTGCCTTAACCCTCTTGGGCATGGAGTTCACCAGAGCTTCACAGGTTGCCACTGGAGTCCTCTTCCACTCTTCCATGAAGTAATAAAATGAAAATATATTCAAATCTTCTCATCTTTTCAGTGCAAACACATAGTGCAAACAAAATGTCTCAAAATGTAAAAAAAAAAAAAACTACCGGGAACATAGGTTACATTTTGACTGAGTTTGAAGAAAAAAATACAACTGAAGTTGCACAATTAATGCAACAAATTATGCTTTATTTTAAAATGTTATTCTAACAGTCAAAGTAATATTCAAAATCACGTTATTATTTCTCTCTCTCTCTCTCTCTCTCTCTCTCTCTCTCTCGCAGATTGTTTTCAGATTTCAGACTCAGCCAAAGAAAATTAAAGCATTAAATATAAATCTCACACTCTCGGCTGCTTCATATTAGCGGTCGGCTAAAAAATGAAATCTGATGCACTCTTAATTCTCTGAAAAGATCAGGATAAGCAAGCGACAAATGCTTAAAAAGATTTGATGTGTTCCTTTGGCAACTTGATTTAGGCCTATAGCAACGCTTGCATAATGCATATAGGTGCAGTAAAGTCAGTTCATCAGTTCTAAAGTCAGTCAGTGAGGGTAAAGGTGATGGACTGGCCAAACATGTCTCCAGACCTAAACCCTATTGAGCATCTGTGGAGCATCCTCAAACGGAAGGTGGAGGAGCGTAAGGTCTCTAACATCCACCAGCTCCATGATGTCGTCATGGAGGAGTGGAAGAGATTCCAGTGGCAACCTGTCCTGTTAAACCGCTGTATGGTCTTGGCCACTGCTGCATCTCAGTTTAAGGGTCTTGGCAATCTTCTTATAGCCTACGCCATCTTTATGTAGAGCAACAATTCTTTTCTTCAGATCCTCAGAGAGTTCTTTGCCATGAGGTGCCATGTTGAACTTCCAGTGACCAGTATGAGAGAGTGAGAGCGATAACACCAAATTTAACACACCATTCACACCTGAGACCTCGTAACACTAATGAGTCACATGACACATAACATTAATGGCTGTGTGTTGAGTTATTTTGAGGAGACAGCAAATTTACACTGTTATACAAACTGTACACTCACTACTTTACATTGTAGCAAAGTGTCATTTCTTCAGTGTTGTCACATGAAAAGATATAATAAAATATTTACAAAAATGTGAAGGGTGTACTCACTTCTGTGAGATACTTTCTGTGTATATATACAATGTACATAAACAATTCGCCTTTCTTGAGTGCTGTCTTATTTAACACAAAATCGTTCTTTTGCTTGCACTGCAGTTCATTAATCTGATACGCTGTCTCTCTACATCTCAACCTAAAAACGAGTTAAGCTGTAATCAGTCAGTTACATGCTGATGCACTTATTTACTGTTTGTCAGGCTTAAATACTCTTCCTATTGGCTAATACTTTGAGGCTAACTCTTCTCCTTTAAGGAGGTGTCTGGTTACCTCTGGTAAACTATGGCTCAGTCTGCTTTGTTTTGGTTCGACATGTGGGTGACACACTTACGCGGGTGTCACACCCTGCTTTAGGCTCTGTTAAGTCGAGAAACATGATTATGCGGTGATGACCTCTGGCAGCAGAGGTGGTGTGAGACAAATATTCAGGCGCATGCTATTTTTGCTGAACTTTTAGCAGTTTATTATTTACTTGCTTAAAAGTTAGCGATTTTATGTTTCAGTTTAATTTTGTGTGTTTTCCATAGGGGTTTGAGGGAAGCAGAATCTTGAATGATTTTCTACCATGACATCTAAATACAATGATATAATCAAGTGTTGTGGCCTTACAGTGTCTCTGTACGGTGACCGAAGGATCCAGACCCAAGGATTTGACCTTATGAGCAGACCTGGATGACATCCATGTTATTGTACCAAATGCCATCTGCCCTATTTGTTCTTGGCCCAGACTCCAAAAGTCCTCGGCTCTTGGTACATATCCAGCCCGAACCAGTATGTTATTTGAATCAAATTGCGGTAGAGTCACAGAGATATATGTATGTGTATCTAGCTGTTATTAGGGAATGAAATTCATCATCACGGATGTTGCACTATGGATGAGGGGTTGGAAATTAAACTGCACTTTTTGATTCACCTTAAAATGATACGGTAAGAAACTTGTTACGTCTACTCTGCTTAATTTCTGTGTAATTCTATTGTTTACTATACAGTCATCAGGACTAAAGTATTGTTTTATACAACCGTGGCTGAGTTGTAAATAGGCTCCTCGTAACGTGTGCAGCGTTGAAAGGGTTGCGTTCAGGCACGAGAATGAATACTCGCCTAATGTTCGGCAATCAGAAAGTCATGCTCCCAAAATAAAAGAAAATGCTGTGAAAACACGCTGCTTGTCAAGAGCTCATTAAAGCCGAGAGGCGTTTATAATGCAGCAGAGACATAGTAAATCACTCTATCCCCTGAAGCCCGGTGAGAAAGCCAGCCTTTTTTAGCCGTGTTTGCCCTCTTATGAGTTAATGTGCCACACCTCTAACCCACTGCTGTCAGACCTGCTGCCACATTACCTCTGAAAGTAGCTATTGGAACAGAAGGACACATTCAGCTCGCTTTCCTTTCGCTCTTACAGACGAACAGTCTGCAAACATGCACACAGATTTATATTGTGGCTTAAATTTTGATGGCATTATAAGATGACACGTTCCTGAACAAACAGTGGAGACAGGTATGATCGGCTCACCTCAGCTGATCGGAATCAAATAGGATAAACAAGCATGGAAAATGACTGCTTTCTTGTTCAAATTAAAGGCGCTCCTCGAGGCCCCACTGTCTGTTTTTGCAAGAGATAAATGCCCCCCATTCAGCAGCCCAGTTAATGTTAATAGACGTTATTTAAACAACTGTTAAAACAGCAGATTAAATTGGATTTGGCTCAAGCAGGCTTGAGTGAGCGGTGTTTTCCCTCTGTGTATGCTTACACACACACATACATACGTGCAGGGTGACACACTATGCAGGTAGACAAGAGCTTAGAGTGTCGAAAGTCAAGATGTGCTACATCAGGTCACCCAAACACGTATTGATAAAGCCAAGGTTTTTAGCTTCCACGTGGAGCGTTGGATCCAGGGAAAGGTGCCACGTGACATGCTTAGCGTGTTCTGCTGCATCATCCATACCTGCATCCTGTTTATTAAACTGTTTGGTAGAGAGATAAGAGACACTCAATTAATGATGATGTTCCCCTCATGAAACCTGTAAACAAGCATATATAGTTCTCAGACAGTTTCCTAATTGTTGGAATCCAATTCTTAAGTCAAATTGTAAGAATATAAAAATCATTTTCTGATCAGAATTCAGAAAAATTCCAAAATCTTTAGTTTTTAACCTAAAGGAAAAAAATATAATTAGAAATAATTGGTATTAGATACAAATATTGAAATGGCATGCAAACAAATTAGAACTTTTCTCAGAAGTGACTTCACTTTTCTGAGAGATTTTCTTTTTAGCAATTAATTTTTAGGGTATAGATATTTGAAGCCAGTTTCCCTCAAGTTAACACAAGTGCCCTAGCTAAGTAACCACAGGTGTAGTTCATTCATTATGATTGACAACCAGAACATGTCCAAATACTTTTTTAAATCTTAATTTTGAATAAAATACCTGGGATCCTGTTCTGTCTGGGACTGGGACTGTTGTTTGTGTAGTGTACACACACATATATGTACACACATACATATATACATATCCATATTTGTGTGTTTAGAAAAAACTGTATTAATACACTGTTACATCATTTCTTGCTTGTGCTATCTTTATTTTTTTTTTTTAAAGGGATAGTTCAACCAGAAATGAAAATAATGTCATTAATTTCTCACCGTCATGTCGTTACAAACCCATAAGACCTTCGTTCATTTTTGGAACACAAATATTAAAAAAAAATACATTTTTGATGAAATTCGACAGATTTCTGTCTCTCCATAGACAGCAATGCAACTGACAAGTTCAAGGCCCAGAAAGGTAGTAAGGACATCATTAAAATAATCCATGTGACAGTGGTTCACATCAGAAACACGTTCATGAAAGTACCACGACGCACTGGTAACTTGTGAACGCGCGGCAAAGACTGACACGGAAGAGAATACATTTTTGAATATAGCAGTTATTTTTTGGTTTCTTTGTCTTCATTTAAACACTATATCTATTATTTTATCATATGACAACTAGCAACTTTTTTGTGTGTCCAACTAAGCGTACTAAGTGCTTTTTGTGGGTTACTGTATATTGGCAGGACTAAAAGAGGAGGATCGGCACACTGACACATTCACCTTATCCCACCTTTAGTGATGGGGTGAATGTATTTATATCTGCATCTAGAGAGCTGTGACAGGTGCACATTATCTAATCTGTCTGTGCATCATTCACTCTTCCATCCCTCACCGTTGTCTGACCCCATGTGAGAGTTTTTAGGCCAGTAGTTTAAAGTTTAATGCTTTCCCTTTGAAGGCAAAACCAACACGCAACATTAATTTTCCCTTAATTCTAATTTACTCAAATAATTACACCACTTGCTACCTGTATGTATTTAACTGCAGTTAATTTTTGCAAGCTTTTTTATATAAGCTAAGTAATTACCTCACTTCCACTTGCAGGTAGACAGTGCTCTCATTCCCAGTTGGACTGTTGTGGCTGAGAGTGAGATGGCATAGACTTATCTCTCTCTCTCGCCGACTGGAAAGTGATTTAGGTGAGACTTTTTAAAGTTGCCTGTCTGGGCCACCTTGTCACGAGACTCTTGGAAATTCAGCCTCTCTTTTTAAGACGACTGCGGCCTCATTCTGAGTTTACCCCCTCCCCCTTCCTCTCGTGATTTTCTTTCCACTGTGTAATTACAAGGCAGACGCCAGTCAAGGAAATGCTGTGATGTCATCACACTCACTATTGATTATGTATGCGTTGCATTTATATATTGTGTGGACGTTCTGGGTGCTTTTATATATTGTGTTGACATTCTGGGTGCTTTAAAACAATCTACAAACAGGCAATGCTAAATCTGTGAATTTATATTGTTTTATTGTTTTTTGCTTGCGAAACTGCGAGCGTTTGTTTACTCATTATGTAACTACTGCAGTATTTTTGTTACAACAGTTGTGCAAGAATTGCTCCGAAATGGATTCTTGCATAATTATTGTTACATTAACCTTTTAATAGATTGTAGAAGGACGAATGGATGCTTGTTAATTGAATTAAAATACCTGTTGTTTTGGGTTGTGTTTTGAATGAACTGAAACAGGGTGGTAATGAGAAGTGAGTGGGGGTGGTGTGGACAGCTGGCCCGTCTGATCCCCTGAGTCTGCTCCTAAATTGGTTTTAGCAGCACTAATAAAGCTGATTATCTCTCTGCTTCCAAGTCCCACTAACCCTGACACCCGGGCAGCTGGGGCCCTCGTACGCCAGCCCGGCCCCAGCTCACTCGCTGCAGTCTCTCCGCTTCCCTCTGTAACAATTTATATATCTCAAAATGGAATTGTATATAAATAATTACAATTAATTATGATTAATTACAATTATTTATATTGACTGAGAGTAATAACTGTAGCAAAATTAAATTGCCATCAACTGATCTGTCCGTCCAGCGAACATTCATTGCAAGTTCATATCAACTCTAAGAAAGGATATTTTCTTGGCCACAGAAAACACCTTCTTAAGTATTAATACATTAGAGCATGTAGTAAGGGTCAAAATCGTAAAGGAACATTAATTTGCAAGGCAGAACCAGAAACTCATGTAATTTGTGCACACAACTTTTATTAACTAAACACTAACGCAAACTAGTCTAACAAACAAACAAACAAACAAACATACAACAATCACTCATACATGGGAAAGGGCTAATGAGAGTTGATGGATGAAACTATCAGGAAAACCAAAGAATACAGTTATGGAAAAAGTCATTTAACCACCTGAGTAAAACCATCAGCGCCATTTATAACGGGGTCTATAACTTGTACTAATAACCTCTGTTTTCTGTAGTTAAATGTACAATACTTGCAATGCATTTGGTCGTGACGAGTGTCCGGAATGCAGTTTCAGATGAAAGTCTTAATGGTTTCAAGGTTTTAGGATTCCTGATCACGTTCTTCCGGGTTGAACTGTGATGAATTCCAAAGATGTTCTGGAGGTAGAAATGTTAAGAGTTCTTTCCAGGTAGAGAGTGGAAAAGAGCTAAGAAAGACATCTGCTGAGGTCCTTTGTTGAATAGAAAGTCAAGGCCGCAAGGCCTGGCACAAAAACTTAGAGGGTCCAGAAAAAAGTTTTACGATTCTTTGTCTCTGGGCATGGTAATTTGCATAGGTAATTCAGCAGGGTTAATGCACAAACTTCTAAAGATTCTTAAGACACTAATATGTTGCATTGGTATCAACATGTAATATTCACTCTCAATTAGATCATCTGAAGACGAATTGATAGAGACTAAACATGATACAGCTAGAGTGATATTAACTAGTGTTCTATCATAAGCATGCATAAAATGGTGTACAATACACAAAACATATACAAGAACAGTAATAATATACACAATGACCTGAAGATATGTGTGTTCATTCAAAGAAAGGTTTTCCTATTAATTAATTAGAAAAGATTCAATTTTATGACGTAATGTGTCTTTCCTAAGAGGAAGTGTTGCTCTACCTGCATTCCACTGAGCAATAAAACAAGTGTTATCAGAGGGGTTGCCATGAAACCAGGGGCCTGGAGTCATTGACAGACGTACCAGCACCAGTATGTGTATTAGGTGGGGGGTCTGTGACCATTTGTTAATCGAATAACTAATTGATTTGTTAAATCAAATGCAAAATTTTTTGTCTGATTGGTCAAAATGTTACACCTCCTTTTCTCTCTCTGCTCTTATCAGTTTTAGCAGCTGTCATTAAGCTTTCATTGATGCTTCTTGCATCGTTTAAGGTGGCACATGAAGCTTTAGTGTATTTTTATTATGACTGTCAATCGATTAAATTTTGATTTAAATGTGATGCTAATTAATTCATTTACATATATAGAGGTAAATGTATTGTTTGTTTTCATATAATAGGACATAAGTGTATCACTGGCCAACAGCAATCCTTTTTGCAATTGAGTTTGTTAGTCTATCTGATGTAGCACCATAGTTTAATGCAAAGATGTTTGGCTCCTATGACAAATTGCTTGTGCTGTTCCTCATTTGTAAGTTAAAAGCATCTGCTAAATGAATACATTTGAAATGTAAATGTGGACATGAGGGCCATTCGCAAAGAAGGCGTTCTTGTGTTCATCATTTCTGTTTTGTTACAATTGTTGATTGATTTTGGATTGTTATTTTATTTTATTTTATTTATTTTTTTTTTAGCCATGATTGATGGCATTAGACAATTTGTATTTATATACAGATATAATGTTAATGTAACACTCCTGCTGTAGTAGTAATACACACACAAACACATATATTTATTTATTTTTTCTTTAAAGAAATAAATACTTCTATTCTGCTGGGATGCATGAATGAATGCAAAACTGACAATGGCGGGGTTTTTTTTTTTTTTTACTAAAAATATTTATTTCAAATAAATAATGTTCTTTTGAACAGAGAGTCTTGGAATTGATCAAAGAGTCTTGGAAAAATGCATCACAGTTTCTAGCATAAGCAGCACAACTTAGAAACTTAATAAGAAATTAATTAATAATATTACGAATAAATTAATTAATAAGAAAGTTTCTTGAGCACCAAATCAGAATATTAGAATGATTTCTGAGGCATCGTGTGACACTGAAGACTGGACCTTTGAAAATTCAGCGTTGTCATCACAGGAATAAATTACATTTGAAAATATATTAAAATATATGTTTTATTTTTTTTATTAATAACATAAGAACGTTTATACGTTGTATAATACTTGTACAATACTTATTGTACAATGCTTTACCTTTAAGAAGGTAAAGGAGAATCAAATGGAAATGAAAAATCCAGAACGACCTCTGTAGTAGTAGCTGATACTCACCTAAATTTCTCCCCTTAATTACATACTTTTTGTGAGAATAGTTTCATGTTGCTTCATTGGGTTTCCTGACACATGCATCCAGAGCACGTGGCCTTTCATGATGGCCACATCGAGATCAACAGCCACTCCCAGTTTTTTTTTTTTTTTTGTGAACAATTATTTTTATTGAGAGAAATCATTACAGTGAAGAAAAGAACAAAGTGCAACACCCAATCACAAGAAAAACAACAAATACACACGAATACAGTTGTGTGAAAGTGTTGGCCCCCTTCCTGATTTTTTATTTTTTTGCATGTTTGTCACACTTTAACGTTGCAGATCATCAAACAAATTTAAATATTAATCAAAGATAACACAAGTAAACACAACATGCAGTTTTTAAATGAAGGTTTTTTTTTTTTACGAAGGGAAAACAAAATCCAAACCCACATGGCCTTGTGTGAAAAAGGTTAAACCATAACTGTGATGTATCACACCTGAGTTCAGTTTCTCTAGACACACCCAGGCCTGATTACTGCCACACCTGTTCGCAATCAAGAAATCACTTAAATAGGACCTGCCTGACAAAGTGAAGTAGACCAAAAGATCCTCAAAAGCTACACATCTTGTTGAGATCCAAAGAAATTCAGGAACAAATGAGAAAGAAAGTAATTGAGATCAGTCTGGAAAAGGTTATAAAGCCATTTCTAAAGCTTTGGGACTCCAGCGAACCACAGTGAGAGCCATTATCCACAAATGGCAAAAACATGGAACAGTGGTGAACCTTCCCAGGAGTGGCCGGCCGACCAAAATTACCCCAAGAGCGCAGCGATGACACATCCAAGAGGTCACAAAAGACCCCACAACAACATCTAAAGAACTGCAGGCCTCACTTGCCTCAGTTAAGGTCAGTGTTCATGACTCCACCATAAGAAAGAGACTGGGGAAAAAATGGCCTGCATGGCAGAGTTCCAAGACGAAAACCGCTGCTGAGCAAAAAGAACATAAAGGCTCGTCTCAGTTTTGCCAGAAAACATCTTGATGATCCCCAAGACTTTTGGGAAAATACTCTGTGGACTGACAAGACAAAAGTTGAACTTTTTGGAAGGTGTGTGTCCCATTACATCTGGCATAAAAGTAACACAGCATTTCAGAAAAAGAACATCATACCAACAGTAAAATATGATGGTGGTAGTGTGATGGTCTGGGGCTGTTTTGCTGCTTCAGGACCTGGAAGACTTGCTGTGATAAATGGAACCATGAATTCAGCTGTCTACCAAAAAATCCTGAAGGACAATATCCGGCCATCTGTTCGTGACCTCAAGCTGAAGCGAACTTGGGTTCTTCAGCAGGACAATGATTCAAAACACACCAGCAAATCCACCTCTGAATGGCAGAAGAAAAACAAAATGAAGACTTTGGAGTGGCCTAGTCAAAGTCCTGACCTGAATGCTATTGAGATGCTGTGGTATGACCTTAAAAAGGCGGTTCATGCTTAAAAAAACCCACCAATGTGGCTGAATTACAACAATTCTGCCAAGATGAGTGGGCCAAAATTCCTCCACAGCGCTGTAACAGACTCATTGCAAGTTATCGCAAATGCTTGATTGCAGTTGTTGCTGCTAAGGGTGGCCCAACCAGCTTTTAGGTTTAGGGAGCAAGCACTTTTTCACACAGGGCCATGTGGGTTTGGATTTTGTTTTCCCTTCATAATAAAAAACTTCATTCAAAAACTGCATCTTGTGTTTACTTGTGTTATCTTTGATTACTATTTAAATTTGTTTGATGATCTGAAACATTAAAGTGTAAAAAACATGCAAAAAAAAAAAAAATCAGGAAGGTGACCAACATTTTTTAACACCACTGTATAAAATAAGTCACACATCAAAAAGAAGAAACAAACGATTCAACAATGTCAAAGGCAGTAAATATGCACTGAGTGCCCTCTGCGGACACAAACCACAATTTGAGGAAGGTGACACATGCACACAGAAGCGCTCCAAAGGGGATAGACAGTAATCTCCAATGGATCATCCGAAGACCTGGGTCCCTAGAGGATGATGTGATTGTCTCCCAAATTCGATCAGAAAACAAAGTCTGTAAGTCACCACTGATATCCTTAGACCATATAATTGCCACGGATAATGGTCTGCATGATTGTCCGAGGAAAAAAGAGCAAACAACCGAAGCAGAAACAACAGAACCATCAGTGGGGAGAACCACCCTCCGCAAAGGATGTACAGGCAACTCTGCCAGCACTATCGCCATCTCTGTCCAAAATGGAAATATACACCTTTTAGTTTTATTGTCAGTCGCAGCAAAAGAGACCACCTCGTAATATTTATTATTGCATCTATGAACGTCATCCTTCCACAAATGAGCTTCCTGGATTAAAGCAATGTCAACCTTTTTTCTTTGCAGTAGTTCTAAAAAACTTGTACGTTTATGGAGGCCATTTAAACCATTGACATTACTACTCAGTACATTAATTCAGTCATTATTATCAAACAAATAAGTGAACTGAACAAATTGAAAGTAATATCACTGCAAATTAATTATCTCAAGTCTTTCTTTAACCCATCAAAAAACAAAAACACCCCATAAAACTTTTGCAGGCTGGGGTGAAAACCCCAGGCTGCCGCCCTGCCCTGTCTTAGTCAGTGACAGTAACATGAAAACCAGTTCCATTCTTTAGAACACCACCATTAGCCCTATTATAAGAGAACAGAATAACTTCAAATTCACACAAGTAATAAAGTGGGGTAAAAAAAAGAAAAATTAATAAAAAGGATGTATAGCCTACTCTCCATGAGGAAACAAGCATACTGTAAATAATTGCATCATGTACATTGAAAACTATACATTAGTGATACCAAGTTTCTTAGCATGAAGAACATGCCCGTAGCAGATCGTCACATGAAGATCTACATTAATAAATCAGAAGTCGAGTCACTCTGTATTATCAAACCCTTATACCACGTCCATCGCAGGAGAATGGGGACCGGGAATGGAGCTCAGGAACTGGCACACTTCGTCCGGTGAATCCATTACTTTGGTCTCGCCATGTTTCGTGACGATCTTCAGTGTAGCAGGATAATGAAGAATGCTCTGCAGACCTGCTTCTATCAATTCCTTCTGTATTGTACTGAAGGCGCTCCGCTACTTTGCTGTCGTGGGAGAGAAGTCGGGGAAAAAGCTCAACATCGCACCGTCCTTTGCTTTAACAGGACCGCGGCGTCTTGCTTCATTAAGAATCAAATTCCTGTCGTTGTAGTGTAACAGTTTGAAGAGAAACACTTGCGGTTTGAAGTAATCCGTTGAAGCTCGGGAGTAAACTCGGTGCGACCGCTTGATATCGATATCTCTGCCACTTAAAAGCGAAAACTGCACGATAAGTGCTTTACAAGTTCATTAGCTACAAGCCACTAGTTGGTTAATTGAAAGGTTATTTATCTGCCCATTAAATGTGCTTTGTTGTTTTAACAGTGAGATTGTAATTGTAATAACGACTGTAGGAACAGTATGTGCTGTTCTGTCCTTCCTCTCTTGTTACACCCTGTGACAATGAACTATACAGTTCAACATGATTACCATGTAATCATGGTCCCTATTACCTCGTTTTACATTACATTACATTTTACATGTCTCTGTATCGCAGAATTTACATTCCCATGTCAGATAGTTTTAGTAACTGTTTTGATAACCGGTTTTCATAAAATTGTTTTCTGCTGATCAAGAAGTCAGAATTTGCTCCGCAGCTGTTCTCAGCCCGAAATCAGCCATCAACATTTTATTAAACATGTAAACAAACAGAAAATTACCTCATAAACATGCCACTTTGCTATGACATCTTAATGAGTATGTGGCTAGACGCAGGTTTCAGATGTTTATAGAATATAGTTAAATATACCAGATGGTTTACGCTCTGCATTCTGCAATTGGGTCAAGCATCTTAAAATGCTTTCATGTTGTTTCCTGTAACTGGACTGTGAGGTTGCCGGTGGCTTACAAAAGGCACATTTTTGAAAGCCAATTCCTAAAAATATCTACGATTTATCAAATTGGTTCAATGGATGGTGGTTTTGCTCTTGTTTGGGGAGATTGTGGAGAACTTTACAGTAAATTGAGGAGGGAAAAATAAGAAATTTGGAAGGAAGAAGGAGAGAAGGGGGAGCAAGAACTTGGACCTGTTGGATTGAAACCAAAATTGCCCTTAAGAACGGGAACTGCCTGAGAGCAGGAAACAACTTCAAAGCCTCGGATATGTCTCAACCATTTGTAGACACCACAATTGCGATGTTCCTTTCTCTGCTGCCTGCTTTTTATGCTGGAATGCTGGGAAGTATACTTGGCTGTTTAAATAGCTCAATTGACAATAAACATATTGAGTTTTTTCTCTTTTTCCCCCAAAGACTTTCTATAAAACTTTTCTTACTCTAACTGGAACATAACCAGAACATAACCAGAACCAATGCACAGCAGATGTGGAACGGCTGAGACTTACACATGAGCTTATATCTTCTGAGAGGATCATTTTACTGTCATGTCAGATTTTGTGATTCTACTGTTGTGTCTACATGCAAAACTTTCATTACTTTCTTACATTAGGTGGTGATTAAACAGAAATTGGTTAAGAAGCTGTTAATCTTTGACTTTGAACTGTCATTGTCATTTTACTTCCTTAATAAATTCGGAAAGTCTGAAACCGTATATCAGGGTGAATAAATAGGATTTTCAATTACCTTGTGTAGTTGCGTTAATCGTTTTTAAACATGAGGGAATGCCATGCAACCTGTTTGCATTTCTACCAAGATTATATTAGTTTGGTTGGACACAGATATTGGAAGATATGAGCGTTACCAAAGATATTGGTAGTGTTTTCTCCTCTCATTTATGTATACACTCACGGGCCACTTTATTAAGTACACCTTGCTTGTACCGGGTTGGACCCACTTTTGCCTTCAGAACTGCCTTAATTCTTCGTGGCATAGATTCAACAAGGTGTTGGAAACATTCCTCAGAGATTTTGGTCCATATTGACATGATAGCATCACGCAGTTGCTGCAGATTTGTCGGCTGCACATCCATGATGCGAATCTCCCATTCCACCACATCCCAAAGGTACTATTTTGGATTGAGATCTGGTGACTGTGGAGGCCATTTGAGTAAAGTGAACTCATTGTCATGTTCAAGAAACCAGTCTGAGATGATTTGAGCTTTGTGAAATGGTGCATTATCCTGCTGGAAGTAGCCATCAGAAGATGGGTACACTGTGGTCATAAAGGGATGGACATAGTCAGCAACAATACTCAGGTAGGCTGTGGCATTTAAATGATGCTCAATTGATACTAAGGGGCCCAAAGTGTGCCAAGATATCCCCCACACTATGATACCACCACCACCAGCCTGAACCGTTGAGACAAGGCAGGATGGATCCATGCTTTCATGTTCTTGACGCCAAACCATCTGAATGTCGCAGCAGAAATCGAGACTCATCAGACCAGGAAACGTTTTTCCAATCTTCTATTGTAAGTAAGCCATTTTTTCAGAACACACAGTGCTCAAGCGAGTGATTTTTCAAAGTAAGGCATTTTTGGGTCAGAAGACCCTGCATTTGTAATTAGTCAACATAATCTTATCATTCTGCTCTCTTAATGCTTATTCCCAAGAGGTCGGGGTGGTGAGTGTCGTGTGGCAGCTGAGGTTGTGGGCAGAGCACTGACTGACTCACACTGACAGGAGCTCAGAGTGGCGGTTCACCACTTTCAGGACCTATGACACAGTCAAACACCTAGCACAAATGGCCCAAGAGCTGTTAAATATTTAATGCCTGACACCCCTCTCACATGTCAAAAAAAGGTCCTGTTGAGAGCCAAATGCTACCTTGTAAAAAAAAACAAAAAAACAAAAACACAAACACCATCCACCTCTCCTTTACCCCACCAGTAAGATTCTTTCATTTATGCGATATAAAACGTGACGATAATCAGAAAAATCTTACTAGTGAATCAGTCTATATTTTGCTTAACAATGAGACATCTCAGTTGATTTATTAAATGAATTGCATATATCAGCACTTAAATGAAGACACTGAAATTGAATATACTTTAGTCACGACAGGCACTTATTGAATTTTACATGGATGAAAATTAGGTTTTGAGGAATAGACTATGTATAAACTTACTTTAAACTGTATTTAAGTGATATATCAAATTTTTGTATAATTCACAACTTTCAAAACCATTTTATGGACTGAAAATATAAAAATGGATTCCACAAAAATATTAAATAGCACAACATTGTTTTAAATATTGATAACAATAAGAAATGTTTCTTAAAGGGGTCATCTGATGCAAAATTAACTTTACAAGTTGTTTGAACATAAATGTGTGTTGGAAGTGTGTGTACACATCCATCCTATAATGATAAAATTCCCCCCAGTGTTTTTTTTTTAAATCCCCTTTCTCAAATCAGGCTGTTCTGTCAGAATGACGTAGTTCTGTACAGGCCCCTCCCACGATTGACAAGACTGTCTTACCTTAGACCCGCTCTGAGTGAGCTGTGAGCTGTCCGCCATTGTGTCAGCTCCGGTGCAGGGGAAGACAAAAGATGTCTCCGATTAAGTGATTGAGGTGTTTTGTTGTTGGATGTAATAATGAATATAGCAGTCGTCATTTCCTCCCGACATCTGAGCAGCTGAAGAGGCAGAGGATTAACGTTACTTTTGCTTTGAAGTGAATGCGCCGATCCCAGATCTACATAAATTAATCTATGGTCGCACAAATCATTTGTGATCCAGCTTTATCTACAGAAGAAGTGAGTATAAGGGTTTTTATGAATCTTTGCAAATCGCCTTTCCTAATAATGTGCTAGTTTGCCAGTTTCGCGGCTGAAGTTTAGTATGCTCCAAAGTAATATATACCTAGATGCCGAGTTATGGACTGTTTCTATGGGCCGCGATATGTAAGCCGCCATTTTTGGAACGGTCTGCGAATCTTTGAGCGCATTGACTGTGTGCATCTACAAGAGCAAGTTATACGCTTGTATATCTTTGAATATTCATTGATTATTATGGTGAATGCGAGATGGCTGATGCGTCAACGTAGCAATCGAACAGGGATTCTACACATATCTATGGTCTGCTCGTCACTCCACTGAAGAGAGGGGCGGAGTCAGCAGAGCTCACTAGGATTTAAAGCAACATGGACTGGATCAACGTGCTGAAAACAGCTGATTTTTACAGGGTAAAGTTGGTGTTTTTTACACTACCATAGAGAAATTTTAACCAAAGTATGTTATAGACTTTTCATTAAGACCCTAAAGAATCATATCAACTTGTGGAAAATGGGCATCCGATGACCACTTTAAGAACCAAATCAGCATGTTAGAATAATTTCTTAAGTAATGTCTGTGAAAATACAGCTTTGCAATCACAGGAATGAATTATGTATTTAAATATATTGTAATAGAAAACAGTTCTTTATGTAATAATATTCCACAATATTTTTGGTAATGCCTTGATGAGATTTATTTCAAAAACATTATTATATTATCCATTGAATGCACTGCTATTTATGTAATTTACTTTTTGTTATATAAATGTTTGTTTATTCACTTTTTATGATTGAATTTAACAATTTTAAATTGACAGGTTATCATGGGAGATGTTATCATGGGAGCCTGTGTATTGTCAGTTTTGTGGTTGGTTTAGTTTAGAAATGAATGCGTTCAGGAACAACAGCCTCAGGATAAAAAAAGAATGAGAAAAATAACAAGCCAGCTAAAGCTGATTTCATACGTAAGCAATAGTGATGAGCTGTTTATACCAGTGCCTTTTATTTAAAGTTAGCAAACTAGAACTGATAGCATTATGATTATCCCACATTTGTGCTGTTTGCATTTCAAAGGGATAAGCTGCTTCAGAAAAGAATTGCTCAGTTATACATGTAATGTGTTCGCTGTACAGCATTAAATGGAATCAACCAACTAAACCAACCACAAAACTGACAAAACACAGGCTCCCATGATAACATCTCAACATGTCTAATTATAAGAAGAAAAAAAGACCTGTCAATTTAAAATAGTTAAATTCAATTATAAAAAGTGAATAAAACATAAAGCTTCTTAAAATGTGAACAGTTTGTGTATTATTTTTTTTTTTTCAGAGCAAACATACTTTTTCCTACAAGTTTAATATTGATAAAGTAAGCCATTTGTAGATTTAAGTGTATACATTGTGTCCAATGACATGATTTGGGGATAGGACCAATGACATGGAGATCTAGAAACAGTAACTATTTTGTCAATTTCATGTGGTGCCTTTGAACACAGCTGCATGAAGAAGTTCAAATTATGTAGCCTGTTAAAATTAAATGTATTCACCCAACAAAAATTCTTGACCAAATGCATTAAAGGACTTTCCTTATCTACACTAGCATTCCTTTCTTGCTGTGTTTTTGTAACATTTGCTTCACGTGTCTGATTTGCTGTGTGTTTTGTTCAGCAGCACTATTGCTGGTTTTAGAGCTGATAACCTCAGATAACAACTTTTCCCTTTGATTTTTTTGTTTTGTTTCAGAGGACGTAGGTGGATATGCTGTCTCTGTGATAGGCAGTAAGTAAAAACCGCATGAACAAAAGCCAAGTGGGTTTGTTTTGATGTGCTTTTACACATGAAAACGTTAACATGAGGGTGAGTAAATGATGACAGAATCTTTCATTTGACTCATGAGACTTAGATAAATCTTTAACAAAGAACAATTCAGCTCGGATGGCTCATTGTTTGCTAATTGTTAAAAAGCAGTTGGAAAAACCCAACATTGTGTAGCGCTGGGTGAATGAGCCGTTGACCGTACTGCTCAGTGCCCACATTTTGGTCCAGTTGGTCCATATGCAGTATCATACCTCTCCTCATATAACTTTGATGAAACCGGCGCAGCTCGAGCAGCAAAGTCCGCTGAAAGGTCACCCACCACATCTCTGTGATGTAATTCAATGCTGACACATCTGGAGCATGTCAAAGACGTGTGTGCGCATGTAAAGTATCATGACTTTCATACATGTTTGCGCATGTCTTGAAACAGAAAAGTGTCACTCTTCTGGAAACGTGAGATACTCTGTCATCATGTGTGTTTGGGATGTAGAGAATGCAGGGGCGTAGCAACCATTATAACCACTTTTAGATTTTTCTAAGTTCATCCCTCCCACTTTGAAGGGGATAATCATTATATTTTAAGAGTTTCGTTATGCTTGGCTGCAGGGCAAAGAAAAAATTGTAGCTGGGCCTGCAAAAATTATAGAAGCTTTTACTAGAAGTGTCGGCAGTGTACTTTTATGATTACTTCTTTAGCATTATTTTGCTAGGTTGGATCCTGCATCTTGATTTGTTTATATTAGATACGTGTCTTTATTGTTATATTCTTAAACTTCGTCATCTTTTGGGGTATTGGTAAGATTTTCTAATGGTTTTGGGGAAAAAAGTTTCACCAAGGCTGCATTTATTTGATGAAAATACTTAAAAATCAGTAATATATTAAGAAATATTTTTACAATTTAAAATATCAGTTTTTAATTTAATATATTTTCAAATGTAATTTATTCCTCTGATGTCAAAGCTAAAGTTTCAGCAGCCATTACTCACATGATATTTCATAAATCATTCTAATATGCTGACTTGGCGCTCAAGAAACTTGTTGATAACGGATTTGCTGCTACAGTAAATATTGTGGAAATTGTGAGGTCCCACTTTATACTAAGTGGCCTTAACTACCATAGGGCTGCACGATAAATCAAAATGAAATTGAAATCTCGATTAGACAGAAGCTGCGATTGTCATACGTATCTTTCAGTGAAGCACGGTTCTGTAATCAGTAGTAAATCTCCATCTGAAGGCCCGAGGGTGCTCTCACGTGGAAAGTCCAAATACGCCCAACAGAAGAAACCCAGTAAATCCCTATAGAGGTTGCTGAATAAACAGAAGATTTAAATGCTTTCATTGATTCAGCGTGACTAATAAACACATGACTACGACAATATATGGTTTATCTGAGTTATTATTATAATAAAGTATATCTATAATGCAATGCTAATCGACATAGCCTTTATCACTGCTTAGAATACTATGAAATATGTTGCGTGCCTTATTCTGAAGCCACATCATCACACAGAAGGATTTATTTCAAACACTCGACTGATGCTATGAAGTGAGTTTGGAGTAAAAACATGTTATTAAATGTGGTATTTTCACATGCTTTCAGATGGAGCAACATTTACTACTAGGCAAACAGCTGTCATTATCGTGAACGATTTCTTTGATTTCATAATCGTACGATTATATCGTCTTTTTATATAATTTTATTCTATTTTATATAATTTTTTCTTTTTTTTTCTTTGTGTAGCTTGTCAGAGAACTACGGGTCCATGTAGTAAATGCAGCTCCATCTGAAAGCAGGTGATGGAGATTTACTACCAATCACAGAACCAGCTTTACTGACAAGATGTGCATGACAATCGCATTCGATTAATCGTGCAGCCCTAGTACTTACTTTTAAATTAATCATTTGGTACAATGCACTTATTGTGTACATACATGTTTTTACATTGTACTTATATAAAAAAATACCTGCATGTAATAACATCTGTAATTAATTTCTGTAATTACATTTATAATTACACCGTTGACCCATCCCTTACACCTTAACCCGCCCTTAAAGCTACCCATACCACCAAACATGTCCCTAACCTTACCTGTATCTCACCTCAATAGCAGAAAAGTGTTTTACAATACAGTAGGAACACATTAAGTACATTGTACTTATTTTTTGATGTAAGTACTCAGTAGTTAAGGCCACTTGTGGGACTGATTTGTTTTGTAACAATGTAACAAACTGTAAGCATTTTAATCCTTCCTTGTTTAATAAAAGTAGTAATTCCTTTCATATAAAACTTCTGACTGCAAACTTTTGAGCGGTAGTGTTAGTGTACATACACACCTTTTGTAACACTAAGAAATTTTCTTAACGGCTTGAGCAATAGTTCAGAAAATCCCCCTGACAAAAGAACTATTAATTCAGTGTATGATACTGTCCCGTCTTCAGTTACGTCATGGCAATGATTCAGTCAGTTTCTTAAGCAAGACTGATGGGCCTTTCCCAAACAATGTGAACATTATCTATTTACCACCGAAAAACAGCTCACACAATTGGAATCTGAGTCAAAGCCAAGTGAGAGCATGCTTGTGATTGTTTGCCCTGTCCTTTCCCCCTGCATTGCAGTGGCTGGTGCTCTGTTTTTGGATCTTGGACCAGACACTAGGGAACAGAGTATATTTAGGACATATATATTTTCTCTCAGAATGTGCTATTTTAGAAAATTCTTAAAATGGATGAAATGAAAACTAGTTAAAACAGGGTCTCAAATCTCTCTAAATTGGCTCCCACATGTTAACAGCTTCACAAGTGCAATCCGTTTGGTTATTTGCAAAACATCTGCAGAATGCTTTGTGTTCTTTGTTCACCAGAGAGTCCCTGTACACCTTTGGGGTTTACTTCAAGTCATTGTCAAGTTGAAAAAGAAATGAATCGCCTAAGATGTCTTTGAAATGCGCTACACGGCCAAGAGTATGTGAACACCCCCTTCTAATTAACGGGTTTGTTTCAACCCCTTTAACTTAATGCTACACCATAGAGTGACATTCTAGAGATTTGTGTTTCTAACCTTATGGCAGCGGTTTGAGGAAGGGGCTTTTTCTGCTCCAGCGTGACAATAGCCATGTGCACAAATTGCTCTATTAATGCCCATGGTTTGGAAAATTACATGTTCAACAAGCACATGTGAGTGTGGTGTCCAGGTGTCCACATACTTTTGGCTATATAATTTATAACTGTATCAGTTCTTGCCTTGGAAGGTGACTAATTGTGTCGCTATCTATGGACTTTGTAGGAACACCTGATTGTGACAATGGCTCTTCAGTGCTTGATGAGTGTGAAAAACACCTGCAGAACATGTGTTCACCATCTCTGCTGCTTACAGATACTTGGCTGTGTTTCTATCCCTCAAATATCCAGGTTTATTTGGACTTCTCTGTTCATCTCCCATTACTTTTTACATTGATTTAAAGTTGTATTAATTGAGTTTGCATTTTTGTGTATGTGAATTTGACTACTTGTGAAAATTGTTACATACATTTTATTTAGGTCGGCTTCTGTTTTGCCAACAATTTGTAATGTGTTGGTGTAGCAGTTGAGGATTATATTCAGTCACAATCATGCTGTTATTTGCAAATCATATATATTAAAATTAATCATTAAGAGTGGGCTTTATAACCAAAATGATCCACTGCCATTTATAAGTTTAGGAATAGTTCACCCAAAAATGAAAATTTGCTGAAGATGTACTCACCCTCATGCCATTCAAGCTGTAATGTAGTTTGTTTCTTCATTGGAACAGATCACTTGCTAACCAGTAAAGTCCTCTGCAGTGAATGGGTGCCGTCAGAAGGAGAGTCTCAACATCTGATAAAACATCACAATAATCCACAAATAATCCATATTCACCTTGGATGAATATGGATTTTAATTTTGGACGAACTGTTCCTTCCTAAAGATACCAAAAGTGACAGTAAAGACATTTACAGTTGTACAATTTCTGCTTAAAAATACATAGATGCTGTTCTTTTGCACAACTGTTTTAAACATTAATAACAATAAGAAATGTTTATTAAGCACCAAATCAGCAATTTACTTTCTGAAGTAATGCAAAATGCAGCTTTGCCATCACAGGAATAAATTGCAATAAAAAATTATTTAATTTGTATTTTTAGTAATTATGCACAATATTATGAATTTATGGTATTTTTAATCAAATAAATGCAGCCTTGGTGAGCATAAACTACCAATTTTCAAAAACTTGTTTGACATGAACCAAAAAATAATAATATTATGGCATCTGGTAGTTTGGAATTACTTTGCTACATGTCACGTGCTGGCTTGTAGTTTAGTCTACTCTGGTTTGCATGGTCCAGTTTGCCTCTACTGGTAAAGACCGTAACTACATGTTTTTGCAGCCAAAATGCATCTTTCTCCACTGACATCCATTTAAATTTAGCCATGTCTTGAAACGAAATCCATTTTTTGCATGCATATTATTTGAAAATATTTCTTAATAGAATTGACTAATTTTGACATCACATTATTATCAGCATTATTATTATAATATAATTTCGTTGTAGCTCAGATTAGTCTGAAGTCACTGATCCACTGTTATCCATTAACTAAAGATAGCAGCAACGGGTTTTTAATTTAAGGAAAAATCAGGCATTTGGACACACATTAATTGATTAAATTTGGTCTGATTACGCTATAAACTTCCACAAATCCGATCAGAGCGGGTTGTCTGTTTGCAGATAAATCTGTAAATGTTTAACCAATCCAAAAAAGTTTTGAAAGGGAAAACAATAATGTTAGTATGAATTTCAGTGTTTTAGTACAATGTTTCCTCATCTCATTTTGCTAATGAAAAGCCTAAGTAAGACAAAAAAAAAAAAAAAAAAAGCTATTTTTGAAAGGATGACCCAGTAAATTGAAAGTAAGCAATTTACTCCTGTGTTTATGGAAAGTGGGTTTAGAAAATTCTGGGTTTGAAAAGAAAAATAGCATCTGTCAAGTTTGGTTATGCAGAGATCTGTGGTTTACTGAAAGGCAGCAGGATATCCGTCAGCTTTAGCGAGGACACAGCTAATCAGGAAAACCGCAGGAGTCTTAGGTTCTGTAAGGCCGCTCCACATTCTCAGACCCTTCACAGCAGATTGATTCCTATCTGATGGAGGCAAAGGCTGCTAATTGGGATTTAATTCCCTTTATTGAGCAAGTTCCGGGACTTCTCTAAATGATTCATTTGAAGATAAGATTTGAATAGCTTAATGTTTTGGCAATTAATCTCATAAGAGCCTTTTTCCCTCCCCTCCTGTTAAGCATCAAGATCTGCTTCAAGCTGAATGAATCCATAACATTTTGTATGCTTTTTTTTTTTTTTTTTTTTTTTTGCAGTCTGATGGCTTTTTTTCCCATTTTATATTTTATGTATTAGTTAGGATTGAACAATCTTCGTCCAATAATTATTATATTGAGCCAAAGGGTGATTTTAGATTTAGTTTGTTGTCATCAGAATCTGTTTTGTTATGTTAGTTTTTACTGTTTTGTTTTTTTAATCTCAAGTGTTGCATAATGTGAAGCAGCTGTTTTTGTACTGATGCCAGACTTCTTTTGTTATGAAAGAATGTATCTTTTGGTTTGTGTCCATCAAGTTCCAAAAAAAATATTTAATTCACTAGATTATTGTTAAAAAATAGAAATTTTCACATGCCTATTTAATTAATTGATAAATTCCTGCTGCTGTAATTATATAGTGATATCTACCTCTGTCTGAATATGAAATTAATCATTTTGGTCATATAACATTTTGGTCATACTACCCACCCAAGTCAACAGACATGCCTCAATCTGTTCTCTAAAGTTTGGTGTTCCTGGAATCAAATGGCTAATTATGTCAGTTGAGAGGGACAGTCATTAAATGTGATTTATAGGAAATGCGAGTGTTGTTTTGACCCAGAATATATTCAGCGTTGTCTCAGTTGTTGTTTGGTTGTTTGTAATAATCAAACATTGTTATCAGTCCCTCATTTACTCGATTAGGCCAGCGGATTCCCACCTGTGGATAAAATAATATCTTAAATCCATATTAGTGTGCTTTTAAAGGGCTTTTGTCCTACACATGGTTTTGCAAATCCCCCATCATTTGCTTCAGAGCGTGGACATTTGTTTATAAGAGATTTTTGAAAAACATCATATACTGACGTGACATCTAAAAGATACATTTTAAATTGGACTTATATCCAAACAAATTAACAGATTACAGAGAGTAGCATATTTCAGCCACTCTGCAATGTTCGACTATAAATCAAGTCTAAAAAGAGATCATTTGAAACATTTGGGATATTCAGTAATCCCCAACATACTTGACAGTCTTTTCTTGCTCATGGATAAATAGGTCAGGAAGAGTTATGTAAAAGAAATTCAGCATAGAGCTATAAATGTACCAAATCTGCATGTTTTGAATAGAAGTCTGGGAAAGCACTTAGTCGTGGCAATGACATACTTATTTTCTTTAATCCGAAATGCTTAAAACTCAATATCGGTGTGAATGATACAGTACTACATCCTACTATCTAACCATTTTAATCCTTAAATATTTCTTTATTTAGTATTTCTTTCCTGAATCAGAGATATCTCAGGATTGTCCCTGACGTCAAATCTTTTTCTTTTTTTTTCTTCTTTAATGATGGTCGTTCATTCTCAGGGCAGGTTTTGCATGACTGCAACTCAGAAAATGTGAAAGAATCTGATTTGCCCTTCCGTAGTCAATTATTGCCTCTGTCCTGTTCAGGAAAATAACCCCACAGGACGCTTTTCTGTTGCTTTGAGGTTAAATTCGGGTAGAGGTGGCAAGGAGAAAGGGTACAGCATGGCGGTTGGCCTAGAACAACAAATGCATTGTGGTTTGTGCAGGGCTTACAAAGTCAAAGCTTATGCTTAGACCCTTTGTCAGATGTACAACAGATCAGATTCCTCATCTCCTTCACCAAAATACTACTGTATGTACTATATATCTCAACTTTACTGTTTTAGGTTTGATAAAATCCCCCCAAACTGACTCTTAAAGGGGTAGTTCTCCCAAACATGAAAATTCTGTCATCAATTACTTAACATCACGCGAACAAAGCTGAAAAGCAAAAGAAGAAAAAGAGGAGTGGTTTTGGAGCCTTTTGACTTTTACTGTATGGGCAAAAATAGTTAAAACATTCAAAATATCTTTTTTTCTGTTTTGCAGAAGAAAGAAAGTCCTACCAATCAAAAAGTCCTACAAGGCAAAAAATGATTTTTGGGTGAACTATGAAAATTCTGTCATTTATTCCAATGCAAACAAACCTGCAATGCAATAGACGACATGTAGAAAAAAATGGGTTTTTGAGTTGCTTTGGGCCCCTTTGATTTTGACTGTATGGGAAAAAAATTGATTAAACAGTTCTTCAAAAACGTTCTTCAGTTCTACTGGTTTGAGGTGAAATGGTTTTTTGGGTATGGGCCAAATAGTTAATCAAAATGTTTTTGATGTTTGGGCCAAAGTAGTTTGCGGGTGAATAAAATGATGATTTTTGGGTGAACAATGGGTGAAATAATGATTTTGGGGGATTTGGGCCAAAATAGTTTAAAAAACATTTATTAAAATATCTTTTGAGTTCTGCAGAAGATTAAACGTCCTGCTGATTTGAGGGTGAGTAAATGATGATTTTGGGGTGAACTATCCCTTTCAGTTTAAGGTCAAGCCTTGTAAGTGCTAATTACAGGATATCTAATGATGCTAATGTAATCTTAGCTGTATTATTTGTTAAAACTTGTCTTGAGGATTGCTGTCATGTAGTGTTTATACCATTTCAAACAGTCCTGTTTAGGATTCCTCGTGGAATGCGAGGAATGGCGAAGCAAAGCAAACATCGCTGCCGACTCTGCGCCCTAAAACAACGAAATGATTGATGGCGCAGTTTAATGTTCGAGGCATGTGGCAGAGATTAATTCTCATTTGGCTCTTTGTGTAAACACTATCTCGTGCATCTAAGGAGCCTGCTCATTGTCTCGCCGAACAGGCAGGTTTTGAATGATGTGCACTCGTGTCTTTGTCAGCGTATTAGGTGGAATATCTCAGTCCATTCACGGACAATGTGATGAATGAAACAAGACTCTTCTGGGCTCAGAATCTCTCACACCATCATCCACCATATTGGCACGCGATACAATGAGATTTAGCGCATAGGCCCTGCAGGTGCTTTCTGCCCTGTGTTTCCCACACCTGGAAGGGCACCAAAGGGCATGGACACCCTACACGCCTATTCAGCGTCGTGTCTCACAGACTCCGCCCACTCTATAGGATACACTACTCCGCCAGCGTGCTAACAATGAGCATCGCTATCACTGTCCATCTATTCAACGCTGGGCGGGACGCACTTATCATAAAGGCTCCTGTCATTTTGATGGCCGTTATCATTGAATACGCCTTCATGAAACCAGACATAAAAAAGACTGCCACCTTGGGAGGCCCTGTTCCGATCCATCTCCAAAGGAAGAGAAAGAGTCGGGGTCAGAACCTTCACTTTTCAGTTGTCATTTATCACGTCAATAGAGACTGTACATTACATGGGATTAATCGGGCTGAATTGAGGCACCTAGAGGAAAAGGATATACAGGGACGGCTTGAAGATCAAAAGATAAAAGAACGTGGTAAAGAAAGAACTATGGGATTCTGAGCCCTTTGAGAGGTGGCCAATCTGGCACGGAGTAGCAGCGCCAGCGCCAGCAATATGTCTTTACTGTATTATGAGCCGCATACTTGAAAGCTCAGTACTGTCATCAAATGTCATCGGAAGGCTGTAATTGGACTGCATCATCAGGCTTTCGGGTCAGAGATTGCAGAAGCTAAGTGTGTCGGATTTGCGTCCTCGGAAGGCCCCGTTGTAGAAATGAGTGAGCTGATGGCATGCGGTCATTATTTGCCCGCCACATGCCTGCCAGATTAGTCTTGTGACTACAGCGGGAATCGCAGGCCCCGCTGTGCCCACTGTCCTCTCTTTTCACGTGCACTGGTTTGAACATCTCTTTCCGAGAAGGTCACATGGCAGTTCATTTACTGCCATTTATGACATAATTTCTTTGTTGCTCGACTTGCTGAACAGATCTGAATTAGATTGTGCTGAAATGGGAGCATATAAATGATTTGGGGTGGTTTGCTGCAGTCTTTATGTTTTTTGGAAAATACTTGTGCTTTTAAAAGAAATCAGGAAAAAGTCCCGCTGAAAACACAAGAGGTGTCTTTATATAGCAGTAATGAGTCGTGTTTGTTAATAGTGATGTCTGGGTCTGAAGTGTGAGAGATTTCCTTTTGCATTTTAGTTTGATAATAAAATGTACCAAGTAACAAATGTTCTAACCCAGAGTTACTTGCTCCGGGTGTGTGTTCACGGTGTGTGTGTGTTCACTGCTGTGTGTGTGCACTTTGGATGGGTTAAATGCAGATCACGAATTCCGAGTATGGGTCACCGTCACTTTCACTTTCTTTTGATATTTGTTATAAGCATTTTGCAATAAGTCTGATGTACGTCCAGGTAATTGTTCTGGCACTCAGGGGAAGAAGATTTGGGTAGAAAGAAAGTTATTTTGTTTAAAATCATAGTTACTTTAGGGAATTCCTTTCGAATTATGTTACTGTTGTCTCTCGGTTTTTCACCTCCTTAAAGAATTCAGAGCCTTAGAATATACTTTTTGGTTCTTATCTATCAATACAATAAAACCAAATGCATTGAAAATGCATTATAAATAATTAGAGTGCCCTGTTGGAAAAACATCTAGCATGTGTTAGATTTATAAAAAAAAAAAAAAAAAAAAAAAAAATCTGTAGCCAGTACTTCAATATACTGATTTGATGCTCAAGAAACATTTCTTATTATTATCAATGCTGAACACAGATATGCTGCTTTATATTTTTGTGGAAATTGTGATACTTTTTCAAGATTCTTTGAATAGAAGATTCAAAAGAACAGCATTTACTTGAAATAGAAATCTTTTGTAACATTATAGATGTCTTTACTGTCACATTTGATCAGTTTAATGCATCCTTGATGAAAAAAGTATTAGTTTCTTAATACAAAAACGAAAACTCTCACTGACAAGATGGGATTCTTCTACAGTACTTCAGACTTGGATGGCTCTGTTGTTGTGCTGTGTGTGTGTGTACGTGCGCGCATGCATATAAAGCTCTTCTTTGTTGACCTTGTAGAGTTATAGTTTCCTTGTGAAATCTTTGAATTAGTCCTCCCTTCCACTGCTTTACACAATGCAGGCTGTTGTATTCTCAATCAGGAGAGGGTTAAGAAAGTGTCAAATGCATATGTGACGTCAAAACATATCTGAAAATATGTCAAGAAAAGCCTGTAGTGTTAATTTGAAGCGCTTGTTATTTTGTCCCATGTGTGCCATAATGAATAGTACATTTCATACAGAATTTTAAGTTTATTTAGATGAATTGGGATATAATTCAAAGGTTCACTTATGGATTACTTTGCAACAGAAAATAATTTAGCATTGATTCAGACTTTTTTTTTAAATGGACATAGTTAACAGCATTTTAGCTATGGATTTTGGGGCAAAATGGTCTGCATTACAGTGATTCTAGCCTTTAATATTTAATTGTCTTTAACTCTCCCAACCACTCTTTGAATGTAAGAATATTGGATGATTTTCCTTTTTTTAAGTAATTTGAAAAACCTATATTTTGATTTGATTTGACTTTTGATTTAAATGAGAAATACTTTTCCTTTTTCATATGTTCTCTTATAATAATTATATTTGGTGTATGCGTTTTTATGATGTAAAAAACGTATTACATTTAAAAAAAAAAAAATAATTTTTCATTTATTTAATATTTGTACACAAATATTGTTTTGCCACAGTTTTATTGTGTGTACACTTGTAAGCACACTCATTTCTCGGACTAGGTTACAATCCAGTGGATTTACAGTATAAGATAAACAGATATGCCCATCTTAAATTTCTAAGCAACCAAACTACTCGTATATAGATCTTAATGTCTTATTTCGGATTAATGTAATGTGCTGCTTTGGTTGCCTGTTGAGACATTAAAGATGATTTAATTTACGTATGCTTTCAATAGGCCACACCAATATTTTATGTTATTTATGCCATCTCTACCCTTGCCTGCATGTCAAGCAGTGACTCAATGACTTATGATTTAATATGAAGAAACATTATGCAAATTTTCTTGATAGGTTCCATGTCTTGACAAGACCTTGAAGAGCATTTATCTTGTCATTCTCAGAACTAATACATAGTCTTGCACATTAAAGCTTTATAGAGCGGTGAAAACAAATGGATACAAGGCTGAAAACAATACACAGCTTTGTGTCTGCAGATACAATGTCTAATCTATTTCATGGGAAAACACAGTTTTGGCTTTACTCCCTAGGTCCCTGCGTCATTTGCATATTTAGATAAGACACAAGTGTGATGCCTCTTTCCAGCATTTTGCAAGTTTTGAGCGTGTTCAACACTGCCTTTAATGAAATGCAGAATGATTGTGTTTCATGTTGTATTGAGAGAATGTGTGGCACACCTGTAGCATTGGTTTGGTCTTAAGCCTTCATAAAAGTCCACCTGGGCCAGCTGGGTAAATGATGTCAAGGTCCTCACAGACGGTTTACTCTCTCTGAGCCTCTCGCCCCTCACTTAAACTTCTCTTGAACACTTCTCTGTAATTACCGGCAGACACTTGGGTTTAAACTAGGGCTATGTTTTAATTACATAATGTGCTGATCAATTAATCCAATGTGTTGACGATGAATCACATGTCTAAATATTTGCCAAGAAAAGCTGCCAAAAGAAGACAAGATTGAAGTCAATACATTGTGTTTTTGTTCTCCATTCATTTAAATGATTTTGAAAGACTCTTAAGTTCACCAAGGCTGCATTTATTTGATAAAAAATATACGGTAAAAAAAAGTTGTTAAATATTATTACAATTTTAAATAACTTTTTTCTATTTCAATATATTTTAAATATATATTTATAAAATGCAGTTTATTCCCGCAATGCAAAGCTGAATTTTTAGCAGTCATTACAAACAATTTGATAACCAACATTCTTGAAAATATCATCTTTTCTACTCGTAAGTAATTTTTTACATCTATACATCTAATTATCAATTAATTAAGACCGAGTTTAAATTAAGTCTATTTTTTACGTATTTTGGCTTTGACATAATTTTTTTATCATTATATTCAGGCTTTTGATATAGCGCCATCTCCATCAATTTAAATAATCACATACTGAATAATTAGTCATTTTAAAAATCCATTCACTCTAATCATAATTATGACATTGATATCAGACCTTGTTGCATGCATTTGGTTAATCCTAACGTGCAGTTGCAAACTCTTCTGTCTAAAAAACAGGAAGCCTCGTGTCAGCTCAGCAGTCATTGGTCAAACCGGGGGATAGTTTGCTTGTGATGTTAGGGGCGTCTTGGCCTTGATGACCTCTTTTTTGTTTCCCCCCTTTGCCCCTAATAAGTCTTGATTCTACAGCAGTGACAGAATGGTCAAACATATGTCAAGGGTAATCAAGGCCCAAATGCACCTGACCTGATATAATCCCCTTTGAAAGGGGATTCCAACTGTTTACTATTGTAAACAATGAGTACACCGCTAAAGGAGCTTCACATTGTGAAAACTGTTTATTGGAGCACTTTACCACCACATAAACTGTCTAACGATCTTCAGAAGCTCAAAAAAAAGGATAGTGCACTCAAAAATAAATTTTGTTGTCATCATTTACTCACCCTTATGTTGAAAATCAATGAGGTCTATGTTGTTTTGGACTATCATTATGTAGACAAAAACAGTTCTTCAAAATATCTTCTTTTGTGTTCTATAGAAGAAAGAAACTTCTTGAAACAACATGAGGGTGAATAAATGATGACAGAAGTTTCATTTTTCAGGTGAACTATTTAAATACTAAGAAATGGAGTACAAAAATTATAAATGTTGAATTCTCCTTTAAATTGAATTCTCCATTAAATACTATGGCAACCCATTTCCGCCACGGAATAAAAAAAATAAAATAAAAACGTAATTGCAACTTTCTTCCAATTTTGACATTAAAATTCCAGTTCAGTTCTGAGTTTGTCTTACAATTTGTACTTTCTCGTTTCTGAGAACAAAAGTCAGAATTGCAAGATATAAATTCAGAATTCTCTTCTCGCAATTGTGAGTTTACGTATATCGCAAAATGTGAGTTAATATCTCACAATTCAGATTTTTTTTCCCCTCTGAAATTTGTGCTTACATCTCGCAATTCTGTTTTTTGTTTCTGTCACCGAATAAAAAAATACCAAAAGAGTGACTTTTTATGAAAAGTCAGAATTGCAAGATACAGTATAAACATTTTCTTGCAATTGCAAGTTTGTATCTCACAATTCTTTTGTTTTTTTTTCTCTCAGAATTGGAAGTTTATATCTTGCAATTGTAATTTAACATCTCACAATTGTAATTTTATGTCACAGTTTAGTTTGTTGAGTTGTGAGATTAAAAAGTCATAATTACTGTTTTTTAGTTTATTCTGTGGCGATAACGGACTTTCATGAAATACTCTTGCAAAATCAGCTCAATGCACTGGAAGTGAATCAGCAAGAAAGGTCCTCGCTTTCACAGGGGGTCGGAAAGCGATACTGAGGCGTGCGAGTTGCTCAGAACACACGCCTCCCGAAATGAGCATTATCACAGACTCCCACATCGCTCATCGGCCATGCTATATTACCCCTCCACACCAATTTACATGGTCCCACCCCCACCGCTAGCCAGGTTTTGAGGGGGTTGGGGTGACAGACCGACCTTGCATGTCCACTAACGGTCACTTTAATGCACTGGGGGTCAAGGGATTAGACCGGGAGGGCTCACCTCTCTCACACCGCACTGATAATGTGAATAAAGTCAGTGTCGATGAGGGAACTAACGGAACCCAAACTCCCTCCCTACATCTCTTGGGGCAGCAGCAGTCATGCAGAACTCACAAGTGAACACACAGTGTGTGAGCACATAGGATTAGATCACTGAATAAGGTCAGGACACCTCTGTGACAACGCTTGGAATCCCTTAAACCTGTTCTATTGACCAAAAATGGTTTGTGTCACAACTGCGGTTGTTAGGCAAATGGATTTTACTTGAATTCTGTGGTTTAGCTCTTAGGACTTTTAAGTCATTAGCTAAAGAGAGAGAAAAAAAGTCATGTTCAGAACTTGACTGTAATTTAAGCTGAACTATTTTTCCATATTAAAAGGTGTAATACTTCACTTGTTATCCCTGGCATACGCCACAACAAATACTTAGCTCATTGTTCATTCAATGCGGTTTACCAGTCATACAAGACTACACGATCTTGCCCTATAGCTATCAACATATCTGTAATCCCCTTTGAAATGCATGATCTGGGCTTCAAACCTGTCTGCTGTCAGAGAGGCAAGTCTCTTATGATAATACAGAACACAAACACTAACAGTCATTTTCAGGGCTGACATAAATAGCGATATCACATCTTGTTTAAACATGCCGGAAAATAACACTGCGGGAACATAGCTCCGCACGTGACATAACTGGTAGCTTACTTTATGAAAACTATCAAATGGGTGTATGTGTGTATATATATATATATATATATATATATATACAGTGCCCTCCAAAAGTATTGGAACAGTAAGGCAAATTTCTTTATTTTTGCTGTAGACTGAAAACATTTGGGGTTGACATCAAAAGATGAATATGAGATGAGAGATTAACATTTCATCTTTTATTTACAGGTATGTTCATATGGATCTGATACACAACTTAGAAGATAGCACCTTTTGTTTGAACCCACCCATTTTTCATGTTACCAAAAGTATTGGAACAGATAGAATTAACAGATTAAAGTGAAAAATACTTAATATTTAGTTGAAAATGCTTTGCTTTCAATAACTGCATCAAGCCTGTGACCCATTGATATCACCAAACTTTTGCATTCTTCTTTTGTGACGCTTTTCCAGGCTTTCACCGCAGCCTCTTTCAGTTTTGGGGGGTTACTCCCTTCAGTCTCTTCTTTAGCAGGTAAAATGCATACTCTACAGGGTTTAAGTGTGGAGACTGACTTGGCCAGTCTAAAACCTTCCACTTCTTGCCCCTGATGAACTCCTTTGTTGTTTTGGCACTATGTTTTGGGTCATTATCCTGCTGCATGATGAAGGATCTCCAATCAGTTTGGTTGCATCTTTCTGTAACTTGTCAGACAAAATATTTCTGTAGACTTCTGAGTTAATTTTGCTGCTGCCATCATGTGTTACATCATTAATGAAGATTAATGAGCCTGTCCCAGAAGAAGCGATGAAAGCACCAGCCATTACATTACTTGTGTAATGTGTACTATAATGTACACCTGTGTACACTGTGTTTCAGATGAGCTTGTATGTTTGGGATCATAAGCAGATCCTTTCTTTCTCCAAACTTTAGCCTTTCCATCACTTTGGTCCATAAAATCAGTCCATAAAACCTTGTCCCAGAATTTTTGAGGCTCGTCTCCTATTCTTCTTGCTAATGAGTGGTTTGCATCTTCTGGTGTAGCCTCTGTACTTTTGTTCATGAAGTCTTCTGCGAACAGTAGATTGTGATACCTTCACTCCTGCCCTCTGGAGGTTGTTGCTGATGTCACTAACAGTTGTTTTAGGGTTTTTCTTTACAGCTGTCACAATATTTCTGTCATCAACTGCAGATGTTTTCCTTGATCTACCCGTTTGAGGTGTGTTACTTAGTACACCAGTGGTTTCTTTCTTCCTCAGGAGATTCCAAATGGTTGTACTTGCTATTGCCAGTGTTTGTGCAATGGTTTGATTGATTTTTCATCTTCTCTCAGCTTCACAATTGCTCGTTTTCACCCATAGATACCTCTCTGGTTTTCATGTTGGTTACACGTCTAACTAACTATAAATGCAGTCTGCATGGATCTGAAACTGAGCACAGATATTCAGTGCTATTTATTGTTTAAATAATCAATTAATAGGACACACCAGGGCAACAAAACACACCTGTCAGTCACATGTTCCAATACTTTTGGTAACATGAAAGATGGGTGGGTTCAAACAAAAGGTGCTATCTTCTAAGTTGTGTATCAGATCCAGATGAAAATACCTGTAAATAAAAGATAAAATGTTAATCTCTCATCTCATATTCATCTTTTGATGTCAAACCCAAATGTTTTCAGTCTACAGAAAAAATAAAGGAATTGGCCTTACTGTTCCAATACTTTTGAAATGCACTTTATATGTGTGATGAAGACTTTATTTGCAAAAACAGATAACTCCATTTTTAAACATTTTAAATTATTTTATCATGTTTTTATTGTGTTTTATTGTTAGCTGTTTTTTTTTTTTTTTTGTTATTTTTTAACCTAGTCAAAATAACCCAACTGCATATTGATTGAGATTAATTGGAATGCACAATGAAAAATCATGATTTCTGAGAATTGTTAAAAACGAAGTTATCTGTTTTTGCAAATGAACTCTTTATATATATATATATATATATATATATATATATATATATATATATATATATATATATATATATATATATATATATATATATACACATACATACACACATACATAGATGTGTATATATAAGTACTTTTTTTCTTCAAGAAAATTTATACTTTTTTATTTATTTATTTTTGGAAGGATCCATTATATTGATAAAAAAGTGTGTCAAAAGATTTCTAATTTAAATAAATGTTATTCTATGTTATTTCTATTCATCAAAGAATCCTGACCAAAAAAAAGTGCCACGGTTTCCAAAAAAATAATTAAGCAGCACACCTGTTGATAAAAATTTATAAATAAATAAATAAAATTGTGTACCAAATCGTCATAGAATTATTTCTGAAATAGCATGTGACACTGAAGATTGGAGTAGTAACTGCTGAAAATTTGGCATTGAAAACAAGAATATATTATATTTTAAAATATATTAAAATAGAGAAAGAGTTTTATTGAAGAGTTTAATTTGTTTTAGTTGTAATATTTCAAAATATTATTGTTTTTACTGTATTTTGGTCAAATAAATGCAGCTGTGGTGAGTAAAAAGAAGTAAAAAGATAAATCCATACATATACTTTTTATATAAATATTCACAAGTGTGTAATTCTATTCTATTCTATTCTATTCTATTCTATTATATTCTTATCAGTAAAATGTGGTCAGGACTATTGGTTTGGCTGACCAATGGAAGACATTAGATAAACCTGTTTGAGAACAATCAGTATTTTTTCTTTTTTGTGTTTCTGCACTCTAGTGGCTTAGAAATGACTTCAACTTTAATTAGTATGGTTTTCTTTTTTGAAAATGTATTTATCATCATTGAATTAACTATTCACAAGCAAATGTTTTTGACTGTTTTGCATGCTTTATGGAAGGAACAACCCTGTTTACCCCGGGAACTTCATACACTCTAAAAAATGCTGGGTTAAATACAACCCAGCGCTGGGTAAATATTGAACAGAACACATGCTGGGTTGTTTTCAACCTTCTGGGCAGTAACCCAACCGCTGGGTCTTAACAACCCAATCGCTGGGTTCGTCCATATTTTACCCAGCACAGGGTTGTATTTAACCCACCTTTATTAGAGTGTATGCATCATAGGCATTGAAACGATGAGATGTTGTCGAGGAGGAGGGTCTGATCGGGGATCAGGGAGAGCGAAGTAGAGAGAAAGGAGAGGGAGTGTCTTGAATAGAGTGAGGGGCTGATGGCTTGTCCTTTCAGTCATGTTCTTTGTTCTCTTCAGAGCGGCTTATGTTCTCCGACTCCACTCATGACAATCAACAGGGGACCGACCATGTACAAGAGCGACCTGCTTCTCTCCTTCCATCTGTTTGACTACTGACTTAAATAACTCCAATCAAGGTTAATACACTTCTCTGTGCCGATTCATTGTATGGGTTGTGTGACAATCAGGTTTTAATTAACAATTTCCTTTTTTTTTTAAGTATTCCCCAAGGTCGTAATATTCACTAGGTTAACTAAACAGAGGGGCAGTTAAAGGCATGGTGAGGTTTTACTACAAGATTTGATAAAACACCGTTTCTGTAAGCTCCTTGGTAAACTGAGTGGCATTTTTGCAAATGCTATGAGCCATTCATTGTGGACTACAGTTTAGGTTTATTAATACAGAACTGTTTTCAGATAAGTAATCTGCCTTCTACTCTTTGAGTTGAGTTTTGATAGGGATTTCTAAGAAAGCAATGCAACTTGAAAATGTACACCTCATAATACATTATAACTGCAACATTTCTTTCATTTATTATTTTAATCTCATTTGAATAATTTATTCAGGAAACTAAAGCGGATGAACATGTTGAGGCCAACCACTAATTAGGGCTGCATTCTTTGGCTGTGATTGAGTCTCTTCTATGAGCTTGTAAATCATGTGAACCTGTGGCATTGTGCTTTATCTGATTAAACAAAGCTGCAAACGCTCACTCAGAGGAACACAATTCTAAGCTATTGTTTGTTTTGCTGTGTGCTTGTTGAACGTGGGGTGGACAGCATGCATGAAACTAAGCAGTTATTGCCATGTACACCTTGTTATTATTCTGTCAGATGGTATTTATAGTCATGTCTCTTTTTTTCATTCTTTATAAAGGAGCAGTTGTGTTGAGCCCTTGCTCTCTTGCTCCTGTGTGTCCCCATGTTTGTTTTTACTGCAGTTCACTGTGTTTGGGTTATGGATTGTAATTGTATAATAGTTGTTTGGATAGCCTCAGCTTCTTACACACAAGTAACTCTCTGGCTTATAGAGTTGTTTAATGTTCCAGCTTGACAAGTTTACTTGGTCATATTTCTCTACATTTAACTGCCTTAATGGAGTAACAAAAACAACAAATTGTTGCAGTTGCAAATGTTTTGGTACATTTAATTTTAATTTTTTTGCATTGGAACACAACAAAACAGAGAAGAAAATTCAAATCTGATACAATTCCACACAGAACCTAAAAAATGCACTGGACAAAATTATTGGCACCTTTAACTTAATATTTGGTAGCACCCCCTTTGGAAAAAATAACTGAAATCAGTCGCTTCCTGTAACCATGAATGAGTTTCTTACATCTCTCTACTGGAGTTTTGGACCACTCTTTTTTTGCAAACTGCTCCAGGTCATTCAGATTTGAAGGATGCCTTCTCCCAACTGCTGTTTTGAGATCTCTCCACAGGTGTTCTATGGGATTCAGATCTGGACTCATTGCTGGCCATTTCTTTACTCTCCAGCGCTTTGTTTGTAACCATTTCTGAGTGCTTTTTGAAGTAGTTTGGGTCATTGTCCTGCTGGAAGACCCATGACCTCTGGTGGAGATGCGGCTTTCTGACACTGACCACTATATGTTGCGCCCCAAAATTCTTGGGTATTAATCAGATTTCATGATACCGTTCACACAGTCAAGGCATCCAGTGCCAGAAGCAGCAAAGCAACCCCAAAACATCTTTGAACCTCCACCGTGTTTGACTGTAGGGACTGTGTTCTTTTCTTTGAAGGCCTCATTTCTTTTTCTGTAAACAGTGCCATAATGTCCTTTACCAAAATGCTCTACTTTTGTCTCATCTGTCCACAATTAGGGTCGCAAAGGGGTGGAAAACTTCCGGTAAATTTACAGAAACTTAACAAAAATCCCTGGAAGATTCCAAAAAATCCTGGAAAGTTTACAACATTTCTGGAATGTTTCTGAAATTTACTGGAAATTTTCCACCTTTTTGCAACCCTACGTTCTCCCAGAAGGACTGTGGTTTTGTCACATAAGTTTTGGCAAACTCCAGTCTTGCTTTTTTATGCCTTTGTGTCAGCAGTGGTGTTCTCCTGGGTCTCCTACCATAGCGTCCCTTTTCATACAGACGGCGACGGATAGTGCGAGCTGACACTGTGGTGCCCTGGTCTGCAGATCAGCTTGAATTTGTTTGCAAGTTAATCGGGGTTCTTTATCCACCATTCGAACAATCCTTCGTTGTAATTTTTCATTAATTTTGCTCTTCCGTCCACGTCCACGGAGGTTAGCTACAGTGCCATGGGCTGTAAACCTCTTGACGATATTGCGCACAGTTTGACATAGGAACATTAAGATCTCTGGAGATGGACTTGTAGCCTTGAGATTGTCCATGTTTTTTCACAATTTTTTCTCTCAAATCCACAGACAACTCTTTACACTTCTTTCTTTTCTCCATGCTCAGTGTGACGCACAACACAAAGGTTGAGTCAACTTTTCTCCATTTTAACTGGTTGCCATTTTTGAGTTCTGTGTGAAATCTTATCAAGTTTGACTTTTCTTCTCTGTTTTTTTTGTGTTGTTGCAGTGCAAACAAAAACAATAAGCACGTGAATATCAAAACATTTGCAATTGGAACAATTTTCTGAGAGAAGTGTTGCATTTTCTGACAGAATTGCAAGGGTGCCGATATTTTTGGCCATTTATGTATGTATGTATGTATACACACACACACACACACACACACATACTGAATATACTTTATATATACCTAAATACTGATGGAGCAGCCAAATCTGTGTGAAAATAAATGTTAGAACTTTTAGACAATGTGAAGAGCTCATGGATTAAGATGATTTTGCAGCGCATAGCGACGAGCAGGTGTTATAAAGTGCTATAGTTGATTCTCTTGCTATTTATTGCAAAAATGAAATCAAAAGACCTTTGACCCAGGGGGCCTAGCCCTGTAATATATACAAGAACTTATTCATATTCACTTTGTATCCCCATGTGTCTGTGGTTATGATACTGCAGCAAGGTCATACAAAGTGTTTTACATGATATCCTTCCTCTCAAACATTCCCCAGTTCCCATCCTCTGTGTTTTTAAATAGTGCCACATTCCCTCTAGAGTTGTAACGGAATGAAAGTGGCTCTGAACTGTTAGCATTCCTTAGTAATTCTTCTGATTTTCAGAAAATGCTTGTATCTTGTTTTCCAGTTTGCAAGATGCATGACTTCAGGAATCCAAAGTTTATAAAGAGGTCAAACTATAATGTGTTATTTTATGAATGGCTTGTTGTTTGTTATCATAAATATAGCTAAACTAAATAACTAAACGTTAGTAACTAAACAATCTAACTAAATAAACTGGATAAACACCTCAGCTGAAAACAGGAAAAAAGAAGAATTGGAAAAATATAATGATAGGCCACAACAAAGTGTCCAGACCCTCAATTTAGTGCTAATCCTAAAGTCTGAAAATGCTCATTTACCTTATACGATTAAACCCTGAGAGGATCCAGATGTCAGTGTTTGTGGCGTTTCATCTCTTTTGAACAGACAGTTTACTTTTGTGCTTTATACTTCTCTGTCTATTCAGCTCATATGAGACAATAGCGGTTTTGTTTGACAAAATCAATGCTGTCTTAGTGAAGAGAGGGAAAGCGGATAAGGTTCCATTTATTGAACAATAAAACAGCTGTTCAAATTCAATGTAGAGCAACAAAAATATAGAGCAACAGAAAAATAATGATCAGCAGCAGTGCACATCAAGAAGGGAAAAGATTTCATTGTTAAGAAATGAAAAGAAAATCAGGTTCAGTTCAATTTTTTTAAAGCTGTTGAGAAATCAACAGAATTTTTCATTCTGATTGGTTGAAGCCGCATTACAGTTGCCACAATGTATCAAACAAACCAATTTATTTGGAGGCTTAAGCGAATAATATTTCCCAGAGGAAAATGTATTGCCTTGCCTTGCCTAGGAAGAACTTCTTGGGAAACGTGAGTGAATTCATGTTGAAATACATGAAATTTGATTTACTTTAGTATATTGGCAAATCTAAAGCAAATCTGAGCAAAGAGTGAGACGTTGTTGAGATATTATCTGAAAGTCTATCTTCTGAAACTCTGCAGGAGAAAAATGTGAAATGGGTCCACCCAGTGTCTATTAAATGTAATTGTTGTCATGGTGGAAAAATATTAAATTAGATATTAAAAGGATCTCATTGTGATTTTTTTTTCTGTCCTGTGAGCCCCGAAAAAGCAAAGTAATGCAGTTCCCTGTCAATACTCCACTCGTACCGTGTCTTGATAAAGAAGCATATGGGAAAAATCCTTTTTTCTCCTGAACTGAAGCCTTATTCAATCACACAGTGAAACTGCACGACTATTGGTTCGTGCAGTGTGTAAAAAACGAACCAATGGGTCGGCAGCGGAGCTGCATGAGCCTATGGCGACGAAGCCCACCAGAATGGGTGGAGCCATCTGGCTATATAAGCGGTCGTTTCGCCATAGGATCCTCAGATTTCTTCTTCTTCAGCAACGGCGACTTCGTCTTTGCTGATCCCAGAAGCCTGTTCGCCGTTGACATGCCTCAGCTGGACCCAGCGACCTCAATATGCTCGGCTAATCCGCCGTCTTTTCCTCGCGCTCCAGCATCGCAGCATTTCAGTCCTGTTCGCTGCTGCCATCCGGCAATCTACAACTCTATCTAAAAGAGCCGGCGTTGTTGCAAAAGCCACGCTTTTACTGCGATTCGTGCAGGCCATGGACGCGGCTCTTTCCCCTCTAAGACAGATGGGAATCCGCATTCTCAACTACCTCGACGATTGGCTCATTCTGGCCCAGTCAGAGGTGGAGCTACTATCGCACAGTACCCTTCTCCTCAGCCACCTAGAGCGCCTGGGGCTCAGGGTCAATTTCACCAAGAGCACTCTGTTCCCCAGCCAGCGGGTATCGTTCCTGGGAACAGTTCTCGACTCAGCTCAGATGAGAGCAGTGTTCGCGCCAGAATGCGCTCTGGCCATACAGAGACTCGCGGCCTCCTTCAAGAGTGGCACCACTTGCCCTATCAAAGCGTTTCAGAGGATGCTGGGCCTCATGGTCGCAGCATCGCCAGTTCTACAGCTGGGCCTGCTTCGCATGCGGCCCCTTCAACGCTGATTGAAAACCATGGGTTCCACCCCATGCATGGCGTCACAGACGCTTACATATCAGGGTGAGCCAGGCCTGTGTAACAGCCTTAGCTCCCTGGAAGAACCCTCGCTGGGTAGAGAAGGGCGTGGCCATGGGAATGGTTTACAGTAGAAAGGTTGTCACGACAGATGCCTCAGGTTGGGGGGTGCTGTGCGTAGGCAAACCGACTTTCGGCCATTGGTCGAAAGTGGAGAAAGGCTTCCACATCAACTGCTTGGAAATGCTAGCACTATGTTGAGCCTGCCAGTTCTTCCTGTCAGACCTAATAGGACGCCATGTCTCGGACAACATGTCTGTGGTGTCCTATATAAATCACCAAGGAGGTCTCTCCTCGAAGTGCCTCTTCATTCTAGTAGAGCGACTTCTGGAGTGGGCTCACCTCAACCTGCGCTCGCTGAGAGTAGCACATTTACCGGCAAATTGAACCAGGTAGCGGATATGTTATCTCGGAGCAATTTCCCCTCAGAGGAGTGGATGCTCCATCCGCAGATGGTTCAGATGATTTGGAAGATCTTTGGCAAGGCCGAAGTCACCTCCAAAGACAACTCTTACTGCCAAACCTATTATTCGAAGGTCAGGGACGAGTTGGCCCACGACTGGCCCAACCTCCTCCTTTATGCATTCCCCCGATCGCCCTGATCCCACAGGTCATCAGGTGAATTAGGGAACAAGGACACAAGGTTCTCTTGGTGGCCTCCCTTTGGGAAAACCAACCTTGGTTGTCAGAGCTGACTCAGCTGCTTATAGCAGCCCCCTGGCCCGTTCCCCTGAGACGGGATCTCCTCTCTCAAGCGAACGGGACAATATAGCACCATCGGCCTGAGCTGTGGGCTCTTCACCTTTGGCCGCTCGACAGGAGCCTACTAGCCTCCCAGAGTGAGTGTTAAACACCATTTCTGAGGCCACAGCCCCATCGTCTGTTTTCTCCACTTGGTGACTAGACCGAGGTGAAAGCCCGTCTACCTCTGAATTATCAGTGGTTGTGTCTTTCCTGCAGGACCTGCTGGATAAGGGTCGTTCCCCATCCACACTCAAGGTGTTCGTAGCAGCTATACTGGTCTCCCATGCCCGTATAGCAGGCCAATCGGTGGGCAGGAACAACTCAGTTGTCCGCTTTCTGAGGGGAGCCAAGAGGCTGAATCCACCTCGGCCCCTCACCGTCCCTACATGGGATTTTCCCATTGTGTTGAGGGCCCTGAAGGGCCCTCCCTTTGAGCCGCTACAATCTACGAACCTTCGGTCACTGTCGCTAAAGACTGCTCTGCTTCTAGCACTATCGTCAGTTAAGCGAGTAGGAGACCTACAGGCGCTCTCTGTTAGCCCTGCCTGCCTGGAATTCGGGCCCAACAACTCCAAGGTCGTCCTGAAACCAGGCATGGTTACGTGCCCAAGGTGCTTTCCACTCCATTCAGAGCTCAGGTCATCACGCTCTCCACGCTTCCTCCTTTTGAAGAGGACCTGGAGTTATCCTTGCTTGTTATCCGACAGCTTTGAGGATTTACTTTGAGCGTTCCGCCTCTTTTAGGTGGATGGAACAGCTCTTTGTTAGCTTCGGTAACCGCGCCAAAGGACATCCGTTCACACACTACGTTATGAGAACAATTCTGATGTTGGTTCGACGCAGTACTCGTTCTGTATCTCAGGGAACCGAGGTTATGACTGTAACGGAGTACGTTATCATGCTTTCACTTCATTTGACTCAGATGTGTCTCCTTTAGATACATAAAAAATACAGTATGTTATATTGACTTGCGTGAATGTGGATCTCACATTAAAGTTAATTAGGTCTTAACTAGGTAAGAATCTGATGAGAAATGTTTGAGTTCGTCCTGAATTCTCAAATTTTTTGAATACTCTGAGCACACTGTGAGACATTGTAGAGATCTTAGAAACTGCACAAAATCAGTACAAAATTATATAGACTGGCTAAAATCACAATTTTATCTCCATTTAGTCATATTACTGTTAATGAGAAACAATTGTGGTAGGAGATTTTTAAGATGTCATTTTTTCCCTCTGAGTCTACAGACTTTCATTTTGAAAGATTTTGAGGTCAGAACATTACTTCTTCCAGCAAATTAATTTGTCATCTTCCCATCATGCCATGTGTAAAATGTTTGTTTTTGTCAAGACCCATCATATCCTTCCTCTGAAGATAAACTCCATTTGCTCGCCTGTCAGGCTTTACAATGAAGAGAGACCAACTATTCATAAACAACTAGGAGATCAGTGGTGTTGGGCAGGTTGTAGAGTTCAAAGCTGGGTCACAGCACACATATCCATAGAGGAGAGATGAACCAGGTGTTGGCTACCTCAGAAAGTCAGTTGTATGTGGGCCATGAGGGCTATTTTCTGCATCTATTCAGTCAGTCCCTCTTAATCACACCTGGGTTTGTTAGCACCCTCAGGATCCACATCATTATGGAAAGATCAAGGGAGAGTTTATGGTCAAAAGCATGGTCAAGACCACATGTGCCTTAGAAGTATCTGACATACAATGATTTGTCGCATAAGTCTTCATTGTAAGAGAAGTGGGTTGTTTTAGCAACCTAAAATGCAGCGTCATTTCCTCTTCAATCATTAATAAAACATTTCCTCACTGTCTTTGCTATGAAAGGCCATAAAGATGACTTATGGGAGTGTTTTACAGAAGTCCTCCGTGTCATATGTCTCTTTCTGCCAAACCTCACCTATATTCCTTGTATCTCTCATTTAGATGCTGAAAACCTCAGTAAACACAGCACAGAGCTGTAGCGTTTGATTAATGCATCTTTTATTGATATGCTCCCTCACATGTGGTTTGGCTATTGTATCACATGTGGTTAACCATGATACAGTATACCTTACATAAAGCAGGATGCAAGGCTCCAGCAGCAGACGGTGGCCTGTTTTAATCCTATTTATGACATTGTCGTCCTCTAATAAAAGGGCATCATATATGAGTCTGTCATTATTATGTTTTCTGCTCCTTACGTCAGAATAAAAGACCATGAAGCTAAACAGGCCCTCGTGGGGAACTTTCAGGTCCTATTAAGAAGTGTGTCTTGACAAAACCATGACTAAAGAAGTCTTTGTCAGGAAAGACAGTTCAGTTTTGGCTTTTTAAAATATACAGTAGATGGTGATATTTTCCCATGCTTTATTGGATATACTGAGATATGTGGATATTCAGTGGATCCATACTCTATCAAACATCTCAACACTGCAACTTGTTAAGACTGGCAAAATGATTACAAAACTTTAAAATTAAGGGGAAAAGAAGTTATTGTATTTTGTTGTAGATGGCCAAGGTATTGTGTCCAATTTGGTGCAAATTCGTCACAATTGAGGGAAATATGTGTGTGTATTTTTTATTTTAAGTTTAAAGCCAGGTTTTTACTCCAAAGTTAAAGTTGTATAAACCAAACTGTTAATTTTTCTTAAAATAAATATCTTAATAGAAAAATGATGAGGGAACACAAACATATTTCTTGATTTGAAACAATATCACTCAATGGAACATGCAGAAACTAAGAAATACAATTTTCTATTAAGATATTTATTTTGTTAAGGAAAATTAACAGTCTGGTTGCTACAAATTTCACTTTGGAGCGAAAATGTGGCTTTAAACCTGAAATAAATAAAGATTTGACATTTATCGTATCGTGATAATTTGTTCTTATGATTTTGTTCTTTTTAGCTAATCTCCCACACGCAAATAACAAATCTGTGTAGTGGTTGTTCATGCAGTATGACTATGACGTATAATTAAAAATGTTTTGTCAGTAGTAGTTTATAAATATAAAGGAATGAATTTAATATAATACCACCATTTTTGTTTTGTTAATATATAGTTATAGTTATATAGCAAATTATTGGATTGCATTTATGCCATTTCTAAAAAGAAATTAATTGTGTAAACGTCTGTGTAAATACACCTTTTGCAAGAAATATATTTTTATATGTTTTAAATATATCATTGTATTTTCCCCAAATATGTATTCTGTAAAATGTACTACTATACATTTCAGTAGTAAAATTAAGCAGGGACAAACCCGCGGGCCATAACTGGCCCGCACCCGCAGCCAGATTATTTTGATAGCGGCTGGTTATGAAATAGATTTGTCATGACAGCAACATTTACTCACAATCAGAGTACGTGAGCGATATATAGTGGCAAAATTTTTTTTTGGCACGATGCCAAACTTACTTGCAGACCCCTGGCCTAGATGTAGAGCAACAATTCTTTTTTTCAGATCCTCAGAGAATTCTTTGTCATGAGGTGCCATGGTAAACTTCCAGTGACCAATATGAGAGCGTGAGAGCGATAACACCAAATTTAACACACCTGCTCCCCATTCACACCTGAGACCGTGTAACACTAACTAGTCACATGACACCGGGGAGAGAAAATGGCTAATGGGCCCAATTTGGACATTTTCACTTAGGGGTGTACTCACTTTTGTGGCCAGCGATTTAGACATTAATGGCTGTGTGTTGAGTTATTTTGAGGGGACAGCAAATTTACACTGTTATACAAGCTGTACACTCACTACTTTACATTGTAGCAAAGTGTCATTTCTTCAGTGTTTTCACATGAAAAGATATAATAAAATATTCACAAAAATGTGAGGGATGTACTCACTTATGTGAGATACTGTACCTAAATTTCACTTCTGCAACAAATATCTGCAACTTCGATTAGATGGCATATGAGGTGGATTGTCTTAAAAATTATCATCAGCTAAAGACATTGTATCAAAAATGTACAAATGCAAAACAGCTATATGCATTAGTGATGAAAATTAGATTAAAGCTTGTAAATAATAAATCACCTCAACATCTATTAATGTAAAGGAACCAAATAACAAAAAAGTACTATTTATATTATCTTATCAACAAGAACATTTCATAAACTGGGACTTTCATACATGTTTTCTGGTTCTGTAAGGAAGTAATATAATTTTGGGAAAATATACAAAAGGTTTGTTCAATCAATAGTAAAAATTACTTTTAAAATGACACCATGTGTATATATTAATTAAATGTAACATGTTATCTGAGTTTGGCAAAAACAAAATAATTGTATCGACCATCATTCCTTATTTTGCAGGAAAACACCATGGCACAAAATTCGCAATTTCCTCTTTTATAGTCAAATGTGTATACACAAAAACTATACTTTAAATCCAGGAAATCACTTTACGTACTGTATAGGACAATCAAGTATAAACTGGACCAATCGAATGAACCCAAAACATTATCGGAGGAATAATCCACTCTTTTTCTCCAACAAGTTGATTCATTTTCATTTCCAAGTGCCCACCAGAGACCAATCTGTGTTTGGCTCAGCCAACGAGATATCACTGGCTAAAAGTAATTCATGCAGTATTCTGTCATGCTCTTTTCTCCCCTCAGGGTAATTTTTCAACAATAAGCTCTCCTGTGAATAACAGAACCTCCTTTGTGGTATGGCTCCTGGGAGGGCCCAATTTCTGCCAAGTCAAACAACGGCTCAGTGCTCAGGGCTGGTAAAAACGGAGCGAGGGCCTCACAAGACACCGGGTCTGCATAGCACACAGCAGGTACCTAGTTACACGCAGCCCGACCGTGCTAATCAAGACATCAATCAATACAGTGCACAGACAAAACAAAGGACCATTACTTCAAATCAAAATGAATCAGTTATAGACTTACACAACTATCATCATGTAAGCATTTGCTCATACCTATGTTGAGCCAAACCTGTATGACTTGTATTTTTCATTGTTGAATACTAAGAGGTTTATCAAAAGCTTCTCTTTTCCATACAATGAAAGTAGATGGGGACTAGAGGCTTTCAAACAAAAATAAACAAGTCTATATAACTTGAGCATAATGTTCAATAATATTCAGTCTTTAGCTCCTTGCACTGAGTCCGAAATTTTCATCCTTCCCTATCAAAATGCTTGCTACGGATGCAAAAACGCAGAAAATCGAACCTGGTCCGAATTTGTTTTTATTACGGATGAAAGTTTCAGAGCCAGTGTGTAAATGTGATTGACACAACATGAGGTCGTATCAGTAAATACTTTTTTTTTTTTTCAAGTTTTTCATTTAGATATTTGTTATTTCAGCTTTATTTCAATTAAGGAATTCAAAAGATTTTTTGATAATTGAAAAGTCAACTGCTTTAAAGATGACCGACATATATTTACTGAAAAACTTTTAGTCACAACTGTGGTCACCATTAATTGTATAGAGAGCAGCTTCGACATTTTGCATAACAAATTAAAAAATGTTGGATTTAATTTTTTGTAATTTTTTTTAGAATTCAAAATAGATCAATAATCATTCTGTTGTCTATATTTTCTGTACTTTTTTAACAGTGAGGCCTGTGTGAATTCACACACATAGCTCATTTTCATTGACACAGCAGGTAGCCGAGAAACTCAAGAACGAGCCTCTTTAAACGAACGATTCTCTGTGTGCTTATTTCTGCATTTGCCTGTAAAGATCAACAGGGACTGTGTCAACACTTTCCACTGTTCTAATGTGGTGAACTTTACAAGCTCATTTTATGCCATTTTGCACCATTTGCCTTAATAGCAAACCCTTAGATGGAAACAACAGCAAACCCTTCAAATTAATTACCCTGGCGCTGTAGACCGGCCGTCAAATGCTTTTTATTATAAAGTTTATTGTTAATGCATCTGGAACATGGCCTTCAGCAACAAGGCACATTCCTCCAAGTGCCCTCTGACACAGCCTTGACCATATCAGGGGTCACATCCCTGGACATGCTTGTGTCCACACAGGTCAATGACAAGCACAAAGCAAGTGTCAGTAAGTGAGCATTATCAGCATTAGTCCTGAGAGTTCCTGACAGGGTTCATGATCCATGTTGTTTGGAGATCATTCTAATTCATCTCTTTGAGAATCTATACAAAAAAAAAAGAACATAATCCTGATCAACAAACCATTACCCTTGAATTGTTTTGCTCCATAAGTTAGGTCTTGATAAGATCACTATCAAAAGATTTGCTTTAAGCTAACACAATATTTTTTGACACATATCTCATGTGACAGCAGAGTGAAAGGATTTCCAGGAATTCTAGCATAATATCCCTGAGCTGAAATATTTCATGAAACAGCACATTCAGCTGTTATCAAATAATCTACATAAGCTTCCGCTCATTTTATGAACTCTGGCCTGAGTGTCACAGTCTGTGCTTAGGTCAACACTAGACAGTAGATTTAGTATGACCTCTATGACCAAACAATGAATTCTATGAGGTAACATAAAGTTTGACAGGTCTAAAATGCCATGGGCAAATAAAATCTGCATGCTAAAATAATAAGCAACTCTGTAACAAATCGGGCCAAAAACAATTGCCACTAGATGGTGGGCCAGAACATAATCAAAGGATCATTTAAGAAATGAATTGATAAAAAATGCAACTAGAATTGCCTGTCAGACTGTTACAGTGTCTTTTGTAAGTGGTAGTAAGCTGTTACTCTGTGTTTAAATCCTGTAGTACAACAGTCATTATCAAAAAGCCACATTTGTGGTGGTGTCCTGCAGAGTATGTGAGCGGAGTGGAGCAGCAACAATTTCCCCTCCGTGCTCCAAGCATTTAATAATCACTCCGCTCTGGGTTCACCATTTCCCGCTCCCGCTCCACTCCTCGCTCACTGATACAAGAAACACCGCTCTGCCTTTGCCAAGACCCTGAAACTAAGCTGCAGCACGGTGGCCAAGACCATACAGCGGTTTAACAGGACAGGGTCCACTCAGGACAGGCCTCGCCATGGTCGACCAAAGAAGTTGAGTGCACGTACTCAGCGTCATATCCAGAGGTTGTGTTTGCGAAATAGGCGTATGAGTGCTGCCAGCATTGCTGCAGAGGTTGAAGGGGTGGGGGGTCAGCCTGTCAGTGCTTCAGACCATACGCCGCACACTGCATCAAATTGGTCTGCATGGCTGTCTTCCCAGAAGGAAGACTCTTCTAAAGATGATGCACAAGAAAGCCTGCAAACAGTTTGTTGAAGACAAGCAGACTAAGGACATGGATTACTGGAACCATGTCCTGTGGTCTGATGAGACCAAGATAAACTTATTTGGTTCAGATGGTGTCAAGCGTGTGTGGCGGCAACGAGGTGAGGAGTACAAAGACAAGTGTGTCTTACCCACAGTCAAGCATGGTGGGGGGAGTGTCATGGTCCGGGGCTGCATGAGTGCTGCCGGTACTGGGGAGCTACAGTTCATTGAGGGAACCATGACTGTCAACATGTACTGTGACATACTGAAGCAGAGACTTGGCAGCGGGGTAGTATTCCAACATGATAACGACCCCAAACACACCTCCAAGACGACCACTGCCTTGCTAAAGAAGCTGAGGGTAAAGGTGATAGAATGGCCAAGCATGTCTCCAGACCTAAACCCTGTTGAGCATCTGTGGGGCATCCTCAAATGGAAGGTGGAGGAGCGCAAGGTCTCTTAACATCCATCAGCTCTGTGATATTATCATGGAGGAGTGGAAGAGGACTCCAGTGGCAACCTGTGAAGCTCTGGTGAACTCCATGCCCAAAAGGGTTAAGGCAGTGCTGGAAAATAATGGTGGCCACACAAAATATTGACACTTTGGGCCCAGTTTGGACATTTTCACATTTTGGTGTACTCACTTTTGTGGCCAGCGGTTTAGACATTAATGGCTGTGTGTTGAGTTATTTTGAGGGGACAGCAAATTTACACAGTTATACAAGCTGTACACTCACTACTTTACATTGTAGCAAAGTGTCATTTCTTCAGTGTTGTCACATGAAAATATATAATAGAATATTTACAAAAATGTGAGGGGTGTACTCACTTCTGTGAGATACTGTATATTAAACTCAGTTTCAATTTCATAAAGATATACAGTATATTAAATGAAAGCTCTTTAAAAGGTCTAAAGAATCTTCATCCATGGAATTTTTCTATTGCGCAAAGCGTTCTGTAAAGTGGAAAAGGGAACTTCAGATTATTAAAATGTCAAAGGTTAGTCTCAGTGAAATATTCTTAAATTAAAAAAATATATATTTTAAGAATCTCTTACTGAAAGGTTTGTTGGGAAATGGTTATTGGAGCCTTTATTATTTTATTACTCGTGGTTTGGATTCACACTGCATGTGAAGTTTTCCATATAATGTGAGAGATACTGCCATTTTATAAGATAAAACAAGGATCAAATGTAATTCTGTTTGTTTCTTCAGCGCCTAATTATTTTGGCATCCATCATCTAAACCGCATCCAAACAGGAAGGGAAACTTACACGAATAATCCACAGTGATGCACTCAAGTCCTCTCATTCTGGTTTGCTGCCATTCCAGAGAGAGGCCTTATAGTGACTCTTTTGTCAACATTAGAGAGGTTCTGTTTTTTAAAAGTGTCAAGATCAAAATGTACTTCTAACAATACATGTTTTTCTTATTGCTGAAGAGACCATAAGCTTTTAATGTTACAAAGCAATTACTGTAATTAAGAACAAGCTTTACAACTCTTGGATCTCTGCAGAGGCTTTGAGGAGAAACCGCAAGCAAAAAAAAAAGAAAGAAAGAAAAGATTGACGATAAAGGGGCCTGCATATAAATACGCAGCTCTTTTTGTGGAAGAGTAAATATAAAGCTAGGCTCAAGGGTCTCTCATCCGTTCAAAGAGTTTGGGGCTGAACAAATTAAAGGGAGCGTCGCTCAAGCATGTGTTTACAGTGAGAAAGGAGGAAAAGAGAGAGAGAGAGCTGGACAGGGTTGGGGGGAAAGAAGGAACATTTCTATTAAGTTGTTACAAACATCCCTTGCAGACTGTGTGCAGTGTAAACTGATCAATTCAAAAGGAGCCATACTGTCACACTATATGGGGGAAGCTGTCACAACAGTACATGCATATTACTATAGTCTTTTCAGCAAACAATTCATAAAACATCAAACAAACATGAAAAATAAGACCATTATTTTGGACAAATATTTCTGATGTTTAAATTAAAATAAAATTACAAAATAAAATAAAAATATGCAATTAAATTGTATCATTATGTCATATATTAACATGGCTTTAAATAAAGTGGTATTACTAGCTACAATCTCACTTGTATATATTTATAAACTCCAATAAAATGTGAGAAGAGTTTTCTCATCATATAGAGATTCATTTGAACTATTAATATACATTTTGCTGCACTGAAATATAACACTGTGTGGAAAAATTATGTAATTGTATATATTTCCTTGTAAATAGATACGCAGTAGGGAAATGACAGAAAACAATTCAAATTCAAACAGCCCAATGGATTACAGCATTCCAGTCAACTTGCAACAATACCTTGCAAGTTTTTTTGTAATTATGTTTTGGTTTAACTTCCTGGTCCTCTCATGTCTTTTTTGTTTTACCCTGCATATTTGGTAGTTCATTCACATGCTCTCTGACACAATTCGTTCTCAGAAATAAATTCTTTTAAAACAAATTGAATATCGTGATAAACAAGTGAAATAATTATATAATTTAGATTCATTACATGTATCTTCATCACATATCTTGTCAGTGTATGCACTTGCTTGGCCATTTTTAGTTGATAAACAGGAAAGTGGGTCCAGCTGAATTTAAATGGTGATTTGTTGGATTGGTATAAAAAAGGTTATTATACCGCGGCAGCGGTCGCGGTAGTCGTCGTGTGAAGCCCTCTTAGTGTGAAGACCGAAGAGTGTAAAGACCATCAACTCTACCGTGCGACTCCACCGGGCAGGAACACCGGCAAGGGATAGAAGTATCGCTTTTTATTTTAGTTTTTTCATTTATGTGTTTAGTATTGAAATGTTGTTATATGCATGTGTCAATTTGATTTAATTTCTTTATTTTCTTAAATGTGTGGGTATATAGTATTTATAGAGTTGTAACTTTTAGTTTTAGTTACTTTTTCTTATTTGTAAGTCGCTTTGGACAAAAGCGTCTGCTAAATGACAAAAGTAAAAGTAAGTAAGTAAAGTAAAGTAAGACATTTTCTAAAGTTTTTTTGTTTTAATTTGGATGATTAGAGCTTACAGCTCATGTAAGTCAAAATCCAGCATCTCAAAATATTAGAATATTTCCTAAGATCAATCAAAAAAGGATTTGCAAAGCAGAAAAGTTCAAGTTCTTTAAATTATGTTCATTTATGCACTCAATACTTTGTCAGGGCTCCTTTATTTATTACAAACTCCAGCATCAGTGAGGAATGGCATGGAAGCGATCAGCCTGTGGCTCTGCTGAGGCACTATTGAGGCTTCAGCTCGTCTGTATTGTTGGATCAACTGCATCTTTCTCTTGAAAATATACCTGACCTGAATGCCTGACCTGAACCCCATATGGAATCTATGCCATATGGGGTTCAGGTCAGGCATGTTGGCTGACCAATCAAGCACAGTAATATCATGGTCAGCAAAGCACGTGGAAGTGGTTTTGGCACTGTGGGCAGGTCCTGCTGGAAAAGGAAATCAGCATCTCCATAAAGTTTGTCAGCAGATAGAAGCATAAAGTGCTCCAAGATCTCCTGGTAGATGGCTGCATTGACTCTGGACTTGATAAAACACAATGGACCAACACCAGCAGACATCACGGCACCCCATATCATCACTGACTGTGGAAACTTCAAACTGGACTTCAAGCAGCTTGGGTTCTGTGCCTTTCCAGTCTTCCTCCAGACTCCAGACATTGATTTCCAAATGAAATTCAAAATTTAAATTTATCTGAGGACATTGGACCACTGAGCAACAGTCCAGTTCTTTTTCTCCTTAGCTCAGGTAAGACGCTTCTGATGTTGTTTCTGTTTCAGAAGTGGCCTGGTAGCCCTTTTCCTGAAGACATCTGAGCTTGGTGACTCTTGATGCACTGACTGCAGCTTCAATCCACTCCTTGTGAAACTCTCCCAAGTGTTTGAATCAGCTTTGAATCAGTAGGTGCGTTCGACTTTAAGCACGGCTACAGACGGTGGTCAACGAGAGTAGCCGCTTGCAGTCAGGGGCGGAGTTGAAAACGAAATCGTCAAGTCGGACACTTCGGGGCTCTAGTTGCTGCATCTACCTCAGTCATGGCAGATCACGTGGCGTTTGCTTGCTTTATTGCAGACGAACTGGAAGCTATAGAAATGCCGTTATTGTTGTATGAAATTGAGCACAATGAGCAACGAAAGTGAGTAAAGGTTCAATGTAATAAGTATTATTTTAATAAACCTTTAAGATGTATGTAATATTTTGAAAGGGTGTCATCACGACAGAAACAAGTTTTAAGTAAATAAACAGAACATATTGAAAATTTGACTTGTGCAGTATGATTCATTATGTGTGTTTTTGCTACTGCAACTTAATAAAAATAATAAAAAAGCACATTTTAGTAAGACAAAACACCATGAACATTCATACGTGAACACCATGAACAGGCCTACGGATAAACCCAATTTATTTGCCTTTCTATTATGATTTATACCAGCTTATGAAAGTGATCTGAATGTTGTATTAAGTTGACATCCAGCCAGAGTTGTTGGCAGTAATCGCATGCAAGTGAAGATGGATGAACCCAGCAACTAGACAATTAGTATCAATCAGAATCCATGATGACCACATTATATTAAAAGTCTGTAAGATTGACATTTGATTTATTCCATAAAAAAATGATTATCTAAATAGGTTATGCAGCTTAATACTGTAAAGGGTCTGTATGAAAAAGGTCCAAAATAAACCTATGCTATACGAATTAACAAAAAAGTGATTGCAGTAAAAATAATTGTAATCTTTTAATAAACATGATTTATGAGATGAAGATGACATGAAAAGTTAATTTATTTTTATTTTTATTTTTTAGTCCGTATATGAGCATTAGTGGGACTGAAGTTGTCAGAATAAACCCGAAATACACGTCGTTGTTGTCATGTGGTGAATTTGGCCAATCGTGAAACAGCTGTGTCGTCATCAGCGCTCCCGCAGTCGCTCTGGAGAAATTGCGCCGGCTGAGTCAGCCGGCTGCTCTCGAAACGCTATCGCGGTACTTTGATGCCACACGTGACAGTGACGTGTGGTCGGCGCCGGTTCAAGTCGGACTAAATTTCTAACCGGCATGCACTGCTTCAAGTCAGCCGCCGATCTGTCTGCTAAGTGCTGCATGAAGTCGAACGCACCTAGTCTCTTCCCTGGCTCCTCCCTCCTTCGTCACCTCCCTGGTCTCTGTCTGCCTACCCCCTCCCGGGTGTCCGTCCTCCTCCTGAGCCTCCTCCTTAGTTCCCGCCCGACCCTCCCCTTTGGATGTTACTACGGTGCGAGGACGCACCTTCTGGGAGGGGGGCGATATGTCAGGATTGTGGACTGTTTTGTGTGTGTTTTGCTCCCCATGTGTTCTCTGTGACCCAGTTTTTCCCTCATGTTGATTGTGTTAATTTGATTCCAGGTGTGTCTCGTCGTCTTCCCCAATTATCCTACGTTTAATAGCCCCAGTCCTTCTATTAGTGTTTGCCGGGTCTACTACATCATGTTCGTGTGTCTCCAGCCGTTTCCTGTGTGAATTCTCCTTGTTTGGATTAAATTAAAGACTGTTGAACTTGATTTCTCGTATCCTCACTCCTTCCATCACAGATTGTGAAAGTCTTCCTTTACATGTTATGAATGTAAAATATATATGAAAGTTTCACTTTTTGAAATAAGTTTTTCACGATATTCAAATTTTTTGAGATGTACCTGTATTCAGTCGGTGGCAGTTAGGTGGAGTGCTTGAAAAAACCTGTTTGATAACAGTCATTATTTTTTTCAATTCTGCTTGCTGCACACTTTGTTTTTAGTAGCCAATATCAAGTATATAATTTGAAAAATATGAGAGACAAACAGCCTATATTTAATCTTGATGTTGTTTGTGCAGAGCAATAAAGTACATTGATTTCGTAACGCAGTAGATGACTGAATGTCATTTCTTTTAGAAGTGCTGTCGTTTCAGGTCAGAGCTATTATTCAGTCTGCCTTGGCGGTCTCTGTTCCCCTCTACACTAATGTGGACCACTCTGAAAGCCTGGCTGAGCTGACCCTGACCTGCAGTCATTGTTCACAGAGCTTGGTATTCCCCTCGCAACACGCTTCAGCCTCTGAAGGATGGCCTTTTAGGACTGGTGTTCAATTCAACTGCTCCCCCCCCCCCCCCCCCCCACATTCAATTTACCAAACCTCACAGGCTTTCTCTTAAGTTGCACCTTTTCTTTCTGCACAAGCTCACATTTAGGTTTGTGTACATGCGGTTTTACCCATGCCATCTTGCGTTGTACCTAAATTGCTCATTGTTTGGTTCTAACTTGCCCTCCCTTTTCACTCATTTGACAGAAAAGCACTGTTTGACACAGATGGGACACCCTCTTAACCAAGAAAAGCAAAATCTATCAATTATGGCTATGTTTTCTGAGTCAGTGAAGTGTAAGGGATTGTAATGGAAGGCTTCTGGGAATCCTGAGCACTGTGTATTGACAGATATTGATTGTCAGTTGGTGTTTGACCTAAAGATAGAGACACAGAAGTTGACTAATGCTTTCACATCTATTTTCAGCAAATATGTATAAGTTGTTTAATATTTAAAATGATTTTGGAGAACCAATTAATTTCTGGCTGTAAAACTGTAAAGTGTGAGTGTTGTAGGTTTGCCCTAAGTTAGATATTATCAACAGTCCTATGAAGGCAGTTTTGCGAATGGTTTGTTTTAGCAGAATTTGTATGCATACCTGTGGTATAATGTCATGGCAAATCTGACAAAGACTTGCTATCACGTCATTGATTGTTGTTATGGTATTGTTTCATGACTCTTTCATGGTCTTAGTATGCATGCCATACTTTGATGTAGATTTGATAATGTGTGTGTCTTATCTTCTAATTGTGTTTTTGGTTTGGCTGAGTTATTGTTTGCTGCTGGGAGACAGTAACAGTTAGTGAGGAGGGATGAAATGGAGAAACATTTACAGAGGAAGTACCCTGTCTGACATCAGCTGTGGAGGGTCTGCTATGTGTTTGTTTATTTGTCTGAGATATCTAGAGCCTGACCCTGGAAAGTGTCAACACATTCAGCCACTGATGCTGATTCAGCTTGAAAGTGATGAAGACAGCCAAATTATAAACAACTAACGTGTTTTAAAACAAAATTAAGAAGGATCTGTTTAATACTGTTTAAAAGGTCATACCTGTATTCAGCAAGGATGCATTAAATTTATCAAAAGTGACAGTAAATAACATTATAAAAAGAATCTTACAAATAAATGGTGTTCTTTTCTCATCAGAGAATCCTGAAAAAATATATAATTTTCCATAAAAAATATTAAACAACTGTTTTCAACATTGATAATAAGCAAAAATCTTGTATTAAGCAACTGTTTTCAGAATTGATAATTATAATAATTCCAGCATTATAAATATTCCATCCTGATGATCCGACGATAGCTGCTCGCATCTCAGCGTGTCTAACAGACATTTCTTGCTGGATGATGGACCATCACCTTCAACTCAACCTAGCTAAGACAGAACTGCTTGTGGTTTCAGCTAACCCATCGCTTTATCCCAATCTCACCTTCCAGTTAGGCTCATCTACCATAACTCCTTCAAAAACAGCCAGAAACCTTGGAGTTGTGATTGATGATAAGCTGAATTTCTCAGACCACATTGCTAAAACTGCCCAGTCCTGCAGATTTGCATTATACAATATTAAGAAGATCAGGCCTTTTCTCTCGGAACATGCAACACAACTCCTTGTTCAGGCTCTTGTTCTGTCCAGACTTGACTATGGCAATGCTCTCTTGGCAGGTCTTCCAGCCAATTCTATTAAACCTCTACAATTAATCCAAAATGCCGCTGCAAGATTAATCTGAGCCGAAAAGAATGCACGTCACGCCTCTGTTCATCAATTTGCACTGGCTACCAATAGCTGCTCGCATTAAATTCAAGGCATTAATGTTTGCCTACAGAACCACCACTGGCTCTGCACCCCTTTACCTAAATTCATTAATTCAGACTTATATGCCCTCTAGAAGCTTGCGTTCTTCAAGTGAACGACGCATTATTGTACCATCCCAAAGACACACAAAAACACTTTCACGGACTTTTTCATTAACTGTTCCCATCTGGTGGAATGACCTGCCCAACTCAATCAGAGCAGCCGAATCCTTACCCATCTTCAAGAAACGGCTCAAAAACTCATCTGTTCCATCTTTACTTGACCCTCTAACTCTAGCACTCTCTATTCTAATTTTATTTTATCTATGTCTTTTGATTAAAAAATAAATAAATAAAAATGTATAATAATAATAATATTTATCTGTACTGCGTTAGGCTAACTGAGACTTGTAATAGCACTTGCACGTTGTCGCTCTTTTGTTGGTTTTGATTGCTTCTTATGTCCTCATTTGTAAGTCGCTTTGGATAAAAGCGTCTGCTAAATGACTAAATAAATAAAATAATAAATTAGTCTTGAGCACAAATCAGATTATTAAAATGATTTCTGGAGACTGGAGTAATGGCTGCTGAAAATGCAGCGTTGTCATCAGGAATACATGTCATTTTAAAATGTATAAATCTAGAAATCTGTTATTCTGAACTTTAATAATATTTTACAATATTAATATTTTTACGATCAATAATTTTGATCAAATAAATGCAGCTTTTGGTGAGCATAACAGACTTTCAAAAACAAAGTTTTATTGGTCTATATCAATCATGCTGTCTGTCCGCCCATCCGTCCGTCTGTCTCTGTCTATGTCTCTCTATCTATCTCTCTTGCTCTCTCTATCTTTAAAATAATTGGTTACTTTTCAAAAACATGAAAAGTGATGTCATCACCTTGTGTTTGTCTCAGTATTGTAAGGATTTGAAACTTTTTTGAATTTCAACAAAAAAAAAGTTCTCAAACTGCATGTTTTATAAAACGGGACAATCTATATCTGTGAAACTATGTGGAGGATCTGAGAGCTGTTGATTTGGTTTACAAAGTTGTACAAAAACGTCAGATAGTTCTTGAAGTATGGATTACTTTGTGGTGCATCAATGGCATTTCACAGTAGGTAATATTTACTCAGTTCATTGGAAATAAACAAGATCTACAGCTGCTGGTTTAATCTTTTCATTCATGCCATTGTTTAGAGCCAGAAAACGGCATCCTTTCACAGCCAACATTCTCAGCTACGAAATGGACTTACTGAAGAATTTCAAAGGAATGTGACCTCTGAGATATCAAACAAACGTATTTAAAGTTGCGAGGAAAATCTTCATAAGCGGGTGAAAGTATTTGACATTCCCACCACAAGCTTGTATAAGCCCTTTAATGAAATGCACCGTGCAGTGGGCCCGGACGGCTGCCTTCTTGACTGATGGAATCACTCATACCAAGAGATTAGTCAAATGCACACAGGGGCCTTGACCCAGAGAAGTGCCGTACGCTCAGCCCTTCACCATACCTGAAGTGAACATGCAACAGCAGGCACAAGGTCCTGTCTGAGCCTTTTTTTTTTTTATGGATCAGGGCAGAATGGCTGCACCATTCCGGCATCAGCCACAGTCAGGAATGCTGAGCTAATCTTCAGGTGCTGGAGCAAATTCCAGCCTTCACTTTCTTCTTTACAGGCCCTCACCATATAAGCAACTTTTAGTAAGTTCTAGGGGTTTGATGAGCACTGTGTACCAAGATGACTGGAGATATAATGTGCAGTTGTGCTAGAATATGGTCATCAAAATAAAATAAAAAGTCAAAATAATTATGGAACCGTTTTGATGTTAAAATGTTATTAGTTTGAGTGGCCCAATATTGACTGAACCATGACATGAGTTTTAGGTACACTGTTAGACATTTTAAAGGGTTTTTACAGTAACTTACTGGCAACACTGTTGCCAGTAAGTTACTATAATTAAGATTTACAGTAGCAAACTGCATTTGATTTACAGTTGGAAACTGTACTGTTTTACAGTAAATTACTGTAAAAAATCAAATTCATCAGTATACTACTGTAATTCATTCATTTCAATATAGATTTCATTAGATTTGATTATTTTTATATAGAATTCATTTTATTTTTTACTCTACATAGGTATTACTGGCATTCAATTAAAACAGACACAATAATTACTAAATATCAAATTATTTAAAACATTGCATGAATAACGCTTCAAAATACAGTCTTCCAATGCTGGAACAGTGCATCTTCACCATTTCTCCTGTCTTAGGACGTTTTGCAGTGCATTATGTTGTGTCCTCTGGATTTATCCTCACAAAGAATCCTTAGGCAACAGAAACATAATGGGGAAAAAAGACAAGCAGCCAAAGAATACATAGCCAAATGCAAAACCCAGATGCTGCTCCAAAACGTGGCCACCACCTTTGCTCACCATTTACCTTGTTAGTGACAGAAATGTCTTCTCTGAAAAACAAGAAGTAGAAATGGCACACTTTTAAAAGGCAAACCTCATATAGAATACACAAATCTCTCAAAACCATAGTAACCATGAAATATCAGTCTCAAGGTGGCTGGCATGCTCATGTCTTTCTTGATGCTTCATTGCAGTTGCCTTTAAAACACAAATACAAAAAAAAAAAAAAATACAAAAAAATGCAGTAAATATTAAATTCCATTAAAAACTTTAACAAACTTTTTCCAAAACTAGAAAAGGCAGCTAGCCATAAAACTTGTTTAACTTAGCTGACATACGATTTTGTTTTCTCAATTGGCTACTGGCCAACATTAACTACTAACACCTGGAAAAAAAATCACATTAGTTAACCTAATGTTAATATAAGATAAGCGTTGCTCGTTAAAATAATTTTAATTCGGTAACTTAATTCAATAAGCTGACAAAAGTCGTGTGTGACTTTTTTTTCGAAATAGTAAAGTTTGTTACCGCCATGTTGATGGGTAAAAGTTTCTAACGTTAGGTAAACTGGTGTGCAAAAATTTGACACAAACACTCAGACAAACGTACATATATTTTTAACTTGCTTGCAGGTCTTATTCTCTCGTAAGGTACATCGACACACAGCGCAGATGTTCTCCGGAACTCTTCCACTCTTGCGGGTTCATCCCCGGTCAAAACCTGCGCCGCTGCCCCGCTGCTTCCGTGTCTTCCTCGGACGTGAGTGGCGCGATGTGACTCGATAAAAAACAATATAGAACCCATTATATATATACTATCTACAGTGAATGCGGACAGTAAAGTGAAGCCCGGGTATATTTCTGACATACTCAGTGGACAGAGTGTAGGGCAAATCGTGTCAATCCAAATGTAAGAAATGAGGAAAATAAAACAACCTCAATAGAATGGCGCCATAGAGGCCATTACAGCAAATACAGTAGTATACAGTAATTTTAAAAAATACAGTAAGTCTCTGTATGTGGGGTCTGACATCACAGAAAATTCCCATGATGCAAAGGGTATTAGAGTTATTTACTGTAAAGGGAATTTGCAGTATTATACTGAGTGATATACAGTAAATAACTGCAGAAATTACAGGAATGTCTAACAGTGTAGGACAATTTTGTAAAATGATCAACCAGACAGTGGAGTGTTTAGGTATCCTCTTTGAAGATATATTGATATATTGGTAATAAATATTTAAATTTCATCCAAAATCATCTCTGTGTTTAAAATTTTAATATGAATTTATGTGTACACACCCCTCTTAATCTTTGAACAACTACAAAATATATTTTTTTAATTTTAAAATTTGCCTGTCAAAAATCCTTATACGTCAATGACCCATATATATGGGTGGGTTCAAACAAAAGGTGCTATCTTCTAATTTGTGTATCGGATCCAGATGAAAATACCTGTAAATAAAAGCTGAAATGTTAATCTCTCATCTCATATTCATCTTTTGATGTCCAACCCAAATGTTTTCGGTCTACAGCAAAAACAAAGGAAGTGGCCTTACTGTTCCAATACTTTTGGAGGGCACTGTATATATATATATATATATATATATATATATATATATATATATATATATATATATATATATATATATATATATATACACACACACACACACACACACATACACTACCAATTCATTCCTTCATCACCACTTGAGCAATTATGTCATTTTTTTCTACTTAAAATTTTTTTTTGCTCCTAAATATTTTATTTTAGGAGCCAGTGCCTCTTTCGTCATTATTTTTGTCTGGAATCTTGTTTTTACGTCTTGTGAGCTTGTCCATATTTTCATAAAGATTTCTGCAAGATTAATTTTTAAAAAAATGGTGATTTGTTTACTTGTGTCTTAATGTTCCTGCCTTTAAAATGTCATTAGTCATAAGTGTGATTTATCCCTGCTGTAAACCTGACATTCCGTCCTAGAGCAGAGTGTCTGCATTTGTTCTGTACATCTTCCTGTTTGTTTACTGAAAGTAAAAAGAAGCCACAATGTTCCATATTCAGGGATACCATGATATAATCTTCCAAGTAAACAGTAATGAAGGCATACATCCAATGTGGAAGCCTTGGTCGCTATGGTCAGTTAGTGGTTAGAGTTCTTCACAGGCACTGTCTATGGTCTGCTGGCACAGGCATGAGTAAATCCTGTTGGTGAGTCATGGGACTTTGCGGAAAGCTCCATTCCTTCCCTTATCTCCGTTGTTGTTGCCAGAGTCTTCATGTTTACAACTGGACAACTGAACATCTGTTGTGACAAGTCCTCCACCCTTCTTTGTGAGACTGACTCACTCACTCAGAGGTTTCCTATCACAGTCTGAGTGACTGGCTTCAGAAAGCAAAACAGAGATGTATTGATGTGTTTTGTATTAGTGGATACAAACACTTTTTCATGTTTTCTTTTGTTTTTGTTTTTTTTTTACTTGATTTTATTGATGATGTGATGATTTGGCTAGAAGCTAAAGCATAGATTTCAGAGGTTAATATTTGTTTAGTAAATTGCTCTGGATTAGGGTGACCAGATTTTTATAGTCTCACACTGGGACACAGAGGGTGACCATTCACTAAAATAATGATAAGAATAAAAAAATCCTGATTATGCACTTTAATGTCATTTGTAAAGTCAGTCAATAACATTATTTAGCCCTATGCCATATTATAATACACAAGGTTGCGCTAAATTCCACTTTGAAGAACTGGCTCTTTTACGGTCCATGAGTTTGAATTTCTTTCTTTTTCCATCCATTCATCCCTCCCTCTCTCTCTCCATCCATCCATCCATTCACCCATCTATCCATCCGTCAGTCCGTCCGTCCATTCATCCATCCATCCATCTGTCTTCAGTTTTGCATTTCTAGTTTCAAATTGCAATTGAATATGAATTTCTTTGCATTTCAGTTGATTTTAATGGCTTTTTCCCCTTACATTTAAATTTAGTAATTCCATAACTGAATTATAATTTAAAAGACATTCTTAATTCAGTTCTGATTCAGTCCTGGGACATCTGGTCACTGTACTCTTTATAAGAAAATACCTTAAATGTTGTTCATCACTAATTAACATGCAAAAGCATGAGTGTACGGCGTTATTACAGTTGCTATTTTTAAAAGGAGACATGCCTTTAACATTCTAGTGGTTTCCCTACCTGCAATCCACATATCCCAAAGGTTCACTCCACCCTTAACATAAAATTGCATCAGTATAGATACCATGTATGTCTCCTCTCACACTCACACACATTACAGCAGCACGAACTTAGCTTTTGGAGTGTCTATGTGTCAGTACCGATAGTACAGGAAAATGCCTGCTGCTCTCGAAGCACACACTACAAATCTTTCTCACTGGCTCTCAGGATGCAAACAGCTGTCCAACTTCCCAATCTAATCTTGACTCTGGCGTGGTACTCGGCCGCCTGACTGCTGGCCCTCACATCAGCTGATAACTGTGGTCAACATGAGGAAGTGACTGAGATAACTGAGGGATTATTCAGTGCTTAAGTGCATTAGGTAAGATGTGTGGAATCCATGGTCATTACCTCAGTCAGGCGCACTTGAGCAATCCACGCCCAATGCCACCTTTTTTGGGCAAATGGATCATGTCATCATTGTGGAATTGGAAAAAACAGCATTAAACATAGACATGTGCTTTGTAAGGTGGTTTTGAGCTCTGGCAGTTGTTGAGCTTTGGTTGCTGTAGAGTGAGAAGAAAATAATCTGAATCACTGTGTTATTATGCCTCACCTTATTAATGAATAAACCGGGACAGGCCGCACAACGAACAAGAATATAACATTCAAAGGTAAACATTTCCTAAATATAAACTGTTCTCTTGTTTAGTTGCATATATGCCCTCTTCACAACATTCCTGTTTCTGTTTTCTCCCCATTAAATAGTTACCTGTGGTGTGGTTCTGGCACGGGCCTCTGGAATGTTCAGTATGCACCTGAAAATGCCATCAATCAAAGTATTTACATTAAATCACACAATGGGATCCATATTAAAACAGAGGCTTTTTTTGGGTTGACTTGCCTGGTGGTAGATTACGGGCAAGCTTCCAATCTCACATAAAGCAGCCTTTGAGAGTGGAAAAACTTAAGATTGTATCTTGAGCCAAGGCATCATCATCAGAGGCATCAGGGAACCGCACACTGTGTGTGGTTCTCATTCTCTCTTTGACTCAGCACTCTGAAATTTATTTAAATCGGGTGATAACTGTAGCCTTTGACTTATGTTGTACCCCGAGGGAGATGCCGAAAGTCTGACGGATATCTAGTCCCGCAGAGGTCTAGCTCTCCGTTCTTTGATGCCGTGCTGTCCTTTGGTCGTTCACTCCTGTCCAATAAACATCTTTTTGGTTTTATCGTTTTGTGTGTTGAATCCGATAATGGCAGAAAATAAACATTCTTTTAACATTGTTCATATCTCCTACTGGCAGTAAATGTTCCTCGTGCTTCCTACGTGCCAACAGTCATGATACGGCTTTGCCGATGCCTTGCTATTAGGGATGCAACTAATGATTATTTAATTATTTAAAGCAGCAACCAAGGAAAAGCCTGTTATTTCATATCCTGTTGTCATTACATTGCAAATGTAGAGTCTAACAGCTAATACCTTAGCTAAATCAATATCGCAGTCAGATTATTGCTTACCGAAGATGTGCGTTCGTATTCACCCTCACGCTCATGCAGTGAAGTCAGTGAAGTTTGTCGGTTTTTCGTTTGTTGGCTGTTGCCTGAACAACAGACGTAAAAAGTAAATATACATGGATTTCAACATTTACAGATAGTCACAGAATGTAAGTTTGATGCTGTGGAAAACATGTTTCAAACGCATTAAAATAGCAAATCTGTCAAAGTGCAGGAAAGTTTAACTGCAAGTTTGTTGGACGCGCTTACTGCAAAGCATATTTATGTTTGGCTACTTAAGACTTGTACTTTTCCGCTATTTTCAGATGGGTTCGGTTCATTGATACAATTTGCAATGCATCATCTATTAGCAAGGTTTAAAATGCAGGTCTGTTACCATCCTATGTCCTATGAAGTAATGAAATATCTAATTAATTTAACTTTTTACAACGATAAGCAGCCTGAAAACCTGTTGCAATTTCTCACACTTCAAAGAAAGATATATATAAAAAAACTAAACTGATTTAAAATATTAAAAATATATATATATATTTTTTGGTGCATTTGAAGTCATGATTGTCTCAGATATATAATTATGATGTGTAATTATGGGAGCCACGGTTAATTATCTCCCTTGTTGCTAGCTGTATCAATAGAATTGCGTTTTATAATGGCGTACAGACCTGACGCATTTAATAGTGAAATTCATGCAGTCCTGTGTGCAATGCAACATACTGAAGGATAATCTTGGAGACACTGTAACCTGTCCTATGTGAGAGGTTCAGCCAAAGATTCAGGGATTCATTCAGTTTAGGTCAGTCAACGCATCATTTATAATTCACAGCTCAGGCCTTTATTAATGAGGCTTTATCCATGGGAAAGAAAGTGTGTAGGTGACCTGTCAAATATGCAGGCTTATATATGTCTCAGAACACATTTTGATGATGACACAGTGCCTAATATTCCCTTCCATATGGAACATTTCATCAGTATGTATATTGATTCGGTCCACAACCATTAGCATAGAAGAGCATGTCAAGCCTGTGTGTGTATCTTTTCATCTGATCAGGTTGCCTTCTCTTTGTGTCTTTGTTTCTAGCTTCCTTTTAACCAATAGGCGTGTCACCCAAGAGCGACATTCCGCTACTCTTTCCATTGCCCTTCTCTCTTACACGTCTCTTCCGACATCAGTTTCTCCTCACAAAGGTCTTCTTTCTTCAATACGTGATGGAGACGGCAGCATCTTGAGACGCCCACACTCAGCATCGCTTTTTTGGTCGAATCATAAAATTCCCCCAAAGCCGAACAATGGAAAACAATGAGGCACCTGCTAAATAATGAGCCATCAGTCAGCCGTGATGAGCCACGCAGGCATGATGGCTCGCTTTAAAGTGGCCTACGATGAATGTACAACCACACCTGAAATCCCCTCCAATGGAATTCCCCCTCTCACAAACACACACAGTGTGCTCAGCGATCCAAATATGACCTTATTTTCCCCCATATTTTCCTTGTGTTGTGAGATCAGAGAGTCGCAGGCCTTTGTCTGTGAACTTGAAGGCAGAGCCGTGCTGCAGTTTCACTTGTGCTCATCATTGTCACTATTACCGTCAGCGGTTTCAGTCCTTGCATGCACCACGTCACATGAATGCGAGGAGAAACTCTGCCTGGCTGAACAAAAGGCCAGCTGTTTGCTCTTGGCTCCACCTTTAACTGCGGCGTACGCATGGGGAATTACTCCCCAAGTACAAGTCGTCTTTCTGTCTTTCTTCCGTTTTCCAAAGGTTAAAATAATCCCATCCTTCAGAATGCTGCCACAAAGCAGCCTCGTTTAGCTCAGCCAATGGCCAGAGCAAAGCCAACGTCAACATCGTGCTCGGCTGTGATGGATATGAAATGAGTTTTGGTTGCCAGACAGAGGGTAAGGGGTGATTGACTCTGTGCCCTTTTCATGCCTTACACTGTAATATCAGCTCTTTCATAGTGGCGACTCTCTCCTACGTTCCCTATAGAGGTGACCCTCGTTGATCCCTGATCCCCTAGCCAGTACTAGGTAGAACCACGGCACAAATGGAAGCTTTGTGAGCTTGAATGTACGCTAGTGCTCAAGGAGTCAAGGGGTCAATGTGGAGGGGAGGAGGGAGGTGGAGAGTGACAAACCTTAGGTTGTTTCCCTTTGGAGTAAAATGTGTTTCCTTTGACCGTGACGGTTGGGAATGATCTTTTTTTTAAATTATCCAGTTTAGAATCAGATTTGAGCTTTAAAGGCCAAATCAAAATTTGTTTAGTTTTTTTTGTTTTTTATTTAAGTCTGTAATAGCATAGGTGTGCAGACGTTGGAGGATTGTCAGATTAATGAACTTTCTGCTCATTGGGCCACTCAAGCATGTTTCATGTTCCCAAGTTTTTTTTACCCAGGCCTGTAACCCCCCTCTGAGAGTTCACAAGCCTCATGCAGATCAATTCTAGGGTCAAAATTTCAACTAGCATTTAAACTTGATGTAAAAAGGGGGAAGAACAATCAGTTTTGTTTAGATTCTCTCAAGCCTGCATACTTTTTGTCTCACATGCATTCAAAGTCTGAATGCTGTTCCTCTGTAAGTGCAGTTTCTGTGATAATAAATTACATGTTTTTCACATTTTCAGAATAAGTTTGGTTTTGATAGTTTTTATTATTTTTGATAGAAATATCTTATGATTACCAAGACTGCATTTATTTGATCAAAAACACCATAAAGGCGGCAATATTGTGAAATATTATTGCTATTTAAAATAACTGTTTTCTGTTTAAATATAATTTAAAATTTAATTTATTCCTGTGATAGCAAAGATGAATTTTCAGCAGCTATTACTCCAGTCTTCAGTGTCACATGATCCTTCAGAAACAAAAATCATTCTAAAACTGTATGCTGATTTCATGCTCAAGAAACATTTCTTATTACAACCCGAATTCTGGAAATGTTGGGACGTTTTTAAAATTTTAATAAAATGAAAACTAAAAGACTTTCAAATCACATGAGCCAATATTTTATTCACAATAGAACTTAGATAACATAACAAATGTTTAAACATAGAGATTTTACACTTTTATCCACTAAATGAGTTTAAAAGTTTGTCTCAAAAAAGTTGGCACCCGGGCAACAAAGGGCTGAAAAAGCAAGACATTTTGAAAAGATTCAGCTGGAAGAACATCTAGCAACTAATTAAGTTAATTGACATCAGGTCTGTAACATAAAATGGATGTCTTAGAGAGGCAGAGTCGCTCAGAAGTAAAGATAGGCAGAGACTCTCCAATCTGTGAAAGAGTGCGTAAAAAGATTGTGGAATACTTTAAAAACAATGTTCCTCAATGTCAAATTGCAAAGGCTTTGCAAATCTCATAATCTACAGTGCATAACATGAAAAGTTTCAGAAAAACTGGAGAAATCTCTGTGCGTAAGGGACAAAGCCGAAGACCTTTGTTGGATGCCTGTGGTCTTCGGGCCCTCATACGACACTGCATCACTCATCGGCATGATTCTGTCATTGACATTACTAAATGGGCCCAGGAATACTTCCAGAAACCACTGTTGGTAAACACAATCCGCCGTACCATCTGCAGATGCCAACTAAAGCTTTATCATGCAAAAAGGAAGCCTTATGTGAACATGGTACAGAAGGCCAAGGCTCATTTAAACTGGACTGTTTCAAAGTGGAAAAGAGTTCTATGGTCAGACGAGTCCAAATATGACATTCTTGTTGGAAATTACGGACGCTGTGTCCTCCGGGCTAAAGAGGAAGGAGACCTTCCAGCGTGTTTTCAGCCTTCAGTTCAAAAGCCAGCATCTCTGATGGTATGTGGGTGCATAAGTGCATTCGGTATGGGCAGCTTGCAAGTTTTGGAAGGCACTATGATTGCTGAAAGGTATACCAAGGTTTTAGAGCAACATATGCTCCCCTCCAGATGACATGTATTTCTGCAGGACAATGCAAAACCACATACTGCAGCTATTACAACAGCATGGCTTCATAGTAGAAGAGTCCAGATGCTGAACTGGCCTGCCTGCAGTCCAGACATTTCACCTATAGAGAACATTTGGCGCATCATTAAACGAAAAATACGTCAAAGACGACCACAAACTCTTCAGCAGCTTGAAAACTATATCAGGCAAGAATGGGACCAAATTCCAACACCAAAACTCCAGAAACTCATAACCTTGATGGCCAGACATCTTCAAACTGTTTTGAAAAGAAGAGGATATACTACACCATGGTAAACATGCACCCGTCCCAACTATTTTGAGATCTATAGCAGGCATCAAATTTGAAAGGAGCTCATTTTGTGCATAAAATTGTAAAATTTCTCAGTTCAAACATTTGTTATGTTATCTATGTTCTATTGTGGATAAAATACTGGCTCATGTGCCTATAATAATGGTCGTTTTAATGACAAATTATGCCAGGTATGTGTCTATAAATTGCTTTACATTCGATTTAGTCACCATAAATCTTTTGACACCTGTTAACCTCAGATGGTGTGTACAGATTGTATTGTATGTGTTTTGTCATGTAAGATGGTTTGAGGTGTTTTCTTAACTTGTGTGTGGCTTCACGAGTTTGCCTGCAGCATAGCTATGGTGTCATTAACATTCCAGCAGTCATAGCGGCACCGTTAACACTCTGCTACATGACGAGACAGCTCTGCCTGTACCTCTCTACCTGCTGCACTTTATTTCCGAACGTCTCTCGTTCTCAGACATAAACACCCACCTACACAAACAAATACATATATACACATAACATCCTCAATAACTAAGAAACTAAAACCAGAATATTTATTTGTGTTACACGTGGTGTCACTTCTGACTCGTATCATTCTTGTGCTGTCATTTAAAGAAGACTTCTACAAACATGTCACATTTCACACCACTTTATCTGCCTTTCTTGACAGATGCAAGACAGGAACACTTCAGGTAATTATCTGTGTTATGTGGTATGTTTTGGAAAGCGCTTGTTTTGCAGTGTTGTACTAGGATTCGGCTGAAACGCCCTGACCCTTGGTAGGTGTGCTGGCCTGGCTCTCACTGTTTGCCTGAGGGATCTTATTGTTTTGCATCCATACCTCTAATGCTCAGAAAAGGCAGTATATGTTGATAGTGCTTCTAGGGGATCCACTCTGATGTAATCAGTCTCTTTGCCTACATGTTGTGCAGAGAGCCCTCTTGCCTCCGAGCCAAGAATGTACTAAGAATGACAAATATTGAAACCATGGAGCACAGTCATTACATTTATGTGCGACGTGTTACCTGGTGTATATATAAATATATTCTGATATTCTCAGTTTGTGTGAGGTTGCAGGTATTGTCTTAACCAAGCACTTTTGCAGGCTTTGCAGAACACTGCATAGAACTGCAGCAGTTACAGGACTGATTCCTCTGTCTTGTAATCATATTCAGACTAACTTGGATAACAATTTAGTATAGGGACCAATTCTGACTATTAACTAGTTGCTTATTAGCATGCCTGTTATTAACATAATGGCTATTTATTAGTACTTATAAAGCACATATTCTGCGTGCCCATATTCTACATACCTAATCCTACACAATACTTAAATTTAAGAACTGCATAACTAACTATTAATAAGCAGCAAATTAGGATTTATTGAGGTAAAAGTCATAGCTATAGCTAGAATTGGACCTTAAAATAAAGTGTGACCATGAATTGTATATTCTTTTAAATGTATGCAGGAGTGGGACTGTCGGTGAACAATCTGTGTTATAGTTTTGACACTTTTAAAAGCAACTTGTTACAAGGATGCAAAGTAAGAATTTATTTTAAAGTTACAAAATATTTAAGAAAGAATATTTTTATTTTACATAATCTGTACAGAGATGACATCTGTTTAACTAAATGACTTTGTAACAAGCTAAGAAATAACTCTTATTAAATAGAAGACTGGAAAATTAAAGACAGGAAGAGATTGTGTTTCATCCGTTTGCTGTACATAGTATAAAAAAATTAGACAGAGCTACAAATGGAATCCATAATGTTGTACCCTGATTATTAGGCCTCTTGAAAAGTATCAATAATTATTTTACAAATATTGGAATGGCCTTGCCACCTTATTATAATAACTAAAATATTGGCCTCTTTGGTACAATTAATTAGGTACAATACATTTTTTCACAAAATTCAGTTTTACTACAAAAATAACATTTTCAATGGCAATTTCAATTTTTTTTTCTTTTAACTAATCCCGCAACTTTTCAGTGCAAACATCGTAACAATCATCCGCTTTGGAAAGCAAGCGAAAGATCACATTTCAAGTATTGATAAAGAGTTAAAGACAAGCAGAAAGAAGAATTCAGTTTGTTTGACATAGTTCAGAATTATTATACATTGCATAGTTCGTGCGGCACTTTATATTAAAAGGACTATGGGCAAGGGTAGGTCCACCTTTATGTACCCTTTTGAAGGCGTTGCAATATGCAAGTGCTTTAAATTGTGCATTTCGAGAGTTTTCGCAATTGCTGTACTCCCTGTAAACCAGCTGGACAGAATAGAAGCGACTCCGCGGAATGCACACCGCTGCGAGCGTTTGTCAGCCACTGAAGTGTGCAGATGAAGGAAGCGTTGAAGTTTGCGCTGTACCGGTTAGACCTCAAGATCTAGTTATGCAGTCTGCTGCATTCAAGACGTGCACAAATTAGTAGAATGGCAGAAGTGGTTTTAGTTTCAAGATGTTCTTGTCCAGAGGTGCTTACAGTTTGAGTAGAAGCCTCACAATGGATTTAACAATGCCGCAGACAACTGGAGTCATTGCTGTGGGAATGCCTCTGGGAATGACTGGGAAGATGACACACACTGATTTCGAAATCTCCACATCAGCTGGAATGATTTGTCATATTGTCTTAAACAAGTTGTTGAAGTGCTGGTGTTCAGAAGTAGGAGATATGTCAGTGCTTGTACAACAATCTCTAAGTACTTATGTCAAAGGGTGACACCAGTTTGTCTCCTTTTTGCTGTTGTAGAGGAAAGTATTGGGCCATTTTTTTTAAAGTCTAGAAATGGCAAACTAGAGATAAACCATTTGGTGTTCCCTTTCCCTTATCATCCCAAAGCCTTTTTGTTCATTAGAAGGACCCACCTGTCATAAATCAGATGCACACACACACACACACACACAAACGTGTGTGTGATTGTACTTTGTGAGTGCACAAATATTAACACAATCTATATGCATGTGGTTCAGAAAGACCATAAATATGACTGTCACTGCTTTTGTATTATGGACTTTTCTCAGGCACAGCCACACTCCTCCACGATCATGTTAGGCACGTCACGCTTGACGATGTTGTACTCGTCATCGAAATAGAGCATGGACATGGTGCTGAGTTTGGTGGGTATGCAGCAGGAGTTGACCGAACCAGGACTCATGCCTCTCATGCGGTACTGGTTAACTACTGCCGTGTGAAATGAAGAAGCAGAGCCCGGAACACCTGCCATGTAAGCTGGGCAGCTGCCTTCACAGTAGTTCCCGTAGTACCCTGCTGGCGCGATGATCCAGTCGTTCCAGCCAATGAGCCGGAAGTCAATGTAAAACTGCTGTCGGCAGCACAAACCGCCATTGGTGCCATCGCACTCCAGGCCTCGCTTTCGGATGCGGTGCTTGCTGTCTGCTTGCTGGGCGCGGACCACCAGGAATGGACGGTGTGAGGGATCGCTTGGGTCCACCAGGATGGGCAGAACGTTGGCGGCCTCGCAGCCCTCGCAGTGAATGTCGAGGTCTTGTCGGCGACCCCCTTTTGCAAGCATTTCCCGCACTGCCTCGGACACGGGGAAGGTGTGCCAGCCACTGCGTTTCAACTCCACACGCTTTTCCATCATGGGCCAGTGCACGTTCTGCCCACCGGGCTCATAGGAGTGCACCCTCACCGTCACCTTCCGCCGCAGTCCTTTCTCCTGAGTACCTGGCAACAGCTTGAAGTACAGCCACAGGTTTGCCTGCAACACGTAGAGGTTTTGTTTCCCCTCATTGGAAATCAGGAAGTAGAGGCTGGACTTTGATGGTGTCACATCGTCTGTAAGAGACCAAACACGTTTGTTAATTCTCAAGTAGTAACTCTTTCTTACAAAATAAGCTTGTTTATGTCTTTTCTCAGTACAAACAGGTTGTGATTCTGCTGACGGCTACCTCCCCTTGGCCACATTCGTTGACATAAACCACTTAACTTTTCCAGATAGACTAGATGCCGCAGTTCTGGGCCCAAGTCCAGTTGGACTCATGGTTTGGGCTGAAGATGCTGGGGCTTGCCCCAGGGGGTTCATTGAGTTCACAGGGAGTACTGTGAAAACCCAGAGCTTCTGGAGCCGAAAGACTGACAACACAATGCATTGCAAGAGGTATTAGAAGACTGCTGTGGCACAGCCTAGCATTGAGCGTGTGCCCTTCAAATGAAACGCATGATGAGGCATTTACATCACACTGGCCACTTTCTAAATACAACTGTGTAGCGAATTGTATTTAGAAAGTCCAAGATACAAAGCTTTTTTGCTGTTGTAATTTGATTGTAAAGATTTTTTTGACCACCCAGAAAATGAGAGAAATTTACTTGTGATGCTGAAAGTTGCACATGAATCATATTCACCGTAATCCTGATTGGAATCCAGAGCTGTTTAATATTGGCAGGTTTTGAAATAGTAAAACCATGTTTGCCAACAGATTAGTTTGGTTTAATGTCAACATCTTGGCACAAAGGGTGACTTCTTCAGTTGACAGCCTGACCTCACATACAGTAATAGTCACATGTGCACTCTCTCTAGACTTGAAAGCATGTTCAAAGTTACAAATCAATCAGTAAAAATCTGCATCATACAGTATGCAGTCAACTTTTCAAATGTTATTATAGCTGTATAATATTATTAGCTAGTGAATCCATCTACATGACTTTTCTGGTGAAGGTGTTTGACAAAAAAATCTGGTTATGCTAGTTAAGATACCTAGTTGAGACCAGTATTCACACACACACACACACACACACACATATGCTGGTGACAAGCAGTGTGTTTTTTTTAAACAAGGCTGTCAAGACTCGTTTTGCTGGGAACCCAGCCCTTTATATCACACAGTGCAGACACAGTCAAAGTTCATCAGTGACAGAGAATCAAGCCCTGGAGAGGTGTCAGGTGTGAACAATCATCATGTCCTGATGATAGGGAACACGTTCACTGAACTGATTACTCCACCATTTTACCTCGTTACCTGCCTTTATATGCCCCCCTGGATACAAATATACTTGTATGGCCATATGCTGGCCATGTGCACAAGTGTTTCAGAACCTGTCTCAACAGCTCCTGCTTAAAGTGAATCTAGTAAAACAAGGCTTTGTCCACTCTGCATATTCCAAGGCTGTGTGAACAGGTAGAGGAGACGTTGTCAGTGCGGTGGCATACTTTATCCCCATAAATATCAACACTTACTTGCATCAGAATTCCTTCAACATATTAGCATAATAATAAATGATTTGTGGAACACTTTAAAATCTTATAAAATTTTATATCTGACTAGTTTGAGTTTGTTTAGCTTGCTTGTTTCTCCTGCATCCTGTGGTTCCCTGTGGCTGTTTTACTTTTATCTTCTTCTCTGTGCAAAGGTATGCAACCTGACAAATTCATTTCATCCATGCATACAGTCTAGGTATTTTTAGTTTGCTGAATTTTTTATTTTGTTATCCTGTCAAACAGAGCATGGGCAAATGCACTTTTGACAAAATGGTCATTAGATTAGTTTCTGTAGATTGCTCTCATGCTTTAAATGCTTAATGTGAACTGCTTGTCGAAGATCAATATGATCAAGACCATGGCATGCTGCCTGATTAGATTTTGACAGTCTGCCAATCAGTTAGCACTACAGGCTCTAATTTCCTTGCTTGGATCGAATGTCAAAAAACAAAGATTTTCTAAAGAGATCAATTTGGCTCTTTGACCTTATGGACACTGTGCCACGCTGAATAATGTCTAATAATTAAGTTTTAATACCCTGTGCTGAACTGGTCCTGAAGAGTTCAGCGAGTCCGAATGGTTATGTTGACAAATGAGAAGCGAGCATCTACCGCTCCGCTCCTGTGGCTACGGGACACCAAATACTTCTGAAATGGCCCATAGGACAGTGTCAATAGAGACCTGAAATTGGCAGCCGTCCTCTCCTGTACCTTGGCAGCCCTCTTCTCATTGCTCTCCTAAAGCATGGAGCGAGATAGGAGGCTTGTGGTCATACCACATAACAGCAGGGAAGAGCATGCAACATGTGAGGCAACCCAGTTGCCTGCAGCTGCAGTGATTTGCACATTGCATACCTCACAAATTCCTCTTTTTGTACCTCTGAGCAGAATGGATCTAGGGTTGTCCTAATGCTATGCCCTGGCTGGCAGCCTTCACTTGAGGGGTTAGCGCCAGCTGGCCTTGAGGCAGATGGGGGTTCGGAGAGCCAGTTTCATGATGCATTGCTGCTCACTGGTTCAAAGGTGTCGTGAATAATAGGGGACACTGCAAAGAGGCCTGATCGAGCTTTGATATTTGAAATGCATTTTCAGAGTAGGATATGAGAAGGCCATCCCCCCACCCCAGTCACTCTGTCACCCACAACGACTCAAATGTCTCATGCATTATTCTGAGTGATTTCTTTTGTTTTCTATTGTTATTTTTGTTCCCAATGTTGACATATTGGGTTTAGCAAGAACGCACAGTACTCTCTCAATAATTGCCTTCTTTTGTTGCTCTGTCATGAGTGCATTCAGATCATTCTTATTGGAGCAAGAAGTTCGGATAATGTCCAAGCTAATTGTGCTGCACAGTGTGTGAGACTAGAAGATAAAGAAGCCAGTTTTACAAGCTTAAATGTGTGTCAAACTGAGATATTGGAAAATTCTATAAAAAAGTAATTAAAATGTTTGCATATCAACTATCCTTCCTGATAATTCTGATAGATTATGATTGTCTATATAAAAAAATCTGGATTAAGGAACACTTTTCACTGATAACTAGTTGCTTATTAGCACATATTCATATCTTATTCTGCATGACCATATTCTAGATCCATGTTCTAGATGTATTTCTTCTATTAATGTTGCTAATTCAAACTAGCATTGATTGCTTAACGACATCATTAAAAACGTGCAGAATGTTATCCATGTTTATTTCCATACGTTCTCCTGCAAATTGAACTATACCATAGATTTATAATTGATGAACTGGTTACTAAAATGAAACCCAGAGCTTCATCACTTTAGACCCTTTTTGACCAATGCATGTTCATGACTTACTCCAGCATTCAGGGTTGTATTGTAAAAAAAATAATAATTTTTTAATTTACATTCGTTATATTTCTATTACTTTTTTCAGACCTCATATTTCCAGTTTGTTCGTGACCATGGGAAACCTGTAGTCACTTCAAAGATATGTATACTTCAATAAAAAGCATTCGTTTTTATTGTTTTTAACAAAAGATTTAATGGCTGTATTGTCTGTTAAAAGGTGTGATGATGTTCTTGCCCTCTTATTAATGAATTATCTGTAATACTTTGATTGCCATGTTTTTGATGCTCTCTAGGCGTTCCCGGGGAAGTTCTGGGATTTTAATTGCCTCAACACCCACCTAGCAAAGGTCATAATTTGACAAATTTCTTAATATTTTCTGTCAGCATATCTAATTATATGTTAAGAGAGGGTCATGTGTTCTAATTGCTCCAGTTACATAATACAAATATCAGATCAAGGATGTATGTCTCATTAAGCCTCAAAGACACACTGTAGCAAAACTGCAACACTTGTAGAAAGAAATTCAGTAATATTCTGTACTGTAATTAACCATCACATACGCAACTTTGGTTATATATATATATATATATATATATATACATACACACACACACACACACACACACACACACACATACATCAGATCTACTGGATAATATGTAAAGCTTTTCAAACCAGTCATTTATGAAGGTCTCTCTCTGTTTGGATGCTGCCTATGAAGGCAGGAGGAAGCGAAGCATCTCAATAGGCTTTGGAACAGACCAACTGTATGTGGCAGCTTACTAAAGTCACACAGGTAGTGATTGTTTTCTGACACCATTGTTAATACTTTGGAAACAAAGTATTTGCAACTATTTGACCTGTAATATTTGACTTGTAATATTGTACATTCTGTAAATTCTAAACATGTTTTGTGATAAATACACGCCACAAAAATAGACGTATTCCCTAAATTTAAGTTGGAGCCAAGAAATGTAAATAATTTGTACTTGTACACTTAAAACTGTAGTGACATTATGCAGGTTTGAGATGTTCCAAAATATAAAATATGCTTGAATATCATTATTTTTTAACTAATAGAATGCATAATGTCAGCATTTCTGGAATATTCTAGATCTTGCACACACCTGACTCGGCGAAACTGATTATTTCCGACGTTTCTTCTTGCACCTCGTTGTGGGCAGCATGTCCATCCAAGTTGGGAATTTCAACCCTCCCGTCCTCCCGAACTTTACCCGCGTGAAGTTTGCGCAGCGCCGTTACCATGGCAGCTTTGGGAATGGGATGAGTGATATTTGGTCTCTCTCTCATCTGCAGTCGATTCAATATGTGCCTTTTAACCGCCTCCAGAAAGTCTGTGTCCATTCGCCCCGAATCATCCGGATGCCCGAGTCCACATGAGGCACACTGAGACTCCTGAGACACAGTCTCAGCTCCCAGACTACACTGAACTGAGAGTATGCAAGCCGTTAAACAGGTTACAGAGAGGATGGAAATACTCATTTTCTTAAATAACGTGTCCATACAACAAACAAATCAGTTCATGAATTCGTACCATATGACCTATAAACAGGACAGAGTTGTACTTCCAACAACCTCCTTTGACAGATGTCCATTCATCATCATGCTCGCGGTCACTTTTGCGAGACGTTCACAGAACGTGTGTGTTTTATCGCCCTGTAAGCACATCGAGAATAATGAGGGCTAGTCGCGAAAACGTCAGTCTTAATTGAGGCTAGTTAAAAGGCGAAAATGTCTCCTCATCTTGACAAATTGACGTGCGTAAAGAATCAAAACAAACCGGTTACTAATCTTGTATTCCTTTAAAGGTCTGTGTAGTCCAGATTTCACTCTTTGTCTTTCCACTGGATATCAATAGCTCGCGCTCCTCTTCTCTCAGTCTTAGTTCTTGCGTATTTCTTCAGCCTCGGGAGGGATGTTGTCCTTTGGTCTTTTCTCTCGTGTAATCACGACACTAAAGCACCTCGCGCTGAAACTTTTTTATACTTCAAACCACGTGGGACGCTCGACCAACTGCGAGCGAGAGATTATGCCTAAAACAGGTTCCGCTCCCAGAGCAGCATCAGTCCAAAAAGAGCGACCGCTGGATCTTTGTGTGACACGTAAGAGTCATTCACATCAACTTCACATTGTGAAAATACAAGACTGCAGGGCTTTCATAAAATCCCCGCATTATAAAACACTGAATCATAATATAAATTGCCAGTACTTGTTTTCACGTCAGTTTACACATCGAGTTATTATTATTATTATTTAATTAACAAAGCAAAACATGTATGGGTTCATGAAAACTATATAGTCACTCATTTCAGATCAGTTTCTGTAATAATTGGTTAAATAATGCAGGCGCCTTTACAACGCTTTTAAGAAATGCCCTCAAGTGTCGCTTTGTTTGCCAGTTTATTTCAGTCGGCTATAATCGAGGATTGCATTGCCAACTTTTTCTGAAGTGATATGGCGCTCTCTATCGCTTCAACAAAATAAATACACGTGACATTTTCTGGACTTCTATCTTCTATCTTGAGGGGCACATTTTAATTTTGGGATTCTTTCTTTCTCATGGAAAATGTTTAATAATTTTGTCTTATAATATCTGGAGTAGCCTATTCATTGATATAATCATGAATATTATTTGAGACTATCTTTAATTATAATATACAACTTAATATTTTAATGGGTTTGGTTTCTGTATTCATAAAATATTTAAAACGTTAATTTAATAATATTTATTTTTTGCAATTGTAGTTATTGTGTATTTATGCCACCTCTCTGCAGCATTAAACAGACGGGGTAAGAAAGCACCTTTTGTGGAGAATACTGTATGTGCCACTTTTCTGAAGATACCAGCTTTATACCAGCTTTGCAGTCTGAAGTGAACAAACCGCGGCTTCATATCAGTATATATAAACACTTTTTAGCTAGATATGTGTGGTTTGTCCAAATGTAACAATTAATTAGCTACAGAATGCAGTTCAATACAATTTAAAAGGACACTTTGTATTATGACCCTTGTCATGTGTCACTTCTGCGACTTGGATGTCATTTGCCATGGGAAAATCACTTGGACTTATGTCACATTTTTCAGAATGGAACATTTTAATTGGTATTATCCATTAATATTGAGGATAAAGGATACTGATGATGGTGCACAGTAAAAAATGGGGTGTTAATATTTCAGAGTAAAGTTATTTTAACCCAAATAGAGTATTTTCAACATTTGGGAGAGTAAAGTTGCTCTATCAGTGGAGTTAAAAGTGAGTGTAAAAATCTGCAGAAACGCATGACAATTTCAACTCTACAGCAGTGATGAATACCCGCCACTCTGTTGTGCTGAAGATTGGCACGTTTGTCGGTGGAGAAAGATCGCTCTGGAGTAAGGTTAGGCCACTGATATTGCTAGGTAAGTAATAATCCCTGTGTTGTCAACACACAAACGGTATTTTTTAACTTTACATAATTTTAGAGTTGTGCTGATATTAGTTGAGGTCATAATACAACTAACCAGCTAATCCGTATCGGTAACTGTGTTTCTTACTTGCAATATTTTCACGAATGAATTTGGTCAGAATGATTTATGCGTAAAATAACGTTAGCTCGGTCGATATAAAAACAAAATATTTAATATCTATTTTTTTAGCTTCCCATTCAACGTTAATCTGGGTTTTTTTATACTGGTAATGTTAGCATGATTCTGATGTTGGTCTAGCTCTATATCACTGATTGCATGACGTGTTTGTTTAACATGGCTTAACCATTTTAACGGGTTACTGTTTGAACTAAAATAGCTAATGAGCTAGCTAACTTTGGCACAGTTATTTGGTAGCTAGTGGGACGCGGTGCCTCTAAACTTTAACTAGCCTAAGTTAACGTTAACCCATTTGCTGCAGAAAATAGCCTAACGTTATATTCAACCAGCATAACTTTGTCTTCAGCCACTCTTTGTAATTGCAGTGTAACATCTAAGTAATGCATAGTGCATTGCCACTACTGAGAGAAATGGATAGATAATTCTTAGTTGAACCAGCCCTAAATTATGATTTTGAATATATATATTTTTTTGTTAACAGGGGCAAAATGCTGTTGCGTGTTCAATTCGGGGAAGAGCAGAAATATGTCAAGCTGTCTGAGCTGACATTCGATGCTTTCTTGAAAGAAGGTGGGTCATTAGGTTAAAGCAATATCACCCAATGATACAGCACCTATTATGTTATGATATCTAGCTAGGTCAATAATCATTTCTGCTGTGCTTTATATTTTCAGTTACATAAAATCGGGTGCAGATACTTGTCTTTCATCATTTTGTGAATACATGAGGCAAACTTAAATATGACCTTTGATTCTTGTGAGGGAATGCATGTTTTTTTATTTTATTTTTTTTAAACAGCGTGTCTAAAATTCAACATACCAGAAAGCAGGCAGCCAGACATTAAGGTGTATGACCAGTCAGACACAGAAGTTGACACAGAGGTTTTTGAAGAAATAGTGAAGGAGTCACCTGGAACTTTCAGAATCATGCTGGGCAATGGAGGACTTGGTATTCATTCAGACAATTCACAAATTAGTTTGTTTAGTTCAAAGGCCGGAATGAGAACATTTATTGTTTTAAAAATAACTGTTTCTTGTAATATGTTTCTATGTTTTGTACAAATTTCATAATGAACAGGTGCCTCTCAATCATCATCATGCTCGGGTACATCTGATGACACCGTCATCCTGAATTTCACGATGTGTGACCCTGTTGAAGAAGTAGCTGCTGCCGAAGGAAGCCAGCCTAAAAGGCCATGTCACATAAACTATGAGGCAAAAGTGGTAAGTGGTGGAAATTGCTGTTAAGTCCAATCTGAATGTTGTTTCACCATGGGAAGTGTTCTTTAGATAGCTTTTTTTTTTTCAGCATTACATATGGTTTTACAATAACGGAAAGCACATTTTATTCCACCTATAGTTGATTGAAAAAATCCTAACATCAAAGCCTGGTGGTGAACGCATTATGCAAGAGTATGGAAAAACCAAATCTCTGACAGATGCCACCAGAAGACAGATGATTAACATACTTGCTGCTGAGATGACAGAAACACATGGGTAAGCATTAAGCATATAGATGGGCTGTAAAGAAACATTGTTATTGTTGTACAGTTATTAATTATGTAAATTGTGTTGTGCAATGTCAGTTGAGTGTGATGTTAAATTTGAATTCATATGCTAGGACATCCCCCCCCAAAAGTGTCAGAGTGATGTATGCACAGGGGATAGTAGCTTTGTTTCCCTATCTAGAAGACCCATACTCACAGCATGGATATGTAAGTAAATGGGTTATTGCAACATTATGCACATATTCACTCTTTGAAATGTTAATAGTACTCATTTATAATTTATTTATAATCACATAGGAACATTACTACGATCCGGAGAGTGGTTCGGGATACCTTGCATGGCGATTGAAGACCATACAAAGAAAAACAGCAGAGGAGAGAGGTGCCTCAGTCAGCAAATCTCCTAAAGGTATGTTTACTGATCAGTGATGTGATTATAGTGGTGACCTGTGAATTGTACAGAAATCAGTTCTTAACATTGTATTTTTTCTTAAGTTGGTGGGCCAGGCCGTGGTCGTCAGCCCGTCAGCCCTTCAGCCCTTCCGCCATCTGATGAGGATGTGGAAGCAGCTATTTCTGTTTTGAGACACTCTGCTGATGAAAAGACTGTCCGCGAGAAGATGGAAATGACCTTCATATATCGGCAAGCAATGGTCAACGATGAAGCCAAATCATCAGATGTCTTCTTGGTCTTCCCACGATTTCTGGACACACCAGGACTGGTATGACATCTTAATTCACTGCATCACCAAAATATCCAATGTAGCATTAGGCATCACTCATCACTTCTGTCTATGTGTGTTACATTGCAGATAGAACAAGATTTCAGACTTATGTTTGGTGAGGCCACGGCCAACAAATTCTTGGAGAAGTGGCCAACCACTTTCAAAGCAAAAGTAATAAAGGAAAGTCACGGACTTGTACCCACCTCAGAGCTCTTGGATTTGATGCACAATGCTGAGTCAGCTGCTGAAGTTGAGAATGGTATGAATGGAACTGTTTTACTTTTTAATGTAGGTGTGTAGTGTACATTTTCGTAATGGTGCAAGTTGTCAATTTGAATACTATGCCATGGCATAATGTTAACCAGGTTTTAATGTACTTATTTGTAGGCTGGGACAGTGACATGTCCGCCATCTTGCTGCTGCTACATTTGCTACCACCATCTGCACAAGGTAGAAAGAGGCCGGGAAAGCTGTCTGCATATCAAGCTGTAGATCAGCTCATCAGATTTCAAAAGGTATGCTTAAAGGATTAGTTCACTTATAAAAATTGTTTTGCTGATTATTTACTAACCCCCATGTCATCCAAGAGGTCCATGTCTTTCTTTCTTCGGTCGAAAAGAAATTAAGGTTTTTGCGGAAAACATTCCAGGATTTGTCTCCATATAATGGACTTCCATGGTGACCAACGGTTTGAGGGTTCAAATGAGGGTTCAAAGTCTGTCTCAATACTGCTTCAAAGACTTGACACAATCCCATCAGAGAAATAAGGTTCTTATCTAGCAAAACAATCTGTCGTTTTCAAAATAAATAAAAAAAATTATATACTTTTGGACATTTGACCCCTCATTTGAACCCTCAAACCGTTGGTCACCATGGAAGTCCATTATATGGAGACAAATCCTGGAATGTTTTAGTCCTGGAACCTTAATCTTGTGCACAGTTTAATGTGATCTGATCTATTGTCAGAAGTTAGTCACCTAAAAATTCTGTTGAATGTGCTTTGATGTAGGTTGGAACCAGTGTGCAGCAACATCTAGATAACATCACCCAAAGCAGTCAGCCCTATCTTCTCGCCCAGGGATCCACACAGAGCACCATTCACTCATACTTCATTGTGGTTGACAAGCATGCACTTCCATGCAAGGCAACAGGTTCAGTTGGAGTTTTTGACGAACTCTTTAAAGCCCATTACGTCTTTGGTACGTCATACAGTTTTTCCCTGAGCAGCTTTTTCACTTTTGTGCAAACAACCATTTATAACATCGACATGGGGGAAACAAAGGAGACTCCTAGAGTTGCAGAGTTGCGAGCAAGAATGGTGCGTTAGTTGAGATAAACGATGAAGTGTTTTCTTTGCAAAAGTGACCATGGAAGTCCAAACAACCTTGTTAAACACTTTAAGGTAATTCATGGGCTATTTACAGGCAGGACTCTTTTTCTGAAGTGTGGTCAAGAAGGATGCTCACGTTCTTTTGGTAGTTTTTCTGGTTTAAGAAAGCATCTTAATAAGTGCCATGGAAGCAGTTTAGTTGATTCTGTAGATTATGATCGTTCATATCCTCAAAGTACCGTCAATACAGGTAATGTTTCTCATGTTGAAGAGTCGACTGAATATTTAGAGGCCGAGTCACAGTTATCTTCGCCATACATTGTAAATAGTTGTTCAGCTGTAATTTCTGATCTAAAGGCAGCAGGTGTTGGTCAAAGTACACTGAATTCTGTAGTGATTTCCATGGAAGAGATCGTTCAAGATATCCATCAGCATGCTAAAGAGACAGTGATAAAAGATGTATTTAGTAATGAAAGAGAAACGGAAATGTGCAAGAAAGTTGAGGCATGTTTTGAGGGGTTAGAGAATCCTTTCACAATTCTAAATTCGGAATACAAGAGATCCAAATTTATGACTGACAAGTGGGAAATAGTAGAACCAGTTGAATGTGTGATTGGTTCAAGATTTGACACAAGACGAAATAAAAAGACTGGAACATATGATCAGGTAGTAGTTCAAGATAAATTCATGTATATTCCAATTTTATCTACACTGCAGTCAATATTTAAAAGTCAGTATGTTGCAGAAATGTTGCAAAGCTCAGCTACTAGCGACTCTAGACTGAGAGATATTTGTGATGGATCTTTTTTTAAAAGTCACCCCCTGTTCTCAACTGAGAAGCAGACAATACAGATCCAGATGTTCTATGATGATTTTGAGGTCGCCAACCCTCTGGGTCCTAAGCGAGGTATTCATAAATTGGGTGGAGTATATTTTACTTTAAGAAACTTCTCACCAAAATGGAATTCTTTCTTGGCTAACATACACCTGTGCGCCTTATTTCATACTCAAGATGTTAAACGGTATGGTTTTAGTGAAATTTTTGCTCCCATTGTTCGAGACATTAAAGTGTTAGAGAGTGATGGTATTGAGATTCCATTATACAATGGTTATGTTCGTGGCACTGTAGTACAGGTTACTGGTGATAATTTGGGTTTGCATAGTTTGTTTGGACTGGTGGAGTCTTTCAGTGCAAGGTACTGTTGCAGGTTCTGTTTAGCAGAAAAGGAGGACTTTCAGACAGAATTCTCTGAAGATTCTTCCAAAGTAGTTTTGCGCACCAAAGACATACACACTGCTCACTGTCAAGAAATGGCTTGTAATCCATCCCTTCCATACGTTTTTGGTGTGAAAAGGTCATGCATATTAAATTCATTGGAGTATTTTCACACAACAGAGAACTTCTCAGTTGATGTGATGCATGATGTGTTAGAAGGGGTGGGCCAGTACGAATTGAAGTTGTTATTTCTGTATTTGAAGGAAAAACATGTTACATCAGCAGAAATACATTCAAGAATACAAAGTTTTGATTATGGTTTCATGGAGAGAAACAACAGGCCTGTATATGTTAATTTAGCTGAAGGATCTAATGATCTGGGACTGAATGCAGTTCAGTCCTGGTGCTTACTTCGGAATGTTCCTCTTATCTTTGGAGATTTAGTAACTTCTACTGACCAACACTGGGGCCTGCTTCTTTTACTACTTCAAATAATAAACATTATATTCTCGCCCATGTTATCTCAAGGTTTATGTGTATATTTAAAACATTTAATTGTGGATCACCACACACTGTTTAAGAAGTTGTACCCTCAGAAAAACCTTTTACCAAAGCACCATTTTCTTATCCACTATCCCCGCTGCATTCAGAAAATTGGGCCTGTCCTTCATAGTTGGTGTATGAGGTATGAAGGCAAGCATAATTTTTTCAAAAAACAGCTTAAATCATTTAAAAATATTACTAAAACGCTTGCAAAAAAGCATCAGATTCATATGGCACACAGTTGGCGAAGTTCAACAACTTTTAGTCGGTTAGATATTGGTCCAGGAAAAATGGTGTCTTTAAATATGGTAAAAGGAGGTTCTGAAATTGCTATGGCAATGCAAGTGGCCAGTAGCATTCAGGTTATGAAGGTTAAATGGGCGAAACATAATGGGTTTATTTATCGGCCAAACTTGGTTATCTGTGGCAAAGTTGAATCTGAAGTGCCCGTGTTTTTTCAAATTGAGTCAGTTCTGATAATGTGTGAAAAACTGTTGCTACTCACAGTGCCTTTAGTTACAGAAACTTTTCAAGAACATTTCCACGCATATGAGGTGATCAGATCAAAGCAGGATTTGGTTTTTTTTCATGTCGACAACCTGCATTACCCTAGGCCTTTTGACATACAAATGTCATATGGAGGGACTGACACAACTCTCCTTGTCGTGCCATATTGCTTTCTCTGGTAAGAGAAAAATGTTTGTAAAAAAAATTGTTATACATGTCTCTGTCAGATACAAGGCATTGTAAATTCAATGTTCAACTCAATTCAACATTGAAATGCTTTTTCACAATAAATTGTGAGTTCTGTGAGTGTTATTGTGCTTGTTTTTATTTGGATAGTATTGATGGTTCTATATAATTCAGTAACAATGCATCTTATGATTTATATATATTTTAAAACACTGTAGAGAAATAAAGTAAACATTACACTTAAAGTGTCATTTAAGTAAAATTGTAGATAAATTAACTCTATACTGTGTAATCATATTACTCTTAACAGTGTGATTAAACTACAGTGTTAAATACTTTTACACAATTCATTGTTATTTTTTACTCAATATTGAGTAGAATTAACTCTAAAAACTTGACACTGACCAAAGAGTAAATTTTACACTGATTTCGAGTGGGACCAAATGTTATCTGAAACAGAGTCAAATTCAACTCTTTAGGAGTTAAATTAACACTTCTGTTTTTACTGTGTGTGTATCTGTTTAGCCTACAGATGTGAATTGTGTTTTCTGTCTTTTGTTTCAATATAAAAATATATAAATAATGTGTAGAATAACCCAAATGTGTCAATGAGATTGGATTATGCTATGTATCTACACTCACCGGCCACTTTATTAGGTACACCTGTTCAATTGCTTGGTAACACAAATTGCTATTCAGCCAATCACATGGCAGCAACTCAGTGCATTTAGGCATCTAGATGTGGTGAAGACGACTTGCTGAAGTTCAAACCGAGCATCAGAATGAGGAAGAAAGGGGATTTAAGTGACTTTGAACGTGGAATGGTTGTTGGTGCCAGACGGGCTGGCCTGAGTATTTCAAAAACTGCTAATCTGGGATTTTCACGCACAACCATCTCTAGGGTTTACAGAGAATGGTTTGAAAAAGAGAAAATATCCAGTGAGCGGCAGTTGTGTGGACGAAAATGCCTTGTTGATGTCAGAGGACAGAGGAGAATGGGCAGACTGGTTAGAGATGATAGAAAGGCAACAGTGACTCAAATAACCACTCGTTAAAACCAAGGTATGCAGAATAACATCTCTGAACACACAACACGTCGAACCCTGAAGCAGATGGGCTACAGCAGCAGAAGACCACACCGGGTGCCGCTCCTGTCAACAAAGAACAGGAAACGGAGGCTACAATTCAAACAGGCTCACCAAAATTGGACAATAGAAGATTGGAAAAACGTTGCCTGGTCTGATGAGTCTCGATTTCTCCTGCGACATTCAGATGATAGGGTCAGAATTTGGCATCAAGAACATGAAAGCATGGATCCAACCTGCCTTGTCTCAACGGTTCAGGCTGGTGCTTGTGGTGTCATGGTGTGGGGGATATTTTCTAGGCACACTTTGGGCCCCTTGGTACCAATTGAGCATCGTTTAAACGCCACAGCCTACCTGAGTATTGTTGCTGACCATGTCCATCCCTTTATGACCACAGTGTACCATCTTCTGATGGCTACTTCCAGCAGGATAATGCCATGTCACAAAGCTCAAATCATCTCAGACTGGTTACTTGAACATGACAATGAGTTCACTTTACTCAAATGGCCTCCACAGTCACCAGATCTCAATCCAATAGCGCACCTTTGGGATGTGGTGGGACGGGAGATTCGCATCATGGATGTCCCGCCGACAAATCTGCAGCAACTGCGTGATGCTATCATGTCAATATGGACCAAAATCTCTGAGGAATTTCCAACACCTTGTTGAATCTATGCCACGAAGAATTAAGGCAGTTCTGAAGGCAAAAGGTTTTTTTTTTTTTTTTACAATTATTTATTCCTTTTATTAATTGAGAATTTTTGCCCTTTAACACTTGCACTCTCTATTCTATTTCTATTCGAATGACTTGTTTTATTTTTATTTATTAACAAACATGACCCTCCAGCTAGCACTAGCGTTCTCTATTTTTTTCTATTCTATCTACTTGTTCTCTAAATATATGAGCGTGCGTGTGTGTGTGTGTGTGTGTGTGCATGTTTATGTGGTTTATGAGGACACAAATTTGTATAATTACATGGGTATGACAGAGGTATTACAATATGAAGGTGGTTTATGAGGACACTGCCTATGTCCCCATAATTCAAAAGGCTTAAAAAACATACTAAATGGTGTTTTTTTGAAAATCTAAAAATGCACAAAGTCTCCTGTGAGGGCTAAGTTTAGGTGTAGGGTTGGTGTAGGGCAATAGCACACAGTTTGTTCAGTATAAAAACCATTACACCTATGGAGAGTGCCCATAAACCACATAAACCAACGTGTGTGTGTGCATGCGAGTGTGTGTGTGTGTGTGTATATATATATATATATATATATTAGTAAATGTAGCAAGGTTTATGTGTTAGCCTAACCAAGACTTATCACAGCTCTTACATATTATTTGGTTGGTTTTGATTGCTTCTTTTTTCCTTATTTGTTAACCATTTTGGATAAAAGTGTCTACTAAATGTAAGTGTAATGTAAATTTAATACAAATATGCTACAAATGTAGTTTTCTAGCAATATCTGTTTTTAAACTCCGTTAGATGACTTTTTTTAGCAATCCAAAAATAAATACAGACTAGTGTTGGTTTTAACAATAGCGCTGCAACACATTTTTGATTGTTGCAAATGGATTACACATTACTCCTGTAATGCATTACTTATTAAATCATTTGAGTGCAGTTATCCTGAAACAATGTGAAGGCAGGGAAATTAATGTTCTGACAGCAATATACATGGATCTAAAAAAAAATTACAAAATGTGACAATGTTTAGATTTATTCCTAGCATGTAATAAAATTGCAATTTTAAAATTGACAATTTTCACATTTAGTGGAGATTGTTTCATATAAAATTGATACATAGTAAAATAGTATGACATATTCTGTGGAAGATAAAAGCCCTAGTTAGTGCTTTTCAGAGTAATCGTGGTTTCTCCAAGGTAATAATTACGGATTCTGTAAAAAGTTTGTATACTGTAGGTAGTGTTGCTAAGGCCCATTAATTTCTCACAGAGAAAGTAGAATGCACTAAAAACAACAGATTTATGCTATTGTCATATGCCACACTGAAATCACATGCTGTCCTTGTAGAGGTTTACCACCCAGGACTAACAGCAAGTCAGGCATATGGAGAAACATGGCGTCCTTGGTTTCCTCTGCCAGGTCACCACTATTCCGCTTCTCGCTAATAGCCTCCTGGTTCTCAAAGGTGAGACAGCTTCCTTTCAGCTTAGTGTCTTTCACTGCAATACTTAAATCTGGTAAAAACTTCTTTTTGTCCATGTGGAAAGTCTGGAGCTCAATACAGGGCTCTTGTAAAGTGGGGCGGGTTGGTTGGCACTTGTTCTTAAATGGTCTTAGCTTGAAATTGATGTTGTGAGAGTTGGGTATTTTCCTTAAATAAATGCCGTTTGGTGATGTTGGCTGGAAACTCTGGCCTATGCCAATGCTGCAGTGATGGATCCGGCACAGAGAGGGGGATCCAGGCAACAATGCTAGCTTCTTCCAGGTTTTTGTTGTCAGGCTGAACCTCCACAAGCTGCTCTGAGGAGCGCTCTGGGTTTCCCCGCCACCAAAGATGAGCATGCTGTCCTTAAACAATACAGCAGAGTGACCAACAAGCCTGGAAGGACCTGAACTGCAGAGTAAGAGATCATAGAAGTGTTAGTGTTTAAGTTCCTGCCTGAGGTGGGAAAAAAGCAATATATCAAAATTAAAGGAATAGTTCACTCAAAAACTAAAATTTGCTGAAAATGTACCCACCCTCAGCCCATCTATAATGCAGATGAGTTTGTTTGTTAATCGGAACAGATTTGGAGAAATTTAGCATTATAGCACTTGCTCACAAATGAATGGGTGCTGCTGTCACAATGACCGTTCATCTGATAAAAAAACATCACAATCCACAGATATTGTATGCAATCCACAAACTGTATTTGTAAGAAACAAATCCATCATTACGATGCTTTTAACTTCAAACCTGCTGCTGACAAAATTATGAGTCCTCTATCCACAATACTGCTTTCTACAGTGAAAAGTCATCTTATGTGAATCAGGAGAGAAATATACACAAATCAAGCACCATTTACAGTCCAAAACAGTTCTAAACAAATATACTGGTGGATTTTGATGTGAGAGGACAACTGGAGGAAGTGCCATTATGGATTATGAACTGGTATTTTGGCCAGAAGTGCATTGAAAGATTTGTTTCTTACAAACATGAAGCTTTTCGCTTCACAAAACATTAAAGGATAGACTGGAGTGCTGTGGATTATTGTGATGTTTTTATCAGCTGTTTGCACTCTCATTCTGACGGCACCCATTCACTGCAGATGATCCTCTGGTGAGCAAGTGATGTAATACTACATTTCTTAAAATCTTTTCAAATGAAGAAACAAATTCTGTTAAACCAGAAGACACTGCATATCGCTGTAAAGCAACCGACCACTGTTTGTTTTGTTTTTATGTGCCATTTAGGGATGAGTTCATCAGAAATATATGATACGACAATAATAGATTGTCACAGGAAACAGCTGTGTGAATATTCTGTTCTGCTTGGGAACATGTAGTTTACTTCCTACTAATTATGTCAAACAAAACTCTGAATATCTTTCAAATGTTTGTAGCTATAAACTTTCCAAAGTTGCGCCAAATCTATTGATTACTTATATGGCAATCGGGGTTGATGGGATGGATAGATAGATGTTAATAAAGAAGCTCACTGGAAATTGATGCAGCTCCAGGTTTGGCTGGCAGGACTCCAGCTCCACAGGTCCTTCTGTTCCCTCAGGCCCTGCAGGCCACCGTAAAGGTACATAGAGTCCTGGTATGTCATAGCTGAGTGACCATGTCTGGGACCAGGCCCACCTTGTACACTGCTTAGAAGTGACCACACCCTGGAATCTAACATGGAGAAAATATCATTCATTTTGTTAGGTCATTTAACAAGATGTAAATCATACAAAAATCATTCCTGAGGTGGATAACAGTCATACTTTTCAAATAAATATTTAGTCTTAGAAGATGCCATAAATATAAAAAAATATGTCTTATAAATCCAGTGCTATGTGATAACACTCACCAAAATCTAATTTCCAGAATTCCTTTGTTGATCCTCTTATATCAATGTATCCACCGTAGACATACATAGATGACCCAAAAATGACAGCACTGTGCCCTTTTCTGTTTGCTGGTGTCACTCCCTACAAAAACAGTTCACTATAATAAAAGGATCACATGTTTCAGCTGTAGTTCTTATAAAAAAAGATGTTTACCTGTAAAGTTTCACTCTCTGTTTTCCAGTTAATCCAGCATTCTTTTACTGCAAAGAATATAAAAGTATGAGTATATTGCCGTGTGGTAAAACACAATCTGCATTCACGCAGCACAAGTGTTAGTGTCATTAAAGCAAGACAAAACAAATAATACAAAAATTCCGAAAGCTATATTCATTTTTTCCCATTCAAGTTTTTAACTTAAATTCCAATAAATATTAAAGTACTTTTTCATATAAAATACACACACACAAAAATAAAAAAATAAAAATATTCTAGTTGACTCAGACATTTTGGAACCCCACTGATCATGCACTGAATAAAACAAATACCTGTGTCAAACTCCCAAAGAGGTATTTTTGAGTTAATATATGATGAATCTTGCATTCCTCCGAAGACATACAGAAATCCCTAAGAAAAAAAGGTAAATTCATTTACTCTTTTTGGAGCAAATATTTTTACTAAAGTAATATGTGGAAATAATCAAGTATACTGCATGATATGACCCTTTTAATGAGTATAATAGGAATTTTTATACAGAATGCAGTGTAAGATTTACACGGACTGCCTTTAAAGGGTTAGTTCACCCAAAAATGAAAATTCTGTCATTAATTACTCACCCTCATGTCGTTTCAAACCCGTAAGACCTCCGTTCCTCTTCGGAACACAAATTAAGATATTTTTGATAGAATCTGAGAGCCATCAGACCCTCCATAGACAGCAAGGGTCCTTACACGATCAAGGTCCAGAAACGTAGGAGATCGGTAAAATAAACCATGTGACATCAGGGGTTCAACCGTAATTTTACGAAGCTACGAGAATACTTTTTGTATGCAAAGAAACAAAAATAACGACTTTATTCAACAGTTCGTCTCCTTTACGTCAGCGTAGCGCCATTTTGGAGAATATCTGCTGGACGGAAACTGCGTAAGCTCTTCTGAGTCAGCTGCACCGCGTGGATACGAATTCTACGTATATTTACGCTTTGATTTGAACGAAAACAGCGCATCCGGTATGCGGCTAACACAGAAGAGCTTACGCAGTTTCCGTCCAGCGGATATTCTCCAATATGGTGCAGAGACGAATTTGAATAAAGTTGTTTTTTTCTTTTGCACACAAAAAGTATTCTCGTAGTTTTGTAAAATTACGGTTGAACCCCTGATGTCACATGGATTATTTTACCGATCTCCTTGCTACGTTTCTGATCGTGTAAGGACCCTTGCTGTCTATGGAGGGTCTGAGAGCTCTCAGATTTCATAAATATCTTAATTTGTGTTCCGAAGATGAACGGAGGTCTTACGGGTTTGGTACGAGTAATTAATGACAGAATTTTAATTTTTGGGTGAACTATCCCTTTAATAAAAAGTTAAAATATGATAAATTGACAGTCTATGTCATATTGTTTCTCATAACTTGTGAACCCCTTATGCTCAATTGTTTTTCATTCATTCACTGAATGATTGAATTTTGAGTTTATTGCAATTACCTGATATGCTACCATTGTGTGCTCCTCCAGTTCTTCAGGTGCTTCTTCACTATCACAGGGAAGCTCAACCCACTTGTCACAGACTAAAAATAAATACATTTTCCATAAATTATCATCAGTGCAGCAGGAACCATATGCAATAATGAGCACAACTGTACAAAGAAGCAGGCAGCCACAGATAAATAATAATGACTTACCCACATTATATTTCCAGAAATCTCTCAGTGAGCATCTTTCTCTGCCACCTAGTATGTAAACATGGCCTCTGTGGGCACAAGACGCATGCTTGTAACGATCACATGGTGCGGGGCAGTGCTGAGGCACTGAGGTCCACAAACAAGCTCCGCTCCCCTGGTTCATGCTCGGCCTCTGAGAGTCTCATGGGTTAATCTCTGTGAAGAAAAGCAAGCATGAAATACACAGGGACAGCTAATGAAGTCTACTTCCTAGAATAGTACAGAAACGGCAGAACAAGAATATTGCAGTGAAATAAATTTTTATTATGGAGTTAAGTAATACATTAGATAAGAGCTGTGCAAATATTTGACTAGAAAGCAAGTATTTCTAGTAAACAACACTGCAAATTTTGGACCATATAATTAAAATTGCTTTTATATGGTTAAATACACAAGTTATTAAATAAAATCCTACATTTAGACACAATATTGCTATTTTGTCTATTTCCCCAAAATTCTAAACAAACAAAAACAAATTCAGCAACAGACCGTTCACAGGGAGCTTGATTGACAGGTGACCTGACCAATCAGAACACGGATATTATGTGCCGCCGTTGAATATAGCAAAAGCGACACGGAAATGAAAAAACAATGGACTTGCGACAAGGCCCCTGAAATAATTAAGCTTTCATTTAGTGATGAGTGATTTTTTTTTCTAGAGAAAGAGCAGAAGAAATACCAAATAAGTGTTTCAGAGTCTGACTGTTTATCTCACAGAGTAAGGTGCAGCCTGGAGAAGTGACATGTATCACTGGAAATTCAATGTAATACAAAAACTTGAAACAGAAGACCTTCTCCTCATTCCCTGAGTTGCTGGGCTTTTTTTCATAATAATAATAATTCAATATGCATTCTCCCATGGTGAAAATCTTTCAGTAAACGTATTTCATCCAATCTTAACACTCTTTGTCGCTGTGGGGGATTCTGTAGACGAGTAGCAATACTCTCCATTAAAGACATTTAAGAAGGTCATCCTCCAGGAGGTACACAGGACAGATGTGTAGACAGAGCAGTATACATGTATTTGAAATTATGGAGGATATTATACATTTGTTGATACTCATTTCTGCAATCCTTAATTTAAACAAAATTGGCTAATTTACTTATACATAAACAAATACATCTTTTGTATTCAGAGGGGGTGTACTCAACAAATCATATATGTGTTTACCAACTGACTGGGACTCAAATGTTATTTCCTGTTGTTTACAGACACCAAAAAAGTGTGTGGTATACCTGTACAACGTGTTACTGTTGAAATCTGAATGTGGTTGGTTATGTTTGATAGGACATTTCATTTTCAGCATAATTACACAAAGTATTAATTTTTAACAAATGTGAACTGTTATGAAAATAAATCCCTCCCAACTCGTCACATCTCATACAAAACCAAAATTTGACATATTAGGTGACATTTAATGTATGTATAGTCAACATTTAATAATATAGTAAACGTTATTTTACAGAGTATACAGTAGGCTAATGCAAGAATAGAATATGCTACTTTTGTCGGCCTTTTTTTTTACTTTAGTTTTATGTTGCTCACCACAGTATGATTTTTAAGAGCTGGTCTTATCGTAGCCTGTTATACAGTCATTCGCATGAATAATGGTTATATTAATGTAACTAAGAAACACTGTTACCTAACCTCTTTACGGCGGTCGAGTGAGTTTACTTGCATCATATGAAGTTAATGTGACTTTCATGTTGAAGAAAGTCCCGAGAGTGTCACATGACCGCGAGGAAGAACTGCTTCAGATCTTGAAAGCAACTAGCGGTGGATAGAGGTCCTCAAAACAGAAGTTATTTTTGCTGACTGTGATGTAACCGTTTAGATTGCGTTGTTAGTAAATGTAGTGTTAAAACTCCTTACCGCTCAAAATCGTCGACCCTCGATCTTCATTGAATAGATAAGCGATGATGAGAAGTATAGCTGCCAATGCCAGTAAGTTACACGAGAAGGAGGGGCGAAGAAGGATCCTCTGTGGCTTTGCTTCTTCTCTCTCAAGAGGGTCTCTGACTGTAACTGAACAACGCACTCCTACTTTTAAAACAAAACTCGCCACGGAACACTAAGCACGTTTAAATCATTCAAAGTTAGAAAATATATTATAATTATGTTATTAATATTATATATATTATATAATAATATTTTTATTATTATGTTATTAACAACAAAGTGAATAAAGAATTACACTAGGCTTATTCAAGGTTTCCCAAACTTGGGTTTGTGAAGGACCTGCAGGGTATTTGTGTGTTTAATGAAAAATCATAATCGTAAAAATGTAAAATTAAAATTTATCTAAAAAACATTAATCAAAATTAAATATTTACAAAAAAATAATAATAATTAGTTTACCAGCTCTGTTGATATTATAGGCCTATTATTATATTATTAATATTTTGCATATAATTTATTCATTTAGCAGAAGCTTTTATCTGAAGCTGCGTAAAATGAGAACTTTTAAAATTGCTGAAAACGATCAAATATATGGTGTGTTATCAGCACTTAGAGGTATTTAATACTGCTATACAGTACTTCATAAGACTGAATGTACAACGGCATGACTTTTAAACAGGATACATTCCTAATGAGAGAATTCACTGATGTTTGTAAGTGTTGACTAGAAGTATTAAGTCTGACATTGTAGTCGGTGAACTTCATTATGTCCATTTTCAGCCTGAGGGATTTTTCAAAATAGTTACTTTAACCACCAGCGTGAAGAAAGTACTACTAAACTTCTATCACATGTCTTTGGCCCTACAAGAGAAAACAATGTTTTAGGTTATGTTTATGTTAGATATATATGTTTTAGGTTATGTCTACACCAAAGCAGAATACTGAGTCCGTTCCTACTGAGTTTCTGTTTCCTTGCTCAGCAGTTACTCCAGAAATGAGAGAACATGCTGAAAAGGGAATACAAACATGTTGAAACCTGCCATGCGGGAGGAGTACTGTATGTTTCACACGTTAAATAAAAATTCTGTAGTTTTTACAGAATAATTTTGCCAGAATAATTTTGTAACAAATACAGAAAAACTGTAAATACATTTACTGAACAAAACTGATACTTTTATATTTACAGTATAAAACTATAATTTACAAACAAGAAAATTTGATTGTTAACCAGTAAATTCAACAACACACACTGCTATTAAAATCTGTTGTGTACCTTTAACAAACTGACAACCATCATAATAATGCAGGTGGTAAAAGCAAACCCAAAACATCATCATGGTAACACACCTGATACTTAAATAATGCAATACACTTTTATTGAACAGCCGAAGATGTAACATAAAGCCCAAATGAACATAACTGATAACAAAAACGATTAAAAAACATGATCATTTAAACAAAATACTTTCAAATGTGGAGTGTCATGCAGGGAATTCTGGGAATATCAGTTTACAGTTTTTGACTGTAAATTATACATTGATTTGTTATTTTTTACTTCTAAAAAAAACTGTACAAATAACAGCATTTTACTGTAAAATTACATGAAATGTCTGGTTAAATCTTTTACAGTTTTTCCCTGTATATAGTACGGGAACTTATTGTTAAAATATTAACAGTTTTTAGCGTTTTTACAAAAGTTTACAGTTAAAATTACACTTATTTTTTACAGTGCATCTGTCACATGTGATTTCATTTAGAAGATGGTGAAAGTGAAAGTGACGTGACATGTGGCCAAGTATGGTAACCCATACTTGTAATTTGTGCTCTGTATTTAACCCATCCAACATGCACACACACAGCAGTGAACACACACACACACACCATTTATGCTGTGGCGCCCGGGGGGTTTGCTCAAGGGTCTCACCTCAACCCTCTCACTCTTGAATAATAAAGACACTTATGTCATTATGCTGTTCACTGATTTCAGTTCTTCATTCAACACCATCATACTTCAGACACTCACTAGAAAATGCTCCATACTTGGACTTAATACCACAGTCTGTAACTGGATCCATGACTCCCTGACTAACAGATTCCAAGCAGTTAGTCTCCATGAGCAAACCTCATCATAGAACAGCAGAACTCCTCAAAACTGTGTTTTTAGCCTTTAATGTCAACATGTGAGAGGTTGTGAGAGACCTTAGGCCATGCTGCAGAGCCAACAATTTCATAATGTAAAACAAAAGAAATGGTCGTTGACTTTAGGAAGTTGTATGTAACCCACTCCCTCTGCTTCAGTTTCCTCAGAAGACTTCTCCTGTAACCAGAACACCTCCTAGGCAAGTACTTCATTACTTCAGAGGGGAAAAGACAGGCATGTGCTGCTTATCTTTAAGCTTACTTATATATAAAGTGTCAAACTTTGATATTATTATTTGTCTTTCTTTATATGATACTATTATCAGCTTTGTTTGTCGTTTATTTATTTAAATATTTATTTATTTGATGTTCAATAGTAGGGGGCATCAGCCTATATACTAATTTAGGATACAACACGTTTTTCTTTTTTTTCCTTACACACTATATTGGTCAAGTTGGTCTTTATAAATGACAATATCTGCCTTCTGTTTTTTTGGAAGGAGGGCCTTCATATCAGGGTGCCTTTGGTGTAAAGGTTTAACAAACTAGCCTATTATTAAATAATAACAATAATATAAGGCACTTAAGATCTCATCATACAGTAGGCTACATACAGTTTAACAGTTGTTTCTGTAGCCTAGTCTTAAATGTTAACACTGATGTAAATCATGCATGAAGATTGCAAACGTGTGATTAGAATTTACTCTCACGAATACCATATTTTTTCTTTAGAGATCATAATAAACATTTATGGCCGGAATCTCCATCAGCATACCATATGATCGTTTCATGACATCATATCCGTTCGTCCCTCACCCAGAGGGCGGAGTCTACGCGTGGCGACGTCATATCCTGTTCATTTGCATGTCGCGAGGGTGGGGTTTATGGCAGCAGCGAGAGCTTCAGAGATATTACAGGGTGTATAGTGAGTCGGAACAGGCGATTAATGCGTTCCACAAGATAGCATAAGAGACTGTGGAGGACAAAGTCACCGAGAGGTAACGTCTCTTTATATATATATCCCTGTTTGTTTATGAATTTTATAAATGATTCCTTCCAGCTCGAGCTTTTGTTACTGGTCGACAGGCAGATATTTCAAGTCCCTGTGGGCGTATTTTACACTGTGAATAATGTCAAGTGAATGAAACTTACAACTGTTATAATTAATTCGCTGTATGGGTTAGTTTGACCCAGCAGACGGCTGATCACGAGAGACGGGCGTTTCTGCGGATGTTGCGCGTGCTTGGTTGATGTGGATGTGTGTGTGTGTGTGTGTGTATGAATCAGAGATATTAGGTACTTTTAATGATCAGACTAACTTGTAGCATGTTTCCCTTGAATTGTTTCGCTTTTCATCAAATAAGGTAAAATTTAGGTGTTAATACTTCAGGAAATATTGCTTATTAACCTCACTGGGTCAATTAAATATTAGCCTGTGACCTTATTTTCTGTTCAGTTTCTGTAGAGACCCTGTTACAAGAATTGGGACATGCCTAACTGCCATTTAAACACTAATCACACACACAATGGACATAAAACTGTGAAAACTTTATTTATTCTAAATAAACTTATGCTAAATGATGCTGTGATTCAGTAGGGGCTTGATGTTAGGGATCGATTGTTAGTTTGTAATTATTGATAAACTTGTATTTCGTATAAAATAAAGAGAACTATATGCAGCATGATTGCTTAGTTGAACTTGGTAAATGTTGATTTGGTTTTGTTTTTTACTTCCTGTCGGACGTGGGACAATATATATATATTGTCCCACGTCCGACAGGAAGTAAAAAACAAAACCAAATCAACATTTACCTTGTTTTTTTTACTTCCTGTCGGACGTGGGACAATATATATATATATATATATATATATATATATATATATATATATATATATATATATATATATTTATATTTATATTTATATTTATTTATTTATTTATTTATTTATTTATTTTTTGGGATACCAAAGTGTACTGTATTCCTGGTATGTGTCACTTTTCTATTTGTGAAGAATTGTTCATTTTACTTTTATACTCATCCTTCAGGAACTTCTGAGCCTTAATTCCTATATTCACCTAATAACACATAATCGTAAATTACATATGGGTAAAAATGGAGCACATTAAGGCACTATGTACGCTTCTCCTTTTATACCATACATCTCAACTGTTTCCCATTATATTTACACAATGCAATCCAGCTTTGAAATCTCTTTACTTTTACAGCCCATTTCAGTTTATATTTAGTAATCCATCTTGTTTTTGACCAAGTTTGTAAAGATGCACTTTTCTATCTCTCTATTAGTTTGAAATATGGATTCAGATGTCCTTGTATCCAGCATACATATTAACCTTGAGAGCAATCCTGCATGTAGGCTATCTTGAGCAGAATCTGTTATGTCAGTACTTTGCTTTGTTTTTTTCGTATTCTGAGTGGTCACTTTTTTCCCCACTTTGTGTCTAGGGTGTTTGGGTGTAACCTCACTGCCAGTAGTGGCTGTGCCCTTATCACCTTCAGAATGGGAGTTGTGAAGTCAAGGCACAGTTATCGCATAAAAAAAAAAAAATTGCAGAAATATGCATAAATGATAAACTCCTTATGGTATCTATTCATATTTTTTTAATATTTTATTTATTTTTACATTTGAATACCTTGATTAACAGTACTTAGATTTTTTGCTGGAAAGCTACAATGTAGCCTACACATTATATACAGTATCATATTTTCAAAAGATTATGTAAAAATCCTTGTGCACTGTAATACATTGAAATAGCAATGTCCCTGTGCAGCAGGTTTTTGTTTATCTTTTAGGTGACTTGGACTTGAATTGTCTAGTTTATCGTGGAAACAAGCAGGCCACTGGGTTCAAAATAATAATGACCTGTCCGAAGCTTGTCCCATTTAATTTGTCTTCTGTACTCTGTTTAAGACAAGTGTGACTTGGACATTTGAACTGATGTTGGTTCAAGTTAGCCAGCTCTATATTTCTCTGTTTAGAAGCTTTTCAGTATTTGATCAGTGGGTTTCACCACCAGGTGTGTGTGTATTCTAGTGGGTACTTGAGCGGGGGCCTGTACCATGATGGTAGATGAACAAATTCAGAGTAATAGGATAGGGTGGTTTGACAAAACCAAACCACTCTAATCTGGCTTTGTTGGTACCATGAAGGTGATCATCAACTTTCTCTGTCAACTCAGGCTAATGGAGCACGTGCACATGAATGTGTGACATCCAATCACAACACAGAGGGAAGGGAAGTGGTGTGTGGCCAAGTATGGTGACCTCTGCATTTAACCCATCCAAGTGTACACACAGTAGTGAACATACACCGGGGAGCAGTGGGCAGCCAATTGCAACCCCAAGCAGTTGAGGTTGGGCAGTTGCTCAAGAGTCTCACCTCAGTCGTGGTATTGAGAGCCAACGAGATTCAAAACGCTTTTGTTAAAGGTTAAAGTCTGTGTAAAGAGAATTCTGAGAATTGTTTCTAAACACATTACAAATGTTAGAAATGTATTGCTGAAACGCATTACAAAGACTCTGAACTATGTAGTACTGAATTGTGGAGTTAAACCATTAAACAGTTTTTCACCAATTCTGTGTTCAAGATTTTTTGGGGCGGGGCTAAAACGGTGGCTCGATGACGCAATGGAGCCACCGAACATGGCCCCGCCCCTAACACTATAATAACTGTTGAGAGGTCAAGTTCTTAGTTTGTCTTTTTGAATGTCTGTGATGTTAGGTATTAGGGCTGGGTAAAAAATATCGATTCTCCGATTTTAATCGATCTTCAGTTTAACGCAACGATATCGATTCGGGAAATCCCCGAATCGATTCTTAATGCACGTGCTTCAAGTAAGAGGATATGAATATTCACCTCTCGTCCTGAAGGTGTCACCATCTATAGATATACTTACCTGGCAGGGGAGACACCATTCACCCAGAGCGAGGCTTGGCCATTGCACTCCGGTTGGGCCACATAATGTGGGAATCTCGACTGCATAATTTATGGTAGTGGGGGACTGCGTTCGCGCTCTCCCCTGATTTTTTCAGGGGGAGTCGTGGCCTAATGGTTAGAGAGTCGGACTTGTAATCCAAAGGTTGTGGGTTCGAGTCTCCGGCCGGCAGTAATTGTAGGTGGGGGAAGTGAATGTCCAGCGCTCTCTCCACCCTCAATACCACGACTGAGGTGCCCTTGAGCAAGCCACCGAACCCCCAACTGCTCCCCGGGCGCTGCAGCATAAAATGGCTGCCCACTGCTCCGTGTGTGTGTGTGTGTGTGTTCACTGCTGTGTGTGTGCACGTTGGATAGGTTAAATGCAGAGCACGAATTCCGAGTATGGGTCACCATACTTGGCTGAATGTCACTTCACTTATCTTTCGAATTGCTCCACTAAAAAAATACAACTGTGTGCACCCTATTATTAATGTAGATGTGTATTTCAGTAATAAACTTAAGTAGGAGAGTTTCAGTTACCAGCATTTATATCAAAATATGGATCCCATGTCTGCAAAACTAACATTTTAAATGAAATATTGATAGCTAATCGATATTAAATCGAATCGAAACCATAAAAATAAGAATCGAATCGAATCGCAGAATTGGTCACAATACCCAGCCCTATTAGGTATACAGATTCTAGGCAGGGACGGTTCTAGGGTGAATGCATACCCGGGTCTAAGCCCAGAGACATCAATATGTGGCAGAATACATACAATTTGAAAACATGGAGCGTTCACAATTCACATCTAGAAACGCGAGCTGTACCGCTTTCTCTTCTTTGAAAGCAACCATGAGCTGCGCTCGCCTTGACGAAGAGAAGGTTTCATCTCACTGCAGCGCTGACGTGCGTCTACAAATAAATTACGAACTTGCACGTTCAAACATGTATGGCTGTATAAATCCAATGAAGCTACTAGAGGTAGTATCAGAAGCATTCATTCAGGTTGTAGTGGTAGTTGACAGTTGAGAGAGACGGCCGCTTTCCAGCGAGTGGGGGTGGTTTCAGAGCCGACAGCGGACACACCCCCAGCATTTGAAAGCAGAGAGTCCTGCTTATTTTTCAAAGATTTTGATATCTTATTTTAGTTACTTGGCGTTATTTTATCATTCAAATTTGGCTGGGTGGTTAATAACATATGTTTCTGTTGTGTGACAAACTCAGAACACATATTTTAATATCAATTTACACGGACTTAAAGAATATGAGGAATTTAAACGCAGTTCCACTGAAGTACTTGTCCATGAAAGAGGACAAATAAAGGAAATTATCTTGCTCTATCAGTGCAGTTCACTTGTGAAGTTAGTTTATATAGTTGATAATATATAGTGATAGAGACTCAAACATGTAAGGTCACATCCGTTTTTAGTGTTATCTGTTGATTCTTCCCACTTTTTTTTTAATTTTTTTTTTTATAAAAGGCATTTCATAGTGAGCTTTAATTTGTAGGAAGAGAAACTGGAGGAGTGACTTTTTTTTGTGTCAGACATGTTTCACTTTGCTCACATCTGATTGGTCCAATTTCAGTTTGAGATCTCTAATCCAGAACATAACCTACCCCGAAGCAGGTTAGCTGCTCAGTGTAAGATACTATGGCAATGAACGCAGCTAAAAGCCAAGCCACTTTCATGGTGCCTAAAACCCAGGATTGGTGCAAACTAAACTGAAACTTACCTGGCTAGCCAGCTAAACCAGCTTCATGGTACAGGCCCCTGGTTTCATATGATTTTTGCAAATATTTTGGAGTCTATGTTCCCTGTAGTCATATTTTATCATTAACATCTATACACATGACTGTGTGTTGGGTGACATTTCATACTTGTTAAGCTCTCTTAACAAGACTAGATTAGAGTTTGAGAGTGGCTGTAGAATAAGCATAGGCCTACATGCTGAATATTAATTTTTTTGTCAGTAATCTGCTGGTCAGATACTTTTTCGGTGTTCTTCAACAAAATATCCAGCTATAACAGTGAAGTCTTGTCTCCACTCACTTTATTATAGAATTAAGTTTTAAACTTAATAGGATTAAACCTAATTCTAGAAGAATGAGCAAACATTCCCAATATCTTAGTAATAAAATGCTCCAGATGTAGCTATGCTGACCCTGTTGGCATAGAGTTTCATCAAATTACTGGGAAAATATGGGCAGAAATGTTGAATTATTCATTTTAATTATTTTTATTTTATAATTATATGAGCCATACATTGTTTCATCGTCATTGTATTGAAATACCCTGTTTGCTGTACACTCTTAAAAATAAAGGTGCTTCAAAATGTTCTTCACAGCGATGCCATAGAAGAACCATTTTTGGTTCCACAAAGAACCATTCAGTCAAAGGTTCAAAGAACCATCTCTTTCTTACCTTTTTATAATCTGGAGAACCTTCTTTTGCCACTAAGAACCTTTTGTGAAACAGAAAGGTTCTTCAGATGTTAAAGGTTCTTAATGGAACCATTTAGACAAAAAGGTTCTTCTTTGGCATCGTGAAGCACCTTTATTTTTAAGAGTGTATAGGGCTGTGTTGCCAAATAACTCTCAGTACCATTCAAGAGTTTGGGGTTGGCAAGATTTTATTTTATTTTTTTATATTTTTAAAAGTTATGCTTATCAAGCCTACATTTATTTAATCAAAAAAAATTTTTGGGGAAGTCGTGGCCTAATGGTTCGAGTCTCGGGCCTTCAGGGATTGTAGGTGGGGGGAGTGAATGTCCAGCGCTCTCTCCACCCTCAATACCACGAGCAAGGCACCGAACCCCCAACTGATCCCCGGGCACCGCAGCATAAATGGCTGCCCACTGCTCCGGGTGTGTGTTCACGGTGTGTGTGTGTGTTCATTGCTGCGTGTGTGCACTTTGGATGGGTTAAATGCAGAACATGAATTCACTTATACTTTTTCACTTTCACATTAATATTGTGAAATGAGTTTTGAAAACATACTGATTAATATATAATTTTTTGGAGACAGGGTTACTTTTTTTCAGAATTCAAAAGAAGAGCATTTATTTTAAAAAGAGAAATTTTGTAAACAAAAAAAAACAAAATACTGACTCCAAACTTTTGAACTGTGTATTGGTATATTTCAGTGTATATTTGTCAATAGAACTATTCATTTCTGCATGATTCGTGTGTAAAGCTCACACTTTAATGTTTTAGAGCTGTGCTTTTCCCCTGAAAAATCTCATTGCTGCTAGTCATTGCACTCTTAGGTGAATAAGGGTACTTTTTTAAGAAACGCACGTATCAACCTACCCAATTTATGAATGTCAACAGTTTCCCTTAGATTGGTTTCTCTTTAGCCAGGCCTTGTGATCTGACTGAAAAAACCCAACCCTTGAGTAAAGGGCAAGTTCTGCTTTTTATTAAAGGCCGTCTCATACAGTGTCATTAGGCTACGTATGTTCTACATGTTCCAACACAACAGCGAATTCAGATCAGCAAAATGTGCAATTTTGGAGATTCAACAACACTTTTGTTCATAATGAAACTCTTTTTTTTATTCTGGCATAATGCTCTGATTTTCTTAATGTTTCTGTCATCATTCACTTTGTAATTCATTACTTTTATGTAATCTGGATTACAGAAGGTCATGGACTAGTCATACCAGTGGGAATGTGGAGCCAGAAGTCAGTTCAATAATTTGTTTCTTGGTTTTGACTTTGTGCTCCTAAACGCTCCCACTTGGGATGTTTCTCTTGCCCTGCATACCCCTTGAGAGCCCAGTGGAGTCTCTGTCTCTGGGTATGTGATTTAAAAGGGTTTGAGATAAACAGTGAGGTTGAATCCATCTTTTTTGGAATGTGTGATCGGGGTAGAATATTTCGTATATCAGCTCTATATGAAGGTAATTGCCAGTGGTTTCTTTTAAAACTCTTTGCTGAGTTCTTCTTTAAACTTTATATATTATTGCTTATAAGAGGTCGACCAGTATGTATTTTGCTCATAATTAGAAAAAAGCTTAAAGGGGTCATATGATGTTGGTAAAAAGAACATTATTTTGTGTATTTGGTGTAATGCAGTGTGTTTAGGTGGTTTAAGTTTCAAAAAACACATTATTTTCCACATACTGTACATTATTGTTGGTCCTCTATGCCCCGCCTTTCTGAAACGTGTCGATTTTTACAAAACTCATCGTTCTGAGAAGTGAGGTGTGCCCTGATTGACCAGCTATCCAGTGCGTTGTGATTGGCCGAATACCTCAAGCGTGTGACGGAAATGTTATGCCCCTTTACCGTATTGTGATGCCGTGTCCCGGTGCGACGAGACAAAAACAAATAAACCCATTATAAACGAGGCATTTGTTACATCCAGTGGGGACATAATTACTGATTATAATGACTTATACTGTCTTTTTACGCGTCGTGTTGCATCGTGCCAGGTAAACATTACCATGGCTGCTTTTGTGATCGGAGAGGACAAACTACAAGCACTACTCTACACAGCTCAAAACTATTCTTTAAATATGAAAACATACTTACAGGCTGTGAGTCAGAAGAGCCAGACTGTCCTTGCAAAGTTGGAATTGCCCCACTTTATAGAAACAGCTGGAAACAATACTACAGCGAGAATAAAAAATTACGCATTATTATCATTAACAATGCCTAGTATAACATTCATTTAATTGTCACTGTTTTCTAAAAATTCCTTTTCGCAGATGGGTTGCATAAGTTTTTATATGTAATTGATTTGAATGGAAAATTCTTTGTCTGCCTAACAAATATTATTTTCCCTCCTTGTAAATGAAATGAAGAGATACTTGAGACGTTTTATTTCACTTGCTCTGGAGAATGTTTTTGCAGTGCTGTTGAAATCAATTCCACCTTTCCCACAGAGCAGGGAGTAGCAGCTTGTTGGAAATGATTTGATATATGCAGGAAAATATAAGACATAAAATGTTAATTTCTGCTGCTTTTCAGAATATCATGGCTACTTTCACTTGTTTATTCAAAATACTCTTCAGTAGCTGTGTGTGAAGAGATTGTCCACTGGAAGAACTTTTATGTCTCTCCATGCCCGGTTTGGATAACAGCATGGCTGGGGTCCATGTTCATCACCACTGCCTTTATATATCTGAATGAAGCCTCTGTGTCCCAGCTCTAGATTGTTAGTATTCAGCAGAGATGCTCACCTTGAGTGTGAGGGAGAAACCAGCTCCTCAGATGATAGATCCTTTGCTCTCTTGTACAGACTAAGCACGTTTATGTAGTTTATTCATAACTGATCAAATCTGGCATTTCATATCACCAATCTTGTATGAGAAATTTCTTTATGTCTGTAGCTCCGAAAAGAAACATTAATTTAGACATGATGAATGCTTGAAGGAGAGTATAACTGTCCACACAAGCTTTTGGAGCCACTGTAGTTCCTAAAATGCTCTTTCATGGCAAGAAATATGGCAATGATTTTCTATAATTTTGTTTTTAGAATCAAAGAAGAAACCATAAAAGAAGACCCGAAAGTCCAGGTATTGATGGAAACCGAGACTCGTAAAAATATTCTCTTTTCTGGCTTGCTTTTATTGGTTACTGATTAAAAACAGAGGGTTTTCCCTAAATATTCTTAAATATGGTTCTCATTCAGGAGATGTAGGTTCGATTCTGAAATAAAAGTTATGAAAGGCAAGAGTGGAAGCTGTTAATGCAATGTGTTAATACAGCTTTCAACACATGGTTCTTAGGCGTTGAGGAGTAACTTTTTTTTTTTTTTTTTTCTCTTTCTCTCTCTCATCCTTAGTATGCAGGTCTGGGCAGGCATGTTTAGCGCAATGGTGCTATGAAATTAAAACTTTCTATAACACACCGCCCATATCTGTCCATATACCAACCTGGGATCATTGTAAAAAGCTGGGCAAAATTTCTTCAAAATGATCGCTTTTTGCACATTTAAACTTGAAATGTCCCGTGAGTGGTGCTAAAAGTGCATTCAGTTCTATCTGAAAAAATGAATGTGAATCTGGCAATGTCTGTAATGGAGAAAATGCATATATGAACTTTGTTGCCAGTGAACTTTGTTACACGCTATAGCGAGAGAGCGAGAGAGAGTGCTCCCGCCGTGATGCGCTTTCAACAACGCGCTGAAACACTGGTAAGGACGGAATTTACTATAGATTTCACATCCTATAAAGTTCTCATTATAATGCTTATGTCATTTAATGTTTATGGCATATTTGTGCTATATTTTCATCTACATTGTCAAGTGATTCCTAAAATTGCATTTGAATTCCGGGCATTGCATTTGAGAATGAAACTAAACACTGGTAATATGCAGCGCATTCAGCATGTTAAGAAATGTTAATATCCCAACGCATCCTATATTAGATTAATCAGATATGTATGTAGCTAACCCAGACATCACTACGTGACTTCAAAGCCAAGCTTCTCTCTCTCCTCACATCTATACTTTGAACCGCATGCTGCCAATCAGAGCTCTACATTAAATTCAGTCCTAAAACTAACTCATAGTTTAAAACAAAACAAGCAGAGCTTAAAAAAAAATGCATTTCCTGAAATGCAGGCGTTTGTTTAAAAGGCAGACATACACGTCTATAAGTGTTGATTAATCAAAGTAAAAAAAATAAATAAAAAAAAATCATATATTTTAGGACCAGAGGATGAATCACATTTTCCTTAAGTTGGCCTACCAGCCTAATTGCACCCTTCTGTAGGGGCATGTGTGTTCCTCGAAGTTTGGAAAATAGGCCTTTGATGCAGTTTGGCAAGAAAGTCCCATGAATATATCAGAGGAGTGGCTCATATCAGTAAATAGTTATGTCAGAGGTTTTTTCTGACCGGTTTGTCATTGCTCTGTTACTAGTGTATTATCTTTTATTCAAACCTCTTATTGGCAGTTTGCTGCTATTGCACTTCCTGAAATGTATCATACCTTTTGGTGTAGCTGATTTATTTCGAGGTATGCTTCTACTCACACTCACCAGAAGAATCTAAAGAGAGTGCTTTCTGCCTCTCTCATGTGTATGTAGAATAAATAAAACACATTGCTTGTTTACCCATTCTTCACCAGTGCATTCCTGCAGAATCAATGCTTATAACCTGCCTGTACTGGCTCATGTTATTTATTTGTACTGTATTTGTTCCCCCGCTGTACATTCCTTTTGCAGTACTTTAGGCTTAGGTCTCTGTTGCAGATGAGAGCTTATCTCTGCTGTCTCAAGGGTATGAGAGCGTACAGGGAAAGTATGCAGGGAAGTAAGAGTACGATTTGGAAGGGGAGAGAGGGGATGTTTGTAGCCGTATCAGGCTTTGGCCTAGTTTTTCCTGTTTTTCCCATCAATCTGGCAGGAAGTTCCAAAGAAGGCAAGCTTAGCGAAAAGTCATCTGGTTTCCTGTAGGTCAGGTTTTTCCTCTCGCACAGCGTGTCAAACGATGTATATGGATTTGTGTGTGTGTGTGTTTGTTTGTCGAATCCATTTCAGATTTACAGCTTCATCCTAAACATTTAGGTTTTCCATTTTAAAGCTTACTCTCCAATATTTCTTCTGCAAGACAGTTTGGGTTTAGTACTACAAAGTTTGAGATGAGTTTTTTAGTTTTGAGCATGATAATTTTATTAGAATTAAAAAATTAAAACGTACACTACCTTTCAAAAAAAATCGAAGGAACATTTCATTCAGCAAGGATGCATTGAATTAAACTGTTACAAAAATCTATTTCAAATAAATTCTGTTTTGAATGTTATATTCATAAAAATAAATAATTCCGAAAATAAATCTCACGGTTTCCACAAAACCGTTAAGCAGCACAACTGTTTTTAAAATTTATACTTGAGCACCAAATAAACATTTCTAAAGGATCATGTGACAATGAAGATTGGCGTAATGGCTGTTGAAAATTCATCTTTATAACAGGATTCAATTATATTTTACATTATTTTGAATTCTCAATATTTACTGTCTGTTTTACTGTGTTTTTGATCAAATAAATACAGTCACGATGCGCATAAGAGACTTCTTTCAAAAACATTAAGGCATTTAATTTTAGCATAAATTTGTACAGCCCTAATATTTATATAAACCTCGGGTTCTGGCTCAGTTTTGTAAATGTTTACTTGCAAGCGCACCAAGTTCAATACAAGTTAAGCCCATATGGGTTTAATATGTAATGCAACAAAGCTGTGTATTAAGCAGTAAGTGTGTTACCTGGATAATTAACCAAAAATAATGGCGTTGCTATCACTAACAACAGTTGAGTTACGGAACCACTGTTAAAGTGGCAAACACAATTAAGTGGGACAATCACTTCCTTTTAGAGAAGATTGTACAATCTAAAAAAAAAAAGGAACTACACAGAAGGGAATAAATGTGAGATAAAATCATTAGTATTTCTGTATGCCTATCTGTGAACTATTAGTTCAGTAGGTATTACACACTACTTTTTAGTTTTTATTCTTGTGCAACTCATACCAGATCATCTTAATAGTTCAAGCCCGATAATGGTGATAATTTAGCTTGTACATTCTGTCTTATGGTTATTCTCTGAAAGCTTTATCGGTGGATGAAGTGTGCCATATGAACTAATGCTTGCACTGTCACCTACTCTGCTTTTCTCTGGCCTCTTCTTTATCAATGCCTGTGCTCCTGACGTGTGCCATGATTGTCCCCAGCAGGCCTGCAATCAGAGAGGGTGAGGCCGAATAGGTCATCTATCTCGCCACTCCACTCAAGCAGAGGACATCACCCTCTCTTGTGCATGAAATCAGTGACCCTCTTCTAAACTGGCATCCATTTAAACCGCTAAAAATGAGAGAATCTGTGCTGCATGGGAATAGTCATCACTGATCTCTGCGCTTCTCTCTCAGGTGTAGAGAGGCTCACACAGAGAGCTCCACAGACCCTGCTCACGAGCGAGTGTAGCAGAATGTGGACAGTACTGAGGGAATCCTAATGAATCCCACCAGCCGGGGGAGGAGGAGGGCCGTCATTAATATTTCAGAAGCTGGTCGCCATCCGGTCGTACTCGAGAAGTGTGCATATGTATGTCATATCTGCCATCATTTTAGCATGCCCAGCCCCTGTTTAACTGGCATTTTCTGTAACGGCGACGACATTGCGCATATATTCCACTGTGTTGCACTGCCTTGTCATTTGGATTTTACCAGTTAAATCTTTTACCACTTGGGCCATTTTTCCATATATTCTTTAGAAAGTGTTGGTATCTATCAATTTTTTTTTTTTTGTAGTTGTATCAATTATTTATATTCAAAAGTTTGGGGTCAGCCATTTTAATTTATGTAGTTATTTATTTGAAGAAAGAAATTAATATTTTAGCAAGGATGCATTCAGTCAATCAAAAATGGCAGACTTGCACTGTTACAGAAGATTTCTATATCAAATAAATGTCACTGCTTTAAACCCACTGGGGAGAAATGGTCTCCACAAAAGTAATAATCATCAGAACTGTTTTTACCATCATTAATAATAATAAGAAGAAATGTTACTTGAACAATAAATCAGCATATTAGAATGATTTCTGAATGATGATGTGACACTTAAAACTAAAGTAGTGCCTGCTGAAAATTCACCTTTGCTATCAGAGGAATAAATTATATTTTAAAATATATTCAAAACAGTTATTTTAAATTGTAATATTTGTGATCAAATAAGTTCAGCAGCGGTGATTTCTTTCAGAAAATAATCAACATGCTATTATAATACTCTGGCTTTTAGCATGGTAAAAAAAAAAGTTTTACCAATTAGGCTACTTTATTATTAATTGTATATATACATATACACTGTCTACCCCCAACATGACTATATAGTTAAGAGACATTAAGCATCTTAAATTGACATCTTTAAATAAGCCTTCGTTAGCAGATTCTTGCGTCTTCCTGCACAGTGCCCCAGTTTCCTATTTAGGCATTTTTTGAGGGACCACCAGGAACAATAGCTGGAAGCAGTGGGTCATGTTCTCTTTTCCTCCGTTTAAAAAGGCTAGTATAATGAATGAATGAATTATGCATTTATATAGCGCTTTATTGTGTATTGCTGTACACCCAAAGTGCTTTACAATCATGTGGGTGGGGTCTCTCCTCAGCCACCACCAGTATAAACATTCTTCAGTGGTCTTCTCCTTATTCTCATATGGATGGTCTTATGAGTCATAGCAAGATGCAGAATTAGCCCAGCTGTTTGGATTTCAGACTTAATTAAGCTTAATTATGTATTATCCTCATTAATCAGCTATGTTTCTCCAAAGGAGATGGTACAATCATATTTATTTGAAACGTATAAATTCAGCATAATTAGCAAGCTTCGTTATTACACATTTTGCATCATTATAAAATGCTATTTTAGTGTACTGTTCACCCACATTGGGTGAAACCACAATGTGGTATGGTGGGTTGTATTGTTTTTTTTTTTTTTTTTTTTTTTTTTTTTAAGGTGCATTCAGCTTTAGATGTTGTAGATGGGGAAAGGACCAGTTCTGCTTATAAAAATAATTCCAGGGCTTTTTACCAACAACATTATACTTTCATAGATAAGTGTTTTCCCAGAAGAGGATGCAAATAATGCAAATTGAAATGCGCTTACATGACATGATGTACATTGTACTCCAATGTATTTGCCAAGTGCTTCATGGTATTGTATTTAAATAATACTTGGAATTTTTTTTTTTGACTTCCTTTTTAGGTTAGTGTGGTATGGATCACAATAGTAAATGGCAAAAAAAAAAGAGAGAGAAATAGTGCTTTTCTTTTTTGGGTGTGCATGTAAATGTGGTTAATGAGTGGCAAGAGGAAGCCTCCTAAATAATTAGTTTCCTCTTAGTGCTAAGCAATAAACCATTTTTTATCTAACAGGTTTTTTGTGTTCTCTTTGTGCATCTATTTATGGTGACATTAGGGTGAATTTATTAAGAAACGTGCTATATGGATTACCATTATAAATGAATGTTTTTGTTAAAATATTTAAATTGTTAATTCTTAAAGTAAAATGTTTGGATCCAGCACGATACAATTTATTTTACTGTGTGATTTAAGAACCATGAATCCAAATGAAAGTTCAACTGCACACCTGTGCTTGTGTTAAAGGTTCAGCCTCTCCATAATGGTTTTGTTTCTCCATAGGTGGTGCCAGATTGTCTGTGGGTGTCTTGTGGTGTACCTGAGGAAGGCTATTAGATATGGCAGCCAATAAGGGTAAGGGTCAGAGCTCCCTCACCCTGCACAAGGTCATTATGGTGGGCAGTGGAGGCGTAGGAAAGTCTGCTCTTACTCTTCAGTTTATGTATGATGAGGTAAGTCAACAGACCAAAATCTGGCAGATACAAAAAGTTTTTTTTATTTTATTTTTTTATTTTTTATAGAGGCTTAACTTATTCCATAAGTGTAAAAAAAAAAAAGTCTTCAAGATGCATTGCCTTGGTTTATTTAACAGTAGTGATTATTGCTATTTTCTTTCCCTCAGTTTGTTGAAGATTATGAGCCCACAAAGGCCGACAGCTACAGGAAGAAAGTGGTGTTGGATGGAGAAGAGGTGCAGATTGATATTTTGGACACAGCTGGGCAGGAAGACTATGCAGCTATCCGAGACAACTATTTCCGTAGCGGAGAGGGTTTCCTGTTGGTGTTCTCCATAACAGAGCACGAGTCTTTCACGGCCGCAGCAGAATTCAGGTCAGTGGTATTGCACCATTTTAGCTACTTGAAGCATAGGCTAGTACAATCGGAAAATTGGATCTCCCGTCGTGACATAGTGACATAGTATAGTTGGAAAACTAGATCACTCAACATTAAGTGTATGTGTTACAGGGAGCAGATCCTGCGGGTTAAAGCTGAGGAGGATAAGATTCCCCTGCTTTTGGTTGGAAATAAGTCAGACCTTGAGGATCGGAGGCAGGTTTCAGTGGACGAGGCCAGAGGAAAAGCAGAAGAGTGGGGTGTGCAGTATGTAGAGACTTCTGCCAAGACACGGGCCAATGTGGACAAGGTAATATTTGTGCCTTTTTTAATTTTAGATAGATAGACTGACTCCATCAAGATTCTATCTCGGGTTCATTTTTTCTGGTGTATAAAGTTTTTTTTTTTTTTTTTTTTTTTTTTTATTATCTTCTTAGCATCTCGTCTGTATTGTGGAATTATGGATGCCTTGACAACAGCCATGATAGTGGCTACAGTTTATTAAATATAACGGATGTAATGCAGTTTCTGATGGAAGTATTTTATCAATATGTAGGTACTCTAGTGCCACAGTTACAGGAATAGAGAAGCTGTTCAGCAAACAATAGAAAAATGTGCATATTTTTTTCTTTTAACTCTACCTGTTTGTCTTTGTTTTTATATCACAATGGAGTTGTGCTTTCCTGTTTTGTTCAATTGCAAACTCACTGCTAGTATACATTTTTTGCCGCTAGTATTCATTTAACTTTATTTATTTATTTATATTAATGGCAATTTGAACTGGGAAGGGAAACAACAAAAAGAAAGTGTTTCTCTTTAATTTTGCTTAATTTATTTTATTATTTTATTTATTTTAATGAAAATGTTTTTTGCACTGCTAATTTGTTTTTATTCATTAATTTTAACAACTACACTTTGTGTTTCCAAAGGTATTTTTTGATCTAATGAGGGAAGTCCGTGCTAAAAAGATGTCAGAAAATAAGGACAAAAACGGGAAGGGAAAAAATAAGAAGAATAAGAAGAGCTTCAAAGAGCGATGCTGTTTACTTTGAACTACACTTGGACTTTTCCCCACCAAATCTACTTGCAACTCTGTGGGAAACTCCATCATAGCTCTTTTTCTTTATTAAAATCAAAACTTGATTAGTACGGTTTTGTACTGGTCAAGGTAAGCCTTTACCACAATCATTCATTCCCTTAGTTCATTTCAGATAACTAGACTAGGCCAAGACTGAATGGTATGCATACTTTTTAACAGAAGATGACCACTGTATGGCTACTGGTTGATGACTGTGGCACTTTAGGACTTCGTGAAATGTAGTTGGCCAACATGCGCCCAACACTAATTTTTTTGCTCTGTAATTTATCTCTCCCTGGCAGTTTTAAGTAGAAATAGTCTTTAGCACAGTAGGCAAAGTGATCTCTTAATTTGTTTTGATTGCACACCTTTTGAGTATTTTTGTTAGTTTTTTAAAAAATCGAATCATTTTATTGACACCAATGCATAGAGAGCAAGAAATGTTTTTGCAGATCAAGATGTTATGTGGTAGTACTGTGGTTTTTAGACTATGTATGACGCCATTGAAAAGCACACGTGGTGTTGAGGACAGAGTGCCGAAGCATGGACTAATAGTGCCACCTGGTGGTTCATAAATATATCTTTTCAGGAAGTCCTCATGCCTAAATGCAAGTTCCTAACCTCTGTGAACTGATCTGCCTTTATGCTTTCGTGTTTTATTGAAATATTTTTGTAGGACTTGTTACATTTCCACCACTGTCTTATGAGAAGAATGCATTCTGTGTGAAAATGTGCCAATAAGCACATGACTAAAAGCACTTCGCAGCATTTTCAGACTGAACATACTACATACATTTTCTTTAGTGTTTGTTTAGCACTCTGAGCTCGGAGCTGTGGTTTCACCAGTCATTTAAAACTGCTCTTTTATACAAATATCACCTAACCTAGACTGCAATTTGTATTGTAGTTTTCCACTGGCTTTTAGAAGAAAAAAATTCAAAAGTATGTTGCCAAATAAACTTTTTTTTTTTCCTCCTTTGTATACTTGTTTTTCACTTCTAGGATTCATTGAATTTGAACAATTGGTACCTAACATGGAAATCAATAGCTAGAATTCTAGCAATTTCTTTAAAATGTTTTTCATAAGATCCTTATGAAGCAAAAAGGAAAGGTTATAAGAATTTGCCATACCCTGTATTAGGTTAATAACTATAGTGTTTTCTTACGGTAATAGACTGTGGTACTGCTTTTATAACAGTTTTACAGTTATTTACAGTTAACTTTAACAATGTTATTATTGTTGGTATTAATAACAACGTATAAATTGTTGTATAAATATATTAAATCATAATAAATTATGTAACTTTAATAATAGTTATTTGTTTTTATTATTAAGTTTTTGCTTAACATTTTCATCATTGTTGTTTTAATATGGAATTAACAATAAGCATAATATAGTATTTTTGTTTATAAATAATACTTTTTTTACGATATGTAATTCTGTTATCAATATTGTTATTGTTGTATTATTATCATTAATAAAAACGGTATATTGTTTTATTTATCGTTTGCAATGATGAACAACAATTGTAATACTTTATTTTTAGTATTATTAAAAAATATTTTAAACTTGTAATTTAATGTATTTTTTATTATCATTATTGTTTTCATATTATTATTATTATTAGTCTATTGTTTTGGTATATATCTAAATATACTGTAGTTTGTAGCTTTTTTTATCACTGCTTTATTATTCTTATTAACAATAACATTAAATTAGATGTATAACTAAAATAATGTTTCATTTTAATAAGTAAATGTACTAGTCTTTATTTGTTTCTATTAGTGTTGTGTCTCAAATTCATCAGTAGGTAGTTTCGGTCTTCCTTTCAGATGTATATAAAAATCAGAGAGGGAGAGAATATAAACATTTCATTACAAAGTAATGATCAGGTTAGTACCGTTTATTTTTGTCTCTGCTGCATCCTGAATATTCTGTTCTACTGACAGCAGCAGATGAACAAAGACCCCTCTGTTAAATCAGTAGTGCTGGTAAACCTCAGTGTACCACTGGATGGCAGTCATGGTGTTTCCACATACACCGATTCAGATTGTGCTGCTTGCTGCAACATGCAGCCGTTTCTGGATTTATTGATCAGGATCAGTGGTTTCTAATGCATGCCATTTGTTACGAGTACATGGCATTTAGTAACACTGGCCAATAAGTACCTTAATGGTGACTACAATTAGGCAAGGTTATGCATGATTACACACTGTTCGAGTTTTCTTCTGTAACTAAGAAACATTAAAAATTGAGACCAAGCATTTTGCAATGAAATCAACCTCTTGCCATTAGCAGTAAGAAACCTTCCATGCCTTTCCATGTGTTGAATTTGTTTATACATCCTCTAAAGCCATTAGAGTGGCATCAGCGACACAATATTTGGTATTAACATTATCCATTCTCAAAGATGAGGCAGAATAAGAAGTTGCAAAATAATAAAGGGTTATGGACTGTCATCTGCTAAATTCACATTGTAAACAATTTAATTGGTTGCATGTATTTATTTATCTATCAGTGTGATGAAAGATCATCTATGATGCTTTAGACAAGGTCTCTGCTTCCTATTATTTGGACTGTGGAATTATTAATGAGTATAAACCCGTACAGAACTACAAAATATGTGAGAAAGTTATAAATAATGGAAGACATAGTGAGTGAGTTTGAACATATTTCATATTGATTTAAACGGCTTCTTTCAGATGTCCTTTGCATTCACCGTTTGCACTGAGTATTCATAAACCTCGCAGTGGTACATGATTGAGGTCATCAAACTTCCTTAATCAACAGGAGATGTCTTCATTTTTATAAGAGCTTTCTGTTAAAGCAACCATTACAACAAAAGTAAGATCTGAAAACTGTACTATTATTAGTTTCACTTTAAGACAATCTTGGGGAACATTTGTGTTTGTGGTTATAGTTCAGCGGCAGAAGAATTTTGTTTTTCATGACCTCCTCCCATTTCAACCAAATGTCTCAAGAAGTCTCCCTCTGGGCATTATTATTATTTTTTTTATATAGCTTTTTGTGAGTTTATGCACTCATATCATTATTATGACTTCCAAAGCCAGTGAACCTTTAAAAATAAGATAATAGATGATATTTTCCTCCTCCTCGTCATATTCAGCACAAAAGCATCCTGCTTTTCCCCCCTTGCTTCTATCTTCCGAAAGTATATCTCTGTGATTGATCATGCCTTTTTCTGTAATGATTTCTGACTAAATTTGAGTTGCAGGAAAGCAAAGAGGTCAGCCGCCGATTCTCATCTATCTGCAGGTAGACTCTAATAAGGCACATGACATTTTCCCTGATACTATCACACACGATCACACCATCGCTGTGCGGATCTGTAGCGCTGCTCTTAATATTCACTCACTTGAGTGTTCGTATTAGACTCTTATTAAAAAACTTCAGCTGTTTGTGTTGAGCATTATTGCAGCCATATTTTTGTATAAAAGAAAGCAATATCCTTCTCTAATATCCTAATATCTCTAGACTGAATATTCCATCTCTGGTTTCTTCACCGAATGATACTTCGAATAAATCTTATAGCCATTATTTCGCAAGCTGCAAATTGCTCATCTTAAAACAGAACTGATAAATGCTATACTCTGAGGTCTAAGGGGGGAAATCACTAAGAATGAATTGCACTCACTGATTGTGTCATTTGTTTGCACATGATGTCTGCATTGTTTGAAAAATTATGCAAATTGTGCAAAGCAGTCATTGGTGAAGGACCCTAAAAATATGATGAAAATATTATCTGTCTGTCTGTCTGTCTTGTGTTGTCTTGTCTTGTCTGTCGTTCTATCTATCTATCTATCGTTCTGTCTATCTACTAGGGCTGGAACAGTATACAGACATCTCGGTTCGGTGCACGAGGCCTTACAACGAATAGTCAGTTCACCCCCAATCCAAAAGGGGGCGCCGCAGTAATGCAACACTGTTTGCTAACCGCCAGCAGTGAGTTCCATGCTTGAAAACATAGCCCCCAGAGTCAGACAGTGACCATGTGCTGATTCTGAACGTGTCTCTCACATAGACTGACGAAGGAGTATACTTTAAAGGCTTGCACACTCAACTGTTTGCTAAATTGAGCTTTGTGCTCGTGTATCCTACCTCGCTCATTCGTCACAAATCCAAATATTCCATTATATTTCCATATTTGCGATGTAACGTATCTGAATGCTAAACTATTATTTACTATGTAAATTATAGGCTTTGTACTTTAGTTGCGTTCCAATGGTGACACAGAGGCGGGCGCGCTGATATTTGGTTCATTGTATTTTATTTTGATATAGTACCAACTGCGCTGTCAAGTTAGCAATGCTGGAACTGATGCATTTTTTGTGTATGTGTGTGTGTGCCGGCGCGATCACTTCAACTGTTTCTTTATACCAGCAGAATCAACTTTAAACTCTTATTGTCTTATTAATAATGCTTATAGGTCTGCTTTTATTTGTGTACACTCACAATGAAAACAAAACAGATTTAAAATTTAGCATAATGTAATATTTAGTATTTTCACATCTAGGTGGAAATTTTTTAAATTTGCATTACTGTCTGTTCAAAATAAATTAAAAGAAACCGAGCATAGTAGATTTATTTATTTTTTTCCTGTTGTACTGTCATCGTATCGAACCGTGACCCCCGAACCGAGGTACGTATCGAACTGTGACATCTGTGTACCATTCCACCCCTACTATCTGTCTGTCTGTCATTCTGTCTGTCTGTCTATTGTTCTATCATTTTTGTATCTATCTGTCTATTATTCTATCTGTCGTTCTGTCTATCTATCGTTCTGTCTATCTATTCTATTTACAGTTGTGCAAAAAAGTATTTAGTCAGTCTGTCTGTCTATCTATCTATCTATCTATCTATCTATCTATCTATCTATCTATCTATCTATCTATCTATCTATCTATCTATCTATCTATCTATCTATCTATCTATCTATCTATCTATCTATCTATCTATCGTTCTGTCTGTCTATCTGTCTATCTATCGCTCCATCTATGCATTTTTATATCTATCATTCTATACATTTTGTAACTATATCTGTCTGTTGTTTTGTTTTATCTATCGTTCTGTCTGTCTATCTGTCGTTCTATCTATCATTCTATACATTTTCTATCTGTCTGTCAGTCTCTCTGTCTATCTGTACATCATTCTGTTTATTGATCTATCTGTCGGCCTATATTTTGGAGTATCTATCTAATAATGTATAGTTTGTCATCATTTGATGATTAAATGATGCTATGAACCCACATTTAAAAATGTAAAATGTTTACTGCCACTAAAAAGTAATGCAACTTGCTTAGCTTGTAATTTGACCAGCATTTTATTCATTATAATAGTTGTATTTATGTTGCCTTTGTACAATGGCATTTCATTATTTAAATGAGTTGGTTTTTATCAAAATGCTCCTTTGAGCTCCTCAGACAGCACAGATAAGGCTTTAGGCCAGGGATCCTCAAATCTGGCCCACAAGATCCACTTTCCTGCAGAGTTTAGCTCAAACCCTAATCAAACACACCTGAACCAGCTAATCAATGTCTTCAGGTTAATTAGAAAATCACAAGTAGGTGAGTTTGATCAGGGTTGCAGCGCATTGGCCCCCCAGGGCAAGATTTTAGGAACCCTGCTCTAGGCTGATGATTGAATCTCTGTCCATGGTGCTGAAGATCTCTTTGTAGTCCAGCAGTCCTCCAGATTGATTCTGCAGTTCTCCGCAGGTGCAGAACCACAGTCTGAGCCTCATTAACTGATAGCTGCTGAGATGGAAATATCAGCAGGGTAAAAGTGAATCAGTACTCAGCCTGGAGACTTTCACACAGAGCCTCGAGCCCTGCCGATGTTAGATGTGAAGGCCTGCATGGTCTTGCTGGGACATAGTGCAAGTTGTTACGGTTACTGACCACTTCTTCTTTCCGGAGGATGAAATAGCAAAGTAGGACAGTAAAGCCGATAAGACTTTGACACTTTAAAAGTTTCACAGAAGTACAATGAAACACCTCAGAGTTTCTGCTAGATGAGATTTCTGATATTAGGTCAGATGCAGAGCTAACTCAAAGCACTGCATGTTTTTTATTACTAGTCTAATAAATGTACCTTCTTTAGCTCATTGTTTCTTTTCAAGAAAGCAACGGCAACACCAAGGTGCAAAGGATATCAGAATTGTCTGGTTGAATTATCCTTTCAATAAATCACATTTTGGGTTTTGTTGTAAACGATGGTTTTATTTGTAATATGTTATTACTGGTTGAACTATGAACACAGTAAAGTTTTTAATGGAAAAAAGGTTAATGTGATGTATTTTTTATATACTATCAAGGGTCAATTAGAGTTATTAGTAATTGATCTTCATTCATTGCAGTATTTCCAGACATAAACTATTGTTTTAATTGTTGTTATATTATTCTTAATATACTGCATATAATATAAATGACTAACATGTCATTCCAAACCTTGACATTTTGTTTTATTTGTGGAACACAAAATAAAATATTTTGAAGGCCATTAGAGACAAATGTGTCATTGTATGCAATGTACCCTGAGATATATACATATATATTTTTTTAAATAATTTAGTTTTTCACAAAATAGAAAATCATACAGGTTTGGAACAACATGAGGTTGAATCAAGGATGACAGACGTGTCATTTTGGGGTATTTTATTTCAATCAATCACATTTCTGGTCTTTTTATTAATCAATTCATCCTTAAAAAAGGCTGTAATCTTTAATTGAAATGCCATAACCTTTTCTCTAAAATGGTGTTCCTTTTCCACCAATGTCACATGGGTTACTGGTTAACCAATAGCCAAACAGTTATTTAGGTGTTGTTTTAGCAAACTCATTTGATCAACTCTCACTATGAATATCCTGTTTCACTTTTGTCCCATGTAAACTTGTTTGCGAATCAGTAATTGGAGTTGATTTTTAAATTGCAGATTGGACAAACACTAAATGGATGACCTTAAACCATGATGCATCAGCAAATATGCACAGCGCTATTTGTAGTGTCTCTAGATAATTCTGTCTGAGCATTATCTCAATGTTAAAATGATAAAAATATTGTCCTTCAGTTCAAATTGACTATTTCATCTATTCATTTAATTGTTGTTCTTAAGACTCAGATCATGCCTCCGCTGACTCCCCCACAATAGGAGGAAATCTAATCATAGGAGCTCGCTGCTTCCGTTTATTAAGCCTGGAGGGGACCCGCTCCTTTGCATATTCATAACACTGTTCACTATTGTTGTGAGGACTTGAGAGATGAGCTGCAGCATACAGCACTGGGAGTACAGCCCTGTTCAACAACCCCATAAACAGCGTTCAGAGAAACTGCTAATTACCCACAGAATCAGGTCAAGCACAAGTCGTCCGAGCTGAAAACCTCTTACGATAAGATATAATTAAAGCGTGAACTATTAACGAGTAAAGTTTACATTTTCGTACAAAAAAAAAAAAAAAAGCAAATGTGATGCTTTCTTGATTCTCTATCAAGGGTCAGTGTAGACACATTAGTTGATCCGAATGGATCTTTATTCATTTTAGTATTTCAAAACAGAAACTTTTAAAGGATATCTGACAGCAACTTTCAGAAGAGCATTGAGACTAATGATGCTTTTTACTTTGTTGGATTCGTCTTTAATCAGCCAAGATGTGTTTGATCATCATGTCAAAGTTTTAGTCATCAGTCTTTGCAATGGCTGATATATATATAAGACAGTGGACTAAATTAATTGGAAGTCTTCCATGAAAGCTTTCAATAGATGTGATGTTTTCTGTTCAGATAAATGAATACGGCATCCACCATCCACGGCATTTCCATCCACCTTCCAATCTGGAAACACTGCCCTCTTAGTCACGTGCTGAAAGAGAGCCTCTGATGGAGCAAGATTGCATGTAATGACATCTCTTCATCTGAATCCCGTAGACCAATCATAAGGTTTGAAGAAGAGGTGGACTGCACATTATAGGGAGTCAGAGCTGTTAGTGTTGACACACAGAATGACAAACTCCTATTAGAGCAAACAGCCAGGCATTACGGACAGATGCCCTGCTCCCAGAGGAGGTCATTACGGGCTGGCTAAGCTAGACTTACTGAGTGGAGGAAGTTTCTTGTACGGCACTCCTCCAAAGGCAGACGAGTGGCTGACGAAAAACTGGAGTCATGTAGATTGAGCACAAAAATAATGGATTACCATGATGTTAAATTTCCTGGAGGAATGTCGGATGATATATCGAGATGGGTTTGAAATGTGATAAATCCAGCTGACAGAGTAGTCCTGACCTTAAGGCATTTGAATATGACAGCAACTAATGGTGAAATTTGACAGACCACAGTGGAATATTGTGGGACTTGAAGCACCTGCAGCATAATTCAGCTCTTTCCCAGTCTAAGCACATCGCATTTCCGAACATTTCAATGACTGTTTTCTGCAATGATAATCATTTTAGGACTACAGGAGTGCTAATAGTTTAACGTACTAAAGATGAAGACGTCCTCTGTGTAGCTTATGAAAAATGAGGATGAACATTTGAATATGGCAGTCATCACCATCACTTGCTAACCAATGGATACTCTGCAGTGAATGGGTGCTGTCAGAATGAGAGTCCAAACAGCTGATAAAAGCATCACAGTAATCCACATAACTCCAGTCTATCAATTGAAAAAACCTGTTTTTAACAAATTCATCATTAAGATATTTTAACTTCAAACAATAATGTCCTGTTAAAATATTATTGCTTTTTTCCAGTCTTGTCTGAATCATATGAGAAGTATGCACAGATTAAGCACCGTTTATACAATGGATGAAGTTAAAACACCTTAATGATTTAATGACTTTCTTACAAACATGCGGCGTTTCACTTCAGAAGTAGTTATTTGATGGGCTGGAGTTGTGTTGACGACTTGTGGATTATTGCAATTCTTTAATCAGCTGTTTGAACTCTCATTCTCATGGCACCCATTCACAGGATCCATTCGATGTAATGCTGAAGTTCTTCAAATCTGTTACAATGACGAAACAAGCTCTCGACTTTGCCTATTATATATTTAATTTTGCAAAGCGTTTTAAATCACTTACAGCACTTGTAACTAATTAATGACAACACTTTTTTAGATTCAGATAAACATGGCTTGAAATTAAATGACTGGATCAGCTTGCAGAATTAACCAGTCTAAAATGATATTTAATAATATATTTAAAAAAAAATTATTTAAACTGCATTTAAATATTCCCTTTTAAGCGATCTTTAAATATGGCCTTAAAGAAAGAGGTAATATGTCCGTATGTCTAAACAAGAATCCAAATTTGTCTTTATTCTCCCGTGTCCACTGTGGTAAAGTGGTAGTTTGTGAGTCTGGGAGAAAGATCATGTCCCATGGGATACAGAAGTTCACTACAGAGCCAACCAATTATGTAGCTTAAACTTTGGCTGAATACAAATGCAGTCTGTTCTTTGCTGTCACTTCACTGACTGCTGAAGCCCTTTAACAGTGTGGAAACTGACAGCGTGTCAATTTTTGCTGTATCCTTAAACAAAACATACAGCTACAAATCCCTCCATAGTTGCTTCCATCTCAATTTGGTATTGTTAAACATAAATATATTTTACCATTTACATCACTTTTTTTTCTTGTGTTCTAATTTATATTTTACTGGTTGTAAAATTTGTCCAAATATACATTTGTGATTACTCATCAAAATCAAACTGACTTCAGACGTTTCATTGTGTGTATAAAAATATACATTTATGTGGTGTAGTTTTCATTGCATGACAGTCGGAGAACCCTGTGGTGGTCTTAATTGTCATCCAGTGGTTGTGCATGACAGCTGTGTATTCCTCAGGGAGAGGTAATCACCTGACTGATAGAACAGCTCTGCATGCATCTGTCTTCCCCTTGTTGTAAGGTGATGATAAAGAACTAGGTAGCCTTTCATGCAGACGTTGATGTCTCCAGCATCTTAATCTGGCTCTCGCCTTGCGTGCTTGCATATCAAATATTTATTTTATTTGTAATGCCAGTGTCATACCTTTAGATATGATGACATTCAGATGTCAATATTTCGGTTATTATAATATATGATTTGAAGAGAAAATAACTTGTGGATCAAATTAAAATTAGGGATGTACTATATATTGGTGTCATCCTTTACAAAGCGAAAATATATGGGAATATACTGGAACGTGTAATGCAATATATATTTATTAAAAAACATTTTGCATATATTTCTTAATATACTGCACTACAATTGTACTTATAGCTATGCTAATAGAAACACTCAATTCATTTCTCTTTTGAGTTAACTCATGGGTTGACAAAGCTGAACGCATATTCATAAATCTCAAAGAAAATGTGTGATGGTATATAATAGTGTTTACTGAATACACATTAGAATATTTGGATTTTTTTGTCTTGTTCGCTTTGCTGTCCATCTAACATTCACTTAAATTATTTGTAAAGTCAAATATTTCCACTAATAGTTTAATATTTAGCAAAATGAATATCCAATTTTCATGCTGTACATTTTAATGTTGTGATGCCCAAAATCAGTTGTAGCATTTAGAATGACATTGATATTTTTATTCATTCTTCATTCATTAGTCTAATAAAATTGCAGTGTTGATGATTTCAGTTATTGGCCATATAATGATAATTAAATAAATAATTATCAGCATTGGCTAGAATGTTAACATTGGTGCATCTTTAAATTTAATTTCTGTTGGTCTGAGGGTATTTTATTGGTTTATTGATGCATCATAGTGCATTTATTCCTGATATTTTTCTTGGTATAACACTGATGCTTTTGAAAATGAACTGAAAAACAAATCTTTTTGCACTTCTAGATTGCACTTATACTGTATGTCATGTTTACCTGGAAAATTAAATAATGAGCCCAAGGTCAACATTGCATTGATTACTTAGAGCTCTGTCTATGCATTGACAAAGCACATTGATACATGCTTGAAAATACTCATTTCTTCTTAAAATGAGAACAAGTTTGAGGAGGAAGTCGAATAGATATGGAAGACCCTGTTCCTCTGAACCACATTCAAGAAAGTATTGACGGTCACTGCTAACCAACCATGCACAATGCCTCTTTTGACTTTAAGTGATTGTGGGTTATTCGTTGGACGTGACAAATGGCCTGGACTGAAACTGGGTCCCAGCAACACATAATGGGGGGCTACGGTGGCGCAGAGGAATGAACAGAGGTGCCTTTGACTGTTGACCCTGACAGGACAAGGTAATAGAGGTGGTGACGGTTGTTCCGAGGGAAGATAGCCTAGACTACACCACCTCTGTCGCATGAAATAAAATAAAATAAAAATAATCATAAAGCATGGTGCAACATGCTATATTTTATCTGTACTCTCAGATTACGAATGATCGTCAGCGCCAGCTGCACATAGAGGCACACTAGATGTCAGTCATGGAAAATGAGTAATTGATTTAGTATTAAAATCAATATTACACACATAAACATGTAATTGAATGTCCTAGGGGTGTTGGCTTCATAATCGTTGGCATAAACCGCTACATTAATCAATCGTGATGAAACGCAGGGATGTTTTCGCAAACAAATCAGCCCCCTGTGTCGATAAGTCACGCGGTTTGTATATTTTCTCGCAGGTTCAAGAAACAGCAGTGAATGCTACAGATAATTTGATGTTTTTCATGAATTTCCTACTTAGGAAAGAAAAAAGGTTGGCCGAGGTCACGTGGCAAACTAAGTCCATTTAAAAGCAGATCACTAGAGGGGAGCAAACAACGGCAAGCAATCTAAAATCGACGGTCTCAGGGATGAGGGAGTTATCACACAGAAATTATGACCAGTAATAACATACACAGACAGACAGATACACACACACACACACACATCGTTGTGTTAGCTTTCCATTACGCTGCTTACTAATAGTGTTTGTTTGAAAGTGATTGATATTTTACCGCCAGCTTTAACTTAATCGGAAAAGGTAGAGCTCCAGGTAATGTGCTGTATACTGATAATAATTCATACACTAGAGCTGTCAATCAGTAAGTTAACTTAAATAAAGAGGTCTGTTTGGGTGTTTGCTTGGTCTGCTTTTGCTTTGACCTTCAATATTTGTCATAAAATGGGTGCATTTCTATTTAATGTATTGCATATACACACATCCTGCTTTTAATTTCTTGGACAAAATTCAAAATGTATTCCTCAATTATAATCCCTGGGTTGTAATTTCAGTGCTATTGGCCCTGTACCACAGAAAGTTGAATTGAAATTAGGCTAACATTTTATTTTGATGGTCCTCTTTAGATATTCTGTTGACTATAAGTAACTTAAAGGGGTGGTTGACTGTTTTTTTTAGGCTTGATTGTGTTTATGGGGTGCAGTCTAACATGTTAATGCTTCGTTTAAAAAAAAAAAACAACATTATTTTTCACATAATTTACCTTTATTCCAAACCGCTTTGTCCCTTCTCTGTTAAACACGCCGATCAACTCTCCGAGTACTGTTGGGTTAGGTTTAGGGTTAGTAGAATAAGTTGACATATACTTGCAAAATTTCTCATAGTATGTTGTGGATCCATCAAAATAAAGTGTTACAAGATATTAAGCAGACAGCCTACTAATACTCTTATGACTGCTAGTTGACATGTAGTTGCAAGTTACTTACTGTTAGTAGAATGTCTAAAGTGGATTATCAAAATTAAGCGTTACCAATTATTTTCTTAAATTCAAATTAAAATCTACATCCTGTATGTTATCTGTTAAAATTCAAATCATTTCTGAGTTGACAAACCTGTTTCCAATAGAGGCAGCCAGTCCATGAACACTTTTCTTCAAACTCTCACCAGGAATTTTTCATATTTGTGTGTATAAAAGCCAAGAATCCATAATGGACTCATCAGCTGTCATGTGCTCTGCTTGAATTATTCTCTTTGGTGCTAATTAGACATTCCTAGCGTCTGTGATCACAGAAAGCTCACCATGCGTGTGGTTGACACTGGCACGGCTCTTCTGACAGTGCGCTATAAGGAAAAACCAGACATTGTGTGAATTCACCCATACAGCAAATAAAACAAAGGCTTTGTGAGTCTTCTAATGCACTGCTCTGAGTTGGCCCTTGTCTCACACATGACTTGCATTTGCGTAAAGGTCACTCAGTATTGGGATAAAGAAATCCTCTGGGGTGCTAGGAAACAATTATTCTCTGAGAGAGCACGATACTAATTATGCCGGCACGTAGTGTGAGTGGTTTCTGCTTAAGGTCCGAATTAACAAACTAATTGGCAAACTAACCAGTGATTCGTTGGACATGCTCATTGCTTTCCTGTCTTGGAAAACACACAATGAATGGCCGGTTCTTCTTCTGTCTTTGTGATCTGCAAGGGAGTATCTTAGAATAAATCATGGATGTCCATTGGAAGGAATTGTTTGTCAGTAAATCATTGAGAGGAGATCCATTAGAGGACAAAGAGGAAATTTAAACACCTGCAGTAGCCAAGGCTGTGGTAATAAACACGTCCCTGAAATAAATAAATGCGGTCTGCTCATAGAGCCACTCCAGGATGCTTTTTGTCATTTGCCGGCGATGAGCATCCAGGAAAGCATCAGTAAGATGAAAAGTCTCTGGAGACTAACTCACCTGGGGAAGGATGCGGATCTTAATCATGAGGGACCCAGTTATCTGGCATTTCTCTCAGTGTCGCCATGCCCTTCACAATTTCATAGAAGGCAGAGTCATTTGCATATTTGCAAATCGTGATTTCCATACCAATGACTAATACCAAAGCGAGCAGTTGTGAGATTTGACCCTGGCGGGAATATTTCTCTCCGACATGATCTTTTCCCTGTAGAAATTTAAAAAATGTATCACTGCACTCAAGTTCTTCAACATCCACCCTTGTCCCCCTTTTTTTTTATCTATCCAATAATATGATTTCTTGATATCTGAAAGTGGGTTTATGAATGTGTCTTGGGAGCTATCTGTACATGCGTTCAAATGTAATTAGGGGCTTCAAACTGGCTTTACTGACACATTCAGAGCACATTGAATTTGTGCTGGAAGTATTTGCATGAAGAATAACTGCCTGATTTGCTCACTTGCAACATGGCACCTCTCTCTCTCTCTCTTTCTCTCTCTCTCTTTCTCTCTGTTTTATTCCTGAGATTTCCAATAGGGTGCACCCGTGTACTTCAAACAATGGAGACAGCTCAGTTCAAGATGTGCATTCAACACAGTAGGAAAACTAGACAAACTGTATTGTTGTAGTATGAAATATGTGGGATAATGTACAGTCGGGTGATCATTATCGCAAAATAAATAGGAAGTGGTCAGTTATACAGATGAGTGGTCAGTTAAATAGCGTTTCCCTGGGCAATGGTCATTATTCAGAAATATTTGGCTGCTGCATGGTGTCATTGACCAATAGGAATCTATACCAAAAAGCCACGGCAATAAATCAGCTTGACCTAATACATAAATCATAAAGTAGCTCTGGTAAAATTAGTAGTAGTTTACTTTTTTGTTGCTTTAGGCCCTAAGTGAAATAAGCAGGTCCCAGAACATTAAATAAAAAATTGTATTTATATCACTTGTGTTGAATTAATAACAAAAAATGATGATAATAATAATAAAAAAGGAGTTTCATATATATTCTTAAAATAGCAAAATCTCCTTATGCCAACTTTTTTTTTTTTTTTTTTTTATTTAACACATTTTACTCGAATCAAAAATTGCTAGTATGAAAACCCAAGGGAACTCATTAGCTTTTGGGGTAATCTGCTTTCTGATTGGATAAATTATTGTAAAAAGGCAGATCAATGCTAGTTTTTGAGCGCTTATTCTATGCCAGTGTTGCTACATTGCCTGTCATCCATAATCAGTTTACAATCAGGCTGCTGTATCACTTGGTAAAATAGTTGTTAAATTATAATGAATAAATTCAACCGTTTTATATAATAAATCAGACTATACCTATCATTAAATTGTAATTGTAATGCACAGCCTTTAGTGGCTTATTGCTTTATTAATATTCTTTTTTGTAGTAGAATGTTTAGTATTGACTCACATACTTGTTGACTGATTTTGCTGCACACCAGTGTTGTTATAAATGTGTAAAATGCTGAAGGACAAGTTCAAGGTTTAATGTGTCACGTACAGAAATGCAACAGCAGTGAAGCTTTACTGAGGCGCCTAAAGGTTATTGTGAAGAATAGTAGAAATAGTAATAAACAGCAAAATAAAAAAAGTGTATCCAGTGTTGCTCTGCTGAGGTCAGTGAGCAGTATGCATCATTATTTAAGATCCGGATGGCTTGAGGCTAGTAATTCCTCCTGAGCCTCTCCAAGCTGGCCCTCAAGCTGTGGTGTAGTGTTTTCCCTGCTATGGTAGCAATAAGAGACCATTGTCTGGGCAGCTTTAATAATTCTCTTTTTATAGTTTTTGTCCTAGCCCACATGGCAGATGTCTTCCAAGCTAGGAAGAACACTCCTTGTGAAACATTCAGCCAGTGTTAATTAAACAACACTGATTTCAAACAAGGTTAATCTTTATCTCATACTGCTAAAAGTAGTGGTAAAATCAGAAGGTAATGCAAGTTATTTTTTGCATTTTTGCCTAGATGACACAGTGGAAGAAGAGAGGAGAATGGGAATGGACCTCAAACTTGGGTCATCTACAAGGCTGTGGTTGCAAAAAACAGTTTGATTTGTTCAAAGGATTAGGTCAGACAAAAATAATATTCTCTCATCATACTCACCCTTATGTTGTTCCAAACTGGTATGACTTCTTCTGTGGACCAAAAAGCACTTGTAAAAAAAAATACAGGTTTTTCTGTTAAATGCAGTTACAATGAATGGGTAGTAAGGCTTTCAATTTTAAACAAAAAACACTCAAAAGTACCACAAAGCCATCATAAAATTGTCCTTATGACTTGTTTGTTATATTACAAAGACTTCTGCAGCCGTCAAATAGTTTTCTGTGGGCGAGACTGATGGAGTAGGGGTGCGCTGGGCACAAACTAACACAGGGTTAGTTGTAACACGCATGGTTTAAATTTAAAATGAGACAAGTCTGCTAATATTTTAATCTCCAATCTGTTCTTTAGTGGTTTAGATAGTGCTTTAATGCTTCGGTAACTAGCAGAAGGCACTAACCTGTTTTAAATTCCAATTGAACAGATGCGGAACGTTATAACACGTCATTACAATGTGCCCTGCTATTATTAAACTATGCTATTCTATGACATTAGTGATGTAATTTACACTATTTACTTTGATGAATTTAAATGAGAAACCATGCGAAACAGGTGAATAAAGACTGAGAGTCAATGTTCCGAAATTAGTCTCGTGTTTATTTTATTGTCAAACTCCAAAATGAGTTTATTTTTAATTCTTAAAAAATGACATTATTTTATTTGAAAAAGTTAATGATTTTGTTTTATTGACTCAGTATTTTAGCTTGTCTTTTATTTATTTTTTGTCATATGGTCATGTTAACGTTGTCACATTTCACTTCTATTCCTTTGGGGTAAATAAAGAAAAAAGTATACACTGTAATTATTATGAAACAAAACAATCTTTTTTAATGTAATTATTCTGAATTCATCTATTTAATATAATAAAAAGCTTACTAAAAAACTCAACAACAGACTTTTGTGTTCACTGCATTAAAATGGTACTCCTTTCATGAAACAAGTCGCCTACCTGTGCCAAACAATGAGCAGATCTTTGATCTTCGAATCCGCGCTTTAGGCTATCACATTCTGGTTTATGCACCGAACACTTGGCTGATGCACAGTAAAGGTGGAGAGACATGAATTTGCTAAGGAGCAGCCGGTGAAAAGCCCTGCAGCCCAATTGGGACACAAAGAACTGTCCAGGCCCATTAAAAAAAGACATGTTTTCAAGCACATCTCTTAAAGTGCTCTCACTACAGAGCCACTGCAGCAGCCTAAAGAGTTTACATACATGGTGGGCCGTATAAATCCTTAATAAAACAGGAATGTGAGCAAGCTTTGACAAACTCACATGCACTCAGAAAATCATCCACCTACCATGTAAGACCACTGCATTCATTATTTGTTACAAACCCAGCATACTTCTTTTGATTGTCAATAGCTCTTTAAATCAAAATACCAAACCTTAACAAGCAAGAGAAGATTGAAATCAAATTATTTGACTTGGATGATGATTTATGTTTTTTGTAAAGCAAAAAACCCATAAACAACTGCATACAACTGTGACCGCTGTCCACAATACAGAAGAGATCAACCCTGTCCCTCCATGCTATAAATCAGATGCCCTAGGCATTTCAACATTTCACCTATATACTGTCATGACTGATATACTGTTAGTCTCATTGGATAAAAAGCCTCTGCAGATAGTCTATTCACTGACCATCTCATTGCACATTCAACAATAGAGCACTTTTGCAAGTGGCAATCAGAATGCCTGGCTGGTAAACAATTTCTGGGGTCAAGGAGTGCAAGTTTGTATTAATCAGGTTAAGAATCTGCAAGGTTTTTTGATGAGAATAATAAATACTGCAAACAAATGTATTGCTCTCATTGTTAATGTGTTAACTAATGTTAACCAATAAGTTCACTAATGAGGCCTTATTGTAGTGTCCCCCCCCCCCCCCCACCAAAAAAAGTTTTCTTCTAGTAGCAAGCTGCAAAATTGTCCTGAATTTTTGCTGATGCTCAATTCTTTTTCCTCAAAATGATGTTACACTTTATAGATTATAGTCTCATTTAGCAAAAAGAACATTGTCTGTTTATTAACAACATTACAAAATGTCATTTAAGTCAGTGTGGTTGCTCACTTAATTATGAGTTACATGGTTTTTCTATTATCTATAGCAAAATGATGTTTGGTGAACTTGGGGGGGATATTTTGCATAACAGCAACAACGCCTCATCACAACAAGCACTGGAAATTGTCTTAGCAGTCTATGTAAATAGCCAGGCTTATGAAATATCCCAGGGTTCAGCATAATTGTTCACCAGGCACCCAGTTGACATCAATTTGTGTGACAAACTACTTGCTCCTCTCTCATCAGGAACCTGCCGATTCTTTGATTCCACAATAGAGGACCGTCTACATCAAATAGCTTCACTCTGGGTGTCTATCCTTTCACATCACTGATGAGCGCAGATGCCTACTGAATGCTACACTAGCTGTTAATTTATCTGACATTACTAAGATTTAGTAATTGCACTGTTGATTTGGCTGAAAATGGCAATCAAGGTAAAAAAAACACACTTGCAGAGCCTCTGTTCACTAATTAAAAGATGTTCAATTGCGTTTTTTGTAGCATGACTAAACTATAGTCCATATCTTCAGACTTTGTGAAAAGAAACATTTTATCTTAAGGGAAATGAAAATTTTGTGACTGACATTTAATTACACATTTTATTATTATTCTGGCCATCAGAACATATATAAAGAACTTGTAAATTGTAATTTGACCATAATGAAATTCAGACCAATGAGGCTGAAGTTACTTTTTTTAAAATTATTACTAATATAGTCTGTAACTAGAACTTTCTTGGTTCTCTTATAACTTAGGAGGCAGTCTGCAAGTTCATACTGATGACATTGTGAATTGGTAATTTGATGGTAATGAATTTACCAGCATCCAACATCCAAGTAATATTGTCAATTACTAAGTCATAAAAATTACCGAAATGTACCAATAGATTACCTCCTTGATATGTTGTGTCTTCAAAATATTTGATGAACCGCAGTGCTCACTAATTACAGGTGCATCTCAGAAAATTAGAATATGGTGAAAAAGTAAAACGCTTCAAAAGTTTTTTTTTTTTAAATTTTGATGATTAGAGCTTACAAGCTAATGAAAGTCAAAAATCAGTATCTCAAAATATTAGAATATTTACATTTGAGTTTAAATAAATGACCATCCATACAGTATAAATTATGGGTATCTCTTGTTCTTTGAAACCACAATAATGGGTAACACTGCTGACTTGGCAATGATCCAGAAGACGATCATTGACACCCTCGACAAAGAGGGTAAGTCACAGAGGGTCATTACTGAAAGGGGTGGCTGTTCAAGTACTTTGATCATAGATCATTGACTATAGCTCAGCTTTCAACACTATAGTCCCCATCAAGCTGGCATCTAAACTCACAGACCTCAGCCTGAACTCCTCACTCTGTGACTGGATTCAAGACTTCCTCACCGGCAGACCTCAAGTGGTGAAAGTTGGCCAGTTTACCTCAAACTCCATCACCCTGAACATAGGAGCCCCACAGGGCTGTGTCCTGAGTCCCCTGCTCTACTCTCTCTACACGCATGACTGCGTATCCTCTCACAGCTCCACATCTATTGTCAAATTCGCTGATGATACTGTGGTTCTGGGCCTCATCTCCAACAACGATGAGACCGCATACTTGGATGAGGTAGAGAGACTCACATCATGGTGCCAGGACATCTGTCTCTCTCTGAATGTGAGGAAAACTAAAGAGCTGATCATGGACTTTAGGAAGAGACAGCAGCAGCCCTACACTCCTCTTATGATCAGTGGGACCCCTGTGGAGAGGGTGAGTAACTTCAAGTACCTCGGTGTAAACATCTCCGAGAACCTGACTTGGAGGCACATCCAAACACAGGTTAAGAAAGCCAGGCAAAGACTGTACCATCTGCGACAGCTGAGGAAATTCAGGGTCTCACCAGCAATCCTGAAAACTTTCTATTCAGGGACCATAGAAAGTGTATTGACTCAGTGCATCTTAGTGTGGTATGGAAACAGCTCCAATCAGGACTGCAAAGCACTACAGAGAGTTGTGCGCTTAGCTGAGCGCATCTCAGGGTCTGCTCTCCCCTCTCTGCAGGACATCTACCTTAAACGCTGCAAAAGTAGAGCTGTCAAAATAATCAAGGACTCAAATCACCCTGGTAACCGTCTATTCACTTTGCTGCCATCTGGTAAGCGCTTCCTTAGCCTGATGGCAAAAATTGAGAGACTTAGAAGGAGCTTCTTCCCCCAGGCCATCAGGCTCCTAAACTCTAACTCTGTGTCATAACATCACTTGACTCCATGTAAATATCACTATATCAACAAGCTATTCATAATTTTTCTCTACCTCATATTGCTGCTATTTAAATACCCTATACAACTTTTTGCACATTCTTTTTGCACATTCCTCTTATTACTATTTAAGTCAACAACATACTGACCTGCACATTTGTATTTATATTTTTTATCTTTTCATTTTATTCTTTTATTTTTTCTACTTTTCTTTTTCTCAATATTTGCATACTTTATAATTGCACTGTCCTTGGAGCGGACCTGACCTACATTTCACTGCTGGTTATACTCTGTATAATTGTGTATGTGACAAATAAAAATCTTGAATCTTGAATCTTGAAGGAGTGCTGTATCAAAGCATATTAAATGCAAAGTTGACTGGAAGGAAGAAATTTGGTAGGAAAATGTGCACAAGTAACAGGGATGACCGCAAGCTTGAGAATACTGTCAAGCAAAGCTGATTCAAACACTTGGGAGAGCTTCACAAGGAGTGGACTGAAGCTGGAGTCAGTGCATCAAGAGTCACCACGCTCAGACGGCTTCAGGAAAAGGGCTACCAAGCCACTTCTGAAACAGAAACATCGTCAAAAGCATCTTACCTGGGCTAAAGAGAAAAAGATCTGGACTGTTGCTCAGTGGTCCAAAGTCCTCTTTTCAGATAAAAGTAAATTTTGCTTTTCATTTGGAAATCAAGGTCTGGAGTCTGGAGGAAGACTGGAGAGGCACAGAATCCAAACTGCTTGAGGTTCAGTGTGAAGTTTCCGAAGTCAGTGATGATTTGGGGTGCCGTGACGTCTGCTGGTGTTGGTCCATTATGTTTTATCAGTCCAAAGTCAATGCAGCCGTCTACCAGGAGATTTTAGAACACTTTATGGTTCCATCTGCTGACAAGCTTTATGGAGATGCTGATTTCCTTTTCCAGCAGGACTTTAGCACCTGCCCACAGTGCCAAAACCACTACCAAGTGCTTTGCTGACCATCATATTACTGCTTGATTGGCCAACCAACATGCCTGACTTGAACCCCATATGGAATCTATGGGATATATATTCAAGAGAAAGATGAGAAACAGTCAATCCAACAATCCAGACGAGCTGAAGGCTCAATAGTGCCTCAGCAGTGCCACAGGCTGATCGCTTCCATGCCACAACTCACTGATCCTGCAATTTGTGCTAAAGGAGCCCCGACCAAGTATTGAGTGCATAAATGAACATACTTTAAAGAACTTGCACTTTTCTGTTTTGCAAATCCTTTTTTTGATTGATCTTAGGAAATATTCTAATATTTTGAGATACTGATTTTTGACTTTCATTAGCTTGTAAGCTCTAATCATCAAAATTAAAACAAAAAAACTTTTGAAGTGTTTTACTTTACATGTAATGAATCTAAAATATATGAAAGTTTAACTTTTTGAAATAAGTTACAAGAAAAAATTTACTTTATTCTAATTTCCTGAGATGCACCTGTAAGTATCACCGCTATATTTTTCAGTAATGAGACCGTAGATGGGTTCCTATTATAATTCAGTTTGTCTGGTAACAAACCCCTATGCAGAAGGCTCTGTTTGTTGTAGGTTTTATAGCGAAATACTGGTACCACTTTGCAATAAGTTTTAATTTGTTAACATTAGTTAATGCATTAGGCTTTTACATAATCATTGTTAATGAAAGGGAAGTGATGTGTGGCCAAGTATGGTGACCCATACTCAGAATTTGTGCTCTGCATTTAACCCATCCAAGTGTATACACAGTAGCAAACATATACCCGGAGCAGTGGGCAGCCAATGCTGCAGCGCCCGGGGAGGAGTTGGGGGTTTGGTGCCTTGCTCAAGGGTCTCACCTCAGTCGTGGTATTGAGGGTGGAGAGAGTGTTGGTTATTCACTCCACCCACCTACAATCCTTGCCGGACCTGAGACTCGAACCCACGACCTTTGGGTTACAAGTCCGACTCTCTATCCAATTGGCCACGACTGCCCATATATACAGTATATACATAATTCACAGTACATTAATTTAAAATGCAATTATTATCATGTGTAAAATAAATAAATGAATAACTTTAATTAGACAATTTATCATGGCTAGTATATACTATACCTAATGCACTAATTTTAACAAAGGGCCTGTTTACACCTGGTCACTTCATGCGTTTTCTCTGATCGAATAGCTATCCGATCGTGAAAAGACCATTTGTAAATTCCCTCCGAAATGCTTTCAAGACGGATTTAAATCCGATTGCTAAAACTACTTCAGGAGGTTGTCTGTGACGCATTCCAGATGAAACCGAACTCCGTTAAATTTGTGTATAGCGCAGAAACTGAAGATCAGGTTTATATCCGTTTTGCGGACACATTTATGTGGCCAAGTGTATGGAATCGTTTTAACAAATCAAATAGCTGTCCGATCAGAGAAAACACGTGCAGTGACCAGGTGTAAACAGGCCCAAAATTCACATGCATCTGATACATGATTATATCTTGCCACTATTTTGTAAGAGCTCAATAAAAGAAACATAATTGCACTATCCCATGTGTCTGAATGTGTATCATATTATATAGTTTTAACGCGAATGGCAATGAATTATTACTTAGAGCATAGACATCAATCAAGAAAGCCTGAATTTTATCTAAGATGAGACACATCAACTCTCGCCACAGCTCATTATACAATATCTGACCAAGCCGTAACTAGCACAGACATTAGAAGAACACACCCCCTCCAACATTCGGAAGCCCTTTTCAATGGTTGATTCTTAAATTTGGTCATCTCAATCATTCTATGTGGTTACGTTCTTGTGTCTAATGTAGCTTGAAATTGGTTAGCACAACATGTTTGATTTTGCTAAATCTTGCATCATTGAAATGTCTTCATATTCTTCACAGATGGCAAACATACAGTTTCTCATTAATTAGCTAATTAGGTAGGTAATTTGTTTGTTTCTTTGTCTTCCTTACACTCTTTCTATCGCTCATAGACACACAGAAACACACACACACACATGCATACTCGCACATATAATGAAAAAAAAAATTCAAGATGATTTCCTGGTGTTGTCATGGCAACTGTGTCATTCTTTTCCACACGGTTTAAGTGACAGACCTCAGGACTTGAACATGCAGCCCTTCACAGGGGCTATGCAACCTCACGGCTGATGCCATTCTCTGTGTATGGCACAAAAGCCTTTCCCACAGGAAGGAGAGGTCTGAATGTGATGTTGATTGACTTCAGGTCAGCATTGAATACCATAGTTTGCCTCAAGCTTGTCATCAAGCTCAGGAACATGGGTCTGAATTCCTCACTCTGTCTGCGGATCCTTAACTTGCTGACAGGCAGATCTCAGATCGTGGACATGGGTGGGCAGTTGTACTTTGACGACGCATGTACCTCATCCCTCATGCCCCTACCATGTCCCTCAATATTGTAAAAGCACTATGGTCAATACAACTACAGTATGTGCTGTATTTAAAATCTTTTAAAGTCATGTAATAGCTTCATAAGGAACAGACTGAAATTTAAGTCACTATTTGCTGTGATTGAATCATTTAGTAAGTTATACTTTGTGAATAAATCATTTAAACAGGTTTTATGAACTGGATCAACTGATTCAATGGAAAAAAAAAAAAAAAAACCGACTCGAAGGAATATTCATGATCATGAATATGAAATCTGTGTCTGAACTTTCACTAATGTACCAATTAGAACAGAGGCAACCCTGCTGAGGAAGAAAAAGAAACAATCACATAAGTTCAAATTTCTACTACAAATACCATTACAATCTCTACAAACCATCCACTGTTAACCATCCAAGCCATCCAGTACCAGTGTTCAAGTTCACAGTTTTCCCACGGAATCAGGCTACTTGTAAACTATTGCTATAGATAGACCCCCCCCCCCCCCCCCCCTCCATGTTTTTAAAGGATTAACATATTGCATAAATTGTAATTTATTGAAATGCATGTATTGAAATATTTTACGTTCTTCCAATGACAAAACTGTGCAATGAGATTGTGAAGGCCTTAAAGTTGCTTATTGTAAACAGACTGTTTATTTGCATAACAGCAGATAATCCCTACTAGTGATTTTCAAATTGAAAATGTGTATAACTCATTACAGTGACTGTAAAATATGTATGGGAATGGCATATGTTGAGCTTTGATATTTGGATTGGATCATTGAACTTGTTTGGGGCCTTTAATTGGCCTTTGAGCTGGTTTTGTTACACAGACCTGGTAACCTGTCCAGTGGTATTTTGGTCCACATTCCATTAGAATTTAGTGCAACATGCCAACAACAGAAGACAACAAATTACCAGTAGAGACCAATACAATTCCCATTATACCCAGTAAAATCATTACAAATTCTATGAAGGTTTCCATTCCTTTTTTTCAGCAGGGAAATATAAACATTTTTAACAACTTAGATGTGACGTTTTTATGTCAAAATACATTGTCTTAACCCAGATTATTGTTCATTGACTACTATAAACATGCTATTCACCAATAGTGAGAGTTTGGGGGCGTTGCTACTGTAGCAGGCTGAGCCAGAGGGTGTTTAACCAATGTGGGACCATAGCTGATGGGTTACATGGAAAAATAAATTCAGTTTCAATTACAGAAGTGCAAGCCAAAATTCAGACAGACAACAGGGTAAAATAAGGGTAAACATTGCTGGTGCTTTTACAAGATGGAGGAATGTGATGGAATTTTTGTGTCTCAGTCAAGTCTGACTTCTCGATCGGTAAGCTAAACTTAAGTTTTTACCACACATGTTAGTTTACTTTCAAGCCCCAGAAAAAAGTAAGATGTTGTAAGGATATAAGGGTGTAAATCATATCAAGTTCAGAGTATCATTTTTTCCCACATGAATTTCACTCTTGTCTAGTGTCTTGTCAAATATGTAGTTTCATGTGATATAAATATTTAAAATAAACATTTAAAAATTTGTATACACTATTAACATACATTTTAACTAAAAAGGATACTTTATCTGTGTCAGAAGTGACTTTACCTGAGTTTCCATAGGAGCCAGTTTCAAGTTGGCAAGTTCCACTCTTATTTAATATTCAAAATTTGGTATTATGCGATTCAAACACAACATATTCTCACCCATTACATAAAATAGACTTAGTTTCTCTAGTATTTTGCCTCCATAATATTTGTTCTTGCTGTAGCAAATTAGCTCAAAGTGAGATGAACATAATCATAACGGGTTGTTATCAATGATATATTCATCTTCAGGAATTAACTGTAGCATTAATAGTACAATAAAATGATTTGTTCGTCCGCAGTACGGACAGTTTTAATCGCCTATTGACTCTAAGGAAAATTATTCCTCTGGTCACGAAAAATAATTTAGTCCCTAATACATTGCTCATAGAGCATGTAACGAAACCGGAACGTTAAAGTGACCTTCTGTGAGCCGCATACACAGACAACCAAGCGTGAATACATATGGATGTTTATTAAACTACACTACAGGGGAACATGTAACATTGAACTAGACATACACATATTAAACATGGATTCCAAAGCGAGAGAGAGAGAGAGAGAGTGAGTGAGTGAGTGAGTGAGTGAGTGAGTGAGTGAGTGAGTCGCCAAAGTTACTGAACTCAAAACTGCAAGAAGCTCGGACTCCCCCCGAAACGGGAGTCGCGAGGTTTTCACGCTGATGTGTGTCTCCAGGGCACCGAAAGTAAAGAGAAGAACTCACCTTTTGGGTGTGGGAGAAGTTTTATCTGGGTTCCCTGTAACACCCATTTTGGTCAGTTTGACCAATAACAAGGCACATTGTTTCAGCGGGAAAGTGTTTCTTTGTCTCACTTGACACCTCATTTGCATGTTTTATGACTATTCTGCTCAATCGGTGTAATTCTTCCCACAGTACCGTAAGAATAGTATGATGCATATCACGATGTCACAGTTTACATCATTGTTTGAGAAATAAAGAGCAGATCATTTTGATATCGAGAAAGAGACATCTAAAAGATATTAAACTAGAGATACATTCATACACCTGAATATGAGTGTTTAGAGCCTAATACAGATAACGAGTGGTCACTAGGCTAATATAATAAGGAGACATACAAACAACACATGCCTATACAGTTACCTTTGTAACTGATTAATTATGGTCTAAATAAAGGAAATGTCTCTATGCATGTGTGTTATGTGTGTTATAATCGTGGAGGTAGTCCACTGGTCAGCCAGGCCGTTAGTGTCTGGTATCGTGGGTCATTTAGTTCTCTGGAATGTGTTTGAAGTTTGATGGAGAGAACAGATTGTATTCTGTCTAACGTCTTTTTGACAGTGTGGGGCAACCATTGGCAATTTAGCACCCATATAAAGGTCGAATGTGGGGCCAGGTCTGTGAATTATATGCAAATGTCAAAAGGCTAAAAGGGGTCTCTTAAGACATAAAGTTCCAACGACCATCAAGGATCATAAGCAGATGTTACTTTGCCTTGTAGTTACAGTGGTTTCAGGCACACACAAATACATAAATGGCAATGTGCTAATTGTCCATTAGCTAGATGTCCCTTGTTCAAAGTCTTAAACATCTTTTATTTTTATTTTTATCCACAAGTCAGTTTAATTGAATTCCAAGAGGGGTGAGCTCTCAAGACAATGGCTTGATAGTTTTACACATAGAAATAACAAATGGCTCAAGGCAGATTTGCTCTGAAGCCAAAAGTGAAAATGTATGGCTAAACAACACTGGTCCATCACCAGAACTGATTATAGTCTCATGTGACTGAAAAATATATGTGGCATGAAAAGCTCAGTAGCTTTGAGATACTTTGGCAATAACTTCTGTCAGGTCATCTATGGCTACAGAATTATTATTTTTTTTGACTGAATAGTTACTGTTTGTGATTGAATGCCATTGCATAAGACAAGGAAATACAATACAATACAAAATGCAGTTAATAAAATGGATTGAGTTTTGGTGTGGACTTCCCTATTCTCACATACTTAGAATAATTATTAAAACTTTATAATGTGTTGCTACAGTTACCTTAGTGTGAACGGGCTAAGTAAATCTAATTTTTACAGTTTTTTTAAATGCATGGTAATAACTTTTCATATGTGTATTGATGGGCCTAATATTAATTAGTTTTAGCGTTTGTTTTCAAAGATGTTTTTGTTTATGTAGTGTGATATTGGAACTGATGTTGATGCCAAATGGGTCCTGAAATGAAGCCAGTTGGAGCAGCATTGGGAAGCGATGGAAAATGTGAAACTGCTATATTTAGATGCAGTTATAAATGGGGCACCAACAATATGAGTGTGTGTGTATAGTAGTGCTGTCAAACGATTAATCGCGATTAATCACATCCAAAATAAAAGTTTTTGTTTACATAATATATGTGTCTATATTTATTATGTAAATATATAAATACACACACATGCATGTATATATTTCAGAAAAATATGTTATGTTTATATAGTATATTAAATATATTTATTTATAATATAAATTATATGAATATACATATAGACATGTAAATACATTTTAATATTTTCTAAATATATACTGTATGTGTGTGTATTTATGTATACATAAATAAATATACACAGAACACACATATTATGCAAACAAAAACGTTTATTTTGGATGCGATTAATCGTTTGACAGCACTAATATATACATATTAGTGCATATATAGTGCATATTAGTTATATATACTGTAAACGTACTGTAAACATGAAAGCCAAGTTTTGTGACTTTATTCTAATCTAATATTTAGAAATGCTATTATTCATAATATTCTCTAACAGTATGTATAATCTGCTTAATAATCAATATGGCTGAAGCCTAGTCAGGATGATGGATATGCCAAGTACACTATGAAGAAACAATGCCTCTCTGAGCTGGGCATCATGCCAGACAGTGTAAAATGACTAAAACTGAGTCATCAGCAAATCATTTATGGAAGAGGGCTACTGTATTCCTATTAAAGTCTGTTGTAAAATTTAGTTGGAAACTTGCAACTTATCATCATAAAACACCAGCCTGTGTAAACTGCCAACATCCTATTACAGGAATGACACTGATTCACCCCAGTGAAGAACGATGGACGTTTACTGTAGTGACCCAAATCCATGTCATTGATTAAATCCTGTGAGGTCTCATTTGATGGATTTTTATGGGACTGGTGATGGACGGGAAGCAAATATTACTATCTGGTCACATGATACTGAAGTCATTGTTCTAATACGCTTGAATTGCTTAGGCAAGTTTATTTATATTGCTCATCTGACCTTTTGATGTTATCGACTTTCTGCCTTGGTCTGTCAAAATGACATTTATTTGAATAGTGAACGCACAATACTGCTTACAACACTTTATTTAATAAGCGCTGACCTATTTATTTAATAAACCTTTTAGGATATTTGTTAGCAATACAACCATATGTTCCATTTAAAAGAGCAGAAAATTACTACTTTCTATCTGACTGGACACATGGGTATTGGCCTGTTGCCCTGTCTCTCAGCTCTGCTTGTAAAATCAATATAAACAGTATAAAAACAATATGAAAGTGTGGATAACATTGATCAGATGGAAATATCCCAATATCCCTTTCATGTCTAAGATCTTGAGATTTTATTTCAGCGTATAGAGTGACATGACATTCAACTCAGCTCAAACTCATCCTTTTTATAAATATACTTAGAAGATAATTCTTGTAAATAATATATTTCCAGGGACAAAGAGAACCCAAAGGACTTATGTATGCCTCAAGTAATTCACTGTCTAACCTGTGTTCTTAGTAAGTTTACATCTGGGTTTTCTTTTGCTTTGCAGACCTTAAAGGAATAGTTTGCCAAAAAAAAATATCTTATCATTTACCTGTGACGTTGCAAATCGGCTTGACTTTCTTCTCTTTTCAATATAATCAAAGTGAATGAGACTGTCAAGCTCCAAAATGACAAAAAAAAAATAACATTATTAAAGTGGTTCATATGACTCATGCACCATATTTCAAGTTTTCTGAAGTCAGTGATAATCTTACTCTCTTTGCATATTCAAGAGAGTTCATTAGTATGAAAGAAACATTCTTTTGAATAGGATCTTTTAAATGAATCGTTTGATGTTGATCACAAATCTGGTCTGAATAATGTGGTTCTTGGGTTCAACTGACTGGTCGCAATGCAGTTTTTGCGTGAACTAATCCTTTTAAACAAATAATTAACAAATCTCCTGTTTCGTAATCAGGAGTTTAGTTCTCTTGCACTGTCTGAGCCACTTGAGCTTTTACTGACATCCATTAGAGAATATCTTATTTCTCTTTTCATATATTACTGACCTTTTCTCACTTTGACTGTAAATATGTTATCAGGCTTTTATACGGTTTTTGACATTTAGCAGATGCTTTTTATGCAAAGTGCCTCACAGTTCACCTAGTAAAGGGCTGGTCCTCCAGGGGCAGCCTGTGGTTAAGTAGTTTGCTCAAGGGAACAATGGTGACAGTTCATGAATCGGCCTTTCTGGGACCCAGAGCTTTAATCACTAGGCAACTGTCACCATCGTAGAAGGCGTTTGGCTCTTTTTTCTCAAAATCAGTGTCAAAGTGACAATGTCCCTTTGAACGTACAAGCTTTTGAAGATCAGTAAAATATAAAAAGCAGTGATGAATTACTGTAAGTGCCCTGTGCAGATGTCTAAGAACTTTATGACACATACATGTACTATTTGACAAAATTGTTACAATAGCAATTTGAGTAAAATGTTAAAAATCCTTTCATTTTAAATTGAACAATTTAATTAAGTTATATTCCATTAGACCTTTCTCTACTGACCGTTCATTTTGAATTTACTTTTTAAATTAGTAATCAATTTAGTTTTAGTTAATTTTTAATTGCAGTATGCAGAATTGCATAAGTACAATATAGAAGTTAATAAACAACATGGACTTAGTTTACTTTTTTTAAATTTTCTAATTGCACACTTCTTCTGGCACTGCTATTTTATAAATTAGATTCATAAATAAATAGCAAAACAGACACTATGAAGTCTCATTTCACCTAATTATGAACTTTTTATCCTGTAAATTATTTTTCTCAGGGATAAAGATTTATACACTGAACAAAACTATAAACGCAACACTTTTGTTTTTGCCCCCATTTTTCATGAGCTGAACTCAAAAATCTAAGACTTTTTCTATGTACACAAAAGGCCTATTTCTCTCAAATATTGTTCACAAATCTGTCTAAATCTGTGTTAGTGAGCACTTCTCCTTTGCCGAGATAATCCATCCACCTCACAGGTGTGGCATATCAAGATGCTGATTAGACAGCAGGATTATTGCACAGGTGTGCCTTAGGCTGGCCACAATAAAAGTCCACTCTAAAATGTGCAGTTTTACTGTATTGGGGGGGTCCGAAAACCAGTCTGGTGTGACCACCATTTGCTTCACGCAGTGCAACACATCTCCTTCGCATAGAGTTGATCAGGTTGTTTATTGTGGTCTGTGGAATATTGATCCACTCCTCTTCAAGTTGCTGGATATTGGCAGGAACTGGAACACGCTGTCGTATACGCCGATCCAGAGCATCCCAAACATGCTCAATGGGTGACATGTCCAGTGAGAACTGGGATGTTTTCAGCTTCCAGGAATTGTGTACAGATCCTTGCAACATGGGGCCGTGCATTATCATGCTGCAACATGAGGTGATGGTTGTGGATGAATGACACAACAATGGGCCTCAGGATCTCGTCACGGCCATTAATAAAATGCACTGTGTTCGTTGTCCATAACATACGCCTGCCCATACCATAACCCCATCGCCACCATGGGCCACTCGATCCACAACGTTGACATCAGCAAACCGCTCACCCACACGACGTCATACACGCTGTCTGCTATCTGCCCTGTACAGTGAACACCTCTCCAAAGTTCCAGAGGCCATCAAATGTGAGCATTTGCCCACTCAAGTCGGTTACGATGACGAATTGCAGTCAGGTCGAGACCCCGATGAGGACGATGAGCATGCAGATGAGCTTCCCTGAGACGGTTTCTGACAGTTTGTGCAGAAATTCTTTGGTTATGCAAACCGATTGTTGCAGCAGCTGTCCGGGTGGCTGGTCTCAGGCGATCTTGGAGGTGAAGATGCTGGATGTGGAGGTCCTGGGCTGGTGTGGTTACATGTGGTCTGCGGTTGTGAGGCCGGTTGGATGTACTGCCAAATTCTCTGAAACGCCTTTGGAGACATCTTATTGTAGAGAAATGAACATTCAATTCACGGGCAACAGCAGATTTGTGAACAATATTTGAGAGAAATAGGCCTTTTGTGTACAAAGACAAAAGTGTTGCGTTTATAATTTTGTTCAGTGTAGAATGGTGACTGAAGCAGAGAATAAGGGGTAATGATCAATTGAATTAGGTTAGTTTTAATTACAGTGTACATAATCGCATAAGCACTATATAAAAGTTAATAAACAACATAATTTTCTTTTTTTCAGCTTCTAATTGCACACTTCTACTGTCTTTGATATTTTTATAAATTGGGTTTAAGTAAATAGCACAAAGGATACTATAAAGTGTTATTTCACCTAAATGTGAAATGTGAGACTTAACTTTTTGCTCTTTAAATTCATAAATTCAGGGATAAAGATTTGCAGAATGATGACTGAAGCAGAGAATGTGGATTGGACACATGGTTTCTCTGATTTAAACCATTGGTAGTTCAGGATGGTTTAACAAAGCCAAGCTTTTTGTGGAATGGACCTGCTTTGTAAAAGCTGCTGGCAGGTAGACAGAGATTTAGCATTTCAATCTCTAGGGGCAAGGACACACTAGAAAATGTAAGGTGCTAAGTTATATAGGTGCTTGTAGGTTATCGGAAAGTCTAACATTATTCAGCTTATCTAGAAATGGTTATTAAAAATACATTTTAAATCTGAAACGTACAAATAAACTTGCCTTTAAAAATGTCAGTGTATCAGGAGAATGATGGGTTGTCAGTTTGGTCACATGTTCTTGAGAACTCTTCACCAGTCAAGTGAGGGCAGCGCTATGTTTACTCTCATTCTAAAAGGTTATGTTTGAATCTCACATGGGTAAAAGTAAGTGGTTCTGTGACCCGATGGAGGACAGACTTCAGGAAAGATAGAATGTAATGGAAGAAGAGTTTGTCAGTTGTATTTCATTGGATGTCTCATGAGAATCCAGTGTTATTCCAGGTAGTTTCTTGCTGTGTGAGGTTCCTAAAACAGTATACAGTATCATTGTGAAATATTGTTATAATTTAAAACTATTTTCTATGTTAAATATTCTAAAATGCAATTAAATTTTCAGCATCCACTACAGTCTTCAGTGTCACATGAACATTCAAAAAATATTCTAATATAGTGATTTTATGTTCAAGAAACATTCTTTATTATTATCAATGTTAAAAATAATGTTTTTGTGGAAACAGTGATACATATCCAAATATGTAATGTCAACTAATAGATTGCTTTGAATCGACCAGTGTTTCATTGCTTGATTGCACAACAAATATAACTGACTTTGTGAAGTTTTCACCCTAAAATAACTGCTCAAATCAATCCTGAAGTTATGAAGTCCAAGGAGCTGTGAAGCTGTCAAGTTGAAGTTGTTGAGGGGAGAAAGGCTACGAAGGGTTATAAAAAGATTGGCGAAGCTATGAACCTTCCTAGCAAGTCCATTGAAACAAAATAGAAAAAATCGTGGCACAACCCAGTCACTGTTAAGATCAGACTTTCTAGCCAAATTGAGCAACATGACAAGGAGGGAAATTGTCAGAAAAGGGTCCAAGAGTCCAGCTATACAACAATGAAATGGAAACTATCCAGACGTCAAAAATCTCTTTGGCACTTAACAGATTGAGCCTCTTTGGGAAAATGGTTTGAGAAAGGGTAATATTAAGTCGTGCCAAGAGTTTTCTAGAAGAAATTAGAAAAATTCTTAAGCCCTCTGAAAGAAAATATTGTTGTATATTAAAAAACAAAATCCATGGGGAGTATATATTTTCAGAGGGTATTTTTGGGACAATGCAGAATGTTAAAACACAGGATAGTCATCAACAAAGACTTTTAACAAGTCTCCTTACGTGCCATCCGCCTCATTAACCTTGCTATGCTTCTCGATTGCAAAATTGGCCAGCCTTAAAAAATCAATATGTTGGACTGAAGGGGAAAGAAAGTGGAATTTTTGAGAGCTTTGCTGCCGAACTGACAGCTACCATTTAGGAAATAAAGTAACTGCTCGACCCTTTGTCCTGAACTTCTTAATTACAGTAATCATGTGTAATTAGACAATGGTGTCTTAAATATTCATGCAGCGTTTAACTTTGACATCATCCCGATTTCTTAATGCTTTTAATCATTGGTGTACATTCAACGGAGTAATTTGTTATATTTTGATTCGAGAGCAATTCAAGATGCAGAGAGTGCTAGCTGAACAGATGTTTCCGGATTTGGAAGCTCTGAAGGCACTGAAACCGTAATTTTTGAACCTGGAACCTTGACGTTTAATTTGCAGTGAGTTCAAATTTCTAGAATATAGTGTTTTTAGAATAGAGTTTTTCAAATTATACAGTACACATATGCTGTAGACACTGCTATGCTGTTGTATTCATCAAAAAATATTATAAGCGTCATAGTTTTCAGTGTGATGATAATAAGAACTGTTTCTTGAGCACCAAACCAGCATATTAGATTATAGATATGATTTTTGAAGGATCATGTGACACTGAATACTGAACTATAGTGGCTACTTAGAATTCAGCTTTACCAGCACAGGAATAAATTACATTTAAAAACATTTTAACATAGAAAACATTTGAAATTATAATAATATTTTGCAATTTTACTGTTTTTCCTGTAATTGTAAATAAATAAATGCAGCCTTAGGGAGCATACGAGACCTTACAAAACATAAAAAAATCTATAATATATGCTAAAAAATATGAAATTCCAGAAGGAACCAATTGCAAGAAAATGCCAATTCTCTTCTGAACAAGCTGAACAACTATTTTGAAATATTACATTTATTTGAGAGGATGATACCATTTCAAATTCAGTAACCACAACAGGATTGGTGTCTGTTGTTGTTGACTGGACCCGCTGACTTCATTGAGTGAATTCATCTCTTTGATCACTGATCTGTGTGACCAGATGCTGAGGTTACGGGAGCAAGAGAGCAACCCTTGAGAGATCAAAGACATACAATTCCGACCTCATCTGAAGCTGTAAGCACAGAATTAAGTGGGCGGATTAACTAATCCTCAATTCTATGCCAGGCTGTCCCACAGAGAGTGACGTTTGACTGTTGGGGTGAGTGTTTTACCACCCGTGTAATGTAAGCAACAAACAATTGTGCTTTAAAAAGTAACTTCAGGCTTTGTTGACGCAGAGTTATCTATGCATTTTCTTGAAATTAATTCAAGAAAATGCAAATGAAAATGAAATCACTTGCTCACCAGTGGATCCTCTGCAGCGAATGGGTGCTGTCAGAATGAGAGCCCAAACTGCTGATAAAAGCATCACATTACTCCACAAATTCACACTACTACAGTGCATTAATTAAAGGGGTCATATGATGCGATTTCAAATTTTCCTTTCTCTTTGGAGTGTTACAAGTTGTTCATGCATAGATAAGATCCCTGAAGTCGCAAAAACTTAAGTATCAAAACCAAAGAGATATTCTTTATAAAAGTTAAGACTTGTCCATGCCCCCCTAAAACGGCTCATTCAAACATGCCCCCACATGTCACGATGTGGGGAGATTTTCATAACACCGCCTAAATTTATAAGCAAAGAAAGGGGGCGTTATTTTTATTCTCGCTTTAGTATTGTTGCTGCCGCCGGCGCTGTGTCCTGGAGACACTGTGAAAGCGAAACTACTTTGTTTGGGCTTCCAAAAGAGGACACAACTACAAATCAGTGGTTAAGTTGTATTTACAACGCTGTTCCAGAGCAGTACAATGCAAATATTCGAGTGTGTGCGGCGCATTTTACAGAGGACTGTTTTCTGAACGTGGCAGGAGAGTAGCCTACAATGCTGGCTTGCTCAAAGGCTGTTTCTATTGTGGGGCAATTCCAACTTTGCAAGGACAGTTTGGCTCTTCTGACTCACAGCCTGTAAGTAAGTTTCTGCTACTGACAATTCAAACACGAGTTTTGAGCTGTGTAGAGTAGTGCTTGTTGTTTGTTGTTTCTCCGATCACAAATGCAGACATGGCAATGTTTTTGCGGCGCGATGCAACGCGACGCGTGAAAAGACAGTCTTGCAACACTGGATACAACGTGCCTCATTTGTAATGGGTTTTTATTGTTTTAGTCTCATCGTGCCGGGAAACGGCATCACTATACGGTGAGGGGAATGACATTTCTGTCTGACGCTTGAGGTATTCGGCCAATCACAACACACTGGATAGCTGGTCAATCAGAGCACGCCTCGCTTCTCAGAACGATGAGCTTTGTAAAAATCGACACGTTTCAGAAAGGCAGGGCATAGAGGAGCAACAGTAATGTATGTGGAAAATATTGTGTTTTTTTAACTTTAAACCACATAAACTCATTGCATTACACCAAATACACAAAATATTGTTCTTTTTAGCAACGCCATATGACCCCTTTAATGTTTTGTGAAGTGAAAAGCTGCATATTTGTAAGAAACAAATCCATCAAGATGTTTTTAAACGTTGATAGTTCAAACTATCAGTAATATTGCAGTTCTAAACAAATATCTCTGGATTTTGATGTGAGATGACAACGGGGAGGATTTATCACGGGAGAAACTGATATTATAGATTATGGATAGTCCAGAATCAATGGTTTAAAGTTAAAATGGCTTAATGATGCATTTGTTTCTTATAAACACACAGCTTTTTATCAGAAATCTTATTTTGTTGACACTCATTCAGTGCAGAAGGATCCATTGGTAAGCAACTGATCAAATGCCAAATTCTCCAAATGTCCTCATCTACATCTTGGTTGGTCTCAGCGTGAGTACAATTTCAGTACATAAAATTTTTTTTACTAGTACTATTCATTTAATAAATTATATTATTATGCATCTCTTATTGTGATTGATCAGTTGCAGCATTTAATGCTAAATAATATTTTCTATAATGTCTGCTAAACTGTATATTTGACCACTGTCCATGACAAAATAATGTAAAACTAAAAAAAGTGGTAAAAGGCAATTAGGTTGAGCTATTTTTCCTGTTTGATCCTTAAAGATAGCAAAATACCTTTTTTATTAACCTAAAGTTAATGGTATTAAATAATATTTTTGACTTGAATAAATGTGAATGAATGAATAGTCCTATTAGATGTTACAGTGAGGCACATTTATAGGTAACCTGACAATTATTATTATTTTTATTTTTTTACTGGGTCACAACACCATCTGTGAAAATGAATCCGATATCTTGGGAAAAACAAGACACCAATAAGAGACTCATTGCTAAAAGCTGCATGAGAGCAAACTTAAAATAGAGGGCGATGTATCATTGTAGCTAATTATGTGAGCTAAATAGCCCATAGAAAAAAAACAACAACTTGGATTGCAGATAAACAGTAATGCACAAATTACTTATGCAATATTGTTACAATATTTTCTTCTTATTTGTAGCATTTAAGCTCAATCAATTTTTTTCATGTCCACATATTATGTTATTTGTCATGAAATTAGTAGGATAATTTATAGTTAGCAAATTGTTATCACAAAATAAACCCCTTCAGAGTGGTACTATGGCGATAATGACCTGTAATGATATACGATAATAACCGGCTCAATGTACAAAAACATTAGCCCAGTAAGAAGCAGCTTACAAGATCTTTGCATAGCCACTCTCTTTTCTTGAAAATATTTCAGCTTTACAGGGGAAATTAGTGAACATATGCTCTTCCTCTCTGCTGACTTAGCAGGGTGACCCATGAGATCTGCAGTTTAGTTCTGTGCGCTTTGTATTATCTTTGCAAGGAGAACATATTTGTTGTCACCCAGCATTTGCCGACCGGAGGTGGCATCTTCACTATTACGACATCTTGATAACTGTGATTTGTCTGGACAATTCTCAACTTCATGGCTCGCTAGTTTGATAGTTATGTGTCTGAGAGCGAAACAGTTTGATATGGTAAACCTGAGAGATTTGATGTCAATGTGTCAGGCACCAAGTTTCTTTCTCTGCAAGACTCATTGAGCTGAGAAACATGCGCCATGTCCTGGCATTCCTACACAGCTCTCAACTTATGCCCAGTCCGAGAGGAATTTGTTAATAGCGCTACCCCCTGATTGTGAAGCCATCTGTTCTGAAACACATTTTCAAGGGGAGAAAGTGAATTTGTGAGGGCTGTAATTTTATATCCTTCTTTCAGTCTTTTACTTACCAGTCCAAAGTGGCTCTATCAGTTACATACAGGCAGCTCCCAGTATGGTGTGGACTTCATACTGTGCACTTTGGAAAATGTAAGTGAACTTATGTTTCACATCAGGACGTTTTTATGAGATGTAGATGACCACATCATCCAAATGACAATCTTGATGACAATGTTGTTTGCCTTTCCCCTCTCAGCATCTGTTGTCCCTGGCTTTATATACCTCACTTCTCCCTTGATGATCAAATAATGGGGCAATTTTCCACATCAGAGCATGATTTCCGTGCCCAGTTGTCATGTCTTAGGCTGCTACTGTAAGAAGGAAAAATCAGACATACAGGCAAAGCCACAAAAAGTCTCCTTGCAGTTTCTCAGCACTACTTTTTCTCAATTATAAAGCAAGAGTCCAGTAGAATTGTTGTATTTATGTTTTTAAAATTATACAAGGTGGAACAGGTTAAACAAACATTACAATTCTATCATTATTTACTCACCTCTTTAATTTAATTTCAAGGCTGTATGCATTTCTTTCTTCTGTGGAGCCCACAATAGAATACATTTTGTAAATACAGTAACATTGTATGGGTCAAAATTATAGATTTTTCTTTTATGCCAACAATCATTAGGACATTAAGTAAAGATCATGTTTCAAGAAGATATTTAGTAAATTTCTTACTGTAAATATATCAAAACTTAATTTTCGAATAGTAATATGCATTGCTAAGAACTTCATTTGGACAACTTAAAAGGCGATTTTCTCAGTATTTAGATTTTTTTGCACCCTCAGATTCCAGATTTTCAAATAGTTGTATCTCAGCCAAATATTGTACCTTAACCAAATAATGTATCTTAACAAACCATACATCAATGGAAAGCTATAATTTTTTCAGCTTTCAGATGATGTATAAATCTGAATTTTTTTAAAAATTGACCCTTATGACTGGTTTTGCGGTCTAGGGTCACACATATATATATACACACACACACACACACACACACGCACTTACTGTTTGTTTGCTTACTGCTTGTTTTTTCTGAACCGCTTGCAGCTAAAAAACCCTCACACATTATGCTTAATGTGAGAGTATAATAAATGATTAAGAGCAAAATGTCTTCCCTCTAATTTAACAGTGCAGGCCTCACAGTATGGGGTCTGTCTCCTGGAGTGCGGTGGGGTTGGAGGCTTTCCTTTGGATTTTTCATGGATATTTCTGGAAACATGAAGGCGCAGTTCACCAGAGTAAGACTTAGCTGTCAATGGATATTATTCACCAGAGCTAAGGTTGCACTTTGTGACTACACTGCAGCAGTGTGCACACAGAACAGATGTTCATCACAGCATCTAAAAGGCACGTGGGAAAACCAATAAAGAATTTCAAAGGAGCCACTTTGCAGGGGTCTATGAACAAACAGCCTGGTGTTGGAAAGAATGAAGGAGCGAGAAAAATTGCCAGTCGATCAAATCTAGTTAACTAGATTGTTACTATTATTAAGATGCTGCATCAAGATGAGACCAACCTACCTTCACATCATAAAATTGACTTTGCATGACCTCAGGTAGAAAGTGGTGGAGCAGTTTTAATGAGATGGATTTCAACCAAGTACACTGATTTCATTTGAATTGATTAGAGTACAAACCTCTCCTTTCACAGAATCAGAACACATCCGTGAACACCGTGAATGAGATCGTTTTAGAACCTTTAGCACTTTATTTGTATAATTATTTGAAGTTTAAGTTCTTGAAATAAAAATTAAAGCTCATATAAAACAAAGTCTCAGATGGCCCACCCACAGACCACCCAGAGCCTGTTCACTGAGCATCTAATGCATATTGATTTTACATATTTAAATATTAATTACACAACTTTCAAGAGTAATGGCACAAAGGGTTCTGTTTCAGTTCAGTTAAATTTTTTGATATAATTTTCTACTACATGCAATCCAGCACCAATGTATTAATAGTAAATATCAGGAATTCTATACATGTTTTCCATTACTTTAACTCATCAAAATAATTTAACCAGTTTCAACTTCATTTAAGGTATACAAGATTCAACTCTTTTTTTCAGTTTTGAGCTGGATGTGTTTGGCCCACCACTTGGTAACTACTTAACTACACTGTAAAAAAAAAACATAAAATAGGCCACAGTGTATTAATATTAAGGAATTTTCTGTATTTATTTTTACAGGTGTTTTACCTGTATTTTGCACTTCAGTGCATTGTGCTTTAGGGTTAATGGAAATGTCCATATAAGTACTAATGTCTGGCTGTGTGAGGCTGATTCACAAGTCCCTCAACCCTATTAAAACACATTTGAAATCATGCTTCTACTCAAAACATTATTTTGTCATAAATTTGTAAGACTGAGAGACATTTTTTTCTTAGCTTTTAAGACACTTTTACAATTACACGCACTTAAATGGTCACCTGTTGGTACTTAAGTTACACTTTCTTTCTCCTTTTTCCCCTTATTTTACAGCATTAACCCAATTATGGGGTCCACTCTCCATGTGAAGCCTCGGGCTCTCTATTGGTTTAAATCTGAGCACAATAGTAAGACCTGGATTATAATTTATTGCAGTTCAATAAGGAGTGATTTCTCCTAACCCCTCAGCAGAGCAGATGCCATCTGTATTTAGTGGTAATATTTCAGCTCTTCAGAGTTGAGGCCAAGATGTTTTTCTATAAATCCTGTTCCTGGGAAGTACACATTTAGTAAATTCTCCATGGTCATTTGAGAATTCAAATATTATACTGCATTATCACCATATACACAAAACCATTCAGAAAACAACAGATTGTTAAAGTAATTTTTTATGATATCAGGCAGCTTTCTGGAATTCTTTTGATTGGTCAGTTGTGGGATTATTATCGTCGTACATGGCAATACCTGAGATTGAAAGCAGAGCTAGCTTTATTTCTCTCAAATCACCATAGACTTCACTGCAAATGACAAACGCAATGGCACTATTTCAGCTATCGATATTATTAATTATTACCTCTTTAAGCATTTTAATATTTATGTATTGTTGCTGTGTTTATCTTGTTGCTGGGAATTGCATATTGTAGTGGAGTGTGCCCTCATATTTATTTATTTGATAAGTGAACTTTCACTTCATAAAATACTAGCCTACAAGACTACTAATGCATAATAATATCTAATAACTACAAAATGTCTTATGATATTGGTTGTAATTCTCATTTGTTAAATTCATACACAAATGGGCCTTTATTTATAGCTTTTTCCCTAGCAAACATGAATGGTTTATGAAACTGTCTGACCTGATTTCTTATGTGAAATGGAATATGACGACAGGAATAGCACCCCAAATGGCCTGAAACTTCACCATGATAAAGTGTGTCTGCCTTTAAATCCACCCCAGTTGAGTCTCTCTCCATTTGCCCTTTAATAGCACAGGAAAATAAGGAAAATAAGGAACTGTGGGTACGAGTTAGACCCCATAACCAAGATGAATGAATGAACTGCCATTTACCACTGCCAAGGTTTGAAGTTCTCATATTCCACATCAATTAGGCACAGTGGGGTGAAAAAGCAGGGAAAGAGTGGAAAACATTGCTACAGAGAAAGCCTCACCTGACTATTCATTCATTATTCACTTGAATTTAATAAACAAATAGAAGAACATTACAATTGTATCATACACAAAAGCAGATTTTAAAGAATTTGTACATATATATATATATATATATATATATATATATATATATATATACATTTGCTCTGTTACGGATGGTGTTATGCAAACTTCCTGTAACAGATCCCAATAAGAATAAAAGCTCTTGTACAGTATGTGATCAGTATGGTAGTGGAAATTTTGGAGGAGCAAGGGGTAATGAGTGAGATCACAGATGACCCTATTCAATAGGGCTGCTGAATAATCAGCTGCTGATGCTCTTCGATAATGGAAATGCTATTTCTTGTGCCCTTGGCGCCAACTAAAGTCCTGAGCAGAATACCACACCAGAAAATGGGCTTGATCCCATTTTTAGCTGAAACACAGTGTAGGTCTTACGATGAGATGCTTCTTCCATGGCTTTGTGGTCAGTCCCTTAGGTCAGTCACTACCTGAAAACCAGTTTTTCTACACTTATTTTACTTATTTTACTGTGCTAAAAATAAAAGCAATTCAGTCTTCCTCGTAATACTCCGCTGTAATGCAGGGCAATGAAAACACTGACCAATAAGGCACTGGCATTAATGTGGTGGACTTGTGCATTTACAGTGTTGACATAATGTTCCTCGAGCGGTACCATGAGGCGACATTAAGTTGGTTTTATGTATTTGGGTCATGTTTGAGTTCCCCTAATTCCTAATAAATTACTATGACTCTCTCACTAGATCACATGATAAATGCCCTCTGCGGTGTTTACCTTCAGGGATAAAGGCATGCTAGAGTGGTATTTGACCATTAACAAAATGCTTGTTGTAACAGCTCAGTTTTTTGGTGTGGCTTAGTGGTTAAAATTTAGTACTGGCAAGATAGACGTTTAAATCTTAGAGCTGGAATTGCTACCATTGTGCCCTTGGGCTGCTTAACTCCTGAATAGGGGCTCATTGATAATGACATCAACAATGATATCTCTATGCCCCATTATTTATTTATTTTTAAATTGTTTGTTGCTTTTATTACAAAGTGTCTGATAAATGAAGAAAAGAGAGAGAAAAAAAGGATTATCAACAAACCATGAACCTTATATTGTAGTGCTTTTATGCATCAATCAATGACAAATTCATATCAGACAGGTGTTTAACATCATCCGTGTTGAGAGGGGGTGACAAGCTTGACAAGTGACCTGTCGAATGGATGTCCTCCAAAGGCAGAATGAAATGATTACATCCCTAATGGCACTACTTCAAAAAACTGACAAGACTGTGATAGTGAGAAATCCCATCAGGAATGTGGTTAAATTTTTAGGAGCAACAACAGAGTTCTTAGGGAGGAGGAGGCAGTAATGACAATGGCTGCAGCTCTCAATGGATTCTCATCCCCTTGGAAACTAATTTGGTTGTATGCAATTACACGTTTAAATGTGTCCCCAATGGAATGATCATGTTTGCCATTCAGTAGCAACCCTGGTGTGGCATTTAGATTTTTTTTCCTCTTTATTGCTAGAGGGGAGTCTTTAACCTCCTCAATTTTAGTTGTTTTCTAAAACAAATTCAGACAATCAGTAATCAGCAAATCAATGTTTTTTTTTTTATTTGTGTTTTTTCTTTCAGTTTGTAGTTTTACATACTAATGACCTAAATAGTTAAAGGAATAGTTCACACCAGAAATGAAAATGTGCTCACTCTCAGGCTATCCAAGATGTAGATGAGTTTGTTTCTTCATCAGAACAGATTTGGAAAAAATTAGCATTGCATCACTTGCAGTGAATGGGTTCTGTCAAAATGAGAGGTCAAACAGCTGATAAAAAGATCAAAAGTAATCCAAACCACTCCAATCCATTAATTAGCATCTTGTGAAGTGAACAGCTGCATGTTTGTGATAAACAACCCCATCATTAAGACCTTTTAACTTCAAACCATTTCTTCCAGCTAAAATGTGAGTCTTCCATCCATAATATTGCTTTCTCCAGTGAAAAAATCATCTTGTCTGAATCAGTAGAGAAATATGCACAGATGAAGCACAGTTTGTACATGAAAACAGTCCAAAACAGCTCTAAACAAATAAGCCAGTGGATTTGGATGTGAGAGGACAACAGAGGATGGACTCTTCCTTTTCTTTTTTTTTCTTTTTTTTTTACTAGCGAAAGCATTATTTTGGATTACGCACTTTTGGCCAGAAGTGATCATTTGAAGTTAAAAACATCTTAATGATAAAATTGATATTTATATTACAGTAGATAAAGTTTATTAAAATCTAGAAACTTTTTGCTTTACAGGACTTTAATTGGTGGACTGGATTACTTGTGGAATATTGTGATCTTTTCATCAGCTGTTTGGATTCTCATTCTGACAGCACCCATTCACTCATATCCTTGAGAACTTCATTTTAAATTCTGCAGAATCACTGACAATCATTTAGGTGATACCTGAATATGTCATGCTCTTTCTGGACCTGGAGAGGCCTACAGGACACCTATTGTCTTTATGACAGCAATGACAAGGTATTATTAACTTCATGTGAACCTAGTCAGTAAGAGCAAGTATCATTAGGTTTAAAGATCTCAATGTTTAACTTTGTTCTTTACTTTAACAGTGCTGTGCTGTGAAAAATTAATGACTGATTAAGCATGTTTATTGTGAAGAATAAAGCATTAGGCTGTTATTTCGGAGAACTAATCAACTTGCTATGCAAAATGCAATTGTGCTGCTGTCATTTATGCATCCGCAAATCACCTTCTAACAGATGAACTGTAATGTCTGTAACTTCATCTGCATGTTGAACAGCTATGGGATGTTTACTACTCTCTTACATCATACACATTAAACATTTCCCACAGAAAAAAGGAAACATATGGAATAAACTAACATCCACAATAAATTAAGGGTAAGAGGGAGACTAGTGAGAAACAAAAGGTTTTTCTAAAGAGACATGTTGATTTATTGTTGGCTTTAGAATGCAGCCCCTTGAGTTAAACTGTAGCAGAGTGGAGTATAAATCACACCACACCTGAAATATAACAGTCCATTTGGTCTCAAAAGTCACAAATGCAAGCCTTGGTCTTCACGCTACTAAATCACTCTGGTCCTCAGCTGGCCGAGGGTTTGTTGGCATGAGGGCCGAATGAACTTTGCTCTATGTTGAGATGGACTTTAGTTTGATGCAATTCAAGCTGTGTATCCTTATGTTGCTCCATCACAGATACTCACAGAATATTCACAGTATATGCAGAATATTCTTCAGCATATACTAGATCACCTCACTTTGTAACTTAAACTGCTTTATTTAACAGATGTTAACATGACTTTGAAGTTCTGGTTCTAACTGGCATTTCCTTTTGAAGCAAATGTTGGATGTAGATAGAACTGAGAAATTAAAATGCTCACCTTATATACTGTATGTGGGGGTATATTAATTCTTCACAGCACCAGCTGTTTATCTAATCACTGCATAACATCTAAAAGACTCTATTCAATGTTTATCCATTAAACTTTTTGGTTTACCCTCAGTTAATAATCATGGCAAAAACATCTCAGGGTTTTGATATATTTTTCAATGTGCCTAATTATAACATGTAAACCTTAGCCATAACATAGCAAATGAAAAAAATATATATATATCTCATGCTGTTGCAGAAACTATTGCTACTAAAGCAATCAACATTTGTCAGACGATAACAATAACGATACCAATGCTATTTACAACATAGAGAATATAGACAATGAACAGATACAAAAATATATATATAATAATAATTAAAAGGCTTTTTTTTCCCTCCACATTATTTGAATGAATTACAGACATTTTTCTGTATAATTTCCAGCATGCACCAGCAGGGGGTAACCAGCTGAACCCTGAACCTTTGGGCTCAGCACTAATACAGCTTAGATTTGTGTATTTTCATTTAGAAGTCTGGTTGCATTTTCTCTTCGAGTCTTCCTGTAGGCTATAAGAAGTAGCAGAACCTAACACCAAATCTAGTTAGTTAGTGAGTTATCAGACAAGGGCAATTGTCTCTGGTCCTCTTTGTCTAATTGGCAAGATGAAGTTGGAGCAGCTAGTGTGAGGGAGCACAGGAGGTCTGTCAGCCTGGAGCAATGGAGTGAAAACAAAAGAAATTGGGGCGGTTTGTGGTATTGGCTGTGTTTATTATACCTTCTAGATCTCTGTAATATGATATTTCTCTTTAGTGCCTTGCTTACTCATTACCAGAAAACTGCTGGTATTTATCTAAATCTGTATTTTATGTTAAACCGTATGCAGTTCATTGCAATAGAGATGATGTAATCATGAAGCATTTGTCTAATTATGTATGAAAAGTAAGCTTCTGTAGTTAGGGTGCTCAACATTTAATATGCAGCACCCTTCTCAAAAATGGACCTGTACTATTTTTTGACATCTCCAGAATCCCTTGCGATGTCATAATGAGTGCCAGCATAAACAGCATTCTGGTGATGGGACATCCTATCAGGATTGTCTGAGGGCCAGAGGCTTCTCCTTTGAGGATGATAAATTGAAGTGTGGCAGCTGTGGAGCCACAGCTACTGAATCTCCTGAGTGGTGGGGTGGCAGGAAGCTGATATGTCACCCCTCCAGTCCTCCCTGTTCCTGTGGGAATGAGGAGGAGGGTGAGGGAATTAGTGCCCACCACAGAAGCTCTGCTGGAAACACACCTCTCTGTTCCACCGATGGGACTGCATATTAATATCTATGTGGTTAGTTTCAAGTGATGGATCATCCAAACATATGGGGAGGCAGTGCACGAGTAAATTTCACTTCAAGGTCCTTTTCAACTTTTTCCATTAATACAAACAACAGCTCAGCCAAAATGCATTTCCTTTTTTCTCCCTGTTCATGGTTTATCAAGAGCGAGAGGGAGGAAAAAGGTTTTATTTGTTTAAGCCTGCAGTCAGAGCCAGTGCACAAATATGCATACAATTGTCTCATTTCACCCTGGTATTCAGATGGTTGGAATTGTTGTACAAATTAAATAATATTATTTTATATTGCTAAGCACAAACATGTTTTGTCACAGGGCATCTCGAATTAACCTAGTCTCGATAGGAATAACATTCTGCAAAGTGAATCGTGTATGTATACATACTGAGAAGAAAATCTAACAACACACTGACCACGAGATCATGTACTTGCAAGAATGATTCTACAGGCTCTAATAAAACAGCACTCCTCAAAGCAATTTAATGGTAAACAGTGAAACACTATTTTTACTGTAACAAAAACGCATGCATGAGAAAGAATGTTAAACATCTCGGAAGTTCTTGTTTCTGTGTTTTTTAGCTTCTATTTTAGCTTCTCTTCCAGACTCTGTCAATTGCAAACAACTTGCATCACATTTGAACAAACAACTACAGCTCAGACTAGCTATATTTCCATCCACCTATTTTTATGCACATTTTGGGATATTGCATAAAAAAATGCTGGATGGAAACACCAAAGTGTGCATAAATTAAAACAATGTACATAAAAACGTATGCGCTCAACTAAGTAGGATAAATTTCATATCCTCTAAGAAAACATGCACATAAACTACAATGGAAACACTTTTACAGAATAAATTCCTTAATGTGCATCAAAAGAGACATGTGGCTTTGCAATGGGACAGCATAAAACCGGACCAACCAACAGACCAATCCCATTTCACAGCATCTGAAATGCTACTTTTGTCATTCTAAACTAGCAAAGTCTCGTCAAAGTACTTCGTTTTAATTAACTCCCAGAACTGCGTTCCCAAACAGCAGGCTCCAAAAATAAGATAACATGACGTGTTTCATCTGTGCGCTCTGAAGCTCGTAATTTATTGTATGCAAAAATATTTGTATACCTACCGCAGTAAATAAATTTTTTCTTCATGATATTTAGCGCAAGTTAATCAGGAAGTGACGATTTTGTTCTCTTCAACTCACTGGATGGAAACGTTGCTTTATTCGCAAATGTTTTATGCGATATTCCAATTTTGCGTATAAGTTTAATTCGTAACTTTGGTTAGTGGAGTTATGATTCAATGACTTCACAAAGACGGTCACTTGTTTAGTTTCTGAGTGAAATGACTTTTTTTTTAACAAATCAACTGTATTTGAAATTGCATAACTCTCTGGATAGAAATTTCTTTTGAATAAGCAATTATTTTGCAATCGTTAAAAAATTATATGTGTGTAGTATGACTGTCATCTGGACTACTACATTCGTCACATTGTCATTGTCATGTGACCCACCAACATCAGGGCCACATTCATGCTCCCACAACGTTTTGCTACGGTTTCCGGGTTGAATGACATTTCCTGGAAATGGTGTGCAACAGGGTTTGAGATACGTTTTCTCTTGTTTGGTGGTTGTGTCAAAAATGTCAGCCCAATCAGCAGCAACATGTCTATATAAACCATGCGGTATTAAAGAGGCAGCTCACACAATGGGTCCAAGTGAAGTCGTTTACAAATGTGTCCGCTGCAGCTCGGTATACACAACAATTGAAGATATTAGAAGACATGTTTGTTGTAGAAAATTAATCCTACAAAAATATTTATTTTATTATTTAGCTTTTAGGGAATCACTCTTAAGAGTTGATCTTCATATGATTAATTGTTATTAATCAGAATGTACAACTTATGCCTTGTTAACGACTTGTCCAGCAAGCATTAATAACAGCAAGTTATCTTTTAACACGTTTATTTCATTCGTGGCCAACGATTAAAATAAATCAAATAGTTAAATTGAGTTAACTTAGTTAGCTCCTAGCTGAGCGTAGGTAAAACGCGATCTTTTTGGCAAATAGTTACGACATGTTAAATCACATAACACAGACAAAAGATTTCTTAATAAAGTCAAAGTTTTATTCACTATTCTAACACAACATTAACTAGACAACATAAACAGACAATTTAACATACACACAAATGGGAGCGAGTTGTTTATATCTGAAGAGAGAAAGACTTAGGTTTTAATGCTAGCTTTTCAACCTGAGGAAACTCACACGCAAGAACCCTTATCTTTACTTCTTAAAAGATAAACACCAGTTCGACTGGTTTAAGAGAAAGTTGTTTTGCCTTACTGTTCGTTTCTTTAGGTTCAAAGTCAGGCTTTTTCTCAGGTGAAGTCCGTCCCTTTTGTTCAGCTTGAGACGGATAGCGTGCGGATTGGCTGCTCAGGAGGTCGTGTGACTAGAGCCCTCTTCAGTGGTTGGCGGGCTTCGTTCTGACGTGAAGAAGTTTCAGGAAGTCTATTCAGGTCTTAGAAGTTTAACTTTGATCGCTGTGCAATGCCTTCGCCGTGATGTCAGAGGCCAGAAGCGCTTGCAGCGTGAGCAGAACGAGAGACTCGCGAGGCGTGTGTGGCCTCCTGTTGTTTCAACTCCAACCGAACTTTCAGGTTGTACATCCGTTTTAACGGGCCGATTTGGGGTCCGCCTTTTGGGCGCGTGGTCCAATCGCAAGTGTTTGTGTGGGCGGAGCCCCGCCCTGCGTAGCTGCGTGTTTCGCATACATTATCTGGTTCAGTTATTCATCACATAACAACTTATTGAAAGCAAGTTTCTATCCGTTATTGTAATCATAATATATGTAAACAAATCATTTCCATTCACCATAATACTATTCATAAAATTAGCTTTCTAAAGAAACCAAACACTTATATTTTGATATGCACAAAAATACACGTGACCACAGAGGATATTACTGGGTTAAATACATTGATTAAACCATCCCCAAATTCTAAACGACACAAATAGCAGGTCAACTAAACATCTAGTGATCAGGTAACTTATACGTTCTGGAAGATTACGACACCCATAGGTTTAAACTAACGCAACAAGCTTATAAACATAGAAAAACATTCTTCACACAGGTTGTAACTATATTGTCTATATTGCTTTTGTATTCGAGTATAATTTGTTTCAGTAGCAGAAACGAGTATAACTTTTGTTCCTCTTTTAAGACTCGTTTCTAATTCCAAGGTGTGGTTCTTTTTCTTTGTTTCAATAGCAACATGGACCAGTTGAATTCCTTTGTCTGTTTTAGGGAGCGCAACAGAGAAAAGGCGCGCGTTTTCAGGAATGTGCGTGATAGCCGGGTCATAAGCCGGGTCACTTTTCTTTGGTTCGAAAAGTCTGGAAATTGTCTTTAGTTCGAGTCGATCGTAAACACGTCATCCTTTGCGATATGTCCTTGAATTTACTGCATGAAGTCAGGGGGTATCGAGAGGAGTTTTTTTTCAGCACTGACGTTCTGTTTTCTTTGAAAATGACCAAACGGGAATTTTCTTCGTTAGATCATGGTTTTATGGCCCAGGAGAAAAAGATGTCCATTCCATATGGCGTCAGAATGTCTGTTGTTATATGTGTGCGTTCAGACCACTCCTTACATTGTCGTAAGTTTTATAGTAACATAGCATATCAACATGATGATGAATTTGTAAGTAAATGTAATTAACATCAAAATAAATTCACAAGAGCAAGTATATAATTGCACATTTTTATTTACATTAAAGGCAAAATAACTGAAATAATAAGAGCACAAGTATAGATCTGGAACGTCAAGTCTGTCTAAATATCATGTGGTAATTGCAATGTCTTCTGGTCCATATCCTTTCCTTAGGAAGGTGTGCTAGACACTGATTAATGTAACATAACAATACTATACATATTTATATATTTTGCTATTGTATTGTGGAGTGACACTTTCATAAACTGTTCTATGCTCCTCTGATATAATGGTAAATATTACAATATCATGTTTTATATACTGATTTCATCAGGCTCTGAAAATTCTTCTAAAAGAACACAAAGAATGGGCTTCTTGCGTCATCAGAACAGGGTGTTCAACGCACCACCGTTTCCGTTTAATAAATGTTTTGCACCGTTTTGTCGGGGCTGAACGCAGCCCAGATGTTGCTGTTGCTTCACTGCCATTGCATCCACCGGCCTCGTGGGATAGTAAAGTGTCTATTACATGCTTAATTTAGAATCTCGCCAGAAGTAGTAGATAATCCGGGTAATTTTCACCTCCTGTTGTTTACTGTAAATACTGTGACATACTATTCTCTTCACATGACATTTTTCATCTACTATACAGTAGGGAAGTACATATTCCAATGTAGCCTAATCGTTTGAGTGAATGAGTCAAATATAGTTAAGATGTAACTTGGTATAACATTCAATTTGTTAATTTTACTGGTACAAAAATAACACATTTCACTGCTAATATTACAATTGTTTTATATCTTGAGGAAACCATTTACTATGTACTACGCAATGTCTGTTAAAGAGCAGGTCATCTAGAAAACATTATATTAAATTATTGTAAAAAGTGGTGATTTATATACCACAAACCGTAGATAAGCAAATGGTCTAAAATGACATTGACGCAGATGAACATGCACACGTGGATTAGTTCACAATGGTGCTTTATATCCAAGCAACTTAATCACAAATTACTCACAGATGCTAAGATTCACAGGTATAATTTGTTCCTGGAAGTAATTTGGTAAAGTGAACTTGCATTGAACGAGGATGACATTTTGTTTGTTGTTTCGACTTTGGTTTAGAAATGCAGTTCGAAAATGAAGAATGTTGCCCAAAAGGTGCCATCTCATGCTGTAATACCATTGAGGGAGGCTGATAATGAGAATACTAAATTGTTTTGTTATTTAGATATATTAGGGACCGGGGAGCTTGTCCAATGACCTTAATTTTTTGTTAATAAATGTTTTGTCATAATGGATAATCAACGACCAAACAATAACACCGCACAAGTCAATTCAATCACGTTCTCTCTATTTTATTTAATTAAAGAGCAATTAAACAGATGTAGCCAGTAGTGACCACTGTGAGCACGCATTAGAAAACCGGGTTGATTTGATTTCCTTTTCATTGTTTTAGTGCAGTGAATGTTAAAGCAAGCTGTAACTCAAAGACAGTCAGTTACGAGGGACATGCAGAGATTCGATCCAAGCACCCAGCATGTCACAAGGAGTTAGAAGAGCCATTCCTCTGAAGATCATGTCACCAAAGATTAATTGGATCTCTGCTCCTCTGAGTATTAGTGATTGGTTTTCAGAAAACACAGGTTTTTATCGCACTGGCTCAGGCAGTGCTTCAGACGTTTCTAAGACTGAGGCTTTACAATTATTGTCAACTCTTACTTATTATCTCAGTGTGGCCCAACAAAAAGGTTTGTCTTTCCTTCCAGCATGTTCTCTCCATATTATCCACATACATGCAACAGTTCAATAAACAAGAATATTGTATTTTAGTAAGATCATGTCACATTTAGTCACAGTCATTTCATTTTTAATAATTTGCATTAAGCTGAGGAGACAAAAAATTAAATAAAATTTAATTATCATGATCTAAAAAAGTGGTCACATAGTCCTGTTTTCCTTTTTAATTTACATTATAGTTTATAGTTTACATTTCCAAACATTCGTTTTGCCATTAATTTTAATAATACAGCAATATTTGCAAAAGGAGTCTAACAACAGCCAGTGCTCCACACAGAGATCTGATCTCATTATCATCCAGTCTGTTTGGAATGACATCAAGAAACAGAACAAACTGAGACAGACTAAATCCAGAAGAACTGTGGCAACATCTCCAAAATGCTTCAAGAGACCTACCTGATGATGAGATCAGATCTCTGTGTGGAGCACTGGCTGTTGTTAGATTCCTTGTGCAAACAAAAATCTCACTAGATTATTGCAATTAATGCCCAAATGAATGTTTGGAAATGTAAACTGATATTTCCTACTGACATACTACAGCAAAAGATAGAAATAACTGATTGATTTATTTATTAATTTTGTTTTTGCCAGATGAAAATACTAGTGTTCTAATAATTTTGGATAGAGATGTTGGACTTGTAACCTGAAGGTCGTGGGTTCGAGTCTCAGGTCCGGCAGGGATTGTAGGTGGGGGGAGTGAATAACCAACACTCTCTCCACCCTCAACACCACGACTGAGGTTAGACCCTTGAGCAAGGCACCGAACCCCCAACTGCTCCCCGGGTGCCGCAGCATTGGCTACCCACTGCTCCGGGTGTATGTTCACTACTGTGTGTGTACACTTGGATGGGTTAAATGCAGAGCACAAATTCTGAGTATGGGTCACCATACTTGGCCACACACCACTCCCCCCCCTTTCCTGACCACTGTATTATAGAGTAACTACAGTACTTCAGAAGCTTCACTGTATTTTAAATTCTTTAAATTATTAGTAACTTGGTAATCTACTTTGAAGCTGTAGCTTTATAAGCTTCAGTACCAATCACTGCAGATGACACACATGGATGTATTACAGACTATACATTTCCCTGAAAATGTTCCTGTCAAATATTACAGCGACTTAAGCATGTTTGTGACATTTATAATTAGAATGCACACACATCAGATGTTTGTACACAAATATCAAACATAAAATGTGATTCTTTACATACAATGTGCTACTGTATACGTGCTCAGTGAGTAGCTAAGCAACATATTAAAAATAATTTAATAAATGAAACTGAGCAACCATGAAACTGAGGTGATGTCACCAATCCACAGCCTAGATTTAACTCCAGTATTACCTCTAAACCGTAGCTATTGCTGCCATTATTACAGATTGAGGGCTCTCACAATGCTACCCATGACTGTAATGTCACTGTAATGAGAGAGCAATAAATCAAATGCTTTATTGTGCAGGAGCTCTTCAGGAATGGAAGTCACCATTATGTCAAGCAGGGCAACAGGGCAATACATTTCAGTGTCTTGTTCAACATTATTACTTGTTGCAATAGTGTCTGGACAGAGAAATTGCATTTTAGATGTCAATACCTTTGTCTCTACAATACTATAGAATAACTTTCGGTAACATTTGTGTATTTTAAGGACCAATTCTCACTATTAACTTGTTCCTTAGAATGCATATTACTTGCATATTCACTGTTTATTATACACTTATAATGTATAATGTAATGTACACTTATAATGTACATATGAAGCACATATTAATTCCCTATTCTGTTAACCATAATTTAGATTCTTTAATCCCACTTCATACCCAAATTTAACAACTACCAGCAGATCAGGAGTTTACTGAGGCAGATTTTGTAGTAAATAGTTTGTAAGTTGATATTGAAATTTGGTCCCCAAATTAAAGTATCAACTACGTTTTTTTTCCCTTAAAGTTTTACCACTATTGAAAAGTATAGAGCCTTTTGCATTTACATTAAAATTATAATAGAGCAAAAAAAACCAAAAAAAAAAAACACCTTTAATATAGCTTCAAATGCATAATCATAATTTATCAAATATGACCATATAATATTCATGCACTTAATATTCAACAATATCATAAATTTGACAGAACTGACACTATCAGAGGAGGACAAAACTTGAAGTGAATTGAGCTGAATAATGAAACCATCGTCTTCAGCTTTATGTTGAATCAAATTTGTTCATAATTGATTTTTGCAACATTGACGCTGTTATTGAACTGAATTGAATTCACATTGAACTGACTTGAGCTGAATAACAACACTACTGCCTTCAGAACTGAACTTGTTTCATAATGAATAACCTTCACAAAGTTTTTGAACTAAACTGAATAATGACACTATTGTCTTAGAGCTGCTTTATAGCAGAATATTGTTTTTGGCTTATTTTTGAAGTTTGCATCATTTATTTGTTTCTTTCCTTGTTAATACTGTTAAGGTGCTTTTGAAACAATTGCTGTTATAAAGCGTTATAAAATAAAGGTGGCTTGATATGATAATATATGTTTATACTTCTTAGCATTTTTTAATATTATTTTAGTCAGCATAATTTTGTTTAGAAACATGTGAGGGTTAAAGTGAACCACAGAGATGAGAGCCGAGAGCCCAGCAATATGTTTTCTGTACGTCTTTCTACTCCTTATATGATCTTCCTTCTGTAGCAGGAATGAAGACCTGCTGAGAGAGATGCCCTGGAGAGACGTTTATTTGCCAAACTTTGTTACAGTGAGATGAGGTACATGTGATGATGTTCTGATCTCACTGTTGCTGGAGGAAATACTCCGATGAACAGATGTGCTATCTGTGTTTTACCTGCGGCATGAGTGTGTGTGTGAGTGTGTATCATTGGCTATTCTGGGCAAGTATACATTAATTTGATAGATTAACATGATGGAGCTACTTAAAAGATGCTCATTACTTTAAAATGCATCTTCTTTCCCTCTGAATGGCTCTGAATGGCTGTTCTCACTGGTGTAATTATAATTCTCAGTACGAAAGGAATATGGATTGCCCCAGTACCAGGATAAGGCGTGATACAAGACAATAAATCCTGCAGGAATAGTTATGATTCAAAGCACAATCTGAGTTAGATGCAGGCTTTACATGTAACGCTGTAATGACAGACCATGAGAGACTATGAGACACAGTTCTTTTGTTGATGGGCTTCTTTGAAGTGAATTGAATACATTCCTCTATTTGCCATTACGAGTAATAAAACTGTCAATAAGAATTTCAGAACAAAACAATAATTATAATAAACACTGTTCTGTAAAGCCCACTGCCCACAGCTGTTTGAAACATATTGAAGTACAATCAGTCAAAATGTAGACTTTCAGTTCTGAGAAACTGTTTGTGAACCCTGAGAAACTGTATTTCAAAACTATTTGTTAGTAAAGATAAATCTTATTTATAGAGAGTCTTAAAAAGGATTTATTACCCTGAAAGAAAAAATTACAAAACATACAGACTTAAAATAAATTTGGAGAGAGAGAGAAGGAATTGAGCACGTAATTTCTTGCCAGCAGTCCAACAAAATATTACAGTCATAATGTTTTACAATATGGTCTGCTTATTAAAATTAGTTCCCTGTATTCGTTAACACATTTATTAACCTTAATGCAATTTTTTAAAACATGCACCAATACATTCATAAAATAAAAAAATTCTGTCTCTTAATATTATTAATTAGATTTGAAGTAACATGAACAATGAATAGCTGTACTTTTATTTACTAAAATTAACAAAGATTAATAAATGTTCTAACAATTGAAACTACAGTAACACTTTAGTATACGGACCAATTATCACTATTTATTAACATGCCTATTATTAGAATATTGGCTGTTTATTAATACTTATAAATCACATATTCTGCATGACCATATTCTACATCCCTAATCCTACCCAATACCTAAATCTTACAACTACCTTACTAACTATTCAAAATCAGCAAATTAGGAGATTATTGAGGCAAAATGTTAATGTTAATGGTTTGCTAATAGCGAGAATTGGACCTGGTTGTGTTTTGCTGCTAAATTAATTAGTGTTTTTTTTTTTTTTTAATAACGACAGACAAATCAAGTTTCAACAAATTGAGTCAATGATTCAGTGATTCATTAAAAAGACTGTCAAAATGTTTTGAATAAATTGATTTAATTTACAAAAAGATTTGAAGAAGTTTGTATTGTAATGACTGAAGGCTATTACAGGTACCTCTTGTACTAGAGCACAAAGCACCTTTCTGAATGCACACAACACTCTCTGTGAGCAAATTTAATGATGTTTTTACAGCTGGATGTTATAGTACTGTTAGTGCTGAACACGAAGAAAAAGCCTCGGGAGGAAACGGTGTCTCTGAGGGGTGCCAGCATTCACAATCTGACACTTGTGCCAAAACGCTCTTGTGCATTTTTATTGCATTTTATCCTCATAGAGGAATGATTCATAATTGAAGGACTATGTAAAATAGTTTGGGTTATATAATATACATTATGCATAAGGAATATTCAATTTTTGATGGATTTTTATTATATCCTTTTTCCTGTGTGAAAAGACGGAGGTGTGAATTGGCAGAAGGCATAATTGCAATGCTGACAGTAACGGGGGGGTGGGTATGGAATGCAGTGAGCGGAATGGAAATTTAAGCTTTGAAGAATTCAGGCTCATCTAAAATGTACTATCCAGAGTCTATACCTTATACAATGCACATCATCAGGCATACATTTCCCAAGACATGATTAATAGTTGCTTTTAAGGAAATCATGCACAGAAACGGTTATTTTAATGCATTTCTTCGTTTTCAAGACTTTTATTCTGATGGTGTAGTACAATTAAGTACTAAAAAATAATCCATCTCCGTTCAGATAGCTTCTTTAGCCTTTCTCTCTCACTCACTCATAAAACACACTCAACCAATCCCACTAAAAAAGGGTTTGACTTGTGTTGTTCTTTTTCTTTGTAATCTAATGAGTATTAGACATGAAAAAGTAGGTCCTGCCCCTAACGTGGAGGAGACAACCAGAGCTTTGTGCTGATGCACTAATTCTTCAATCTAATTACTTTAATTCACTCAAAAGACACCGCTATTGATTGTGGGATTAATTTCAATAAGTGTAACACTGTTTCACTGCAGTGTTAGAGCTGTTATTTTACTTTTGAAAAAGTGATTTCTATATCTAAGATAAAAAGGGTATCTTAGTTTAATTTACTGATTTCTTACATATCAGATTTGCTGTAAACATCTGAATGCATTGTAATCTGTTTCCACTTTGGTCACACTTTACTTTTAAGGTCCAATTCTCACTATTAAGAAACCATTAAATACAACTTTGCCTCAATGAGCTACTTATTTGCTGCTTATTAATAGTTAGTAAGGTAGTTATTGTTAAGCTTAGGTATTGGATAGAATATGGTCATGCAAAATATGTGCTTTAGAAGTACTAATAAACAGAAAATATGTTAATAATGAGCATGCTAATAAGCAACTGAAGCATGTGCCACATTACAGATTTAAATTCAATTTGAACTGTATGTTTATTCATACAGTACATGATGTGTACATGAGTTGTGTCTGCTTCTATTCACTGTTCAAAAGAAAGAACAGGAAAATTGATGCTTGCTATGTGGCTTAATTATGTATATGATTATAGACAGAAATACTGCTGCGTTTCAGCATAAAGTACAGAATTATGTATTACTGCAATTATGACCCAGGAAAATGCAGACAATTATACTGTGAGAGCAGCAACTGACCTACTGTAAGTAATTGTAGAATACGAGTACACAACCAACCCCGCTATGTGCTGATAATTTTACCCTATAAAACTGAATCAGAATCTCTGTGTTATTTGGGGGGGGGGGGGGTGTTTTACGCAAAAACACCTGTATCATCATGAAAACATAAACACTTTCCCTGCCATTAACACACTTTAGAACTTTGAATGTATAATTTGCAAATTCTGACCTCTGTGTTTCTCTTACTCTTTTATGGTCATAAATTGCGACATGTCCAAGTATACAAATCTTCATTTTATATATTGTATATATTTAATTTGTATGTAATATGTAACGAAACATAAAATATACAAAACAAAAACAGAAAGTTATATTGTTCAACAGCTGGACAAGTTCTTGTTGGAGATATTTTATTGTCTATTTGTCTATTTTATGTTTTTTTTTTGGCTTGAAGAATGATATTAAGACACTGTAAAAAGACAACACTGATATAAACCTAGGTGATATAGAATTTCATAAAATAATAGGCTACAAAAGGAGTTAATTTGCAAAAACCGATAAACGCCACAAAAAATGAGCTGATTGCCGTGCATTATTCTCCACATATAGCGTGCCGTGATCTGAACCCTAAACACAATTTGTCCACTTTCAAGGCATCGCGAGTTCACGTTTTACTGCAGAAGCCGACAAGCGCATTTGTTGTTTTTGAACAGAAGCCGTTAAGCCCATTTTAGCGAATCAGCACGCTGTATTCAGGTCAGGTGACAAGGCTACTTTCACTTTGAAAAGACGTGCTAGCTGAGAGTAGTTTCGTCAAAGCTGACTAAAAGTGATCGAGGATGGATAATTCCGACGAACTTGATGAACCTGTGATATCTTCAGGGCGAAAAAGGAAAATTAAAGCTGAAACGTTTTCATGGTGCCTTGCAAAAGCAGCGTGTTACAATGGTGAGGGAAAAGCTCTGTGTCACATCCATACAGTCTATGACAGGCATCTTCAAATCTGGCCCACTCCTGCAGAGTTTAGCTCTAACCCTTGTAGCAAATTAGCTCAAAGTGAATTGTATATAAATAATTACAATTAATTATGATTAATTACAATTATTTATATAGGCTGACAGTAATAACTGTAGCAGAATTAAATTGCCATCAACTGATCTGTCCGTCCAGCGAGCATTCAGTGCAAGTTCGTATCAACTCTAAGAAAGGATATTTCCTTGGCCACAGGAAACACTTTCCTATTAATGCATTAGAGCATGTAGCGAGGGTCAAAATCGTAAAGAGACATTTAATTTGCAAGGCAGAAGCAGAAACTCATGTAATTTGTGCACACAACTTTTATTAACTAAACACTAACGCAAACTAGTCTAACAAACAAACAAACAATCACTCATACATGGGAAAGGGCAAACGAGAGTTAATGGATGAAACCATCAGGAAAACCAGAGAATGCAATTATGGAAAGAGTCATTTAATCACCTGAGTAAAACCATCAGCGCCATTTAGAACGGGGTCTATAGCTTATACTAAACCTCTGTTTCGTTTAGTTAAAGTTATACTTGCATTGCTTGGTTGTGACGAGTGTCTGGAATGCAGTTTCAGATGAAAGTCTTAATGGTTTCAAGGTTTTGGATTCCCGATCACGTTCTTCTGGGTTGAAGAGTGATGAATTCCAAAGATGTTCTGAGGTAGAAATGTTCTTCCCAGGTAGAAAGGGAAAAAGAGCTAAGAAAGAGATCTGCTAAGATCCGAGGAGCTTTGGTTGAATGGAAAGTCAAGGCCGCAAGGCCTGGCACAAAAACTTAAAAGGTGCAGAAGAGTTCTAGCTCACATCCTCATCTTCTCAGAATCTAACAGAACCACAGACTGCAGGGGCGTCACTTACGTGAGAGCTTTATCTGCTATAGAGGTCACACCTCTGGGGAGTCAAAGAGCCTATGGTGACGAACTTTTGAAGGGAAAGTTTACGACTCTTTGTCTCCATGCATGGTAATTTGCATATGAACCAGAATGGACATTGATATACAAACTATAAAGATTCTTAGAACACTTATATGTTGCATATGTATCGACATGTAATATACACTCTCAATTAGATCATCCAAAGACGAATTGATAGAGACCAAACATGATATACATGAGGTAATATTAACTAGTGTTCTATCATAAGCATGCATAAAACAGTATACAATACACAAAAACATATACAAGAACAGTAATAATATACACAATGACCTGAAAATATGTGTGTTCATTCAAAGAAAGGTTTTTCTATGAATTAATTAGAGAAGAGTCCATGTCTCTTTCCTAAGGGGAAAATAAGTGAGTTCCTGCATTCCTTTGAGCAATAAAACAAGTGTTATTAGATGGTTTGCCATGGAACCAGAGGCCTGTTCTGCCTTCTTAGGTGTTAGATGCATTTTGGGGGAAGGGTCCACAGACCCTCATAGTTGGCCTTTTGGTTAGGTGAGGGGCATAAGAGATTATTTGTTAAATATAACAAATAGTTGTGTGTCTGATTGGTCCAAATGTTACACCCTAATCAAACACACCTGAGCATGCTAATCAGAGTCTTCACAGCAAAAATTGGAGAGTTGAAGTTTAGGTGTTAAACATTTCCGAGTTGATTTCAACACCCAAAGAGTAATTTTAACACATTCAGAGTAAAATGGTGTTTGGTGTTGGAGTTATTTCACAGAGTTGATTATCAGTGTTAAACCAACTCCATAGAGATGTAATTAGACTCCGCCCACGCATTTCCAATCGTCGCTGGTGAAATCCATGAGGACGCCGCCATTATCCTCGTGTGTGCTTGAAAGGTAAGTTAAATTAAATCATACTTAAACATTTATGATTGGTGGTAATAGCAGAATGTACAATATTACGTGCTGTGGAGCACTGAACATAAGCCTATATTAAAATGTGGAAGCGAACACGCACACACACAGCCTAAGTTATGTGTTAAGTTACATCGTGGCCACGTTTTACTACGCTCACTCGTTTCGATTAAATTCAAACAAGAAATCAAATTATTACAGCGTGGCCACTGTTTAATTAAAATGATAGACCGAATTAATAAAATGAATGATAATTTTTTTTTTTTTAAAGCCTTGTTTGCCAGGACTGGCATTGTCGACGACGTGATTAGCTAGCTAAGGTTATGTTAGCTACGAAAACTGTGCAAAACTTTATAAAGGAATGGATTTACGTTACAAGCTTAACGCGATTTATATATATATATATATATGCTTATGTATGTGCAATAGTCACGTTGCAGACGTGACAGTAAACTGCACCGTACGTTTTCTCCAGTGCCGATTATTTAACCACACACTTTTTTTTAAATAAAAACAAAACGTGTATATATATATATATATATATATATATATATATATATATATATATATATATATATATATATATATATATATATATATATATATATGTAATCGGCACTGGAGAAAACGTACGGTGCAGTTTACTGTCACGTCTGCAACGGAAACGATGTGACGTGCATCCATCCATACAGTATTCTGCATTTACCCCGATTTACAATGCCAAACGCTTTTGCTTGTTCCAGGTAAAATGTTGGTCCAGATCAAATACAACGAGCAGCAGAAGTATGTGAAACTGGATTGCATTGAAGGGAGGTTTGACTTTATGCAATTTCACCTAAAAGGTTGTTTCCCCCACTCGGTTAAAATAACTAAGAATTTGATTACCATCTGATAAATTCTGTGTATTGTCCTAGCTCTCATGTTGTTGACTCATTTCTGTACATGACTTTATCATAGAATGTTTTATAGAAGGGGATACATTGGGAAAAAAAATCCATATTTACATTCTGCTTGCATCATAAAGATATATGTATTTAAATCAATCATTTGTTGTGAAGCAAGAAAGGGTGTCAACTTAAATAAAAAAATCGTTTTTTATCTTTTTATTTTTTCAGTCATTGAGAGATTTTGCTTGCCACCAGATGCAAAAGTTACATACAAGGATGCAACAGGGACAGAAGTCGATGCAGAAATATTCAGCGACCTCATTGGACAAGGCAATGTGGTGCTGACTGTTTTCTCAGATAATGGTCAGTTTTATTGAATTTGAAAGAAGTCTAGTGTTATCTAGCAACTCAGGATAAATTAGCTATTTCTTATTTCTGATTCTTGTGCTGGTCATCACAATATTTGTAATATTGTAATACTTTGTCATTCTTTAGAATTTTCAGACTCTTTGTCTTACATTTCTGAGAAGTCTGACGCTAGCAACAGCTCAAGTGCATCAACTGTAATCTTAGATGAGGTCCCTAACAAGAGACAAAGAAAAGAGGACACATCTGCACTGTCTGCAAAACAGGTTACAACAAAGCTTTTTACTTGAGTCTCCTTAAGGTTCTGTTCACCCAGAAATGAAAATGATGCAAATGCTGACACACTATTTTTTTCTTTTTTTACCCCTCTGAGTCTGTAGTAATTTGTGAATCACCAAGGTAATTTTTTTTTTTTATTAGTTGGTCGAAGATGTTCTGAAATTGAAGTCTGGCAGTGAAGCAGTACTACAGGAGTATCAAGAAACAGAAACCCTTACAGATGCCACAAGAAGGCAAATGATTAACACACTAGTGGCTCACATGATTGATACACATGGGTAGTTTTTTTTGTTTGTTATTTTTACGAATAACTGCATGACCACTGTGTAAATTAAGATGACCAATTTTATATCTTCCCTTAGGCAACTCCCTACTAAAGCTATCAGAGAACAGTATGCTCTTGGCATAGTGATGCTGTTCCCTTCCCTCAGAGATCCATATTCCAAGAAAGGCTATGTAAGTCATTGTCTGCATGACCCTTTCATGTTATACTTGCAATGTTATAATATCTGTGACATAGAAATTTGATTCTTTTAAGGAACACTTTTATGATGCTGCAAGCAACACAGGATACATTGCTTGGCGTATGAAAACTGTCCACAGGAAGATACGACGAGGATCTTTGCTACTAGACAGCCCTCATGATATTTCTCAAGGAGGCCCAAAATGCCAAAGGGCTACTAATTTTGAAGGGCAACTTGATGGGGATGCTTGCAGAGAGGCCATGTCTTTGCTCAGCCACACCACAGACAAGTCCCTAATATTCCAAAAGATGAGAGAGACCTTTCAGCATCGCCAGAAGCTTGTTAAAGATCCAGGATCTAGTGCTGATATCCTCTCCACCTTCCCAAGATTCCTAGATACAAAAGGGCTGGTAAGTTTGGAATAACATGTTTTCAAAGGCATGCAATTTGAGAATATTGTTTATAGTTTAATATCTTCTTAAAGGTGGATCAAGACTTCACTCTCCTGTTTGACGCTGAGACATCCTCCAGGCTGCTTCAGAAGTGGGACACGTTCTTCAGGCCAAATGTCATTAAAGAGGCCAAGCAACTTACTTCAACAGCAGAGCTGAGTCAGTTGTTGCTCTCAGCAGAATGTCCTGAAGGAAGTGACCTTCATGAAACAAGTATGTTGTATTTCATTGACTTGTTTTTACGCATTTGCTATGTTTGCAGTTACTGTATGTTTTGTTTTGATGACAGAAACATTAAAATGAGCAAACTTAACCTATTGAGATTGGATGCTTTCCGTATTAATAAAAAAAAATTAGACCACACAAAAGTCTTAAGACTATATAAACACATCAGGTGAATGTTTAAAATGCTCTCTATTCTTAAACTTAAAGTATTTCATTTGAAGTTTTACATTAATGCAAATTTTTCATATGAATTTCGTCTCCAGTCTACGACCAGGAAATGGCATCCCTTCTTCTACTGATACATCTCCTTCCACCACCACCAGGAGGACTGAAGTCTCCAAAAATCAGTGCATGTGATGCTGCTGAAAGACTTGTAGTCTTTCATAAGGTATTGACATTTTAATATTGTTTTGGGTTGCTCAAACATGGGGATTAAAATCAAGTCTTCATATGCATTGACATATTTTGCTAGCCATTGAGCTGTTTGTACAATCACTTTTATAATGTTGTTTTCTCTGTGACTGGACATCATGTTTGTCTAATATTCAATGTTAATTTCAACTTTAGTCATGCTGCAGTTTGGAGGAACACCTCAAGAACAACCAGCGTCAGCATCCGTACCTCCTTGCTGTTGGACGCCAGAAAAGCAAGATTGACCACTTCTACATCACCTTGGATAAGCATCTCATCCCATGCCAGGCAAACCGCTCCCTTGGAGCATTTGATGAACTTTTCAAGGCACATTTTGTGTTCAATTTGTGCTATGATAGTGCACTTGTGAACTTTTACACATTCCTGCAGACAACAGTGTATAACATTGATGTAGGGAAAATGAAGGAATCTCCCAGGGTTAGAGATTTGAGAGCCAGAGTGCTCAACCAGACAGTAACCTTAACTTAATGTCGGGCAGTATGATGTTGACAGAATGCTGATCTGTTTTATTTGTCAAAAACAGCACCCAGACAGTCAACAGTTGATTTCACATTTAAGAGGTGAACATAGTTACTATCCTGGATCTAAGTTCAAATTAATTTGTTCTCAGCAAGGTTGTAGGCATCAGTTCCAAACATATGCAGGTTTTCGTAAGCACCTTAACAGTGTTCATAGCAATGTTCAGCTGATTGCTCAAACTTCAACTGTTGGATGTTCCTCAAGTGAGCCAGTTGCAAGCTCATCTCAAGTAGATGCTTTGGAGGAACTTATGAATCCCCAGCATCAATCTCCTTGTTCCAGTGCTTCATCTAATAACCATGATTCAGGGCTTACTAAAAATTCAACTAAAGAATTGTGTGAATCCATTGTGGCCAAAATACAAGCAAGTGGGATTCCAAACAGTTTGGTGTCCTCAATTGTGGGAGATTTAGAGGAGCTAACAGATGAGCTTCACTCGCAAGCAAAGCAAAACGTACTTTCTGCTTTGCCTACAAATGACCCCTACAAAACTGTAATAAATGAATCTTTTGAAAAATTAGAAAACCCATTCACAAATCTTAATACAGAATGGAAAAGGAATAAATACTTTAAAGAAAAATGGGGAGTTGTAGAGCCCGTTGAGATAACACTAGGTGTGCGGTATGACAACAGATTAAATCAGAAATCTGGTACTTATGACCAAGTACCAGTGAATGATACATTTATATATGTGCCAATTTTAGAAACATTGAAATTCATGTGCAGAAGTCCAGACATTTGTGAACTCCTAAGGAAAGATTGTAGATCAGAGCCTGACACTTTTACAGATTTTAGCGATGGAAGTTATTTTAAATCCCACCCTTTATTTACAACAAAGAGACATGCATTACAAATCCAAATATACTACGATGACTTTGAAACGGCTAACCCCCTTGGCTCCAAACGTAGTATCCACAAAATTGGCTGTCTTTATTTTATTGTAAGAAACTTGCCCCCAAAATTTAACTCTGTTCTGATGAACATTCATTTATTGGCACTTTTTCACACACAAGATGTAAGCAAGTACAGTTTTGATGTTATACTGGAACCATTGATAAACGATATAAAGATACTTGAAAGCCAAGGATTAAGTCTTCCATTCTCAGATGAGCACATATATGGCACCATCGCACAAATCACTGGTGATAATCTAGGGATGCACTCAATTCTTGGTTTTAATGAGTCATTTAGTAGCCGTCATTTCTGTCGCCTTTGTTTAATTGAAAAGAATGATTCTCAAACCGTATACAGTGAAGATGATCCTAAGGTGGTCCTTCGTGGAAAAGAAATCTTTGAAATACATTGCAAGTCTCTCCAGGAAAACCCACAATTGAGGTCACTGTATGGTTTGAAAAAAAATTCCACAATTAACACACTGAAGTACTTTCATGTTAGCAATAACTACTCATTCGATATAATGCATGACCTTCTTGAGGGCGTGGCTCAATATGAAATCAAATTGCTTTTTGGACATCTCACACAAAATTTTATATCTGAAGAAGATTTACTTTCAAGGATTTATTCTTTTGATTATGGATTTTTAGAAAGTAAAAATCGTCCCACAAAGGTTATTTTGGATAGTGCTGGTAATAGCATTGGTTTAAATTCCATTCAGACATTATGTCTTGTAAAAAATCTCCCACTTTTGTTAGGAGACATTGTTCCTCCAGGACACAAGCACTGGAGTTTGTTGCTTATGTTACTGCAAATAATGAACATTGTGTTTTCACCTTGTCTCACTTCAGGCTTGACAGTGTATTTGAAGCACTTGATTGCTGACCACCACAAACTATTTAAGTATTTGTATCCACATAAAAATTTGATTCCCAAACATCATTACATGATACATTACCCCTCTTCTATAAGGAAAATTGGCCCCTTATTATATATGTGGTCAATGAGGTTTGAAGCCAAACATAAGATGTTCAAAGGCTTTTTTAAAAATTTCAAAAACATAACAAAATCTTTAGCTAAAAAGCATCAGATGGCCATTGCATACCATTGGGAAAAATTCACCCTCAAACATAATGAGTTTGGGCCAATTAAATCATTTTCCATAGGGGATGAGAATGTGGTCAGCAGTCAAATGCTTGAAATGGTCCTATCAAAAGATGTTTTCTCAACCAGCTGGGTTAAAGTTGATGGTGTAGAATATAGAGCTGGACTTGTGGTGTGCAGTGCAATAGAAAAGGAAATGCCAGTGTTCTGTCAAATAAGCGATGTACTTTTGGTTGACAGTCACATTTATCTGTTGGTAAACAAACTATTCACAGAGAATTTTGATGAGCATCTTCATGCATTCAGAGTACTACGAAGTGAGGAAAGGTATATTATAAAAATGTCAGAGATTCAATTTTATAAGCCATTTGATATTCAAAGCTCATACAGTGTAGCAGATGAAAGTTTGTATATCATACCTTCTTTTGTAATGTTTTAATTTGAATTCAAATTGCACTGCAAGTGAGAATTAAAAATAAACAAGTTAATGGAAATTATTTTGTGTGCTGTAGTTTATTTAACATTATTTTGTAGATCTTTTGAGACTAATTCTAACCACCTAAAACATGCAACTATGAACAGTGTTGTTTTTCTGTATCCCTTTTAGTGTTATTTTAACACTTTTTTGGAGTCAAATTAGGAACTCTGGCATAGTGTTAAATATTTAACTATTCCGAAAGTGTTAATTTCACTCCAGAGAGTGTGGAGCTATATAAACTCTGAAAAAGTGTTGAAATCAACTCTGTGAGAGTTAATTTAACACTGGACTTTTTGCTGTGAAGATCATTAGAAAATCACAGGTAGGTGAGTTTGATCAGGGTTGGAGCTAAACTCTGCAGCAGATTGGCCCTCCAGGGAAAGAGTTGAGGAACCCTGGTCTATGATCACAACAACAACGTTTGTCAGGCATCTACATTGTCACCTGAGGAGATTACATAAATTATGCTGGGTACACACTAAAAGATTTTTAAAATCTTATAAGATTTTCAAAATGTGAGAGACCACAAACATGAGGACAAAGAAATCCTAAATTTAACCATTTTGCTGGTGTGCCGCGATGTGACAAAGACAGCACACAACACACCAACAGATTTTCAACCAGAATCCCGACTGTGAACACGGGAAATCTTGCAAAATCTCTGGAGACTTGTGAATAAACAAGATTTTTTTTTTTTTATTGCAATTTTAGAACAAAGAACATACAAGGATAATAACATATAAATTGCATCAAATACAATAATAAACAAAAAACAATAAAAAATCTATAAATAAAATAAAATAAAAAAAAGGAAAGGAAAAGCAATAAGACAATTACATTTCCTTAAGTATAAATAATTACAAATTATTCAAAGAATAGTTTTAAGGATTTAAAGTAATGGCAAAGTCCCAGTCCTTGGTAATGGCAGGAAGAAATTGCGATGATAGTGTCCAAATCCTTTTATGCTGTGCCATGACTGCGTTTGTTATGCTTCCTTCTTCTGTCAGCTCGCTTTCTGATTGGATATTGTTTCGTTTCACGTGATAATCTACAGATCGTGCGTTTGTCCTCGGGGTTCCCCCCACACATCAGGATTTCTGATCGTAAATATTCAACATGTTGAAGATTTACGAATCGCGATTTTAAACTCTAAAACATGAAATGTGGAGTTATATGCTACACAAAAATGATTATTGGAGATATCTGCTTTTGCTATAAAACAAACTTTTAATATGAAAAAAACACACTTTCAATTAACTTAAATTTTGTAAATTACCTGTATTTGTTTGTTATTATTACTTAATCAAAACAACCCAACTGCAGTTTGATTGATATTACTTGCGCAATAAAAAAAAATGTATTTCTGAAAAAAATCAAATCAAAATATAGTTATCGGTTTTTGCAAATGAACTCTTCATATACAATTTCATATACAGAACCTTTTTCCCAAAGGAAAGCAGTCTAGAAGAACTACGAGAAATTCATATTAGTGCTTTCTTATAAATCCTCATACATTTGCATGTTTACAAACTCACATAAACTTGATTTACAACAGAATTATGTGTCTGCTGCTTTTCCGATTTAAAGTTTTTGAGTTAAGTAAATTAAAATGACATTATTCCATGGCCAACTAGCATATTATATAGGCCTTTGAGAAAGCATAACCCCTTGGGATTGAAAAAACAAAACTAGAGTACATTTGAGAACATTACTTCTCTGATGGTTGCTCTTTGTATTTTCCTTCTTTTCTTCCAAACATTGTGTACTTATTTAGTTATCATCAACAAACATATGTTATATTTCTAAGTGGCACAAACAAACTGTTCCAAGGACAAACACTCTGATTGTAGGTCATTTGCTCTAATGGGGATTGTTGATTTTGTCTGAAAATATACACTAAAGACCACTAAAATGTCCTATAGATAACAAAGCAAGAGATAACAGCCCACATATCGTTGGAGATAAGAGTGTCTGATTGCCCTGGAAAATAATTACTGTGCTTTCACCCTGCATTTCAAGTCGTACTCTCAGCTATGCATAAATATCAGCTCCTTGATGACAGTGAACATGAGAGGGTCTAGGAAGTAAAACATTGCCTCAAAAACAGACAAATGAAGGATAAAAAAGCACATAAGGCTAGCTTTGGAAGGTTAGAAGACCACTTCACTGTTTATAATAGAACCCCAATATGAAATACATAAATAATGTACTGGCATTTAAACTTAAAACATGGAGGACACAAGTTTGTGTTTGATATTGATTAAGTGCTTTGAAAGATGGTGGGTAATAGTTTGTAAATGGATTTATATTTTATCCCCATGACTAACATTAGTGGATGTTGCTTAACATGCACACAATCTTAAAGACAGTTCTAAGGGTTAGTTCAAGATACAATGAGCAACTTTTATTAATTTATTTATGGGGTGATGAGGAGACAGTTAATGCTCATGGTTAATTATTTTAATCTTTTTTTTTTAATTACTCTTTGTTTTATTACTTAAAAACGTACCCTGACCTGACATTATGAAACATAATCACGTATTAGTTAGTCTATATTCATTATACGGTCTGTATTATTGTGTTCACTTGTGTGGAAGGTTCACTTTTTTATTCCTTGGTGGCTTTCATACACTTGTTTACCAATAGCTATACTATAGCAAAAAAAAGAAAAATGGAGATATTTTAATTTTAATTTGGCAAAGAGAATTAAAGACCATTTTTTACCAACTAAGTGTCTGAAACCAACATACAAAACCCATAGAGAGAACAAGCGTTTGTGCAATTGAACTTTTGCCTTAAAATAGTTTCTTACAGTCTTTACGACAATTTCCCTGTGTGACAACTAGCCCCTACGTCCCCTGTATTACTTCTAAAGCAATATTGAATTTTCCTCACATTTTTCTTGTGGGAACGTTCTACTTGCCAACTAAAGTGCTGGCTGTAAAAGACAGCAGATATGGGCTATTAATCCATGTGTGCAATCTTGCTATCACTTACAACCAACACCTTTGGCAGTGACAGTAAATCAAAGGCTGCAACACTTCACCGCTGAATAGTACACACACAGCAAGATGGATACAGCGTGTCCACTGGGGAAACCTCGGTATTCGGCCAGTTTGTTATTGCTGATGAGCAGAGTCTGAGCCTGCTGTGTTTTGATTAAAGAAGTTCAATTGTCAACAGCCAAATGGGCAAGGTAATTATGGATGTTAGCTGATTTTCTCGCTCTTGCTCTTGACAGAAGTGTTTCTCCCAGAGCACCAGGCCTGATTGTGACACAGATAATAGGTAATGTGCTGGGAGCTCAGACTAGAATTTCACTGCATGTATAAAATAGATGAATGCACTGAGTACTGCAGCGCTCAGATGTGCAGCCTTGCTTATTGAAATACTTGCTGTATTTTACTCATGTAATTGTATTCCTTTATACATCTGAGCCAAATGTCATATCTTGGTGAAAATTTAATAATCAGAGTAAATATCTAGAATATAGAACATGATCTACATTAACATGCAGTGGCATTAGCAACTATAGTTAATGTACATCTTGCCATAATTACATTGAACCAGCTTGTTCTATTTGCAGTAAAACCACAAAACATTTATTTGAATGATTTAAATACACTTATACTGTCCAAAGATGAAATTGGCTCTCTAAAATCCGTATTAAATTGAATGGCTTTGATCACTCTATTAGGAAACAGATGAACTGAAGTGTTTCCCTTCCAATGTGGATCATGTCAGATAATTCTGAGTAGTCAGGAAAAATATATTGCAGCTAAAGTAAAAAATTGTCCTTAAAAAGATACAATTCTTGATATATTTTTTACATTTAGAATGACATAACTTTTTTATTTTTTTAAATTGCAATTGCAATGTGCCGTTCATTTAGCAATATAGCCTATTCAGTCCACATTTGTGAACTTTTATTATGTTGCCTTGACAAATCTATCTATCTATCTATCTATCTATCTATCTATCTATCTATCTATCTATCTATCTATCTATCTATCTATCTATCTATCTATCTATCTATCTATCTATCTATCTATCTATCTATCTATCTATCTATCTATCTATCTATCTATCTATCTATCTACCTACCTACCTACCTACCTACCTGTCTGTCTGTCTGTCTGTCTGTCTGTCTGTCACAATTACGCAATGACGTCATCGTGCAATGACATCACAATGTCATTTAGTAACAAGTCGACCTTTCTTTAGCGACTTTCTCTGAAAATTAGTTGGCAACACTGGTCATTAAATCCTGTTAATTTATCCATGTTTGTAGGCCTACAGCTATTCTTCTGTGACTGGTTTGTACTGAACAGGGTTAAAAATTGTCAAAGGCTGATGAAATTGGACAGTACAGTGTACATCAGACATTTAATGAAACGGCATGTTTACACACAGCTATCATCACCATTCAAAATGTGTGTAGCTGTTTATGGCACCTTCATGAACCTGTGAAAAAAATCCTCTTGGAAACGATGCGATCAGCGACAGCTGGTCTGAGTCCTTAGCATCTCTCAGATTGTAGCGCAGAGCTCACAGCTCGGTATAATTTGTTACAGGTGAGGAGACAAATGACATGAAGCGCTGATTACACAAGCATATTATTTGCATGTTGTTGTGAGTCAGGCTGCTGGAGTGTGAAGAGATGATGCCCCTCCAGCTGCAGACTGTCAGATGGAAGTGATCTGTTAACTTGAGTGTGAATCCCATTCTAGCTGCTGAATAAACATGCTATCACCCCAGACACAACTGGTCACTTGTGTAAACGGTATAAACCTGCTTGGCTTTTACATTCATACTGGACATGTTAAGGTTGTCATCCAATATCAGAAACAATACAAAACAAAAAAGGTCAACAACACATTTGTTTTTTTTTTGTTTTTTTAAAGAAGTCTCTTATGCCCACCAAGGCTGCATATACAGTAAAACCGCAATATTGTGAAATATTATTACAATTTTACTTTCTTTCTTTTTTCTTTCATTCTTTCTCACTTTCACACAGCTACCGGTTGATCCAAAGTGCTGTACAATACAGCTAAAGTAAAACAAACAAGAAACCGCAAAACACAAAATAACAACGCAATTGACATGGCTGGATAAACGCTAGCTATTATACAGGGGACAGCTATTATTACAATTTTAAATAACTGTTTTCTATTTTAATATTTTTTAAAATGCAATTTATTCCTTTGATGACAAAATTTTACTCCATTATGCCACTCTTAATTGTCACTTGATCCTTCAGAAATCAGTTTTATTTGTTGATTTGCTCAGTTGTTAATAATGGTTCATCTTATTAATGTTGAAACAGTTTTTGATGCTTTGTAATTTTATTTGAAAACCATGATACATTTTTAAGGATTCCTTGATGAATAGAAAGTTAGAATAGAAAGTAAGTAAATAAATAAATAAAAAACAGCATTTATTTGACAGACAACTTTTGTAACAAACATCTACTTTTCTAAACATCTTTACTGTCACTATATACAGTCATGGCCAAAAATATCAGCACCCTTGGTAAATATGATCAAAGAAGACTGTGAAAATTAATCTGCATTGTTAATCCTTTTGATCTTTTATATTAAAAAATCACAAAAATTTAACCTTTCATTGGATAATAAGAATTTAAAATCGGGGGAAATATCATTATGAAACAAATGTTTTTACACATTGACCACAATTAACGGCACCCTTTTATTCAATACTTTTTGAAACCTCCATTTACATTTACATTTACATTTATGCATTTAGCAGACGCTTTTATCCAAAGCGACTTACATTGCATTCAAGTTACAGTTTTTTAATTTTTTTTTTATCAGCTCTTGCCAGTTTAACAGCTCTAAATTTTCTCCTAAAATGCCTGATGAGGTTAGAGAACACCTGACAAGAGATCAGAGACCATTCCTTCATCCAGAATCACTCCAGACCCTTGAGATTCCCAGCTCCATGTTGGTGCTTCTTCTCTTCAGTTCACCTCACTCATTTTCTACAGGGTTCAGGTCAGAGGACTGGAATGGCCATAGCAGAATCTTGGTTTTGTGCTCAGTGACCCATTTTTGTGTTGTTTTTGAGGTTTATTGAGATTATTGTGCAGTTGGAAGATCCAAACATGGCCCATTATAAGATTTCTAACAGAGTCAGTCACTTATTGATTTTTTATCTGTAGGTATTTGATAGAATCCATGATGCCATGTGTCTAAACAAGATGTCCAGGACCTCCAGCAGAAATATAGGTCCACAACATTAAAAATACAGCAGTATATTTCATTTTACACATGGGGTACTTTATATCCCTGTGTTCACCGAACCCATCTTGAGTTTTGAGCTAATTTTTTTGTTTCATCTGACCATAGAAGCCAATCCCATATGAGGTTCCAGTTGTGTCTGATAACTTAATATGCTGGAGTTTGTTTTTGGATGAGCTAGGATAATTTTTCTTGAAACCCTCCCAAACAACATGTGGTGATGTGGGTGCTGTTTGACAATTCCTTTTTAAAGTTTTCAACCATTTTCTGCAATTCTCCAGCTGTGGTCCTTGGAGAGTCTTTAGCCACTCAAACTCTCCTTCTCACCGTGCATTAGGACGATATAGACACACATCCTCTTCCGGGCAGCTTCGTAACATTTTATGTTGATTGGAAATTCTTAATTATTGCCCTGATGGTGGAATTGAGAATTTTCACTGCTCTAGCTCTTTTCTTAAAGCCACTTCACTAATTTGTGAAGCTCAATTATCTTTTGCTGCACATCCAAAATATATTCTTTGGTTTTTCTCATTGTGATGGATGACTAAGGGAATTTGGGCTTTGTTTTCGCTCGTATTTATATTTCTGTGAAACAGGAAGCCATGGCTGGATAATTTCAAGTTCATAATCACCCTGGAGTGCTCAAAATTGTGAATATGAATGGGAATATACTTCAGAGATATTTTACTCTCAAGAATTTCTAGGGGTGCCAATAATGTGTCCAACATGTATTTGAGATTTTTTTTTTTTAATTCTTATCATCCATTGAAAGGTTAGATTTTTGTGAATGTTTTAAATAAAAGATCAAAAGGATTAACAATGCAGATTAATTTTCACAGCCTTCTTTGATCATATTTACCAATGGTGCCGATATTTTTGGCCATGACTATATATATATATATATATATATATATATATATATATATATATATATATATATATATATATATAAATTGTAATAATAATTCCCAATATTACTGTTTTTAATGTATTTTGACTATTCAAAAACATTCAAATACGTACACACACACACACACACACACAATTATTCCAAACATTTGACCAAACATTTACATAAACCATAGAAGTGAATTAATATAATATGTTATACATTTTGTGGCTGGGTTATACTAAAAATGTCATTTTCCTTTGGTGTAATCTAAACACCCAAACACCTCCTTCGGTGTTCACCCTGTTTGTTTGATCATTTTAACAGAGACTAATTGCTCTCCTCTAAACTCACGTTGGCGTCCCGTTAGCTTGACAGAGAGCTTTCGATGATTTATCAGAGGAGAATAGCAGTCTGAGCCCCCTCCTTTTGCGGTTCTTTACTTCCTTTTTTTTTTTTCACCTGCAAACAAACCATTTCACCTTGACAAAGATGAGTTGAGTCAGATGAGTAGGTAAAGCTGCTGTTCTACACGGTTAGCATTTTCCCCCAGTGTGCTCAGGTCTCTGCTGATGGGAGCTCAAATCACCCATCCTCAGATTGAACTTGGAAACCAGCAGGATTCCTTTGAATCTACCTCCCTTTCAAGTTTTTTTGCCCTCCTTTTCTCTTTTTCTGTTGTCAAACTGCGAGTTGGATTATGACAGTCTTTACTGTTTGCTAGCAGCAGCAAGCATCTGTAATTTATCATTAGTGAAGATTTTTGCTTGTAAATCAAGATATTTGTGAATTGCTCCACAATTATTCATATGGCTGTTTGGGTTCATTGTCACCCGTCATGAATAAATTATGACATTTTCTGCATGTTTCACTGGAAATAATTCATTTTCAGATATGTCTTCTGTCCTTTGAGCAAACAGTGATTGTTTGAAAGTGTTCTGAAGCTTCAGAGGCAAATTAAGATTTCAAATGAATGATATATGCTAATTGTCATATTGGCAAATAAATCACACATTTGAAATATAATTACAGAAATTATACTGAGCTAGCTTCGACTTCGCATTGCAATACAAATATAAACACATAATGAGGTTTATGAGGTTAATGAGGTTTCAAGATAATTTTTCGCTCCATTTCCGAGTATTTCAGTCAAAACGTCCATCACTTCAAGTGTTCAAAGTAAAGCCTTTTGTAGAAGACTACCGTTGTGTCTAAGGTGATCGTTTCCACCTCTCCCACCTGGGCCTCACATGGTGGGCTTCACGCTGACTATTCTGCTCCACCGGACTGCTGGGGAAGAGGAAGATCCATCAAATTCAGTGGGAGGTGAAGCCACAGACAGGGAAAAGACAGATGAGTTTGCATACAGTGTGTCCAGTATTCCCTAAGATGAATGATGTTTCCACTTAAAGTCACTGATGTCTTACTGTATAAGTGAAAGAATTAAATGGCCAATAAAAGCTCAATTTTGAATCCAATTTGACTCAGAAAGGGAGAAATGTAATTCTTATATCTGAGCATTCAATGTTATATTGGATGACTCAAATTGACGTTAGATTAGGTTTGCCAGTATTGTATGCCAATGCCAGTAAAACATCACACCAATACACTGATATTCCGTAAGCATCTAAATGCTATTCAACACAATCCTTCACTAAATGAGTAAAGTTTGATATTAAAGTAAATATTATTACATTAAGACAATGGCATAAAGCGTTAAAATATTTAAACTAAGCAAGCAGTGTTTTTCAAGCAGTTATTCCAGTATGCTGTCAGCACCGAAAAACTAACATATTAAGAGCAGTGAGTTTTATCTTTTTCTTTTCTTAGAATTGTAATTTGATATTAATACATTGCACAGAGTGGCAGGTCAATTAGGCTTCAGATTTTATGAATTTATTATCTAAACAATTTGTATGTATGGCACGGAAATTAAATCACGATTCTGAGCAGGAATAATCTGTTTTAATTAATTTTTTTCCACATTTTCAGCACACCATTCATTACATAATGGTGCACTTCGGAAAAAAAAAAAGAAGGTCAAGATCAATTTGATGTTAGATTCACATTTCCACAATTCACAGTATTCAGACATTAAATAGAAAGAGAGGACAATTTTAGAAGGAGACAACAAAATCTAATTCAGGCCTTTTGCTGATCACACTATTGATGGAAAGATGATATCTGCTTGGACGTGTGTATGTATGGAATATAGTCGAAACCTCTTTTTGTCAGTTGTGAAAAGGTCTTGTTATATTTATTGATACAGAGGAAGGTGAAATGTTCCATTCTATTATGTCGGCAGGCATCATTGCCGGAGAAAATAGTCTGTGCATCAATCTCCAGGGAGTGTTACAAAGATCTGTTTTTAGAGTGAAGTGTGGCTCAATTTGAGTTTTACAGTATTTGAAATAAATCTCCTAAAGGTTCTTGAAGGCAACACAGATTACTGTGAGAAAAGGTAGTTTTTTTTTTCCACAGTGGCTTCCCAAAACCACACACACACAAATTACAAGACATGCCAATTATACAATTTAAACATGCAATTCTTGAACTAAAATAATGGTACTAAAAGTGTGTTCAGTTTTATCTGATAACAGATTGATGTGAACCTGTCAGTGTTTATGTTGGTTGTTGGATATGTATCACGGCAGTTTAGAAATAAATGTCCAATGAGTGGTGCAAAACGGTTAACACTCTATCATGTTTGAAAATAACACCAACAATCAACGTAACCAGTTTTACTAATAAAAACAAACTATTTTCTATTTTAGCTTGCTTCGACAATTCTTTGAGTTGTGATTGGTGTTTCACGGGACTCGTACCCAAGTAGTCCATAAGTGCAACACTGTACCAGGTGACCCATCGAGCAAGTTTACTACATTAGTTTACTCAAATAGGATCCATTTGGAGCTGGTTATGTAAAGCCAACATCAAGATGTAGTCTATTAGTTTAGAAATCATGGTGAAAGGTCATAATATAGTATTATGCAAGGAACAGTGCATATTTTCTTCATTACTTGATAATTTGCCACTATAATTTGTGTGAAAAGGAATCAAAGTTGTTGGAATTGCCACTAGAGACATTTGAGCTGGAAACTGTAGTAAATTGTATGGATATGTGTGTTTTTGGAGAGGCAACGTGCCATTTTATGTGCTTCAAATTAGCAAAAGTATAGCATTAAAACTGTGTGGCATGTGTTCGAGAATTAAAGTCTTCTGAAGCAGAATGAAAGCTTTATGTGACAAACAGACTGACTGTGTAGGTGTCAACATTCACACGTGCATTTTCAAACATGATGCTTCAAGAAGCATTGTGAAGGTTTGATTCTCACGTGTTTCATGGTCATTTGTGACTAACTTGAGAGCTATGGTGGATTAATGACTTGAATTCAGTCTGTTCCTCACAGAAAGCGATTGCATGTCTGAGAAAAATCACAGGTTTTGAATGACATAAGGGTGAGTAAACGATGACAGTATTCTCACTTTTATGCGAGTAAACGAGTTCACCAGAGTGACATTCTGGCTCAAAAATGTCAAAGAAATGGAGGTTTCATGTATAGAAAGCAGGTCCAGAATTTTAAGTCACATCAGTCTTTGAAGTGCTGATCTTCAGAATAGAGACGTTTGACTGTGTCTTGCCTATCATCTCCCCTGCTGTTTTATCTTACTGCCTGGAGTGAGGGAGATGACACAGCTCCTCACAGGAAGTCCCTTTCACAGAATCATCACAACACTTCCCACTACTGCCTATAATCTATATGTCTGTCATAGCTCTTACACGCTTTGTTGAAAAGAATCATCTGCATATCCAAATAAATGAAAAAATGAAAACTAAATACATTTAAATGTGATGTGTGGATTATCAGGCAGAGATTTTTTTTAATGCTGGAGTGGTTTGGCCAGTAAGTGCTATTTCTATACTTTACAGTTTCAAACCAGCATGTTTGATTGTAGGGTTGATGTTAACTTGGTGTTGGGCTACATTTAGCTTACGGCAAACTGCACCTTTCAGTTCCATTCGCAAATGGGGTTACTTTATAACCAATCTCCTACAGAGACTCAATCTATGAAACACTGAAGAGGTGGTTGTGGTTTGCATAGTGTCTTTCCTTTCAGCCAAAGAGTTCTGACAACATTGAAGGTCATCCCTTTAGTCTCTATGATGGAAGGTTTGACCTGATCTGCTGTTTCAGACCTCACAAAATGACCTTGATGAGGAATTAAAGGTGGCTTTTGAACTAATATAGGTATTGGGACCGTGATTGCTCAAATGTCTGCAGGCTTTGCAGGACTTGTATGGAAGGAATATTTATTTTAATATAATGAGCATAAAAAACTTAAATGTCTACTTGACCCCAAATTTTTACTTTATGTTTAAAAAAATATTTAAAATGAAAGTCTTTAGAACTTTTGGAGTAATGGTTATGGAAAATTTAGCTTTGTCATCACAGGTATAAATGACATTTCAAATTTTTTTATAATAGGAAATTATGGAAGCCCGTTTCCTCCACTGAATAAAAAATAAAACAAGGCAATTGTGACTTTTTTTCTCACAATTATAATAGACACTCATAATTCTGACTTTTTTTCTCACAATTGTGTTACATAAACTTGAAGTTGCTTGTCAAAATTGAGAGATATAAACATGCAATTCTGAGAAATAAAGTCATAAAGTTAAGATATAAACTTGCAATTGTAACAAAATAGTGTTTATATCACAATTCTGAATTTTCTCAGAATTGTGAGACAAAAGTTGGAATTGCGAAATATAAAATTGCAATTGCAAGAAAAATATCAGAATTGTGAGAAAAAAATCTGAATTGTAAAATGAAGTTGCAATTATCATTTTTTTATTTTTTTATTCAGTGGCAGAAACAGGCTTCCATAAGAAACAGTTATTTTATATTATAATAATATTTCTCAATATTACAGTTTTTTACTGTATATTTAATCAAACAAATACAGCCTTTCAAAAAATGTTTAAAATCTTACCGACCACAATCTTTTGAACAATAGTGTAGATATTTTGAATTGTTTTTGGAAACTTTACACTTATTCACCCTCATATTCATGACTTTTTATTAAATATTCTCTTTGACATAGGTTTCCACTGTCAAAAACTTATGAAAGGGACATGGAAACCTTAAAACTTTGAAATGCCTGTCCTGTACTAGCACTATACAGTGAAATGTATGTAAGGCTTGGAAGTAGAAGTCAAATCTTTCTTCTGAAGTATGTCTCACTGTCCTTAAAGCTGCTCTATCTGTCATTTGTATCTGTATGAAATAAAGAACAGGAGATGAAACTGAATAATACCGCAGACACTGGATAATACGTGCAAAAGCATGCATGTCACAGAGATATTAACTAGTGCCACTAAACAATAGACATCATATTTCAGTTGCCATCAGGAGTCTCTAAAGCCGAGCTACTAAAACATTTTCATCACACAAGCAACGAAAGTCAATCTAGATGTCTCACGTATTGTTTAACAAACCATGAATTTGTCAGGTGATTTACCTTTTTCATTGTCTAGGACAATGAAAACGGAAATATCTATTTCCACTTCACCTCTATCCAGATGATTTGTGTCTCGGTTATTTCAGATAAGCACAATTGATGGGTCCACCTGAATATAGCAGAGTTGTTAAATGAGAAACATAAATCTGTGTGCCAGTGTGCAGAATGCTCTTCATTGTTACCATGTGTCTTCCTCCCATTATTGATTGCCATAATGAATACTTGGATTCCAGCTTACTTTTATTACACCAATGCCGAATTTTGTCCTATGAATAAAACCAGCCAGCTCCATTAAGAAATCGATGGCAGGCTTCACTTGATATCGTCATTAGCGAGCTTTTATCATAACGGCGAGGAGATAAAGTATGACACCATAGTTCTCTTTCATCAAGTTCAATATCACAAGAAGCATTTCTTAGAAATTCAAGTATTAATCATTTTATCATAAATCTAACTACCATGAGATTTGTATTATCCTCAGTACAGCCCACACAAAGATGATAATGCATACACATCAGAAATATAATAAATATGTTTTTTTCTTCTTTTTTAATTCAATATTTTTATCTTCATCCAGTATCTTTAACAGTTTGGGGAGGATGTTTTCTGGTGTGGCCTTCACAAACCACACACTGAACAGCTTTGGGATGAATTGGAACAGCAAATGTGAGCCAGATCCTATCGGCCAACATTGACGACCGACCTCACTGATGTGGTTAAATGAGAGAAAATTCCCACAGCTATGTTTTAACATCTCATGGAAAATGACAAACTGACTTTATGTCCTTAATTTTGAAATTAAATGTAAAACAAGCAACAATATAAAGCTAAAAACTGAAAGCATAGATATGTTCATTTTGAATGGGGCTGAAAAACTGTTGAACTGATATAATTTCAGGTTGGGTTTGATCATTCCTTGTGAATTATTGACATTAGTGACATTTAGTCAGTTTTGAGGTTAATTTATCAAATTGTGTGTCTCTGTAAAATAGTGATCTTTGACATTGTATGACGTTGAATATGGATGGTAATGTTTGAAAAATTGTGGAATAAATTTAAGATTTAATTTAAAGTGAAAATATAAAATTTGACTTTTGAGGTTAGATGAATTGTCACAGAAGGCCCCAAGTGGCTTATGTTACTAGACTTATTTCTTTTTGTTTTAATTCAATGCCTATTGTAATTCATGGGGCTATTATTCAGTATTTCCATGAATTACCGTAGATGTGCATTTTAGACGTCTTTGCTTTTCATTAAAACCTACAGGCTAATTGAGTGAAATCATTCAATTTGCATTTATAGTGGTGCTATTACGTCTTCAATTAAAATCTGGTCAGTTAAATATGTAAATATTCTTGGCCTCTTTGAATAATTTTACATTTTGTGCTATAACAACTAAAATAGCAAATGTTCTATTTCTTATAACGACACACTGTCTGACGCACCATTCTTAAAGTGGCCAGTTTCCCTTATCTTACCATATAGTCATTTATGCAATATGCTATACATAGTGTAATTGCCATTAGTGTTGCCATTACAAAACTGTTAGATGCAAGGTCTTGTATTTGATTTTAAAACATCATATACTATTTCTGTTCTTCTGTTCTGAGTACAAAAACTAACCACCAAAACACACATGCATTTTGCAGATGTGACTGTGGATTCAAGGGAAGTACATTAAACCCATGGAAATGATCAAGAATCATTGCTGATTCAAGAAATGTGCCCATGGGAAATAGGAAATGAAGGAGCTTTGCACTCAGCATGGAATCGTGCCTTTATTTGGAAGTGGCTTTGTTACCTCATTAAAAGGATTTAAAGGATTTTACCCTGATAATGTCACCCTAGTTTAAGACTTATTGTCTTAACCACAATCCTGCACAAAAAGATTTAGGAATTATGTGCAGCATCAATGCCACATGCATGTTGGAATAAATTAAGACACGGAAAGGTTTTGTAATGGCCATCCCGAACATGTATCATGGAAATGCATTCACTGCTGTCTTTGCATGCAGGTTTAAAATAGCTTCAAATTATAATTGTTAACACTGATAGCAAGAGTGAATATTATCCTTGCTGACTTCACTGCTGCCAACATTGAGACCTGAACCCCCCCAACTTCAACTTACTGATTCACATCTCAAACTGTCCAGCTTCTGACACTCCTGTCCAAGTACAAAGCAAGAAATGTCTCTCAAACCAAAAGCTAGAATTTAATGAAGAAGTGAAGAGAGAAATATGAATCCTGTTTGAAATGGAAATAAAATGTCTTTATTTTATATTGATTTGCTTTTTATATAAAAGTACTTACATTTAATACATTTTTTTCCAAAATACAAGCAGCCAAACGACATATAAATCAAATACAAAATTATAAAATCTGTTGTATCTTAGTAGCGTCCCTTCTGAAAGTAACCTGTAACGTGATTTAATTCATAAGCTCTAAAATTCCCAAGGAAGAGTAAGTTTGATTCTCTCCAGTATCCATGACATGTCAAGAGCGATCTGTGACCTATACATTATATCTTGTCCTAGGTCTATTGTCTAACAGTGATGAAGTCAATTTTGTCAGCTTTAATTTTCTTGATGAAGCCGGTGTAGTTGTATTGCTGTGCTCAAATGTAGCTTTAAGCAGGCAAAGTAGCAGAAAAGTAGCTTTTTCTTCCACAGTCTTCTTTCAAACTACCAGACTGTAGTTTAATGACCATCAAACTGACATCAGCTCTGCAAGAATGTCGTCAAGCTGGAGACCAGACTGCACTTGGTCAATATTTCTATTCAGTGCTCAGCTATCCCAGCATGCCACATGGTTGGGGTTCATAAACATGGTTTATAATTGCAGCATTTTTCTGGGTGGTGGAAATGAAAAATCACACCATGAAGCAAAAGTAAACAACACTGGATAGTTATAAACTCAGCTCTTCAATGAGAACTGACTGAAGACAAGCAGTTGACTTGTGTAGCCCTATGTTGTGGAAGAAAGCGGCAGGGGGGAAAATAAAGAAGAAAATGTTGTGAATATAACAAAACCCTTATAATGGCACAAATATGGCATCTCTAGCACAATTAAATATGATAAATGAGGTTAATACTATAAGGAAATAAAAACTTTCACAGTGTAATGTGAAGTAAACACTAGAAAGAAAAAAACGCAAAACTGCCATGATGCCCCAAGAAATGAACACACCAATTAAAAAAAACTAAGATTTTGCTCTTGTAGTTTTGTTAACTGTCCACAATGTGCAAATAAGCAGTTGTGTATCACATGTGTAGTACAATAAAAAAAACACTAAAAGAAATAAATGGACAAGTATGTCTCCAAATATCGCAACAGATATGAAGGTGCAGTGCTGATGGTGCCAAGAAACCAAATATAAACAAGATATCTGGAACCTGATAGGAAATAGAAAAATTTTTGTTTTCCTTGCGTTTTATACATTTTGTACATTTACGTAAAAAAAGAGTATAAAGTGTAGTCAGGCTATGCGGCGGTTTCTCGAATCGTCCCCTCAAGTTTCTTTGGGAGTAGCTCTCTCCTTTCGTCAATGTTGATGACTGGTTTGCGACAGTTCTGACCATCGAGGTACATCTTCGCATACATCGGATTGGAGTAGTTCATTGGCTGTTTGGAGAGAAAATAGTGGAAAATTGTCTCATACTCCCTTTTAAAAATGGCAGAATTCAGATTAAAGGAAGACACACATGAATAAAAATAAACTGTTTTATTATGAATTGCAATTAATTAAATAATGCTACAAAAATGAAAAACTGAAAACAACTTGTGCAGGATTTTAGAAAGTTGGTTCAAGGAGTTGCTTCCACTGCAGCCGGAGTCAAATGTGGTTTCTGTAGCATCATTTGGATTGGTTCTTTGAAAATCATATTTAATCATGCTTATAGTGACATGCTGATGTCAGCAAAGGATGATACATATTTTATAACTGTCACTCACAACCCCATCAACCTCACCACCTGCATAAATCAACCACTAAAAACGAGAAACGTAAAAAAAAAACGGCAGAAGTTGAGCCATAAAGCCATGCAAATACTATCACAGTGACACATGCAAATTGCACACAGCACATGCAAAAATGTTATTTAGATTGACTGTGTGATACTCAAGTCAAATAATTGAGACAAAGGAGCCCAAGGTGTTCACCTGTCCAGGTATTACTTCCTTAGGGACAGAGTGAATATTCAGCGTGCAAGGGTCACTGGATTTTACACACCAGCCCTGGAACACACACAGTTGGCCCAGCATGCAATTGACATTTAGAATGTCATTGTCACTAATCAACATCTACGTAAACGCTGCTATTAAGACAAATTTAGACAAACATGTTCATAGCATGAAACAAACAGTCAGGACAAAGCAGTGTTGTTACTGGCAATATAGCATTGCTTTTAAGAGGCATTAGACTTTAGAAAAAGATGGCATTAGACTTTAGAAAAAGATGTCAAGAAATGAGTTATTTCTGTGCAAGGGTAAAAAAAATATAATGTTTGCAGCTTTAATGAGGCAAATTCTCAAGGTAAAAGTAATTGCAGGAGCAGTGAATATTTTTCACTGGGTGGGAGGATGCAGGCAAAAGATAAAAGCCCTGGTGTAAAGCTATAGTTAATATTACATATTTTACACATTTATTCAACAGATATTTTAAAGGAGAGAACAGAAATATGTTCTTTCTGGATCTACCACATTGATATTTATGGATCTACATCATCAACCTCAGAGATTTCTTGTATTGAGGGTGTTAAAAAAATGCCAACCACAAACCTTTTGGGGATCAAGTGTGAAATTTGGTTTGAGAAGGCTTCCGGCATCTGCGTGGTTGTCATGGTCCACCTCATACATGTTGTAGGATGGATTGCCTATCTCCACATTAATGCCTCCATTAGTTACGGGCTGCCGTTGTACATGTTTCCCCCTGCAACAGAGAAGCACTTGAAATAGCAGCAGATGTCTGGAGACTTTGTTTGTTTTTATGGGCTGTGCATTTTTGAACATGCATTCAAAATACAAAGTGGCTTATTACTAAGGCTGTCAAATATTATACACACAAAATTAACACTCAAAGGCATATCAGGCTAAGAAAAACAGCAAAGCGCAATGCAACAGAAAAATAAATGCATTGGTCTGTATGCATGTATAACCAACATTTAATATTTTATTTAATACTTTCATCATAATTTCAAATAAATAATTAAATGTATTGCACAAAAAAAGTTCCAAAAAGTACCTTTGTCGTCTTCTGCAGATGCAGACACCTGTAACTACCGTAGTAATCAAAATGACCAGCAGGACCAATGGCACAATGATAGCTATACTTCCTGTTCCACACAAGAAAAGAGCCAGAAGCAAAAGCCACTATTAAGTCTATTTCCCCAGATGTCTATGCAGGTGGAAAAGGAAATTATTAGATACTCCATCAAAGCAAAATTAAATAAACACTACTGCAGCTGAAAATATATTAAACCAATATTTAACACGAAGCCCAGATGTATATTCAGATGTGTCATTTGACTGATGAAATAACAGATCTTTTCATTTTAATAATTCAAGGACTGAATCCTTATTGAATTAGTAGAGGAGAGGTCTTTATAAAGCGTGAAAGCTCTCTTCATTGCTCACCTCCAGCAGTGTTATCGGAGCGGCTGCTCTTGGGGGCCGGCCTCTCGCACTGCGTCCCCGACCAATTAGCTGAGCATCTGATTTAAAACAACAGAGTCAAAACAAACAGAAGGCAAGTCAGAAAAGAGAACAAACGGCTGACAGTTTCACAGGCCTAAATTCTACTTAAAGGAATAGTTCACCCAATAATACAACTCTGTCCTCATTTACTCACACAAAGCCTTAATTATGTAATTATGAAATTATATTAACTATATAATCGTGAAAACTATTTCACGATATTAGTTTTTACTGTATTTTTGAGCACATAAATGCAGTCTATATATTTATTTTGTAAATATATTTAAAGATTGTATTAATTTGTAAATTATTTAATCAAATAAATGTGCAAAAAAAAGTTAAAAAGTAATTGTCAACTTTGGGTGTACTATCACTTTAAGTGTAGGCAAACATGCAAACAAACTGAAAACACTGGTTAGATGGTGAGCAATAAAGCGGAAAGGAAGTCATGAATCATCTTATTTGTAATTGGAAGCGGTCCAGTGGGTGTCATGTTTATGATTAAACAGATGTTTGATGCTTGTTTATCAGCGGATGATATTAGGGTGAGGACTGGATCATTCACATTAAAAACCGTTCACTATTTTACAAACAGTGTGGACACATTTTTTAATGATTTGACTGTATATGAATTCTTCCCTAAGCTGAGACTGTACAGGATGTTAGACAAATAAAACTGACTAAAAGTACACAGATCCCAAACAAATACAGAACAAATGAGAGAATCCTAAATGTGTGGAGAGTTTGAGCAGTATGGGATGCGTGTTCTCCAGGATGGTGCTGTAGGATCATGGGAAGTGGACAGTGGGGAAGTGGGTAGGGTAATTCAACTGGATGGATGGAGTCTGGTGGAGGTGAAGCATCTGAATCAGGTGAACAGTGGGACCTACTTGCATCGAGGTTTGTTAAGGGCAGTTATTGTGCATATTCCTTCATTCTGACAGTAGTAATCGCAGGGATTGGCCAGCTCATCGCAACGCTGGTTCTTGAACCCTGCCATGCAGCTGCAAGACATCACAGTCAGGTGAGCACAGTAAGAAATTAAATTAGAGTGAAGAAATGTGCATGATCTGTAGAGCATCAGCAAGTGTCTGGTCTGTATTTCTTGCTTATAGTTTCAGGATCCTTCATGTTTTATGACCATGAAATTAAACGAGCAATACGCATTTCAAAAATATTTACTCCAGGGGTTCTAGGATTCAGGGTTTCCACACTTTTCACACATGAATTTCCATGACTTTTCAATGATCTGTTCATGTTTACTGTAAAAGGTATTGTTTAAGATATAATTTTACAAAGATTGCAGGGTGGTTTTCAATTTATTTTGAATGTCTGAAAGATTTTAATAGACAGATTGATATTATCACATTTTTCTCTACATATGAGCAAGGTCTTACAGATTAAATATTTCAGAACATGTTCACTAAGAAAAGTGACTGAAAACTCCCTGATCCTTCCAGATTTTTCATAACCCCTAATGATTTTCAAATCATGGGGCTGCAGACTAAAACCTTGTTGTCTCCTGCTTTTTTTTATAAAACAATCCAAGCTGTCAGAGTATGTATAACACATCCAGTGGCATTTTATTTTATGATTTCACTGGACTGGAGAGTGAGCCAAAGAAGAGCGATAGAGAAATGAACCTGAGCCTGAGCCAGTCTCAGGTTGATGCTGACAGATGAGTTAATTGCAGATATCTAGCGAGAACCGTGACAAAATTGGAAATGCGTTGGCAGAAACTAGGGATGCACGATATTATCGGACAGATATTGGAATCGGCCGATAACAGCTTTAAATATAAATATCGGCATCGGCCCGATATGAAACATTCTACCGATATATCTTGCCGATATGAGGAATACTTAACTTGCATGTGCTCAGGGTGTGCTAGTGATTAGATCACGTCAGCAGTGTGGCTTGTTCTTGAAGCAAAGTTTTGTCTGAATGATGATTAGAGTCACTCTTTTGGGTCACTGCATTTAATCTGTGAAAGCACCTACAGAATGATGCGTTCGGTGTGTGATTTTAGGTGCATTCGAATTTAAGCAGCGCTGTGCAGAATGATCACTGTACGACATCAAAGTACCGTGAGAGCGATAAGATAGCAGATGGATGCATTCGAATCACTCTTGCGGTACTTTGATGTCATAAAGTGACCATTCTGTTCAGCGCTGCTTCAAGTCGAACGTGCCTAGAGTAAACAGTAATAGCACGTGCAGCGGCAGCAGTGACAGCCTCTCCCGTGTCCTAACGCCCGCTCGGTAAGGAGTTTTAATCTGTATGGGGCACTGTTGGCCTACTTCTAATTAAATTAAAAGTAAAATAGCCAACACAAATAACATTTTTGTTGGACTGTGTTTCTGATTAAATAAAGCAGTAATTAATGTCATAAAATAATGAGTATGTTTTGATTTAAAGGTCAGAAGCTATAGCTTACATGAAAAAAAAAAAAATCACAAACATGACACTTGTAAATTAAATATTATATACTGATTTATTCATTAATGTGTAATATCTTATTTTTTAAACAAATCATAAGCTCTAAAAGATTTTCAGAATTTTTACTCTTGCTTTAAACCATCTACAAATATTAAATATTAAAATAAAATGTTAGGGATAACACTGCATCTTTCTAGGGGGGGGGGGGGGGGGGCATCAATTTATATATAGTTTATTTATAGTTATTTTCAAAGCTTCAATGTAATGTCCAAAAACATTTATTATTGTTGATTTAATTCTAACAAATAAGTTCTTGTTAAAAACTAACCAATATGAAAAATATTTTGCTTATAATTTCTGCACAGGACAGATTTGGTGTTGTTTTCAAACAAAAGGCAGTATCGGTATATCAGTATCGGTATTGGACAAAACGAGTCGAAAAATATCGGCATATCAGATATTGGCAAAAATCCTTGCAGAAACAATACCTTGTAAAAGAAAGGAATATCAAAATGGTCTTCAAAATAAAGCAGTGTAGTTTTGTTCAGTGTAGTGTGTAGACCCCAATAAATCATTAGAGATAAATGCTGATGTTAATGATTTCCTATACTTTGCGACTCTTGACATAAAATAATGTCATTTATATGTAATTAAGAAATCATTGGCAGACAACTTAATTGGTGATCTGTTTGCATTCTGGAGAATATTCTGTGTTGAAACATGCTTTGCTGTTTCTTTCCTGTCTTCTTTAAAGGTATGCTTTGAAGGAAAGAACTTTGCCTTTCCAAGAATATACGACTCTAGGCTTTGATAAAGAATTCATTTACATTATATCCATTTCAGGTCAACTATCATGACTTTCCAGATACAGATCCATCATTCCATACATTTCCTGTGACTCAGAGTCAGTGAATGAAACACAATATCAGAACTTCACAACAAAAAATCCCTGAGAGACAATTTGCATAGAAATTGATTCCAGTCTCTCGATTATGCCGGTCATTGCCACAAACGCCATCTAAATGGCACAGAACTTTTGACGATTTTCAAAACAACCATTTACAACCTGTTTAAGTTTGGAGACTAAATAAAACTAGTGACAATTTAATGCTTGCTAACCACTACGTTTCAGAAAGCATCTGTTATACATGCCTTCTGTCACAATCTGTGTTTGCAGATGGGAAGGAAAAGATTGATAACTGTAAATATCTTGCATAGGACAAGATGGTCAGGAGGTGCAAATTGTAAGGGAAATTATTAACAATTATGTCTCTCGAACCGTTTATTTGGGTCTTTACAAATGCACACAACACAATAATAACAAATCAAGAAAACAGGACCTTATGACCCACAGAGATTTGAAAGCAGGGTTAACAGTATGGGCATTTCACTGCCATTTGCAATTAAAAATTATTGTGGAAAATTATGAGTGCACTGGTGTGCATAACCTCCCACACTCAATTCACAACTCATTGATTATAATGGGAGTGATTTAGTTTTGCATTAGGCTTCAGCTTATTCAGCGTATATTATATGCTAAATGCAACACTGCTAACCTTATACTAGATGTTTATGATTGTATTGTGATAAATAAACATTAATACATAATTAATGTATTACTTAAAAAATATATATATATATATATATATATTTTTTTTTTACATACACTTTAAATGTAAATGTGGAGCCAGTACAAATAGAGAAATCTCTCAAATCAGAGTGTGAGGGACACGTAACCATTGTTTTTTTCTACTGGTCATATCTGACAGCTTCGTGGCCTTACTACCACTAAACACATGGTGCTCTGCAAGGGCCCCTGCCTTCACCTGTTCCTGATCTTGCAATGAAAAAGGACATTTATTCTTGACAAAACAAATTGTCAGGGTTTCTCAATGTATCCATTCCTGCCGGCCAAACCAAACAAAGCAGGACTCCAGCTGTTCTCAGAATGGCGTCCCAATATACACAAGCCCACAGAGTGGACATCCTGTCAGTATGTCCAGCACAGTGTGAGCCTAACCTCATCTTTATTAACGTGTGTAAAAAAATAAACTGCTGCACCTGACAACAAAACTTCATGTCCAGACATGACAGCTCAAAAACCCATTCATGATTTTACAGTATTAATAACTTCCCACACATAGAAGACCTTTTAAGTGATTTGTGATGTCAATCAACAGACTTATGCATTCAGTAATTTCAGCTATATGAATAGTATTTCTTTAGTGATCATTGATTTTAAAAAATGACACAATTGTATAGTACTATATATTATCAAAAGATGAATGTCTTTACTATTTCAAATAAGTTCTATTCAACTTTCTATTCATCAAAGATAAGTAATTAATAAGAGATGTTCCTTGAGCATCAACTCAATACCAGAACTAGTGATAACGAGAAGGAATAAATTACATTTTAAGACATTGAAATAGAAAAGAGTTATTTTAAATATATTACGGTTTTACTGTATTTCTGATCATATAAATGCAGTCTGTAAGATTTCAGAAATATTACAAAAAATCTGGCTCCAAACTTTTGAATAGTAGTACATTTAGTAGGTTTGATGATTAAATCCACAAATTAAATCTAGCTTTGAGGCTTGATGTAATTTGGTTTTTAACCAAAATGTAGGCTTTTAGGCACACAAGAGCTTGGCCTAATTATTCCTCTGTGCTTTTTAAGTCTGTCAAACAGTACCAGTGTAGAGCCCCCCACTGAGGTAATTTTGGCCCCCGTTGATGGGAAACTTATGAGATTCTGACATCTGTACAACTTTTCTAAATGAATGGTAAGGCTTCCAAGGTTATGCGCTGTGTGGGTCTAATAGCGGAGAATTGGAATGTGGACAAAAGGAGGCACTTAGTCATTCTTACTGGCAGAAGGGTAGGCTGGTGTCGGGGTCCAGATGACAGGTGCCTCCGTTATAGCAGTAGCCGTCACACAACTGGCAGCTGGAGGCGATTCGACCACTGGTACAGCTGGCAGAACGACAACAAATTGGAAAAGCTAAAAATGTGATTGTTGTATAAACCGAGGAGTCATTTCAGTGTGAACTTAATAAATAATAAATGATATAAATTAGGCTTTGTATCATTATGAATAGAATGATGAATATCCTGAATAGAATACAATTTTGCTGAATGCATAGAAATAATGGCAGAACATCAATTCTGTTCTTAATTTACTTTAGATGAGCGTATCATTTTTGTATCAATACAATCACCAAACAGCAAAGACAGCAAACACAGAACACAATTTTTAAATTGAAATAATATTTCACATTACTGCTGTTTTTACTGTAGTTTTGATCAAATAAATAAAGTACATAAATTAAGCTTTGTATCATTATGAGCTACTTGAATGTTACCAATTATTATCCTGAATAGAATTATACTTTGCTTGGCACAACATCAATTCTGTACTTAATTTGCTTCAAAGGGGAAATGATTTTTAAAGGTGAAGTGTGAAATAATAAAATAAAATACAACCACAAAACTGAACTATAAATATAACAACTATAAATAAAAACATTTAAACATGTTTGCCATCAAATACATCATTTTCATAGATATTAAAAAAACAACTAACTTGCAAGCCACATCTCCTGTGTCTCCATTAATGATACATGGTGCTCCATGGCACCGCAGGCACTTGTCGACATCACACTTGATGCCTTCATAGCGAGGCGGGCACACGCATTCAACGTGTCCGGAACTGGACAGTGTGCAGGCCTGGGAATGGACGCAGTGGTGATGACAGATGTCTGTCAGGGCAAAGATATGTCTTTAATTAAGATATGAGGGCACATTTCTTTCATTTTATGCTCAAGTTTAATTCGAATTTTATAAAGCTTTAATGAGACTTAATTATCCGCATCAAATATCTACTGGTACTAAGATAAAAATGTGTCACCCCTTGGGTGCACAGCACTGAAAATGCATTACGGGTGCACAGATTAAATTGTTTTGCAACAAATTATAATAACAAAGACTTTATAACCACAAATATTTTATCAGCAAAGCACAGAAACACCTTGAGGTTGTTACAGCAGCATTTAAAAAAACGTATTTGTGCACAGATCGTTCAAATACTAGCAAATGCCCTTTTGAGTCAAATACAATATTTGCTTTCATTAGGCCTTTTTTTGTTGCTGTTGCCAGCTGTGGAGAGAAAACTCAACAATTGTTCCATTAACCACAATTTAGTGACTGGTCTTCTATGCAAAAAAACACAACAAACCCTCTCTGGAGATCGTATCATTTTCTACACATTTCTTTTTTTTCTGTTCCACTTGGTACTTGAAAGATTTGAACAAGCAATATGGATTTTGATGATACTGAATTAAAGGGGCACAGCGGTAGATGTAATTACCTGCCAAGAGAATCACTGACCTATTGAATTAAAATGCAGTTGCTGACCATTTCTGCTGGGTACAAGCAATCTCTTACAATACTTACGATAAAGACAGCGGTCACCCGTGTACTCTGCCAAGCAGCGACACACTGGCTGGTTTCCAGGGCTTACGTCACATGTGCCTCCATTCAGACAGTGATTATCACAGACCCGTCTCTCACAGTTAGGGCCAGTGAAGCCTGTCACGCAGCGGCAAGTAGGTTTCCCTAAGATCGGAGTAGACAGATGCATCCATGTGAGCGTTTTATTCATGTTTTGTCCTTTTGGTTTTAGTACCAAAAGTTGAGAGAATGAGAGCTGTTGGCAAAAGCTGGCAATTTCAGTACAGGCCATGATTTTACTGGAAGCAATTTATACTTTGAACTAAACTGGAGTCTACAAGTACCATAAATTGACACCTGATGTAAAGCTGTCTGAAAATAGATCTAACACCAACCAAATGAACCACGTACAAACTTGAACCAAAAGGTTTAGTGTAAAAGTGGCCCGAATAAAAAACAAAACAAAACCAGAAAACACTATGTAAACAAATGGAGTCATATAATTATGACAGGAAGGGACATTATTTTGGTCATAACATGAACTTGTGGGAATGTAATTGCATTTTAAGGCCACAACATATTACTCTTGAAACCATGCTTAGGGAAGGATTTTTTTTTTCTTAAGATCATGATTTCTTGTTGCAAGAACTACATTCTTTTATTGTGGCCACAAGTTTAATGGGCAAACAGTCCTGTGTGACCATAGCAATCTGGGAAATGGAAATAATAATTTACAAACACTTTTGAATTAAGAATGACAGATCAAGGTAGGACATGGCTCTATTCTATATTAGAATGATATAGTTAAATATAACAGTTAAAAATAAACAGCATTGAGATCCTTTAAAAAGATATGCAGAGCCACATGCCGCATGCATTATAGTGCATGCGTTTAAATGTAATCACTAAATATTAAAAAGCTGAGGTGAAATGAGCTGTTTTTGTTTAGATTCAATAAATGGTGTTGAGTTTTGAGTTTTTACAATATGCCTCCCTCATGATATGACCTCAATAAAATATATAGTTCTACTTATAAGCAAAGCTTTTACTCAGTAACTATACTCTTTTTAATAACACTGCATCCCACTCGACCATTAACAATCACCAGAGAAAATGATGAAATGTATCAAACTTCAGAGGATTCTGATGTTAAGAATAATTGCTTTCTTACATGCCTCATCAGTCAGATGATTGAATATGATAGATGAAGCTGTAATATGACACTCTTGACTAATTTTAATTGAGGTGCAGACACAAACACTCAACTGATTTTGTCATCAGCAAGCCTTTGTAAGTTTCAACATTTGGGACCAAAGTGTTCAATTTCAAATGAATTCTTTATTAAAACAGATCAATTGCACATTAGCATACAATCCAAGAGTCCATATGCTGCTTGAATCATTTTAGATTATAACCGTTAGTACTAGCACACACACTGCCACACAGTTTTGTTAACGATGTCTTTAAAATATGAATTTAGAAGAACTCCTAATCAAACTGCCGGGCACTCAACATTTCACAGTAGTTGCATGTAGAACGCATGTAATTTGATCGCAAGTACTGATTATAAGAGCATTTCAAATACTTCATTACTCAAGACTGAGGCAAAGATTTTAATCATGTATTGAAATCTACACAAAGCTGTTTGAGAGTTTCTTACCAAGAGGTGAGCCAGTACACGTGCCTCCGTTTAAGCAGTAATCTATACAGTGGTTGACTTCACAACGTTCCCCAGAGAAATTAGGCCAGCAGTAACAGCGCCAGTCTCCTTTTTCATTGGCCATGCAACGTCCTCCATTCTCACAGGCAGGTCGGCACAACTCACCTTTACAATATTGAAACAAATTAACTGAAAATATATTTTTATTTCATTGAATCTTCATGTTCTTTTGTACCCCCAAAACCATGAAAAAAGCGAGCAGCCCTACAGTAAAGTGAGGCTTCAGACCTGAGACAATGGGGTCAATACAAGAGCCATTGACCAAGGTCTTCCCCTCTGGACAGGTGCAGCTGGCCCCGGTTGGATTGAGCAAGCACATAAAATCGCAGGTCATCCGCACACAGGGATTGGCCACTGAATACAAAACAGATAAAGCATAAATTGAACTTGGAATGTACAATGACATTTAGATAAACATCAATTTATAATCATTAGAATTAATAATAATTACAATAATTATTTTGATATACTTAAAAATATATAATAATAATAATAATCTGGTAGTTTTTTGTTGTTGTTGTTGTTGAAAACCTTCCCTACAAAATGAAATATATTTAATATTTACTTTAATATTGAGGGTCAACATAATCTAAATGTTAGAACATCTTTCATAATTTTCAGAAAAAAACAACAAAAAACAAGTTTCAGTCCCTATTTTGTAGCATATTCATGGAAAGTGCCATCTAAAATGTTTTCAGTTTACTTATTTAACTTCTTAAAACAAATTGTCGAACTGGCGCATCAAAAGTTGCAGATTTGAAAGCCGTGGCTCAAAGATGCCAGCTGTATGAGGGAACATCTGTATCAATCTTCAGTGTTTTGCTGAGGACATCAAACCTAAACTTTTAGCTTTTGCTGGCAGTGCACAAGTCTCTCCGCCAGGCTAGATCTCTGACTTTAATGAGTCAGTGGGGACTGGCTCAGCTGCCCCTCACTACAACCCCACCAGAAAAGAGAGATCTTTTCGAGCTTGTGAGGTCATTAACACAACCAGATAACAAATAGCAACCAAGACCAACAGCAGAGGAGGCCAGCTTCTGAGAAGACAGTATATTAGAGAGTCGCAAATGCAATGCATGGGGAGGCAAATTAAATTGGTGTAACATTTTTAAAGAGTGTTATTTGTCTCAGTGAGATGCACAGAAGACTATTGAAGAAACCATACGTTCAGCTCAGGTTAAAAACAAAACAAAACAAAAAAATGTTGCTGTAAATACAACAATGCTAGTGATTTACAGTCAACTGAACTTGGATTACTGCTTTCATTTTAGCCATAAGAACAGGACACTGTAACAGTCTCAAAATACTGTGCAACTGCCAAAGGATATCACTCTGACCTTCAAAACACTGCAAAAGTATTTTCTTTGAAAAACCTGGTAGAAAATATATAAAAAAATTATCTTAGGATCCACAAAAATAACCACTAAAAAGAACCATTTCTTCATTCTCCGAGTTGTACAAGAAAGGAAAAGGCACTGAATAGAAAACGTTTAGAGAAAAAGTGTGCTCTTACCATCCTGCTGCTTGAAACGATGAGAGATCAGGACATTTGTTGTTTTTTCAATACCCAAGTCAAGAGGTTCAATTGGTTTTTTGCCATATTTGTGGATTCTGAAAATGTCATTTTTCAGTCCTGTTCCATAAATGAAATCCTCAAAAATGTCTATTCTGTATGGTTGTGATATTCCTGTGCAGGCATGAAGTGAGGCAAAGACATTAGACAAACTTAATTTTCTAAAACACTTTCAATGGTTAACGATTTCAGGCATATAAGATACAGGAACAAAGCAAAATACTATCAGATTCCCTTTTAAATGCTCTTCTCACCTTGCTTGCCATCGATTACCACCAATGGGTCTGAGCCATCAAAACGGACACTGCCAATGACAGAGAGCTCGGCATCAGCCCAATAAACACGCTGGCTGAAGTAATCAATCGCCAACCCTACAGATAAATGACGGGAAGAGAGTTATTTCCATAATAATAAGATCTTGGCATAGAATGTTAAGAAACATCACATATTTAAACACTGACACATCCATGTTGGCAGGGTTTACATTACTAAAGCATTACACAAAAGCAACAGCTCACAATAAACCTATTCAGGAAAAGAGAATAGGTTAATAACCAGAACTGTAACGTGTTCATGTATGAAGAGTTTCATTCATCTAGGTCATGTGAGACTGTAGTAGGACTGGAAAATGTTTTTAAATAGCATCAAACTGGTATAAACAGAACCTTTGTGTTTAGATCAGTGTGGTGCTAAATTGAACTTTTTATATAATTAAATAACCTTTAAGGAACCCTTGCTTCAATGTGGACATATTCAGCACAAAAGCTTCAGATCTGTGTCCTTTTGCTCTTCCTGAAATAAACTCAGCAAAAGTTTGTCCCATATTTCTCTGAGTTAGCGTTGCTTGACTCATTAAATTTCTTCTCTTGATTAAAGACTCGGATGTTGCTTTTTTGTTCCTTTTCTAGAGATGATGGATTCCTAAAGCTGCTCTGGAGGCGTAATATTGGCCCCTATAAAGGAGGCCATGGTTAAATGTAGTGGTACTTAGTGTTTCCCTGAGGAACACGCCTGCAGGTTTACCTAAAGGCATTGCATCTAAAACATTTCCTCAAACTCGGAAATGAGAAAAGTGCTGTGATATATCGAAACAGGATATGAGACCAACAAGCTTCTACATAAATGCATTCAGACCTTGACCTCATCCCTTTAGAAAGAACCAAAACAACAACCTCTCATTTATCACACTCACAGAAAAACAGCTGAGGACTCAAAGGAAAGAGCTCATGCCCATCACACTGAAAAACATAAAAACATACCTGTGGGCCTCCTAAGGTTCTTGTCCAATAGCACTCTACGCATGGAGCCATCCATCGCACTCTCCTCTATGTGTGAGTGGTCGCCTATCACTGACCAATACATCATCCTGAAACAGGTTAAATCTTTACTTGATAAATACATACAGATGTGGCCATTTAGAATGCACATTTTGTGTACTGTATATAAAAATTATTTCAGAAATTCAGAATCCTATATATCTTTTTTTACATTAAATTAGATTTTCAATTTCATATTTTCAATGTACATTTAGACTTTTGAAACCCACTATGTGAATATAAAAATAACCCAAATAGTAATTGAAACATGCTCCTACCCTTTGACTGGATTGACAGTAATGGCGTAAGGCTCTCCTGCAATGTCAGTTATCAGACGGGTGCAGTTGGGTCCCTTGAGTTGCCCCACGTTAATGGAGTATCTAAGCTTGGTCCAGTGAGCTGTGTAATAACTGAACCAGTGCATCCTAGAGTGGTCTGTCCAGTAGATATTTCCAGTCACCCAGTCAGCTGATACATCTCTGGGTCTGCGAAAGTCTGGACACTGCAAAAGTCACCCAGATATCAAGGTGATTCCCATGTGGGCCAAGACATCACAGAATATTTAAGATTGCATTTTAACATGTTTAGGAGAATATTATTCATAAAAAGTGTGGTCAAAACTTCAGAGACCGTTCTTGGATTTAGGGATAAAATGGAGTTAAAAGTTTGGAGAAAAATATTATTTTGTTAAATATTTTATAAAAACAAACAAAGATCAACATATAATATACTTCTTGTCTGAAATGTCTTTGTTCATAAAATAGAAGTAAAATACATCAATTATGGAGTTAGTATTGACTAATTTAAATTAATGTGTACATACACCAACATTAAACGTATTGAATGTTTTCAGTATTCTGCTGCCATTAAATGTACTATATACAGCACAGAATTAACAAATTAATTAGGAGGAAGATTAAATGAATAGCTTTGAAGGGAACAAAAAAAATCCTGAATATTCCTGAGAAAATATGATGATAGACTCCACACAAGACCCACAATACTTACTATGATGCCAACATTTGTTTTAGTTTGACTCCTGTTTAGGATATCTTTGTAAAAAAGTCCACCGGGATTAAACTGAGTAGCCCAGATAAACTTTTGTTGGTGATACAGAGCATCCATCCCAATGATGCGGGCATTTTCCTCGATGCGAGCATGTACTTTGTGTCCATGGCTCTGGTTAAATGGATACACAAAACTTCGGATTTCAGTGTCATTAGCTATGTAGAGCACTCGATCTTCTGGTCCTGCCCGTTGAGTTATTAATATGCAAAAAAAATGAAAAGTGGCTAAATTCCATTTAGAGTTTAAGACAACAGTTTGACAATTACAGATGCAGATAAATCATTCTAGAACAGCAATATGCATTCTAATCAATCAGTAATCTTTAATTCAAAGTTAATACTTTAGAAGACAATGTACTGTATAGTTCTTAAAACATTCAGAAATATAAATAATAATTACTACTTATGTTTGAAATGGCTTAAAATGTATATTTAGGCCCTGTGTGTTGAGGTAATGTATGAAAAGATCTACTAAGTCATTCATATTCTAAAATAAAATCACACAGTGAAGCTAAAGGTCAAGTCAATAGAAAATATAGATCCTTACCTTTTGCTATGCACCCCATGCTACCATTCATATCCTTATAGTTTTTGTCACATGTACATTTGTATGATCCTTTCGTGTTTGTGCAATAGTGAGAGCAAGTGCCAAAATTAAGACACTCATTGATTTCTGCAAAAAAAGAGAAGAATAAAAGTCAGATTTCGAGGAATAGCGTTTTCTGGAAACTGTGTGATGCTCACTATGTGGCTTTTTTTTTCTTTCACATGCTGAGTGCTTGAAAATAAAACGTCTGATGTGGTCTGCTCACTGCATCTCAGTGATCTTCATTCCCAGAAAAAACACTATGTGAGCGCACAATCCTTTGAAATGTTCTTTTACATGCAAAACATTTTCAGTAGGTTAAGCAGTTTCAGGAGCTTAATTTCTAAACCTTGTTGAGCTAATGTTGTTCTGCACAAAGACAAAGACTGCAGCTCTTTTTGGTGCCACAGGTATGACAAAAATGGCACATTTCACCTTTAAATTGAAAGTCTAAATCCACATTCCTCCCTCAGATAAAGCAGTGAATCATTTTTCTGAACGCTAACAGAATCAGGGAAGATAGTCTGACAGTACCTTCACACTTTCTGCTTCTGAGATTTCTCTGAAAGCCAGGTTTGCAGTGGCAAATTGCATTTGTGTTTGTATGATTGCACACTGCATCCTCCCCACATGGATTCATCCTCTTTCCACATATGTCTCCATTTGACGCTGGAATGAGAGAGAGAGAGAGAGAGAGAGAGAGAGAGAGCTTTGAAGTGACATACTTTATACTTGCACCCAACTGTCAGAGTGCATGATGGGAATTTTTTTTGTCTTTTGATGCTTGGTCATAGCCAACAAATAAAATGCGTCTAAGAAAAAACTCATGTGGAAGATAAGCCTGAATGATTTTGTTATAACAATTCCAGACGTACTACGCATTTCCATGTAAACCACCAAGAATGCCTTTAATCTGACAATATTGCTTGTTTTGCGACAGATTATTCTAAGAGATTTGGTATTGCATGCAATTTAGACCACATACAAGCCTTGCAGTCCTGTTCATCTGATCCTCCATCTCCACAGTCATCAAACAGGTCGCACTGCAGTTGTGCGGGTATACATTTACGATTACTACAGGTAAACTCTGCCTTCCCACAGGGCTTGGGCCTAGCTGAAACAGCCTCTGATTTGGGCCCCATAGGAAAGAAAAAAAAAAAACATATCCATTTCAATCCGAACTTTAGCTGGCATCTTATTCATCACCACCCAAAGAGTCTTCAATCAAATTTACTGTAATCATGTGAGTGATTAATGGGCACTACATATCTGAACGACCTCAGGAACTGCTAGCAAAACAATAAAATCACTAAAATCTAGACTAGATCCTTTATTTGTCAATTAAAATAAACGTATGGCACAAAAGATGGATTTCCCATTGTGTTGGTGAGGATAAAGGTATCATCAGAGACTTGTGAATGAGCCTACCACATTCATCTTCATCTGAGTTATCCCCACAGTTATCCACATTGTTACAGATTTGATCAAGCCGTAGACACACTCTGTCATTTCTGCAGCGATGCGGCCTTGCTGGAGGACAAGGTAGTTTGGCTATAGAAATGAAAACCAAAGGTTACAGTATACAGTATGTGCAGATTTTTCTTCTTTGTAATGCAATTGACTGCTTTATATATATATATATATATATATATATATATATATATATATATATATATATATATATATATATATGTATATAGTCAAAAGTTTGGAAACATGATTTTTAAATGTTTGTAATGAAGTCTCTCACCTACTTTACATTTATTTGATAAAAAAAAGTAAAACAAAAAACAGTCCAAGAGTGCATATCAATTAGGCCAAAATGGCTCAATGTGGGTGCTCCACCACACAGGAATAGGGACGAAAACATCAAAGTAGGCACACCACAGCTCCAGAGATATAGAAGTATTTAATTATGTTCTCACCACAGGTGACGTTTTGAGCTTAAACGCTTTTCATCAGACAATAGGTATGTTCAACTTCATGCAGCGCCGCACAGACCTATCGCCGAGAGTAGCCGCTTGCAGTCGGGGCGGAATTGAAAGCGGAGACGTGAAGTCGGACTCTTTCTGCTCCCGGTAGTGATGCTCTCGCGGTGTTTGGATACTCTTATCATAGATGAAGTGAATAACATGCAATATTTGTCAAATGCACAGACGTTTCAGAAATATTTTCATGAGCAACAGAAACACTTTTTATATACTGCTTAATATCTGTTACTGTTATTGATACTGGCCATCTGTTCAAGAATAAAGTTCAACATAAACATATACTATTTAAATACCAATAAAGTGGGGGTATATTTGCTTTTATCAGTATTTTTTTTAATAAATGTGACTCAATATAACGTCTCGGTTACGTATGTAACCCTCGTTCCCTGAAGGAGGGAACGGAGACATCACGTCGGTGACTGACAAATTGGGATCTCGCTTAGAGAGACCAATCCACTACGAGTGTATCTAAACGAGCCAATGCACATTGGCATGCGATTATTGCATCCAGCTGCTGCTGATCACAGCGTGAGTATAAGTAGGTAGCAGGTGCAGCGCATATTCAGGTTTTCGCTGAGGAGCTGAGCCGGTGACCCGGTCGCTCAGCGGTGGTACAGCAGCCGTGGCGACGGGACGTGATGTCTCCGTTCCCTCCTTCAGGAAACGAGGGTTACATACGTAACCGAGACGTTCCCTATCAGTCGGTCACTCCGAGTCATGTCGGTGACCAACGAATTGGGATCCCTACCAAAGGGCCACGGATACTGCCCCTTCCAGTGTCCTGTGGAATCCTCCTGCACCCCTATTTTTTGGCGCAGGTCAGGGCTTAGCACAGAAGGCCAATTACTGTTGCTATGGCACTACCCACTCAGTAAGACTGGATAACACTGGGAAAATGAACCCATTCCACTTGGAACCGGAAGCTGAGGAAACCCACCCTTCCCGAAGGAGGTTCAGAAGCACTTACGCATATGAACCGTTTAGGTGCATATGGAAGATTAGAGGAGATTGTAGCCTTTTGGACAATGGCAGAACATCTGCCGGGGAAACACGTGCTCTAAGGCTATACCGTGGACTTCACACATATGGGATCCAATTAGGTCTCACATATGGAACCCAGCCCTCTACCGGTTCTCACGGAGTGAGGGCCTGGCATCAGACGATCCACCACGTCTGACTGCCAAGGGAATGGAGGAGCTCGACAGGGTATACAGTACGGACTCTCTGGAGCAGTTTTAGCAAGCCGACCCGAAACCGGAGCCTCTCAGTGCTTCTACCCGTTTGAGGTGAGAACACAGGAGGAAACCGGTTCCACACGAAGGCTATAGAACCTAGTGAAGGTGTTAGGGGTCGCCCAGCCCGCAACTCTACAAATATCTACCAGCGAGGCGCCACAAGCCAACACCCAGAAAGATGCAACACTTCTAGTAGAGTGGGCTCTCAACCTGAACAGGCAGGGCACACCCTGTGCCTGATAAGCCAGGGTGATTGCGTCCACTATCCAGTGGGCCATCCTCTGCTTGGAGAGGTGGGGCGGCTGCCCTGCGACCGGCTCCACAGCGCTGCTTTGCTGGAGGCTGCTGCGCGGGAGCGGGGGTGGTGGCAGGGGGCCGCCCTCAGCGACGAGTAGACTGAGGCGCTGCCGCCGGCGGCCGGGTGGAGGCAGCAGCTGCACACCAGGGCAGGATGTGCCTGATGGCCTCAGTCTGCTTCTGTGCAGCGGAGAACTGCTGGGCAAAGTTCTCCATTGCGTCGCCGAAAAGGTCGGTCTGGGACACAGGGGCATTCAAGAACCGCATCTTGTCCGACTCCCTCGTGTCGGCCAGGCACAGCCAGAGGTGGCGTTCCTGGACCACCATAGTGGACATCGCACGGCCCAGAGACCACGCAGTGACCTTCGTCGCTCGTAGCGCGAGGTCAGTAGCGTTACGAAGCTCTCTGAGAACTTCCGGGTCATGCCCACCCTCGTGCACGTCCTTCAGTGCCTTGGCCTGATGAACCTGCAACAACGCCATAGCGTGTAGGGCGGAAGCAGCTTCACCACAGGCCGTATAAGCACTGCCGGTCAGGGCCGACAAGTACCTACAGACCCGGGAGGGGAGCGACGGATTTCCACGCCAGGTGGCAGCGGTATTTGGACACAATTGCATCGCAACCGACCGCTCAACCGGTGGGATCCCCGTATACCCCCGCGCTGCCCCACCGTCGAGGGTGGTGAGGGAGGACGAGCCACCGGATCGGATTCAGGCAGTGAAAGGTGCCGTCCGTGATCCAGTGAGCTCATCATGCACTTCTGGGAAGAAAGGTACTGGGGTGGGGCCCTGAGAACCAGCGCGAGCCACCCCAAGAAACCAATCGTCCAACCTCGAGGGTTTGGGACGTGGTGGAGGTTTCCACTCGAGCCCGACACTCTCGGCGGCCCGGGCAAGCATGGCCACCATTTCTGGATACGAATCTGGCATCGCCGGGCCACCCAGAAAGTGGTAGCGGTGCCGAATCATCACCTCCAGAAAGGTCTGACTCACCCTCTGATGCAGCGATCGACATCCAATCATCGGGGGGAGCACCAAAGGATACAACTGGTACCCCAAGAGAGGGTCCAGCCTGTTCCCTCGGCAGCTCCACAGGCTGCGAAGTGCCAGTAGAAGGAAGAGCCCTCAGATGTTGGTTCCTTGGAGGGGAATTCCTCACCGTCACCGTAAGACCAGTCCGGCTTAAACAAACGCAAACCTTTAATCATCCCTCTTCTGGTAAAACTTTTAAGATTCGAGGAACGATTTCTTGTAAAACAACCAACGTTATTTATATGTTGCTGGGCTGGGCTACGTGGGGAAAACAAGTAGACAACTCAAAACTCGTATTGCTGAACATAGATGTGCAATTAGGCACTATGACCCTAGAAGTCCATTAGCACAATTTTTCCAAATTTAAACATTCGGTTTCGACAATATATTGGCATCGAAGCAGTTAAATTACCTCGAAGAGGGGGTGATATTAACAATCTACTCTTAAAACGTGAAGCATATTGGATATATACTTTGAATGCTTTATCTCCTAATGGTCTCAATGAAGATTTTGATATTCGCCCTTTTCTTTAATTATTATAAAGATTTCGATGGTAAGATTGACCACATGTTATATTATGTTTTCAATGTTTTGTCTTGGATGTATTTTTTTCATTTTTCTTTGGTTTAATTTTGAATGTTTTGCAGCCAGGTATTTAGTGAAATGTATTTGGTGTTTGTAATTGATTGCTGTTTTATGTGATTTGATTTTTGCCCTTTTCTTATATGATTTGTTGATTGTCCTATTTTTTTTTTGTGGTCATGTGGGCAATCATGTGATTTAGTGTTGTGTGTATATATAAGGGCGTTGTCATGTATGTTCATTGTCTGATGAAGAGCGTTTAAGCTCAAAACGTCACCTGTGGTGAGAACAGAATTAAATACTTCTATATCCCTGGAGCTGTGGTGTGCCTATTTTGATGTTTTCGTCCATAAAAAAAGTAAAAACAATAATATTGTAAAATATCATTACAATTTGAAATAACCATTTTCTGTGTGAATATATTTTAAAATCTAATTTATTCCTGTTATTCAAAGCTGAATTTTCAGCATCATTACTCCAGTCTTCAGTGTCACATACTCCTTTGGAAATCATTCTAAAATATAAATATTTTAGCACTATTTTGACAATTACCCTTATGTTGGAAGCTGAAACCACTAGAATAAGTGATGTATTTCATTTGTAATTCAGTCAGTGACCCTTACATACAAACAAAGTTTAACATCAGAAAACTTAAATTAAAGAGTTTTGCCCAGCAACACAAGACTTTCAATTCTGAATCAGTTTCGCAAGCAAGAAGCGCCACCATAGGTCAAGCAATTCCACTGGGAGAGAAAAAAATCCTACCGCACATCTCGGAGACTTCATCAGAGTTGTCTCCACAGTCGTCCTCACCATCGCACACCCACACGTGCAGCTTACACAGGGTGTTGTTGCAGATGAACTCATCGGGGCGACAGAAGAAAGCATCTGAATAAACAACATCAAACTGGTGTTAAACTGCAACACATGGATATTTTGCTGAATTAAACAGGGTTATGACAACCTGAGCGAACACATACATTAGTCAAAACTATGAAAACTGCCTAAGAAAAGATATATTAATTCACTAATATAGTATCAATGTCATGTATCAACATAAAAGATTCTTAAATTTTTTAAGTACTGTTGCTGATTTATGGTGAAGTCTTCATACCATGACCACAGTTCTCTTCATCGCTGTGATCCACACAATCGAACATGTCATCGCAGCGCCATCGTTTAGGGATGCAGTGAGCATGGTTTTTGCACAGAAACTCATCTTCTCTGCACTCTTTGACACAGTCCATCTGGTGTGAAAACAACAACGAAAGCCCAAAATACTTTCAAGAGGAAGACTTCGCTGCACTGGTGAAGTAAAGAACATCTCTGTTTCCATGGAGTCAAACATGAGTCCAATATACAAGATGTTCAAAAAATTTAATGTTTCCAATACATGCATGTTTATCTCACAGTTAATTAAAAACAATATGCCATCATATTATTGCTTGTGTGATGCACATATCATCAAATACGAGCTTCTGAATGCACATATGATCTCTTGTACTAGTGATCTATGTATGTCTTCAGTTTTGCATCTTTTGATTACTGTATCTGATTAAAGTCATTAATAATTCCAGTGTGGACTGTCACATCAAGGCTGTAACAATTAAATGATCAATCTGCTCTACACTGCTGAAAAATCCATCTGAAAATAGTTTCAGTCGTAGCTAGTTTAGCTGATTAATTAGCTGATGGGGCTAAGGTCAGTTTGTGAGACCATCACTGTCAACATAGTTAAAACTGGTAAGTAGGAAACATTTGAAATTATAATTTGCTTTCTTAATCCATGTAACTGGTATTATTGTGCACAATTCATCATCAAAATTCTTGAGTGAAACATAATAATTTGCTCTGCTGCTGATCTACTTTCCTTTTAGCTGAACCCCTCTTATTTTGTTTCACTCAGTAATATTTCAGATTATGGAAGTAGAATGGGTTTTTAATGATTTTCATGTTGATTTTCATCTTGAATTGACTGACCAGTTTGTCTCCTTTTAAATGCTTTGATCTGTTTTTTTCCAGAGAGGATTTATAGTGGCTGTTTGTATCTCTCTTAAATCTTTTTCCAATATATCTACTTGTACATGTCTTTGTTTTTGTTTCATGACTGCACTTGTGCACAGTTTCTGAGAGAGGAGAGCTTGATGTAAGGTGAGAGGGTCTTGCTAGAGGACTGACCTCATCAGAACTGTCCAGACAGTTGTCATGTCCATCACACCTCAGGCTGGCAGACACACAACCTCCGCTTGCGCACACATACTCATTTAGAGAGCAGGAAGGAAGCACTGCAAAACAGATGACGGGTAAAAATCCAACATCACATACAAATACATACAGATTAAGTAGGTAAATTGTGTCACCTACTTCATCTAATATACCATGCATACTTTTAGCATTTGACCTATATAAAGTTGTTTTTATGTCATTGATGCTAAAAATCAGTTTTTCTTTTTTGCACGTCTATCGGGATAGCAGGGAAAAATGTTTTATCCTGGTCTAAATATATGTATCAACCATGATAATGAATTCTCGATGTATTAAACATATAAATTACGTAGCTAAATGTAAGGTCAGGTAAGGTAATGAATTATAACATTTTTCTAAACCTGTAGCTGTGGGGTAAAAGGTACCAGATTTTGTAGCAAAAAAATAGTACACTTGTATTTAAAATAGAAATACTATTATAAAATGTTAAAAAATTGTTTTACTAAATTCAGATAATCTGATTAATGTGCAAAAAAAAAGATTTCAGAATTGGAATGTGACACGTGTTCGTTCAAAAAGCAAAATGCACATAAAATATTAAGGCATCGAACCTAAGTTCTTAGGTTAAATTAAACTTTAACTAAGTAAACACACTAGAGAGCTGACTAAGGCGCTTGTGTTTATTATGCACAAACTTTCTGAAAAACAAAAAGTGAGCTACAGCATTTGAACTTATCAGACAATGTAATCATACAACATTTAAAGCTGAAAAGTTTATTTTCCCAGTGTCTCCCATCCCAGGTTAATGTGCAGAGACAACCATAAGTAAGTCTTTTATAGGTTTTATTAGACAAAAAGTGCTATGACACCAGCTATGACATAATGTTTGAGAATCTCAAGCACTGGTGCAATGGCGTGAGTTTGGAGCTGGACTATGAGTTTGAAGGGGAATGTTTAGGGAAATAATTGGAAAGTTGTGTAATGTTAGTGGTGCAGAAATGATACACTTCAGCTCTAAAGACCCCCACATCTGATAAAATTACCTGTTCCGAAGCAATTTCTCTCATCTTCCCCTGTCTTACAGTCTTCCTGGCCATCGCATAGCCATTTACGAGAGATACAGAGATTGTTGTGACATTGAAACTGATCCTCTGCACAGTGAGTCTCGCAATCCTTCTGAAAATGCACAAAGCAAGGGGAAACTTACTACAGTGTCGTCTCAAACTTCAGTTTGTATCATTTTTATTATTTTTGGGCTTGTCACTTTAATACTCTGGTAAACAGTCAGGACAGAATTTCGAGTTTTGTAAATCCCATTTAAAAAATCTTCATGTCTTCATGACTTGCTGATGAAGCCATAAGAGTATGAGGACTAATGTTGTATGAAAACTAAGATTAAACAGCTTTGAGATAAACGGTTCGAAGGGAATGTCTGAGAATATAAGACAACTGCTGTGCTGTCCTCGAATGACATCCAGCATTCACTGACCTCATCTGAATTATCAGCGCAGTCATAGTCACCATCACAACGGAAGCGTGCTGAGATACAGTCCCCACTGGCGCAGGCAAAATCCTTATGATTACAGGTCACCGGCTCTGAAGAGATGAGAGCAGAATAAGACAGCTAAAGCGACACAGCTACCCTGACCGTGCCCTGTGAAGCTGTCCGCATTGAAAACACTAAAGTAAACCTTCGCAGAGGACAGCAGTGAGGCAACAAGAGCAAATCAAAACTGCTAAAGTGGCCTCACACTTGGGCATGAACTGGCATTGTACCATCTGTTACCAAGGTTCTTGAAAGTTTGCCAAGAACTTAAAAGGAGCTATTTGCAGACTAATCAGCAATTAGAACATCTAAAATGACTGTTCTTGAAGAGAGTCCACAGGCTGTAATGGCTGGAAAAACAAGTTGGGTGGTTAGAAAAACTGTTAATATAAACTGTTTGAAATTGGTTGTTGATTTAACAACATAATGTACAAGAAAGGGCCATTAAAGCAAAGGCATTTTGAACATTATACATGCTCATTATTTACTCAGACTCCTGTAATTTCAAACCCATATGCTTGTATTTTTTACCAATCATTTTAAAAGCACGGAAAAAAAAATCAGCATATAGTTTTATTCAAAAATGTGGAGTTTCTGAAAGAAGTCTCGTATGCTCACCAAGACTGCATTTATTTGATGACAAAATACAGTAATAACAGCAACATTATGTAGTATTACAATTTCACCAGTTATTACTTCAGTGTCACAAGATTCTTCAGAAATCATTCTAATATGCTGATTTAGTGCTAAAAAAAATAATTTCTTATTATTATCAATGTTGAAAATGGTTGTGCTGCTTAATAATGTTGCAAATGGAAACTGGAGGAGATCTGCAGGATTTGAATGCTATTTCATTTTTTTATCTTCCAAATGTTTATTTATTTTTTTTAATCTGCAAAAATGTCATTGTATTATATAGTATTAACTTGTATAAAAAACAAACAATGATAATATTACAATGATGATACTATAATGAGGATAAACGCAAATTATAGTATTAATATTTATAAATAGCTATTAACAACAAATAATCTAAAACTAATATATAAAATACTAACATTTATATTAAAATAATGAACTAATTACATAATATTTTACTTAATTAAATAAAAATCTATATATATATATATTTATAAAAAAAATATTTTAAAGAGCATTTACATATTGGAAATTTCCTCCAGTTTCTAATTACCATGGGCTGTCAAATCACATAGATTAGATTTTTTTTTCCTCCTGTTCTTGTTTTTTTGTCTTTTTTGAAGTTTGACAGACCATGATTACTACAAACAGTCGTATGGAAAGAACATACATATGGGTTTGGAATACAAGTAAAAAATGACATGGCATAAAACACACATAAATAGCTGATCTTTCTTTCTAGCAATGTGGGCAAGATCAGAAGTGAACAGACAAATGGTAAACAAACAGACAAAAATAAATCTTCAAATAGTCTGCGAAACTGGCCTCCGGAGAGCCCACACAACGTTTCTTGACAGTTAAAACAATTTAGTACAAACACGAGTGTGGAAAAGGCTTTATTGTGCTCAGAGAGATGAGAGCGACTCACTGCAATGCTCCTCATCGGAGTTGTCTCCACAGTCATTCTGGCTGTCACATCTCCAGTGGTCCGGGATGCAGTTGTTATTCTCACAGCGAAATTCATGAGGTCCACAGGTCTTTTCATCTTTTTCATCAGACACAAACAAACACACAGATGAAAATGGCTTCAAAAGTGCATGAATATTAATGCAGTGCTACTGCATTTCGACACGTAATCATCATTTCCTCCGGGTTCTGGGCCCGGATCTGACACTAAGTTCAAAACATGCCCACATTCAAGAGGCTAACGCACCATAAGATGAGATACCTGACTATGCTGCCGATAGCTTCCATCCTCAATAACCTGAACACTTGACACGTAACATCAAACACTTTGTCACCTCGGCACAATCGTCTACGATGAACATTTCTGAAGGAGCTCATTCTTTTTCCAGAGTACAAGTAGTGTTTATGTTATATAACCGAAGAAATTTCTGAGGTGTTAGAACCCAGATAAATTGTTAATGTTACTTTTGGTTACATGCCCCCCCCCCAGCAACAACATCAGCGTGCAGTATAGATCTTTAATAGACCTTTAAGTCTAAAATTTGAGAGTTAGACCTCTTTGTCAAGGGAATCTTCTGATGAATCATTAATGAGGTTCAAAAGACTATGGCTCTGATCCAAAACTTTGTGAGCTGCTCACAAACAGTAGACAGCCTATTTAAGGCATGTTCCAAAAGGCACTTTTATCTTTACCCTTTCATAAAACTTACTGTTAGGCTTTTGAAAGTGTACAGTACATACTGTATGTTTATAGTGTAATGATTTTCATAATAAAAATAATAATACAAAATTAGATAGAAAAGAGATAGAATAGATAGAGCTAGTGAGGGTCAAGTACTTATTATTATTATAATAATTAAAAAGAAAACAAGTATAATAGAAAAAGAAAAGAGAATCCTAGTGTTAGAGGGTCATTTATTATTATTTAATAAATAAAAAGAAAACAAGTAGATAAAATAGAGTTCTAGTGACAGAGGGTCAAGCGTAGATGGAAGAGACTTTTCTTGAATTCAATACATTCTAAATGAATGAATAAACACATTCAATAAATTTCATAATACTGACATTTCCTTCAAGACTTGTCAGAAAATATGAGATTAATTGCAATTAATTTATTGTACTGAGGTGAAATTTTATATAAAATAGAGAATTTTATATTGAAGACTACATTACTATGAAAGTTTGGGGTCATTAAGATATCTTGATTAAAAAGGGACAATAAAGACTTTCTTTGTTTAAAAAAATAATAATAAACCTATTTCATATAAATGCTGTTATTTTGAACTCTATATTTATCAAATAATCATGAAAAATGTATAAATGTTTCTACATAATATAATAATGCATAACATAATAATTTCTGAAGGATCACTGAAGATTGGAGTATTAGCTGTTGAAAACTCAGCCTTGCCATCACAGGAATAAATTACATGTGAAAACATATTAAAATAGAAAAAAAGGTTATTTTAAATTATAATAATATTACTGTATTTACTTTATTTTTGATCAAATACATGTAGACTTATTTCAAAATGTCAACAAATCTTACCAACCCCAAACTTCAGAACTTCTGTATTTTTTAAAAGTAAGAAAAAACTCTGCATATCATATTGCGTTTATTAGAACATCACGTATTTAGCTTAGCTACATGCTAAAGGGAAAGTCTGCTGAAATCAACTGTGAGTGAAGTCTCCTGCGTGTATGCAGCCTGGAGTTGCTGCCTAAGTAGAGTGTTCCAAATCTGTCATTTACGAGGTTACAATTCAATTAGGATTCTGTCCTAGAAGGAAGCTGCTTATAGATACATTTAGGTGAACCTCTACTGTATATTGAAATTTTTCACTATAGATCAAATGATTGGTACTAATAAAATGAGGTACACAGCTTGTTTGTTCAATATAGAATATAGAAAAATACTCAAAGCAAAATATGCCTAGCGAACCCTCAGAAATTGTTTTGCCAGTGTATCGCCACTTTAAATGCCTGGAACACATACCCGAGTAAGAATGCAATATGTGAGGCCACCACTGATGTGACACTGTCAAACTAAATCAGGCATTCAGGCAACAAAACAGGCCCAGGGGAATTGTTACAAGCCACAGCTAATAAAAGTCGAGTGGTTCATGATTAAAGCTGGCCTCACTCCATCAGAGAGAGAGAAGACTCTGGGAGCATACAGAATTGACATTAGCCCCAATCAGACTTTCAGACGGGTCTGCGCGTGTGGCTGACCGAGGCTCTGATTTGCGAATAATAACTGGGGCTCACTCACCACAATTGGCCTCGTCAGAGCCGTCAGCACAGTCTGGGTCTTCGTCGCACACCCAGAGCTTTGAGATGCAATGCATGGTGGCCTTGCATTGGAACTGGTCTGGAGAACATGTGCTCTCAGCTGGAACATTAAGGCAGACAGAAAATAGCAGGTTATTTATAAGGCCAGTGAAAAGCTATTGTAAGAGTTTGAGGAAAAAAAAAAATATTCAAAACTTTTGGTACTTGTAAAGGTCATACATATGATTCAATAAAGGAAGTATATATATATCTTCACTTTCTTTACAATATGACAAGATCTTCTGCAATTATCGTCCAAGAATGGAGGAAATGACAACCTAGAAATGTTAGTCAAGGCTGATCATAAGGTCAAATGGGGAGTGATATATGGCATTTTTTTCAGCTACAAGTATATTTAGGTTTCTTTTTTTTTACTATGACTAAAACATTTCAATTATTTTTCTGTATGTTGTATGAAGTTCAAATTAAAACCCTTTTTTTAAATGCCTAAATCAGGGGTAGGCAACGTTGGTCCTGGAGTGCCGATTTCCTGCAGAGTTTAGCTCCAACTCTGAAAAAACCTCACCTGCCTGTAGCCCGAGGCTGTATCCGAAATCGCCCCTATACCCTCATTCACTATTCCCTACATTAGTCCACTCATACAGTTCACCTGAAGGAGTGAATGAAAACGAGTGAGTGAATTCTGACACTGAGTGCACCGGAAAGACTGCCGCTTTTGCATAGTTTGCTTGCTGTTTAATAATAATTTGAAACGGGCAGCTCCAATAGTAAGATTAAAGGAATTATCTTTAACTCTGTCACGGAAATTATGTAAACCCTAATAGTCAAATTACAATTAATTTGTACTTGTGTTGTTTTACGCTGTGGACGAGCGCTTCTAAAATGGATGATTCAGCTGCAGGCGCCATCTTCTGGCGAGACGTGGGAATTCATTCGACGCGCGAATCTCACAGTGCATTATGGGGATTCTCTAGCCGTTGAGTGTACATGGGTTGTAAACTCGTTTTTGCGGTGCATTGTGGGATTGAATGAGTGCACTCGAGAACGTCCACTATGGTTTCGAACACCACTTAAAATAGATGTCCCCTCAAACAGTGCACTATTTGAGGGTATAGGGGACGATTTCGGGTACAGCCCTAGTAATTCTAAAGACCTTGATTAGCTTGTTCAGGTGTGTTTGATTAGGGTTGGAGCTAAACTCTACAGGACAGCGGCACTCCAGGACCGACGTTGCCTACCCCTGGCCTAAATCATATACCTTTGCTACTTTTAAAATTTACTTCATGTATTGACTCAGGCCCAAACTTCACTAGAAACACTCAAAAATATTAATATATTCATACATAAAAAAATTACATTAGCCTCACAAAGTCTAAAAAACATGTAAACAATTTTAATGTTTATTGTATTAAAATATTTATGGCTTAAATTGAGTTTTACACAAATGACCTCAGTTTCCTCATTTGTGACTGTCAGGATCCTGGACTGTTTTGTGTTTTTGCTCCTCATGTGTTCACTGTGACCCAGTTTCTCCCCAGTCTGATTGTGTTAATTTGCTCCAGGTGTGTCTTGTCGTCTTCCCCAATTACCCTGTGTTTATAAGCCCCAGTCCTTTCAGTTAGTGTTTGTCGGTTCTTAAACGTCATTCCTTGTGTTCCTGTGTCTCCTACGTGTGTACTATTAAAAATCTTGTTTTGTATTACTCCTCGCTCCTTCGTTCCTTGCTTCCTGGTCAAGTGTGACAGTGACCTTGACCAACAAGTTTTCCACAATCTCAAATTTGTGTTTTTGGATATCAGGCTGGCAAAAGTTCCACAGTGAAGTTATGCACACTTGAGATGAAATATGAAAAAGGTGAAAACTGAAGGTAAAAGAAAAATCTAGTTGCTTTTTTTAGAACAGGATTTTCATTGTCTCTAAATCTGCATGAAATTATGCTCAATTCATTATTGTAATAACATATTTAAATGTTTATTTTGGATTCATAAAATAAAATGAAGCTTAGCGAGACAAAATGTCTGCCATTTAAAAAAATAAATAAAAAAAATCTTTATTTCCACCACAGTCATTTCCAAATGAGATGTGGTGAAAATGTCCATGATGAATCAGAAAAAAAGAAAAGAAAAAACAAACATGACAACATTTGTCTGTAACACACTGTGCGGTAACATTTAGTGTGAGTTTGAAACAAAGCTTATAAACATTTCTACTCCAGGTGATTTTATTTCTCACTGACAAGTATTGCTACCTTTCCCAGGAAAGGGCATTTTCTCTCAGAATACCTAATAAGCACTTGGCTAGTCGTTTAGCTTCCAAACCAGCCAACTCGTTTGGTGGGATAAAAGCCACATTTGAGATCTGTCAGTCTGAATCATTAAATTCACAAGGGAAAAGCCAAATTTGGCAGAGTTCGAACACTTCTGTCACAACACCCTTTAGTTTACGAGAATGAGTCCCATTATTGTCAGGGGTTAATGAAGGGAGCAGAAAGTGTCATGGCGTAGCTTACGGCAGTCTGTCTCGTCTTCGCCATCCCCGCAGTCGTCCTGTCCATTGCATCGAAGATTTAATGGTATACACTTCTGCTTTCGGGTGCACTTGAACTGGCCTGACAGACAGATGTATGTATCTGCAAATGGGGGGAGACATTACAGTGAGAAAGTACCGTTAGATACACCATCAAGCTGGATCAATGCAGCACGATCATCCATATTCCAACTGAATTTGGTTGCTTCAGAAGAGACGGGATGCAAGAAGTGATGATTTGCAGAAACAATATTATTTGTGTTAAAAGCACTAAACGTCTCGAATCTTACATCGGTGTTGGTCCAGTACATCCCAATTACGATCGTTAAATGACAAAACACCCTGTACTCTTTTCTAATACTTCTAAAGTGCATATTGATCGTTTGATAGCAGCAAGAGTCTGTATAATTGAACATTCAGAGACAGCTGTGCTAAAGAAGATTTGTTGCTGATGAAAATTCCAGGCAGAGTTTTCTCGCTTGTGCTCGCCACATGTTTCACAGGAACTGAATTCTACAAGGGAGTCCCGATAGCCTTGCACAGAGAGAAAAAGCAATGGATCTGTCGATAAGAACATGGCATTTAAGAACAGCTTTCATATGTATTATTCTGCTCACCACAGTTGGCCTCATCGGAGTTGTCCCCGCAGTCATTCTCTCCATCGCAGATGAAGGGAGGTAAGGCACAAAGGCCAGTGCCACACTGAAAACGCCCAGGCTGGCATTTAAATTCCGCTGCAAAAATGATGATTAACAGTGAACTCCGGAGGATTCAAAGCAATTTGCACATAGGTGTGTGTTTTTAAACCTGAGCTGTGTGAGGTTGCCTGAAATGGGCGAGTCAACCCACGTTCCATTATTTCTCTAAAAGCACTTCTACGATATTTAATGCCCCCTGCCCTTTAGCGAACAACAGAGGTTCCACCTTTTAACAGCAGCTATTGGCAGCCTGTCATTTTCTGTTTGTACTGCTCAAGTGAATCACCAAGCCACAAAGTTAATCTAAAAACAAGCTCACTGGGAAACAAAAATGAAAGAGCGAAGGTTCCTCCTTTTGCACGACTTAAAGGTAAGTCTACCGTGAAGCTGTGAACTAGTTCATCTTCATACTGTTTGTAACAGCACTGGCATGTGATAATATCAGGGCCTATTTTAACTGGTGGGAATGGCAGTTTTAGAAATGACTAAATTTGCCCTTCTCTACTTGTTTGGAATGTAACCACTGCATTTTGTTTTGCTACGCTGCATTGTGATACTGTCGTTGGCTGTGTAAAATGTAAAAAGTCATTACTTTAAAGCTGCAATGTAATCGAAGAACCAACAATTTTTTTTTTCCATACTGTGATGCATATCTAGGTGAAACAGATTATTGAAAAAAAAGTTCAAGGTTTTGTCCATCGGTTGTTCATTGGATGACAGTGCAACTGCTTCATTTGCGATTAGTAAATAGATGTGTGCAAACTGTCACACTTTATTTTAAGGACCAATTCTCACTACTAACACCTTTGCCTCAATAGACTCCTAATTTGCTGCTTATTAATAGTTAGTAAGGTAATTGTTAGGTTTAGGTATTTGGTATGATTAGGGATGTAGAATATGGTACTAATAAACAGCCAATATGTTAATAATAGGCATGGTAATAATCAACTAGTTAATAGTGAGAACTGGTCCCTAAAGTGTTACCATGCAAACTGTAAGATGTATTTAGGAGCAAATTAGTGAATAAAAAAGTCCCTATGGGAAAAATTCAGTTTTGTGAAATTTAAGTCATAAAAGTTCTTAAATATCTTAAATTATCATTTTAAGAGTCCTTACATTTGTGGATGGAAAAACAGACGTAACGATAAAGCGTAATGTGATTACCAAAACTTCAAGTCTGTGATTTAATTAAATAAATGTAAGTGCCTCACATTCAAAGTAAATATGTGGCGCTTTGCACATTCTACAAGCTCGCAGTTTTAGAGGAGTTTGTAATCAATAAACAGTTGAATTTTTTCCTTGGAAAAAATATGCATCAAATCCAAATTAGTTTGCAGTCAATTGGCAAAGAGGCAGGGTTTATGTGGACAAAATGATTGGAGAAGTACTGTATATCACTAGTGAAATCTGTTATTTCACCAAAACATTGACATATGGCATTCTGACTTCAAAGTCAAAATGTAAACGTAAAAAACAAAAAAGTGAGTAAATAAATTAATATATATGCATGGATGACTTGTTCACAATAAAATCAATAAAAAGCATTTTAAAAAATGAATTTCCATTTCATGCTGACTTTAAGACCAAAAGAAGCTTCTGCCAAGCAGTTGTTTTGAACGAACACGCAAACAATAAACTGTAATCCAACATGGTTTGTGCTCATCTTCTAGTCTTGCCTTTCAGCAAATCAGAACATCACATAATGCAATTAATATTCATGACCCAAGTTAGAGTGCAGAGCAGCTTACAGAGAGCCATCTACCATGAACAACAAAAGAAAAGCAAAGTTGTCTGGCAAAAAACAGAATTTTTATAATCAGAGTTGTGACAAGGCCTTCCTATTAAACCTGTATGATAAAAACATGATACTGCTGACGTTTCTTGAAAGATTCACTTTAAAACCGTTCTCATATGCATGTAACTGTAGCAACTAGGCTTATAAAACAGAGTCATACTTATAAAGAGAGGCTGATGAGATTTATAATGTGCCCCATGCACTTTTTGAATTGTTCTTAAAACCCCTGGTCACGACACCGCATGAATATTATAAACTGTTCCAAACAAAAACAACAGTGCAGGCAGTGTAGGCTGGGTAACATTGGAAGTTAAGCACTCACGGCAATCTGCAGGCTCATCAGACCCATCACCGCAGTCATCTACTGTATCGCATTTCCACCAGAATGGGATGCACTCATCCGTTCCACAGCGGAACTGCAAAACAAGTCCACCGCATCGGAAAAGGTCAATCAGTTATGGGTAACACAAACTGGAACAATCATTGCAGTTCCGACTAATGACATGGAATCATCATTTTGGCATACAGACCTGGCTGGCTGTGCAGTTGGACAGGCACGTCTTGTTATCGGCGGCCAAGTAGAAGTTAGTTGGGCAGGCGCACTTGTGACCTCCACCAGGAGAGAGTAAGCACAAGTGGCTACAGCCTCCATTGGCCACTTGACACTGGTGTTTAGGGACTGGAAAAAGAGGACAGAAATGGCTTGTAATTAGGTCATATTAAAATAATATTTATGTAGCTCTTGCCATATTGTATATGACCTGAAAAGGACAATAACACATCATAAAACTCTTGCAAAAGTGTTCATAGAACATATAATATAATCATTTTTTATAAATTTATATACATTAAATTTTATTATAAATTGTTGTATGGAGCACATGCACATCAATCCTTCAATCCAAGATTTAAGTCTCTATAAATGGCAAGAGCTGTGTAAGAATGAGTAAATATCGAGATAATTAAAATTTTTGGACAAACCAAGTGTAAAATGAATAAAATATTTATTTGAAACAATCTCTACCTTCAGGCTGGCGCAGTGGGTGGTATACAATGACAGACTTAATGGCTTGCCATGAATTCAGGAGCTCCACAGCATGAGCACCGGTGGTCTTATGAGCTCGACGGAGAGATTTGGACTTCCCGTCAGTCCAATAAATGAAGTCCTCAAACAGCGTGAGCCCCATCACACCCTGGATGTGGTCGTGAGGAACTGAGGTAGAGAGTATCATACCATGTAACATCATTAAACTTGCATTATTGCATTCATAATTGATTTAGTCATTATCCAACAACTTTCAAATTTACTGTTCTCTAGTCTAACTTTTGAGAATGTACTGTAAGTACAATGGCAGATCTTTAATGTTATACTTGTTTTTTTTTTTTGCAAAATTCCACACATACACACAGATGATTGTGGCCTTGCATTATTATACTGTTGAAAGGCTTTATTGCGGCCTTGTTATGGTCCACTAATCTAATACATGAAAAAAAAAAACAGAACAAAATTACGACTCATTTTGTACCCCGGTGCCTCTGAGAACCATCCATGTTGGCAAAAAAGATGTGATTATCATCAGCCCAGTAGATTCTCTTGTTTGTGTAGTCAATGGTTAAAGCTGAGGGGCTGTAGATTTCTTTGTTCACAATAAGGCTCTGGCCTTGGCCGTCCATGCCAACTCGACCGACGTGAGGGTTTTCACAGCAGTCAATCCAGAACACATACCTGAGGAACAGAGTGTGACCTTCATTCATGAACTCTCATCACAGTTGTTTCAAGATGAGATTAGCTATTCTCATTGTTCTGGAGGTCTATGCATTCGTTCTTTTTCTTGTGACAAAATAAAGTTTCCCTGGATTGATGGTGCTGAAGTAGAAAGGTTACTGTGCAAATTTGAAAAGGAAGCATTTGTACCCGGTTTGAGCATCCAGAGCTAAGTCCGTTGGGTTCTTCAGGCCAGAGCTTACTAAGACAGTGGGGTATAGACCGTTAGATTTGGATACTTCCAGCGTCTTTCTCTCCACATCGCACCAGTACAAGTTCTTCCCAATCCAGTCCACAGCAAGCGCACTTGGCACAGCTGTTCGGTGAACAATCTAATAAAGCAAATAAGAGGCATTTAGATCAGTCACTATAATCTTATCACATAATATTACTTTAATGAGCAAGTAGGATAATGGAAAAACAGGTCATTAAAGTAATAGTTCAGCCAAAAATGGAAAATTCTGTCATTATTCACTCAATTTCATGTTGTTCCAAACCAGTATGGTTTTCTTTTGTCGGCAGAACACAAAAGTAGAAATTCTGTAATCGACGACTAGTTGCTTTTTTATGCAATTTCATTAAAGAGGACATTGTGCTTTCAAGCTTCAAAACAAAATCACCAAAAAAAGTAGTCCATATAATGCACCACGCTGTTTTTGCCCTCTGAAGTCTTTGTTTGAGGAACAGGCTGAAATGTAATAATTTAGAGTCAGTGAGCTGAACCAGATCAGTTATGAATTATGAATCATTCTGACCTGTATGAACTGGATAGTGATTCACTGAAAAGATGTGAATAAAAAGAATGATTCCTTCACAATGGATGACTTCATTTTGCTGAATTTGTGAAATGATTCATTCATGGATCAGAATGATCTGGTCTCCATTCACTGTAATTGCATAGAAAAGAGTGACCAGAATATTCTTCAAAATCCTCCTTTTGTGTTCAACATAGGGTGGCCATATGTGCCGTTCATACGGGACACGTATGGAAGCCCGTTTCCGCCAATGAATAAAAAAATAAACAAGGTAATTGCGACTTTTTATCTCACAATTCTGACTGTTTTTCTCACAATTGCGAGTTTTTGTTCGCTTTTGTTCGTGTTTGTTCGCTCGTTTGACTTGAAGTGTCACTGCGCACCGATCAAAATAGACACCAAGGTATGCGCGAGAGCAATTCGAAAGCATAAGGAGCCATCTGCTCTGCTCTCTATAGCTCTCATGAATGTCACACAACGATCAACCTGCACAGTGCAAACAGCCAAAACCTGTATATTTTAGGCAATATAGAAATCCTGGCAAGGACGCGTCCCGTAAAAATGGCCGGTATGGTCACCCTAGTTCAACATAAGAAAGCAAGTCATTCAGGTCCAGAATGAGTGAATAAATAATTCCTTTAAATTAGTTATTCTATCTGTTTGGTATCGTGCCTGAAGCTAATATGGCATCGCATGCTAATAAAACACAAACTTTGCTGTCCCAACATAGGCTGTCACTTCAAGACATGATAAGCTTTGAGATCTTCTCTATCATCATCATCTGACAGAGCGGTTGTAGCTGTGGCAATTGACAAGACCGCCCCTTCAGCATTAATTTCAGCAAAGCTGAGCTTGAAAAATTCTCTGAAATGTCAATGATTGAGGAACATTTCCCCACTCAGGAAAGTGTCTCCAGATGACAGGATGAGAGAAAACATTAATATTCCGAGTGGGAAAGAAAGAGCTTCTGGTATTCTAGTGATCTAGTCGAGCTCTGATTTGAAGGATTGCCTTGTGTGGAAATGAAGGCTAACTCATCGAAAATGTCAACATTTGAATACATCACAAAATCACATGACGAATGATTCTCAGAATAGCTGCAATTTATATATGTGTAAATTATATCCAAAATCATCTTATGGTATTATTGAAAGGTTTTAATTATGGCATGTGTCCTACTACCAACACAGATTTCAGTATTCACATAACACTGAGACAAAATATATAACTGACAGTCGTATAGAGTGGTTCAGCATGCTAACTAATGAGGCCATATAGCATTTCAACTTTGGCCCATTATATATTAATAGACAAATTCCCTTATTGAACCACACCAAAGGCACTGCCTGAGGCATCATGCCAAACGTGCTCCATGGCAGGAGTTACTCAATACATTACAGTGATCAAACCCATAGCGCACTGTTCGCAGAATCCAAACATTTGTTGCTAGAGGCTGTCTTATAGATTGTGCCTCGCTTCCGTTTATCAATTGTGCAAAATAATGCATCTGAAGTCTGTAAAAAAAAAAAAATGCTGATTATGTGGTAATAAATATGCAGGCTACACCTTTAGCATCAAAAAAACATCTGTAGCTCTATTCCCTATTCATAAAGAGTTTGCGATAAATGATTTGCAATAAACAATCGTTATTCAATGCTTTAATGCAGTACATCTGACTTGGGGAGATCATCGCAGGCAACATTCATACATACATACTGTACATTAAGTTATACATCTATACATGCATACATATATACAGTATATGTGCAGCAGTGACTCGCGCACATATCTGAGCATTCAAAGGCAATAAACAGATTTAAATATTGGTTGTATTGTTCATATATTGGTTGGTTTAGTTCAAAGCAATATAAGCAATTCTAAAAATGCATAAATAAAAATTAGACAATGCTGCAGGTGAAAGGTCTGACGGTCGTACTCATGGTGGAGTAAGATAACTGAAGAATTTAGATTTAGTTGTAAGCAAGAGAAAGCAATTCTAAGAAAGAATCAATAAAGATATGATCAGTTGTCTTAAGTGAAAAGTATCAAATAGTCTGATGTGAGTTTAACGTCATCCAAGTTTAATTAATCATGCAACAACATTAAGAAATATATAGTATGGCTTTAATTTTAATAAGCAGCATCTCTGATTTTAGGGGAAATTACTATAACATGATGGCATTCCTTACTGTGGTTGAAAATTACTTCTATTAAAGATTTTGGTTGAAAATTACTTAAGTTATGGAATAAATCTACCTACATCTAAATAATTTAACTAGAGAGCTGCTAGAAAGTCAACACATTCAGAACTGAAGAACAGCTGAAAAAAAAGTGTTAATAGTAAGCAATCTGAGATGTGTTATGACTAATTAAGTAAAATGAGTGTGTAGTCTTAGATTTGTGTGTCAGAAGTAGCAGTTCCATTAAACATGAAATTATGAAATTAGGGTAGAAGCTATTATTGAATCTTGATCAGACATTTTTTTACAAAAGCTGTTCCCAGAGTGGTACACTTTCACCACTGTACCTTATTTATCCCTAAAGGGTGCGTTTAAGCACTTTAAAGGTACATATTAGTAACTAAAGTGTACATACCAAAGTGTACTTACTGCCCCAGTGACAACTTTTGCACCTTTTTTTCTGAGTGTGTATACCTGATGTACCTAATTTGCTTTTCAGTGGAATCATGAAAAATTATTGTGGAGGGTTCTTCATAAACAGTTTTCCCGAAACACTGTTTTGAATAGACACTTGTATATTAAGTCAAAGTCAGTTTTATTATTATTTATATATCTCTACCATACTAGGAGAAGAATGTACTGCGTCTCCATGTCAGTAAATAATGAATTTAAATAAAAGCATCAATTAGGTTGTTCTTCCGCAATGGAGCTGCATCATTATATTCCCAGCTAATGATGGGTAAAGGTCTCCTACCCAATCTAAACATATTGTACAAGCTTGCATTGTCTCCATTTCCAAAATCCTGAAGATTACACCCACGAATGCTAATGAATTTCAAATGGCTTTAGCTTGTGCTGAGCAGGGGTGATAAATCAGGAGGGGGCAACACTGTGTAATGAAGCCAAATGAGGCTCTTGGCCCCTGCAATAAAGCTAATGAGATGGGGAAAAGTGTTGCTCAGCAGGTACATGGCAGAGATGTGCATCTAAGCGCTAACCATGTGACCTTAATGAGTCCCTGAAATAATGCTAAATTGAGCTTTTATATTTATGGCTGTATGGCTACAGATGTCTAACATTCAGATATTGACTTTAGACCTCTTCATCGCATCCCTGTTGCAAACATGGTGTATTACGGTTAGTTCAGACCTTTTACCATTGTTGTTGGTCCTTTGTGACCCATAATAATTATTAAGAGAAATGAGAAATCAGACACACCTTGAGGTCACTGCCATTAAGGCGAATTCTGTTTATCCTCCGGCCGCTGGGTCTGCTAGAGTCAATCCAGTAAATGAACTCCTTCTTGTAGTCAAAATCCAAGCTGATAATGTTGTTAAGGCCCTACAGAAATGAGAAGGAAACACAACATAGAGGTAATAGAGGTGAATTAATTAACTGCACAACAAATGTGACTGTTAGCGCAGTCAGTGTGATGTATTAGCTGAGTAAAGGCTGCAGTCAGCAGACATAGATCAAGTATGCAGAACAAAAAAGAATGAGATGTTACGCCTTGTTCTGCTATTCAGTTAGCTGGAGGGCTTAATTACCAACTTCCGTGTACGCTTATCTCGACAGGATCTAGCAAGGATTTACTACAGACATGAAACATACAGAGAATAAATTTATTTTGATGTCTCTTCATAGTATTGATTTTGGACGAGGACGCGGTGTGCTATTGGATGCATGTGGATGCTGGCTTCAGAATCTAGGGAAGCAGTTCAGAGAGCCTTCAGAGGAAATGCTAAGGGTACATTCGTTACTGTCATGTTCACGTCAGGCCACTGTCACTCAGTCTACCGCTTACTAGCCCCCCTGCCTTTGCCCACTTCACCATGGCTGCTAAGATCAGGCGACAGGCATGATGACAGATGAAGAAAAGCTCTGATACCACCATCAGATCATCAGCACTGTGAGACCCAAAAAGACCTTTAGCCTTATCTTGTGGCAAGAACCTGCAGCCTTATCTTAAGGCCACAAACAAGTTATGTTTCATGTGACATCAGTTAGAACGTACAAGAGAGATCTATTAGAGGTCATGAGCATTTATAGTAAGGCCAGAAACACTATCTATAACTATCGTGTCTTGCCAAGATGGTCAGTTTCTACTTGTCAAAAAAATCACCTCAATTAAACTGCATTCATCAAAAAAAGACAGAATAATTGAATGAATGAATGTGAAATATTATTACTTTATTACATATTTATTCCTGTGATGGAAAAACTGATCTATCTATCTATCTATCTATCTATCTATCTATCTATCTATCTATCTATCTATCTATCTATCTATCTATCTATCTATCTATCTATCTATCTATCTATCTATCTTTTTTTTTTAAACAACGTTGACATCAGTTGTGCTACTTAATATTTTGGGGAAAACAATTATATATAATTTTTTTTCAGGCTTCTATTCTGATGAATAGACAATTGATAAAAAAAATAAAACAAATACAGAAATAAAGTGCAAATAGCATATTTTCTTAGCGATGGATGCTAATTACACTAAGTGAAAATAGCAGTATTTTTAACAATATGCCATTTACACAGTGCAAATAGCTATAGATTCTATTTACACTATATTAAAATAGCAAGATTTTCTGCTGTTTATACTGCTTATTGCATATAGTGGCATTTATCTGCACCTCAGTATTGTAGTACATTATAAAACCGTATGCAAAATTAACGTATTGAGTGTAAATTATAGTTTTAATTCAAATTAGGTTATTAAATGGATGCCACCTTATTGGGACAATAAAGCCCTCCCTACACCTACCCTAACCCTACCGGATACTTTATTTTCAACTTTTTAATTATTTCTTTCCTTTTTATTGAAAATAAGTGTCTTTCCGATGCGATATGAGATTTGAAATTGGAGAAAAAAAGTTTGGCAGAAGGCGGGTTCGAACTTGGGTCGATCGCGTCAAAAAGCACACTCCTTACCATCCACACCACTGAAACCGGAGTTAGTGTAAATAAACACTCCACAAATAAAATGAACATCTTTTGTAACAATGCAAATCTCTTTACTGGGACTTTTGATCAATTTAGCACACTTTAAAAAACAAAACAAAACAAACTAACTAACTAACTAACTAAAACATAATTTTGAAGGAAAAAGCACCATTACAAGACAAAAACAGCTGTAAGAGGAAAATGTGTTAGTTAACTAGCCAATAAGAAGTAATATGAACTGGACATTTGCAATAGAATAGGCTATACATTAATATAGCAATATTGTTGCAGTTGTATCTTGTTACTAGTCGGGATGTTGTCTATGATGTAATGAACTATTTTTCCCTAGATGTTAGATGATAAATAATGAGCTGGATAATATACAGTCAGCCAGTCATTACTGCCAAATAAACCCATTCAGGGTGATAAAAGTGGGCTTCTAATGACCAGGTAACTGCACATTTTCGCTTACTTACTGCACTGGCAATGCTTCAAACTGAAGGGACAGGCAATGCTTTAATTATGGATACAGTATGGCAGCTCGATAAATAGCTAACTTGCATTCCATACAGCAAATGAGATCATGCACTATGCTAGTGTGAGGTCAACAAAGACCTCCATTGTCAAGAAGAGGCCACAGGGGCCACTCATATTTAAGTACAAAAGCTTTCCTTCCTTCACTCATATTAAACAAAATGGAATAAATGAAATTGGATGATTGCTGATGAGATTCTCCATAAAGGGGAGAGTTTTCTGAGAGCCCTATAGACATTCCCCTGGATGACAGACTCAATTGGTATGAATAATGTAATGAGCGCTGAATTGAGGAAACTCACATTTGACTAAGAATCATCATTTCGATGGTAATGACTATAGGCCTCTAATGACACCAGATGTGGATAATAGCACAGGAAAACTCAACTTGTCACACTAGGCCAATCAAAAATGGCAGTCACATATAAAGTCAAAATGACATTTCATAGAACCATTCATGATGTGCACCAAACTTGTGTCAGACAAGCTCTTGAATATGCAGAAGAAAAAAAAAAACTTTGGTAACACTTTAGAACAGGGATGTCACAATTTGGTTTCTGCCTAGTTTCCTGTTTTGCCCTTTTTTGGTATTTCCAGTCATTAGTTAATTCGTAATCATCATTTAGTCCTGTCACCTGTGTTTAATTAATTATCTAGTTTGCTCTATTGTTTCCTGTTCCTTTATAAGCATTCCGTTTAGTTCCTGTATTCGTCTAGTCTTAATGTAATGTTGGATTTAATGCTGTGCATCCTGTGTTTTCCTCCGTTTCATTTATTAAAATATATTCTGCTTGCAATCCTCGTCCTTCTGCCTTCTTGGACAGCAACCGTTACAAGGGAACACTTATTCACTATTAACTACGATATTTCTCTAAATAAATTCCTAATTTGCTGCTTATTAATAGTTAGTAAGGTAGTTGTTAAGTTTAGGTATTGGGTAGGATTAGGCATGTAGAATAAGGTCATGTAGAATAAGGCATTAATATGTGCTTAATTAGTACTAATAAATGGATAATATTCTAGTAATATGCATGCTAGTTAAGAGACCCTAAAATAAAGTGTTACCAAAACGTTTAATCATTGCAAACAAAGAACCACCTGTGATATAGAACCTAAAAATAAAGACAAAAAATTTGTAATGGATATTTTAATAGCCAAAGACCAGGCTGATGATCAGTGTAATGCTGATATACTATATAGGAATTACTATTTTTAGTGACAGCAAAATAAATCGAAATAACTGTTGAAATAAAAGTAACACTTATTTTTCATAATATTTAATCTTGGCTTATCCTGTACAATTTGCATTATTGTTCATTTCGGTGTAGAATTATGTCTGTTTACTTTTTGATTATTTGTAACCGGTATTTGAACTCTTTTTTGGTTATTTCAAACTATTTTGGACTGTTTTGGCTTTGAACAGTGCTTGATCAGTGTGTATTTCTCTCCTGATTCAGACAAGATGACGTTTTCACTAAAAATATCTTAATGACGAATTTATTTCTTACAAACAGAGCTTTTTGCTTCACAAAATGTTAATTGATGTTTACATGTAAAATTTACATAATATATTTTTTTTAAAGTTTATAATCCATTGACAAGTCTGTCTGAATATGTATAAGATTTAATGTTAACATGTCAAAGGGTTAATTTTATTAATGTTAATTGTTATGGTTTTGCTGACATTAATTGGTTTAACTGAATTTAATGTAAAATGTATACAGCAGTCCTCGCTTTCAAGACCAGCAACAGAAGGAGTGTTTTTAATTCTTTCATGTGAAGCTCCACCAAGCCGGGACACTAGTTAATGACTTCAATTAGTGTTTTCAAAGGGCATAGGAGACAATAGACATGGTGTTGTTATCACAGTCATGTCACCACAGCTTAATTGGTCTTCTATTAGGCTTTTACAAACACAGCAGTTCTATCTTATGATCTGGTCTCTGAAGTCCAGTAACAATTTCATGAAGCAGTACAACAGTCTCAGCTGTTCAGATTACATGGGCAGCCTTTCGATAAATTGGGATATGAAAATAAACAATAAATGAGAGAACATAATTAGAAAACAGTTGACGTAGAGCTTTACCTGTTTCAGAAGAGTGTAATTGGATCCATCAACACTTAATTTTCTGATTTCATGAAGATCAGCAAGTATAAGAAAGGGTTCTTCAGCTGTGAGAAATAAAAAGGTTACTTGATGTGATGAAGATGGACAATTGTCAAGTTAACAAAGCCTGAAACCATCAAGTTTAGATGAAACACATTCTGGGGGGAATTCACTAAGTGATATTTACCTGAAAGAGACTTGCAGCTGTTGGGGTCTTTTCTTGAAGCTTCATAGCCGTCTACACAAAAACACTTAAAGGAACCATAAGTGTTGGTGCAGTTTTGGCTGCAGGGTAGCGTGGTGGAGCATTCGTCAATGTCAACACATGTTCTCCCATCGTTCTTCAGGTGAAATCCCAGCCAGCACTTACACTAGACACATTGGTGAAGAAATTATAGAGATGTTTTAATTCAAAACCAGGAAATTGCAAATTATAAAAAAAGAAACCACTTTGCTGAGACCACTCTGCAAAATTCCACTTCATTTCAGTACCATTTTACAAACTTATAGCGATAATACTCAAAAAATGAAAATGGTGCCATGATTTGAGGTCATTTGCATGTAATTCCAAATCACTTAAAACACACAAAGAGATGTCAGGCAAAAACGTTCACAGTGCTCTTTTCCACACAAATCAAAGTGAATGGGGTTCACTTATTTCTGAGTCACCTGCTCCATTGAAAAAATAATAATTTGGTTTAAAAGTTGCACCAGAACAAAAGTGCTGGCATTTTACTGATAACGATGAATCACAAACATTTTAAATTACCAAATTTGTTGCATTGTAGCTCATTGAATTACTTGTGATATGTTCTTTGCTCAGCTGTAACCTGAAGGGCTTTTCTCAACATCCCTTCATTTATACCACAGTGAATGAGGTCAGACTCTTTACCTACAGGATCTGACTCAACTACAGTACCTACAGTATCTGTGATGTCTTTATCGATTTTTAGGGTGACTGGTTAGAAATCTGCCAGGGAATGACACAGCCTCCTAACACCTTTGATGATCACAGGTCATGTGAACATGGCATTCCTGACACCAAGTTTGCCCATCAGTAACACTGCAGAAGTGTCTGTAACTCGAGAGAATTAGCTCAAAAATCTCCCTCCTTATGGCATGCCTCTAGACAGCTCCCAAAGGCACAAGCCTTTGTTTAAACTTGATCTGAGCATGCCAATTAAATACCAATGAAGCAAAACTGGCCCAAATCATTCCCATAGCTTTTTACTTTGTTCTTTATATGTTTGCCAAAGTAATTCAGTGACAAGATGTTGCAGAAACAAAAACACAGTAAGTTCTGCAAAGCAATTCTTCAGTCACATTTGTGCAAAAACTGAAGTCACATGAAATAAGACATTAATGATTTTATATATTCCCAAGGAAGATTTTCTGTTTTAAAACAGAATATATGTGGCAAATGCATAACAAATAAAAATAGTCTAAGATTTTAAAAATCTTTCTTGCCCTTTCCATTTTTATATATCTGATCACATGTGTATTTCTGCAGAAGACTTAATAATACTGTATACATTTGTAATTGTCATACTTTAGCATAAATATACTTTTAATATAATGAATATAATATAATGACCAAAAATAATGCAATAATTAAATGCAATTAAATAAATTATGCAGTACAAGCACAGTTATTGTGAGCAAATGAATGACTGCAATTCAACTATGATATGAAATTGCTGATGAACTTAAATGCTCTGCATAAAAAGTCATTGATTCTGTAAATGTTCAAGCTAAAAAAATATTTGGTAACACTTAAGAATAGGGAATACTTATTCACTATTAACTACAATGTTTTCCTCAATAAATTCCTAAATTGCTGCTTATTAATAGTTAGTAAGGTAGTTGTTAAGTTTAGGTACTGGGTAGGATTAGGGATGTAGGATAAGATCATGTATAAGTCATTAATTATTACTAATAAATGGCTAATATTCTAGTAATATGCATGCTAATAAGCAACTAGTCAAGAGACCCCAAAAAATTAAGTGTTACAAAATCTTGTAGCTTGTAAAAAAAAAAAAAAAAGATTATATTATGAAAGACGTCAATTTGTGCATAAGTGTTAGGAGAAGTCACTTCGGGTAAAAAAAATGGCCTTGAGCGACACAAGAACCTTAAATATGTAGCGAGACTAACCACAGCAACTTGTTGATTAAGCGTGTCCTTAAAGAAAGCAGGATAAAACAATGAAGTGCTGATTTAGGACAAAATGTAATACAATACCCAAACTTACATAAATTAATCTAATTCATTTATATATGTTAAAAATTTCCCTTTTTATAAAGAATGTATGATAACACTTTATTTTAGGGTCTCTTAACTAGCATGCATATTACTAGAATATTATTCATTTATTAGTACTAATTAAGCACATATTAATGCCTTATTCTACATGACCTTATTCTACATCCCTAACCCTACCCAATACCTAAACTTAACAACTACCTTACTAACTATTAATAAGCAGCAAATTAGGAATTTATTGAGGGAAAAGTCATAGTTAATAGTGAATAAGTGTTCCCTATTCTAAAGTGTTACTGAATGTATTTACAATATACAAATTGTTTTAATAATTATTTTCTTTACAATTAATTACACTATAGTAATGATCAATGTATAAATATATATTCGACCTTGTATCCCACTGGTAAGTCCTGGCAATCTTGCGTACAGCCACTGACACGACGGTTGAGACATTCATTGACATTGCAGTTTTTCTCATCTGAGCGATCTCCACAGTCATCTTTCAAGTCACATAAACTCTTCTCAGATATACAGCGGCCATTTGAGCACATGAAAAAGGAACTGTTGCATAAACTCTCTAGAAATAAAGGAGGAAAGTGAAAACAAAGGAAACATATTAAGGAAAAGTCCAAAGCAATACAAATAATTCAAACTTGCAATGTTGAAAACCAAGCTGAGAATGTAAAAATGCTTTTGGACAAAGCATGAATGGTTGGATGGCTTTAACTCTACTAAGCTAGAGGGCATAACGTTGCAATTCAACAAAAGCCAAATGTTATTTCAAGCTTCCTGCAACTGCCAGTAAGTGCAAGGCTTTTTTAAATAAATACTTGGTACGCTCTGCTGAAAACATGCCATCCCCGCAGGTCAAAGTTATCCACTTCAGCCCCCTGCTTTTATCCATGATGTTCCTTGGCCACTTGTATTCCCTCAGATGTTCAGTAAGCTCCACATCCATCAGTCAAACATATTTCAGGCACAGCTCTGTTGGGCCATTACCGGCAGCCAGGCATTTGAGGTTGAGGGGCAGCTCATCAGAGTGGTCAAGGCAGTCTGGGAAACCATCACACTCCCACTGGGCGCTGAGAAGACATCGGCCATCAGCACAGCGGAACTCATCCGGCCCACATGAGCGGTACACTGCGTAAAGAGTGAAGACTGTCAGCATAGTGACACATTTCACTATCAAACAGAGATCTTAAAGGGATAGCTCACACAAAAACGAGTTTGATTACGTTTTCATCTGGGACACAAAAGCAGATTTTTAGTGGAATGTCCAAGCTGCTCTTTTTACAATTAAATTGTTCAGCGATTTACAGTCAGGCTCCAAAAAGGACAAATAAAAATTCACCACAAAACTACTATGAAATACTGTCCACCTGACTTGAGAAATCCATTACATTACACTCTGCTAAATAATGATAAAATACATTTTGTTTTCCAAAGAAAGAAAGAAAGAAGACATATATTATCCAAAATAATATTAAATGACATAAGGTGTTAGTAAATTACGACATAATGGATGAAATATGTGAAACTTGAAGATGAATATGTGATGTTACTTTTCAATAAAATAATGTGCAGATGTCTTGGGTTAGACTTTCTAAGAACTAATGAGAACTCTCGTTGAATCTCTTTTGTTCATATTTCAACTTCAGTTCAGTAAGTTCTAGTGCAGTTCTAGTCTACTCTATGAACTGGGGTGATGTCCTGTGGAGAGGCTGTCCTTTCATGTTGTGAAGACCAGGGCCCAAGTTCTCCATCAAAAAGCCCACAGATATTTCAGCTTTAAGTAAAATATAGTTCTAAGACATTTTTAGAAAACCCCAATAATTAAAGTACTGACTATTCTTGAAATTGTTCTTCTTAATTAAGACTGTATAGTACAAATAATACGAGCACAGAGCAGCCTAAGGCTCACAGTAGAGCTTTAATTAACTGAGAAATGCCACAGTTTTTCCATTAAAACACTGCATATTTGTACTATTTCAATGTTGATTTTTGTGGTATTCAGTTTACGTTATAAATAAAATTAGCTTTTGCAAATTCCATAAGGGAGAAGCAGGTAACTATAGTGACCAAAGACAGAAAAAAAGCATTTCTCAAGGGCTCTGCTTCTCGGTTTGTTGCTTATTCAAAGCCCAAGTCTGAAACTATACTTTTGGAATATAGGAAAAGCAAATAAATATTACTCATTAAGGCAGATTTCAAGAAAAGATGCTTACCACATTCAACCGATTCATCCGAGCCATCTCCACAGTCGTCATCATGGTCGCAAACAAAGTGTTTTGGAATGCAGCCTTTGTTGAGGCATCTGAAGGAATTCTCATCACATGTGTTATTTGGAGCTGCGGGGGGTAAACATCAGGACCTTGAGCTTAATTAATTCTCACTAAGGCTTATTTCACCTTGGGGTACTAGTCATATCTGCCAAATCCATCTCTACCACAGCCTGCAGTCTAACATGTTACAAAATGCATCACGAATGAAGTGCCTATGGTTAAGAATATATCTTATTCTTTGGATGTCATTTAAATGAGTTTTTAAATCCTGACCTGAGCACGTATCAAATAGGCAATTATAATGAATGGCCGACATAGCTGTTAAAACAACACCTGAAGGGAGCTTTCATTGATAACACATTGACATGCAGAAGACATTTTAAACAGATCAATGAGAATATTTACCACAGCCAGCCACAGCCAGTTCATCGCTGCCATCGGGACAGTCTCTCTCCCCGTCACACAACCAGCGCTTGGGAACACATGCATACGAGCCTGGACAACTGAATAACCCTGGGGCGCAGGTCACCGAGCCTGGAGAATATTTTGATAGTAATGCACCATTAAATGTTGCTCAGGTCTATTGATTATAAATCACAGCCGACTTGAATATCTAGAGCAATCACACAGTAATTTATGAAAGCTTTTTAGCAAATGCTCAGCATACATTTGGATTTTCATTGTTGCTTATCAAGTTCTGAAAACTATTTATCGTGTTTAATTGCATTTGGCGTTATTAAGAACATAGCAATATCATTAATATCTCACTGACATTTCATTACAATCCAATCAAACATTTGTTTACTACAAATATTTACTAATATACTAAAGCATGATTGCATTTTCATAATTGCCCAATTTATAATAGTTGCATTGTAAACTCAAATCATTCAAAACGCAGCCTTTGAGGCACCAAAAAACAATATTTACAGTTGCACAGAATGGAAGGAGAGGTCACATGCGTACCGCAGAGATCTACACTCTCATCCACCCTGTCTCCACAGTCGTCTTCGCCATCACAGAGCCACTGCTTCGCTATGCACTTGTTTTTTGAACAAGCAAACTGGTTCCACAGACAGGAGGAGTCTATCAACAAAGGAGTTTGAGAGCCACAAATAACAGTGCTTAGAAAAATGACATCCACAATTTAGGACTCATCTCTAGCCGAATGCTTTTAGAGATGGCTTCTTTATTTCTAAATTCAGCAGACTTGGCAGTAGACCTCTGGATTACACTTACATTACTTGTGCTCTCTAAAAACGGCGGCAACACAACACTCTACAACCCCTCGCCATAAATACACCAGTCTTTGTTGGAGTGGTTTTTACATTAAGATGCAAAAAAGCAGAATAATTGTATTTTCTGCATTTTTTGTTGTGTAATCACACTTTCATCCTGTCGTTCATCTCAAATATATAGAACTAGCAGACACATCTATCTCTGTTCTTTGTGTTGAGCAACACCTTTACCCTATGAAAATATTGTTTTTATTCTCATACAGTATGTGTACATGCTAGTGCACTTCTAAAAGTTGACAAATTAATATTTCAGATCATATATGGATTTAAAATGAACAGAATTTATATTGTGGAAAAAGTGTAAAACAAATAAATTGACGTATACTATTAAAAAAAAAAATCTATTTCAAATAAATACTGGTCTTTGAAATGTTCTATTCATCAAAGAATTCTGAAAAAAAGTCAATTGTATCACCATTCCCACAATATATTAAGAAGCACAGCTATTTTCACCTGCTTTCAGTAAATAGATGTTTCTTGAATACCAGATCAGCATATTAGAATAATTTCTGAAGGATAATGTGAAAACTGGAGTAAAGGCTGCTGAAAATTCAGCACAGGAAAAATTTAATTTTACAACAGTCACTTTAAATTGTAATAATATTTTACAATATTACTGCCTACCCTACACTGTATTTTTGATCATATAAATGCAGCCTTGGTGAGCATAATAGACTACTTTAAAAAACATCACCAATTTACAAAAACTTAAACTTTTGAATAGTACTTGTTTTTTTTGTTTTTTAATCAAATTCTTGCATGATCAAGACATTTCTCAGGTCTGATGGAATGTAATTATACGTCAACATGCCCATACATGTGCAAATTGCGATAGCAGGAAAGCAGATGACAGAGACGACAGTTTATATCTAAGCCAATTTTTTTTTTTCCCCTTTCACTTCTATTCTAGACAGACTCTGCCTGCCAAAGGAGTTAAAGTGGTCCACTCCTGGGGTTACAGCATGGAGAATGAAATTAAGGGTCGCAGCAGGAAAGATTGGTTCTCAAATGATTCTCCTCAACTGTCTGATGCTCTCTTGCTATATCTGCAGATATCCTATCTCCATTCACAGTGCTGACAGTGAGCAAAGATGTCGTGCCATCTTAAGCAAAAAAACACCCTTTCAATTCTAAAAAAGGAGTATGTCCACATTAGATGAGGTGTATACTGTAGGTTGTTTAAAAAAAGCAATTAATTCACTAATTCATCCATTCATTCAAAAATAAATAAATAAATAACTAAATGCATACATAATAAATAAATAACTAAAACTAATTTATAAATGTAGAATATATAATCTTATGTCTATCTATCTGAATTTCATACAACCGTTTTGTGAACTGAAAATGCTTTGAGGGATCCAGTTATATACATACACGCAAGCCTCCAAGGGCACAGGTACACATGGAGATTGGTTTTTATCACCTGAAAATGCTTCTCTTGACCTCAGTATTAGCAGCTGAATTGGTTTCCGCATTCAAAGCTCATCTCAAGAGGTGGGCCATAATCTCTCGCTCCACATGAGAAATCAAGCCGAGTGAAAGCAATGGGAGGCTAATACCAGTCATGCTTACCACACTGGAACTCATCTGCACCATCTTCACAATCCTTCTGCCCATCACAAAGCCACACGCTGGAGATGCAGTTCCCGCTGGGGCAGGCGAAGTGGCCTTCTGCACATTTCTGCCCGTGGGAGACTGCGGCAGTCAGAGAAAAAAACATGTTTGATCATGGAGAGCGTAAATAAGTCCAAGATTTGCTTAGTGTAGTGGGAATTTGGTCCAGCGGTTGTTTGGGTCATTATTCCCTCCCTAAAATCGCTCCCAGGCAGATTAAATCGTTATGTGATGCAATTCTCTATGGAACTATAAGGGTGTAAAAGTGCACTTGCCTCATTAAAAGTACATCTCCATTCAAACAGGTCTTCTCCGATAAATTCCACATTTGCTTTCTATTTGAAACTACTGACACGCTAATGAGTAATAAGCTGAAACCTGCCAAGACTAATTTTTATGCTACCTTTTCATCAGCGGTCTTGAAGGGACCGCAGTTTGCACGAGTGTTTAAATGTCTGCTCTTCGCAAGTCTGACAATCACCAATAATTATTCATCAGCCTTCCGCACCTTTTGAGGCTCTTCAAGCATGGAGAAAAAGAAAGGGGCTTGTCTCTGCTTCATTACCCCTTTCATAAATAGTGTTTCGACAAAATTAATTCGATTTTAATGGAACCTGGCTTCCTCAAGCTGCAAAGCTAACAAATGGAGAGCTATAGTGAGCGTTACCCTGACAGTTCCTCTCATCGGCGTAATCTCCGCAGTCATTGGCTCCATCGCACAGCCAGGAATGGTGAACGCATAGTGAAGTGCTGTTACAACTGACAAAGACCTTTTCTGTCACTCCCATCCTGTAAAAGTCTGCACAATCTGTGTGATCTGAAAAAAGGGGGGAAGACTTTGTTATCTAGGTCACAAGAGATAACAAAACAGACGACGCAAATTATTCCAAGCTGTATGATCATTCAAAATGAAGACAATAGTTCACCCAAATATGACTTCTGTCCATATGACTTTCAAAAGATGATTTTCTTAATATTGTCCAAGCTACTCTTTGCAATGTAATTAAAGTAAATAGAGCTGAGTCTCCAAAATTACTAAAATGCACCATTAAAGTAATAAAGTATCATTTAAATACAACTACACTATTCAGCAAGGGTACATTAAATAGATCAAAAGTGATAGTAAACATGTAATGTTACAAAAGATTTCTATTTCAAATAAATGATGTACGTTTGAACTTTTTTATTTATCAATGAATCCTGAAAAAGAAAAATGTCACACAGTTTCCACAACAATATTAAGTAGCACACGTTTTCAACATTGATAATAATAAGAAATGTTTCTTAAGCACCAAATCAATATATAAGATGATTCCTGAAGGACCATGTCACAAGACTGTAGTAATAGCTGCTGAAAATTTGAGATGGTGAGATGGTGCTCACTGCAGAACACAAGATCCAGGGGGCGTGGTTGGATCTAGATCCAACTCCTCCCACCTTACATATACCTAAACCTACCCGTCTCCACCCCCTGATCCCTAAACCCATCTCCAACCCTAAACCTACCAATCTCTACCCTCCACCATCTAGATGTGGATCCAACCCCGTCCCCTGGTAGGGCTCACTGACGTTGATGAGATTAACTGAATGACAAGACGTTTTTCGATAGTCGATGGTATTGAGTCAATTCGGTCGGTGCCTAAAAAGTATCGAACTCGATACCCAGCCCTACCCCCTGGATCTTTGTTCTGCAGTGAGGGGCTACTGGAAAATTTGGCTTTGCATAAATTATTATTATTATTATTTTTTTGGACCAAATACATTTTAACTCCAGTTTTAGCATCCTGTTAGATATCGGATCGATTTTAAGGCCTTAGTAATAATCTTCAAAATTTTAAACGGTCTCACATCTTTGTATTTGTCAGATCTTGTTACCTTTCATAAACTTAAGAACTTGAGATCTGCTGACAAGCAATTACTCCAGGTACCGTGGTCCCGACTTAAGCGAAAAGGGGATCGGGCTTTTTCAATTGCCGGTCCTCGGCTATGGAATAATCTACCTCTAGCCATTCGTGCTCTGTGTTCGCTTTTAAAACGGCTTTGAAGAAGCATTTTTATTTTATGGCGTTTGAATCTGATTTAGGAGAGACATAATGAATGTTTTGCTTTTTAAGATGTTGTGTGTGTCATTGTGTTTGTTTTTTTTGGAATGCTCTGAAGGCAGTAGAAATGTGCTTTATAATAAAAAATAAACTAAGACTTGGTAAACATAAAAGGTTTCTTTTAAAAAATCATACTGATCCCAAACTTTTGAAGGGCAATATATAAGTCATATGAAAGCTATTTTGTGAAAAACTGACTGAAATTGTTTTGCTTAAAAATATGGCTCAAAATGGACTTCAGAAGTCATGCATTCTACAAAAACCTCAATACCAAATGCCATTGGCTCTAATGTCATTGATGTCAATGCTGCCATTTGATTTGAAAGTTACAGCAGAGCAGTTTTGACTTAATTTAGACTAAAAATTCACTACACGTGACTACAATAATGACTACAATATCATATGACATCAAAAGACTTGGAATATAGACCCTCTGTCCCTCAGACTTGCTTTTAAAACAAGTATCCTTATCCTTTTAAGGTGCTTTTTGTCATTTTGCCCCCTTTCATTTTATGGGAAAGAGTGGACAGGATATGCTTTAAAAATTTGCCTTTTTAGTTCCATTGAAGAAAGACAGTCATAAAGATTTGGAAGGACATTTTTTTCATCTCTGGGTGAACTGTCCCTTTAATGGCAGTTTATTGATTTATCCTCAGTTCTATCTAGGAATGCATTACATTTGTAGTCTATAATAGTCTGATACGTCAAGGCAGCGATTATTACAGTAGGATAACAAGAACGTGTGCTGATTTGCAACATGGGCAGCGGTGCCTTACTGCAGTTCTTTTCATCCGAGGCATCGGCGCAGTCGATGACCTGGTTGCACCAGGAGGATATTGGTATGCAAGTTCCATCTTGACAGGATGACTCAGATGCAGCACACGTGACATCTGGAACAGAGACAGTTCATTTACACTGAGAGCAGAGAGACTAAAGCACCTGCACGTGTGCTTAAATTAATGAAATATTGTGCAACGATATTTGTACTGTATGATATGCACCACAATTGACTGATGACAACAGGGTCTTCCAAACAGCTCCAAAGAAAATGACTTGTGAAATGCTTTCACAGCTTGAAAATTGGGTGTCATTTTTGAGGGCTAACATGGTCCGAAATAAACCTACTAGCGTCACAATATATTTTACTGCTGCCTATTTTCTTTTATAGACTGCAAAAAAAATTCATATCTTCCTTAAGTGAAATTTAGATGCAAAATGTCAAAATAATAATAGACAAGATACCCACTGTTACAAAATGCCTCATCTGAGTTGTCCCCACAGTCGTCCATTCCATCACAAAAGCGATTGTTAGCCACACAACGCCTGTTGTAGCAAGGACGATGACCCTTTCGGCAGCTCCTGTTGTCTAGCGATACGGAAAGCAACAGCACAGCAAATCTTTCACATCAGGGCAAAAAAAGCTTATTTACTTTTCTCTTGCTCTGGGCTTATTCCCATTTGCTCCTCTGGTTGAAAGCAGTAAGGGGAAGCGGCTCATTTTATTAGGTTGAAGCCTCAGGGAATGGAACTGCCACCTTAAACCAATTCTGCGTGCTTACTGCTTTCATAACGCAGGAGTGGAGAGTACATACAGCAAAGCATTGTGATCGGCTACTTACCACAATACTGCATTTTCTCATCTGACTTGTCTTTGCAGTGGGCAATTCCATCACACGTTAGCTGGTAGTCTATACATTCCCCATTTCCACACTCAAACTCAGTGTGGATGTTGCAAGATGATGTTTTAGCTATAAAAGAGAACACAAAACGACGTAAAAAAAAAATTCTAGCCAACAAAACTAACTTTATATAAATGAAATTCATTATGTGGCTAATTATTAATTGTTGTGTGTGTTTTTGTATTGTGTATATGTGAGCCTTTTACCCAAGACAAATTTCTATCACTGGTTGATAGACAAAGTTTTTGAATCTTGAATCACACTACAAATCAATTTTAATTCATAAATTAAAAACTTTATGTTAATCATAGAAAAGATGTATTCGAACTGTATTTGTAATTGATGTTTAATTTACTTCTGAATAAAATAAAAGCCAAAATTAGAATAATATCTTTGATCCAATAGCACATCTTTTGTCAAGAAGCTACACTTTTTGAAGTACCATTCATGCCCATAGCAAAAACAGTACAGGAAAAATTCAAATCCCAAACTTCTGAGCAACAGCCATAGCGAAGACTAGTTAAATAAAAAAACAAACGCTGGAATAAATGAAGAAAAGTAATTTCACATCTTTCTGAGATGTAGGGACTCTGAGTCTGAGGGAAGCATGGCGAAACTTACACACACATCTGTTGTCATCGAGCAGTATCCGCTCTCCTCGGCAGCTGCAGTTGACTGTGCCATCTGGAGTAAGGAGACACAGGTCACCACAGCCACCATTCAGAACCCTGCATGGAGATAGCTCGCCTGAAACACAGGAACAAGGGAGCATCATGTACCTTCACAACAGTGCTCTGAGTATGTAAAAAAGCCTAAATAACAATATTAAGCAACAAACAAGAACACAGAGGAAAGTCATTCCAAAGTCTTTGAAGTGAGCAATCCACAAAACTTTGAGCTAAAAACAGGTTTGCTTTCTTAAAAAGAGCTGACTATACTGACAAATGCAGTACATCGGGGGCTTATTCACTGAATACCCTGGAGTTCCTACAAAGTGCAGTTCCTAAGCAAAACAAAAAAGTTGTTACAAATTTAAAACGCAAGTGTAATCTCATTTAAACGGATGAAGAAAACTATACTGTTCTGCTCTATTTCTAGGTCACTATAATCAAATATGCAAATTTGTGATATTGAACGTGACTCTAATACTAATGTTAGTTTGGTCTCATTGAGATACTATTATAGTTTTTATTATACTTTTGAATCAGTATTAATATTTATATTTTTTGCTTTCTTCTTCATTTTAGCTTTGAATTTTCATTTTATTAATTTTGTGTTGTATACTGCTAAAATTTTTGACTTTTTGGGGGAAGTCGTGGCCTAATGGTTAGAGAGTCGGACTCGTAATCGAAAGGTTGCGAGTTCGAGTCCCCGGCCGGCAGGAATTGTAGGTGGGGGGAGGGAATGTCCAGCGCTCTCTCCACCCTCAATACCACGACTGAGGTGCCCTTGAGCAAGGCACCGAACCCCCAATTGCTCCCCGGGCGCTGCAGCATGGCTGCCCACTGCTCCGGGTGTGTGTTCATGGTGTGTGTGTGTGTGTGTGTGTGTGTGTGTGGATTTGTTCACTACTCACTGCTGTGTGTGTGCACTTGGATGGGTTAAACGCAGAGCACCAATTTCGAGTATGGGTCACCATACTTGACAATACGTCACGACTTTTTTTTTTTTTTTTTTTTTTTTTAAATAAAAAGATAGATCGACAGACATACCGACAGAATACAGGTAAAACCCTTGTAAAAATAAATACAGAAAATACTGTCATATTAATACAGTACATTGTGTGCTATTTATTTTAGAGTGTATATAGTTTTTATTTTTATTTCAGTTTTAATTTTAGTTATTTTTGTACACCAAGTTAAACTAATTTAAAATGAAAAATGTTGGCTTGGCAACTAGCCGAAAAGTTTTAAAATCTGAAAAAGATTTTATACTTTATTTCATTTCACTTAAAGCTATTATTTTTATTTCAAATAACATTTTTATGGTGTACATTTTAGTTTCAGTTTTTGCTAACTATAATAACCCTGCTTTGTACAGACGTCAGATGTTCTCACATCCATTAAGGCACAAGATGTTCTTAGGATAGATCTCAAATCATACTGGAAAACAAGTTTCTGGTTTATGCTGCCTGACTGCTGTGATGGGGGGGGGTTTGGGGGAAGGTCAAATCAAATACCAAGACATTCTGCAAGTTTGACTCTAATTATTAAGCAGGCAGTATATATTTATAATGAAAAACAAAATCGAATTAGAAAGAATTGTCCATTTAATCAGACTGATCAAGGAACTTTTAAATGAACATCCAGACTGTCAGGAAACGTTATGAAACCAGAACATTGTGCCTCTGGGAGCTGTATGAAGCAGCCATACCTATGAAGAGCCTCCAGCATCTCTAATTCGTTTTGCTGTGACTCAGCATGAATATGGAAACGAGTCTCAAAAATCAAAGGTGGTGTGTTAACTTGGCATAGTGTCAGATGAAAGAATAGGAAAGAAAGATTTCTGAAATAAGATCACGTTGATTACAGCAGCAGTTATCCTCACTTCTGTCTGATGGTGTTGACTGGTAACATTCCTTAGGTAAAAATGGTTAGGGGCAGACAGCTGCAATCATATGGCATGATCAAACAAATGAGAGGAGAAAACCCTTCACAGCAGGCTCACAAACAGAAACCGTCAAGAGTCTCTTAAACCGATTTCCCAATGTCCTACTTTTCATATTTGCGACAGTTCAGAGCATCCTCTGTGACTCGAGCATACTTTTTTATATTAATTATGTCTCCAATTTAGTTTGCTTGGTTACTAAATAAGTCATTCATTCATACTAAATAATATCATTCCTACTATTCCTTGGAAATCAAAAAGAGCCACCACCACCGAAAGCTCAACTGTGAATTCAATGCACGCAACACATATATAAAATATTCAGAGGCCACTCTCAGAGCCCAATCATATATTTTGGAATACTTACAATTATTAGTGTCTTTGGCAACTGCTATAATTCCCATTGGCTGGTGGGGAATATCAGCCCTGAGAACTTTAGTATCTCCTCCCGTGAACTTGTTGGTCCGTAGCACAGCCCGCCGAGTCCAGTCAGACCAAAAAATGTAGTTTCCGTGGATAGCAAGTCCGAAAAATGTGCCAGGTCCTGACCTTACAATCACCTGACAACAAATACAGAGGGTAAAATATAAAGCATTCACTTACAGATTATAGCTATTCGATATATACGTATAGTATATATTTGGTAGCTGCCATGTATTGTATACAAATCTCATGTTCACCAAGGCTGCATTTATTTTCAATTCTTTCTAATTTAATAGTAAATTTAAAATATATATTTTTTTAATAGAACAAATTGTAAAAATCTAAAGGTCTTTATTGTCACTTTAGATTAATTTAATGGATACTTGCTGAATAAATTTTACTTTCTCAGTAAACACACACACACACACCAAACCGATCCCAAAATAAAACATTGAAAACCTAAAATCAAAATCAAAGTGAATTTAGGCATCACATTATTATAATGTACAGTATGAAAAATTGTATAAATATTTATTTTGAGACGTCCTAAAGATAATCACAAAGGTAAAACCAGGAGAAATGTACATGCACTATTACATATCCAATATCGACCGATAAAATAAAATTAAAATACATTTCGGTAACACTTTAGTATAGGGACCAACTTTCATTATTTACTAGCTGCATATTGCCATGCTTATTAAATAACATATTGGCTGTTTATTAGTACTTATAAATCACATTCTTCATGTCCATATTCTACATCCCTAATCCTACCCAATACCTAAACTTTACAACAAGCTTACTGACTTTTAATAAGCAGCAAATTAGGAGTTTAATGAGGCATAAGTCCTAGTTAATGGTTTGATAATAGCAAGAATTGCTATTAAAATGAAGCGTGACCAAAATTTATAATATGGTATGGTACTCATATATTGTGCATCCTAAAATTTCAGCCATCCAGCTGTCAAAATATTCACCCCTATTATCAATCAGTGCAAAACATGCTAAAAACAATCATTTTTGGCCACCAGAATGAGAAATGAATAGAATGGAGAAATGCATCTTACATGAGGATCAAACCAATGGCTTACAATTAAAAACAAGGGACAAAAACACAACTCTGACGACCACTGGAAAGTCTCTTTGAGGGGACTAAAACTAATGTGTAGGTAGAGGACAAGTGCTTTAAATAATCCCCCAGCAGTCAGTTTAGCCCAGATCCTGTGAGTGTTGATGCAGGTGTCATGTGACGGACACAGATATACATCACACGACTCCTTCTGGGAGTTTCCAAGCTGTGGGGCGGGAGGATGTCCCACAGCTCCGGAGCCCAATCATTAACAGGAACACGCTTGTAGCCGTGATCACATTAGCCCTGCCACCATGGTGGGAAAAATAGGACAGGTGTTGATTAAGAGAGCCCAGCTTGAGCAAACAACAACTGGAGATACGAGAGAGGGGGGGGGCATGCCAGATGGTTTTTGATGGAGCATATTGATTCAGAATTAAATTTAGGGGTGCAAGCGTTCTGCTCCAGCACTAATTATCTCTGTTTATCTGATCAAATAGATGTCAAATAGAGTTTTTGGCTAACAACTATAGCCGCATACATTTGCTCTGTTCTCAAATTCAAATTTTATTTGTCACATACATATACATACATAGTACGACATGTAGTGAAATGTATTGTACGACTGTCCAACAAATTGTCCAACAAAATTAAGAAAAACCTCAAGTTTACAAAAATACAAATAGAAAAAGTACAGTAAACATATATACAGAAATAAACTAGCAATAAAATAAAATAACAAATAGATATGAGAATAAAAATAGATATGAAGAATAAAAATAGAATATGATTCTATATAGATTCTATAAAAAGTAAAGTGTATGTCAGTGATAAAGTGTCCGTGTGCTGTGCAGTGCAGTAAAGTGTATATGTGAGTAAAAGGAATACTAAAGACAAAGACAAATGGTATGTAAGTCCCACTCATTTATCCTCACGTGACCTTCTACAAATTAGTGCAGATTGTATTTGAAAATGTGCAAAGTGGAAGTGTGGGGTGATGTGATTAGAGTGGAGAGTGGTTAAGACTCCGAATGGCCTGCGGGAAGAAGCTCCTCCTCATTCTCTCTGTGTTCGCCTTCATGGAGCGGAAGCGTCTCCCTGAACGCAGCAGAGAAAAGAGTCCATTGTTGGGATGGCTGAGGTCCTTCACTATCTTCCTGGCCCTGGTCAGACACCGCTTGCTGTAGATCTCCTGCAGGTCAGGGAGCTCGGTGTGAATGGTACGTTCCGCTGAACGCACCACCCTCTGGAGGGCTCGTCTGTCCTGCATAGTGCAGTTCCCGAACCAGGAAGTGATGCTGCCCGTCAGGACGCTCTCGATGGTGCAGGTGTAAAAAGTCTTAAGCACCCGAGAGGGAAGTCTAAAGTCCCTTAAGCGTCTCAGATGGTCCAGACGCTGCCTGGCCTTCTTCACCAGGGCGCTGGTATGACAGGACCAAGTCAAGTCCTGCGTGATGTGAACACCCAGGTATCTGAAGCTGTCCACTCTCTCCACTGGAGTCCCGCTGATCGTGATCGGCTGGTATGACCGCTCCTGCTTCGTACTGAAGTCCACTATCAGCTCCTTAGTTTTGCTGATGTTCAGGTGTAGACTATTCACCTGTTCTGATGAGCATTACCAAAAATTTACATCTATAATAATACACCTCTTTGTGTGGATGTGATATAAATGATGGCACCTCACAGTGTGTTTCATCAGAGAAAGTCTAACCATGCGTACCGTTAAGCTTCCACTCAGTTTCACCACACAAACCCCTCTGATAAAACCAGTTGGGAGATTCCAACTGCAAGGCAGTTTGCCAAATGCCATGTTGATTCAGTTTTGCTTAATTCTTCACAGTTTAACTGGCTAGTTGATAGGATGGCCCGGCAGGGGTCTCAAAATAAGCTTTCATTACCACTAGTGTGCTTAGTTTGGGAGGTTGAGGAACTGTAATTAACTCTTTGTCATGTTTCTTCAAAGTGGATAATTCATTACGATTAAGCTGATCTTGTGAAGGGTCAATGGACCCGGCTTATCAGTGGACACTAATAACTCCAGAGGGTCACCCGTCCTATGGGTGGTCATCAAGTCATTATCGTCGAGCTGTAGAGACCCGCTGCAAAACCCAATTGAGGTTTATATTTTAGAAAATGAGCAGGAATTACTTCAACTGGTGGTTGTTATTTCCACTAATCAAAAGCACTCCATTAAATAATAATAAACAAATAGAGAAAAAAAAATGCTAATGCTATAATGCTAACGAACTAATATAACATAATTCATTATTCAAAAAGCAATAATTAATCTGCATATCATAATTAATTTGCTTAAAGTTTGTGGTAACACTTGACAATAAGGTTCTTTGTTTAATTAGCTGCATTAGATCAAATTAGACATGCATTGACTAACAATTAACTAACATTGGAACTATTTTTTAACAGTATTAAATAATTTTGGTAAAATGTAAAATTATAAAGCTGATAAAATATTACCTATTTTAAAAATATAAAAATATCACCTCATCCTAGATTAAAAACGGCTGTAGAAGAGTTTTTTTATTGGAAAAAATGTTTTCTGAAACATCACGAAAGAGAGAAAGAGTGATACTCACATGTCTCTGGGAGCCGTCATATTCACAGCGTTCAATTTTGCCCAGGCTGCCATCAGAGAAATACAGCTTTTCTGCTTTATGGTCAATTGTGAGTCCGTTAGGAGTGAAAACATCTGTGCTAATGATGACTTTCATGTTATTCCCTGCAAGAGTGGAGCGCATGATACTGGGGCGCTGCTCGTTCCAATTGGTCCAAAACATGAGGCTAAAAAAATACATGGGACAAAAAAATGAGAGGAATAGAAGCAATTTTACAGACAGCACTAGCGAAACAAAATGATTCAATACTGTCGCCTGCTGGTATTTTTAAACCGGCTCTATGGCGCAAGGGAATATCACTGACTTCACAAATAATAGTGGACAGAAAGGCCTCAGGGCCTATTTGACGTCCCTCTCACAAATTCCTTTCACAGTCTAATTCCATGGACTAATTGAAAATTAGTGATACATGCTGACATTCTATGCCAATTAATCATTTCAGGTTAGATTCTAATTAACAGCAGTCTGTAGTCCATTTGAAAAAGTGCCAGATTTTACCAAGTAAGCATATTCTCTGCAAGGTTGAGGGTTTAATGTAGTCGGTGAACTCAGGGTCGGCACATCTTTCTGAATATCAATGCTGTTCATCAGTCTCAAACGGTTCTTTTGGAGAGGATATTTAAGTACATATACCATCCACGATGTCTGGAGAGTTGCTAATCTGCTGGGTCAGGAATAAAAATATTCCATCCACAACAAATTTCACATGGTGCCCTGTTCATCTGAAGAGGTCAAACTAATTAAAATGTTTTCCTTCTTGACTGATTGACATTCCATATATGTCAGTTTTCCTGTGTGTGACGAATCAATTAGCTCTTGATTTTAAAAGTCAATATGCTTCCTCCTGACATAAAAATCAATTGTTTCACATTACATGTCCACAAAGGGATCTCTATCAAGTGAATGTGTCCATTTTGTTTAGTCTGTAGCGAATGAAATCTCTCCCTCTGATGGAGCGGAAAAATGGCACATTTTATAGGCGTCACACCAAACACCATTTGTTCTTGCATGTCACATGACTGGGCTTTTTGAATGTTGTGAAGTGCAAATAAGCATTTCAATGCACATGACAACAAACTCTCATGTGAAATTATATATGTTTTGTCCTGTATAAAAGTAATGTCCTTGAACAATGCTAAAAAGTACTCTCAGTGTCATTTTTGTGATTAGACAGTCTTTATAGACCGAAAATGTCAGATACCTAAGAGGGCAAAAAAAAAAAAAAATAGATCTTACTTTTGACATTCATCTAGGTACAAGACGTGGGGATGGTCATCCTCAGACATGGTGACAACGGCTTGCCTGGTGAAAGCTCCTTGTCGGCTCTGGTCTACTGTGTATCTGCTGATGCTTGAGGTGGTGGAGCTAGTCCAGTAAATCGTGTCCCAGGCACGGTGATAAGCCAAGCCCTCAACCGAACCCACATCTACAAAAAACAATAAAATAGCTTGACCGTGCTTCATTCCCACTGGCTAAGACATACTGATTCCAGTCACATGGAAAGTTGATTTAATAGCATGTTTTCGTTGATATTACAATTTGGAAATGAACACACCACTGTGTGTAAATGCTTTCAACTGTTGAATTTATAGCTTAGTTTATTATTTTTTTTAAATATTTAAATACATTTTGAAGGATTCCACGTTTTCACCCAAAAATTGCACAGAAAATGTGAAACTGAGGAAAGACCATTTAACACTGTGGTATTACCATATTAGAATGTTACAGAAGATTTTGATTTCAAATAAATGCTGCCATTTTGAACTTTCCAGTAAATCACAAAACCCTGAAAAATCATGTATGACAGTTTCCACATAAATATTAAGTGGCACTACTATTTTGAACTGTGATAATAAGAGGAAATGTTTCATGATAACCAAAGAAGCATATTAGAATAATTTCTAAAGGATCATGTGAGACTGAAGACTGGAGTAATCGCTGCTGAAAATTCAGCTTTGCCATCACAGGAATAAATTATATTTAAAAAAATTGTTGTTTTAAAACATAATAATATTATTTCACAATTTTATTTTTTTAACTCTAAATATAGCCTTGGTACACTTTTTTTCACTTGCATTCTTTTTGATATTGAAATCACCCAGTGAACGTGTTCATTCAGAAAACTATATAATCAAAGCGACATCTCACTAAGCATTATAAAACGGTTAGGCTTTGTCTGCGGTCATGTCTAAAAATTCATCAGTGAAATAGCATTTGTTTAAACACAGAAGCTGTAGCAAAAAATGCTACTGTTTGAAAAATCTTAAAGAATACTTTATGAACGGTCTGCAGAAATCCATCACTAATTAATCATTCACAATAAAAAGTGCCTGACAGCTTGCCTTTGCAGAAACTGTTGGAGTAATTAACAGGGGATGTATGACATAATTAAGGAAATACGGATTATTAAAGTCCTCACCCTCTTCTGGTGACAGAACGGAGAGGGTGCTTGCAAATGTGCATGTTGTCAAGGTGGCTGGGATTGGCTTTCATCTCTGGGAAAGTGAGTGAACTCGAGTGTAGAGACGCCATCAAAAGAGCCAGCTCATTTCAACATGTAGTCAACATCACACTCTCACTTTCTCCGACTGGGGTACTTATGCTCAAATAGATACAGTGTGGCAGGGGTATGAAAAGTACACGTGAATGGTCAAATGCACTTCTACTTCAAAAAATGTCTCAAGTGAACATTAACAGGCTGAATACGGATCAAAATAGCTAATCTGTGCTTTAGGCTGAAATTTTAATTATAGACGTACTTCCCAGTCAAATTAGTTTTAATGTATCATGTATTTTATGCTAATAAAGTAATTACTTGAAAAATTTGCATGCCGTTGTTTTAATTTAATTACTTCATCTCTGATATTAATAATATATATAATATTTAACTTAATTTAAAAAGGTAATGTATTCAACAGCATATTAGTTGTAGACATAATATTGAAATTCCTACCAAGAATCTTGATATTTTCACAAACACTAACACTAAAATGTTTTATTGATTTTAATGATAAAAGACTAAAAATGCAACAGCAAAAACCTGTTAACTGGTTAAGAGTATGTTTCCTTACAGTATACAGTGAATAACTGTAATAGAGATAACCTTACCTTATATTTAGAGTAATTTTACATTAAAATACTATACATTGACATTCCCAGAAGTCCCTGTGTGACAGCTCACATTTGATTTATTTTCGATTAAGTAACTATGCTGCCCTACAAAGACAAAGTGCAGTAACTACGCAAACATTGAAACTGAGAAAAATGCCTTTAAAGTTTTTACATCAGCCAGTCAAACATGTTGTGGGTAGATTACTAGCAATGCATTCATTTAAAGCCTTCTTAGGATTAATTTTTTATAGATAAAAACCATGACCACTGATTTGACCTTTGACCACCAAAATGTAGATACTGCACTCTGCCTGGATGACCTTACACAACTAAAACACTATTGCAATAGCAAAGTGCAGTATCTACAAACTAAATCAGATACAAAACTAGTTCATCCAGCTTTCTTGTTGTGTTTCTTACAACATGTTGATTGTTTTAATAACTTTAATAGTTGTATTGGTGTTTGCATGTTGTGAATGTTAAAATTACTCATTAGTAAGTCCCAAGATCATCTTATCGCAATGCACCTTTCACCACAAAGTGTTTTGCTCATTTTATAAAAAATAAAAAATAAAATACAGACCAAGTAGGCCTAGTTAAAACAGTAATTAAAAATGCACACAATTTAAACTTTTCCTAACAATATAACAAGGGATGCCATAAAGGAAAATAAGGGTTCCTCTTCAGAAACTCGAGCTGCGTCCGAGAAAGTTAGGGGAATGCTTTCAGCGTGAGCAGGTCTGAATATCGTGTGCAACCTATCCAATGGATGGGCGAGACGTCACGGACGGGTGAAGTAATGACCAGCTGGTATAAAAGCATGTGCGGTGAAACTGGAGTCAGCCTTCTGTCATTCAGCAAAGCGCTCTGTGTGTATCTGTCTGATATTTCTCAGTTGTGAGTCTTATTTAGTGTTGTTTGTCTAAAACCACTGCTATAAGCTCCCTGATGAGCAGCTCGCAGTACAAGCAGTGTGGCTGCATGTGACACACACAGCTTGTGCGTATCTTGCTTGGGAGCGGAGCACGCACAGTCGGCGCTCGGGAAAAAAAGCACTGGCTTTCCGCATTGCAATCTTCTTCCAATGCACGTGCTTCACTCCCGGAAGGCTCTCTTTGTTAAGAGGGGAGCCTTCACCAGTGTTCCCCGCGGTGCTGGTCCTGCTGCCGCCGAGGCAGAGCGGCGCCGGCGCTCATGGGGATCGCAATTGGATCTGTTGGCGACGGGTGAGTGGGTCGTACTTCAGGCTAAGAAGTCCTCGGCCTAGAAAGCCCTGACGCCCATGGCCCAGGGAGATCTCCAGTGAGCACACATCTCAGTTTTTTCTGCCCGGAGACGTAGTGGAGCTGAGATGCTCAAGTGCTCTAGGGGTCTCTAGCCATTCTGATTACACCAGAGGCCAGTTTCGAGAGACTGGTTCCCTTAGTAGACTATTTGGCAGCGTGGAAACTACTGCCAGATGTGTCTCCATGGGTCCTGCACACTGTAGAGGGAGGCTACAGAATCCAGTTCGGTTCTCCTCTGCCTCGATTCAACGGGATGAATCCCACTCTGGTGGGTCCTGAGCAGGCTCTGGTACTGGAACAAGAAGTAGATACTCTCTTAAGGAAGGAGGCCATCGAGGTGGCCCTCCTCACGAGAGAGTCCGGGTTCTACAGCCGGTACTTCATAGTTCCAGAGAAGGATGGAGGGTTGCATCCCATTTTAGATCTGCGTCAGTTGAACCGTTCAGTCAGCAGACTGAAGTTCAAGATGCTCACAAACAGGTCGCGTCACAGATCAGGTCGGAGGACTGGTTTGTCACGATCGATCTAAAAAGACACACATTTCCATGTCTCCATCCTTCCCACTCACAGGAAGTTCCTGAGGTTTGCTTCGGGGGCGAAGCTTACCAGTATCGGGTTCTTCCCTTCGGCCTAGCACTCTCACCCCGCACTTTTACGAAGTGTGTGGATGCAGCGTTAGCTCCGTTGCGGCTACAAGGCATCCGCATACTCAATTACATCGCCGATTGGTTGATTCTCGCTCAATCGGAGCACGTGGCGGCTCAACATCGAGATGTTGTTCTCGCTCACATGAAAGTGTTGGGGTTAAGACTGAAAGCCAAGAAGAGTGTGCTTTCTCCATTACAGAGAACCACTTATCTTAGTGTGGTGTGGGATTGGACCAAGATGCAGGCACAAATGTCCCCTGCTTGGATCGAGTCGATCCTCACTGCAGTCACTCACTGTCAAGCACTTTCAGAGACTGCTGGGTCTGATGGCAACTGCGTCCAACGTGATACCTATTGGCCTGCTGTACATGAGACCCCTACAGTGGTGGCTCAAGACCAAGGCGTTCTCCCCGAGGGGAAACCCACTTCGCATGATCAAGGTCACGCGGCAGTGCCTACGTTCCTTAGACATGTGGAGACAACCTTGGTTCATGTCTCAGGGCCTGGTGTTGGGAGCTCTGTGTCGCCGCGTAACACTAGTGACGGACGCGTCCCTCACAGGTTGGGGTGCGGTCATGAGTGGCCACCCTGCCCGCGGTCTGTGGATTGGTCGCCACCTCACGTGGCACATCAACTGGCTGTGTTTCAGGCTCTGAAACACTTTCTCCTGGACCTAAGAGATCACCATGTGTTGGTGCGCACCGACAACACAGCGGTGGTCTCTTACATCAACCACCAAGGAGGTCTGCGGTCGTGCCCCCTGTACAGGCTGGCGCACCAGATCTCCTGATCCTCTTCGCTACTCAGGAGACAGCGCAATGTCCCCTCTGGTACTCTCTAACTCAACGGTACAGACATTGCCGAGGCTTTGTCTATACGTTTTTCCCACAATCGCTCTGCTCCCGGAAGTTCTGACGAGAGTGCGCCGGGACGAGGTCAGTCTACTTCTGGTAGCACTGTTCTGGCCGGCCGAGTATTGTTCTCGGACCTGAATTCTCACTTCGACAGCTCTCCATGGAGGATTCCCGTCAGGAGGGATCTCCTCTCACAAGCGGGGGTCTATCACCCCTGCCTGGAGATGTGGAAGTTGAGGGGGTGGCCCCTGAGGGGGCGCAACTCATAGCTTCCGGTCTCTCAACCGAGGTTGTTGAGACCATCCTCCAATCCAGAGCTCCCTCAACAAGGAAACTGTATGTCTTGAAGTGGAAACTTTTCACTATATGCAACGCTGCAACGCTGTGCCCCTGACCTTTGTCAGGTTTAATGGCCTTGACATACGGGCCACTCCAGGCTCTTCCGTCCTCTCACCCTAGATGTGCTCCGCGGGGATACACACTGGCAGGGACTGGTAAGTCTGGCAGTGTGGATATCTCGTTCCCCTAGCATTCTCGGACACAGCTCGAGTTCCTGAGGAGGAACGTCTCAGGTTACGTATGTAACCCTAGTTCCTCGAGGGAACAAGACGCTGCGTCTTCTGGCATCCCTGCCAGTGCTTGCTTCATTCCTAGAAGCTGACGCCGGTTTCACCGCACGTCCTTTTATACCAGCTGGTCATTACGTCACCCCGTCTGTGACGTCTTGCCCATCCATTGGATAGGTTGCACACGATATTCAGAGCCGATCACACTGAAGGCATTCACCTAGCGTTCTCGGACGCAGCGTCTCGTTCCCTCGAGGAACTAGGGTTACATACGTAACCCTGAGATGATAATTGTGATTCTTTATAGGAAAATAAGGGACGGAATAAGGGATGCTCAAAATATTTGTACTGTACCACATCCTGTACATCATTTCTATGTCTGCAGTTAAGCATATAAAAGGTGTATGAAAGGTTTTCAGAAAAAAATCTAATTTGTTTGCTCAACATATTTATGTACAATTACTCTAAAAGGAATTTTAATGGCATACAAAAAATCTCACACATAAACCACTGGCCTGTGAAATAGTGAAAGTCATCCCTCAGGTAGATTACATGTTTTCTTGCCTAGCTGGATGTTGTGCTCATGATAATCACGTTGTTTGCATTCACCCAAACTGATTTGCTGAAATCAAATGCGAGAAAAAAAAAAAAAAAAACAGTGATTCTAATTCATGTAAAATGATGTAAATGAACAAAACAATTTTCATGATGACAAAGAGAAGCCTTTAAAAAAAAGGCAAAGTAAGTAAAAGTGAAATCTGAAAAAGGTCTATTAACTAACCCCATTGCTCCTTAGGTATAAGAGAATTCAGTGAGTACTGTAAGTGGATAGAAGCACTAATCATGCAGCACAGAAGCTTTCTAAGTATATTTGTATCCCATTAACCTCAGCAAAGTGATATGAGCTGGCTTACTAAGTACCAAAAATGCATTAAGGGATTTTTCCGTTTACCTAAGACACAGATATTGTGTTTCGATTTAAAGGATAGTCCATTCAAAAACAAAACTTAAGTTGTTTACTCACTCTTGTTTTGTTCTAAAGCTGTATGATGTACGTTCTGAGGACTGAAGCTTTTAAGCTTCAAAGAAGAATCATACCATGAAAGTAAATTATGAAATAATTTATTTTTTTTAAGATTTATTTTTGTTGTTTGTACCTTTATTATGATAGGACAAGACCAGAGCTGACAGGAAGTGAAGTGGGAGAGAGAGTGGGGTGGGACCGGGAAAGGTTCTTGACTCGAGTCGGGATTCAAACTCGGGACGCCTGTAGCGCAACAGCCACCGTATGTCTCTCTATGTCTGCACTATTGGCATTGAAAAATTATGACAGAATTTTAATTTTTGAGTGAAGTATTTGTTTTAAGAACATCTCCTGAAGTTCTGCTATCAATTTCGTTTAAGAAATTCTGGTTTACATGTACGTTATTGCATCGCCTTATTATTTGCCATTTGAACCTAATTATGTCAGTATACGTTCTGAATCTAAAATTATGTTGTGAACGACATTAGGATCTGAAAGAAAGTCCATCTGTAAACATGCACTACAGCATATGCAGCTATAATACATGAGTTGTTTGATATTAAGAACTGTCATGATTGTCTCATTACATTGTAAATGGATAATACACAGTCAATAGGCGTATTAGGTTTTCATTGTGGGCCACCATCAGATGTGAATATCGATTGCGGCTGAAATGTCTGCCGTATATAGCGAACATGAGGAAATCAATAACCATATTCTGAACTTTCCAACAACAGTGACAGGCAGGATCTTGAAAAATATCACCCTGCTTCCACTCATATTTCTGTTACAGTTTGAGGACGGTGGAAATGAGACAAGCGATTTCAATCCATCAAGTGTGGGGACACAGAAAAAGATGCAGTGTTTTAAACATCTTTTTTGACAGTTAAATTGGTCCCATTTAGTTGCAGAAAAATGGAGGTAGCTATTATACCACTTTTACTAGATGTTGGATGCATTGAGGCCTTGCTGTATATCACAGGCAGTTCCACTTACGGTTTCCAACAAATGGCCTTTCACAAATGGCTGCTAAGAGGCTGGAATGGTTCTAGCAGCAGAACATTAAACAACATGTGGGTCACTGCAATGAGTCTGCATCAGGACGACGACAGAACCAAAAACAAATGCCCGCTTTTGTGGAAGAAGCATCTTTGGACATCTTTTATGCTCAACAAAAGCCTAGCAATTTGCAGGATTTTTCAAACGCCCCATGAAAACCATGAAAGCACTTACAATAAAACCAACTGGACTTACTTTCAACTATGACTTGTCTTCCAGACCAATCATCATTGATCATCTGAATATTCCCAAAATGGATGTCGCTGAAGAATATGCGGTTGTGGTGCGAGGTCTGCTGCTGATAATCGAATGCAAGAGCAATGACGTTCTTGAAGTAGTCTGGATTCTCAAAAGGTTGGAGAGGGGAGTTAAGATCGCTCTCGTCAGACAGGTGGATGCTTTTCAAGATGGTCCTTTCAGAGTACAGAAGATAGCCCTCATATCTTTGGCAAGCAAAGCCATCTTCGGCTAAGTACCCATGAGCACAGGAACAAGTCCTTCTTCCGCTACCCAGGTGAAAGCACAGCTGCTGACAACCTCCATTGCTCCTCGCACACGGGTTGGTGCCTGCATGCAAAAGCAAGCATAGAAAGATATCACTGGATGCAAACGGAGATATTCAGAATGACTGGGCTTTGTTCAAAGAAAACATAAGTGGCATAATTAAAAATAAACTCAAAAATTAAGTTGAAACCTCAACCTTTCTCCCGGACTTTGTTAAACACCTTCACGTCCTTCAGGTTGACGCCAAGACCACTTCTTATTGTGACGGCATCGGTGGCATCGCTCTTGAATCCACGCCGGATTGATCCGTTGGCATGGGCTCTGCCATGGATGGCACAGAAAAAGAGTCTGATATCAGCATTATGGTGGTGGTATCTAATTAAAAGCAGCGAGACTCGTTAAAACACACACGAAATCTGCTTTAACTCTAAAGCCGAGAAAACGTCACCTTGGTGGTGACTTACGGTACACCCTATTTACATAAGGCCAACTTGAAGATGACCGAAACATACGGCAGGTCTCATAATAACCTTGCTCGGAAGGGGTTAATCCGTTGAGACTGGAGCAGCTGGCTCCGTGGGCCACTTTGGAGAGTGTAGCACTTAGTAAAATAATAAATTACCTGTCAGACCAGTAGATGTAAGCTCCGAACACAGCCACGGAGAACAGGTCCACATTGGCGGCTGACAGTACAATCTCTCGGCCCTCCCCGGTTTCAAGGTTGATCCTTTCTATCTTGTCGGTCCGGGCGTCGCACCAGTATAATCTATTTTCCTAGAAAGCAATTTGAAGATGCACATCAGCACCTCTCCCTTTGAGCAGCCCCATTTTATAAGCATCAGAAGAAAAGAGAGCGAGTAGAGTATCAGGAAGTGGAACCAATTCGGCCTACCTCATAGTCGATGGTGATTCCATTCGGCCAGGCGATGCCAGAACTGACCAGGGTCACTTGGTCTGAACCGTCCAGTCGTGCACGACCTATGCAAGGATTCTTCCCCCACTCGGTCCAGAACAAATAACTGTTAATTGGAAAAATCGAATACTACTTTAACCATGCCAAATTCTACATTCATAGTGACTTTAAAGGAATAAAGGACCTCAGCTGAAAAAATTTGAATTCTGTCATCATTTATTCTATTCACTCTATGCAGAAAACAAAAATATGAAGACTCCAAGCTTCAAAAAGGATGCAAAAGTAGCATAAAGTGGTTCATACGACTCATCATCAAATATATTTTGACATCAGCCCTAGAGCACATTGGCACGTTCAATAGAGAAGTATGAATCATTGTTTTAAACTGAATCGTTTCAATGAATCGTTTCATTTGATTTTTAAATCTGGATTACCACTTAACCATGCAAAATTCTATAGTTCATAGCGACCTAAAGGAATTGAATTAAACATTATGTCATTTTTTTATTCACTCTGTCATTCCAAACCCATACGACTTTAGAATTAAAGACATTAATCTTAAAAAGGATGCAAAAGTGGTCAATATGACTCATGCACAATATCCCAAGTCTTCACAATTCATTTATGTTAGAAACAGTTTATCACTGAATATATCTTGACATTGGCCCTGGAGCAACTTGGCATGTTCATTAGAGAAGATGAATTATAGAATGAATCATAAATATAATATGATAGAATATAATCTTTCAATTAATCATTTGATTTGATGCTTAAAACTTAAAAAATCTGACTTATATGGTTCTCAATGATCAGGCTGTAGATATTAACACTAAGTCACATGAACCACTTTTATGATACATTTTGCATTCTTTTTTAAGGTTGAAAGCTTTACTCATTCACTAAAAAACTGCAAGGAAAAGAGTCAATAGGACAGAATTTCTATGTTTGTGCTCCACAGAATAAGTTGGCACAACAGCATTGGAATAAAATGATTGTGAGTAAAAGATGTCAGAGTTTTCATTTTTGGGTGAACCACTCCTTTAAAGTGTATAACTGTTGTTACACCACCAAGGAAACATCATTCAAAGTTTGACTCAACTGGAAAAGGAAAAGACAGCTTTCACAGCCTTAGGCTTGAATAGGAGGCTGTTTTTTGGATTTAGAGGATCCCACTACTGATGCAGTCTGCTGTCAGCAGATAGATAGATCAGTTAGATGGGTTAAAGCGTCTAAAACTTGTCTTTTTGCTGTGTGATTCTGATTGCAGGTTGTAAACATCAAATTCAAGGCAAACACAGACAAAACTGGCAAGATCGAAAACCATAAAGTTCGACCCTAATTACTGAAACAATACCATAATAGACTACAAAATGAGCCTGTCCCCAAATGGAGATGCATATCTGCTGGTTTTAAATTCTTAATTTGGTTCATTAGTGGAGGCCAAGACATTTTAAAGCCAATTCTGTCAGCGAAACAGTGCTAGTCAGATCACAAAATTTATTTAACCTTCAAAGGTTTAAAATGCATTTTCATTTCTCTTCCAAGAGCTCATTGTATTATCCGGTCAATGCACTTGCATAGTTCCCCAAAATTCACTCAGTAATTTCTAAAATGATTCTAAAGATTTATATTACTGAACTGCAGACATGGCTGAAACTGATCCGTACCCTCTCTGTGGATGCACTGCAATGGCTCTTGGCTGGTCCAGCCCTTCTGATATTACAACTGACCGGTAGAGACCATTCAGACGAGCGATTTCAATGAGGTTGAGGCCATGGTCTGTCCAGTAAAGGTTACCTGGTAAAATAAATAATTAAATAAATAATAGATAATTCTTTTAAATTGCAATTTCACAATATTACTGTTTTTATAGTATTTAAATTGTATTATACTATATTGTGTTTATTGACCAAATATATGCAGCCTTGGTGAGCAAGAGAAAAATAAAATGAAACAAAATAATAAAATGAAAAATGAAACAAAACAAAACAAAATACAATAAACTGTACTGGCCCCAAACATTTTAATAGTAGTATATCTAAAGGCTAGAGATGCAATGGTTTTATTTGGATTATTTGTGACAGTGGTTAAAAATGGCAGCATTCCATTTTCAAAATGATATTTGTGTCTTACCAGCAATCCAATCGACTGCGATCCCCTCCACTCTGTTGATGCCAGTGGTGATAATGTCTTCCCTCCATGTTTGATCTCTCTTGGCTCTTGAGATCCGGTTTAATCCCATGTCTGTCCAGTAAATTGTATCATTGCCTGTATGAAGGAGGACATATGTCATGAAGAACAAAGCTTGCAACATAAATAGTGTATGAGAAAGCATCTCAGACCCTTTATATAAAAAAGAAACAAACAAGAGCAGAAAGAAATGAAGCAGGAATATTCTGGAAGCTTTGTCTACTGTTTATAAGAGACCACATGTTAATATCTAATTATTTTTAGTAGAAACAATAACTGCAGAAACCAACAAGCATTTGGTAGGGAATATCATTCAAAATGATGCATCCTCCTGTTATTACTGAATTCACTCAGCTAACGGATCTCTTACATGTGACAGCAGCCAGCTGGAAGGCCCTCATCTGTTTCATGCTCCAACAAGCTGCCTCTTAATAACATGCAAATGGTATGCATGTGTAATCAGCTGTCGTAGGCTGAGCTCGACTGGGGTTTTCTTCACCTGAGATGAACAGATTCTGGTGGTAGGCGAGAAACTCTCTGACCATCTGCCTCTATTGCCCTGCTGCTGAGGTCAGCAATTCTGCCATGTTTCCCAACCCTCACAGCATGTGAAAAAATGACCTGTCCAGCTAATGATTTAAAGTTGCCAATTGAATATTATTTTATTAGTTTGAATGCATAAACCTCCATTCAGTTTAAGCATATACAAAGGATGAAGTAGGCTGTATTACAAGGTAGTGATTTTCTTGTTAAATTCATTTTTTTATTGACAACATACATGCTAGTATATAATAACAATAATAATAATAATAATAATAATAAGTTATTATTAATAACAAACAAGGTGCACGACATTATAATATTTAATTCTATTTTAAACTATAGTAGTAGCAGTAGTGCTATCTTGCTATTGCAGTTTGTACTGCTCGCGCTGTGTGCTGACGAGATAATCACAGTGGTACTACAATGAAGCACTTTACTGCAGCGCAGCACAACCAAATGCATCTTATTCAAGATAAATAATAGGGAAAGGGAAGTGGTGTGTGGCCAGGTATGGTGACCCATACTCAGAATTTGTGCTCTGCATTTAACCCATCCAAGTGTACACACAGTAGTAAACATACACCCAGAGCAGTGGGTAGCCATTGCTGCGGCGCCCGGGGAGCAGTTGGGGGTTCGGTGCCTTGCTCAAGGGTCTCACCTCAGTCGTGGTATTGAGAGTGTTGGTTATTCACTCCCCCCATCTACAATCCCTGCCAGACCTGAGACTCGAACCCACGACCTTTGGGTTACAAGTCCGACTCTCTATCCATTAGGCCACGACTGCCCCATTTGTTATTTATACAACATAACGTTAATATTACGACTTACAGGCTACCTGCACAAAATCCCCCGAATACACATACACAATATATATAATAATATAATATAATATATACACAATATATATAAACCGGCTGAAATGTTTTTAAATCACTTGTACCCTACATGATCGAAAAAAAATCCAGTCTTTCACTCTGTCTGTGTCAATTTGAGTCTTGTTAAAGATTTAAATCCCTGCCGCCAAGATGCTCCTCTGTCGGTCATGGATTATGGAAAGTGAAACTTAAATCTTTAGGGGTGGTTGGATTTATTCACGCACGTTAAAATATTTATTTAAAGCGTCTTTCTTTTCAGATTCTTATTTACAGCATTAACTTAATAGGCTGTATATTAACCTATTGGGAGAAAACAGGTAGTTCTATGTGAAATCAGACATTTGAGCATCCCCATATAGCCAAAGTGGCATGATCCTAACACCTCTGCGAATATTCGAATGTGAGATTGGGAGTCTAATCAGGCTCCTCCTATCGAAGCATCGAATCTTCGACTACTCGGGGTCACCCCTAACACACACACACACACACGCACACACACCCCAATCTGTATAGTGTACTTATGTTTGCATCAGTTCTAAACTACATGCACTATTTTCAGCACAGTGTTTGTTGGTTGTTTGTTTATGGGAGTAGGAGTAGGAAAGGTCAGGCCACATTTAAATGACTACAGCAGGTAGTCTGTACTACTGCATGCATACGTGTTTGCATGTTTATGGAAATGTCTCATATTATTGACTGTTAGAATGCTAATTTGGTACCATCACATGTAGACTGCCCCCTTGATGCTCACTTCATTTATGCCACTTGTCACCACAAAATGCTCCCCCGAAACAGGCTGAACAATCTTGCATCAGACCGCTGTCAAATGAACCTCATTCACAGAATGAATAATGCATAGTAATACAACAACCCCTCAACGCCATCAGCGTGGTGATGTCGGCTATACTTCCATTCGCTAGATTATCTACTCTACTGCTTTCTGTCTTTTATAGTTGTAGCTATAAGAGATATAAAGAGAACATTTATCTCTTTGCACCTACTTGTTTAACCCATCTGAGGGGTTTATCTCTACATGTGATATGCAGTGTTTCTCAGTCCCTTCTGATCTGGTAAGAGACTGTGTAGCTAATATGAGACTGTACATCTGACAACAAACAACATAACAAAAAAGAAGTAATGCACAGAGAGCAATACATGCCTTATCTTTGTTGTGCACACAGAGATGATTCAAAGAGCGTTTCTATACACTTGTGAACAGAGTGGAAGATAGCAGGACTGAATCACGGGAAGAGCAGTGTTTGTACCTGCATGAAAGTCCACGCCAACGGCAAACAAGGTGCCACTGATGGGCATCAGGGTCTCGCCGTGGTCGCCGGGATCCAGAGCGATTCCACGTATCCCCTCATGAAAAGAGTACATCAGAAAAGAACTCAGGCCTGTGATAGACAACAGCAAGCGAGAGATGTTAGATGGAGGTCAAACAAACGTCACACAGTTTTCTTTGGGCACCTTCCACATAACAAAACAAGCAGCTAACCCAAAGACAACATGAATTCCTGATAGAAGTGAAGAAAAATACATGACATCCCCACAAACCATAAGGACAGGGGCCAAGACAGCAGCCTACCTTCACAGGAGAGACGGTCACTGCGCAGGTTGTAGCCAATGGTGCAGGCACATGTGCGTGTGTTTTCAGATGTGGGCAGACAGAGCTGCGAGCAACCGCCGTTATTCAACTGACAGGCATTCCTACCTGAGAGAGACCACGATAAGAGGAGAAAGCATGTCTTCTTGTGGAGAAAACTGCTGACTGTAGCTTTTGGGATTCACTTATACATTGTTGCAAGATAATAATTCCAAACAGTTCTGAAAAATATATTTGCGATAAGTAAAATATGTAAAAATAATGAATAATGTTTTCATATATTTCCTGAACCCCTCTTATATCCCATTGTTTACTGTTTATACAGTATACAGTGACCCATTTATACAGTATGAGAAAATATGACAGCCTCTAAAATTAAACTAAATATATATAGTCTTTATACCAAAGCCAAAGCAAATGATTCAAATATCTGGAAAATAATGACGTTGACTCTGCAGCTTATTTTAAACTCAATGATAATGTGTACACTTTTTTTAAGACTCTCATGCTAACCCAGGCTGTGTTCATTTGATCAAAAATACAGTAAATATAGTAATATTGTGAAATATTATTATAATGTAAAATAAAGCTAAAATATATGTTTAATATAGTTCAATGCATTATAAAATGTAATTTACTCCTGTGACATCAAAGCTGAGTTTCTTTCATATATAACTACTCTAATTTCATTACAAATCAGTTTTACAGAGAATGTTGTCATTCAAACTCCAATTTCTACTGATAAAAACTACGACTGTCAATAGAGGGGGAAAAATCCTGTTCAATATCATTAAAAAGCAGAATGAAATCATAATAATATTGAATTTGATATGTTAACATTAGTGCTGTCAAACGATTAATCGCCATTAATCGCATTTAAAATAAATGTTTTTGTTTACATAATATATGTGTGTGTACTGTGTATATTTATTATGTACATATAAATGCACACACATACAGTAAATATTTAGAAAATATCTACATGTATTTACATTTATATTTATATTCATATAGTTTATATTATATATAAATATTTTAATATATAAACAACATATTTTTCTTAAATATATAAATAAGTGTGTGTATTTATATATATACACATCATACATATATACACACACTTCACATACATATACTGTATTACGTAAATAAAAACCTTTATTTTGGATGCTGTTAATCATAATTAATCGTATGACAGCACTAGTTAACATATTAAATTATAATCTTAAATTAAAAAAAATAACTAAATCAAAACTCAGAAAAAAAAAACCTGCAACGGAATTTATTAAACTGAACAGCATTTTTAATTTATGTAATATACCCATTTCTTTTTGGTACATATATGTTCCTCTATATCAATTCCTACCCATGTCCTGCCTCTTGTGTTTTTGCATTTATTAGCCATTTTGGATAATTTCATTATGGTTTTAGCTATCAATAAATGTATTGTGAGTTACGTTTAACTTATATCATTATGTTTAAATCCATTTCACAAATTTCTGCAGCTTTTCCCCAAAAATTAGCAGATACAATTCTAAAAAGTTTGCTGATTCTATGCAAGCCTGCTTATGAGCCATACAAGCAAAGCTGAAGCAGTAGACTAATTTGAGACAGTTTCTGAGTTATGTCATTTACGCTTTTATATGAAAGCAATTCATTAACAGGTTCGGCCACAATGGAATGGTCGTAAATTCTGAATACCTCTCCTCATTTGATGAAAGGTTTTAGTGTTGCTGTCAAGTCAAGATGACTTGACATTCGGTTCCTGGATGTCTTACTCTTGTCTTAATTGTATAACTGAAAGTGAAAGGGAGGGAAACTGCACCACTGTGTATTAGCACAAGCTCTCAGCGAAAGCTCAGCTTGCACATCTATGACAGTAATAAGACAGCTCAGCATTATGAATAGAGAGTCTAATTGCTGCCGGAGAAATTTGGTGGCTGGATAGATTTACATTTGTGCCCGTTTAATGGTCATTCCTTATTCAAGTCGACAGTTTAGTGGAATCCACAGCAATGCCGTTAATGGATCTGCCATTAGTGTGAATTATTTGCAGAATAACTTACAAAATGGAAAACCAATATCTGAATATATCTCTGCTTACAAGGAAGATAAGCTTGTGATATTATGTAAAAAAAAAAAAAAGGTAGAAAACAGAAAAGAGTTGACTCACTTAAAGCTATTTACAAGTAAATTAAACAACACAGTATAATGCTTAAAATTTATGGTCTTGTTTATTTCAGCACATTTATTTTTATACTCTACTTTAAGACTCTACAAAATCAAAATTAGTGGCTTTTAGTCCATGTCTATTAACTTTAAGGCTAATTTATATGCTTGCGCAGTCCTAAACAAGGAAAACTGAACAAAACTATTTTAAATAAGAAGTTTGTCCAATAAATGCTCTCAATAACGAACATTTACAGAAATATCAAGTAGCTAAATCATGATACCTGGCAGTGTTGTTTTTGCATCATTGAGATTATATATTATTTCAAATTATTTAAATTAGTGTTTATTATTTTAATTCATTGATTGAAATTTAAGTTACACAGTTTGAGCAATATTCTTGTGTCTTTTTTCAAATATGTCTACATAGATATTAATTTTACATTTATTTTTTCTTATTCATTTTTTATTTTAGTTTCAGCTGATTTCGTACATCGGGTTAAATGAGAAAATGAGAAATGGTACAACTAGAAGTTTATTTATTTATTTTTATTTCAGTTTAACTGTATTTCAAGAAACATTTTTTTAAAAGGTTTTAGTTTCAGTTAATTTAACTAAAGCATACTGGCTACATAAAAACTCAAACTTTTTGATATGTCCTGAACAAACTTCCTGTTCTTTTAGGAAACATGTCAACACCGGAAAGAAATCCCACAGATCTAAAAAGACTTTAAACTTCAGTTATCCATTTCAAAGACAATGACTGGTCAAGCTATTTTTGCAACAACCTTAACTGTATCTCAGCACACCTTTCTGACCATCTCTGTCGTACAACTTCATGTGTACCACTCCGCTGGTCTTATTGCGCAGCACCACTGGGTTACGTCCATCCCGTTTGGCAACCGTTCCCAGCTGAGCCAGATCGTCATCGGCCCACCACAGCTTGCCACCTGGAAAAACAGATGAATTATTCATTTCCCAAAGTCACAGAACCAGCAGGTCTGACTGCCAATGGAGGCACATGCCATTATCGTTTGTTTGTCCCTTTTATACCACATGCATATAATCCGGTGATGTGCTGTGCTATTTTCTGTGCCAAAACTATGCTACGCCACCGTGTACGGGTGGGCGAGAAAGGTGGTGGGAGAGAGTGAGCGAGCGAGTGAGTAAAGTAAAGAGATAGGACTTGAGCATTATGCATGTTCCCTTCCCAATGTGAGTCAATGAGGCAGAGCTCAGGGCGGCCTGGCTACGTGCCCTGGCTGAAGACAAGGACTCTTCATTCACAAAGCCATCAGAGTGCATCTATTCTCACAGCGGTGCTGCAGCTAGCAAGCCCCTCGTGTTGTTTCCGCTCTGTAAGGCTGAGTGTGCCACAAAGGGCCTCAGAGATTGTCCTTGGCTCTGAGCCTAGACCATATCTGTCTACTGCAGGAATACAGGAGAGCCGGAGACAGTCGTAGCCATGCAACCGTAAAATGAAACACATTTGTATTTGTTAAAGTACAGAGGGATTGAATGAATCAAATGGCCTTGAATGAATTGGATGAAAGAAATTATTCAACAAAATCACAGTTTCAGCCAAAATATCACATACTGCTATGTGATTGCTACAATAAAACTGTACTCACTTTGTACTCACTTAAAAATAACATTACAAAGATTTTAAAAGCTTTTTTTAGTGTTGATGGATATTCCAACAAGTTATTAAGATTTTACAATGTAATAATAATTGTAGTAACTATAGTTCAAAGAGGAAATACATAAATTATATATATATATATATATATATATATATATATATATACATATATATATATATACATATATATATATCAGAAAATCCTTACATATTCCACAGGGATAAAAAAACTATTAAATAAATACCGTATTGACCCCGAATATAAGACAATGTTTTTTTCTTGGAAATACATCTGAAAAAACGGTCGTCTTATATTCAGGGTCTAGACTTTGTCATGTCAATAATAGTCCCACAACCAGTGGCGGACTGGCCATCTGGGCCCGTGCGGCCCACTTGATTCAAAAATTCTAACTAATATAGCGTGTTCAGGCTCAGTGCAGCAGCTCAAAAGCGCTCGTCAATGTCAAAATGTTTGAAACAGCCAATCAAAGTGTAGAAGGTGGGATTTACTGTTCACAGACGCTGAGCTGCGTGCCACTTGAATCCAAGCTGATGTGAGCAGCTAAACATGACGAAACAATTCAGCAATATTTACCAACCGTTTACGAAAAAAAAAAAAAAGTTAAACGAAAGACAATTTTCAGGAATGCAAACTACTACTGTCCTTTTTAAATTTCTTAAATTGTAATTCCATTTACGTTATTCGTCACAATGTAGCCTACATAACATAGCAGTTTTCAGCAGATACGAGATAAGAGTTAATGTATATATCCATAGGCTTTCTTCCGTGATTTCACGTGTCTAAGAAAATGTTTTAAAATCTACAAAAATCATTCTCAATCTTACCCTAGAACATTGTAAATCAGAAGACTTTTGCTTTCGAGTGCTGTGCATTTGGAAAGTGATTTATATTATAGGCCTAATAAAAATATAATTAGCGTATTAATTCACATTCATTATTTTATATAGGTGGTTAAAATGTTTAAATAATTAAGGCTTTTTATTCATTTATTTATTTATTTCAAAGAATATTGAATTTATTTTATCAAAAATACAGTAAAAATAATAACATTATGAAATATTACACTTAAAATAGTGGTTTATTTAGGATATTTTAAAATGTAATTTATTTCTATGATCAAAGCTGAAATTTCAGCATCATTACTCCAGTCTTCAGTGTCCATTCAGAAATAATTTTAATGCTGCTTAATTTGAAATACAAGTACTTCGTAATAAGTGTAAATATATTTACTGTCACTTAAATCAATTTAATGCAACCTTGTTTTTTTATCTTACCCAAGACTGAATGGTATCACATTTTCAACAAAAATATGAAGCAGCACAACAGTTTTCAACATTGATAATAATCAGAAATGTGTTTGAGCAGCAAATCAGCATATTAGAATGATTTCTGAAGGATCATGTGACACTGAAGACTGGAGTAATGATGCTGAAAATTCAGCTTTGATCACAGAAATAAAGTATTTTACTATATATTCGCTATTTTAAATGGTAACATTGTATTTCACAGTACTGTTTACTGTATTTTTTATTATCAAAATAATTTGTATACTCTTTTCCACAATTGGAGCTCTATTCTTTAAAATGATAGATGTCAAGCTCCTGCAAAAGGACACATACTGTATATGACCAATAGAAAGGCCCATAAAAACAGCCTGCATTAGACGATACCAGAGCATTGTGTCATATGGACTGATAATATAGGTATTTAACTTTAGTGATATTAAACTGTCAATCGTAAAAATTCACCAGGAAAGACAAATTAGAATGTAAAGAAGTATGCCAGTCATTTATGGTGTGGTGCGGTGTGTTGCGGACCGGGTTTGGTGGGCTGCTCTGTACCAAAAAGTCCAGGGCCATTTTTTGGCCCCAGTCCGCCCCTGCCCACAACAATAGGTGGCGCTAAACACGCATAAAACGAGTGTGCCATGAAATATGTAATGTAATGTGTGTTGTAAAGATCGCGAGTGAAAACAAAAGAAAAAGAAAATCTTGCCTGAGTCCTGACTGTCATGTTAGCCTGATGGGAATAAACTTCCTCTGTAAGTGATTTTAAAACATAAGACAGAACCCAGATTTGAAGACTACAATGAGATTCCACTTCTACTGTTAATAAAAGTTTGCTAGGCTACTATGAGATGGAGAGCCTAAATGTTATATATTTCAGATGGTCTACCTGTTATTTTTATGGCATATAAAGTGTATATTTTTAAATGTTATTGTTGGTACATTTTACCAGTATTTACGATACTTTCAAAACAAAAATTAAAATAGGAAAAATATGCAATATGAAAATAATTTAAGAACAAATGTGTTTTATTGTTTATTTGGATCCCCATTAGCTTCCACAGAGTGGTAGCTAGTCTTCCTGGGGTCCACAATTCAATCCAAAGCAGACAATTGTACAAATAGATTAAAAAAGCAGAAGCAGCATTTAAAATATACATCTACATATTTATACGCATATCTTCACATTTTCTTCGAAATACATATGTACAGTTACTTTTTCTTATATTTATGGGAACCATATTCCAAGCAACAGAACCTCAATAAAGTACAGTCTTTTTCATCAAATTTGTTTGTGGACACGGTAAAAAAAGTTTATCCTTACTCATTTTACGTGTTTTATAATCATGTCTAAGTCTCACATAAACAAGCTTTTCAAAGAAAAAAACAAGGAGTATGATACTTGCATACCTTATAAAAATATACCAACAATCGTAAATGTAATTTAACCTTCACCGGCAGCCACGATAACTTTCTATGCATATCACTAACATTGGCCCGAAACTGATAATGAAGCACTAGCCTGGTTGCTCTGTTCTGAACCATCTGAAGTTTTTTGGGTGTTTCTCAGAAGCACTTGACCATACCATAGGGTATGATGCGATAAAACTAATAACTGTACCTCATCTTTTAAAAGTGAAGATGGGATAAATTCCCTGGCCACCGCTTTACCTTTTCCCATAGTACTTACTATATAATCTATATGTTTGGACCAGGACAACGTATTGTCAAGCATCACACCCAGCAACTTAACATGTGTTACTTGTTCCATTGGCACCCCATTAATAAATACATTCAAATCAGCAGCCTTAGTCATACTATTTTTGTTACCAAAAACAATACATTTAGTTTTTATCTAAATTTTAAATAAATGTATTAATTCAAGTTAATGTAGCTCAGTTAATGTATGTGGCGCGGAAAACATTGTAGAATCATCAACATACATAACTATATTTGCCTTATCAACAACACATGGTAAATCATTTATAAAAATGGAAAACCATAATGGACCTAAACAACTACCTTGTGGTACACCACGATAGATGTTTTTAGCCTCCGAGAAAGAGCCATTATGAAACACTCTGTTTTCTATTAGAAAGATAACTTCCAATCAAATCAAGAGCTGTGAGTGAAAAACCATACCATTTTAGTTTAGCAATAAGACTATCATGATCAATAACATCAAAAGCTGCTGTATAATCTATAGACAGCTACTGTTTTTATCAATTTGCCATCTAGATGATCAACTCCACAAGATTTGTCATCTGGAATTGAAAGCAACATCTGTTCTACTGTGTTTTGATCAATAAGACTAAAATTAAAACAACATTCAGGTCAATACGGTAAATACTACAAACTTAATAGTCAAATTAAAAAGTAAATAAACAGCACAACTATTTTCAACACTAATAAACATAAGAAATGTTTCTTAAACACTAAATTAGAATATCAGAATGATTTGATGGATCATGTGACAATGAAAACTAAAGTAATTGGCTGCTGAAAATTCTGCTTTGTCATTTTTAAATGTATTAACACAGAAAACAGTTATTTTAAATTCTAATAATATTTCACACTCTTACTGTTTTTAACTTATTTTTGACCAAATAAATGCAGCCTTGGTGAACATATAAACAAACAAATATTTATATAAAAAAAAAAAAAAAAATTTTATATATTATGCAGCAATGCATTTGTACACCTATAACTTGTACCCTAAAATACTGTCTCCATAGACAGCACGCTAGGTTTTTAAAACAGACCAGTTGTCTACTGCATACTTAAACCCTTTCATATGTACACTTAATGATGAGTACAAGCACAAATATATTTTTCACCAGGACATTCCTCCTCCATAAACCAGAAACAAATACTAGTGTCATTTAGGCCTCAGTGAGCCTCCAACAAGATATTTGCTTTCAGTAGTGAGGCCAGGTGTGTATAAATGACATCCTACCCTGAGCAGTCAGAAGCGTATTTGACATTCAAAGATTGCTTGCATAGGTCATCACTGCAGTCAATATTAATCTTTACCTGTCCAGGGTGAGAGATATCAATGATTGTTTCTGGGTGTAATGTCCACTTAAACTGTTTGATCACAGACCGGCACAGGTCTTAAGGTGACACACAGTCCTCTAAACAGCAGCTTGCACTTCCATGAGTGGTCACATCCCATTAAAGATTGTACCAGGAGAAGGTGGCAAGATTGCATCCTGTCAGAAAAAATTGCTTTCATTTCTTCAGTCATCATGCTCTTCAATTACTGCTTCACGGTCTAATAACAGATGTGACTTTGATGCAAGGCGACCATTGGATTTTTTTTTTTCCTAATAATGATGCTGCATCTTTCAACCAGCCGCCGCTCCTATCGATCTGCTGATCATCTGTCTCTGCTGAGTTTATTTCCCCTGCACACCTCGCTGTAACGATAAGGCCTGTCCCCCAACAAATGCTACAGGGTGCTTGATTTTACCGTGCCAGATGGCTGAAATCATAAACCATTTCCCTTACTGCAAGACCAAAGTAAATTTACGGGGACATCAACAGATAGCGTGTTATACAGGTTAACCTTGGCAAATGCCCTAATTTATGTCGCTTTTGCTGGGAGGAAGATAGTGCTGATAGAGACCAAAGATCTTATGCAGTTTGTATCAAACATTGGCCAGCTACCACATGCATCACATGGAAATGGAATTATTTGGTTTCATGTAAGTTCAAAACATGGATAAGAAAAGCTGTCATTTTGGTATTTAAGTATACCTGATAAGAGATAAGCAAATAATTATAATTAAAAAAAAATGTATGTACTGTATGTGGCTATCCCATACATCTTAAAAATCTTCAGGTTTTTGACTCAACCCGGTGTAATATTTGCTGAATGAAATCCAATACTGAATTCTTACTAATTTTGTGGTGTTGATTCCAAAAATAGAAATTAAAGTTCTCATATAAAGTTCCATAACATTAAATGGAGCATTTGCACATATTTTCCATTCCTTTGCAGATTGTAAGTTAGATTACATATTTAATACTTATTTTTGTCCTTACATCTGAAACTTTTGACATTTGACTGCTTTTATTATTTGGATAAGTGCAGATAAATAAAATTGTACACATATCATATACAGATAATACAATTTTAAATCGTTAGTTTGTGAAAAACAAGCAAAAAATAGTTTATCAATATTTTTAAACACGGCATAATCAAATTAAATAATGTTAGACTTTTATAAACTATTATATAAGTATTATTGCAAAGAAGTCACGCATATATTTAGTAAAGTAAATAATATAACAACAGCAACAGCAACAACAATAGATATTTAAAAATCCCATTTTAAAACAGTTTAAGACCTGACAGGAAACTAGATACAGCCAATAAGTGTCCAGCACACATGGGATACTGTTTAAAAAGCATCCCAGAAACTACCACAAAGTTGGTTGAGAAAATAACCAGAGTTTGCAGAGCTGCAGTCTAAACAATGGATGGTGACCTTAAATTTTTGACCTTAAACATTTTTTGGTCGCTATACCTAACTGTGCCATTTCATAGTTTTGATTACTTCTTATTTTAAATTCTGCAAAATAATAAAAATAAAGATTTAGAAGTGTGTCCAAACTTTTGAGTTGTAATGCATGTGGGCTGAAGGGACAGTAATATATTCCAAAATTATTCTCTATGCTGAATCGGACTATGTTCTCGGATGACATTCTCATGCTGCATAATAATATATACAATTCTTTTAGATCTCTGTGGGTGACCTGCATGGCATTGTGCCATATGCATAATAAAAACACAGACTGCCAGTATTTGAAAGTAAAGCAGCGTTTTGTGTGCTTGCAAGGGATAGCTGTCTTATCATAAAGACTATACGTGCAAACCCCAGTCTGCTTTGCTTATTACAAAGATAACAATCACACTGAGACTCTTTCATCTCCTCACCTTGTTTCCTTTCACATTCACATTGAGGTTGTGATTACTTTACATTTTATACCTTATAATCAACTCGATATGCATGGTAAGTAAGATATGCTGTGCATTTGCGAAGGAAATAAGGTAATGATCTTATATTATTGCTTGACTAGTTCATATTCAGCAAGGAAGAGGGAAACATGGAATTCTAAGTGAAATTCCACTCACCACCCACGTATACACCAACTCAAGGGTCTGCGAGATCATTCGCCCACCTGCATGCATATCTAATCGGCCCTGGATCATTCTGGCTCTGAGATGGTCTTTCCTTTATAAAGGTGTGATATAGCTTGAAAAATTTGTAGAACTGATCCAAAACGCTGGCGGCACGTGGCATATGTTGGGCATATACAGTATATGTATGTGTGCGGCTGTACATACACTAATGCATATAAACAAACACACAGTATACATCAACTATTTAAAAGTTTGGGGTCAGTAAGATTAGATTTATTTATTTTTAATAGAAATTAATACTTTTATCGAGCAGAAATGCACTGATCAAAAAGTAACAGTAAAGACTTTACACTTACAAAAACACTATTCTATAAACAAACACTATTTAAAAATAAATACTATTGTTTTAAATTATATTCCATTCTATTCTATTCTATTCTATTCTATTCTAGTTTCATCTAAGAATTCTGGACAAGAACAAGTTTCTAACATTATAGGCAGAACAACGGTTTTAAACATTGATCATAAGAAATGTTTCTTCAGCACCAAATCAGCATATTACAAACATTTCTGAAGGATCATGTGACATTTAAGACTGGAGTAGGGGCTGCTGAAAAAATACTGTATATTAAAATAGAAAATCATATTTCACAAAATTACTGTTTTTACTGTATTTTTGTTCTTGTGAGAATAAGAATAAGAAATAGTTCTAGAAATGGTAGAAATGGTATACTGTAAAAAATCCATTAACAAAATGTTGTAAGGGCACAAATATTTAAGTTGAACACATTTTATTGCTTGGGCTTAGTTGAGACATATTATATTAATTCTGCACAAATATATATTAAAAACATAAAATGAATGGTTACTTTAAAATCCACTTAACAATAAGAATGCTAAATGTTGACTGAACTAATAAAAACAAATCCAGCCAACACTGGGGTCATTCTGCAGTGACTTCGCAGGAGAAACAGCACCGCCATCTTGTCAAGTTCACACATCAGGTAAGTCCCACTAAATAAATTTTATTTTTTAGACTAAATTTTTAAGAAAAATCATGCAACATATTCAATTTTTTTGAGTGGACATTTAGAAAGTGTTTTATGAGTTGTATATCCGAAGAAAAGTGGATATTTAAGTGTATGTCAAGTTAAGGTGTCAGGTAGTTAAGTCAAGTGGCACTGAATAGTTAAATATTTGTACTTAACTTTAGACTGAATTTATCAAAACGTACATTAAAAAGGTGTAAATGTTTTATTTAAAACGTATGTTTATACACAAACGTACAACATATATAAAAACATTGAATAAGCGTTGTATGATATGTCTGAGGGAAATTTAAGTGAAGGGAATGTGGTCTTTCACCTTGTTTAATTCATAAAACAATTAATGTCAAAAGCTTTGTTACTATAATGAATTTTAGCTAATTTTGGTGTGTTGTATGATATTTTTGTGTTTCTGTGACGTGAAAAGATAAGAAGACATCACGCGGTCTTTCTCTCTTTTATACGCCGTTATGCTTAATACGACTAATTCTTAACCGATATCTATGAAAGGCGTAACTTAATGTAAACCACAGTAAAGCTTATTTGATGTTAACATGGGCATGTTGAATGGGTATATACGTGTGTAAACTTTTGCAATTGTCCTATGAAGTAAAAGACGCTTTTTCAAACGGGGCGGATTAACCTTACACAGCGTTTCTGGTCTCGTGAAAGGCGCTTCGGAAGAAGAGTTCGTCGTTCCCGAACGAGAATGAACAACTGAATCGTTTCACAAGGCCGTTCAAAGCGTCTCAGTCAGTTCCCTAGGTAGTGAATCGTGCACAAGAGTCCTTGCACTCGGGAAGACCTTGGCTCAGTAAACACTGGTACAATCAATTTGTAAAACGTCACCACTGGCAGGACCATTACATTTTGATATTATTTGTATGCTATTTAAGGTAACTTAGCCCTATAATATGAAATGTACTTGTTCTATTACAAATCCAGTCAGCATCAATGCTCCCTGTTGTGCAACGGATTGTGGATTTGTGCCAAAAAAAGGTTGCAACTTCTGTTTAATCACAAATTTAATTAACTGATATTGATACATTGAAAATGATTTAAAAGGCATAATTTCATTTTTTGAACTTAAAATGTACTATTCTTTCTCCATTAGGGTGTGGCCAAAGGTTTCATAGGTGCTTTGTCATCATTGTGTAACATTTGGACCAATCAGACACACAACTATTTGTTATATTTAACAAATAATCTCTTATGCCCCCTCACCTAACCAAAAGGCCAACTATGAGGGTCTGTGGACCCTTCCCCCCGGAATGCATCTAACACCTAAGAAGGCAGAATAGGCCTCTGGTTCCATGGCAAACCATCTAATAAACACTTGTTTTATTGCTCAAAGGAATGCAGGAACTCGCTTCTTTTCCCCTTAGGAAAGAGACATGGACTCTTCTGTAATTAATTCATAGAAAAACCTTTCTTTGAATGAACACAAATATCTTCAGGTAATTGTGTATATTATTACTGTTCCTGTATATGTTTTTGCGTATTGTATCCTGTTTTATGCATGATTATGATAGAACACTAGTTAATATTACCTCATGTATATCATGTTTGGTCTCTATCAATTCGTCTTCGGATGATCTAATTGAGAGTGTATATTATGTCGATACATATGCAACATATAAGTGTTCTAAGAATCTTTAATAGTTTGTATATCAATGTCCGATCCGGTTCATATGCAAATTATCATGCATGGAGACAAAGAGTCGTAAGTCACCATAGGCTCTTTGACTCCCCAGAGGTGTGACCTCTATAGCAGATAAAGCTTTCACGTAAGTGACGCCCCTGCAGTCTGTGGTTCTGTTAGATTCTGAGAAGATGAGGATGTGAGCTAGAACTCTTCTGAACAGTCTACGTTTTGTGCCAGGCCTTGCGGCCTTGACTTTCCTCAGCAGATCTCTTTCTTTGCTCTTTTACACTCTCTACCTGGAAAGAACATTTCTACCTGAGAACATCTTTGGAATTCATCACTCTTCAACCCGGAAGAACGTGATCGGGAATCCAAATCCTTGAAACCATTAAGACTTTCATCTGAGACTGCATTCCGGACACTCATCACGACCAAATGCATTGCAAGTATTGTGCATTTAACTAAACATAACAGAGGTTATTAGTACAAGTTATAGACCCCGTTATAAACGGTGCTTTGATGGTTTTACTCAGGTGGTTAAATGACTTTTCCATAACTGCATTCTCTGGTTTTCTCTCATTAGCCCTTTCCCCATGTATGAGTGATTGTTGTATGTTTGTTTGTTTGTTTGTTAGACTAGTTTGCGTTAGTGTTTAGTTAATAAAAGTTATGTGCACAAATTACATGAGTTTCTGGTTCTGCCTTCCAAATTAAATGTCTCTTTACGATTTTGACCCTCGCTACATGCTCTAATGCATTAATAGGAAAGTGTTTCCTGTGGCCAAGGAAATATCCTTTCTTAGAGTTGATACGAACTTGCACTGAATGTTCGCTGGACGAACAGATCAGTTGATGGCAATTTAATTTTGCTACAGTTATTAGTGTCAGCCGATATAAATAATTGTAATTAATCATAATTAAATTTAATTATTTATATACAATTCCCTTTTGAACTTATAAATTGTTACAATTGCAAGATTTCAGATGCAACCCAGTCAGCAACACTGGTTCATGACTAGACTGCTCCACTGCAACTACATTCAAGACGTTATTGTTTTCATTCCAGGTAATATGTGTAAATGAGTTTTTACTGCAAATATAATGTGTTTTATTTTTCTCAGTGGCATCTACGCTAATATTAGTCTGTTTCATTCTTATTCCTAGGTCACCATTTTAAATAATTTTGTTAAACTGTAAAAAAAAAATGTTTATGTAGTTCCCCAGCAATTTCTTATGATGCTCAAATAATAAATCTTAGTTGAGGTAACATATGAGGGGAAGTCGTGGCCTAATGGTTAGAGAGTTGGACTTGTAATCCGAAGGTTGCGGGTTCGAGTCCCCGGCCGGCAGGGATTGTAGGTGGGGGGAGTGAATGTCCAGCGCTCTCTCTCCACTGGGAACTACATAAACATTTTTTTTTTACAGTTTAACAAAATTATTTAAAATGGTGACCTAGGAATAAGAATGAAACAGACTAATACCACGACTGAGGTGCCCTTGAGCAAGGCACTGAACCCCCAACTGCTCCCCGGGCGCTGCAGCATAAAATGGCTGCCCACTGCTCCGGGTGTGTGTTCACAGTGTGTGTGTGTTCACTGCTGTGTGTGTGCACGTTGGATGGGTTAAATGCAGAGCACGAATTCCGAGTATGGGTCACCATACTTGGCTGAATGTCACTTCACTTCACTTCATATGGAGTAAACTGTTAAATTTTAATTGACATAACTTGCTGTAGTCTTCTAAATGTTTGACCAAACATTTTAGTTGAATGGACTGTAAAACTAGTTCACTAAAGGTTGAGCCAACTAAAAAATAACAATTCAGATAACACTTTGAAGTCAGAAATTGACTGAACGTAACATTTCTGTGGAACTAGTTACTAAATAAAAATTAGTTGAAACATCTTGAAATTTTTTACAGTGTTGTATATATACAATGAATACATATTTCTCTATTTATATTTATATTTATATACAGTGTGGATTAAATCTGCATGTAATTCTGAAAGGATGTATGCCATAATGATTCAATTCACTATTCATCTTCACAATGTTAATAAAATCAGAAATTTCATGTAATAGAAAACGGTCTATAAAATAATCAACCAGCTACTGGATTTCTGTAATGATTTGTTGAACTTGGAAGTATTTCAACTCATATCCAATTGTAGCCTTCCAAGAGGCTCAGCAAGTCTCAACACAAGCAATCACAAAAAAAAAAAAACCTGGCAGTTTGTCATACTATAAATAAGAAACATAACTGTCCACCAAACAGAGCCATAGGTTTTTGCAGAAGTAATGTAAAGCATTTCCTCTATGGAACAAAGGCCTATTAATTGTGATAGATTGCACCTACTGAATGCATCATTTTGCTGTTTTGCTGTACCGTGCTACTTCTTTGAAAGTAACCCATTAGTCTTTGTGGCAGCCTGCATTCTGCTCCCAATTTAATAATGACTCAAACTTTGTTTAATTAAAAGACTCTGTCACCACTTCTTACAAATTGCATTTGTTTTTCAGCTCATCATAGCTGCTCTAAAATAGAACGTGACTATAGAGGTTTTCCAAAGATTAATACCTTTGCAGCATGCAGACAGTGTAATCAGTTAAAACTGGGGTTTAGGGAAATAAATACATGCTAATGAATAATTTGGGGGCATACGTTTCTACCCACGAAGACAGGCAGTGAGTAATGTGAGAAAACATGTCAGATGCAATCCAAAACAAAAGAATGTAATACATTTAGGCAAAACCTAAGTTACAGTGAAAGGGAATTAGTCTAATACAAAAAAGTGAAAGCGTGCAATTACAGGCTTTGCTACATTTACTGCTTTCATTTGCTTTAGGGTGAACAAAAAAGAATAATAAAGTTATGCAATTCTTGCCGCTTCTGACGCTGCCAATATGAGTGCATTTTCAATAATCCCTAGAATTACAGCTTTTGGGAAATGGTTAGAGCTGTAATTGGAGTCGTAAAGCAGGCCTAAAGTGTGTGATTAAAAATTGCATTGAATCAAATGTATATCTTCTAAGACAGCCTTTATTATCTTGGTCTGTATAAAGCTAAATCAATCAAACTTCACCACTTCTCTAATACTGAGATGTATGTTTACAGTCCTCAGGGAACCAAAATTTGGTCTTTATTCTCATACCATGATGGGTTTCCTAGGGCTAAACGGAAATTGTTAAATCTATTTTGACAAAATATCTTGAGTTGTCTGTCTTTTCCCTTCTGAAGCAACATAGCTGTAGACTTGCAGCGCCAGGCTTGACTATCGACAAAGTCTGATATATTTCACAACTCATTTTGCACTGGCCTTTTTGACATAAAGAGAACATCGGACCAATATGTAAAGTGACTAACATCAGTTTTGTATTAACCAGACGTTTAGGAATGGTAAAATGAAATACTGGCCAAAAATCACATATTGGTTAAGCAATCTCTGTGAGCAAAACAGAAATAACTGGAAATGTGTGTTGACTTTCTTTTAATATATGAAATAAGTACAGATACAGAATAAACAGGAAAAAGGTGAATATCCAATTCTGAGTGTGGTTATCTAATTCAATTGCTAACAGACTATCTTTTCGAAATCCAAAGGCAAAATCCTTGCAAACATTTACAAATCCATTTACCAGATCTTTTTCAGAAACACTCATTGTTCCAGCCTGGTATCTTTTAAATACAAGTTTGTTTCCTTATAAAACTGATAAAATAGCAGCCAGCAGATAACCAGCTAATCAGATGGTATGTGGGCATGCCACGTGAGACTAATTTACACATTTCTTTACCGCTTTTGATTTTCACTTATTTTTTCTTATAAATGTGCTCCTTATGGTTTATGTTGCCACAGCAACAAAGTACAGTAATTTAATAAAGAATTCACAAACACAAACATTAATTAGAAAAACAAACGCAGATAAAATATCAGCCATATGCCATCAAATTAACATGTACTGTATGTGTCCATTTTCTTACAGATAATTGTGGTTAACCTTTGACCCAAGCCTGACTAATGAAGAGGGAAATAGACGCTCAATCACTTACCCATGACTGCTAGAGCTGTGGCTTTAGTTAAGTCCCTCTTCATGCTTTCAATGACCTCAAAGCCACTACCGTCCAGATTGCACCTGTTGATAGTACCATTAGCAGAACTCATCCAATACATCTTCCCAGCTGGAAAGTCAATCGAAAGTCCTGAGGGAAAACAAGAATCAGTTAGAAAGTGTTCTTTGGAGTGCTGGTATGGAGTTGTTACTTCAACATATACCTTACATATCCTGTAACTATATATGTATCAGAACGTGAGATGATTGAAATATAGTTGCGACCTCTTTGTGACACTCTAAATCACTTCACTAGAATTCATCTCTGTCCAAAACCTGTTTCAAAAGTGGAAATGGTGAGAGTTTGACAGAGTGGTAAAACTGATTGTGACAAGTGAAGGATATTTCAACTGAGCATCAGGACAGCTGTGACTGAGAGGGGTTAGTGCATGATAGACTCCCAACAACAACAACTGACTTTCAACTCTCAGGCATCTTCTCCAAGACTGCCGTTAAAACAAAAGAAGCATGTGCTTTGCTTATCATTGAACGCACAGGTACAGGGGCATAAAAAGGAAATATATTTAGGCTTGAGGATGGGAACCATGTTTTACTCAACAAAAAAAAAAAAAAAAAAAAAAAAAAAAAAAGTCTGAAGTACTACTATTCTGCTGTGTATTAAAAAGTAAACTTTTTTTATTAGCTTTTGAAACAGACTGATGAAATCAAAAGGCCAGGGAGATTTTTCCATTAAAGTAACTTTTACGCATAAACTTTGTAAAGTAATCTGTTAAATAGCAATTTTCTCAGGTTCCTGACTTTGTAAGGCTGTGGATAGGATATGTAATATATATATAACTTATTATATATATGAAACTTATATTCTGAAAGTTTGTAGAGGCTCAAGTTCAAGTTCACAATGGTTATATTTAAATTTAATTAATTTCAGCTATTACTCTACTGTAGGTCAATACTTTGTTGGGGTGGCTAATCAGACGTCTCTTCACAAGGACAAATGACCAGTTATTTGACCAAAGCCAATTACAATATAGACTGAAATGGATTTTTCGGTCTGTTTTAAATAAAAGTTCTGTAAAATTGTTTTTCTTTATAAGTGGAAATAAGATGTGATAGCACATAAAAAATTTACTTTGTACATCGAAGGTCTAACGAAAATTTTAAGGTATAATAAAAAGCATGTTTTTCTTCTTGGCAATCTAATTATGACAAGTACAAGTGTTCTATTTCAATTAAGTACAACTTTCTAAAAATAAGACAAGTATATCGGTGAAGTACAATTCCTCTTGTACTTTAAACTTCTGTGATTGTTAGATTGACAAAAGAATTAGACATACCAACTGGTTCTCTCTGATTTTGATGAAGAACCTTCCTGTTGCTTCCATCCATATTGGCTACATTTATTGTATTTCCATCGGTCCAGTAGATTTTTCTAGACCATGACACAAAGCAAATTTTAGGAGAAAGAAGAGTCATAGGTTTGTATTTAAGATTGACATGACAAAATAGATAGACAGACAGACAGACAGACAGACAGACAGACAGATAGAGAGATAGATAGATAGATAGATAGATAGATAGATAGATAGATAGATAGATAGATAGATAGATAGATAGATAGATAGATAGATAGATAGATAGACAGATAGACAGATAGATAGATAGATAGAACATAAATCTTAATCATGCATGCAATCTGTCCATGTGGGCTGCTTACCCTTTAGCTGGGTGCACAGTCAGACACTTTGGTTTGTCAATCCCATGGATAACTGAGGTTTTTAGAGATCCGTCTAGTCGAGCAACATTGATCTGCGTCTCCTCATTCTCAGAGCTCAGCCAATACATATTCCTCGAGAGCCAATCTACTGCCAGCCCACGGCAGTTTTGAATATCTGCACATACCAGAGATAGCCATTAGCACAGAGGTGCACATCACAACAAACCTCATATATGACTGCAAAAACTTCTGCGCACGCTGTAATAAAATGTCTTGTGTGCAATGGCAATGCTGATCAGTTTGAGAAGGTTTAAGAAATACACCATGCTTGATAACAGCACTTACAAAAATCTATATCAGTCTTCATCTCAGACTTCTCTTGCTTTTCTTAATGCAGTTCGGAGAAGCAATCCCCGGAGAACTTCACAAACAAGCTCTCCTATCAAGTAAGATTATTTATGTTCTGCTGCACACTCCTTCAACTGTATTGTTTTATGCATGCCACCTGTGAACACAGTCTTCTCGTAATTGAAAAAAATTATATTTAAGACTGAGTGTCAGCAAAATAAAAAAGTATTTCAGCTCAAACCAACAATGTGGCAGCAGAGAGACAAAAAAAAACAATTTATTAACAGCACAAAAATTTAATAACGTCTCGGTTACGTATGTAACGTCAGTGACTGACGAAAATGGGATCTCGCCCGAGAGCCCAATCACCTTCGAGTGTTACCAATCACATGGTTGGTGTGCGTGTTTCACCACGCGCACCCCGCCCCGCAGCGCGGGTATAAAAGGAGAGCACATGCAAACGCACATCAGTTTTTCGCTGAGGAACCAAGACTGTGTGCCCTGGCCGTACAGCGGTGGTACAGCCACTGTTCTTGCAACTGTACAGCAACTTTCCGTTCCCGTCTTCAGGTAATGAGGGATACATACATAACCGAGACATTCCCTTTCAGTCGGTCACGTTCGACGTAACGTCAGAGTGACTGACGAAAATGGGATCCCTATGAAAACGCCTCTATTGCTGACCCCCTCCAGTGCCCTACGGAAGCCGGCAAGTCCATCCACACCAGTTGGGACAGAAGATAGGACAGGGCTTAGGCAGAGATGACAGCCACTGCTGTTCCGTACAGTGGATATGGATAACACTGGAAAAGCGTGCTCCAAGTAGGGGAATGCTACGGAAGCCACATCCTGCGTAAAGGAGGTACCATGTGGAGATTACACATATGGACTGGCCAGGGGCAGTACTACATATGGAAGTCTCTGAGGTAGACTCAGACAGCCTGGGATGATATAACTACACAGCAGAGACGGCAAAAGGTCTCTGCCAGGGAAAGACACGGGCTCACCGTGAGGGGAGCCGTACCGTGGAAGAATATACATGTGGGATCACCCGAAGGGGAATCACTACACACGGGGCACCTAGCCCAGCACAAGGGCTGATCTTGGGCAAACACACGAGTGCTGGACCTGGCGTATGGCGCTCCGCCACGCCTGACTGCCGAGGGTGCGGGAGGAACTTCAACAGGGTTCCCCACTGGGAACTGAACTGAGAAGCAATAAAAGCGCACATATCCAGTCCATAGAGGGGAATGGCGCAGCAAGCGTGATTGACACAGTGCAGGTTCCAGTGTTACTGGCCATCTGAGGCAAGTACACAGGAGGACACAGGCTCTACATGGAAATTATAAAATCTTGCAAACGTGTTAGGTGTCGCCCAGCCGGCAGCTCTACAAATGTCTGCTATCGAGAGGAAGAAACGCCTCTCGTAGAGTGTGCTCTCACACCGAGGGGGCACGGTAAGTGCCGGGCCTGATAGGCCAAGACTTTAGCCTCCACTATCCAGTGGGCAAGTCTTTGTTTGGAGACAGCCTTTCCCTTCTGCTGTACTCCGAAGCAGACGAAGAGCTGGTCTGAGGTCCTGTAGCTCTGCGTCCGGTCCACGTAAATGCGCAAGGCGCGGATGGGACAGAGCAGAGCAGAGCAGAGCAATGTCTGAGCAGGTGTCTGAGCAGAGCAGGTGCCAGAGGATGCCCCCTCTCTGAGAAAGGAGATCCCTCCTCAAAGGAATTTGCCAAGGAAGGGCTGTTGCGAGGAGCATCAGTTCGGGGAACCAGGTCCAATTGGGCCAGTACGACGCCACCACGAGGACCTGCTCCTTGTCCTCCCTTACCTTGCACAGGGTCTGTGCGAGAAGGCTCACTGAGGGAAACGCATATTTGCGTAGGCCCAGAGGCCAGCTGCGTGTCAGCGGGTCCATGCCGAGGGTCCCCTCAGACAGGGAGTAAAACAGCTGGCAGTGGGATGTGTCCGGGGAGGCAAACAGGTCTACCTGAGCGTCTCTGAAGCATCTCCAAATCAGTTGAACTACCTTGGGGTGGAGTCGCCATTTTCCCGGAAGGGCGGGCTGACGTGAGAGCTCGTCGGCTGCACGATTGAGCTCGCCTGGGACATGAACGGCGTGAAACAACCTAAGATGCTTCTGACTCCAAAGTAGGAGATGGCGGGTGAGTTGTGACATGCAACGGAAGCATAGACCGCCTTGGTGGTTGATGTACGCAACGGTCGTAGTGTTGTCCATTTGGACCAGTACATGCTTGTCGTGTAGCACCGTTTTGAAGTGACGTAGAGCAAGCCATACTGCTAGCAACTCGAGGCAATTGATGTGTCACTGCAGTCGGGGCCCTGTCCAGAGCCCCGCAGCTGCATGCCCGTTGCACATGGCACCCCAGCCCATGGCAGAGGCATCTGTTGATGCAACAACATGCCTGGACACTTGCACTAGGGGAACTCCTGCCCGAAGAAAAGCAAGAACCGACCACGGGATGAAGGTCTGATGGCAGGACGGGGTGACTGAGACGCATCACGTCGCCATGCCCATCTCGGGACCTGGTCGTGAAGCCAACGCTGAAGCGGTCTCATATGAAGCAATCCGAGCGGTGTGACAGCGGCTGCGGATGCCATATGCCCCAGGAGCCTCTGAATCTGTTTCAGTGGAACCGCCCTCTTGCGCTGGAAAGATTCCAGGCAGTTCAGCATCGACTGAGCACACTCCACTGATAGACGTGCTGTGAGAAAAGAGATCCTCAGCACAGGGGAGAGTTTGCTCTTTTCCTAGTTGACCCAAAGCCCCAACCGGCTGAGGTGGCTGAGCACCATGTCCCTGTGTTCCCACAACTGCGCTCGAGACTGGGCCAGTATGAGCCAGTCGTCGAGGTAGTTGAGAAGGCAGAGGTAAGTTGAGAAAGCCTGCTTCCCTTAATGGAACAAGGGCTGCCTCCACGACCTTGGTGAAGAAACGAGGCGACAGGGATAGCCCGAAGGGGAGGACCTTGTACTGATATGCTCGCTCTTCGAACGCAAATCGGAGAAACGGTCTGTGTCGAGGGAGGATCGAGACATGAAAGTACGCATCCTTCAGGTCGATCGCTGTGAACCAATCGAAGGGACGGATGTATTGAAAGATGCGTTTCTGTGTCAACATTCTGATCGGGAGCTTGTGAAGGGCCTGGTTCAGACCGCGCTGGTCTAAGATTGATCGTAACCAACCACCTTTCTTGGGTACGATGAAGTAGGGGCTGTAGAACCCTGACTTCATCTCGCCTGGAGGGACCGGCTTTATCGTGTCCTTCGCCAGCAGGACCGCGACTTCTGCCCGCAAGACAGGAGCAACTTTGTTCAACACAGGTGAACCGAACGCCCCTGAACTTGGGAGGACATCGAGCGAAACTGAATCGCGTAGCTGAGTCTGATGGTTCTCAGGAGCCAGCGAGATGGCCTGGGGAGCGCTAGCCAGGCCCCCAGAGACTGTACAAGCGGGACCAGGGGAGCCACCGATGTACCCGTGGTGGGGCAGCGAAGTGGAGCACAGGGACCTGACTCGGAAAGGCAGTGCGTCCCGAAGTGGGGTCTGAGTGCGCGGTGTGACACTTACCTGGCATATGCATGGCAATAGCGCGCTCGACTGGGGGGATGTCCACATATCCTTGGGCCACTCCGCCTTCGAGGGTGGTGAGGACGGAGGAAGCACTAGGCCTGTTTCGGGCAGAAAAAGGTGCCCACCAAGACCTAGTCACCTACTGATGCACTTCCGGGAAGAAAGGAGCCGGAGGTGGTTGCCGGCAATCAGCCTGCGCCCCCCAGGAATCAATCTTCCAGCCTCGAGTGTTCGGGAGAAGGAGGAGGCCTCCAGTGCAGCCCGACGCTCTCAGCGGCCCTGGAAAGCATAGCAGTCAGCTCTGGATCTGACTCAGGCAACGCCACTCTTCCTGACGGAGGCAGGGCAGCCGAATCGTCATCTCCAGAGCCTAGCTCGCCCTCCAATGCAGCGGTCGACATCCTGTCATCCGCTGGTGCTCCGAACGAGATCCCTGTCCGAGGATCCCGCAAGCTCGTCTGGGAACACCAGATGGTGCAATGTGCTGGAGGAGTGAGAGGCCCGCGGAGACGCACTCGACGGGGAAGCTCTCACTGTGATCCTCAAGTCATCCTGACCATTAGCCGAAGTAGCCCTCTGAGAACCGGAGGAGCTAGAACGGGGCATGGTAAGGGGGATACCCCCCCGTTTGATGAGGAGGTATCTGGAGCGCAGCATCGCAATGAGAACATAACTAATCCACGAGCGCTGCTTCATCGTGCTGAAAGCCCAAGCACGAGACACAGCGATCGTGACTGTCAGATGAAGCCAGGAAACGACCACATCCAGAAACGCATGAGCAGGAAGCAATCTCTTAAAAGCACCCGTCGCTTGTGGAGCTCTTTTAGATTGCTCTTTTAGAGGAAAAACACTCTTTTAGATAGTGCTGAAGCGCCCAGGGGAGGTCGCGGTGAGACCGCAGAATGGAGAGCTGCAGCACTGGACAGCAACCCCCACTGACGCGCTGTAACACCAACACTCAAGGCTGTCTCATAGACACTCGCAGAGATTCAGTCTTCCTAGAAGGCTCGGCTCCGAAGCAAAAAGCTGATGTGTGTTTGCCAACTGTCATTGGCTTGTTTTGCTAACAGTCGAAGGTGATTGGGCTCTCGGGCGAGATCCCATTTTCGTCAGTCACTCTGACGTTACATCGAACGAGACTGACTGAAAGGGGAACCGTCACTTAGGTGGTGTTTATTGAGAAAAATCTTACACCACACAGAATGTGAAAAGAAACAAGAAAAAAACACTTTGACTTGGACTCTCGACTCACCTCCAGATATGACAGTTTGAAGGCCTGTTCCATTGATGAAGGCACGTTTTATTGTTTGAGTCTTAACGTCTGCCCAGTATATCCTTTCCTCAAGAGAGTCGTAATCCACCACAGTTACATCATCGATGTCAGGAACAGTCAAAGCAGTCATGACGTTCATGTACGGATTATCGATATCCACTCCACGGATCTCAGATCGCCTCACATACAACAAGAACTTCTTCAGGGCTGATGTGGGTACCAAAACAAAACATATATAAGTCAATAATTCATCTAGAAAGCTCAAACCGATCCACACTTCTGTGAGCATGTTTTGTTTGTTGTGTGGGATGTTACAGAGCTGCATACTCACCCACACAAGAGCGGTTGTTGAGGGACAGTTTCATGAGATGAGGACATGAACAAGACGCCGTACGGTTGTAATCAATGAGACAAAGATGGGAGCAAGGGCCTCTTCCATCGTTTCCCTCGCATGGGTTTGAGGCTGAAAAACCCAGGGTGACAAGCATTTAAACAAGGGACAGAAAACACACTATGAATTGTTTAAGGAGAGCAGCTCTTAAAAGAAGCCATGAACAACAGCTGTGAAACAACAAAACAATACAACAGTTACTATACAATGAAACTGAGACTAGTTTTCTTGAGTTTAGATGTCTGCATTTAAAGAGGGCAACATAAAAATTAGTGCAAAATAAGGATTAAATAAAGATTGCAATACCACTAAGAATGGACAGAATGAATGGACAGGGCTGACAGCTCATGTCTTCTGACTGAAGTGATCCTTTTGAAAGCACAGCACATTTAGACCTTTTGTACGATTCTTTGTAGATGGGCTACTATATTTCAAAAGAAGGTAATGTTGAGCAGACAGATAATGGCCTAAAGGCCACTGGTGCGAATAGTCAATTAACCATAAGATCTTTTTAAGTCAATTAACTATAAGATAAGATTGCACGGATGGTAAAGATGGTAAACATGTTTATTTAGATGGTGCTGCCATTTTATTCTGCCATTACACAAGACTACTGCCTGTTGTCAAGAGGCTTTAACCCTTCCACGAACCCAGACCAACTACATGCAATTAACTCCACAAGCAGTTGCATCTTGTAAATAATTGATCCAGTGGGAGTTTGAATATAGGCCCATTATTTCTTTGCGATGTTGAACCCATTTCACTCTTGTAGCAAGCATATTTTTGCAAGTGAGAATAACAAATAATTTCAAGTGACTAAATTATAGGCTAGAATCCCATAGAATTAATTATACATTCTGCTGGTCTGCGGGGGGAAAATGGCTGTTTGAATAAATACTGTATAAACAGCGCGAGTGCACTTGACTCATGATAGAAACACTTGATTTGGATGTACTGATTTTTCATAGTCATAAATCAGCCACAGATTTCATAAATCTCCACATCAATCTGACTTTACCTTAACATTGCTATATGTAAAGCGGGTGCGGAGTATAATTTGTATTTTCACTGCTTCAGCTGTGTCTGAATAGGGAAGGCTCCACCACGTCTGCAAACTCCAATAGTAATTTTGAAGTGGTTTGCCTGTCAGCAATGTGCTAGAAAAGTGCTTACAACACTGCTAGCTACACAGGCACGAAAAATGGGAGCCCTCCAAACTGTTGTCGTTCTCTTGAAACTAAACCCTCAGTCCTTTAACCACACATAATGCATTTACAACATGCCAGCTAATGGCTGTAGCCTTAGCCCCATTAGGCTAGTTAGCATAGCTTCTTCTCACTCCCTACGGATACTCTAAGGTCTGACACTCTTCTGCCAGAACTGAAGGGGCCAAACAAAAACACAATAGCCATGGACTGTAAGGGGCCAGAGCCCAGATTTTGGACACCTTTAATAGCCAGACCTTCCCATGGACTCTTTAAAATTGGATTAACCATACTTATTGGCTTCTCTGGCAAAGCAGCACAATTTGTCATCACTTATCGGTGTAAAACAGTCACCCGCCTGCCGGTGCTGTGGCAGGAGACATGAGCTGTTTTGGCAGGGCTTCCTATAGTTTTGGGCTGGTTGAAATGATGCAAATCAGATTATTTCAGCTGATGAACACTCACAGAAGGCTGCATTTCTGGACATCTGGACACCTGGCACATTTGGCAATTACAATAACTTCTGTTAACTTGTTTTACAAATCACAAAATGCAATTTTTTATAAATCAGAGATGAGTAAGAGTAAAAATGGGTCATGTAAGGGTTATGTCATAATTACAGAAACTTTAGTGCTTTTCATTTTAATAAATTCATTTGAATATATTTTAATATGCAATGCATTCCTGTGAAAGCTGAATATTCAGCAGCCATTACTTCAGTTTTCAGTGTCACATGATCCATAAGAAATCATTCTAATATGCTGATTGAAGAAACATTTCTGCTTATGATATAATATAATGTTTTTGTTTAAACCATGATATTTTTTTTCCATGGAAATTGAAATAACAATATTTAAAAAAATAAATAAATATGCATTAATTTAAAATGATTTAATATGTCCTTGCTGAAAAAAATGTATACATTTCTATAAATAAATAAAATAAAATGTAACTAACCCTGTATTGTATATGTTTTTCTCAGAACATGTAAATTAATATAGTGTTGTAATTGCAACAACTTCTGTTAACATGCTTTACAAATCACAAAATGCATTTTTTTTATTAGAAATTGGTAAAAGTAAAGGGAAATGGCTTATATAAGCATTAAATAATCATAACAGACAATTAATCATCTGTGAACTTCAATAAATACGAACAAAATAAAAAAACCAAACAAGTCAAATAATAAAAAAAGACAACGATAAATAACATTTTAAAATCATAATCTTTCTATTTATAAGAAAATGCCTATATAAGTAAACTGTGTATGATGTTCCCCTTCAGGAACTCGAGCTGTGTCGTAAACGCTATGGGAACATCTTCCAGCATGACCACGCTCTGAATCACATGTGTAATCTGTCCTATGGATGGACGAGACGTCATGGGCGGGTGACATAATCGACCAGGAAGCTTAAAAGCATGTGCGGTGGAACCGACGTCAGCTTTTTGTCATTCAGCAACCGCTACTCTCTGTCGATCTGTGTTGTGAGTCTCATTTAGTGTTGTTTGTCCCTACACAATCACTTGAAATAAGCTCAACTATGTCTAAAAGTGCAGGAAACTAGCACGCATTACAGGCTGTGTGTTCCCCCCTGCAATCGAAAAAAAAAAAGCATCACTGCTGGGGATACACACGTGTGGTCTGCTTGAGAGTGTTTGTCACTGCGTCTGCTTACTCTCAGGGCGGATGGATCCGATGGAGGGAATGAAGACGGGCGAGCCCCTATCTTCTTTTCCCATCAGATCCAACACCAACACAGAGAGGGCTCGACGCTCTGCCTGTCTTCCTCCAAGGAGGTGGACATGAAGGACGTCGATGAGCTTTTGTTAAGTTGCAGTGTTTGCACAAGCATTGTTTGCACAAGCATATTGTGAACGAGGATATCATTATAGCAGCGTTCCTGCACAGGATCGGAGTTCGCACTGTCAGCTCTAGAGAGATAGGGGCTGATTGTGCTTCTCCCCGCCGGTCCCGCCGCTGCTGAGGCACGGCGGCGAGTGAGATCGCGGGGATCGCACATGGATCTGGTGGACGGGTTGGAGACGGGTTCGCCCTATCTCCACCTGCATTCCCCAGATCTAGCGCTCTCGCTCAGGGCTGGAAGCCCGCGGTGCGGTGAGAGCTCACTGTTGCAGCGCGCGTTGCAGAGGAGACACATGCATTACATCATTCTCGTTCATATTATGAATCCTTTTCATATCAGACCATGTTTACTCGTCTGTTTTTTTTCTGCATTTAATTTTGATTAATTAATGTATTTCATCTAACTAGGAGAAGTTAGATGTGTGTGTGTGTGTGTGTGTATAGGAGCCTCTTGGGAAATTTCTCGAGTGAGAGCACGATGCTTTACCTCTCTTCCTCTGAGTAGGTTGAGGTGTTCAGCAGGGGCAGCTGGGCGGAGCAGCCCCAACCGTGTTCCAGCTCCTCTTTTAGGGAGCCAAAGGCTTATAGCAGAAGCGGACCGTCATTCTCGTTGGATAGTCTTCGGCTAAAACGTCCTGTTGCCTATGGCCCAGGACTTCTGAGGGCCGGCCCCTCTGTGGAAAAACGGTGTACACCGCGGTACTCGGTGCCCATCTCTCCTCAGTGCCCTCAGGAGATCGGTCTGCCAACCCTGCCATGTATGGTGTTCCAGGACGCAGTGGTCTCCAGCGAGCGCTGCTCTCAGTCTCTTCCGCCCGGAAACGTAGCGGAGCAGAGAGGCTCGCCACCTCTTTGGAGGTCTCTAGGACGGCTAGTTTGGCCCGTGCACCGCTTCACAGCACCGATTTAGCCGCTCTAATTACACCAGAGATCAGTCTCGAGAGACTGATTCCCTTAGTAGACTACTTGGCAGCAGGGAAACTACTGCCAAATGTGTCTCAGTGGGTCCTGCACACGACAGAAAAAGGCTATCGTATTCAGTCGGCTCTCCGCCGCGTTTCAGCAAGGTCATTCCTACTTTGGTCGGCCCCGAGCAGGCTCTGGTAATGGAACAAGAAGTGTTCTCACTCGCTAAAGAGAGTCCGGGTTCTACAGCCGGTACTTCATTGTTCCAAGGAAGGATGGAGGGTTGCGTCCCTTTTTAGATCTGCGTCAGTGGAACTGCTCAGTCATGAGACTGAAGTTCAAGATGCTCAGATCAGGTCCGAGGACTAATTTGTCACGATAGATCTAAAAGACGCTTACTTCTACATCTCCTTCCTTCCCACTCACAGGAAGTTTCTGAGGTTTGGCTTCAGGGGCGAAGCATACCAATATTGGGTTCTTCCCTTTGGCCTAGCTCTCTCAACCCGCACTTTCACGAAGTGTGTGGATGCTGCGCTGGCTCTGCTGCGGCTCCAGGGCATCCGCATACTGAATTACCTCGACGATTGGTTGATTTTAGCTCAATCAGAGCAGATGGAGGCTCGACATCGAGAGTCGTTCTCGCCCACATGAAAGAGCTGGGGATAAAAATAAACGCCAAGAAAAGTGTGCTTTCTCCATTACAGAGAACCAGTTATCTAGGTGTGCTGTGGAATTCGACTGCGATGCAGGCACGTCTGTCCCCTGCTCGCATTGAGTCGATCCTCACGGCTGTCAAGAGAGTGAAAGAAGGCCAGTCACTCGCTGACAAGCAGTTTCAGAGACTGCTGGGTCTGATGGCAGCTGCGTCCAACGTGATACCTTTTGGCCGGCTGTACATGAGACCCCCACAGTGGTGGCTCAAGACCAAGGGGTTCTCCCCGCGGGGAAACCCGCTCCACACTATCAAGGTCACGAGGTGATGTATATGTGCCTTAGACATGTGGAGGAAACCTTGGTTTTTGTCTCATGGCCCGGTGCTGGGAGCTCCTTGTCGCCGTGTAACACTAGCGACGGACGCATCCCTCACCGGTTGGGGAGCGGTCATGAATGGCCACCCTGCCCGTGGTCTGTGGAGCAGCCGCCATCTGATGTGGCACATCATTTGGCCGGAGATGCTGGCTGTGTTTCAAGCACTGAAACATTTCCTCCCAGACTTAAAAGATCACCATGTGTTGGTGCGAGCATTGACAGCACATCGGTGGTCTCTTATATCAACCACCAGGGAGGTCTGCGTTCGCGCCCCTTGTAGAAAGGCAAGCTGGTGCACCAGATCCTTGTGTGGTCCCAGGACAAACTCCTCTCGCTGAGAGCAGTTTACATTTCTGGGCATCTCAATATGGGAGCAGACATCCTGTCGAGACAGGGGCCGAGGCCCGGGGAATGGATGCTTCTCCATTCAGCAGATATGGAGAGTTTTTGGCCAGGCACAGGTGGACCTCTTTGCGACTCAGGAGACATTGCAATGTCCCCTCTGGTTCTCTCCGACTCCTCCAGCTCCTCTGGGACTGGATGCCATGGTTCAGACTCGGCCGAGGCTTCGTCTGTATGCTTTCTCCCGATTACTCTGCTCCCAAGAGTGCGCTGGGACGAGGTCAGTCTACTACTGGTAGCACCGCTCTGGCCGGGCCGAGTATGGTTCTCGGACCTGATTGCTCTCCTCGATGTCTCTCCATGGGAGATTCCCGTCAGGAGGGATCTCCTCTAACAGGCGGGGGGCACTATCGTTTGCCCTCGCTCGGAGTTGTGGAAGTTGTGTGTGTGGCCCCTGAGGGGGCACAGCTCATAGCTTCCGGTCTCTCAACAGAGTTTGTTGAGACCATCCTCCAATCCAGAGCTCCCTCTATGAGGAAACTGTACACCCTGAAGTGGAGACTCTTCACTTCATGGTGCGGAGGTTGCCAGCTCGACCCAGTCAACTGCCCTATTGGTACAGTTCTGGAGTTCATGGCCTGTTCCTCCGCAGGGTTAACCCACTCCACCCTGAAGGTCTACGTGGCGGCTTTACTGGCCTACCACACCCCTCTCGGTGGCCAGTTAGTGGGTGACATCCCCTAGTTACATATTTCCTCTAGAGGCTGTGGCCTCCGGCCAGCGGGCTTATGCTATGTGGTGGATCAGGACGCTATTCCATAGCCTCGAGTCCTCTGCTCTCCCCTCTTCTGGGGATCAAGACTCACTTCTCAGGATTTGGCCTTCGGTACGCAGGCCCCGCCCACTTTAGCCACTCGTGGCCCCTTTTCTCTCGCCTTAGTTCCACACTAGGCAGGGATTTGAAAGTCTGTCGGCGTGGGCATATCGCTCCCATAGCGTTATCGACACAGGTCAAGTTCCTGAAGGGGAACGTCTCAGGTTACGCATGTAACCATGGTTCCCCGAAGGGAACGAGACGCTGCGTCTCGGGGCCATATTTCCAGCATCCCTGCGAGCGGTTGCCTCACTCCTAGAAGCTGACGCCAGTTCCACCGCACGTGCTTTTAAGCTTCCTGGTCGATTACGTCACCCGCCCGTGATGTCTCACCCATCCATCGGACGGATTACACATGTGATTCAGAGCGTGGTCACGCTGGAAGGCGTTCCCACAGCATTTTTGACACAGCGTCTCGTTCCCTTAGGAGAACCATGTTTACATGCCTAACCTGAGACGTTTTTTTTCCTCCAATTTTCCATTAATGACCACTGTCTGTTTAACAGAAGATAATCTACTGCCCTTGCTGGCTACAAAGCCCTGTGTGACACTGTACCATGAAACAATTCAAATCAATTTGGGTTGAGGAAAGAGCACATCTTGAGTCCACGTCAGGCCTGCTTACGCTCTGCATGACCCCCTTTTTCAATTATTCTGCTGCTCTCAAACAGAGCCGTTTGGGCTTCCAGATTGGCAGAAGAAATGAATGATCAGCGGGATTCGGCTCAAATGAATCCTCGCCCCACAGAGCATGCAGGAAAATTTCTCTCTGTCTGTCTCTTTGTAAAACCGAACATAGGCGGATCTTATATATATATTTCAATAACGTTCAGCTAAGCACGTTAGGTCTATGTGAAAACTGCTAAGCTTGCTGTGTGTGGTTTGCATGCAGAAAGAGCTCACGGGGTGCAAACACTAACAGGAAACCGAAGCGTCAAATAAAAGGTTTAAACACACTGACAGAACATTTGGATCATCAGTAAGGGTGAGATTCTCAAGTAAAGATTTTCTCTCCGGATTTCATGCCCAAACACCTCCAGCAATTATATTCAAGAAAACTGTGATGCTTGTTAGACATACAGTATAATAAACAGAAGTTGTCACTATGGCAACAGGGTTGTGTTAGTCTAGTTCAAGCAAAACACTCAGCATGATACTTGTGAATACGACAATGTAATTATTCTTTGATTTTAAGTAATTTTATAATTCTTTTTTTCTGTGACCCTGTTGTCCACAGCACAGTACAATGCTTAAGTTTTTTTTTTTAAATAGACAACTGTATTTTGTTGGTACTGTATTAAATATGTAAATTACCAACATTTAGATAATTACAGGCCCACCTTGAGGTTGTCTGCTAGGATGGTATATCTCTAGATCAAATGGCTGGGCGCTTGTCTTCTGGATCACTGTTACATTGCGGCCAGTCCATTTATTCGCTCTGGCTAAAGTGTTGGTCCTCCAGTCTGTCCAGTACACACCACCTCCAAAGAGAGACACAGCGAATGGGTGTGACAGGTACTCATGTCCCCTGAGGATCTCGATGACCCCCGTGCCATCATACAGGGCTGAATATATTGCATCTGAGCTGAAGGGAAAGAGAAACATCAGGTGAGAATAGCACTCTATGCCCATACCAACAAGATGTTACAATGATGACAACTTCCTGAGGGAAATACTGAAGAGTCAAGAACATTTTTTGGCATAAATATGGCTACAGACACAATATACTTAAAATGCTAATTTCTGAAAAACTGCTTTTGCCACGAAAGTATAGCATAAGAATAAATCTAAGAGAAACAGATTTACAATCATAATCTCATTTATTCCTTTTGGTTTAAATGTGTTAAGGCTGTTTTATAGTATGTCTGAGAATCATACCTAACCAAAAAAAAACCTTGAGCATTGCACCTAGGCTTAAATTCAGTGCTGCTTGTACATTGCACCAAAATTTAATTCTTCATTTGCATTTTCAATTTCCCGTACCGAGCATCTGTCCACACTATTCTCCTTTCCTGATGGTCTAGCGTGAGTCCATTAGGCCAGGCTCCAATCTCCATGTCCTTATACACAACATGTCTTCCACTTCCACTCATTGACGTTGCCTCAATCCGAGGAAAAGTGGCATCCCAGTCAGTCCAGAAAAGAATACTACATACAGAAAAAAAAATGGTTATAAACTATTCATCTGACCATACACCACATCAGTGTAAACATTTCAAGGTAACACTTTAATATAGTGACCAATTCGCACTATGAACTAGTTGCTTATTAACATGACTATTATTAATATATTGACTGTTTATGTGTACTTATAAAACACATATGGGAAGTCGTGGCCTAATGGTTAAAGAGTCGGACTCGTAATCCAAAGGTTGCGAGTTCGAGTTTCAGGCCGGCAGGAATTGTTGGTGGGAGGAGTGAATGTCCAGTGCTCTCTCCACCCTCAATACCACGACTGAGGTGCCCTTGAGCAAGGCACCGAACCCCCAACTGCTCCCCGGGCGCCGCACCATAAATGGCTGCCCACTGCTCCGGGTGTGTGTTCACGGTGGGTGTGTGTTCACTGCTGTGTGTGTGCACGTTGGATGGGTTAAATGCAGAGCATGAATTCCGAGTATGGGTCACCATACTTGGCAGTATGTCACTTCACTTCATATTCTACATCCCTACACACATATTAAACACACCTTAAAATATTTATTTTACCATCATTTTTAGTATACTCATGACTGAACTATTAAGAGAGCTGCTTTGAAACAATACGTATTGAGACAAGCTCTATGCAAATAAACATGGCTTGACTAGGGAAGTATAGTGCACGGAGCTCCTCTGAAAATAAAGTTACCTGCTACAATATAATTCATTTACAGTGAGCGGTGCCAATGGTTGCAAAACTAAGCACGGGCACAAACCTGTGAAACTGCTGCATTGGAGCAATAGAGTAGTGAAGGTGTGTGTGTATGAGAGCTGTGTGTGCAGGGCTGCATCCTATGCTGCCCTAGAGAACAGTGCTGCTTTACATCATAAAAAGCTTTAAAAATCTAAATGTAAAATAGTAGATTAATTTCAAACTATTATTTTTATATGCACACTGTAAGGTTAAATGAAAACTGTCTGCCAGTGAAGTCAATGTCAGACACTAGGGTTAATTTTTTAACTAATGTCACAGTTCTCAGGGGTGGCATGAAAACAAAGGGCACATTCTAATGTGGGTATTACGGGGATTATAAAATGCTAAATACTTGCATCAAGCTCATATGCTAATAAAATATGTGATCATGTTCCTGCATCCGGCATCAAAAACAATCAAATTGTCAGCCAAACATTTGAGGTGCATGGTAGGTAAGCATACAAAAAGGCTTCACATGAATTTAGCTTCAAGGATGTAGCCTTCTCCTTTTCAGAAGGCCAATTAATTGGCCAGCGGCATACAGTTATTAAACCAGGCTTTCAATGAATAAAAGAGTTGCTAATTACAAAGACGACTAATCCCATCAGAACTACAATTCATTTTCAACACACCTCTCTATGGCACAGCTGTATGGGGCATTTTCAGAGAAACTGTGTAATGAATTTGGTGCTTTTTAATATGTGCCACGCCACTGAGTGTGAAATCAGTCTTTGAATATTTTCCCTAATTGTTCTTTTCAGCTTTCAGTGAAATAATTTACAGTATGTCATCCAACTGAGCACCAATATGAGCTCTAGTTGGTCTGCAGAGATACCATATTTCTCCACAATGGGTTGCTCACAGGGTTTGGCAAAAATGTTTCATATGCATAAAACAGGCAAACAAGCCAAAACTAGGGCTACAACAACATATTAACAAAAAGGACTGACAAAGAAAACTATTGAATTCTATTTTTTTTTTTTTTTTTTGCCAGTGTGCTGTCGTTTGGTAAACTCCCATCTAAAGCACCACTGTATTATTATGAATAATGATTTTGGGGGGCATCAAACAAACAATACAATTTTTATGAGCTTTATGATTTTTTCCAATTCATTTTCTATGTCATAAATTTTAGACAGCGAAAGTACCAAGTGTCACTTTTTGTTCCTCAACTCTTTAACATTTCTGAATCATGTCCAATGCTTTTTTTTGTGTGTTCACATAGCTAATGCGATAAAGACACCAAGGGCCAGATTTACTAAACAGGGCAAACTAACGTTAGATTGCAGTTCCATAAAAGTGCCGATGGGAGGGGTGTGATTTACTGACAATGCGCACATTAAAGAACACAGACACCGCCAGATCATGTCCATAATGACTTTCAATATACCAAGCACAGCGCAAATTACTGCCTTTTAAGGCATGCTTTTTTGGGTGTTAAATAATAGCACAGAAATCATTAATTTGAAGAGCACAAATGCATATTCAATAAGGTGAGTCACAAACATAACTGTGTCCATGCTTTTCAGCGCTAAATCTTCACTGTGCATCTTTAGTAAATCCTGACAGTACTATTTTCACGCTAAAAGACGTAAATCAGCAAATCTCATTCCGATGAAGCAAAAAAATTTTACATTTCAAAGTGTAAAATTTTTCAGTCAAAATTGACCGATGAGGCCCAGAGGGTTAATAAATGATTAAAATGATTGTATAAAAAAATCTAAATCTAAGAAATAATTGGCATATTAATCATCAAAACATAAAAATAGGTTATACTTTCACATTTTATTTTTATAGCCTTCAATGGAATAATATGTGGAATAAAATGTTTAATAAATCGGCAATTAAGGAATTCAAATAAATGTATTTAATGTATTACAAAACAAATAAATAATGGGCATATTATTTAATCATCAAAATATCTGCAGTCTTATCTGTATGCCTCTTTTTTGTGCATTTACAATGTCGGTGAGCATTATTCATGCTGCTGAGATAATCGTGTGACTTTTCTGAGCTCATGCTGTCATATTTGAGACTTTCTTTTCCCAGCATGCCTCCTTAAGAAATGTAGAGCTGAGCAAGAGAAGAGTACAGATGAGAGTAAGGTGACCAAAAAAGAAACAGAACACAACAAATAAACAGCAAGATGCAGCGCGTTATTCTAGAACTATCATTAGTAATAGATGACAAACAAGTCCCTTGAAATATGATTGCTCTGTTATGTACCCAAGATAGTCTCTATGAGGACAAATTATGGTAGAAAATAAATAAAACTTGTTTTTTCGCTGCTTGTTTTTACTGTTGTGAACATTGCTGAAGGGAATATGAAAAAGAAAAGCATACTAAGAGGAAAGAAAATTAGGCTGTGGTAAGTTTTGTATGAGACCAATACACACCCCTGTCCTGGGTCTACAGCCAGCGCTCGTGGGTGCTCCATGCCACCGGCAATCAAAGTCGTTCTCATTTCCCCATTCAGCTTGGCCACCTCAATCTGATCCAAGTTGCTGTCTATCCAGTAAAGGTTTCCTACAATCCAATCCACTGCAAGTCCCTCTGGGGTGGCCAAACCATGCTGAATCACAACCTCGATCCCGGTCACACCTACAAGACAAACCACTCGCACAAATTCATAGGGTGGATGGGGTTTCCAATTCAGCACAGCAAAGCATTCTGGTCATTTTGAACTTTCTTTTGAAGTGTTAAGCTCTTTAAAATGCTACTCCTTGCTGAAAAGACCAGCTTGAATCAGGATGCATTTCTACGCTGCTAGTCATGTTGTTCAACAGCAAATGATGCAAGTCTTTATGATGAAATTGGACAAAGCTGGCTTGCTAGTTAAGCTAATTTATGGGAAAATTCACATAAAAAAATAGTGCTGTCAATCGATTAAAAAAAAAAGTAACTAATTAACTAATTAATCGCATATTTTTTCTGAAATTAATCCCACCTGACATTAAACTTTTAAAATATATTTTATATTGCAATAATTTCATATTTAATCTTCAAATTAATGTAGAAACAACATATAGACAGTATATTTTTAATATTTGTTTAATTTAATCTTTTTGTATGACTGAAGGCCAGTATCACTGATACCAATATTACTGATGCCTCTATAAAAAAATGTTTTCCTAATATTTAACCATAGACTATAGCCATTCAACATTACAGATTGCAGATTATTTTGGGTGCTGTTTCTTTAAGAGCTGCCGCTGCTGAACATGAGGTGGATCTCACGCATCGTATTCTCTCTCAACTCTCTTTCCATTTTCTGAGCCACTTCAGGTCTTAAAGTCTCTATTAATGAGCTGACGAGTTGAATCAGGTGTTTTAGATGAGGGAGACAGTGCTTGGGTGCTCTAGGACAGTTTTGAAAACCATTTCAGAGACATGTTCTTAAATGTGACTCATATATGCATGCACAGTTTAAGGCAGCTTTATTCGCCTTCATGACTTAACTGACCACGACATTGCATGCACGTCATTTCTTTCATGCTTTGATATGAAATGATAAAGGCTACAGCGCGCGCCGGTGCCTTTGTGCATGCAATTGAAGAGCGCGCGCCGAGTACAGTACCGTTTCCGCGCTCGTTTGACTCGCGCCTGGCGCTAAGGTGTAGATTGCGCATCTGAAACTTCTCCTATTTGATGTGCTCGTAAAGACTGTTCTGTGACTAAATAAATGCACTTCTTAGCCAGAAAAAAAGAGACAGAGGCAGCAGTTGTAAGTAGGGTGGCCAACACTAGCCCCGCCCCTGCATTAACAGATATTTTTTACGCGTTAAAAAAAAATTACTCGCCTGCAATAACACGCTAATTTTGACAGCACTAAAAAAAACTAAAACTATTTCTAAAATTATATATATACAATCATGGCCAAAAATATCGGCACCCTTGGTAAATATGATCAAAGCAGTCTGTGAAAATTAATCTGCATTGTTAATCCTTTGTGAAATAAAGTTAAAGTGAATTAAATCTTGAAAATTTAAAATAAATAAATAATTTCAGCTACCTTAAATTAAAATTACTAGAACAACTTTAAAAACCTAAATAATAATAAAAAAAGAAATAATAATCAATAAATAAAATGACAAATTACTAAAATTAAAACTAAAATTACATTGAAAAATACAAATAGCTAAATAAAATTATTAATAAATACTATAATAATACCTAAATGATACTAAAATAACACTGGTCCCAAACCTGTATCACTTTCTCTCTTCTGTGGAACACAAAATAAGGTATTTAGAAAAATGTCTCAGTGTCTTTTCTGTCCATACAATAAAAGTCAACCATTCTTCTAAAAAATTATTTTGGGCTGAACTTTCTCTTTAAGAAACCTGGTATGGACACCAGAATATCAACAGCAGGTGATCAGCATTCAAACACAACATTTGATGGTCCTTTAGACGGGGCTTCTGAAAATAACTCTGGAGAAGAAAACGCTGGTATTAAAGGAAAGGAAGTTTTCCCTCAGCAGTAAACAAGATTTTTTTAGCTATATATAATCCAGCTGTTTGCAATTATTCTCAGCTGTGGAGGGCTTTATGAAATGCTAACAAAGGAGAGCGCAATAGCTGCACTGGGGGCCTGTTCCTCTGAGAGAAAGACTCAGATGTGTGCTTAATACAGCTTCAAAATAGTCTTCAAAACAATACAAGGGTATTCATCAGCTCCTTCAGAGCTTTTCTGCGTCATTCAAAGAGCCAGTGCACATTATGTATTGCGTTACTGTTCAGGGGACGTGACCTGCGTACTAGGAATGGGGAAAGAGAATATCTACTCAAACTAAAGCTTAGGTTAAACAAAGGACGAGTGGGAATGGAACATCAAATTGGGTGTTCATTACCTCCGGTCTCTGAGAGCTTTCCCCGATAGATCTTATCCTCCACCACGTCGGTCCAGTAAAGCAAACTGCGGTTGAAGTGGAAGTCGAGAGCAATGGTGTTCCGCAGACCGGGCACGAGTAGGCTATAGTCACGTTTATGAAGGTCGATTCGTCTGATCTCATGCCGGATAGAGAAGATAACAAAAGCCTCAAAGGGATCTTGGAGAAGAAACAAATTGATTATTAGCACCCCACACCTGTGCATAAGAGGTTATAAGAGCATCGCACTTTGTGTTTGTGTCTGCCATGCACATTTGTCTGTGCACAACCACTAATTAGTCTTTTTGCTGATGTTTTTTAATGAAAAAGATTTACAGGGGCACTAATCTTAGAGAAACCTAAGGATAATGGTAAAAGACACTTGAGTCGTCTTTAAAGAGAAAGAAAAAACAACCCCTATTAATTATGTCAAAATACAAGTTCACAAGTTCCATCCACGTCATCCAGGTATATAAAATTAAAAAAATTAAAAAATTAAGAATAATACATATCCTTAATATAATTAATTTGCCACCCCAACTCTATATCTACTAGGCAACATAATCACAGAAAATTCAGTAATTATTGTTATAAATTCTATAGCTACTGGATAAAGCCTGCTGAGAGCTATAAATGTGGCTGTCTGCTGTAACAAGAACTTACTCTCAAGAGCTTTATACGTCACAAAATCCATAAAATACCACACAGATGCTTGTTGTCATATTCTGACTAATGACCCAAATACAGATTCCCTGAGACAATTTAAAAGCATTTGGCAGGCATGCTGCTGTAAAGACATTAGCTTCTCAATGGGAAGCTCCTGTCTGCATATCCCGCTGTCATTGTATTACTGTTGCCCGTATTGTTGTGTATTGTGTACAGATGGATGGACTATGCATGGACTGGATGGACTATGGACTGTGCATTCAGGAATGCACAGTAAAGTTATTTCACTGAGAATCATAAACCAGTCTAGAAAAATAATGCTACTTTCCTGTCAAATTTCAGTCTGTTCCTCACACAGCATTATTGTCATAACTGCTTATGACATTTTATGGTGCTTTTTTTTTTTTTTCCTGGACACTGAATTGCTGTTGCATTAGAAGACCTGTACTTTTTTTTTTTTTTTTGCTCTTAAAATGCATTTAGAATGATCACAAAAATCAGCATGATTACAAATGATTTTTACAACAGTTCAATAAGCAAGAAGTTAATTAAGAGACTTACGTTTTAGAGAGCATATTGCCTGTTTGCTCAATTTCGACAACAAAAATAATTCCAAACACAGTCACAGCACTGTTTTGCGTCTCGGATCAACATGACGATGTTTTGTTCACCAGTTAAATGATTCGGTTCAATCGCAATGACTCACTTATTAACAGTGAATTGCTGCCACCTGCTGGTGGTTTTAATTTCACGTTTAAAGTATCTTTTAATTTTTTTATTAATTTCAAACATCAGTTGTCAACGTTTTGTTTAAAAACAATCAAAACATTATTTATGCATTTGTAACTGCAGGTTAAAGCATTACTGAGCTGCATTAAACAGTGTGTGAAAGCATCTAAAAGTCCATTCAGATGCAGCTTCTGCGTTTCCTCTGCATTGCACAAATGAATTTTGTCAATACTGACTTAATTTGCTTGGTAACAGCCCAAATGTCTTATTGACTGATTAAATGTAAAAAATTTAATCAAAAGGTAATGCGCACTTTTAGAAAAAAATGGCTTTATAAAGGTAAAAAATGCCCATAAAAGGTAAAAACAATTTAAACTTTTTGGAAAAGATTAATCTGCTACATGACAATAGGCAACATCAGCTGGAATACTTCAAACCGGAGCTGTATTTGTTTTATATGCTGCTAAGAAGACACCCCAGAAGATGGGTCAAGTATAGCTCCATCATTGTTCAAAGTAAAAAAAAAAAAAGTTTTAATAAATAAAAAAATTATAAAAATCACAGAAATTTCTCTGGTATTTCTTTCTTTTTGCTGGATCAAAAACGTACCGAACTGTGATACCACTATATCGTATCGAACCGAACCGTGCCATTTGCCAACCCTTAAACCCCTAATATATAAATATATGTATTGATGTAATGTATTGGTTTATATTTATATATTATATATATGTTAGAAGAGCTTAACCAGGCCGCCAAAGTGAGGCAATTCCAAGAGAAATATATATTTTAAAAGTTTGAGGAATTTAAATACCTGTGCTGTGGCAGCTCTCTCCATCTGGATCAAGTCTCCAGCCAGAATAACAGGAGCACTTGACAGTGGTTTTATGCTGTTCGCATATCTGACTGCATTTCAGGTGAGCAGAGCAGTAGTCCACTGTCTCGCATGTTCGGTTGTCAGAGCCAAGATGGAGTCCGGTGGGACATGAACACACCACCCCTTTGCTGGGGATCACTGCACACTTGTGACTGCAGCCCCCATTACCTTGCAAACATTTCTCTGGAACAGACAAGAACAGCATAAGTGAGGACAAAAACAGAATCAAATTGAAAGGCTGGTGATATGGAGCCATGTTTGCTAACATATGAGATTCAAGGTGTGAATTGAAACAGAAAAGCCACAGTTGAACAAAGACCAACGGTTTGGTTTGAACATTTGCAAAAGGCTAGAAGCTTATCACTCTTTGCCTCAAAAGATTTGCTGTCTCTTTCTCGACTAAGCCATTATTCTGACCAGGGGCGGACTGGCCAACTGACAGACCGGGTATTTTCCCGCTGGGCCGACGTACTTTTTGGGCCGGGCCTATACATCTTCTCATACCATGTTTGTCTGATCGGCCCATAAAACTCTTAGCAGCCTATAGTTTTTTCTGCCTAAATAGTTGACGGCGCTGTGGTCTTTGCGGCTGTTTAATGTATTTGTCAAAAAAAGTCGGTTTACTTATTTTTTCCCCCCAGACATACCGGCCCATGAGATATTTAATCAGCAGCCCATTGGTTATTTTCTTAAATGACATTGGGCTGACCCAATCACATCTTTAAACAACTCCCCTTTTAGGCTCGCTCTCTCTCTCTCTCTCTCTCACACACACACACACACACACACACACACACACACATGGTGGTGTATTGTAACGAAGTAATTACAGTACTTAAGTATTTTTTGGGAGTATCTGTAGCCTACTTGAGTGTTTATATTTCAGCCAACTTTTACTTTTACTCCGATACATTTCCCCGAAGCATATTTGTTACTTTCAACAAAATAGTCAGAAGAACACAGACTGCAGGAAAGCAGGTTTGACGAATCAGTGGTCTGGTGTTTGTAAGTTTGTAAGTTTTTTTTTATTAAATTTTTTTATTGCTTTATTAATTCAGTGCCACAAGAACAAGAGGTATTACCAAATAAAGAAGACCAAAAAAATCTTGCTGCCGGTAAGGACACAGAACAAAGAGCATTCCTTATATTCTTATTGCTACACTGTTGTTTTAAAACATCAACATTTTCAATGAAAATGTTTCCACAAGCATTAACCATGTTGATTTCTTCTGAGATACAGTATTTTAAAAGTAACATCACACTCTTTGGAATTGCGTCAAAAACAATAGCAAATTCTCTTGGTTTAACTGGTAATTTAAATTTCTGAATAAATTCAGTATACGACAACAAGGACCCATGGGAATTAACTAATTTACTAAAAGAATACCTTCCTTGAACCAAGTATGACAGAATAAAGATTTGTTTTTAAATAATATGTCCTTGTTATTCCATGTGAAATAGTTGTGGGTGAAAAATTGTGCTTATACACCAACTTCCATGCTAACAGGGCTTGTCTGGGAAAACCGGCCAATTTAACAGGAATTTTGTCAACAGACAAATTACATTTCAACAAAAAGTCTATGCCTCCAAGAGTATTAAATATATAATTAGGAAATGCATTCCATGGACTTTCTCTATTCTTCATAAACTCTATCAACAATTTAATTTTAAAAGTGTCATTGAGAGTATTATAATCTAAGACCTCCAGTCCCCCTTGCTCTTTAGGATTACAAATGACCTCCTTTTTTAAATAATGTGTTTTTTTCCTCCAAATAAAGTTATAAAGAATCTGATCTAGATTTTTAAGTATCTTGGGACGTTTGTAAGTTAGAACAGCTTTGCTCATCTGCAAACTGTGCAAACAAGTGCGCACACAATCACGGATGATTCATTTTCCACTCAAAGTGGAGTTTGGGTGTGTGATATACAGTATATCTTCTGCAATAATAGGGTAAGTGTTGTTGTAATGATGTGTGCTCTGACATTATCAAGTAGGCTATATCATCAAATCACACACAGAGTGCACACACGTTGATTTATTAATGTATTAAACAATTCCAGGCATTCTAAATTGTAGACGGCAAAAATGCTTCTGTATGTTTTTTATATTTATATAATATAGTTAACTTCTATATCTACATCACACAAAAAGTACCGTTTTTCTGCAGATATCAGCATGAACACATTTAATAATCATTTCATACAAGTCCAGTAAGCAATAAGTGACTTGCATTTTAGACGTATTGCTTGTTTTTGCTGAATTTTGCCAAAGAAAATAGTTCCAAACAAAGATCACAGCACTGTTTTGCGTCTCTGAGCAATAGACGGTGTACTTATTGAATGAATCCGCTTTTTGAACGAATCGGTTGAATAAATGATTCAGTGATTCGCTCATTAACACAGTCAAATGCTCTGTTCCTGAATGAATCAGCCGTTTGAATGAATCGGTTGAATCTCAATGACTCACTCATTAATGGTCACTTTCTGTCCCCAAAGTCTTTGCTGTCTCCTACTAGCGGTTTTAATTTCACATTTTGACTATTTTTTTTTCATGTTTTAAATTATTTCAAATATCAGTATTCAATGTTTTATGTTAAAAACACAACATTAGGCCTATTTATGCATCTGTAACTGCAGTTTAAATGCATCCATGTCCCCTCTGAGATACATTAAACTGTGTAAATAAATACATCTTAATGCTATTTCAGATGCAGATTCCAGAAATGTTTTCTTATGTTGGAATGAAAGACACTAAGTACTGGATGAAGTGCTTCTTATTCTTACCCAAAAATACAAAATGGAAGAAAGAGTTAAAACTGAACACAATCTTGCTACTAAAGCTGTATGAATATTTGCTTCTTTTCCATTTTGCATTTATTTGTACTTTTACTTTCAATACTTAAGTACGTTTAAGATTTTAAAAAATACTTTTCGTACTTAAGTACAATAAATATCATATACTTTAAGACTTTTACTTTTTAGTAATATTCTAAACGAAGTCTAGAACTTCTACCAAAGTCATTTTTTGGTAAGATACACACACAGGATGCCTTATGCTTTTAAAGTTTCATCCAAGGAGTTAACAAATTTGACTAAGTTTACAGTTTATTTAATGCTATACTATGGGAAACTGTGATCATCTGATCAACAAGTTATCATGTCTCTTCCCTTTCTCCCTCAAACACACAGGCACACACACAGGATGTCATAACTATATAGGCCTATAGTTTTAGGATTCATCAGTGTGGATTATAGTTTTATTATATTAATTAATTACACTTTTTAGAAGTTTTTAATTTGTCAACTCTCACTCTTTCCTACCTATTATTATATGGCTTTAGTGCTATTATGGAATAGGAGCTGCTATACATATTCAAGAGCGTGCAAAGATGGGTAGTTTTTTGTCCCAGTCCAGCCCTGATTCTGACCTAATCAACATCACCAGCCAAGTGTATCACAATAATAAAGAATTACTTTATTCATGAGGCAGATTCAATGAGAAACCACATGTCTGAATTATGACCGACGTCAGCCACTGCACAGGCCAAACAAACTCATTCAAGGTGGAAAATGGATTTTTCTTAAGTTTAAAACTGGGTCTCTGATACATCATCTCTTTTCAAAACAGACAAACTCCGGTACTCTTAGACTCTCATCTCTAATGGATAAGCTTTTTCCTTTTATCGAAGCACCTGGTCCTTTTTACGGGAGAAAGACAAAGGGGAAGGAACTCACAGCTTGCAAGGTCTTTTTGCCTCTACTGATTACGATGATCCCCTCTGCGGCCGCTAGAGAGAATTGAATTTTCTTCACAGGGGGCCCTGAAGTCTATATGGAGTTGAAGAATAGCTGCTTCCCAAAGGTCACAAATGGCATTGAGTCCTGCTGCGCTGGTCTGAGTCAGGCAGTCACCTCAAGGTCCACTAGCACAATTTAATTGGCAATAAGAGGCCCAAGCCAAACGCAGGTCTAGTCAGACAGATAATGTCCTCAGAACATGAGCGGTGGGCTCCCATGGGCGGCTGCTGGCAATGCACTGAAAGTCACTGAAATGTTTGTCTAGTCCCATTCTGAGAGAATTATACATCGGTGGCTCTCAGGAGACACTTTCCCAAGTGAGGGCTTCAGAGGCAAACAGATCCTCATGTTTAGCTCTCATTCAGACGGGCTTCGTGTTTTCTTGTGCTGGTAGCTTACAGAGCATGTATTGGCTTTCCATTACACTCGCTCAAGGACGCAACTCAAAGAGATGATTCAAGTAGCCCCGAGGGACATGCCGTGTGGGCATAAACACAGTATTATCAAAATCTTTTCACCCATGGAGAGGTAAACACAATACAAATTGATTTGTATGAGTCCAAATCTATATAGCTCAGGTATTTTATTCTGATTGGTTAGTTACAGTTTTTCATGGTTTGGCTTCCTGTGTATTGATAGAATTACTCCTCATGACTAGAAAAGTGGGCGCACGGTCGTTTCAACTCAAAACTTGGAATTTATCAATATGGACGTGAGCAGTGGCTAAGCTCAAATCTCACGTCTGGTCTCAGCTCATGTATGCAAGCTTTTTTAGCCTGAACTTGCACGCAGCATATAAATCTGGCGGAGAACTGTACATTACAACTTTAAAACATTACATCATTTTGTTCATTTAGGTTATTTTCCTGACTGACAACCGAAGCTCATTAGTCGATCACTGACCAGTAAGATTAGAATGTCTTTTGTTTTTTTGTTTTATTCAGGGCTTTAGCTTTATATGCGCGAATAGCAGCGTAAACCACAGACCATGAGGATTCACACATCGTCGCATCACGTACCTGCAGCGCTTCTGTGAAAGGAGAAAAACAGAAATTAAGTCTATAAAAGGAATAAAATAAATAGGACTACACAAAATATATAATAGGCTATATGCCTAATATAATTAACATATACAAAAAGGAAAAAAACTGCAACAAGTAGCCTATAGGCTACGCTCGTTTTTGTGAAACTCTTAATGCACTGTATTTCTTTTCTTTATATCTTTATTTGATTTAATCCATCTGATCGCACAGGTACCTCACGCACACACAAACAACATTAGTTCTAGCGTTGCCTGACATGTCAGCCATTCATCATCAAACTAAAATGCAGTCAACCAAACATAAAAGTTTATTTACACTGTTTAATTTAAAAGGCCCGCTGTAAAATCAACATGGAGCGTCCAAAAAAAATGTTTTGCTCATGTGAAGGATTTTACACGGATATTAGAACATGAGTGAAGTATAAAGCCTTATTTAGGCTACATAATGAAAGCTTGTGAGCCCAATGCCATTTCAGGTTTGCTTGTATGCTGTGTCTAATGAATGCCACTATAGTCTATTATGTGTTTTATTTTCTAGTTTAATATATAATTTTATTGCTACTTATTTTTCATTCTTGTTCTGTTCTAAATACCGTTAAATTAAAAATATTTGTTGTAGAGTGAGGGGAACTAAATAGGCTATAATGTACATTTACCAGTATTTTAATATTATAAAATATAATAATATTATAAAATTACATAAATTAATGTAGCCTAATTGTTTGCAATTACAAGGTTAATGGGTGTTTTTGGAGTTAGATCAATTTCTCTTTAATGAGATTACTTCCTCCTTTTGACCGGCTTTCGTTTCTCCATATCGTAAACTCTAGGGGCGAGGCTTCTAAACCGGGGTGTTTTTAGGGGCGTGATATTCAAATAAGATTTGTTTTCTGCCGCCACATTTATCAACGTGCGATCATTCGTACGATAAGATTGGCGGCATATGAATGTTTCAGGAATCACACGTGAACTCTGTCGTAAGTTGATTTGTGCGTATGGAACTGCGCTCGTTTCTACATTAGATTGACAAATGAGGCCCAAGGTGTAGCGAATAAGGCTGGGGATGCAAGCATTATGAACCCAGTGATAAACATGCACTCTGACACTTGCATTGATTAAAGACCAAATTAATTAAAAAAATCACAATTTTGTCTGTTCCCTCTGAAGACAAAAAATACCTTTAGCAGACATTCACAGTAATGTATACAAATTTTGTCTAACTTTTTCTGCACTCTGCCACGGAAAGCCATGCTTTACAGCAGTGTTGTTACTGTTAACTAAAACTGAAACCATTAAACATAGTTTTTGTTTGATTAAAATAAAAATTAAATGTGAATATTACACGAAAAACTAATGCCTTGTCAAAGTTAATAAAAAAAATAAGTAGTTTAAGTTGAAGCACTAAAATTGCAAAAATATTAAATTAAAATTAAAAAGAAATTAAAGCTACCCTGTATATGGAAGTATCAATAACAACAACAATAATAATAATAATAATAATAATAAAAGCCCATATCAAAATTACTGAAACTTTAATTTAAAACATATAGGCCTGGTTTTACAGACACAGAAACTTTAATTTAAAACACATAGGCCCGGTTTCACAGACACGGCTTAGACTAAACCAGGATTAGGACATTTTTAAGTATTTTTTTTTAAACATGCTTAGAAAAAAACATTACTGGTGTGCATCTTGAGACAAAACAAAGACACTGATATATTTTAAGATCAGTCAGTGCAAGTTTATTTCAGTTGAAACGGCTCAGACTTACATTTAAGTCTAGGACTAGGCTTAAGCCTTGTCTGTGAAACTGGGGGACTTTTAATAAATACTATAATAATATATAAATAACACTAATATCACACTATTTTACAGCAATTTTTATAAAGGAGGTTCTTAAATTAAACTCATAAAACCACTGTAAAGCTTATTTTGCTAATATGACAAAAGACAATGTATTGGAAATAATTTGCAATGATAAATAATAACATAACACATACTACAAATACACTGAAAAAATATATTTTTCAAAGTTGTAAATAAAACAAAGATTGTAAATTTCAGTACATTTAACGTGTTACTTGCCATTTCTTTCTAATTCACTAGCAATTTCTGAGAGAAAATGGTTTCTAGACCACATTTTTTTCACTGTAATAATAATTGGAATTAATCATTCTTCTGCAAAGTAATACAGTTCCTTACCCTAACTGCAGTCTGTTTACAGTTGCCAAGCAACATAGGCACACTAATGTAGAATTAGCAGTCACAGGTGCAAATTTATTCGGTATGGCTCATCCAATCAAAATTTAGAGTTGAAATGATTCATATTTTATCAAATCTTGAAGCAATACAGCAGATGAGCCTCTTATCAAAGCCTTGCATGCACTCACCACAGAAAGGACCCTCATCGGAACGGTCAGCACAGTCATATCTCCCGTCGCAGATCTTGTTGGGGGGCAGGCAGGTGCTGGAGTCATTAGCACAGGGCTGAGTGGGGGGCTTACAGACGGAGGACTCACACGATTCTTCATCCGAGCGGTCTTCACAGTCATTGTCGCCATCACACACCCAACTCTTGCTGATACACTTCCCTTGGGACACAACATTCAGTCAGACCGCTATATAAATCAAATTGTCAGGCTTAACTTGTTGTTTGTAGGTGAGCATGAAGATAAATCTGGGTAAATTTTAAAAGGTGGCAGAACGTCAAACTGGCATGACGTCAGATGAATACAGAAGCTTCAGCTCATGTAACCCTCAGAGACCCACTGCAACTTTTTTTAAACCTTTTTATTATTAAACATTTATTTTTCACACAGTGGAGCTCATTCATTAAATTAAAGATGCTAGATTTCAAATTGTTTTTAATTTAGACAAATAACACTTTATAAAGTAACAGAGGGCTGCCGAGATACTGAACATACTGAAGTTTCAGGCTTCTAGCTCACTGGGAAAGCTTTTATAAAGGTCAACACAACTGCACTAGAGTCCTATATATTAACAAGGGATCAGCACAGAGTATGAATACCTCAGGCTCATGAGGGTTCAGAGGGTGTTAGAGAGATGCTTTGAGATGAATACATCCAAATTTCAGCCTCCAAGCTTCCTGTGAAGGCTTCATTCAAAGGTTTGGGGTCTGTAAGAATTTTGTTTTTAATGTTTTTGTCTCTGGCAAACCAAGACTGCATTTACTTAATCAAAAATCAAAATGACTTGATCATAGTCAACATTTGAAGTGGATCAAAACCTTTCATCAAAGTTGCCCTAAAATCTAATATATATATTTGACACATTTCTCCAAACTCAGGTCACTGTTCTCATAGTTAACATAGTGATCTGAACACATTGTAATTGTCCTAAACAGATTGTACCTTTTCATTAATTTCATACAAACTGTAATATTTTTATTAACTGCTTAATATTTTCCTGGAAATCATGTTACTGTCTTTGCAGGATTGTTTGATGAATAGAAAGTTCAAAAGAGCATAATTCATTTGAAACAGAAATAGTTTGAAACATTATACATGTATTTACTGTCTCTTTTGAACATTTAAAGTGCATCCTTGCTGAATAAAGGTATTAATAAAAAAAAAAAAAATAAAAAAAAAAAAACTTACTGCCTCCAAACTTTTGAACAGTGTACTTGTATACTTTGCAAAATTGAAAACCCAGGATTGAAAAACAGTGCACGGCAGTCAGGTTTCCTTGTGTTCAGTCTACCTTCATGATCAGATAAACAGGTGAACACACTTTAGTCTGTTTCTGAGCCTGTCAAAATGATATGGGATTTGGCATTCGGTGTGCGGTGTGCGGTGCAGTGGTCTGGAAAGAGTGTACGCTGCTGCTTTTTAGCACATTTTTGACATCAAAAGGAATAGGAACAAAACAACAAACAATTCTTGAGCTCTTTTATGGCTTGGCTGTAGATGTCTTTTCAAGGCAATCATTTACAATTAGGGCAACTGCTACATCAAAAAGCCCCATGTTGATTGATTTCACTATGGTCTGAGTGGAGAAAAAACTTCTGATAGATACAAATTACACCAAATATGTTCAAAAGAAACACAGAAAGATGAATTCTGCACATAACACTTTTTGTGTAGAGGTGAGATATGTAATTTTTTCCAATACATTCAATACGTTCTTCTACCGCAGCTTAATATGCAGAAAAAAATTGCAAGTAAGCTACAATATTTGTGCACTTATTTCTTAATAAGTGCAAACACTTTTTCTCTGTGGCATTAGGAAAAATGTACTCTGTTTTTTCCAGCATCCAGTCCAACACAGAAACATTGACTTAACCAGTGCTGCAAATTAGGGACCGGACTGTCAGTTTGACTGACCAATAGCAAACTGAGGAGTGTTTGTGAAACCTTCAGGGGTCTAAATTTTGCATTTGTTAATGCTAGCGGCACAGTAATTTCCTACCTCACCTTTTTAGTTTAATGTCATAGCTAACTCTGAATATGGAACAATGACGCTGCTCCCAAAATACACCTTACTGTGAAGTACAAATCATTCCAGCTCAGCCGTTCTTCATAAATACGAATTCTAAAATATAGAGATATTGCAAAGGATTGCACCATGTAACGAAAAACAGGCTGGATTTATCATCCGACTCAATTTGCAAGAGGCAAAGATAACTGAAAGCTCAAGGATGGCATTGTGGTATAAAATATCACCCGCTGCTTCACAGAATTTAACAGTTTTGATATATGTTATACAGAACACAAGGAGAAAATATAGCTGTAGGTCAGTGCATGAAATAAATGTAAGGTTAGAACAGACTAACTGGTTTTGAGGAACACCTGGTAGGCTTACCTGAGCTTTTGCAGGTAAACTTTGCCTGGGGATCACACATTCTCTTGACGCCTTTGCAGTTTGTTTCATCACTGCCATCTTCGCAGTCCTTATCCCCATCACAGCGCCAGCGCTCGGGGATGCAGGTCCCATCAGCACGGCAGTGAAACTCCTCTCCACTGCATTCCACAGGAGGCAAAGCTGGACATGACACAAAAAACTGAGATTGATCCTGGGCTATTCTGATTCCCAAACAAATGACTATAATTGGTTATTTTTAGTGAATCAAACACAAATAGTTTGACCAGGTCCTGAACTGTAATGAGTCGGTTCTTTTTAGTAAATAAAACATACACAGAGCGACCAGTGTAGTTTTTTTAGTGTATGAAGAAATATTAAGCATGACCAGTGTAGTCCAGTTCCAAGCCAAATGACTCGAATGAGTTGGAACTTTTTAGTGAATCAAACACGCACAGCATGACCAGTGTATTTCAATTCCGGCACAAAAGACTTGAATGAATGAATCAGACATGTACAGTGTGATCAGAACTCCAATTCCTTAGTTGACTATTTTTAGTGAATCAAACACATACACCACTTCCTGAACAAAAGACTCTAATGAGTCACTTCATATTTGTGAATAGAACACAGAGTGTGGCAAGTGCAGTCCAATTCTCTAATAAATTATAATAATCAGTTCTTTTTAGTGACTCAAACACATATAGAGCCAGTAATTCTGTCCATTTAATTAACAAACGATCTTAATGAATTGGTTCATTTTTAATGAATAAAGCACATACAACGTGACCAGTGTAGTTCTAGTCTCGCGTAGCCAGACCTTCAGACTGACGGCTGAAGGTCTGGAATAGATGGTAGCTTTCATTGGCCAATGCCCGCCTATGAGGCCGTTTGACCGACATGTCAAACAACCAATCACAGTTCGTTTCGTTCAGCGTCACGTTTCGGGGCGTGGAAATGTCGCCACAATAACAGACTGGTGTGTAAAACTCTCGGACGTATTTTAAAGATTCTGTGCCGCGAACTTTAAATATTTCACATACTTTTGAAAATCCAGCATTTAGTTGATCCTGATAAGCATTTGTCATCACATTTGTAAACACGACGGCTTTATTCTTTCGTGAGGGGTTTTGGCATCATGGCATCTTTGTTTCCAGGCGGAATGTTAAAGAACGAGACACACGTCTCCCGGAAATCCTCTATAATTCAACCAATCCAACGACGACTTTGACACTCCTGAAGTGTTTCCAGATAAGTGTGCCATATGCATCAGACGTTTAGCCAATGTTCTGTGGGCGTGACGTCTGAGGCTGAGACTAGTGTAGTTCCATCACCAAACAAATGACTCTAATAAAACTATTTTTTAGTGAATCAAACACAAACAGTCGACCAGTGTAGTCCAATTCCAGGACAAATTATTTTAAGTCAGTTATTCTAAGTGAATAAAACATTCAACTGCGAGATGGTGTAAATTAACTGAATTTATGCCACTTCTAATGGGGATTTTTTTTTTCTTTTTTTTTTAAATGATCAACTGCCAAAGGAAGAACACTTTTCTAGCAATATTTATTACTTAAAAGTACTAAAAGAATCAATAATGTCACAGCTAAGGATTAAAAATAGCAAGGTAAGTAGAAAAGACAAGTTTTTAAAGCTCACAGACGCTCTCACTTCAAACTACTTCAACCAGCATTAATAATGTTAAACTGGCAGAGTTTTATCAAGCATACTTCAAGATTTCCACTTGTCATGTTAATAAATATTTAAATATTCTCTCCGACACTGGCAAAGACTTTAAGTGTCTGTGCGCTTCAACGCAAAGGACAGGGTCAAGGTTTTCTTCAAGAGTAAGACAAGCACAAAAGAAAGCCTTTTTTTCTTGTTGCTTGCCTCAAGTTTCTGATTCATTCTGAACCCTGACAATTGACAGGAGTTAAATACATACTTCAAAAGTGTGTTTAAATACCAAACCCACCTCAATCCCCTGCCTGCCATCAAACAAACAAATGGCCTACTAAAACAAAGACAGCTGGTAGCATCACGAACCCTTAAAGACTAAAGGGCCCCCTTCTTTGCTTAAGGCTTATGCTGAGAGTTACCAATGTCTCCTCCACTTTACTCTTACAGAGCATGTGTTACACAATGATCTGAGCCCTGCGCTGGGAGGATATGAGTCGGACAAACCCTCAGAGACGGACAGGAGCTGACGACCTCCGTCAGGAGCCTGTTTGATGAATGGCTCCAACATTTCTGTGACAAGCTGGTGAGCTGAAATCATCGGAGGACTCGGCCTCAGCTTTCAGAGGTAATTACAGCAGATTAAAAGATTCAAATCTGTAAAGTGGTTCCCTAGTGAGCTTAGATGAGATTAGATCTGTCAAGTGAAGAAAAAGAGGGAAAGTTTTAAACTTGTGTTCCTCAAATTAGGGACATTGCACCAAGGCAATTACAAGCAAGACTGACTTGATCACTATCGTTCGGTTCTTTATTAGTCTGCTAATTAGTCGTGTTAAACAGATTCTCTGGGAACCACTCGGTAAGTTGGTTAAGTTGTTTGTGTACAGAAACAAACTCAAATGCATTTTTAGTTCATGTAACAGTGAAATTTGACCTCTCTAAACGCTTTTGATTACTCTGATGCTTTTAAGTACCGGTAATGCTGTAAAGACAATATTTCTGAATCGTCAAGGTCAAAACTTTTTTTATTTTCCACAATTTCAAATTCAGTTATAATGGCATATTGGGCGATATCTCACTGTATGATTACAGTTTAACAGTGATGTGATTTTCAGTCTGCTGCAGGCATATTGCTCAGATCCTTTGCTATATACTATAATGCCATTTATGCCTCGTTTGTATTTTACCATAATTTCTGTCATGGAAACTCTCTTAAGAGTACAGAGACTTGCTACTGCCAATATATCCCAAGACGTGCCACTGTGAACATGAGAGAAATACTGCTGCTGCACTCATAACATGTATGAAATAACCCCCATATATAATAGGAGTGCAAATCGGATGGTTCGTCACAATATGATACAATAATGATTCTCATACGCAGCGATACGATATTTGCAGATACTTCAAAAAATTCTACCATACGATTATGATTCGATTCGATACAGGAATATATCGATCGATATATCGATACCTATTTTAAACAAACATCTACATTTTTATAAACTCACAAATGTAGCCAAAATATATAACATGAACATTTATCAGACATTTTCACATCCTGTACCTCAATTGGGACATTCACAACAAAAAAACAGTCCTACGCTTTTTTTTTTTTTTTTTATAATAAAGAAAATAAACAGTTGGAAACAACAATTCTGTCTGCTATGGGCTCAGTGCTAAAAAATCCTTTCTACAGATAACCAAATCACAAGCAATAGCAGAAAATAAATACAATAGAACAAATACACAAGTTCAATAAACAATGCTTTTTAGTTTTTTCAGCTCAGCCTAAAATAAATTTTCACGCGGCTGTCTGTGTGCGTGTGCTTCAGATGTGTGCGCAAAAAAAATTTCACACAGCGCTCGATTGTTCTGCCAACAATCCCGAGTCTTTTATGCTCACCTTGTGCCTTCGGACAGTCCTTATATCGAGTCCTGATACGTGATTTTAAACGAGAATGCACGCATTGGTGGCATAGATGGACATTATGTGAAAATGTGGACAGTGCAAAAATAATGGTGCCTATTTATACTACAGATATCGATATTTTACACATGGCATCGATGCATCGTATTGTCAGACATCGTTTCGATGTATCGATCCATATCGATGAATCGTTACTCCCCTAATATATACCATATATGAAATCACTCCATAGCAGATCTATACAGGTGGAGCTGGGGAATGTTTGCTGGGGAGGGTTTCTGATGTTGCAACTGCTACAGCAAGCACTAGCTGAGTATATAAATGTTGAGTAGCAAGCTCATTGGCTGCTGATACGAAAATAAATCAATCTGCTGCGGCATGTGAATAACGATGTCATTATGTCAGATTGAGTTAGAACCTGAACCTGATTAGTAAGATCACACTGCGCCAAAGTCCCTTTTAAGGAAAGTCCGTTCACTCGGCCGCCATATATGCAACGCCTCCGGACAGCTCAAACAAGACCAAGTCCTATCTAAATGAATGGGGAATCCTGAAATCTCAAAAACTGCCCACTGAACTTGCGATTAGATTACATATTTCAAATCAGCAACAAAATCTGAAATGAGCTGCCCCGTTATTGTTTCTTATGCTCAAATAGCGTTTAAAAACTTATTTTTCAGGCTAGACCAGCCAACGCGCATGCGTAGCTCAAACGCACTTATGACTGCGCATGCACATTGGCTGCTCTAGGCTCCGGTTTCTATGGGAACCGGAGCTTCTAATGGCTGATCCAGTGATGCAATGACTTTACCAATCAACGACTGGCTCTTTTATTTAGAAGGCGGGACTATCCCGCCATATTGCACATTGCACTTTCACCCATTCATAAGTATAGGAGTGAACCATCTTTGTTTGGGGCCTTCATACAAGTTTTTAAAAATGGATGCATTTTTGAATTTAAAAACGGTGCTCACAGAAGATGAAGTTAAAAATATGAACACACGCATAATGTGCAAAATATCTGACACATAATATGTATACTAACCAAAAATAACAGCCACGTGGTCCATGCCAAAAGAAAAAACAAAACAAAGAATATAGGCAAAGACAAAGAGAGAACTGTGATGTCCTACCAGGGGCAACACCAGCACAAGTCACATTTTCATCACTGAAGTCCCCGCAGTCATTGTCCCCATCACAGGCCCAGTGGTCTGGGATACACCGGCCACTAGTGCACTTATACTGCCCATTAGCACAGGAGTGGACACAGCCCGCCTCATCACTGTTGTCTCCACAGTCATCATCTACACTCACAAACACAGTACAGTCACACAGAATTAGTATCATGCAGAATAACTTTATTCATTACAACAGAAAACTTGTGATAGGCTCATGTAGACATACAATACCATTTGAATATTTTGGTAGTGTATTTTTTATGTTTTCTAAAATAAGTCTTTTATGCACACCAAGCCTTTTGTTATTCGATAAAAAATACAGTAAAGTTTAAAATAACTGTTTTCTATTTCAATATATTAAAAAAGGTCATGTATTTCTGTGATGGCAAAGCTGAATTTTACTCCAGTAATGGCTGCTAAACCTTCAGAAACCATTCTATAATGAATGCTGCTTAATGTTTTTGTGAAAAACATGGTAAGTTTTGTCCCCCCAAGGATTCTTTGGTGAATATAAATGACAAAAGAAAATAATTTATTTGAAATACACATCTTTTGTAACATTATACAGGTCTTTGTCACTTTTGATCAATTTAATGCATCCTTGAATTAAATAAAAATATGAATTTCTTAAAAAAAAATAAAAAAAGACTAACTTCTGAACAGCAGTGTATATGGTAGGGTGTTTTTCATCATGTATTGTCGCACAAATTGTGTTGCTCCATCAAAATACAATAAAAAATAAATAGATTTTATGATCGTCATACACTTTAGTACCAGAAAATGGCACTTTTTCCTTTAGGGGGTCTTTAAACCTGTTGTGCCTCATGCTTTGTTGCACAATACTAGGAACTGAAATGATAAAACAGAGGACAGCACCACAGGAGATTTTCAAACAAGAGTCTTCAGGGCATCGAATTACGCCAAGCCTCATTTTGTGCTGAAAAATCAGCAAGGTATCCGAAGGCCCTGACCCTGGATAAGAAAAACTGCCTTCATATGCTGACCTTGGCTGAATGCTCTCATTTGAGGACAAAAAAGAGGAGATTGAAAGAAATAAGAAAAACAGATATAAAAAGAGCAAGTTTTATTGTTGTTGATGATCGAGTGCTGCACGCAGGCAATAATGTATTGCAGACTTTGAGGGCCAGCAATAAATTGTAGAGGTCGTTATTTTACACCCTCCTTGATCTGAAATGGAGATATTTCAGATAAAATAATCTGTGAATATTTAATGGTTATTAATGTGATTAATTTCTTGTGCGACAAAAAAGACTGGACAGTAGGATCAATGGACCTAATTGAATTAAAGTGCCGGGCTTTCTTTTAGCAGCTCCTGAGAAAATAGGCTAATACATCATCGTGTTAAATGGAAGAGCAAGTAAACCAAATGGTAAAGTATTTTCTTACTTCTGGATACACTCACCTGAGTCACAATGCCACTTCATGCTAATGCACCTCCCGTTAGCGCAGCTGAACTGGCTGAGAGCTTCGCAGGTAGGGAACGCTGTGAGCGGAAAGAAAAACCGTGAGAAACGTTTGCCGTGATGCTTGAACCCCGTCCAATAAATCACTGTCTCTTTGATACACTGGAGAAGAGAAGCCATTTTTCATTTAGCTTTTAGCTTAGAAAAATTGCAAAAGAAGTTTGTCCTGGCACATATTGCCCTGTCATGCTAATAGATTAAATTTGGAGGCTCTTTTGTCTTTAGGAAATTTCATAGTTTCTTGCAAGTTTGGGGGCGAGCTTAAATCGGTAACTATTCTCTTGCAGTGCACTGCATTTAATTTTTTTACACAAATCATACCACTGGGGTTTCGTACCAGTATTGCAGAAAACGAAACATACTGAAGGTCATGTGAAATGTCACAGTGAATTATAGCCATTTTCTTGCTAAGGTTAATGAAAATAAATCACAAACAAAGGGAAAACGAGACCTCACAGATGCAGTGGAAAACAGTCAGAGGCAATAAGAGCTCGCCAGGAAGCAATAACACACCAGCGATGAGATAGCACGGTTTGTGTGCTTTATTACAGAGTTGATGTAAAGATATCAAAAGGTTATTGTTTCGGCAATATGAATTACTGCAGGTTTTGCTATTAACCCGTGAATCACGATGTCTTCAGTGAAAATTTACTTTTTTTTAAGATAAAGATTAGTTTATGGAAAAAACACTGATGTATTTACAAGTTCTTTGATGAATGCAATCTGCACAAGCTCATAAGTATCTTGTTTTGTACCGCGTTAAACCTTTTTGTGAATACATCAGCACTCATATGCGTACAGGAAAAGTGACATGACACGCAGTGAAGGAACAACATCTGTTTATCTTTAAAGTGTCTCTCAGCTCAGTCAAGAAACCTCCACACAGTCTACCAGGTAGTATGCGTATATCCACAGATGATACCATTTTCAATTTATCAATGGTAATTATAAGCGTGTGATCGTGCATTTGCTTTTAGTCAATGTTTTTTGATGCTTCTGTTCGGTAAGTCATATGTTAAATATTCTCATGTCTTCTAGCAGTACTTGATTGTGGACTATGCTCTGACATGAAAGTATTATTATGGGTACAGTAATCATACAAACAGTCTACACAACCAATATATATTTTGAACATGAACATGGATAGTTCCCTTGGAGCATCTTAGGCTTAAGTGCTGTTTTAATGGGCACAATGTTAATAGCTCATGACTCATAGCTTGAAGGGACTGAATGAACAAGCTTCTTGTTATAGAATAGATCACGGTTCATACATTTACATATAAGTGCTAAGAATGTGTTTTAATCAAGACAATCCTCCCTGCCTCTCTCTCTCTCTTTATTTATTCATTTATTTATGAGTGTAGCGTCAAGAACAACATGCATGAAAATTTGCGCTTTGGACACTTTAAAATTAAACATATTTATGTTCCTTCATTTCAGAACAATTAAAGAGTTGTCAAAAGATGGCCATATTTATAATAATTGGCTTGAAACGTGTGAAAATGAATGCTAAATTTAGCAACTATTGCTTGAATATGTGCATAGGCATCATTCACTGTTTTTTAAAAGCGATTTTGCTCTACTGGGTGACATCTCCAAAACACCAACAGCTGTAAACTGAGCATGTGAGATTTCAGAAATAACAGATCCCATGGGTTTCCCAGAGAAAATTACTTTTAGAGAAATGTACTTTTCCCCTCACAAATAAAACCTTTTCCGGCACAAATAAGAATTCTTAGAAGTCAGTGGAAAGCACTTCTTTCAAAATGTTGCTAATCTAGGAGAGGACTGTTACAAGTCAAGATTACAGGTGAGTCAACAAATAAAAGAAAAAATAATTGTGTTTGAACATTTATTCCCAGAACATGTTTCGGTTATTGTTGACAGGAGTAAATCATACTTCTAAATTTAACAACAGAGTGTTCCAGTCCCCTGACTTTGGCAATTACTACTTTCAACATCCAGTTTTCACAATAGATCAGGTTCAACAACAAGCAGTGAGACTGCAGGGGTAATAACTCTGCCCACTGAAATTTGATTTGAAGGGGGGGAAAAAATCACTTATATGAATCTTTGCAGTAGACAGTGGTAGTTCAAGTTCATATCTCTTAGATTATAAAACAATCATATTGATTTCAAGATCACCAGAGTTGCTGTCCAATAATGGAAATAGAAGCAGTATTTTTTTTTTAAATATAGTCCCACTTTCAAAACATCGAATTACTAGATAAGACATGATCCTATTCATCCATCAACAGTTATTGTTACTCTTCTTCCCTTCAAATGAAAAGTGTAGCAACTACAGCAACACTGAGACAAAGGGCTTACAAATATTATTTTTTAAATATTAAAATATATATGAATATTATTACAAATTATATGTTCTTTTATATACATATTTATTACATAAATATCAATATATCAATTTGATTTATACAATTTAATAATTTTACACGTTGATTAATTTGATAGTAAATTTCCACATTTTGCTTCTTTTGAATGAGTTGTGCCAAACCAGACACATTATATGGCACATCACAGTCAAAAATTCCAAAAAGAACCATAGCGTATCATAACGTTGTTCGTAATTTTGAAATGAAATTCAAAAGAGCTATTACAAATGACAATGCATCTTATTTTAAGGTCAAGTTTATACCAAAACTTTTTATTTTTTAACTTTTTTATGTTAGTGATAGTTAATACCAAAACTGCCACAGCTATACTGTTAAACCAATATTCGTGGTAGGAAAAAAATATTTTTTGAAAGCTGAGAATACTTCGAAAATGCCAATTAGCATACAGCAAGCTGAGCGTCACTGCGTTTCAGGTGTGTTGTGCGCAGTGCAGTTGTGAGAGGCAGTGCAGCTCCACGTCTTTCAGCCCAGCTTGATTACGATTAAGTGAAGTCAGGCGTACACTCTAATTACTGCTTACACTGGGAGTGTTTGTGCAAGAGCATACTGAGGCAGCCTAAGACACAGCGGAGGTAACCAAGACAATGGCACTTTGAGCAATTTGCAGCATTTGGTGACAGAACCCCAGAAAGTTACATTGTTAGCGCATAGCATGATAGAGAAATGGCAGAAGAATCAAAATTTCAATTTTGTGCTTGAGGGAGTAAAAATGGCAGGAAGAAGTAATATATATATACACTATTAAAATATGTATTTACACAGACCTTTTAATGTATATATCAATGCACAGAGACCCCAGGGAAACAATGCAACACATGCTCGAATGGTGATTTTTGTGCATAGTCAACAGAAAGCAGCACAAGTACCAATTTTCATGACATAGAGCTAGAGATGATATGACACTAACATGCATTCAAAAAAAAAAAAAAAGATTATATATATATATATTTTTTTTTTTTTTTTTTTTTTTTTTTTTTTTATTATAATTTTTTTTTTTGATTACCCCATTCTCATTATATATAGAAATTAATGAATAAATGAATAAATAAATAAACACCCATCAGCATTAAGAGAAATAAACTGAGTAGTTCCATAAAATTCATTTATAAATAACTATCATTAAGTTGTATAAGAAAAAAAAAAAAACCTCTTTACTTCCTTTCATAAGAACTGATGACAACATTTTTCTGAGATTGCTGAGCCTCTTCAAAGTGCTACCTATCTTACCCAGCATTCCCAGCATTCATGTGCTTCTTTGAATAGTCGTTTCACTGTGGGAGTTCACAGTGGTAACCTTCCAGGGTCATTTCCTCTCAAAGCCCTGTGGCATTTCTTTTCGTCTGCTTTCAGGGTATGGGATGTGGTTATGGTGAGCTTTTAACATCAGAGAATCTATGATTTGTATTACCACCACACTCTTAAAAGCTCCTGTATTTAAGTTTAATTCCTTTTTCCTTTCTGCTTCTAAAAGCACAGACTCGGGGGCTGGAGAAATGTACTTGGTTAGCATTGCTCTCGGTCCTGAACATTGACATGTAGATGTTTTTGGCACAATAATGTAAGAGTGGGCGGCAAAAATACACCTTTAGAGTAAAAGTTTTCTTCGAACTGGCAAGTGTTTTTAGAGAGACAAACTTACTATTTTAACCTGTCCACAAACAATCATTACAAATTACAGTATCTGCTACATTCTTACACTTCTTTTTCAGTTTGTTTTTAGTTTATTTGGTTGCAGAAACACATGTAATGGGGCCGAATTTGGTACAAGAAGAGGCACAGTGTTGGTGGAAAAGGGATAAGAGAGACTTGTCCTAAATAAAGCAGGTTAATGATGACAGCGCTGACAGATTCACCAGTTACACCACAGTCAAATTTGCCAAGCCAATTAGCTAGTAGGACAGTGACTCACCACAGGAAGTGGACTCGTCTGACATGTCTCCACAGTCATCATCTTGATCACAGCGCCATGCTTCTGGTACACAGCGGCCATTACCACAGGTGAACTGACCAGCCCGACACGGCTGGGCTAAAGACAAAACGATAAAGGAAACAAGATAATCTGATTATTCATGGCATTTAGAGGATTTAGTAGTGACCACATGAGGTATTAATCACAAAGAAAATAATATTTTTATTCTGATTCTATATAACGATTCTAGTATTTGTTTGTTTGCTTGTTTGGCCATTATGAGCAACAAAAACAAACAAAAAAATGTTTAGGAAATGTTTAGAGAACATAGAGCAATTTGTACTATTCGTGGAGAAACAAAACAAAAGTACTTAAACAAACAAACAAACAAACAAACAAACATCAACAGGAAGAAACTCCAATTAAAACATGTTTAGTTCTATAATTAAAATAAATAACAAAGTTAATAATAACTGATAACAAAGGGACAGAGGGGCTACCCGTCTTATCAGCATTTTTGTGCTGTTTCAAGACAAAACAAAACAAAACAAAACAAATTACCAGAACCATTATCAGAACCATTAACAGAAAAACAACAACAACAAAGGTTCTTTTCAAACACACACATAATTAAATGACCTCGCACCAGTTTTTACTGGCCATACTTTAAAAACACCTTTAAGAGCCAATCAGTTTAAGTCTAAGGATAATTTATTTAAGGTAGTTTAATCTCATGTGTGACTCCAGGAATTAGTTCCACCAAAAGGCAAGCATTTCATTCCTAGCTTACTGATCAAAATTGCACTGATACACCAGAGACTATTGTAGAGCCAGTTCAAGCAATTCTCTGCTTCAGATCATCTTGAATCATGAAATATTAAATCGCTTTAACATCTGCTATCAATTTCAGCTCCTCACTGATTCAGTATAATCACTTGTGTTCCACATCGCTTTGCTCTAACTGCTTCTGCCAATTCAACAAAGGTCTGAGCCGTCTCCGGCTGGAGGGTCAGCTTTATCAGAGGGATGTCAGACTGTTGACAGCATTTATCACATCTGTTCTTCCCTTCCACTGATCTTACAGCACTTAAACTAGTGAAAGAGTGTTAACTCCTGGAAACAGGCCAGGTGTTACTCGAGTTTGTAAAAAGAAGGTTGGGGAAAAGTGATTCTGACAATCCGCAGCGAGAAAGTTCACTTCATTGCACATACACACTTATCGATTATCATGCTCTTATAAGTAAGTAAGTTAATGCTCCTTGCCCTATTACAGTACCTGAGAAGGCAGCATGACTCTCTAACTCTCTAAACCATGTTTTAAAACATTTTTTTAATTTAATTGTATATATGATCTTAGAATTCATATTTTGCCACTTAAAACGTGAAAATATGCATGTAATTACTCTGTAATGCTGCCAAGACAATTTTCCAGCTGTATATTTTAATGAGAAAAAAAAAGATGTGCAGTGTAGGAATAACCACTGGCCAAAAACTAATTTTTGCGCATTACATTTTTGTGAAAATTCTTTAACAAAAAATAAAAAAATGTATATAGGTTGCCCAGTTATGCCACTTGATAATGTTATATGATGTTGATGATTAAATATGAATAATTAAATCATATACGTTTTAAGATTCTACAGTTATGTGACTCAAAGACAGGAAGACTAAGAAAAAAAAATTTAATCCTTCAAAGAGGATTAATACGTTTTATAATAAGTGACCCCGATGTATTACTGGCACATATTGGTGGATAGATCTGTTTAATATGTATGAGGGAGTCGAGCTCTACCTGAGCATGTTTTATTAGACTCATCTTCGTTATCTCCACAGTCATTGGCTCCATCACAAAGCCACCTTTTGGGAATGCAGCGATTATTGGGACACTTGAACTGGTCTACCGGGCAACTGTGGTTAGCTGGAAGGAACAACAGAAATAAAAAAATTCAGCGCATGTCAAACAGGAAATGTTTTGTTAAAAAAAAAATACATATTGTATCTAAGAATGTTAAAAAACATTTTCAACCACTTTTCTTACATGTTTTGTTATACTGCTAACAGCCCACTCTACATATTAGTTAATATGCATAATACTCTACTTTTGTTTTGACACAGCAGTTTTCATTGTGCTATTCATCTATTCTCTTGAGTTAGCTTCACATTTATCTCAAAAATATGCGTTTGCCCTCAGGCTTTTGAGTTTATTTAAAGTAGCGCCTTGTGTTTTCCTCTACTATTTGCTCTATTTAATAATAGAACCTGCTATTACTCATAACCCTGGATACTCAACGCGTCCCCAACAGACAATGAGTAACAGATGAAATGGAAAACCAGATTCGAGTGGGATCAGACAGTAAAGTTTCAGCCGTATTAAACTATAGGACATCCCAGTAGAGCAGAAAATTGATTTTGCAATTCTGATAATTCTGGCAGAACATCACGTTAAAGTATTTCTCATAGTGAAAAACGACTCAGCCCCCAACGTTTTAACATGGTGCTTATCTTATCGATTAGCTCATGAGATGATTGTGCAGTGGAATGCAGTGTGTGGGAGAACAATTTGATACTGCATCCGTTTTTCCCTGAGATGTCAATTAGCAACTTGTTAGATGATATGCAAACAGTCTGCTTGTTCAGATTTACATTTCTGTAGATGTCTTTATCCAGTGCAATTCAAGCTACAGTATACATTTTATCAGCAGATATATTTACTTATTATACAGCTGTCTGGAATTATTGCTTTTGGCTTGTCATTTGGGGCATTGTGAATTTTTTTTTTTTGCATAATGATCACTAAACTGTATACCGGACCACTGTATATACTAGATAAGACCATATTAAAAAAAACCTTAAGGTTTAAAATAAAAATTGTAACATTGTTGCAGTGTTCATCTTGTTACCAGGTTGGTACGGATGACATCTGTGATACCTGAACAGAATGGAAATTTTATATCGAGTGATACATCACAGACATATATGACACTGTGTGCATGCTAAATGACACAGCTTGAGGCCACAGAGGTTTGATGGTTCAGTAAAACAGACACAACAGTGATTATACGCTGCTGTCAGAAAGAAAGAAAACAAGATACATACAGCATATGTGGGCCTCCTCATCACTGCCATCTAAACAGTCATCATCTCCATCACAAATCCAATTGACTCGTATGCAGCGCCAGTTCCTGCACTGAAACTCATCATTTTTGCACCGCTGGGGCTCCTCTTGACCTGCAGAGTCTTCAGGAGAAGAAAAACTGAATTGTAGAAAAAGAACTTAAAAAAATATATAGTCAGTCACAGTGTAGGGTGATGTGGAGCTTGAGTTTAATACTACTAATAAAGCAACAAGATTGCTTTTTGAATTTATACTATTATACTCAAGCAACTTTTTCAAATAAATCAAGCGTGTTACTTCTCTCTTTATTATAACATTGCAACGTGACAAAAACTATTTAAAGCAGTATAAACTTCTATTCTGTCCATGTCTTTATTTGAGTAATTGATGGCTTCTATGGAAAACAAGGAGTGCAACAAAACAAAACAAAACAAAATTTAGATATGTATAATTTAAAAATCATTTCAAATAGTTTTAAAAATCCTAAATAATAATAATAAAAAAAAAACGTTAATACTATTTTATTCATGTTTAAAAGCAAAGATAAAATAAAATAACAAAACAGAATAAAAAAATGTAGCTTTTAAATTTCCCTTTAAAAAGAGCACTCACTTTATAAGTAAATTTTGATGACCAATGGCTGCCAGCAAAGGCACAGGTAATTGGATTCTTTGCCCAAAAGGTACTAACATATTGAGCTTTTCCATTCTTATTTTTTTTTTTTTTTTTTTTACATTAAACTAGTGCTGTCAAACGATTAATCACAATTAATTGCATCCAAAATAAAAGTTTTTGTTTACATTATATATGTATATGTACTGTGTATATTTATTATTTATATATAAATACACACACATACAACATATATTTGGAAAATATTTACGTTTATACATTTATGTATTCATATTCTTATATTATATATACATTTATTTAATATATAAACAACATATTTTTCTTAAAAGTAAAAAAAAATATGTTATGTTTATATATTAAATACATTTATATATAATATAAATTATAAGAATAAGAATATATTATTTATGTTATTTATATAATATAATAATGTAATACATATAATTATTAAATGTAATAAATATTATTTGTGTATAATGTATTTATTTATTAATGTATTTATTTATACATAATAAATAATATATTAAATAATTATAATAATCATAATTTTAAATATGACAACTTTATTTTGTCCATTTGAGAAATTTACTTATAATTTTATGTGATCATGAATGAATACACTAGTAAATTATTTATTTATTTATTTTTTAAATAACTCTCCTAGTCCTTTTAAGACTTCTTGTCCTATGTTTTTTTTTTTTTTTCTAAGGGGATGGCATTTAAAGCAGCCTACCAGAGCATGTGACATTATTCTTGTCCAGGTGCTGGTTGTCGGCACACGCACACACCCGGCCTCCCGGGACGGCCAAACAGAGGGTACCACAACCACCATAATTCACCCGGCAGGCATTGTCACCTAAAAAACAAACATAGGCCTAAACAACAGATATCTACAAATCTTCTTTCCCACTAGCACGACGGCTGTTTATGTGTTCATCCCTTTATGGCTTTTAGCAACGTCTCTCCTTGAAGCACAGAACATAAAGTTCTTCTTCACTGCCCACTCAGAACCAATTTCCTGCTCTTCTGGGATGCCAGTTGTACACGGGGGCATTATTTTTAATCACACGTCAAGTAAATTATGGGAAACAATGGAGAAGAGAGTCATTTGACACTCTTTTTCTTTCACAGACATAATTTGTTGTGTGGGCAATGACACCTACGATGGGGGAGGAGAGGAGAAAAACACAGTTTTGTGAGAAAACTGTCACTTACTAAGTTGAGGCATGGGGAAAATAATAAGGTTTCATTTAGAGAGGGGTTGAAAGGCATTGCCTGAACCAATAAGATAAAAACTGTTTTGTAATGGCCAATCTGTGGTACTCCAGCTAGGGAGCGGAAACACAATTAATCTTTCTCCTGACAAGAAGAAATTCCTCTTCTGCTGAGAACGTAGACCGTCAAAAAGCCCACATTTTCAGGCCAGGAAATTCATACATGACATAACGGCAGTTCCCCACCTTCTCCTGTCAGAAGTCTTGGTGTTACAAACGCTGTAAGTTCGATGTCAAGAGGAGAATATTTAAAACATGATACAAGTCTGCTGGTCCCAACTGCCTACATCGTCATTCTCAAAAGAGTGAGTCTCTCTGACAAGCAGCGTACTGTCTGCTCCCCTAAAACTTCATCGCCCTGAGGTAAGTAAGAGATGAAACATGTGGGAGCCGAACACACGGCTGCGTTCTCTGTGCCGCTCGTCTGCATGTGCAAGGGCCCCGCTGAGCAGCCTCCCTCCCTCTGCGTGTTGTGACTGGCAGTTATGAGGGAGGATGACAGTAATCATCCCTCCTTGCCTCAGACATCCACACAGAGTTAAACATTCTAAACAGAGCTTTAGCCCCCACTTCAGCGGATTAAACCCACCCACTCAACAGTACGGCTCCTACTCTGCAGTCGGGTCTATGCTAATCAAAGCTAAAGCCAGGAACATTTGTAATAACTGCACTGTGTGTAAAAATGTTGTTTATTATGAATTTTCTGAAAGAATGCACTACTGCATGTAATATGTGAAACATTTTTTCCACCATATTTAGTTTTTTGTCTATTTAATTCATGCATATTACAATTTGGTAAAATTAACCATTATGTACCAAAGTCCAATGCTGAGCATCATTCAGGAATGAATTGAAAAGCATCCAAAAAGTTTGGCTTTGGTAAGACTTTTTACTGTTTTTGAGTCTGAAGTCTCTTACGCTCAGCAAGGCATATATACATATATATATATATATATAAACATACAATTACATTTTCCTTTTACTTATTTCTTTTATTTTATATGTATTTATTTGTTATTTTGTAAAAATGTTAAAGTATTAACTGTCACATTTTATCTAATAAATGCATTCATGCTGTATTAATCTCTTTAAGAAGGGGAAAAAAACTAAAAAACTTACTAAGCCCAAGCTATGGAATGGTAGTGCACATTAATAAGCCAACAATATTTTTGCCATGGTAGAAGAACATTTAATTTTACAGAATGGTGTAATTTACTCAGAAGTCTTCAAAATGTTGAGACCATAAACAGAAGTCATCTACTCTGCTAACAATCAAAATTAGATTAATTTCTTAGAATTTTATTTCAGTAAATTCATCTTCATTCAATTGCATATCAAAATCCTCTGTGTTGTGGCCAATTCAATTTACATTCCAACTTACATGCATACATTAAAAGGGAAAAAGATAAATTCCAACCATTATTCAACAAAATATTGAAAAACGATGAAAAACGTATCATCTTAACTTTTCTTTAGAATTAAAATGACTTTACCCAGCTGGCTTTGTGCATCATATACTCGGAGCCCGAACAGAGGGGGCCGTTCACTCCTCAGCAGAGAGACTTCACCAGAGACCAGATCCAGCTGGAAGATGGAGGCGTTCATGTACTCCGTCCAGAAGATGGAATTTTGGTACTGTGCAATCCCAAACGGGTGATTGAGTTCCCTGCCACTGTACACAACCTACAGTGAATTGCAAAAAAACACATTACCATACACTGTTCTGACAACTGTGCGAGAGGATAAACCCTTTTTTTCCTCTTTAAAATCTCTTTTTTTTCTCCTACACAGCAATAGGATGAAATGTTTAAAAAGTGATGTTAACGATGTTCCAATGCTTCAAATATATGCCATCAACTCTCAAAATGCACTTTTCACTTTTTAAAATTTTTCGCTAAATTATTATCTGCGCTATGCAGTCAACATACATTTTATAGCTTTACATGTTTATTCTGTCAACGTTTGTCTCAATAATAGAGCTATTTAGTCATGCCGTCAATCCACAGGCCTATACAGGAAGCTAATTTTCCATGGGTTCCCTCAGGTATTTCTAATGGTTTTTTATAATAGTGGTTTTCGATCTGGAGTAAAATAAAGTTTGTGGTGAAATTTACAAGAAGATTCTTTCCCATTCTGCAAGCCAGACCTCAAATGTCAATTTTTAAATCACTGGCTGATTAAAAATATGAGTTTACATGCTTGATTAATTGTTGAGTTGTGGTCCTTATTAGTCAGCATTGCCATTGGAGTTGTAGCCAATATTAACAATTTATTAGAAACAAAATTCACATTTGAGGTAGGACTGTAGATAATTTGTACTGTATGTCACAGAACAAGAACAAGAGAAGTATTTTAAAGTAAATTATAAGGGAACCCATCTTAAATATTAATCCTCCTTCAGGTTTTAGGAAGCTCTGTCTCATTTGGTAACAAATAATCCCATTTGATTTCTATGATTTCTGAGCTAAGAAATAGCAACATTTGAGCAATTTCACTTACCATTCTGCCAGTCCCATTGAGGTAGATTCTCTCAATGTGATCATAATAGGCATCACACCAGTACATGGTACTGGTTCCATGGTCCAGAGTGAGTCCATTGGGCCAAAGCATGTTAGACGTGACAAATATGTCCCTGTTGGAACCATCCATCCAGGCTTTCTCTATTCTACCGATGCTGTCGTTCACCTCATCCTCTTCCCAATCTGTCCAGTACATCCAACTGCAACCAAAACCAGAACCCAGTCAGTGTAATCCATGAAAACAGCACTTTACTTTTCAAGCAGGCATGATTATCAATCACATCTTACTCACTAAGACAGGAAGTGTACAGTTGAAGCAGATTGAAACAAATTGCATTGAGGTAAAAATGTACATGGTTAACTGAACATAAACAAACTATGTTTTTTTTACACATTTCCTTTTCTGTGTTAGGCATAGACTTCTGTCAACATGAACTGTAACTCTCAATGGGTTATTGATATTTGAAAAGTGATTGGGTCAACGTTCTGACACGATCCTTTCCCTAGTAAGTGTGCTTAAGGGATTTGTTGCCTCTGAGCACTACTCAGCGGTCAACGAAAGCTCTTCTGTCTCATCAATGATAGAAGCTGTACTTCATGTGCACCACATAAAACAGAATTGGATAGAGGGCGAATCAAGCGCTCTCTGTCCCAGCGTGTTGGCTATGTGACCCCATGAATTATTCAGAAGGCAAACAGCATGCTCCAAGTCTCATCCTGCACTGTTCAGAATGTGACAACATGCAGGGTCTAACCAAAATGAGCAAAGATTACATGGCATTTTCCATGAGTAGAGCACAAAACAGGGCCTGAGGCTCTTTAAAAATGAAGTCTTATTATTATTTTTTACTTTTTCAACTAATGGTCAGTGAAAGAGGCGTTTAACCCTCAGAAAATGTTATATATAATATTTATAATATAACAGTACAAGTTTTAGGAGGTCAAACAACAAAAAAAAAAAAACTATATGACCATTTTTTTTGTTCAGGTCATTTTCTATGAGGATTTTATAAATGTTTAGCAATGAACACTGAAGAAAAAAAAGAAGAAAAGAAGAAAGTTTTTAATAGATTTATAAACAAGCATAAAAATTAATAGACTATTTATACAGTTTAAAAAACTACTAGGGTTGAAATTTAGCATAAATTAGTTGCTAACAAAATTATACTTCTCATAAATTAATGTAAACTTGTTTCATGATGCTTTACTTAAAATTTGGATTTAAACCACCTACATTTCATGCTAGATTAATTGCTTATGTCAGAAGACAGTTTATCAAATAATATTCCAATAATCCTCCAATCAATCAATCAATCAATCAATCAATCAATCAATCAATCAATCAATCAATCAATCAATCAATCAATCAATCAATCAATCAATCGTGCATCAAATGCTGTACAATAAATAAATAAATAACTGTCACACATACACTACAGTTCCAATGTTTGAGGTTGGTCAAATTTAATGTTTCTGAAATCATTTTAAAATTCCTTGTTTTTATAATTTTTATTTCCATGTTTTTATTGATTTTTAATGTCTATTTCGCTTTCTTTTATGTAAAGCACTTTGAATTACCACTGTGTATGAAATGTGCTATATAAATAAACGTGCCTTGCCTTGCCTTGAAAGAATGCTCAACACGATGGCATTTATTTGATCAAAAATGCAGTAAAAACAACAATGTTGTTTATGTTATATTAAATTATGTTATATACTGTAACTTTTAATCAATAATGTTATATACTGTAACTTTTAATCAATTTAATGGCCTTTCTAGGTATTAATTTCTTTCACAAAAAAAATACTGAACACAAAGTTTTGAACGGTAGTGTTTGTGAAATAGTTTATGGCCAGAGAGTGAGAGGAAGAAAGACAAAATAAGTAGTAAATATAGGTGAGGATATGAGCATGACAGAGAGACATTTCTTAAACTGGAGCATCAAGCTAGGACAACAATGGGAGTTTACAAAATCAGGTTTGACTGGCTGAAAATCCCACGGTATAGGAAATCTGCTCCTGGGGTTGAATATAGGACAGCACTGAAGTGAGCACAGAGTAGAAAAAAAAAAAAACATCAAACAAATGGAGAGACAGAGATGTAAATCTTGAAAGTCCAAATGACAGAACACAAGATACTAAAAGAGAGAAAAGAGTTACTGAGGCAGGCAAGTTCATTCTTATCATGTTATCACAGGCTGCTTGTGGCATCAACATAGCGATGTATACTGTATGGGTGGAAGAGATAAAGAAATCAGGACAGGTGGGTGTTATTTCAGGGGGAAGCCCATCCAGCAGACCAGGCAAACATCAACATGCCACCTGCTCACCTGATAGATGGCCAACCCCTAACGATGGGGCCTAACCCCCTTTCTATAAATAAGCCCATAGAGGTGGGTCAAAACAACACAGCCAAAATTATACTAGATTCTATTAAAATAAAGGTTAAATTGGCTGCAAGATATTTGAGCAATATATATTTTCCTAGATTGTTAATATGTACTACACATATAACAATATGTTTGGGTCAACATATTTAATTATAATTTGTTACATTATTGTTAATTGCATTAAGTTTTTTAGATCTGAATAATTATTAAATTGTTAAAATATCAAATTGGATAAGTTATCTCACTATGTTATCTCTTAACTTGTAAATTTCATAAGCTATCTCACTCTGCAATTAAAAAGCTTTGAGTCACTAATATATTTTGTTCATTTTATTGAAAGAGATCAAATACTTATAATGGCTTTATGCATTTGACTGAAAACTGAACTAGAGATTATTCAAATAAATGCTAAACTGATTAAATAGATTTTGATTTTGATTCCATTCAGTTATATGATATTTAATTAAGATATTGTTTAAGTAGTTAACACTATATTTTATATTTATATTGAAGAATATACATTGAAGAATTATATATTTACATTGAAGATTACATATTAGACTGGTTAAATTAACCAGTTTGGCACCAAACTCCCAACTGCTCCCCGGGCGCTGCATCATTGGCTGCCCACTGCTCCGGGTGTATGTTCACTACTGTGTGTGTGCACTTGGATGGGTTAAATGCAGAGCACAAATTCCGAGTATGGGTCACCATACTTGGCCACACACCCCTTCCCTCCCTTAGTTTTTATTATTATTATTATTTTGAAAGCCCGTTGCTCACTGGTTCTGAATACACATTCAGACAAACCATGGGTCACAGGAGATGTGGGATCTTCATTAGCACTGGCTTGGGATGGGTGTCATCACGCGTCTCAACCTGTGAGAGCATTTGGTGTGGGCCTAAAAAGACTGCAGCAGCGCTCACATGAACGCTCCCGATGAAATTATTCAGGCTAAGCATTTGTGGTTTATTATTTTGAGTCGTTTGGGACACGGTAACACACGCCCTCTCACAATATATTGCTTTACAGATCTATCACTTTTGCCACTAAGAAATGTTAACGCAATCATGCTGCACATATCAGAGCACGGTTAGCGCTCACTCTACATGCGTACTGCGCCCGAGCCCAACTGACCGTGCTCTGGCCCACCTCTTCCAACCGAGCCAGGGACGACTAAACGATCCACGCCCGAAGTGATAACACTAGTCAAATGAACCGGGCTTTGGGGCTCAAATGTGCTCGGACACGTTAAGGTTGCCTAGTGGGAGTACACCCTTATTCTCCAGCATCCCACACACATGAGTGTCTACCCGCCCGCACCCACACTTGCCCATCAAGTGTTGTCCCACGCCGCACTCTGCTGTGTTGGGTCCTGCGGGTCCCGTGGGAGTGCAGATCTCTACTCGGAAGATGCCTGTTATATGTTATGATCGAGGCTCTGGACTCGGAGCATAATTTATTTTTCGATAACAAACTATAAAATATTTTCTATAAAAACGTTAATGCCCTGGCAGTAACAAATAGCTTTGGTTTTATATTTAATTTGATTACATTAATGTTTAAGTTGAGATTTACAATAAATATTTTAACTGCTACTAGGATATGTAAAAGGAATAATGAGGTAAAAAAAGCACCTTATTTGTTTAAAGTGTTTGCAAATAAAATGATATTGCACTTTTGTTAATATTGCAGTACTTTTAAATGAAAAAAGTGCGCAATACACTACTTTTGAATTCATTATTGAATTTTGTGCATACTGCGATTAATCACAGACAATCATGCGATTAATTGCAATTAAAAAAAAAAAACTTTACCCAGCACTAAATTATATATTATTAAGTTATTCTAATAATATTGCAAAATATTCTAATAATGATTAACTTGTTAAAATGTCAAATGTACTAATCATACATCTGATAAGTTTCTCACTTGAAAAACAGCCACACAAAGCTAGCTTTGCTTTGAAGCACTGTACATCAATCACTCTATTTTAGTCATCGTTCAAAGTTCATGCATTCTATCCTCTGATGCCCTGTTAGAAAGGGTCAAAAATGTACATCCGCTCCAAATTTCCATCTTCCACCTTCAACTTTTCCCTCAGAGTCTTTTTTTACCGGCTGTCAAAACAGGACGCATCAATGGCACCTCAGAAGAGGTGTGCTTCTTATTTCCTGTCTGAGCTCTAGCTCCAAAAAGCTTTAACTTTCCACTCCCAAAGAATAGTGTCAAGCAGTCTGCATGACATCCTCTGAGCTGGCAGTTCAGCAGACGATGCTTTTAATGCAGATTTTAATCGCTTCCACACCACTGAAGTTATCTCATCGGGAATGACATGCTGTAGTGACTGGGAGATAAGTTGGCGTTTTGGTGTTTTACGCAAATGTGCGATATTTGCAAGTATCTGTTGACAACCTCACAAAAATACAGTTTTTAACCTCCTGTCATTGCTCCTTGCATATTTTATTGTTAGCACTGCCATTCAAGATACATTAGCTTCATTAAATGCGAGAGAGAGAGTAGCATAAATTGTACAAGCGTGAGGTCTGAGCGATGAATATAATTATGGCTCTGAGCTAATGAACCCATTGTGTCTGGAAATAATGAAACTATTCTGCATTTGCTTTCCCTCTCTTCAAATAATTTGGTAATCAACACCACTTGGGTTCACTAAAGATGGTAAAAATCTATTTATCTATCTCTAATCATCTAGCCATTTATTTACAGAGATTTAAAAATAAATTCATTAAAAAGTACTCAAAGCGCCCTTAAGATACCACGTGGAATGCCCCAATAGATCAGATGACCAATAGATCAGATGACCAATAGATCAGATGACCATCGACCAATCAGTATTTCGGTACTTGAGTACTTTTTAATCAGATAAAAAGAGAGTGAGCAGGTTGTCTGATCGGATCTGAGAGGACCGAGAGTGGTTGTTTCCTCATTGCAGTATTTATTCCTCACTCGCTTCTTCAGCCCTGGCTGGCTGCACCTCCTCAGGATCCATGAGTTACTCTCACACCCAGGGAGGGTGATAATGAGATTGGCTCTGGGCCATCAAACTCACCTTTTTTACTGGTCGTGCCATGTCAGCTTAGTGGTACACACACAGATTAGCCAGTGCAGATGGAGATATGCGTGGATGGGCGCATGCATGCTTCACTACTCTATGTACAATTGCATTCGCCTCTGAAGCCATGCAGTGTAAACAAATGCTAGTCAATAAACTGGAATGAGGACTGTTCCTTCAGGCCAGTTGGAAAGTGAGTAGAGCTCAGAATTTATCAAAGATTGCAAATGTTGATGTAAATGAAAATTACTCATGTTTTTCCAAGCACATTTCAACCAGATTTATTGGTAAAACTTTATTTCACTACTCACTTTAGGAATTCTGTTGACTATAAGTAACTTTGCAACTATATATCAACCACCCGTCATCAGAGGATTAGTAGATTGCCTACTTAACATCGGCTAACACTTTATTTTGTTGGTGCCCCTACATATATTATAAACTTTGCAAATACATTTCATTGCCTTCGGATGGAGATTTACTGCCATGCGCATGACAATGGCAGCTTTTGCCTAATCGCAATTTCATTTCAATTTATCATGCAGCACTAATACAAGGTATATAGCCATATCCACAAAACATGAATATGAATATGCTAATTAGTCTCCACCTCCTCTCAAACACACTAGCTCAACCTGCTCCACTTTCATTCAGTTAACTGAAGTAATAAATGCTACACAATGGCAAGTAGCAATCTTGGATTAATTGTTATTTATATGTCATTCATTGCAATTTCGAGAATGAATTCTTGAGTGAATTTATTCAAACGCAGAACGGATGATAGTATAGAAAGTGCACAAAAAGTACTCCCCTCACAATCACTAAAAGGCTGTCACTCATCGTAATTCATTGTGATCTCACAAAGTTATGTTATAATCAATGAAGCTCTACACTGCACAGTTAATCTCTTATTTACATTGTATCCACTCCTTATGAGAGGATCTGCAAACGTACAGATCTCAGCACTGAAACCAAAACATTTGAGCGGTGAGTGGATTCTGACTAACTTTAACACCTCTGAATGACCACTGCATTCAGGAAACCAACACATATGTCTATGATTGGCTACATTACTCAATGCTGCAAAAACACATGAAATAGAAACCTTTGACCACATATGAAAAGCCCTGGTAGTTAAATAATATAACATATATTAATAAAAAAATAACAAATGCTTCTATCCAAATCATGAATCTATAAAAGTTGATTGGCATTTCAAATCACTGTATAATACATAATCTACATTTAGGATTGTGATGATGTAACAGCTGTTCTCTCTACTGTACCTATTCAGAGGATCCACCACTATGGCTCTAGGGTGAGACATGTCTCCTTCCAAAAGAGTCTTCCTGGTTTCAGATGCCCGCTCCAGCCTAGCCACGCTGATGGTTTTTCTGTAGCCATCGTTGGTCCAGTAGAGATTATTTCCAATCCAATCCACTGAAATCCCCTCCACATTATCAAGATCTGTAAGAGCACACACAATTCAGCTGCTGAAAAGCTGTTATCGAAAAAAAAATAACAACCTTTGTACCATTTATATGATTTCAATTCATGCAATTTCAAAAAAACTTTACAAACTGAAAACACCAATAATATGAAGAAGAATGCAAAATGTTCAGTAATTACCATCTTTGAGAATTGTTTCCCGACTGCTTCCATCGACTTTCTGCCGCCCTATCAAGAAACTTGTAGTATCAGCGAAGTAAATGTTTCCCGTTTCAGCATGATAGTCAAGAGCTCTTGGATTCACCAAGTCCTCAATAGGAACCACGTGCTCAGTGCTAGACTTCACATTCATGTCCAGACCACGGATTATCCCAGGACGTCCCTTTCCATAGAAAAGGAATAGATCATTCTTGGGTTCTGTGAAGACACAGATAGAAAGTATTAACATAAATCCTTCAATGTCATCTACACTACCAGTCAAAAGTTTGTAATAATTATGATTTTTTTTGTTTGTTGGTTTGTTTTGTTACATAATCCTTCAGAAATCATTCTAATATGCTGATTTGCTGGTCACTTATTATTAGTGCTGCAAATATTTATAATGGTTCTTATTATTACCATGGCTTCTTATTATTGATGCATATTGATAAAAACAAAGTAAAAAAAAACAACTGAATTATTTTAAATAGCAATCTTTCTAACATAAATGCCTTTACTGTTAATTTCTGATTATTTTTAGATGTCCTTGCTGAATAAAAGTATTTTAATAAAATATAAATAAAAAAATTAGAGTAAATATTTCTTAATGTAAAAAAAGAGAATAGTACTGTATCTCGGTTTACACAAATACTTTTACTTTTTTTAGTTTTGTTTATTTAAATTTAAATTTTTAATTTAAATTGAAAAAAAAAACTGATTTCAACATTGATAATAATATGAAATGTTTATTGAGCACCAGCATATTAAAATGATTTCTGAAGGATCATGTGATACTAAAGCCAGGAGTAATGTTTCCTGAAAATTCAACATCGCCATCACAGAAATAAACTACATTTTAAAATATATTAGGCTACAACAGAAAATAATTATTCTAAATTATTAAAAAAACATAATTATTCCAAACATTTGAATATTAGTGTGTTTTAATTTTTAGTTTGATCCCAAATCAGTTGTGTGAAGATCTACAAAGCCCAATACTGGCAGTGGCAGATGTGTTAAGTTACAGAAATGAATGGAGCAATCAGCCCCACTTAGCATCCCCAGGCAAAAATTATCTTGATTGAGAGGATTCACTTGACAAGCTCCAGCAATGATATTTTTGTTCATTGGGACTCGGTTTAAACAATAAATCTCCTGATGTCAGATTAACACAGGCGCACAACAGAGGCTGAGGTTATCCATGGTGTTGCAACAAGCTCAAATAAATGAACCTCTAGTCACAGTGGGGATAAAACAAAGGGCAGCCTGGCCTGTCTGTTATGCTGCAGGCCGATGGGAAAAGAGGGTGATTCTAGGTAAAGAGAGGTACCTCACCTCAACATCCACCTCCTCCCTCATGGGACCACCCTAGTGTGGGTGAGACCATACAAATATCACTTCAATTTATCATTCTGAGTGGAAAAGGTCCACTACCTTGAAGACAATTAAACGGTTTGAGACCTATATGTCAAACAACACAGGGACTACTAGATGCCACAGTCATTTAGCATAGCTTCACATCTGATGGAAAAAGGCAGGAAGTAAAGCATCTGGGTGGCGGTATAAATCAGAAACGTCTCAAGACGCAGAGCTTGGTTCATTATTGCAGTCACTTCATGCTTAACTCAGGATCGTCATTAATTGACCCATAGCTTTCATTTTCAACTAAGTAAAACGTCCATTGATCAGAAGGATCTGCGTATGGGGGAACAGAGTGGAAATGGCAGTAATGAATCATGCTATATGCAGTCAATAAAATAACATCACAACCACGTGGGCCAATCTCCTTAAAAGTTCATCTCCATCTCTGTCAATCCGAGTCAGTGCCAAGACTAGTGGAAATGCAGAACTGCTCAATCTTCCCGCTTAACAGTGTAACAACACACACATTTCAATTTCCAGCTCTAGATAGCTGATGAGAATTGAATAAAACAAACATATCCCATCACCATTTCTGCAGGGATGACATGACATTAGGTGTCATAAAATCATTTGGTAATTTTTTTTTTTTCATTTGGATGGCAGAGAAGAAATATATTTTTATTACGGCTGTCAATCGATAAAAAAAACCCCAAAAAGGAATTACAGAATTTATGTAATCGCATTATATTTTTTACTTTGTGAATGTTTTTAAACAACTGATTGCATTAATCCTATAAAGCCTATTGTATCATACTTGATACATGCCTTCTGTTGTCTGATTGATAATTTATACATTTTTTAGAGAGTAAAAGTCCTTTCATTCTAAAAGTGATTTTACTGATTTGTATGAAGTAATACATTTTATGTTGTTATTAAAAGAATAGTTCACCCAAAAATGAAAATTCTGTCATTAATTACTCACCCTCATGTAATTCCAAACCCATAAGACCTTGGTTCATCTTCAGAACACAAATTAAGATATTTTTGGTGAAATCCGATAGCTTTCTTACCCTGCATAGACAGCAATGGAATTACCACGTTAAAATAGTCCATGTGACATCAGTGGTTCTTTTATGAAGCGACGAGAATACTTTTTGTGCGCAAAGAATGTGCTGTGGTAATCTCGTGAATGCACAGTGGAGACTGACCCAAAAGAGAAAAAAAAGCATTGAATAAAGTCACTATTCTGGTTTATTTATGCACAGAATGTATTCTCATAACTTCAGAAAAAGGTTGTCACATGGACTATGTTAACAATGTCCTTTCCTTTCTGGGCCTTGAATATGGTAGTTGTGTTGCTGTCTATGGAGGGTCAGAAAGCTCTCGGATTTCATCAAAAATATCTTAATTTGTGTTGCTAAAATGAACAAAGATCTTACGAGTTTAGAACAACATGAGGGTGAGCAATTAATGACAGAATTTTTGGGTGAACTACCCCTTTAAGATTTCAAGACAAATACTCAATGGAATGAAGCTACAGTACTTAAATTTACTTTGTTATCCTTTGTTATATTATATTTTTTTGAAAAAGCATGTTAATTTTTTTTCAAATATGATATATCAGGCTCTTATGGAATGATTATTTGTACATTTCTCAATCACCATTGTATTACATTGCATTATATGTTTTGCCTCCACAGTAAAAACTAAAGAGCTTTGATCATAAACCTTTTTTAGGTTTTGTCTTTTAGTAAAGGTTAAAAAAAAAGATTTTTCATACTATTACTTCATAATAAAGGCTTACAGGGTTAAAACACTGACAGACATAATTATTATTATAATCATCATTACCATCAATTATATTGTTTCAGAACTACACATATATACAGCTACAGTGCACAAAAGTAAGGCTGTGAACTATGGTGGACTGACTTTTGCAGGACAGCCCATCACTTCCCAGGCTGAATCCGGGACGACAGCGGCAGCTCCGGGATTTGTAGCTCCCGCTGAGAAGGCAGATGTGCGAGCATCCTCCTGGTTTTCCATAAGGGTCAACTTCACACGCATGGCCCTTGACTGAAGAGAGGACACTGGTGTCACATTTGCAATTAGCATATTCATATATACATATAATCTTGAAGAATGCGTTGTTTTAAAATATATAATACAAAACCTGAAACAAAAGCCAAAAAGTGATGCATTTGATGCAGAAAAACAAAAACAAACAGATGCATAGACATGCATGCTGTTCCTTCAAAACAAGCAATGCAAACCAAACACATACTTTACCTTTCGGTTGACTGAGCTTGTGGTAAACCCGTATTGTTTTTGCATTTCCTATGCTGGTTAGCGTCTCCGGATCTGTGACATTAAAACGATTTATCCGTAAGATGTCTACCACTGCTCCACTGGAGGGTTCAGAACGAGTTGCATACAAGTAGTCCTCAAAGACAACTAATCCATGCAGGTGGGCCACCTAGAAAAAGGAGCATTGACTACTTCAGGCTGATTAGAATACCCAGAAGCTACTTATGAAGCTAGCAACTACGTAAACATCACCTTGTAAACTCAACAGAAAGCAGAAAAGCACAGATACAGTCCTTGGTATTTCCCTTTGGTTCAACAACAACATTCAACATCGAATTAGCCATTAGCTAAAGCTGTTATTAGACTTAATTTGACCTGGCAACAACCCACTATCTGAATAAAGAGGTGCAGATTTGCAGACAGGCTGAAGGTAACAGAATCGTGTTGATATAAATTCAGGCAGTTCAGGACATTCAGCAGGGTCAGCCAGAGTGCATGTGTACGGGGTGGTGATGGCGCAGTGGATAAGACACATGCCTTTGGTGTGAGAGACCCGGGTTCGAATCCACTGTGAGACACCAATGTGTCCCTGAGCAAGACACTTAACCCCCTAGTTGCTCCAGAGGCGTGTGACCTCTGACATATATAGCAATTGTAAGTCGCTTTGGATAAAAGCGTCAGCTAAATTAATAAATGTATAAATGTATGTGTTTCTCTGGGGACACCTCGATTCTGTGCAGTGATTCTAGCCTACATGCTATCTCTGCAAGCAACATGTGACGCGAGCAGACTGGGAGTGCTGAACCCTGCCTGCAAATATACACACATTAAAATATGCATTGTGCTTCACCTAAACCCACAGGGAGATAATTCATCCTCTCTTTCCCTTACTGCAAGAGGTTAGAAATAGTGGCAAAATAGTATGGCTCATAATGCTTTTCTCGTTTAAATTTATAGTCAGATACTCAACCATTCTTCCAGGGCAAGAGTGGTTATTCCAGTGTCCCCAAAAAGTATTTGGACACTTAATTCACAATTTAAATTATATTTTTGCCATTCTAGCAATTACTTTTAATCAACTGGCCTTGAGATCCATTTTAGTGGATGCATAAAGTGAGTTCACACAGGGTCATTTCATACTATATGAAAGCCAGTTTGCACCTTTCCACCTGAACCTTTTTTAGGACGGTACAGTTTCTGAAAGAAGGCTAACACTTTAGTATAGGGGCCAATTCTCACTATTAACTAGTTACTTATTAACATGCCTATTAATAACATATTGGTTGTTTATTAGTACTTATAATGCACATATGCTGCACGACCATATTCTACATCCTTAATTCTACTCAATACCTAAACTTAACAACTACTACTAATTATTAATAAGCAAATTAATAGTTTACTGAGGCAAAAGTCATAGTTAATGGTTTGTTAATAGTGAGAATTGGACCGTAAAATAAAGTGTGATTGAAAGAAGTATCTTATGCTCACCAAGGCTGCATTTATTTGACTAAAAACACAGGAAAACAGTAATATTGTGAAATACTATTACAATTTACAATAACTTCTTTCTGTCTGAATATGCTTTAAAATGTAATTTATTCTTGTGATGGTAAAGCTGAATTTTCAGCAGCTATTACTCCAGTCTTCAGTGTCACATGATCCTTCAAATTTTTTGTATGGAAACCATCATGTGAAGTTTGTATTTATTTAAAGTAAATATCAATTTAATGTGCTAAATGCTAAATAAAACGATCAATTTCTTTCTAAATAAATCAATCAATCTTACTGACCCCAAACTTTTTAATCGTAGTGTATGTACATATAATAGACAGTCATAAATCTGATATAAAATTGAAATTGAAAATAAAATCTCAAATAAGAGAAAATTACAATGAAAACTTTTTACCTATAATTAAATCATTTAAAGTACATTTTTGCAACTTTTTGTTAGAGCTACGCTTCTTTTAAAATAAGCACTTGATTTGATATTGTGTCATCTAATGGAATTGCATTAATTAATTTTTAAGTGAAGCTTAAGCATCCAAACACTCTGATGGCCACTGTATTATATATATATATATATATATATATATATATATATATATATATATATATATATATATATATATATATATATATACAGTTGAGTGCATTGGAGTGTAAGTGAGCAAAGAACAAAGCATGCTTTAAAAAAAAAAAAAAACCCTCTAAGGGTGCCTAATTAGAAAGGGTGTCATCACAATAAGAAACCCGTTAAAAAAACAATGAAGTCGAAAAGGGTAGATACCGTTTTAAGGACTCGCAGAAACTCACCTTAATTTGCGATGGAAATTAAATGTGTTAGCAACCTCTCACCAACACATTGCAGCTCACATTTAAGAACTCGATTAAACCAAGCGCACCCGCACCTGCCTGCATACAGTCATCCATTGCTCAATGTACGTGGCCTTCTACACTTTCTAACAACGAGAAGATCGTTGGGTTGCTTAGCTGAGGTCTACTTATGAATAATATAATCCATAATTACCGTCCTCTTAAGTGCACTTCAGGTAAAATATTCAAATGGTGAATCTGTTTCTGTAGCCCGTGTTCATTTAAACTAATTAATGCAAGAACTAGCTTGAGAAATTAAAACGCAGATGAAGCCACACAGTACAGTTGCTGCTGGGTATAAATGCCATAACCAATTAATACTAGAAATCAATCTGTGTACAACTGTGTTGGTTTCTTTCTTCCCCTATCAGTAATGATTTAAATCTTGCATCAGACAAACAATCCTTTACTTCCCTTCACCATTGGTAAGTATGCATATTGTATTAATTTTACTATTAAGAGCTCAATTATCTAAACATCATCTTTTTTGTTATATTAAAGTATAGTAACATTAGCAACATTTCGGCAAGATTTCGCAGACCAAAAAGTCCATTGTCAATAGTGTAGTGATGCAGCTCACACACAAGTCACTTTCAATTCAAGCTGTTTTTTTCCCTCCAAATTCGCATGACCAATGTGAACATGAGCGAAATCAACATGGATAACTTTTTTGCCCAGTCACACGGATTCAAAATGACATGACGAGATTTTTGCATACAAAACTTTTCCAAGCATCAGTAAATGTGACTGCATATTTAGGCTAGGATAACCTTAAGAAGAACTCTCTTTTATGATCTGCTGCTAAGCTACTACATTTTTTATTCCACCCACATACTATTCTGTTCAAAAGTTTGGGGTCAGTATAATTATTACTATAATTTTAAGAAATTTTAATTTTAATAATAAGAATAAATATTTATCTATTTGTTTATTTATTGTTTATTTGTTTAAAAAATATAAACACTCAATTGATCAAATGTGACAGAAGTTTCCACAAAAATATTATGCAGCACAAATGTTTTTAACATTGATATCAATTAATGTTTCTTGAGTACTAAATTTTCACATGATCCTTCAGGGTCATATTAGGATGATTTCTGAAGGATCATGTGACACTTAAGACTGGCATAATGGCTGCTGAATATTCACCTCTGCCATTGCATAAATAAATGTAATTTTAAAATATAATAGAAAAGAGTATTTTTCAATTGTAACAACATTTCACAACATTACTGTTTATACTGTATTCTTGATCAAATAGGCCTAAATGAAGCCTTGGAGAAAATAAGAGATTTCGGTAACACTTTAGAATAGGGAACATTTATTAACTACGACTTTTCCCTCAATAAATTCCTAATTTGCTGCTTATCAATAGTTAGTAAGGTAGTTGTTAAGTTTAGGTATTGGGTAGGATTAGGGATGTAGAATAATGTCATGTAGAATAAGGCATTAATATGTGCTTAATTACTACTAATAAATGGATAATATTCTATTAATATGCATGCTAATTAGCAACTAGTTAAGAGACCCTGAAATAAAGTGTTACCGAGACTTCTTTCCAAAACATAAAAAAAAAAAAAAAATCTTCAACCCCAAATCTTTAAACAGTAAAGTATAAAGCTGTAAAATGACAAACTACAATGCCAAAAAAAGAACAAGAACTCACTTGATATCCCTGGATTATAGTGTGTCTGTTTTTGCCATTGTAATCCACCATTTCAATGTAATCCAGATATGCGTCTGCCCAGTACACCAACTTTTTTACCAGATCCAATGACACGGCAGTCGGCCGCTCAACCTTATAATCCACAAGTCGAGTTCTGTTGGTGCCATCCATGTTGCAGCGCTCCAGTTTGGCTTGATTCCCATAGTCAGTGAAGAAGAGCATCCTGCGTGTGATCGAGAAAGAAAGTGCCATGTTTTATTAAAAAAAAAAAATCGAGGTCACCCAAAACTGAAACTTCTATCCTTATTAACTCATCTTCATGTCAATCCAAACCTGTAAGTCTTTCCATAAGACAATAGCTAGAAGTCACCAAGAAAGCATTCTGTATGCTATACAGGTTTGAAACAACTTTCGGTTGAGTAAATAATGACACATTCTTTTTTATCCCCTTAAAAGTACACATTACTATGACACATAAAACAAAAAGATCTCATGAGTACAATTTTTCATCACTGGCTGTTCCTGTAAGACTTTCTTTTTATTTCCACTCATAAAATATGTTGCCAATTAAAGCAAGACCTCATTAGTGACATGCATAAATGCATTTATAAAATGACGCCGTCCTCCTTTGAAGTATTTCAATTACAGCCCTGCACAAAAAAGCTTCCTTTTTTGCCCTTTGTGTTTGCAAATAGATGACCAGGCTACAAACAGCTACAAAACGTCTACCAGAGAATGCAAAGTGTGTTCGACTGAGTGTTCAAGCTCTAACAACATCAGATACCTAGTGGCTGATACCGCAAACACATAATTTAATTAGGAATCTAACAAGGAAAGAGTTCATACGCAGCCAGCGGTCCCCAAGTGCTTAATTGCTCCAGAGAAGCAAACATAAAACATAAAGAAAATTCAAAAAACTTCACCGTAAGGAGCTTTTTATCATGGCAGATCCATCTCGTAGTCTGTTGTTATCCAGAATTCTTTGCAGCGCAGTATCAACCTTTTCTTGTAAGTCGTTTTATTTGTCCCTTGGGGACTGAAGTCGCAGAACTCATTAAATGTTTCAAAGTCAGACTTTTAGCTGATTAGAATATTAGTAAAAGATGTAAAAAGCATGTCTCTCTAAGGCTCCTGCTTCTTGACCCTCCTTCAAATCTTTTGTTTTCTGAATACTAGCAATAACTGAACCTTGTATCAGTGATGCTTTTCCCGCCTGCCAACAATAAAAACTAATTGGCTCCTGTAACACGTACAAAGTTCCAGTACACTGTGGTGTGTTTGACTTGCTCTGTGTTCCTCAGCCAGATTCTTTTTTTTTTTTTTTTCAGATTTGGAACAGTTCAGCTCTCAATACAGAAATTGATACTACATTGTTTCTTAAAGAAAAGAACAATTCATACTAGAAGGAAAAAAAAAAACACTAACAGCATTGTTCCGTTGTGTTCAAAGCCGTTCAAACAGGATTAAAAATCAGACATACTCTCAGCCACATCTTCAGACCGACCACAGTCTAATGCATATTGTACAAAAAAACTGGAAAGCACATTTTCGATTTGGCAAGCTTCACTGTTTTCAACTTGACTTACCATCTTAAAAATTCAACAAGTCGCTTAAAAGGAATAAATACATTACATAATATAAATAATATACACTACTGTTCAAAAGTTTGGTGTTCTTTAAGAAATTATTACTCTTTTTCAGCAAGGATGCATCAAAGGCATTTATAATGTTACAAAAGATGAAAGAAAAAGATGAAAAGATGTTTGCTGAGCACTAAATCAGCATATTAGAGTGATTTCTGAAGGATCATGTGACACTGAAGACTGGAGTAATGATGCTGAAAAATGTGGCTACCATTACAGAAATAAATGGTCACATTTTAAGTTTGGGGACAATTCTAAACTATAACAAATTAACTATTAACTACAACCTTTAGCTCAAGAAACTCTTAATTTGCTGCTTATTAAAAGTTAAGGGATCTAAAATATGGACATGCAGAATAAGGCATCAACATGTTCTTTGTAAATACTAATAAACAGCCAATATGCTAGTAATAATCATGCTAATAAGCAAACAGCAAATAGTGAGAGTTGGTCCCTAAATTAAAGTGCTAACAAATACATTACATATTGAAACATTGAAATAGATAGTTTTAAATTGTAATAATATATATTTTGTTTAAATAAATGATTATATTATATATTGGCAGCAAGAGGATCCATCTCTTTCTGAGCAAGTCACTGCCATATATTAGATTCAAGTGCTTCTGAATGTGATTTTTAACACCAAAATAAATGACATACAGAAGGATACAGCTGATAAGGTATCTGCAAGTTCAGTGTCTTGTCCCTGCTATTATATGGAAGAAAAGCTTTCATACAGCAATCCATGATGCACTGTAACAAAAAAAAGAAGCCAACTTAAAGTTTTATAGGCAACCAGCTCTTTGCAGATTTTTGTGTTCTCAACTTATTTTTGTAGGAGATTCTCAACTTTTTGTTGTATAAACTCAAAAATCTGCTGAAGCTGGTTGCCTTAAAATTTTAAGTTGGCTCAACTTTTTTTTTTTTACAGTGTAGTATTCACATCCACATTTAATCTCTGAGATGGTTGGGTCATTCTGACTGATAAAACAGTTTAATCTGCATAAAACCCATTTCACATGTTAAAGTGAGTTAAGTATATTTTTAAAAGTATGTTGCCGTTATATTTATATACAGTGTTTAATTTCATTGGTAAACTAATAATGTTATTTCAAATACAGATGAGATTTTTACCAATAGTATAATATTTTTCAGTGTTTGTATGGCAAAGTTCAGCAAAAAATTATAATTTAATAAATTATCATCATTTAATAAAACAATAGCTACTTTTATTAATAATCAAAACAAAATATTCTCCCACCAAGTAATACATGTCCGTTAGGCTGACTGTAGACATTGTTGCCAAGCAATGTAGCAACTTGCTACATTTAGAGAATATATAATCCTAATCAGAATCTAGAATTAGAATTGTTAAAATAAATAATATATACTTGTTAATTATTATCAGTGGCATTCTATCTCCAACAAGTGAAACACGCCAACAAACAGATGCATAATATGCATAATACATGCATAATAAGAGGACAATGAAGGCAATAAAGTAAAATGAATTATAAATAAATCCATAACTTGTCTATATGCCGTACATTGATCTGCGCTCTAGCACTGAGTTTGTGTGTTTGAGGCAAAAAAATATATATATTGTTCACTGTACTGTGTATATACTTTCTACATCTGATTCTAATAATGCAAACAGATGAGACATGGATGCAGACAATATTCTTGCAGTGAATGCTGCATTCTAATACCGCATAACAATAACCACAGAATGATAAATCAACAATACTTTATTTATTTGTTTGGTGGTTAGATAAACTCAATAAGCCCAGACAAACCACAAAACACAATGGGAACCAATCTGACCCAGTCATACATCTCATCTGCTTCTTTAGACCTTTCGACCCTGACTTTAAGTAAATCACTGCAAGGTGACACAATGGTCCAACCCAAACCCAGACCGCAGAGATATTTCATTACTGTAGAGAATACAGAGCAGAAAATGCCAACCCTTTCTTTCACCAACACAGATTACCAAACAAGGGGGTGGGAGGTTGGGGGGTGGGGGGTGAAAAGCAGATGTATAAAGATTTGTGCACAGCTCTGTTTTCATTTTGCTCTAAATCAAATTCAAGTTTCACACTCTCCACTGACTAAAAAAATCTCTCACCCTGCTTTTCGAATTGATTTTGGGAATATAAATTAGACTTTGAAAAGCGAGGTTAAACCAAGTTCAGTCTTATTCCCTCTCTGGGATTTTTGTTTCAAATTAGAAAGCTACATTTTACATAAAGCCTCTCCAGAAATGTACAAGAGGACCGAGGCTCCTTCAGGAAAGCAGGCGAGAAATTGGACAAAAAAATAGGGAAGGAAAAATATATCAGAACCACAACCGAAACACTTAATGTTTCGTTAACTCTTTCCATAACTACTACGCCTCATGCTGAGCCACTATCACAAACCGCCTCAATTTCTTTTGTTTTCACTCAAGCGCTCCAGGCTGACAGACCTCCTGGGTTCCCTCAGCCTCCCTCATACACAAGCAGCTCCAACCTCATCTAGCCAATTACAGGAGGAGGACCAGGAAAAGCAGAACGGCTGGCTGTGTAATGTAGTAAACTGCACTTTGCTGAAGCCTGGAGGTTTAACCACTGCACTCCTCTCCCACATTCCCAGGAGGAAACTGGCTGGATGCACTGAAGGCCATGTACAAATGTGAGAGAGCCATTCCCGTGGGTTATGCTCATGTAAACGCACCAACATCGTGTTTAAAAAAATAAATAAATAAGCGTTTAAGTTGGTACAATTACATGCTCATCATGGACCATAAAAGGACACAAAAAGACACATTCACAGTGAATGGAGCAGGAACAGTGTTGAGCTTGTTTGATAAGGGTAAAAAGGGCCAACTTCAAGATTTTTCCTAAACCGGATTTTCTGCTTAAGGCCGGCTCTGTGAGGTGAATAAGAGGATCTTTCAAAAACATATGGGAGCCCAAGAGAAAAGCTCAAAACCAGAAGCATATGTTTCTAAAGCCATATCCTACAGCATATGTACTGCACACCAAAAGCTTTGCAGAGTTGAAAGCTAGAAAAACAAAGCAATCCTGTATCTAGCCAAGCGTTTTATTTGGCCAAAAAGACTGAAGCATTTGCTTTCACTTTACTTGTGCACTTTGTACAACTTCTGCTTTCAAATCGTAGATAATTTTATTATATATATTTTGCTTTGCATATAATGCATATAATATAATATATAAATATATAAATATAATATTAAATATTATTTAGTACATACGATACATTGAAATATTTTTATACATTTGCTTTAAATTAATTAATAAATTAATAAAAAATAAATTCATTAAACTAATTTAAAGATCTTAAATGTAAACAAAGTAAAATATACGTATATACTATATTATATATATATATATATATATATATATATATATATGCTATATTATATAGCAAACAAAATATATTTTTAATATCACTAATTTGCCTATGTGTAATGCATACACATAGGCAAATATGTACATAATTTTGAACATTTATTTATTTATTTAAATTTTTTTTTTTTTTTTATGACAAAATGTATCCCTGAATCACCTGATACAACATGTAAATCAGGTAATATTAAAAACTGGTTTAGAGTGAATAATTTGATTTAGAGTGAAAAAAACTGGTGACGTTTTTTTTTTTTTTCTTCAGTGGTAAAATTGACTTTTATTCCAACATACACCATATTGAGCATCGAGATGCCTTTGCAAAAAATACTTTAGTCTCTTTTTACCTTAAAGCAAAAAGACATCCACCATATTGAGTGTTACATTTTCTGTCATTCATATGTACGAATGGACCACCTCTGCCTTATACAGTTGGCAATAAAACATACTTTAGCACTGAAATGCTAAACACTAAAGTGATGCAACTAGAGAATTCAGTCCTCTGTGCATTCCTTTCAAAATCTCTTGAAAGTTTTTGAAAGATCTGCGAGGATGTTGATGATCACGGGAGAAAGAACACAGCATTTAGACTCAAAGAGATAAACGGCTGTCATTTCCTTTAAATATGCCTTCATTCAGGGCAGTCAGGATTTCGTTTTTGTCAGAGTCACAGCATGAAAACAAAAGGATGACAACCACCGAAGAACGGAAGCGAAATTGATGGCCTGGGCTCTCCTTGCAGTCTTTAGTCTGCTGAAAAATTTAGGCTCACTGGGCACAAGGAGTCTCATTAAAAAACCCGAAACAGAGTGCTCTGCCTGTCCTTGCACTCTCATGAATAAATGGGACAAACTCTCTCCTGAATTCCTATTCTAAGCTCGCCGGGAATATTACCACAGCGCTCCTTTTAGCAGCTAATAACTAGAATAATCATGCTGCCCTTCTCTCCTTTGAGGACTCTTTGTGTTCTTTTACTAATTTCTCCCGAAACATTTCCACAATCACCATGCTGACGTGAGGGATCCGCCACCCCCTTGTTTCAATTGCGGCTTTGTGGTGTCAAAGCAAAACAAAACTCGTGTAAAGCAGATTTCTGCAAGGGCGTTCGAGACTGTGCTGGATAAATCATGGAATACTAATGACACTCCTGACTGTGGGAGACGTAGCACAATCATGCAACCAGACAGTGTCGAAAAGAAGAGTAAATATTGAGCTCTGGGAACAGTACAGGCAAGACACATTCAGAGAAATATTTGACTAAAATATTATTGCAATATATGTGAGAGGATTTAGATCAACAAAAGGCTTGTCAAAGATGAAATCTCGCATCATGCATTTTCAACTCACCCCATTAGAGGATCCAGAGCGATTGCTTTAGGGTTCAACAGGTCAAGGTCTATCACTGTAACACAGGTGTCTCCGTACTGGTTGCAAACAAATATCCTATCACTTGCTTGATCCACGAAGTAAAAGTTTCCCGTGAGCCAGTCAAAGGCTAATTGATCAACGTCTGAAACAAAGGAAAACATGGTCAATTTACACAAAACAAGATGATATATTGATGTGACACATCATTAATTGGCATATGTTCATGCACAAGTCATTGAGAATTCTTGCCATTAAGTAGTAATCAATTAATCATATTCATGAAAGACCTTATTCATGAAAACAAATTGCTACTTTTCTTTTTTAAATTAATATTTCATTTTTCAATGTTGTTAGTGCCAGTTTTTATGATGTACCATATAGAATATTCATCCATTTTTAATTGGATTTTAGATCAAATATAAAAATTACGTAATGAAATGCATTAACAAGCATGATAAAATAGAACAAATAAGTAAAACAAACAGAGGACTTTATAAACTAAAAAGAAAATGCCTACAATTGAACAAAAACAAAAAGTGCTCATATTAGTACAATTTATTTACTTTTTGAAGATCATAAACTTGGGGTCTATTAGAGGCTCTTAATGCACTGCACCAGACTTGAATATGCTATAGCTGAAATGCTTTGCCTTAAGTCATAAAGAAATTTTTGGTTTAGAGGCTATTGTTTGGATCAATATCCTGAAATGAGAGCATGTTCTTATTCTATGATTCAACACTGAAAACTAATAGGCTAATTATTAAAAGAGTAATAAATCATTTTCCATTTGAGATCTTTTAATGAATACTTAATGGATACATACTGTAGGATGAACTACACAAATGTGCATAAACCATTTCATGTAGTGGTAAATAAATTATAAGCTCTGTTAGCTTCCATACAGCTTGCATTGATAAGCACTATGCAGTCAAGCAGAACTCAGTGATACACTAAATGTTTTGTTCAGCATGAGAAAAGGTCCCACAAGCAAAGGACAAAATGTACTGAACTTTTAACATCAACTTTAAACCAGATTTGTTTTACCTTGCATTAGTACTTTACATGAAACTCAGTTTTTAAATACTAGGAAGTTATGAATGGAAATGATCAGATGTCTATTAAATTCAAACAACAAATATGTTTAATTACCAAATTGCTTTTGACTTTATAGACATATTTCTCCAGTTTAACATGGTCAAAACATTTCTTTAATTTTGGGGTTATTTAGAGAATTATGGAAAATGTTGTTTTTCCATCATGGTTCTTGATGAATGTGCAACTTAAATCCAAATTTCTATAGGTGGAATTTAAAAAAATAACTATTAATACCATCTATATTTACTGGAAATATCACATATGTTGTGTATATTTTAACTACAATAAGATAATAAAAAAACATTAAAAACTACATTTCTTTGAATTTTATTATATTTAAATTCCATGGAATTCAAATTCTGCATCCTGTTTTAACTGAATTGGAATGTCTAAGGCAGATTCAATTCAGAATTGTGCACAACCGTAAATTTGGTCATCTCCCTTTGTCTCATCACCCATCAGAATCAATGCATCAGTTTTCTTTCAACAAATTGTATTTTCAATGTAGCAGGAGAGTTTAACAGGAATCATACCGTGGAGATTCTGGACTGTCTTTACTTCCTGTTCTTTAGTGAAACCACTTGCTTTCCGCATCCTGGCACACCGAAGTTGTCCGGAGGACTCTAAGGATGTGACCCAGCATACTGATTCCTCTTTATGGTTGAAATCCAAGCCATGAGTTCCATTTGAGTCCAGTTGTTTGAGGGTTTGCAGGCGGGATCCATTTAGAGCTGTGATTATAATATTATCTGAGCCTCCAATCAGCAGTGCTGCAGGATTTTCACCGGTCTCTGGAATAGATGGATAGGAAAATAGTGACAAGACAGCTTGAGGCCAAGCATTTCCTGGGCATTCCATGCTTTCAGTAGAATATGATAATATAGGCTTCCACAGAGGGCATGGGTAATTGAGAAGCATGTCTCTTAGGAGAGAAACCCATTTTCAGAACACAGCAGTCAGCTGGACATTTCTCTTCTTCCGTTTTGCAATGTATTTCAAAATTGAAAGTGGGTATTATATTCACATTGTATAATACAATTTGTTTGTGTATATATATGCGCATGTGTGTGTGTGTGTGTGTGTGTGTATATTTCTCTGCCTGCAAACACTTTTTTCAGGTTTGTGTGTGTGTGTATACATGTATATACACACACATACATACACACACACACACACATATATATATATATATATATATATATATATAGCATGAATATATAGTATGCGCTACACACATACATAAAGATATAGGGAACACTTTACAATAAGGTGTCATTTGTTAACATTAGTTAATTTATTAATTAGCATGAACGAACAATGTACTACATTTATTACACTCTTTATTAATCTTTCTTAATGTTAGTTAATAAAACTACAGTCGTTCATTGTTTGTTCATGTTAGTTCACAGTGTATTAACTAATGTTAATAAACAAAACTTGTGATTTTAATAATGAATTAGTAAATGCTGAAATTAACTTTAACTAAGATTAATAAATGCTGTAGAAGTATTGTTCATTCTTAGTTCATGTTAACTAATGTTAACTAATGAATATTATTGTAAAGTATATATGTATATGTATATATATAAAGGTAATATAAACACAGGTAATATAAAAGAGTAAAATAAAGCAACAACGATCTTTCCTTTAAATTATTTTGCAGTGTATTTATTTTTAAGAGTCTTATTAAACATTCAACTTTCTAATGGCTATGTCATCCCCCGCTGGCCCCAGCCGGGAAAAGATGATGCATTGAAATTTATATGCATGAGCTTTTACATCTAATGGAAACCCCATAGTTATCCCAGTGCAACAACCTCTTTCTGCTAAATTAATATTAATGTGGGTGAGCACTGAGTTCAGTTAAGTTTATGGGTAATGATATTCAGTTTATTCCTCATAGGAAAGCAGTCACATTGATTAAACGTGGGACAGATTCTGCATCCAGCAGCAAGGTGCGCCGCTACCTGCTAGCTATTTCCCACCGAGCGTACAGTGGCGTAATCTCCATTTAATTTAAAACACATATGCAAACTGGTTGCAGTGCACCACACCAACAGAAATACTAGGACGCGTCATTTTTTTAGGTCACAAAATGCTTTGCACAAGGCATCTTTTGAGGCCATCACACCAAGCACACACTGTAACAGACGTTCGTGAATTGTGTACTCAATATAATAAATTTAAGCAGGGACGGTGTCACGTGTTGGTTTCCTTTCAGTTCTGTTTTGCCCTTATTTGGTAGTTCCTCTCCTAGTTTATTTAATAATTCATCCTAATCACCTGTTTTGTGTTAATTATCTTGTTTACTCCTTTGTTCCTCTTCCTTTCTAAGCATTCAGTTTTGTTCTAACTTCGTCGAGTCTCAAAGTAAAGTTATGTCTATGCTGCTATTTCTGTTGTTAATTCATCTGCATGATTAAAAGAACCTGTTTATTTTTCATCCCTCGTCATCCTCAGCAACTCATAACAGATGGTTTGTAACGCCAAAATTCATAGGACTGCAAATGACACTATAGGACCTAAAAAACCTGTACAATTTCAAATTGCTTGGTGTGTATAATTTCCCAGATAGTTCCAGTCAGTTTTAACAACATTTAGCTGATATTTTCCACAACGTTTATGATTAAAAATGGATGTCAATCTTTTTAAAATATTAATCATATGTTTGAACACAAATATGATGCTTAAAAGGATCCTCTGCAGTGTCCTCAATATCATGGATAGAAGACACATATTTTATCCAAAATACATCTTAATGAAGGATTTGTTTATTACAAAGAGGCAGATTTTTACTTCACGAGATCTTAATTAATTAATTAATTTTGGAGAGTATCCACTGGACATAAACAATGTATGCTGTTCTGTGCCAGCTGTGTAACACCGGATATGTTTCCTACGTTACAACGTATCCGGCATGACGCAGCTGACACAGAAAAGCATATGTTGTTTATGTCCAGCGGATACTCTGCAAAATGGCGCTAGGGTGACGCGGAGAAGGCAAATTGTTGAATAAAGTCTTTTTTTTTTTATTTTGGAATAATTAAAGGAATAACTAGTAGTTCCTTTAAAAGAATTTGAGAATTCTTGAGTCATTACTAGTGGGTTACCATGATCTTCATTTTAGAATTAATTATACATTATGCATAATTCACATTACTTATGAACCTGTATTCAGTAGTTCTTTGTTATTTCTCCAGGATATATATAAAAAAAAATAGTAGTTATTGATTAGCTAATAGTGAACTACCAGTTTCAACTGAGCGCTATTACTTACTAAATTAATAATCAAAGTTTCTTGTTAGGTAATAGTAGTTACTACAATGTTAATAGTGCATTAGTGACTTGTTCCTATGTAGTTATTTATTAACAAAGGATCAGTATTCTAAAGTGTTACCAAAAATTGTTCACAGGCAGCGAAAAAAAGCAATGCTTTATAAACGATCCACTCATATACATGCACACTATGTTTGCTCTAATCTATATAGTTTCCCACTGCTAACACTGTAAGCCATTCAAATATATGCAGCACATTTTCTCCTTATTTTATAATAATTCTCACAGCTGTAGAAAAGCTAGTTATTGAACATTTGGCACTCAATAACACCTTTTTATTAAAACGACTTCAATTACCTGAGCCAAAACAAATGACCAATCTACAAAAGGGATTAGAATCCATTTCGAATTGTAGTGAGTGTTTTCCCTACAAAAACCCCTTATTACAAAACCAGCCGATTTAATGATAAACATGATTGGATTTGTAGCTGGTGGGGAGACACTCTCACAGGCAGGTGCCATTAGGCAAGTAATCATTGGCATGGGCTGATAAAGACAGAGAATAGCTGTCCTTCAGGCCCTGCTCTTCATAAAACTCAGCCTCCACTTAATCCTCAATGTCTGGCTTATCTTCCACCAATAGCTCCATTATTTCTGTCCCTTGGCACAGCAACACTGATATAAGGACTGTAGCAGAATATCCAAAGCAAACTGCCTCAATTTTAAGGTCCTTATGGGAATGAGAGGTTGAACTGGTTTAGTCTGGATTCATACGTGATCCCTGAAAGCTTACTTGGAAAAGGCAAACCTGACAACTGAGAAAAATGTCTATGCATACGTAGAATTACTAATGACTTGAAGGAGAAAAAATTAAGTTAAATGAATTTTAAACAAGCATTGACTTAGTAGAGGGGCATGTTGTCACTTTGTGAGGTATATAGAAGAAAAATAATTAATATAATATACATTATAAAATACAATTATTTGTTATTTAAATGAATACAATTATATTATACTGTATATAAGAAAATTATATCATATGCATATTATATATAATAAATTAGTAATAAATTAATATTAGATTAAACAAAAAATTATAAACTGTCCAAAATGACAACATATAACAAATGCTATCACTTTTCCCTGACATATTTTATATATTGAAATTAAGCTTTTGAATTTGAATTTTGTGGAAGAAATAAATACAATTATAATCACAGAAAGGATTGACATTTAAAAGTGTTGTTGAACCAGGTGTCTGAAATCAACAGAAAATTTCTGACTCAAAATCGTATAAGTTTGTGAAATCTTTCGTGACGACTGCCCTCTGTGACAACTAGCCCCAATCTCTCCTATTTGCATGGCAACCATAGAGCAGAACTAAGTTGTTTCAGATATAAATAATTTCAGATACATGCAACATCTAATAAGCATTGAATATTTCTCAAGCATACAGAACATGTTTTTCAAGGTCAAAAAATTACCAGCGCCAAAGGCGGCTTAAGGCAGTGCTGTAGCCGCTGTAAATTAATTTAATTCATATCACACAGAATAATCCACCTTGTTTCAACTCGGTGCACTCTTGTAAAAGAACAATATCAGGACGTGACAACATTTCAGGCGGCTTATGCAGATCCCCGGTCATTAATTTATCATGCTCTTACCGTGTTTGGTTATGCAGGAGCGTCTGTTCGGCTGCAGGTTGTACCCATCTGTACAGCTGCAGCGATATGACCCATAGGTGTTCATGCAGGTCTGGCTGCATGTCCCGTACATGCCGCATTCATCATGATCTGTACACAGAGGAAGAGTCATTTATGACAAATTAGGTGTGCTCAAACATGACCCAAATACATAAAATCCACTTAATGTGGCCTCTCGGTGGCTTTTCCCCATGCCACCTCGTATCTTCGGGCAAGTCCTGCCTTGCACCAGTCTCTAGAGCTTTGCCTGTTTAAGCTGTACTAAAGTGTAATGTTCCACTGGTGATTTACTGATTTGTCTTAGAATGTCCGGAGGAACCTTCTACGATTAGGGTACAAAATAGAGCCTAAAAGGTTTTTTCTTCCTCCAACAACTTAACCTTCAAAAAAAAAAAAAAAAAAAAAAAAAAAAAACTATTTCAAACAAAACTATAAGAAAATAAGTATGCATACACTATATCAAATATTTATTAAAACATATCTAATATAATTCTAATACATTGTTTAACAGTTTGGAGCAGTATCAGGGTTGAAACACCTTAAAATAATTAAGCAAGCAAGTAAGTGAGTAAATAAAATTGTATGCCATATCCAAATGTAAGGCCACATTGAAAACTCAAGAATAATATTAAATTAGACTAAATAACAATACTTCAATGAATTGTACTTTTTTTTTTTTACTTTATTGCATATCTTACAACAAAAAAAGCAAACAAACAAACAGAACTGTTACAGAAGCAGACTCCACACACGGGATACAAAAACAGGTAAGGTTTATTTTAAGGCAGCTGAGCAGAGACAGAAGAATGTACTGTTGAAGGCAGATGCAAGGATGGAGTATGATGCGATGGAATTTCTCACAGAACCGTGGTGTATTCCGACAGGAGCTCGAGGACAGATGGGAACCACACACCTCAATGCTTCGGGGGAAGCTTCCAGGAAGGACAGACTGGGGTCCAGGACACGGATGGAGACAACACTCGGAGGAGACACAAGAGGTAAGTTCACAGGTATGTATATCACAGGTAAATCACAGAGATAACACTTCGAAGTCCACTACGTATGAACGAGACCGGACATTTGGCTGTTGTGAGGTGTGTGGTTATATGGGGTGTCTTGATGAGGTGCAGATGACGTGCAGGTGTGCTGATTAGTATTCCGGTGAGGGTGCTCGTTGTGATTGGCTGGATGGGGAGCCTGGCCGATCTGTGACATTACCCCCCTCTCCACGGCCCGCTCCAGAGGGCTGAACGCCCCGACGTCGTGGTGGCCTACCCCTTCCTCTGGGATCTGGACAGTCAGGATGGGTCGCATGGAATTCCTCCAGTAGCGTTGGGTCCAGGATGTCATCTCTGGGGATCCATGATCTCTCCTCTGGGCCGTAGTCCTCCCAATCTACGAGGTATTCCAAGCGGCCACCACGGCGCTGGGAATCCAAGATCTCCTTAACCTTATACAACGCTCCGTCTTCCAGGATTAACGGGAGAAACAGGTGGGTGGTAAGGTTTCAGGAGGGATACTTGAAAGGTAGGGTTAATACGGTAGTGTGGGGGCAACTGCAACTGAAATGTGACTGGGTTGACTAGCTTACTGATGGTGAAGGGGCCAACATATCTGGGACTTAGCTTTCTGCAGGGCAGGCGCAGCTTGATGTCCCTGGTTGACAGCCAGACCTTCTGTCCTGGTTGGTCTGCTGACATCTTGCGCCTGCATACTGCTCGCTGGAGCTGATGGTGAGCATCGTCCCAGACCCTCTCGCTCTCCCGGAACCAGTAATCCACTGCAGAAGCACTTCAGAAGGTTCTCCAGACCAGGGGAATAGTGGTGGCTGCAGCGAAAAGACACTTCGGAGATGTTCTAATGCAGCTGGGACGAGAGGAAGGGGATAACGGAATTTGACTGTGATCTGGTTAAGAGCCCGGTAGTCTATGCAAGGCCGCAAGCCTCCGTCCTTCTTGGCCACAAAGGAAAAGCTCGAAGCAGCAGGGGATGTGGACGGACAGATGTATCCTTGCTTTAAAGCCTCATCGATATACTCCTCCATGACCTTCTGCTCTGGAAGCGAGAGTGGGTAAATTTTACCCTTGGGCACTGGCTCACCTGGCAACCGATCGATCGCACAGTCCCATGGCCGATGAGGAGGTAGATTGGAGGCTTTCTTCAGGCTAAATACGTCACTGAAGAGGGCATAGCAGGTTGGAATTTCAACAGATTGTTTCTCGACTGGACTTTCTACGGTGGTGGAATTCACGGGGATCTTGGAACAGACTTGGTTGAGTGGTTTGGGAAGCAGTTAGGGAAACAGTGGATGCCCCACTTCATGACCTCCCCAGTGCGCCAATAGATGTGGGGCTCATGTTGTACAAACCAGGGGCGTCCGAGGACGATGTCAGTGTGCGCTCCCTCCAGAACCAACAGGGTGATGTCTTCATGTAATTGACCCATCTTGATATGAACCGGCCCAGCACTGAATCGGACGGTGGTTCGCCCAATGGGCTTTTCCGGTTATCGCATGGACTTGGTAAACGGTTTGGTTGGTGACTGTCGGGAGCTTGAGTTGGCGGCAGAGGTTATCGGAGATGAAGTTACCGGCGGAACCGGAGTCAAGAAGGGCTTGCACTGGAAGGGATACATCGGAGGCAGTAAGCAATACTTCAGCTGTGAATGGCTTCATTCTGAGAGATAGTTTGAATGGCACTCACCAAGAGCTGCGGTGGGCGAACGGGGCAGGTTGCGCGAATATGCCCACCTTTTCCACAGTACAAGCAAAGCCCTTCTTGCAGTCGCTTCTGCCGCTCGTGGTGGGTAAGGCGAGTACGATCCATTTGCATTGGTTCAGGGTTGGGTTCTGGAGAGAGACTGACCCCTGGTTGGGCCAAGGGAGGAGTACAACGGGCTGACGATGGTTGATCGGTGAAGCAGGACTGCATACGGGTGGAAACATGAATGGCTTGCTGAATGAATTTCTCTATCTCACAGGAATCATCCACATTTGCCAGCTGCAACCTGCAATCTGGGATCTAGACCTTGACGGAAGGCAGTTAGAAGGGCTCTCTCATGCCATCCACTAGTGGCTGCCAGGGTCCGAAACTGCAGAGCATAACTATGGATGGAATCGGTACCCTGGCGGAGATGATAGAGTTTATCGCTAATGGATGGATCTCCTTCGACTCTCCCAAATACTTCTCGAATGTGGGTAGTGAAACTCTGATAGGACTGGGTTACTGGACTCGACTGAAAGAAGAGTGTTTCAGCCCACTGTAAGGCCTTGCCAGAGAGAAGTGACACAATAAAGACGATCTTAGAACTTTCAGATGGATACAGATGCGGTTGCATACTCAGATTCAGTGAGCATTGTAATAGGAACCCGTTGCACTCCTCCGCCACACCTGAGAAGGGCGCTGGTCTGGCCATGGGACTGTACATCATAGGCAGAGAAGAAGTCGTGGTTCCGGTGACAGGGGTGCTTGGTGATGCTGGCAGAGATCCTGGGGCAAGAACTCGGAGGTGGTCCACAAGCTCCTGAAACGGATCCGGGCTGCTCATCGTGACCGTCGGTGTTGGTCCGGTCTTCTGTTACAGAAGCAGACTCCACACACGGTATACAAAAACAGGTAAGGTTTATTTTAAGGCAGATGAGCAGAGACAGAAGAATGTACTGTTGAAGGCAGATGCAAGGATGGAGTATGATGCGATTTCTCACAGAACCGTGGTGTATTCCGACAGGACCTCGAGGACAGATGGGAACACCTCAATGCTTCGGGGGAGGCTTCCAGGAAGGACAGACTGGGGTCCAGGACACGGATGGAGACAACACTCGGAGGAGACACAAGAGGTAAGTTCACAGGTAGGTATATCACAGGTAAATCACAGAGATAACACTTCGTAGTCCACTACGTACGAACGAGACCGGACATTTGGCTGTTGTGAGGTGTGTGGTTATATGGGGTGTCTTGATGAGGTGCAGATGACGTGCAGGTGTGCTGATTAGTATTCCGGTGAGGGTGCTCATTGTGATTGGCTGGATGGGGAGCCTGGCCGATCTGTGACAAGAACTAACTAAATAAATCAAGTATTTTTTAAAAACATTAAAAAATAAAATAAAATAAAAATCACAATTTCATCAGTTTTATGTATTTTCATGATTTGATGATAGATATTGTTTTATGTTAGCTATGATAAGTAGTTCATCTACCATATCTAATGTACTCACAACAACAACAAAAATATAGGGTTTGTGCTGTTAATGCTTAAAAAGGCAAGAGACCTCATTGTGCACTGTATTCCCTGACTGGAACAGATTCATCACTGTAAAGAGACAAATCTATCCCCTGTTTCCAACTTCCTGTTTGAGCCTGATTTGTGCTACTGAGACAATTAGTCATAACATGGCAATGGATCAGCTATATTTCACCATCATGTACAACAACCAGCCTCGATATCATACTCAGAGGGTCTCATTTAGGCCAAACCAGGCCGAGAAGTCACTTTGACCTCTCTGGAGTCAATGCCATGTGTCAAATAAAGCAGGACAGAGGTGTGAAAAGACACCTTGGGGACTGACAGCCACCCCTCTCCCCCAAAGCCAATCATTCGTCTGAGATGCCTGGTGTGACCCTGAGAGCACCTACCTCTGCAGCTACGCCCATCCTCTCCCACCTCAAATCCATCCGCACAGAAGCAGAATGTGCCGTTTCTGGTCATGATGCATCCGTAGCGGCAATGCAGCTCGTGACAGGCTGACAGGAGTTCTGTGGGAGGAGAGAGAGTGCGTGAAAGAGTTTGAGAGGGAGGGAAAAACATGTAAATTGCTTTTTGATTTCACTCCCTCTAAAAGCCCTTCCTTGCCATCAGCGCAAGGATGTGCCACCGAGTACTGACAGTTGTGAGCCAGAGGCGGGGATCAATAGCACTCCGTGAGGGTGGAGTCAGAGAGGTGCTCCACACAGGGAAAAAGAGATGAAATTAGAACCTTTCTAACCTAACCTTTCTGCTGAAAATTCTGAGGAAAGAAAAAGGTTTTGTTTGGAGACCTGCAAAAGCTTTTAACAATTCTTCCTGGTCTTCGGTCCTCAAAATTCAATCAGCCTGCCACAAAAGAGTTGTGCACAACTGCTATTAGGTTTTTCATTAATAGTTTCCACAGTGAACCTTTGCTGAACACCATATTTAGCAAGCGTAAAAATGGAAGTGGCTGCTTGTGTCCTGATTGTTTGGCATCCTGTATGAAACATTCTGATTGGTATCCATTGCCTTTTTCTTATAACTGAATATGGATCTCCCATTGCTATTGGCACAAGCACTATTGATGAACAAAAATACAGTTATGGTTGCATAACATACCACATGCAGAAAGGTTCATGATCCCGACGAACTACATCTCTTAGGGGAAGAAAAAAATAGTCTGAAGGCTATTTTATTGTCTAGTTGCAATAAGTACAGAAAATGAATGCAAAACACGGTCTCTAAATAATGACACAAAGACCCAAACACTGATATTGATTTCTTGTTTTCTCCTTAAATGTAATGATATTTTTGCATTTGGTATTTTAGGGTGAATTTGAAAAGTTTGGGAAATCTTTACAAGTAGGAAATAACATAAATAAATAAATAGTTTGTTGAAATTAAGTAGCCTTCACTAGAAGCTAGGAGGAAGACATTTGGACATATTAATCTCAGGACAGTCTCATGGTCCTCAAATATTCCTACACCTCACTGACCTCTGCGTGAAGCTACACTGATCTCAAAAAAGCCTCCCGAGTAAGCTAGAAGACAGAACAGAACAATACTCTTATACGCTATTAAGTTTTATTATGTATTCTGTAAAAACAAACAAAAAAAATAAATGCATAATTTGGAATAGTTTATCCATGATTTACTGCGTTGGCTCTACTGTGCAAAATTAGTAGACCAATGAGACCCAGTGAACATTCCAGCAAGCTTCAGTAAAAAAAAAAGCCAAGTTCATATTTTTGAATATTTCCATTTTTCTATCACTAAACAAGAGAACTGTGAAAATCAGAAAATAAATCTGAAGTTTTAACCCATAATTAGTGAAACATTGTATTATTTAATTGCTTTAAACATTCAATTGCATTCATGCAATTAGTGCATCTCTGAAAGCCAAGCGGCAGATGTCTTCATAAAGATAAAAATACAGAACTGTAACGAAAACAGATCTACAACTGAATATACAGTCATATTTCAAAACTGTAAGCTATAAAAACCGAAACATCACAAAACATAATTTTTATCATTTTGATTGAAAATAGAGACCCAAATTCATTAATTAAGTGTACATTAAACTTTATTTATCTGATCTGAGCTCTAAAATATATCCCGCAAGGCAAACAGCAAAAATGCATTGTATTTTGTGTGTGGAATATCTGACAAAATGAACATAACATGACAATTTTCTACTAAGACGACCCTAAAATTCACTTTCGAGTTGTTTTTTGTCTGCCTTGCGTGCTGTGCCGCCTGTCATTCTCTCTGGAAGGTCTCAGTGGAATACTAGTGCAACAACCTAAAATTATTTTCATACAGTGCAAGCAACAAAGGCCACATCAGCACGTCTCTGAATCCCTCTGTCTGCCTGTCACATATTAAATCATCTGGCAGTTCCTGAGAAAGGCAACAGACCCAACCGGCTATTGTTCACTGCACTCTTCAGACGTTTGTGGGTGTGGATTCAGCTACATAATTACAATTACTACAAAGACAACTGATTTAACAGCTTCACAAAACCACATGTGAATAAGACACTAATTCGATCTGAAATGATGAGCTCTCACAAAGAGGAGCTTTCCTTGAGCTATTTCAAGACATGCAACTGCTAAACATTCATTACTGTCAAAGGAATGTGTGTAAATCTGTTCTTTGATTTCTTACATCTCGTATCTGATTACCATCATTATTAGAGCATTAATTCATAGAATCACGCCATATATCTGGTTATATATTATTCATTGCATCAAACCAAATCCATTTCTGTACATTTTCTTTTTCTGCCCAGCATGTGCAACCTAATACTGATTTTATACATATAATCTGCATACATTAAGATACTACTACTATTATTACTATTACTACTAGTAACAAAATATGTATAAAATTAACATACATTGACACAATTGACTCTTGAGTTCATTACAAAACAAAATAAAAAATAAAAGGTATTATTAATCAGTAAAAATACGACTACTACTAATAATAATACTAATACAATATTTATAAAATACAATTCTTCATTTTAAAAAATAAAATAAAATAAAATAGCCATAGTGCTTTCCCGTTATGTGAGCAATATAAATCTGGCACTCTGAACAAACTGCAGATGGTCTGTGTGAATGCCATCTAAAGCTGAGACTCGTAGCTGGCATGCTAAAGCAGGTATGAAGGATTTATGGATTCATATGTTCCATGACATGTCTTAGCAGCAACACCAGTGCCATGCTTAGATGGAACTACTTTTGCTACAGACAGTGGCACCTGCGTAGAGGCGGATAAAGTACACAACTCCAATACTTGAGTGAAAGTACAGATACTTGCTAATCAAATATTACTCCATTACAAGTAAAAGTTGTAAAGACATATTTTTACTTAAGTACAAGAACAGAAGTACTTGCTTTTAAAAGTACTTAAGTACCAAAAGTAAATTTCCTTTTTTATGTCTATTATTGTTGTATGTACCTTAATACTTGCAATACCTCTGAACCAACTTAAAATACATTACACCCACTGAATACACTGACTAGCTTGTATTATCTTTGGAATAAAGAGCTTTTAGAATGTTAAAAACCTATGTGGGAAAAAAAACAAAACAAAACAAAAATTAATTATTTAGCACCCCTACCCACCCCCACAAAAGCAGTGTAGCATTTGGACCGATCAGACACACAATTTTGCATTTGATTTAACAAATCAAATAGTTATTAGATTAACAAATAGTCACAGAGACCCAACCCAATACACATACTAGGTGCAAGTCTGTCTGTCAATGAATTCAGGCCCCCGGTTCCATGGGAACCGATCTGACAACACTTGTTTTATTGCACAAAGGAATGCGGGCAGAGCAACACTCACTTCATGTCCCCTTAGGAAAAAGAGACATTATGCCATAAAAATGGACTCTTCTCTAATTAATTCATAGAAAAGCCTTTCTTTGAATGAACACACATATATTTAGGTCATTGTGTATATTATTACTGTTCTTGTATATGTTCTTGTGTATTGTATCCTGTTTTATGCATGATTATGATAGAACACTAGTTAATATTAACTCACTTATACTATGTTTGGTCTCTATCAGTTCGTCTTCGGATGATCTAATTTAGAATGTATATGTCGATACCTATGCAACATATAAGTGTTCTAAGAATCTTTAATAGTTTGTATATCAACTTCCAATCCGATTCATATGCAAATTGTCATGCATGGAGACAGTGTCGTAAACTTTCCCTCCAAAAGCTCAAGTCACCATAGGCTCTTTGACTCCCCAGAGGTGTGACCTCTATAGCAGATAAAGCTCTCACGTAAGTGACGCCCCTGCAGTCTGTGCCTCTGTTAGATTCTGAGAAGATGAGGATGTGAGCTAGAACTCTTCTGAACAGTCTAAGTTTTGTGCCAGGCCTTGCAGCCTTGACTTTCCATTCAGCAAAGGATCCTCGGACCTCAGCAGATCTCTTTCTTCGCTCTTTTCCACTTTCTACCTGGAAAGAACATTTCTACCTCAGAACATCTTTGGAATTCATCACTCTTCAACCCGGAAGAATGTGATTGGGAATCCAAAGCTTTGAAACCATTAAGACTTTCATCTGAGACTGCATTCCGGACACTCATCACGACCAAATGCATTGCAAGTATTGTACATTTAATTAAACAAAACAGAGGTTATTAGTACAAGTTATAGACCCCGTTATAAACGGCGCTTTGATGGTTTTACTCAGGTGGTTAAATTACTTTTTCCATAACTGCATTCTCTGGTTTTCCTGATAGTTTCATCCATCAACTCTCATTAGCCCTTTCCCCATGTATGAGTGATTGTATGCATGTTTGTTTGTTAGACTAGTTTGCGTTAGTGTTTAGTTAATAAAAGTTGTGTGCACAAATTACATGAGTTTCTGATTCTACCTTGCAAATTAAATGTCTCTTTACGATTTTGACCCTCGCTACATGCTCTAATGCATTAATAGGAAAGTATTTCCTGTGGCCAAGGAAATATCCTTTCTTAGGGTTGATACGAACTTGCACTGAATGTTCACTGGACGGACATATCAGTTGATGGCAATTTAATTCTGCTACAGTTATTAATGTCAGCCAATATAAATAATTGTAATTAATCATAATTAAATATAATTATTTATATACAATTCCCTTTTGAGCTTATAAACGGGAAGTCGTGGCCTAATGGTTAGAGAGTCAGACTCGTAATCCAAAGGTTGCGGGTTCGCGTCTCGGGCCGGCAGGGATTGTAGGTGGGGGGAGTGAATGTCCAGCGCTCTCTCCACCCTCAATACCACGACTGAGGTGCCCTTGAGCAAGGCACCGAACCCCCAACTGCTCCCCGGGCGCCGCAGCATAAATGGCTGCCCACTGCTCCGGGTGTGTGTTCACGGTGTGTGTGTGTTCACTGCTGTGTGTGTACACATTGGATGGGTTAAATGCAGAGCACGAATTCCGAGTATGGGTCACCATACTTGGCAGTATGTCACTTCACTTCACAAATTGTTACAGCAGGATGGTAGTGATCTCACACAGCTTTGACAGTGTGTGCACACATATGTGTAACCATTCATCCCCATTTGAACAGAGTGGACAGTGAAATTGCTGTAAACACAGAGTGATAAGTAAGAAAAAAAATAAAACCTGCTTTAAAACCCAGCAACACAACTGTACCTGTATAACTTTACAACAGCAACACTGTCAAATAAATATTTACATTTACATTTATGCATTTAGCAGGCACTTTTATCCAAAGCGAATTACATTGCATTCAAGTTACAGTTTTTACATTTTATCAGCTCTATATATATATATATATATATATATATATATATATAAGGAAAATACTCACTGAGATTAAAATCTCTTTTCCAGGAGTGTCCTGGCCAAGATAGGCAGCCGAGTTTGCATATACAAATAAACAACATAGTTACGGCAAACATTACAAACCAACATATAACCAGTTAAAAACAATTACACACTATTAAGTTGCTCTATAGATTACATAATAAGGACTTAAAATAATTATAAGACACCACGTTTTGTAACTTCATCTCCTTTTGGAGAAGGTTCCTTCCAATCTGAGGCGGCAACATATTTAAAAGAGGTTTTACCAAGCTCAGTTCTGACAAAGGGCATATAGAGATTATAATTTGCTTGAGAACGTAATGAATGATTTCCAAACAAAGTCCTTTGTATAAAACAACAGATATAATTTGACAAATGACCCAAAATTGCCTTATACTGTAAATCAACAAGTGCCACTGCATTTTTCTCCGAATTCTCAAAGAAGGCCATACACCTCTTTCATATAATTCACAGTGATGGGTTAAAAATTTACAATCAGTTATAAATCTCAGAGCACCGTGGTACAATGCATCCAAGGAAGAAAGAAGATAAACCACATCCCCATAATCGAGAATCGGTAGAAATGTAGCAGACACTCATTTTTTCCTCACCTTAAATGGGAAACATGAATTATTTCTGAAGTAAAAGCCTAACTTCTTCTTTATTTTTTTTACTCAGGTACTTAATATGTGAACCAAAACGTAATTTGTTATCAATGATAATACCCAGATATTTGTACTCTGACACTGAGGTAACTTGGCTCCCCTGAGAAGACTGAAGGACAGTAGAATTCTCTAAAGAAGTTCTAGAATTTGAAAATAGTATACATTTAGTTTTTTCAACATTTAAAACCAACTTCAAAGCACGAAACCTGTTTTGGATAATATCATTTTGGATAATATCACAGACTGTAATGCAGTCACTGATTGTTGCTTAGAGGGAGCTGAACAGTATACAATAGTATCATCTGCTTAGAAATAGAACCTTGCTTTATCAATATTAAAATCAAGGCAATTTATATATATATATATATATATATATATATATATATATATATATATATATATATATATATATACTGAATAATAATGGTCCCAACACAGATCCTTGTGGAACTCACTTGACAACCTCCAAAAGATCTAACTGAACACCTTCCACCTGGACACATTGGGTTCTACCCTTTAAGTAAGCAGTGAACCATAAAATAACATGTTCTGATAGTCCTACCCATCTAAACCTATCTAATAATATGTTGTGATCCACAGTATCGAAGGCTTTTGATAAGTCAATAAAAAGACATGCACAATGTTGTTTATTATCTAAGGACTCCACAATATAATTTGAAACTTTTAAGGTGGCTGTAGTAGTACTGTGTCCTTTACGAAAACCAGACTGATTACTAGACAAGATGTTATGATCATTTAAATACTGTGTCAACTGTTTACTAACTACATTTTCCAAAAGTTTTGAAAGAATACAGAGCTTCGATATAGGTCTGTATTTATCCATTGAAGAAAGATCACCACCTTTTGACAGAGGAACAACAAATGCTGATTTCCAAATCTTAGGAATTGTATTAGTTATTAATGAGAGATTAAAAAGATATGTCAACGGAGGAGAAATAAAATCAGCCGCTAGTTTTAAAAACAGAGGGGCAGTATGATCAGGACCTGGCGATTTATTCCCATTTAATTATTTTAAAGCAGAACAAACATCAGAGAGAGTAATTTCTTGGAAAAGCCCCAATCACCTCTGATATTAAGAGAAAATGCCAATGAATATTGGCTAGTGGATTTTGTATACCTGTGTAATAATTTTAGAGCTATTATTTTAATTTTATCTTTTGGAAATCGAGTATGGATTTGATATTTGTATGATTAATTGATATTAATCAAAACATCCAACTTATACCTTATTAACGATACCTCATTAATGACTTGTCCAGCAAGCATTAAAACCAGTATTTCTTAACAATTCAGTTTATTCCGTGGCCACAGTAATAGAGAATTGATTAGGTAATTTTGAGCATAGGAAACGCAAATCTTTGGCAAATAGTTTCAGACTTGAAAATCACATAGCACCAGACAAAAGATTTCTTTATAAGTCAAAGTTTATTTGCTACTCTACAAAACTACTAAGCTAAGTAACACAAAACAGAATACGTACACACACAAACACACATACACGCTGCAGGCAATGAATTGTTTTTATTTGAAGAGAGTTTAAGGTTCTAATGCTCGTTTTCAAGAATGCTGTAACTTCAACCCGAGGGAGTCAAAAGCAAGGAACTTTACTATCTTTACTCTTAAAGATGAATGGAACCAGTTTCCAGCAGAATTATGGAGAATTATTTGATTACTTGCTCTGAGTTGTTTCGTTCCTTTCCTGGTTGAGGGAATCCCGGGTGCGGATTGGCTGCTGAAGTCGTCGTTGCGTGATGTCAATGGGGATGCCCTCTTGGAATTGGTTGGTTTCTCTGTGACGTGATGACGCTCTTAGGAAGTCTGTTTAGAGCAGTGTTAATTTTGGCAGGCATTTTTGATTTAGTCTTAGTCTTTATCTTGAGACGAAAATGCTTAATAGTCTTAGTCACATTTTAGTCATTTGAGTCTTTCATAGTTTTAGTCTAGTTTTAGTCGACGAAAAGTCATTGCATTTTTGTCAACTTTTAGCCATTACTTCTAGTCAAACTGCAGTTACCAACATTTATTTTGGTAGCTATTTTATATGTAGTATTAAAAAAAAATAGTCATTAATTCTTCTCTCTTTAGACCAAATCAATTAAGCTTAGTTATGAGAAATTTGAATCAAGGACTGAATTTGGAAAAACTGGAATAAATTTTCATTTTTAGAGATATAAATTAAACTCATTTTTCAGATACAGTAGGCTTACTTAACAAGTATACATTTATTTAACATCTTTTGTTGGTTAACATTTATGACAGATAATAAGGAATGCTGTCCATTTAAGACTGAAGGTATGTATGTAATAGCCTACTGACATACATTCAGTTTTCACCCACCTGTTTAAGCTCACTTAAACCATAACGGACTGTATTTCCGTGAGATACTCTACATGAGAGACATTTGGACTGCTGTGTGTATTTGAGCACTGAGAACTGATCGCGCGCTGTATGAGAACTGAAGAAGTGGAGTGTGCATGAGTGAGAGCACTTCTATCAGCGCGTTTCCACCTATCACACCTTCACTAACTTTAAGTTAACCGACAATGAATTGTGACTCCTGGGAAAAACGGGACGTCTAGTCACCCTATCACTAACCCTTCGGGTGCTGAGGCCATTGTTTCAGATCGCTAGTTCGCGTTTTGGTAGCCTATCCGTCCACTGCGGCTGCCATGCAAATGCCCCTTTTCCAATGACAGAGACGCACATTTTAGTCCCGTCTCGTCTTGTTAATGAAGACGCGCATACATTTTGTCATAGTTTTTATCATCAGATATTAGTTTTAGCTCGTCACCGTCTCATCTTAGTCACAGAAAAAAGGTTCGTTGACGAATATTTTTCGTCGTCGTCTTCGTCGACGAAATTAACACTGGTTTAGAGTTCTTTCGGCTTCAGGTGTTAAAGTTTATTTGGTCAGAACTTTGAAGGCATGTGCGGATCCTTGCCAGATGGTATATGGCTGAGAGCACTTAACAACGTGATCAGATGAGGAGCCGAAGTTTCAAGCAGGTCAGCGCGTGAGCAAGCAGCAACAAGCAAAGCTTCTGTGACCATTTAAACGGCCTGATTTTGGGTCCACTCACGGGAGTCTCGGTTACGTACGTAACCCTCGTTCCCTGATGGAGGGAACGGAGACATTATGTCCCCATGCCACAACTTGAACCATCACTGGTTCCCAGGGACATGTTCTCGGCTCCTCAGCGGAAAACTTGATGAGTGGATGCACTTGTCGCCTAATTATACCCGTATGCATGGGAAGTGGCTCAGGTATGCAAAATCCACTAGCCCATATTCATTGGCGTTTTCTCTTAATATCAGAGGGGATTGGGGCTCCCAAGAGAATCCCCTTATGTCATCACGACATAACGTCTCCGTTCCCTCCATCAGGGAATGAGGGTTGCGTACGTAACCGAGACGTTCAGCTTCAAGAAATTCTAAATCAGAAATCACATCATTACTTATTTCAAATAAAGATCCTGATGCAAGAAAGTGACTGTTAAAACTATTAAGCATTTGCTTTTTATCTGTAATTTTAGTAGAGTCTGTCAATATACAAGGGGGAAGCTCTGTAAATGTTTTGGTACCGGTTAGGAATTTAATATTCTTCCACAACTTCCTAGGATTTGTCAGATTTACTTTAGTTGTATCAAGAAAGTAATTGCATTTAGACTTTCTAATCGCTACTGTACACTTGTTACAAAGCTGCCTAAAATGTAGCCAGTCATAATTTAAATGTGTTTGTCTGGCCTTAGCCCATGCTACATCACACTCTTGGATAAGGTCATATAGGGCATTTGAAAACCAAGGATTGTCCCGGTGTTTAATTATATGTTTTCTCAAAGGTGCATGCTTATTAATCAATAATTGATATAAAACTATTATAAAAATAGTCCCAAGCACAATCCACATCTGGAATTAAAGTAACTGTATCCCAATCGATCTGAGCGAGATCATATAAGAAAGCTTGCTCATTAAAATATTTCATAAAACGCCTAGTTATGATTCTCAAGTTCTGCTTGGGTATCTCTGGCTACTGCCACAACACAGAAATCAGTGACATTGTTTGCGAATACAGAAACTGAAGAATATTTATACAGAACGTTTGTAAAGAAAAGATCTTTTAATGTAGATTTTTTTCTGGGAATTTCAAATTAGGCCTAGTGGGTGTATCTACCAATTGAAAAAGATTACGACTATCACAAAGCAATTTAAAATAATCAGATATTGAATGAGTTCAATTCAAATTAAAATCACCCATTACGATCAGTTCCTTGTAATTCAAAGAGGCCAATGAATCCATTATAGAATGTAAAACAGCTAGAAGCTGAAGGAGGTCTATAACAACCAGCTAAAGTGAGCTGAAGGGTCTTAGACACAGAAAGAGTTAAAGCTAATAGTTCATACTGTTTAGCTATTGACAGTGAAAGTATTAATGATGCCTCAAGATGTTCTTAGACATAAGTTGCTGTTTTTAAAGCATTTGCTGCATGGATTAAAAAATAGGTTAATAAATAATTCACATATCATACAAAATTGCGTTGCAGAAAATCCTTTGAATTGTAAGGTATTCAGAGCAGAGCAACATAAAAATCTGAAAAAATATAATCAGCTTTTCTTTATTTTTATATTTTAGACGGTGATGACTTGCCATCCCCTCATTGGACGTGCCTTTAGAGAGAAATGCATCTTTACGGATTACATAATGAAAGAGTTTTTGTTTTCGATTTGAATTATTTCATTTTAAAGTAGTAATTTAAAGCTTTCTATAGATAGATTTATCATATTTGTGACTCAGTTCGTTCATCATTGTGAAGCGCTCCTGTTCAAGACGAAACGGCAAGCGCATCCTCTGTTTTCCTATTTATTTTATAAAACTACAACGTTTTGTTGATATTGTGAATGCAAACAAATAAAAGTAGACCCTTTACAGTTCCGAATTATGTAGTACTCTTACCTTTATGAGCAAAAATTATGGCGTATTTTAAGTTGTTCCCACTATCAAGAAAACAAATCCACTCTGGCACCTCCATGCCCTGCAAAGTGCACTTCAGCTTCCACTTCACACAAACGATTAGATATGCGCCTAGCGCACATTTATATAGTTCAAACATTTAAACTAACATTGTGATATGTTTGAACTTTTTATATCTATAGATTTTATTTTAGGCAAGTTGTGATGATTTCAGAAGGCTAAATTGATCAAACATAGGCTATGATCAGCTGATCAGCTCACTGTTTGCCGCTGGCCGCTTGGTCGTTACTTAAAAAAAAACAAAAAAAAAACGTACATTTAACGAACAAAAAGTGCTCCAAATGTTTTTATAAAACGCAAAAAAACAACAACAAAAAAACAATAAAAACTATTTTTTTTAAAACAACAACAACTCTTTGCGTACCCTCGGAAGAAATCCTGCAGGCGTATCCTACAGATATTACAAATACAGGAACATAATGGTAGTATAAAAACATAAAAGGATAAATATAATTTTTATATAGAAAACATTACAAGTAACATTCCAACAACCCAAACTGAGGACCGTTTCTCAGCATCAAGAGAAATGATTAGCAACACCATTCACAGCAAATGCTAGCACGTAACAAGTTAACAATTCTTAGAATGCAAAGCATAGATTGCAAAAGTGCTGTAAACTTTTAAAAAAAATTTTTTTTTTTTTATAAAATGTTCCTGTACCTGACAGATATCACTGAAATGTGAGAGTCCTCAGCTCTGTAAACAACAAAATTGTCAGGACAGAGGCAGATGCATTTTTAGCCAATCAGAAATGCTCTCTGTCTGTAATTTTGGACATTCAGGTTACTGACATGGGGTTGGCGGACTGATTGGAGGTTGGGGTTTTGTAGAAAGAGCATTTGGTTGAACTAAAATCACCTATAGCACATTAGGAACTGTTGTGTTTTGATATTGAGAAAAAAGGAACACTAGTTTAAGCTCTGATCTTGCTATTCTTACGCCATAAATCTGAACAGCTGCATTCATGAACTTTTTATTAGATGCAACCTGCTTTGCGGAGACAAAAGGCCAAGCAAAGGAATGAGATGTAGGCTGACAGATACCCAGAAGTAATCCTTATATCTGCTTTCAAACATCGGCACGCTCTCATGACCCAACACGTAGCCAGACAGATGGATATTCACAACAATGTCTTCTACAGATGCTTAAAATGCTTTACTAGGAAAAGTTACAGAAAAGTTTACAGAAGTCAAATCAGAGAATGATAAACTTTAAAACAGAATCATGTGACACAAGTACAACACATCTTCAAAGGGACAGTCCACCCAAAAATCTATTTTTGAAAGGTTTGTGAGAATATTTTCTTAAAAACATCTTTCTTTTTTTCTTAAGAAGAACAATAAAGGCTTTGGTATTATCTGATTGTAGGCCAGTTTTTTGGTATTAATTTAATGAAATCACCTGAAAGTTTGTCTGTTTCACTGCCTGAATACCGTAATAATCATCATAAGAATGCATACTATTTTTGTTATGACTGGCTTGCTGTGAGTTCAGCACTTGTTGTTGTGTTTTTTTAATGCAGCATTTATTATAAATAGTTATTTTTAAAGAGACATCTTAAGGTAGAGCAGTCTGTTGCATTCATTTGCATTCTGCAAATGTTGCATTCTGTTTCATTTATTCTTTGTCTGTCTTGTGCTTTAGATTGAATGTGTCCTGTATCACAGTTTGTGTTGCTAGAGAGAATGTGTTCTGCTTATGGGTGTGCTCATATGCCCTGGATGCTGCTGAAAATTATTTCTTAAATTAAAAATGAGGTCCCTATTGGAGTTTTTTTTTGTACATTTGTTTGCATATCCCTAGTAATGTGTATTTTATGTAGCTAGTGTAAGCTATCAGAGCGAATCAGACAATTTAAGATTCGATCAGAACATGGTTGGAACCACCCAAAGAGCCAAATTCCACAAAGAGGCCCAGGATAACCAGACAACGTCATAAATCTGTCCATGATACCCTGGCGCCACCAACTAGCAGCTTTGAGCATTCTCACAGCATTAAAACAAAAGAACACTTATTTATAATTCCAACTCAGGAATGAGTTTGTCAGATTTGGCGCAAGTAACCAATATTAATGGTCAAAGAGATGCACAGCATGACCATCACATGTAAATCCATGATAGAAATCATGAGCTAAAGACTTCCTCAGATTGACTTCCTCCAACTAGCAGACAAAGACCAGACTGAGATTCCTTTTAAACCATTTTGACCTTTGGTCTTCGCAGAACATGTCGTCACATTCACAGAATGGCACATAAACTGTCTTTACGAGTATATATGCACCTAATTGATGCTACAATGACTTATGAGCAACTAATCATTTATATGCATAACTCCATATTATGTAACCCACACATTTGACACCACATCCTAATCTCTCATTGTGTATGTCTTTTGAATAACTATTGAATAGTTTGTAGGTTTATATTCATGTTGGGTATGTATGAGTGCATGAGGGAATGTATCAATACTTTGTAAAATGTATTTTATTCTTGTTATAGAAATCATGTCCAACACTATATTCCGCAAGAGCGGGAAAATTCTGGCCATGTGACTGATAAGATAACATGTTGATTTATGTATTGGGAGGAGAAACATAGCAAAACCCAGAGCTAAGACAATGTCTAATTGGTCAAGACACCATTTGGGATGTGTCCAACAGCCCGGTTTAAAAACTCAGGACACCATCAAATTAGGCTTTTAGCTTTATGCTTTTAGCCGCCTCTTTTTGCTCTTAGCCATGCTTTTTGCCATCACTTTTGCGTTCTTCGAGAGCTGTTCCAGCATGCTTCAGCTTGCACGCCCGCTGCTACTTAACCACAATGAGAAGAAAACCCATCTAGTCTCGTTACATCCTTTTATTCTTTTACTTTGGTTTATTTTCTTTCCGTTGAGAATTTCGCTTTTTGAGTTAAGTTTTGCCACAAAGCCGTGTCTCTGAGTCCAACTCCGACTGTGCTGGCATCAAAACTTCGACCAGCCCAAAACTCCGCATCTTCAGCCAATGCCCAACCATTAGCTTCCCAAGATGTCACTTCGGGCAACTGGACTTTTAACCAATCAAACCAACAAACTTTGGAAACCCCTTTCTGTAACAATGACAACAAGGGAACACCCTAAACAAGCAACGCAAGTACCTCCATATCCTAGCTGAACTGGTGCATTTAATATAAATTTTAACCTCACTGAGGAACTCAGTGACTTGTTCAGGTCTATGCAATTGCACATATTTCTATAAACTTGGGATTTCACATTTTCGTTCTCTTAAACTCATTCTTTCCTCACTTTCTCTCTTCCTGCAACTTGGGTGAATGTGTGAGTGCATGTGTTTTTGTTAGATTAGTTTATTTGTCTTAGATTTATCCAAATAAAGTCTTATTTATATTGAAAAGTATCTTGTGTTTTGTGCTTACAAGTTAATGTCTTAAACTGCCAATCTTGTTACTGTGTCAATTAATGTATTTTCACTATATTTTTGATTTTAATATCCACTGCAGAGTTGATGTTGTTCGGCTAATTCAACGAATCGCTGGCCGACTCAGTGATCAGCCGTAAAATAGTGATTCTGTCCAAATTCCCAATCAAATAAAGAAATAATTCCATTTGAGCTAAATTGGCCTGTTTCCCTTACACTAGTTTTATATTGCATGCTTAAATACAGTAAATAAACTAAAACTTTCAGTAAACATCTTAACTTTAGGTATTTAAGTCAAGTTATCCTAACTTTAAGAAGTTATTTATGATCTAATTCAGTAACGGTGCCTACACACAAATGTATATACTGTACCTACAAATGTTTTCAGGGGCAAAACATGATGCACCAATTACATTAATACTAAAATTAATTCAAAATATTTAAAAAATACATGCAAATATGCATATTTGCAGCTGACTAAAAAGAGGCCTGTAATCATGGTCTGTTTTTAAAGGTGTTTATTGAGTTCGAGCTGGTTTTGAGAACAGCAGCATTGCTCAAAGATTTTTCAATGCACCTCTCAGGTGAAAATTTGTCTTTTTAGAAAGTGTAATATGCTTGCTGAGAATTAAGAAAGTCCATAATGGAGAGTTTTATGGAAAGCCCTTATATGCCGCTAGTTTGGGTGCTTTTTATGCAAATGACTAACCACTGGAACGCAGTTGCTTAGTTAAAATTTCCAAATTCATTATAATTGAAATTAAGTTAAGGACAATTCATGTGTGTATGCACTTTAGGAATTTGGCAGAAACTAAGTTCTCTTCCGCTTATAAATACAAATAATACACAGAATTATTAGGGAATGAGACACATTCTTTCCAAGAATTATTCAAAAGTTTTGTTTTTAATGCAAAATACTCTTAACTTATTCTCAAGTTAGAAAAATTAGATGAAAATAGCAGTTTTACTTTAAGAATTTTAATTTAAAATGTTTCATGAATTTGTGGCCAGAAGCAGTAAACCTTTTTTTTTTTTCTTCATGGCAAAGCACTTATGTTTCTTGTGACAGAGAGTCTGCCTCCCCTCCGATCACTGTCGCCCCGGCCCACGTGAAGCCTCACCACAGGAGGGGCGTGATAACGGAATGCTGCTGGCAGCGCGTGACGAGCCTCACTTGACGCTTATTGTGCCCTGTCACCGCTGCAATAAATCCAGCATCACATCTCTCCTGTGCTGAACCAGCCTCCCCTTGTGCATCACAAACCGTCCTCGAGGTCAAGGTACACTGCCACATGAGGGGCCACCAGTAAGCAGTTGACTGCCTGGCCCAGCCCCTTTTAAGGGACCCTTTCTTTAAAATTCCTACAGAAAAATGTCAAGGACAGATACTAACTTTAGAAGCCTTGAAAATAATAGCAAGAGATCAGTGGGAGTCCTGGCTCACTTGCTGCCCTAGGTAACAACATCCTGTGACTTTCAAAAATACAACAAATAATACAATACTTTGCCAAAGCAGCAAGTTCGTCAATATAGCCATATCAATTCAGACCCCGAGAATATTGAACAAGAGGATCGCGCAGAACCTTTGCACGGATGGATATTGCAAGACATATAAAAGTGGTAACGTTACTGTAGTTTTTTTGGCTATATCACGTTTTAGATAGGATGTCAACAACAGTTTGAAAATAACTGTATTTAGTAAAGTAAAAAGTAAAGTCGTGACGTATTGTCAAGTATGGTGACCCATACTCGAAATTGGTGCTCTGCGTTTAACCCATCCAAGTGCACACACACAGCAGTGAGTAGTGAACAAATCCACACACACACACACACAGTGAACACACACCCGGAGCAGTGGGCAGCCATGCTGCAGCGCCCGGGGAGCAATTGGGGGTTCGGTGCCTTGCTCAAGGGCACCTCAGTCGTGGTATTGAGGGTGGAGAGAGCGCTGGACATTCCCTCCCCCCACCTACAATTCCTGCCGGCCGGGGGCTCGAACTCGCAACCTTTCGATTACGAGTCCGACTCTCTAACCATTAGGCCACGACTTCCCCCATTACTATGTACAGATAAGTGCAACGGTAATATGTATTATGTTTATTGTTCTTTAATTCTAACATTATAACATGAATTGCAGTGAAACTGTTATACAGTCAATTATTTATACCATAGTCCCACAGACTTACGCTATTTGTGGCGGCATATACAGTATATGCAAATTAATTATCTGCCAGCAGAAGGTGCTGTTGGAGTGGGAGAGATCAAGGTTTCCCCGGTAATGCTGTACACAAAGCAGCACTCCTCTCACAAATGCTTGCTTTATCAGACATTACATGCAAGATGAAATGAAAATGACATCCATAAGAGCCGTTCGTTGTAGTTCTTGAAAAGGGATTTTTTTAAAATCGAAATATCTCACTTTGGAGTGGACTTTGAGATTTGTAACTTTGTAGATCTTTTTATGCCCAAACATACACACTACACACTGACTAAAATTCAAAAAGTGAAAAAGCATAATAGGACCCCTTTAAAGGGAAATTTCTGTCTTTATTGATTGCTTCTGTCTGTTCCTGTCTGTCGTGCTGCTGAGAGGTTTGCGATTGTAGCTCCATGTAGCTTGAATTTCTGTTGAATCTCTATCGTACTTTCATCTCTGTTGTTTAAAGTGATAATATATAACTTAATTCCCACCATATTTCTGGTATTATCTATCAAACTAATCTAACTAATTTGATTGTTCGCTTTTTAAAACCGTGCATGCAGCACGTTAGCATTCATTAGCCGGTTAGCTTGCCACTCGAGGTTCCATTCCCGTTTCTATTCGCGCCTATTATTATTTTATTTTTTCTCGCTCCGTTTCATTTCTCTCTCGCTCCATTTTTCACGAGTTCATCAAACAACAGTGGTAAGTGAATCATTCTTCAATCACAGTGAGTAATGGCTTCTTCTTGTATCGTCACTTGCACCGCTTGCCATATGTACAGTTTATCTGTCACTGTCAGCAGCGAGGGATTCACATGAGATAAATGCAGGGAAATAGTTAGGCTGACAGAGAAGATTTCAGAATTAGAGACACGCATCCAAACTTTAGTTGAGGACAGTAAGAATGTGAGGGCTGTAGATACTGCTTTGGATGCGACTAAGTCAGGGAGTACTGTACATTGTTCGGCTCCAGTATTAGAGCCCGTGCAACAGGGCAACTGGGTGACAGTGAGGCGGCATAGTCGTCACCGCTCTTCCGTTCCGATCAAAACATCAAACAGGTTCTCCCCACTCTGTGACGTACCCACTGAGAAACCTGATGAAAGTGCTCTAGTTATTGGCGATTCTATTGTACGGAACGTGAAAATAGAGACACCAGCCACCATAGTCCAATGTTTACCGGGAGCCAGAGCGCCTGACATCTTGGTTAATTTAAAAGTGCTGGCTAATGCTAAACGTAAATTCAGTTAGATTGTTATTCACGTCGGCGCTAATGATGTTCAGCTTCGCTAGTCGGAGATCACTAAAAATAATGTTAAAGAGGTGTGTGAACTTGCAAGTACGATGTCAGACACTGTAATATGCTCTGGTCCACTCCCTGCTTACCACGGTGATGAGATTCATAGCAAACTGTCGTCACTCAATGGCTGGATGTCTAAGTGGTGCCCGCAGAATAACATAGGTTTCATAGACTATTAGAAGAATTTTTGGGACAGACCTGACCTGTTGAAAATAGATTGTCTTCATCCCTCCTGGGGTGGTGCCGCTCTTCTCTCTAGAAATATGGCACATAGTCTTAGAGTTTGTACTTGACTAACTGGGGATCAGGTCAGGAAGCAGACAGACCGGCTAAACCGACCGTCTGCTAGCCGCCTCACGTCACAGAAGTCAGTTACTTCTCAGCACATAGAGACTCTTTCACCTAGATATCTATAGCGACTGTGTCTGTTCCCCGAACTAGAAAATACAGAAAACATCCAAACCAAAGTAAGAGTAACAATTTAATTGATGCTCAACAAATAAAAAACAGATATAATACAGATAAACAAATGATAAAGCTTGGCTTATTGAATATTAGATCCCTTTCTACAAAAGCACTTTTTGTAAATGATATGATCGCTGACCATAAACTAGGTGTGCTTTGTTTGACAGAAACCTGGCTAAAACCAGATGAATACATTACTTTGAACAAGTCTACCCCCCAAGATTACTGTTGCAAACACGAGCCGCGTACAAAAGGTAAAGGGGGAGGTGTTGCTACAATTTATAGCAATTTTTTCAGTATTTCTCAGCGGTTGGGTTTCAAGTATAATTCGTTCAAAGTAATGATGCTTCATATAACCTTATCCAAAGAAACAAGTGTTAATGATAAATCCCCTGTGATGTTTGTACTGGCTATTGTATACAGGCCATCAGGGCACCATACAGACTTTATTAAATAATTTGCTGATTTTCTATCTGAGTTAGTGCTGGCTGCAGATAAAATCCTAATTGCTGGTGATTTTAATATCCATATTGATAAAGATTCATTGGGATCAGCATTTATAGACATTCTAAACTCTATTGGTGTTAAACAACACGTGTCAGGACCTATTCATTATCGAAATCATACTCTAGATTTAATACTGTCACATGGAATTGATGTCAGTGGTGTTGAAATTTTGCAGCAGAGCGATGATATCTCAGATCATTGTCTAGTTTCGTGTTTATTCCATATAGCTAAAGCTGTAAAGCCAACTCCTTGTTACAAATATGGTAGAACCATCACTTCTACCACAAAGGACTGCATTATAAATAATATTCCTGACTTATCTCAGTTCCTCAGCATATCCAATAGTTCAGAACAACTTGACGATGTAACAGAAACTATGGACTCTCTCTTTTCTAGCACTTTAGATACGGTTGCTCCTTTACGCTTAAGGAAGATTAAGGAAAAGAGTCCAACACCGTGGTATAATGAGCACACTCGGGCCCTAAAGAGAGCAGCCCGGAAAATGGAGCGCAGCTGGAGAAAAACAAAATTAGAGGTATTTTGTATTGCTTGGTGGGAAAATACACTCACCTACAGGAAAGCCTTAAAAACTGCTAGATCTGCTTACTTTACGTCTCTTTTAGAAGAAAACAAACACAACCCCAAATATTTATTCAACAGTGGCTAAATTAACAAAATATAACATCAGCAGGTGCAGACATTACCCAGCAGCACAGTAGTAATGACTTTATGAACTACTTTACTTCCAAGATTGAAACTATTAGAGATAAAATTGTAACCATGCAGCCGTCAGCTACAGTATCGCATCAGATAGTATGCTATAGATCCCCTGAGAGACAATTCCACCCATTCTCTTCTATTGTAAATTAAGAATTGTATAAACTTGTTAAATCATCTAAATGAACAACCTGTATGTTAGACCCTGTTCCATCTAAGATCCTAAAAGAGGTGCTTCCAGAAGTAATAGATCCTCTTCTGAATATTATTAGCTCATTATTGTCATTAGGATATGTCACAAAAACCTTCAAACTGGCTGTTATTAAGCCTCTCATTAAAAAAATCACAACTTGACCCCAAATAATTAATTAATTACAGACCGATCTCGAATTTCCCTTTTCTGTAAAATATATTACAAAAGGTAGTATCATCACAACTATGTTCCTTCTTAGAGAAAAATTATATATGCAAGGATTTCCAGTCATAGTACTTAGACTGCTCTCATTAGAATTACAAATGACCTGCTCATATCATCTGATCGTGGTTGTATCTCTCTATTAGTGCTACTGGATCTTAGCGCCGCATTTGACATTATCGTATACATTTTAAGATCTTGCTAATTACCTATAAGGCCCTGAGTGGTTAGGCACCTCAGTATAGAGCCCTGCACGGGCCTCAAATTTAGGCCCTAGCCCGGCCCTGGCCCGAGACGCTCAGGCCCTAACCCGGCCCACGTCCGACATCTTATCAGAATTACCGGCCCGAGTCCGACCCGAGCCCGTCTTTTTTTTCCCCCCTTCTCCTAAAAGAGTTTATACTACTGTTTAGGCTATTAAAATAGTTCAGTTTAGTGTGTAATGGGAAAATTATTATATTTCATTTTGGTTTTTATTAAGTTAATTTAGAAAAACGTTTGGAGCATTTTTGTTCATTAAGTTTTTATTTTTTAAAGTAACGACCAAGCGGTCAGCTGCATTAGCTGATCATAGCCAATGTTTGATAAATTTAGCCTTCTCATATAATCACGACTTGCCTAAAATAAAATCTATAGCTATACTAAAACAGTTCAAGTATATAACAGTACAGTACAGTTATAGTACAGAACTATTCCGCTGCGCTGAAGTCACTTGCTGCTGCTGCGGGACACTAAACACCATCGAGCTGCTCTCAGTCACGGAACGGTCTCCTGTTGTTTCCACCAGTGCGGCAATTTTTTTCATCACTAATCAATAGACGTCTACAATATAAAATAAGGAGAAACCCAAAACAGGCCCGATGCCCGGCCTGCCTCTGAACTATGACGTGGAAATTGGCCCGAAGCCCGGCCCTAGAGGCGTAAAAAAGTCGGGGCCCGTCGGGCCCGGGCCAAAATGCAGGGCTCTACCTCAGTATTTGAGTGAGCTCTTATCACACTGTAGTCCTTCATGTCTGCTGCAATCTCAAAACTCTGGCCATTTGATAATACCTAGAATATCAAAATCAACTGCGGGCGGGAGATCGTTTTCCTATTTAGCGCCCCAAACTCTGGAACAATCTACCTAACACTTTTCGGGAAGCAGACACACTCTGTCAGTTTAAATCTAGATTAAAGACCCATCTCTTTAACCTGGCTTACACATAATACACTATCACATTCCTATAATTCCAATCCATAAAAGGATTGTTAGGCTGCATTAATTAAGTCAACCGGAACCGGGAACACTTCCCAAAACACCCAATGTATTTGTTACATCGTTAGAAGAATGGCATCTATGCTAATATTAGTCTGTTTCTTTCTTATTCCTAGGTCACCGTAGCCACCCAGATCCAGAGTGTATCCAGATCAGATGGTCACTGCAGCCACCCAGATCCAGTCCGTATCCAGATCAGATGGTCAATGAGCACCTAGAGATGACCTCTACAGCCTTGAATGTCAGCGGAGACCAGGACAACTAGATGAGCCCCAGAGACTGATCCCCAGTGAAGACCCTGTCTCCTAGACGGCCATCGGGACAAGACCACAGGAACTAGATGAGTCCTTTGCACAATCTGACTCTGCTTTAGCCTAGATTTAAACTGCTGATTTTGTCTGGCCAGAGGAGAATGACACTATTTCGACACACTATTTCCCCGTCTAAATACCGTAAAGCTGATATAAAACCACCCAGCTTTATATCAAGCTGATGTAAAGTTGCTTTGACACAATTTGTATTGTTAAAAGCGCTATACAAATAATAGTGACTTGCTTTATTTACTCACTCTCAAGAAAGCCGATATATTTTTCTGCACCTCTATGTTTCTAGCCATTCTAAAGAGGCATCTGTGTATATTATAAGCCACAAGAACACAACCAATCAGATTTTTTGAAGTTAAATAGATCAAAAGTGACAGCAATTATACTGTATTTATACAACTATTTCTATCCATAAATTAATCATAAAAAGTATATAATTTTCAGGGGATAGTTCACCCAAAAATTTAGATTCTGTCATTAATTGCTCACCCTCATGTTGTTCCAACCCTGTAAGACCTTTGTTTATCTTCGGAACACAAGTTAAGATTTTTTTTTAAGAAATCCGAGAGCTTTCTGACCCTCCATAGACAGCAACGCAACTTACACGTTCAAGGCCCAAAAAGGTAGTTAGGACTTCGTTAAAATAGTCAAATGTGACATCAGTGGTTCAACCATTATTTTATGAAGCTACGAGCATACTTTTTGTGCACAAAGAAAATAAAAATAATGACTTTATACAACTTTTTTTTCCGTGTCAGTCTTCGGCGCGTGTTCATGAGATCAATTAAATATCTTTATTTGTGTTCTGAAGATGAACAAAGGTCTTACGGGTTTGGAATGACAGGGGGGTGAATCATTAATATCAGCATTTTCATTGAATTTTTATACATGTTCATGCATTGCCCACCAGATCGCATCTCCAACTATTACTCATTTCAGTGAGCGGCTCAACAGAACTCAGAGAACAACGAAGTAAACCTGTGGCAAATGAATAATAGAATTAAAACTATGTGTGGGCACAAAACATATAAAGTTGTTATTCTTATCAATAACTTAGAGAAGATTCTTTCTTCTATTGAAGATACACATATGGCCTGAAAACTACTTAGTACCCCACCCACACAACATGAGTGAAAAGAAAGAGCAGCAGAAGTCTGTAATTTTACTTCCCCATATGGATTAATTACAGGCCAGCTCTGGAGACCTTCATGGCCTTTGTTTCTCCAAGGTCTGTCTTAATCCAATCATTTGCCTGGTTTTCAGGGCCCCCTAATTAATCTGGGACCAAATTAAGATGCTGATCTTTGCACAAGCCGTGGTCATTGGAGAAGCAATAGTGTTTAATAAGCATGCCATAGGCCCGCCTCTCTGAGAGGAATTCGATTTGTTAAAAATGGCACTCTCGACAAATTAAAGTTCACACAGTATGTATCCAAATCATGCATTCCTGATGAAAACGAAATGTCATATTTATCAAGAGCTGTTTGTGTATGGAAAATACACAAAACATTTCCATAATTACATTGCAATAAATTTGATATAACATGCAATACAATGTTTGGAAAGAACACTATGTTCACCAAGGCTGCAATTATTTGATGAAAAATACAGTCAAAAACAGTATTACTGTGGAAAATTGTTACAATTTAAAATAACTGCTTTTATTTATTTATTTATTTATTTGTTTGTTTGTTTGTTTGTTATTTTATTATTATTATTATTTTGAATAATGTCCAAGCTGTGAATATTCTCGCACTGATACTTAAATGTCAATCCCTGATACAATAAGCATTACGAATTATCTTCTGTATTCAATCATGTGATGGAAATTCCCATATGCAAGACAAAAGCATCAGTGTAAATCATTTAGCATCTCAATACATTTTTAAACCTCCCTTCCTGCAAAGAAAGAATGACGCTGTAATTGGATTTGATATCACCAGATTGTATTGGGTTATTTCAAAACATTACAAAAGGTAATGATTTGACAGATGATTCAGACGATACAGTATAAACAGAGAAGCACATCAAACACTGATGCAAGAAGACTGGCATTTTAAGAAGTCAAAAATAGCAGTGAAGAAGCCAAGCTTTAAGTCAATCACAGATGAGTTTAACTTGTTAAATGCTCAAGCGTTTACTTTTAAAAAGTTGTAAATAAAACAAAGATTGTTGGAGTATATTCTTTTTTCAAGAAAATACTATGTTAGTTTTCGTACTTCAATATTTCATGTCTATTTTAATGTATACGTATAATTTCCTTGAAATTAGCAATTACCAATTTCTGAGTGAAAATTGTTTCTACTTCTTTTATTTTCTTCAGTGTTGGCATGTGTACTGGTGTGTACTGGATTTCAGTTGCATCATGGGATATCACACAACCTTCAGTTTAAAACACCACAAAAGTCATGCATAAAAACCATAAGACAGCTATGCCGCAATCATTACCAACACGACTGCTCCTCCTCCTCAAGATAATCCTATTAGTGAATATAATCAGACAATGAGACTAAAAACGACCGTAGGATCCTGGATTAAGAAGCATTGGTTCCCGGGTTAATCCTCTAGAGTTAGCCTATGCCTTTATGAACTCAAACGGGTCAAAATGTCAATGGTGATTGCTTGTTATTGCACAAATTTGACCCCACATTACAGTTTAGGACTATCCCCAAAGGAGGCATAGTCAACTGCACATTAAGCGCAACCCTGTCATTATACTATTTAAATGAGGTACTTGACTTTCACATTTATGGTAGTCTGATAATGAAAGGTGCGTGACCCACTGAGACTAACAATATGAGCCATCTTCAAACAACAGTGCACTGAAAATCATCGGTTTCATCTGAAAATGACCAGCAGCTAGCGAGGGGAACGCTTAATACGTTCTGGATGATATTCCATATCATTGCACAAAACAAATTCAATAAATATGCTAATAGCTAATGTGTAGGTGAGTGCACTCCACTTCTCTTTAAACTGAAGAGAAAACAGGAAATGGCTTGCACTGCATTTGTGGATATTTACATTTGCACCGTTGTTACCCCTGCCGTCCTGACCCTAGGGGATACTCTTTGTTTGTTTGTATGAATTGTTGGAAATTAAAAGTTAATCAAGTGAAATAATTGAATGCTGTTGAGAAGCAAAGCGAGGGAGGGAAGGTACATCTGTGACATGGTTTTTCATTATTTCGCAAAAGCACCATTCTCTATTAACAATGGCATCCCCCATTTATACAACTATGCAAATGCTTGTTTCACTTACGACAAGTTAATGCCTGCTGATGTGCACATTGATTCATTTACTTTCAGCCAGGTTTTTGTTGAATAATAGAATTAATTAACAAAGTTGTCTTTGTAGGGTAGCATACGCATGGTGATGAATAGAATTTATACCATACATACACTACTGTTCTAAATTTTGAAGTCAGTAAGATTAATAATAACAATAATTATTACATAACTAAATACATAGTATTTATCAAATAATTTTTAATTTAATCAATCATAATTTAATCAAATCAAATAATTAATCAAATAATTTATTTAACTTCAAATGAATGATGTTCTATTCATCAAATAAACTTACAAAAAAAATTATCACTTGTTTCCACCTTAATCTTCACAGGAATATATATCTACATCATCTGAAAGCAGAATAAATAAGTTTTCCATTGATGTATGGGTTGTTAGGATAGGAAAATATTTGGCCGAGTTACAACTATTTGAAAATCTGGAATCTGAGGGTGCAAAAAAATCTAAATATTGAGTAAATTAGCTTTAAAGTTGTCCAAATTAAGTCTTTAGCAATGCATATTACTAATCAAAAATGAAGTTTTCATATATTTACGGTAGGAAATTTACAAAATATCTTCACAGAACACGATCTTTACTTAATATCCAAATGATTTTTGGCATAAAATAAAAATCGATAATTTTTACCTATATACAATGCATGGTTGGCTATTGCTACAAATATACCCCAGGGACTTAAAGGAGACCTATTATGCAAAAATCACTTTTATAAGATGTTTGAACACAGTTGTGTGGTCACAGTGTGTGAAAACAACAAGCCTATAATGTTAAAAATCCACCAACTATTTTTTTTATAAAACCAATAAATCATGAACAGTCTCTCCAAACGAGCTGTTTCAGATTCTCCCTCTGTGCACGTCACCGAGGGGAAAAAGTCCCGCCCATTTTTGACACCCTCTGCTGTATTAGCATAAAACACAGCCCTGAGTGAGAAGCTGCGGTCCGCCATTACTGGAGATATATATAATGTCAGTGCCAAAGAGGCTTTACAAGTGTTGTGTTTTGGGATGCACTAATGAACATAGGAGTCGCTATAATCTCCCCTCATCTGAGCCAAGGACACTGTGATTAAATTTCATTTCCAAAGGAAATATCCCAGAAAAAATTGGTAACGTCCCCTATATGTTTAGGAATTAATACCAACGCTTTGTGCATGAACATTAGCTCCAGACAAAGTAAGTATCATGCGTTTGTTTTCCAAATGGCCTTTCTGAAAGAGCTTCTTGTCACTCTGTAAGGCTAATTGCTAAAGCTATCATTGTCTCTTGTGTGTTTTCACTGATGCTGCCTTCAAGTGCTGCCAGAATGATCGTGAATAGGAATGTGGTAGTTAAAAGCTGCGTATGAAAGCAATGTGAGCCAATCACTTGAAGTTGTCGAGCTCATAATCAGAAGTGGGACTTATAAAGTTTGTGATAGCATGAGACCAGCTATGTTGTTATTTTTATCCTGCCGTGCTCCCCGTCTTTGTAATTCATAAACGCAAATTTATTATGCACAGTATAATCAGATGACTGACTTTGAAACCAAGTAGATAACAGGCTTATAGTAATAGTGGAATGTTTATTTGCAAAGGCTAGCACTGCTAATGCGGAGCTTGAGCTCTTGAAGCTCCGCCCTCTTCTCCGGGAGCAACAGCTCAGTCGCATTTAAGCAACATACTCAAAACAGCGAGTTTTGGCTCGTACCCTAAAAGTGGCAATTTTAACAAGCTGTAAAAATTGATCTGTGGGGTATATTGAGCTAAAACTTCACATATACACACTGGGGACATAAGAGACTAATTTTACATCTTGTAAAAAGGGGCATAATAGGTCCCCTTTAAGACTGATTTTGTAATCCAGGGTCACACACGCACACACACACACATATGTTGTATATATAGTACAGTTATTTCAAATTGTACTAACAATTCATAATCTTACTGTATTCTTGATTAAATAAAGGCACAGTTTGTGGAGCATAAGACTTTCAAAAACCATTTTAAAATGTTGCTGACCCCAAACGTTTTATCAAATTAAACTAGACATCATTAAAACAAACTTTGAATTTTGCTTAATTGCTTTGCGTGTCTTTAAGCATTGATAGATAGATTTGTTCCTGCTTTAAACGGGAGAGAAGCATCTCAATGGATCAAAACAATACAACAGTAAGCAGGGAGTTTTAATGTGCATCACATATGGAGAATTATTTCTGTAATCACATTTCAGGGCTGTGAAGAGACTTCCTTTGTACTGAAAGAGACTTTAAGCTTTCTTCTTTTTTATTTTCTACTTTTGTAATTACTTTAAATGTAATTAAAAATAATTTCTTGGGTCAAAAAAAGTTCTATATATTAGATATATTTCTTCTTCCTCTGCAAATCACTCGCTGTGGTTGGTTGCACCTTAAGGACATTAAGGTAAGTAAGGACATTTTCCTGTCACATATCACATATGCACACTTCAATAAGCCGACAGAACGTAGCTGAAGGTGTTTATATACAGGAAAAAACGTGATAATGCACAAAAATCCATCGATCAGTTTATTCTTAAGCCATTTGTGACCTTACATCAATAAGGAAAAGCAGTTTAACATGTTTACATGAGCATGCGGATTATTAGGCATAGCTGGTTTAAGAACGTGCATGTAAATCTACTCAAGAAAGCCTAGGACCACTCAGTTCCAAAAAGAAATATAAAACCAATGAATCCAAGATTTGGTGATGATAACACAGCATAATGAGAGATTTAATTTAATTTGATTTTTTTTTTTTACCAAATTTGGTGAAGTATTTTCAGAACAGCACAAGGGTCAATCAAATGCAACAAATTACAAATAAGTTAAAAATCATAGCTCTTAACTAGTCCATAGAGATATATAATAATAATAATTTGATGTTGAGTTGCAGCATAAACAGTCAAAAAAGTCTCTGAAAGCCCCTTTGAAAGACCTTATGTACATAACCACCTGTAACTATGACCAAATGCTGTCACCACAGACATTGTCTTGCCACTTGTATGCTCACAGCTTGTGAGGAACTTCTGAAAATTCCACCTAAAGAGCTCATAAATTCAAATGTGCCCTCTTCTCATCTCCACCTGTCAAGCACCAGTGCTGGCTGAGAGGAGCGAGATTTTGAACAGTGAAAAAGAAGCAGCCAGGTGGTGGAAAAGAAAAACAAGAAAGGAGAAAAAAAGTTTTTCAAGCCATCTCTGAAAATCTCCACTCCACTGAAGGACAATCATTAAAATAAAGAATTGCAGAAGTGTGTGAAGGTGAAATGGAATGCTGTCTTCCATATGGGCACAATTTTTGTTTAATGCCCTCCTGGGATTCATTATGTATATTCATTACGAGAGGGGGAGGGAAAGTTTCATCGGAGACCCAGCTGCCATGCTCCAACTTCTCCGCGGTGACCTCATTTCCTCCCATCTGCAGGTGTATGGCTGGAAACACATGTCAAATGTCCTGGCCCGAACTCCTCAGTGGCCAGTGCTTACTCATTAAATTAGCCCCTTTGATGAAGTATACTATGTTGCTTAGTTCAGCAGACGGTTAAATCACCAACAAAAACACGTCCAGACTTTCCACTTCTGTGCCACCTCTAAATCTGTCTTATGTATCATTACTAACATCTGCATGCGGTTTAAAAGCTAATGTAATTTTCCTTGCACATAAGCTGCAAAAACATCAGTTTAGAGGTGAAAAAACGAAACAGAACGAAGATGCTTGAGTAAGGGAACATTTGCGCTAGGACTGCAGTGAAGTAAACGGCAACCCAGAAGTCTGCAAACTGAGCAAGAGTGGAATGAAAAAAGGATTTATTGCCCCAGGCACTCGTTGCTTAATTAGCTGTATCTAAAAACAAATAAATGGAGGAGGAGAACAATGAACATAATGTCTCTTAATGCTTCCTAACACCCAAGGAAAACTTTCTGTGATACATCACTTCAGGCTCTGAGCACCTCTCTCTTTATCTGCAATACATCAAGTCAAAACCTTAATCTTTCTGCCCACTGAACTAGACCCGTCTCTTTCCTTGCGCTGCAAGGCGATTGGTTCTTCTGCCAGAGAAAGATATTTTGAGGTCAGCCATTCCTTTAGGGCAGATAAACCTGAAAACTGAGGTTTGGCTCACAAGGAATGAGCTAATACTATATGGTGGTGAAGGGTAACACAACTAATAATGTCATGTTTATAGATCAATGTAGAAAATACTAAATGACAGGCAGCTTTCCACTGCTTGTGAGGAAATATCATTTGAAGTCAATTTAAAGTGGGACCCAAAAGTAAGAGATCCCTAGTGAAAATAATTATATTTCGAATTTTTTAACAAAATTTCCAAAACCCAGAAATAATTCATCTTAAATATGTGCATATTTTACAGTTAGCTCAGTTGTTAGTTGCAGTAACTTGGCATATTTCTCATTTATTTCAAAAGAAAAAAGACAGAAAAAGAAAAGAAGGGAAAAGAAAAGAAAAGAAAAAAAGAAAAGAAAAGAAAAGAAAAGAAAAGAAAAGAAAAGAAAAGAAAATTACTGGTCTTTTGAGAGTATGGTCATTTTAAATTTGTTAATATTTATTATAAATAAATTATGGAAGTTTCTGCAAATAAAATAAAATAAAAAGAGAAATACATTGTTAAAAATAAAATTAAATAAAATTTAAAAAATTACTTAAAAATTGATGGAACCTTGTATCTGTGTAGCTGTGTAGCAATAAGCATGTAAAAACCCTCCAGAAACAACATGATTCTACAATAAAATAAAATGAGAAATACAATGTAAAAAAAATAAATGAAAAATAACCTGACTTTTGGGCCTAGTGTACATTTTTTAATTACTTTGCTATAAATAAATGACAAAAGCTGGTTTCTATGGGATAAAAAAAATAAAGGAAATGGTGACTTTTTTTCACAATTCTGACTTTTTTCTTGAAATTATAATACAATATAATATAATTTCAGAATTGTGAGGTAACAGAATTGCGAGAAAAAAGTCACATACCGTGAGATAAAAAAAGTCACAATTATCTTTTCTATGGTGGAAACACGCTTCCAACAGAAAGAAAGAAAGAAAGAAAGAAAGAAAGAAAGAAAGAAAGAAAGAAAGAAAGAAAGAAAGAAAGAAAGAAAGAAAGAAAGAAAAAGAACAAGAACAAACAAAGAAAGAAACAAAACTTTTGGATACAACTCAATAATCTAATCTTACAGCATGTACATAAGTCTCATTTCTCCAGCAATACAAAAGTAATTATTATTCTTCCACCAGTCGCTCAAGTCTAGAGAAACATGTTGATTCAACCCTGCAGGAAACCCCTGCAATCCACCTGACATTATAATCTGGTGTTGTTTATATGGGTCGCTGGCCAGTTTTCAGCCAGGCTTTGGATCAAAGGGCAGGATCAGCTGCTCCTGGCACTGCCCAGCTGGGTGCCACACTCTTCCAGTTCACCAAAGGTCACACTCTTGGCCAGCCTGAGGTGTGCCGCTTCTACTAATGGGCATCCACCCAATGCTAACTGCTGAGTCGTTATTGTCAAATCACAGAGTCCAGGTGGCTCCACCTGCTTGCTATTGTGGCTTGGATGATTGTGAACAAGAGTTGATTGTGTCCAACATCGCACCTGCGGCGTCATTCACCTGTTCGCCTTCCATTAGCATAAAACCAATTTATGTAAAGATATGCAGCATTAGGCTGTCAATAGAAAGGCTGTTTGTGTCCAAACAGCGAGCTTACTGATATTGACAGATCAAAATAAATATCTGTCTAGCAAAGACATTATAATCTAGTGTACTCACCTCGACAGTGGACTCCTTCATCAAAACCGTCCTCACAGTCTTTCGCCCCATTGCAGAGCTTGTTGAAGTGAATGCATTTTCTCGTCCCGATACACTGTATGTGATTTAGAGGACATCTGACTATCACCTCCACCTTACCTAAAGAACAGAAAAGAATGATGGTTTGCCTACACGTCTGGTGTGATTATAGCTAAAACATATCATCCACACAGTTTGACTGTATTGTCAGTAATTACTTTAATAACTACTAAGACAGTTTTATGCAAATCTACGTGGTTCAGACAAATGTCGATTGCTTTAATTTGCTAAGCTTTGGGGGATGCAAATGAAAATGGGAAACAATCCAGTTGATTGAATTCAGCTTAAAATGTACTGCCAGCCTCAGAGTGATTTCGTTTTGTGGCAAAAACTTTCCTTCAGCAGCATTTCCTGTCGGTGGTTCTTTAGAGAAAAGCTAATAGAATGGTTACAGGTTTCTCATTTACAATTCAACCTTCCTCTTTCCTATCCTAATGCATGCTAATTTAATTAACAACTTAAAGCCAATAACTCTCTTACTGTAAAAGTAAAGTTCTGCAATGCAATGAGGTTGCAGAAATACTAAGTAGAAGTAGAAATACTAACAAAGTAGAAATGACTAATTATTACCGATTTATTACGAATCTGCAAGGACGGATTAAATTGATCAAAAGTAACAGTAAATATGCACTGTTACAAAAGATTTATATTTCAAATAAATGTTGACATTTCTCTTGAATGTCTCTTGAACTTTCTATTCACAAAGAATCCCGCAGCAAAAACGTTCACAACTTTGATGATAAAAATAATAAATGTTTCTTGAGCACCAAATAAGCATATTAGAATGACTTCTGAAGGATCAATGTGATACTGAAGACTGAAGTAAAGCCATCACAGAAGTAAATTACAATGTAAAATAAATGAAAGTAGAAAACAGTTAGATATTGTAAATATAATGTTTCTCAATACTACTGTTATTTACTATATGCAGTGCACACACACACACACACACACACACACAATGCAATGCAGTTTCCACATACTTTCTATAAACTAGTTTCTGAATATAAAACCAAAAAATTTAAAATTAAATTATATAAGTAAATATTACACAATAATTACAATCAATATGTAGCAATAAGCATGTAAAAACCCTCCAGAAACAACATGATTCAGACATTTACATTTACAAAGATAGCACTCCAGATAAATAATGAAGTTCACTAAAACAGGTTGCATACAATAAATAATAGCATTGCTGTAAATAGCCCTTTTCTTCATAAAATAATTTTAAAGAATACATCAACAGTCTGTAATCGCAGCCACAAATGCAAATGTGTTTACTTGAAGGCATTACTCTGTACAGTAAATAGACGCTCACATGTAGGCTATGCTGCTAAGCTATTCTGGATCACTCTGTGCGTGAGAGAAAGAGAGCACGAGAAAGAGAGAACGAAAGAGAGAGATGGAGCCAAAGCCTCAGAGATATCTATTGACACGGCTGCACCAAGCAGCTGTTTAAAGATTCATGAGGCACGTAGGTGACCCTCATCTGCTTGAGCAGCCACAAGAACACATAAAACACGTCTAAGTGAAACATCGACTTCCATCTCGCACACTGTGAATATGTCACATTGCACCTTAACTACACTGGTATCAATTACCATAACTGCAACACAGCCACTTAGCGTGAGATTTATAGCTCGTGTGACAGGACCTCTTACAAATCTCCGGAGTCCCAGTTTCCTCTGAGCTCTGATCCTACACCACTGAAAACATCCTCCGGAAGAGTCGAGGTTATTCATCAGCTTTCATTTAGACTTCATAAGATAAAATGACGCTGTAATTAAGGGGGTCGTTTAATGAGGGATTGTCATCCCTTAACGTATAACAAACATTTGATTTATCCGCCGATGCACATTTACGCTTTTCACATTTCACGAAAGAATCTCTTTGTCTCACAGACGTTTTCCTCTTTCTCGGTCATGGAAATGTGCTGAAACTTTTTTTTCTTCTTTCTAGACCACCTCTTTCCGAACCCCAAGGATATTCTAAATTAGGGAAAGTCAAATGTAAGTGACCTCAACTTTGCATACTCATATTTCAAACGTGAGTACAAAAGGCAGGCTAATCAACCTCGTGGCTTTTCTTCAGAGAGCTGGAGGAGAAAATTCAAGACGGGCTTTTCAATTAAAACGTCATTTGTTTCAATCCTTGGCCATTCATACACACACACAACTCAACAGATTTAACAGTATCAGAGGGAGTTTGGGGCCCAAATATGTTGATTAATAGCCATGCTAATTTTCAATTAAAACTGTACAGATATACTGGCAAACATCTCTCTAATTATGCATTCATGAAGCACTTTTCCATTATTCATGAGTAAATACAGCAGCAAAACAATCATGTCACATGCATTGCTCTGTTAACGCAGTGGAGTGAGGGGCTGTGACAAACTGTGATTATCCTAATAAAACTGCATTGTCAAATACAGAATCATTCCACTCACAAACTGATTGGGGACTAATCTAATCAGATGAGAGGGAGAGATGAATATTCAGGAGTTTCAGATACACCATGCTGGATAACACAGATGGCGTCTGTGCAGTTGAGAGATGATAGGAAATAATTTATCTTCACCCTGTACCGAATTAGAAGCCAGATAGCACTCGTGGTGAAACATCCTCCATCATGAGAAAACTCATGAAAGTGGAGGCGGAAAACACATGCTTATCGTACTAGCATGTAGGAGAACTGTCAAAAAAAGAAAAAGAAAAAAAAAAGCATTAGAGTTTGGATAACAGTCTATAGTGAATATGTTGTGTACATTTATGCCTTTGGCATTTTAACTTGCATGTCTTGTAAAGTGAAAAGCTTTGTGTTTTTAAGAAACAAATCCAGCATTAACTTTAAACCATCGCTTTAAGCCAAAACACCAGTCTATAATTCATAATAACTCATCCTCCAGTGAAAACGTCATCTCCTGTTGTCCTCTCACATCAAAATCCACCAACATATTTGTTTAGAACAGTTTTCACTGTTTAGAGCTGTTTTTAGAAGAGTGTTGGATCTGTGCACATTTCTCACCTCATTCACTCAAGACGGAGAAATCAATATTATGGATAGAAGACGTTTCACTTTACACAATGTCAACTGATGAACTAATGAACTTGTGGATTACGGTGATGTTTTTATCAGCTGTTTGAACTCCCATTTTGACGGCACCCATTCACTGCAGAGGATCCATTGAAGAGCAAATAATGTAATGCTAAATTTCTCCAAATCTGTTCTTATGAGGAAACAAACTCATCTACATCTTGATGGTTTGAAGGTGAGTATGCAAATTGTCATGTTTGGGTGAACTATTACTTTAAAAGTGTACATAACCCAATGTTCTGTATGTCTAATTCAAACAGACAAAAATGTGCACTTTTTCCCAGCTATTTGTTTAATTGGCAAGAGATTTGTTAATGGTTTCACTCTACGAAACAAATAAAACAAATAGACAACTCCATTTCAGGACTGTGCATACTGAATAATGCATTATAAAGTAAGGCTGAAGAAGGCTGAAGTTCTAAACTGCTATTCAACCTCTGGTGGTAAAGAAGAGCTAGTCTAAAGTTGGCGTAATTGCACTGATACCTTTTTCCTATATCTAAAAAGCATTTTAATTTCTCTTACAAATGCACACATTATCTCACTAGAATTCATTACAGTTCAAGGTCTTCTGCTATGCCAGCTGTCTAGCTCTGGTGGTAAAAGGCCTTCGGGATGAAATGTAAATACGAGCCTCAATTAGTTGCCCAAAGAAACCAGGAGTCTCAGGATATCAAATGATTTGGGCTGAACAATAAGCATACAGATGGAGACTGCACTCCTGCTCCATACAAAGTAGGGCCTCCACAAGTGACCAGCATTTTGTCCTTTTCATTAACTTGCTGGAATGGCTGTAGTGTCACTTTAAAGATAGTCCCGTCAAAATAAACCATTCCCCTTTCCTTCACATATTGCTTTTAATTAAAAAAACCATGGTGATATTTACCCACTTTTCTCAATGTGAAAGAAGAGAGATCAGCTGGGAGTTGCTAATCCATCTACTTAATGTGTAACGAAAGGATTTCATATGAAATCATCCATTCTGCCTCTTTAATCAAGGAATCTAAAATAATGAATTCTTTGAGGAAAATGATTAAAAAAAAATGTCATGGCAAGCTCAAGGGTTGACAATGCCAATATTTCAGTAGTCAATACCAAAATCTGTAAAATGTCATTCTCAATGGCAATTTTGAAATCACAACAAAAAAAATAATGTGATTAGTACACCTGAAAATAATAGTAATTTATGTCCAAAGAAAAAAAAAAAAAAAAAAAAAAAATTAAAAATTAAAAAAAAAAAATCGGAATATCTGAACACATTGAAATAACCTTATTTTAACCCATGCATTTCTATATGGCAACAGTGGATGGAAAATGGGCAGTCAATTTAAATGATGCACAAATTAATAGATTAAGAGTGCTACATCTTACCTCTTACCGAAAATACTGACTCTCCCTGATTCTGAATCCCCTATGTAAACCAGTTATCCTTTCATGATTATGTGTATGGCTCCACCAATGTATATATATTTCTATAACATTGCATAACATTGCATATTAAACTCCCACATTAAACGCTCCTAAAGTAATTTCTTGTTTACGGTAAGAGTGTTTTCCTCTATCATCATTTCTGCAAACACATTTTTTTTCTCTCCAACACACAGAATCACTCAGACACGGTATTTATTTTCCCTCCCTTGCTTTAGGTCAGTGACATTTGAAATGTTCAGTGCACTGGCATTCGAGAAAGAAAAGCCCGTTTAAAACTGAGCTTGGACAGGAAAGCTAACTGTTCGCAGTACATGAGGTCCCTGGGCATGCCTTTTGAGCTCCACTTTCACCAATATCTCTCAGAACCAAAGAAAAGCCTCAGGTCCAATAAAAACACAAGCCAAAAGACAACTCCACAATGGTTATTCCTCAAAGACAACCCTATGGCTCCATCCGCGGTTTATGTGCTGTCTATTTTTCACAAGAGAGAGATCATATGGGCCTCCATATGGGGTTCTCAGAGTTGGAGGCCTCAGTATGGTTATTTAATCATAATACAGCACAAGAGCACAAGACCCTAGATGCATTGTTCATATATATGCAAATAAGGCTAATATTTTTGTTGCAACACTTTAAAGTGATTTAAAAGAACATATATCTCCTCAAAGCTTGAATGAAAATGAGAAAATCAAACACAAACTTGCTGGTCACCTTAACAGCTATGAAAAGAAACAGAGCACAATAAAAGCCTTTTCTTGCCTGGCAAGAAATCGTAGATGAATATATTGTATATGTCACATAATATATACTGTATTTAGCTGGCTTTATTACACACTCTGACCCTCAACTCTTTTTCACTGTTTATTTTAGACACACTTCATGTAGTACTCATGTAGGTGGTGAGCAATGACTGTTGAGCAAACAGCTTGTTTGCGATCACGTGATTCTGATGATGCACAAAATTCAGATGGAGGGCAGGAAGTGAAAAGCAGAATGGATGAGATGGAGGAAAGTCCGTACTGTACTGCTTTAGACATTATTACAAGAGAAAGGTATAAACAAAAAAAATTACAATATATGTTGGACATGATCCTTATGTTATGAAGAGAAGCAATTTTTCAACTAAACTGAAATACTTTCCTTCCATCGAGGTGGATACAGGCTAAGCATCTAACCCTGATTGCAAACAAGCTATTTTGTTATAGAAGTTATAAAACCTGGCAAATGTGGACGGCGAGGCCCAGCCGGCCGCCGCACAAATGTCTGCCTTGGACACACCACTAGACCATGCCCAAGAAGAGGCCACGCCTCTAGTGGAATGAGCTCTCACTCCAATGGGGCTCTGGAGGCCCAGGGAGGAGTATGCTAGTGTGATAGCGTCAACTAACCATCGAGATATTCTGTGCTTTGTGACCGGAGACCCCTTGGTGCGGCCGCCAAAGCAGACAAAGAGTTGTTCTGTCTGCCTAAGGGGCGCGGAACGCTCGATGTACATTCTCAATGCCCTGACCGGGCAGAGAAGGTTGAACTCTCGGTCCTCCTCAGAAGAGGGGAGCGCAGAGAGCATAATAACCTGGGCTCTAAACAGAGTGTAGAGCGCCTTAGGGATATAGCCGTGTTTTGGTTTTAGGACGACTTTAGAGTCGTTAGGCCCAAACTCAAGACAGGCAGGGTTCACAGAGAGAGCCTGCAAGTCACCTACTCGCTTCACCGATGCTAGCGCTAGTAGCAGAGCGGTCTTGAGCGACAGTGTTTTTAAGCTTGCAGATTGTAGTGGCTCAAAAGGAGGGCCCTTCAGGGGCATGTCTGCTCCTTGGTTCAGCACGCCGGGCACATGAGCTGCTCTCAGTGAACGCAGGTTGAGATGTGCCCATACTAAGAGGCGCTCTGCCATCTCGAAAAGGCGTTTCGAGGTGAGCCCGCCCTGGCGATTTATGTATGACACCACCGTCATGTTGTCCGAGCGGACTAGTACGTGGTGTCCCTTCAGGACTGGCAGGAAGAACTGAAGAGCTCGACATACTGCCGTCATTTCGAGGCAGTTGATGTGCATCTGTCCTTCTGGGTTCGTCCAGGTGCCGAAGTTCGGTTTGCCATTGCACAGAGCCCACCAACCTGTGTTGGAGGCGTCTGTTGTAACAACCTTCCTTCTGTAAACCAAACCCATTGTCACGCCTTGTTCGAACCATCGCAGGTTCTTCCAGGGGGCCAGGGCTGACACACAGGCCCGGTTCACCCTGACGCGAATGCGTCCATGACGCCACGCATTTTGCTCTCTTTTTGAAAATGTTTGTTTTTTATTTTTCTCGCTATAACAGCGGCTGTATGTGGAGGCACTTTTGGAAAGGACCTGTGATTCACAACAGGTTTTGAAACAAACAGTTTTGACTTGGCACCCAGAACAGAACGGGGTGCTTGAAGGCATAACAGAGGGCGTTTTGGGGTTGGTCCAGCCTCTGCGAGACCTTGCCCCCTCCTCTTCTTTCCTATCGGATCAGGACGACGCCAGAGGCGCAGGGTCCAAGGTCAGCTTGGGCCGGGGTACCTGATGTTTTGGATAGGGGTAGCGTTTGGCCGAGCGGGAGTGCTGCCGAGGCTCAGGCTTCTTTGTAGGCTGAGCAGGCGACGGCGCAGGTTTAGCTGGCTGTTGCGCTGGAGCAGGCTTGGGGCGACTGGCGGCCGTTGCAGAGCTGGACCGCTTAGGCAGGAAGTGTCGCATAGCCTGGGACGACTTCTGAGCCGCGGTCAATCTCTCCGCAAAGCCCTCGATGGCAGGTCCAAAGAACCCCGCAGGGGAGACCGGTGTGTCGAGGAAGGGGACCTTGTCAGCCTCCTTAATTTCAGTGAGGTTTAGCCAGAAGTGGCGTTCCAACACCACTAAGTTGGCCATTGACCTCACAATGGACTGCGCTGTAGCTTTGGTAGCTCTTAAAGCCAGGCCGGTGGCGCTGCGCAGTTCCTTGAAAACTGCGGGATCAGGCCCGAACTCGTCCATGGTCCGGAGGAGTTTGGCTTGAAAGACCTGGAGCACAGCCATGGAGTGAAGCGCTGAGGCGGCCTGCGGAGTATGCTTGTCCGGCGAGGGCGGAAGTCATCCTGCAAGGCTTGGAGGGATGAGCAGCCTTTGCTTTCCATCCGATGACGGAGGGTGGGCAAAGGTGCGCAGCCACAGCTTCGTCAAGAGGGGGTAACCTCTCGTAGTCCTTCTCTTCAGCGCCGTCCACTGAGGAGAGAGCAGAAGAAGAGTTAGAGAGGAGTCGGGCCGAATACGGAGCATGCCACGACTTCGTAAGCTCGTTGTGGACCTCCGGAAAAAAACAGAGAAGTTCGCTGACGTCCATTCGTCCAGACGACTACGAGTGGGCTCCTCCGGCATAGACCACTCCAAACTCAGATCGTCAACGGCCTTAGAGATGATGCGGAAGAGCTCGGCATCCATCCCTGGCTTTGCTTCGCTGGGTTCGGCAGACGAGCCCAATATATCCTCCGCGTCTGACGCTATTAGAGACATGCTATCATCTAATAGCTTGTCCTCAACAGCACCGAACAAGATCACGTAACTCGCACCAACCGAGGGACGCTGCCGCCGTTTTTCCTCACAGGTCCCTGGGGGGAAGAAAACGGGAGGGCGCGAGGGGCGGAGTCGCTCTCTGAAAAGAAAGCGATCCAAGCGCGCAGAGTCACGAGACTCATGTTCATGCAATATGAACATTCCATCTCGCTCAGAGCGGCTTCTGCGTGGGATTTACCCAAGCAAGAAACATACTCTGAGTGGCCGTCGGCATCGTGCAGAGAAAGTCTGCACGAGACGCACTGACGGCGCGGCATTTGCAACAACGCCGCGATTGCTCTTTTAGAAGAAATTTGCTCTTCTTGAAGGCTCGCTGGATGGCAGAAGGGGACGAGCTGGCGTCTGCTTTGATCGCTGGAGCGGTTCAATGAAGCGGGCTGGATCAGCGAAGAGCAGGAAAAAAGGCAACCTTCCAAGCAAGGCGTTTCAACGGCGAGTGTCTGGAGTCCTGGATCAGCGAAGAAGTCGTCGCTGAAGGAGAATTGTTTTCCTATGGTGAAGCGCCCGCTTATATAGCCAGATGAGCCCGCCCCTTTTGGCGGGCTCTGGAGGGCTTTGCCGCCATAGGCTCGTGCAGTACCACTGACGAGCCATTGGTTCGTTTTTTTATTACTGCACGAACCAATGGCTGTGCAGTCACACTGCGTGGTTGAAAAAGTCTTCAGTCCTCGGAGAAAAAGGAGTTTTCCCCATAGCGTCTAGCGACGCAGTACGAGTGAAGTATCGACAGGGAACTCCACAACACAACGTATAGGACTAATTTCATTGTGTTGTGCTAATTTCGTTGTGTTGCAGCTTGTTTCCATTGTGTTGCGGCTTGTTTCCGTTGTGTTGTGCCTGCTTTCCATTGTGTTGCAGCTTGTTTCCATTGAGTCTCAAAGGCATTTCTCAGAATAAGAAAACATGACGTGTGCTTAGTGTCATAACCTTTGGCTTTCATTTACACAGAAGCAAAGCTGAAAATCTACAACTTTCTGAAAACCGTAACAATATTATTTTTTTGCTTTGTAAACAGTGGTTATTTCCTTCAGGATACACAAAACTAGTTTAAATTCACTCATATAAACAAGGATTGAATTACTCTGAAAATGTAACACCTTTGACTGCGCAGCCACAACCCTTGTGGTTATGTACAAACATGTCACTTGAATTCCTTGTTTCGTGCTGTTTATTAGCTCTTTTAGCTATCGGCCTCTTGTTGATGCTCTTGGCAACAGTACAGCAATCTGTCAAGGTGGCGTAGGTGTTGTGGCATTGTGTATTTTTCACTATCCTAAGAGAGAAGCATTTCAATTTCCCTCCTTCCTTTACTCTCAGCTATATCTGCCATTTACATGGGGTGCAGAGTTGTACGTTTGTGTTCTTAAAGTTGGTTCTGAGAGGCAGTGGCATTCGTTCCAATGTCCACCTGGGTTCATCATCTTCAAATGTCAAAGAGATTAGCTTCAGGCACACTGTCCACATCTGTTATCTCAACGCAAGGACAATTTCACATGCCCCCTCCCATGTCCATATACTATGTGGGGCTCAGAAGAAAACACTTTGATTAATTGGATTTTAAAGACTCGGCGGTAATTTCAGATGAGGACGTGTTTGATTTTTAATGGCACATTTGACAGACTAATTAAGGCTTATGGATGATGATGATTATTTTGAGGCATTTGCCTAGTAAAATGCTCACAGTTCAGATTTTTGCCCAGGTATAATTTTCTGTTTACTTGTGACTACAATGTACAATGTTTTTTAATTGATTGTCACTTATCTTAATTCCTTAAATCATCAATTCCAAATATATTCATTCGTAAACTCCAATTAAAAATAAATAAATAAAAAATATTATTTGTTATACAAATTATTAAAATGTTTTTTCAAGGAATATTTTCTGAATAAAAAGTTAAAAAGAACAATATTTATTTTAAATGTAACAATGTAGAAGTCTTTACTGATAAATTTGCTTTCTTTTTTAATTGATCCTAATCTTTTAAACAGAGTACATTTTGTCTTGAGCAAAAGCAAATTATATATACTGTATATATAATTTGTGTATAAATTATATATGTATATATAACTTGTACTTACACATGATTTCAACTAATAGTAACAATTGTATAATGAATGACATAGAATGGCACCACAAACAAGATAATGGCTGCATGTGGGAGATCAAACTTGCAACCTTCCAGTTACCAGCACCTGGACCTTAACCACTACACCACAGCTTCCCTCCCCTCCCTAAAAGGAACAGAAACTTCAATAAGAAAGTCCACGGGGCAGTAACATGCATAGAGCCCATTGTTTCCCGCCGAATATTGGCATGTATCCTCTGTAAATCATTGGTTGGATTTAATTAAACTAATTCATCATGACCGAGTAATGTAATCAACATCCTATGAAATGGAGCCATCACTTCCTCCACCGGGCTATGCCTTCCAATGCACCGTCTGTTAATACATCACATTCAAAACCACTCATTGCTCAATAAAGTGTCCATACATCACACCCAAGCCCCTGCAGGAGAATCGGCACATTCACACTTCCATGCATTTTTAAACACTGCTATTCAGTCCCTTTCAAAGACCCGATGCATTCAGAAGGCTTTGTGTTTGGATCCATAGCCGATAGAATTTATATACCCCGATCTTTTGATGTCTGTTGTTATGTAGATCGCCGTACGGGCTCCATTCCAGGGAAAACACCTTAGTATTAATGTCATTCATATAAATAATGCATAGCTTCTTTGGAGAAACAGAGCCAAAAAACAACTTCTCTGCAAACAATTATTTGCAAAGGACATATTTTACTGCATTGTTTTCGAGTCTGCCAGTCCATTACTATGGGAATAAATGTACTGTACTCATGAAGACAGAATAACCCTTGGCTTGGTCCCAACTCTATAAAAAAAAAAAAAAATAAAAAATAAATCACAGGAGAATGCAATTTCGGGGGAAAGAGATCCACAGACATAGAATACAGGATCCACATAGATAAAATGATTCTGTGATATTAATAATTGTAAAGATTCACATCCTGTCCTTCAGAGAAAATAGACTACTGTTTGTACTTTCCAGCACGCTGATATGCTGACTTGCCTTCAAGGGATGTTGGTCACCCAAACCACTGAATGAATGATGAAATGCATGTTCTTTGGTGACTGTCACTGAATACAATATGACTGTTGTCCAATTGAACCGTCTACCATTTCCTGCCATCTAAAGATGCTGTTTGTACTTATTTCAAAGTTAAAATGCCCATACAATGAAAGTCAATGGGGTCCAATGTTGTCATGACCACAACATTCTTCAAAGCATCAAATTTGCGTTCTGCAGAAGAAATAAATTCATATACTGTAGGTCTGATAAGTAAATGATGACATTTCCTCTATCTCATATGACTATTTGCAATGTGATTTTATTAGTAAGGTATTCCTTGAATGCATTATGAACATACTAAATTAAGCATTGTATACTGTATCCAAATGAAGAGAAAATGCACAAGTAAACATTACGTATGAATACCTACAAATATTAATGAGATCAGATCGTCCTATGATGACAAAGGCAGCTTAATTAACATACTGAACTGGAGATCTATCTGAAATATGCATAAAGTAGTTCTGGCAAAGGCAACATTTTGTAGGAAATACTCTAGTCATAACAGATGATTGGTTAAAACATGTCTAGAATGATCTTATAATACATCTAGACTTTTCTGTTTGTTTAACTGAGGATCCCTGTTTGAAAGGGATTACGCTGCCACATAACATACAGGCACAAATTATTCACAAAGACGAGGTATTAGTTTCATCATTATTGCAAAAGGTGAAGGTCCCTGTGATATTATGCCTCACAGTAGACAATTTCCCCACTGAATGAAAACCATCTGTTTGCTCTCCTGCCTCTAAGCTTAGCGTATACCAACAGAGCTCTCTTCGACAACAGCAGGGGGCTAATGTAGGCTTTAGTAGCTTGATGTCATCCAGAGGTATCGTGACGGCGAAGCTGTCAAGGTGTTGAAATATGCTCTTTTCACAGGGCTGCTGGTGACAAGCTAGTGATTTTGTCCCTAACAAAAGGAGCGGAGGAGTAAAAGAGAGAAGATGGCAGTGAAACTCAAAGATCTGTCAAGAAAAGAAAAATAATCTCTAACTATAGAGGCACCATATCTGCCAAGAAACATTGTGCATTCCAAAATATAGTATGACAAAATCTTTACAAACTGAAAGTAACCACACCTGATGTAGCATTAATACTATCGAGACGAGTGAATAAACACAATGAACAGTTAGCATCATCATTACATATAAGGTTAAGCAGCAACTTTTGATCAATTGATCAAACAAATGAACAAACAAACTAACTTAAATAGTATTTATATAATTTCAGGCATTATTTAAAAAAAACACTTCTGTATGTGCTACTGTGTGCTATAAAAAATATTTTACTTCCTATAGGATGAGGTCATTCAAGAATTGGCTTTTGTTAATTACAAATGAATAACAAGATGGAAAGTAAAACTATAAATGAATTGCCAAGTAAAATAATAGTCTCAAGAAAATACTACAGCGACAGAAATAAGAAAAACCTGGTATACATCTTAATTAATTGCAATTAATTCATTTTTCAATTTAGCCCCCTTTGAAAAAAATCAAATAAAAATAGTTGCATACTGGTGAAAGACAACTCATATTTTTTACATTAATTAATTTACATCAAAAACATATAATGAAATACTGTATAGTATGACCCAGCTATGATTTTTGAGCTAAAATATCATACGCACTGGGTAAAACCTTCACATCTGACTACCTCTTAATTTAGAAAATAAAATCAAGTCTCAATCTTATTTAAGCTGCACCCAACTCTGCATGCTTCACACACAGACAGTGAAGAAAGCTTTGCCTTTGTTTGGTCTGTCTGTTTGTTTGCTGCCCCCAAGCAGATGGCATCATCCACAGCAAGTGAATCAGCTTGGTTCACAGAGGCTCCCACTAAATTAAAAGGTTCATCTCCAAAGCTCCCTGCTTATATGTCAAACCCCCTGGATGTCTGGAGTTATGATATACAGTGGTGTGAAAAAGTGTTGGCCCCCTTCCTGATGTTTTTTTTTTTTTTTTTTTGCATGTTTGTCACACTTTAATATTTCAGATCATTAAACTAATTTAAATATTAAATCAAAGATAACACAAGTAAACACAACATGCAGTTTTTGAATAAAGTTTTTTATTATGAAGGGAAAACAAAATACAAACCCACATGGCCCTGTGTGAAAAAGTGCTTGCCCCCTAAACCTAATAACTGGTTGGGCCACCCTTAGCAGCAACAACTGCAATCAAGCATTTGCGATAACTTGCAATGAGTGTGTTACAGCGCTGTGGAGGAATTTTGGCCCACTCATCTTGGCAGAATTGATGTAATTCAGCCCCATTGGAGGGTTTGAGCATGAACCACCTTTTTAAGGTCATACCACAGCATCTCAATAGCATTCAGGTCAGGACTTTGACTAGGCCACTCCAAAGTCTTCATTTTGTTTTTCAATTTGCTGGTGTGTTTTGGATCATTGTGCTGCTGCAGAACCCAAGTTCGCTTCAGCTTGAGGTCACGAACAGATAGCCGGACATTGTCCTTCAGGATTTTTTGGTAGACAGCTGAATTCATGGTTCCATTTATCACAGCAAGTCGTCCAGGTCCTGAAGCAGCAAAACAGCCCCAGACCATCACACAACCACCACCATATTTTACTGTTGGTATGATGTTCTTTTTCTGAAATGGTGTGTTACTTTTACTTTTAGATGTAATGGGAAACACACCTTCCAAAAAGTTCAACTTTTGTCTTGTCAGTCCACAGAGTATTTTCCCAAAAGTCTTGGGGATCATCAAGATGTTTTCTGGCAAAACTGAGATGAGCCTTTATGTTCTTTTTGCTCAGCAGCGGTTTTCGTCTTGGAACTCTGCCATGCAGGCCCTTTTTGCCCAGTCTCTTTCTTATGGTGGAGTCATGAACACTGACCTTAACTGAGGCAAGTGAGGCCTGCAGTTCTTTAGATATTGTTGTGGGGTCTTTTGTGACCTCTTGGATGAGTATTAGCTTGTTGGATGGGGGGACACCCTTTCACACAGGGCCATGTGGGTTTGGATTTTGTTTTCCCTTCATAAAAACCCTTACTTTAAAAACTGCACGTTGTGTTTACTTGTGTTATCTTTGATTAATATTTAAATTTGTTTGATGATCTGAAACTTTAAAGTGTGACAAGCATGCAAAAAAATCAAAAATCAGGAAGGCCAACACTTTTTCACACCACTGTATATGCTATACACACTCACATGCATTTATTTAATATATGTTGACGGCCACAATAAGGTAAAGAAAACACATTTTACTATTTAATCACATTTAATCTGATTAAGTACTTGCCATTTTAACTATATTTAAATCCTAGTAAGGAACACACCACTTCCTCCTTTTAGAATTCTGTTCCCTATGGGCAATTTGTTATGATTTTTAAGGCACAGACTCGGTTTTTTTTTTTTTTTAATTGGTAGGGATTTCTTTTTAATCAGCCAAACTGTACAGATGTATAAGTGCAAATAAACAGAAATTTCACCATTTGATGTCTATATATGTGGGCTGCAACTGTATCTAACAACTGAGAAAGAAACGAAAGAAATGAGAAAGTAGCCTACCAGCATAATGAAATTCCCATTTTAAAAAAACTGTCATTCTAATAAGCTGCTTTGATTTGGTTCGTCTTGATGTTGTGAGACAATACAGAAATCATAAGAAAAAAAAAAAAGACAGCAGCTTGTGCTCTGAACTTAGCATTCTGCTCATTTCCAGATGACAAATTTTCCTCAAATAATTGTACAACACTCTTTTCTAAAAACAAAGCCCATCGCTCTCAGACAAAAAGGGTACAAAGCTGTAACTGGGACAGTAACCTAAGGTACCTTAAAAGGTATTACTACCTTTTGAAAAAGTACCATCATAGTTTTGCACCTTATTTTTTTTTGAGAGTGCAGTGTTTGTTAGAAAGAGTATAGATCTACAAATTCATATTTCAATACAAAGCTACCCAGTGTAGTTTCACCTCCAACATGTGCTGTACTGTACGTGTGAAACACAGAGCTCAAAATATGTTAATGAAGTTAAATGTCACCTGATGATCTCATAAATGTCCCCCGCACAGTCTGTTTTGTTAGCATTTCATTCTGCGCTCAGAGGCGGCCATTGAGGTAAATATTGCAGAATGCAGAATGCCTTCGGCTCAATAACAAGATGCTATGCTACATTACCTCTCAAACCTCCTTTCTGCTGGTGTCAGTTCTCTTGGGAAATAGGCACATTTACTCTCCATTTATTTCAGTATGAGAGGGGCCATAGGAAACTGCCCTGAGAGGAGTGCTCATAAAATCATACACATTTCTATGCATCTTAGATGGAAAGCGACAACCAAGCTATTTTTGCGAGAACATCCCTTAATTCTACACAACCTAAGTCCAATGTTATTATACTGTGATATGCTCTGTTGTTTTGGGGTCAACAGTTTTTAAGCCAAGGACCCTCAGTGGACAGAAAGACGGAGCAGATGGCATTATATTTTACAAAATTAAACATTACAGTTTAATCAAACCATAAAATAACATGCATATTGTACAATATTATGCATATATTTTTTATGATGCTTATAATGACTATAAAAATTTACGTACCTGTACTTTATCACGCAATTTTACAGAATAGGTTTACAGTACATTAATGTAGCACACTATTAAAAAAAATATATTTTTTGAGTTTTCTCAACTTGTTTTAAGTTTATACAACAAAATGTTGAGAATATCCTACAAAAATAAATTGAGAGAACTCAGAAATCTGCTGAAGCTGGTTGCCTTACAATTTAAATTGGCTCAACTTTTCTTTTTTTTTTTACAGTGCATTTAGCTGAACTTTAACTTCTTTAAATATAAATTGCATACTGCATACCTAATTTTGTATATAAAAAGAGAGAACCAGTAATCGGAATGTAAAAATAAATATGAAAAAAATGTACAGAGCCCTACACATGTCATGATTTAACTAAAACAAGTTAAGGAATTAATAAAATGAAGAAACAACCTTTAAATTTGTGGCCATAATATATTTGTCTGAATTTCATGAGGCTCTCTAAAAATGCAAAATGAAAACAAAAATATAATAAATTCCATGTAGAGCTTCTTGTAAAAGTTTAATCCAGGTATTATATCATATAGTTGATCAAAGAAGGGTTTAAGGGCCAGTAATGTACAATTAACTTGACAGATGTCAAAATAAAACAGCTGTCATCTCTTCAAAAACAAGAACATCATGTGCTCGCCTTGTGGCTCACCGCCTGCATCGCCTTCTGAGTGTTGTGAGTTAATGCTTTGCCCAGAACAAAAATGAGAACAAAACAAAAATCAATCTCTCTCACCCTCTCTGTTCAATTCAAACTTCAAGGGAGGGGAAAAAAAAAGAAAAAGAGTCGAGCAATTTGTCACTGAAGCATGTCTTTGTATTTCCTGATAAAGAACACTGCGCTCAAGACAAGAGGCAGAAGAAGGCCCTAAGAAGCTGTTCCACAGTGAGCCCCGCAAACCTCTTCAGCGTTACAGGGATTATTTTGGCTATATGGTCATTCTACTCATAACTCATGTCAAAACATTCACAGGGTTCATACTCTACTGACCAATATAAGAAACAGCACGATGTGCTTGGAAAGCTCCAAGAAGTTTTTCTTCATTACTGGAAAGTGGGCTGTCTCCCAGCTCCCCTGATAACCCAAGTTGTCAGGCTGGTCCCATAGGGAAGCTGGATGGGCAGCCTATCCAGGTCCCCGCTGGCCATGTGGCACTGAAAATGTGCAGCTGCCCATCCCTGGAGACCCTGGGAATGCGGTGATTACATTTCTCTGTGGTGGCAGAACTTGGGCACACCAATGCACAGTCCAGAAACTAGAACAGCAAAAACAATAACTATACGATGAAAACCAAGGACTTAATATCAAGTAACAGCTAGGCTCAGAAATTAAAAACACTCCAGGTGAATCGTATTATAAAACTAAGAGGATTAAGAGTTGAACATCATAATATGAAGTTACTGGAGACATGTATACGAGCCGAGAGCTTCTACAGTTTCACTTTATTATTAGATTCAGTTACATGAGAACAAGTAGACAGTCGTTTATTGTGTTTTCTAGCAAGTCTTACTTGAGGAATATCAGAAGCGACATATTATAATATAAACAGTCCCACTGTGATTGATACATTAGTTAGGGATGTACTTGCCAATTACAACAGTTTTCATCAACTTTGAAGCAATAAGATGCTTCACAATTTCAATTACTTTGAAGATTGGTCTGAGTATTAACTAATAAATAAGAATGCCAGCTCATTGTCTCAGAACGATGACTTTAAATAAATGTAGTCCTTTCTATGAAGAGTCAAAATTAATGAAGTGTCTGAGCCTAAAAAAGGTGAAGATAAATTAAAGCAGTTAGAGCACAGAGTGGGGTAAGCTGTGCCACTTTTTACTTAAGTTAACCTCTAGTCAAGGAGAAAGAAGATAGAGGTGAAATTAATGCATCTAATTAAATCTCAATGTCTGCTATCAAGTGAAATTAGAAGAAAGTGTCCAGAACGCAGAACCATAGAAAAAGGACTTAATAATAATTAAATAGGGGGGATTGAGGGGGTTAAATTGAATCAAATGAGACCATAATGAGATATAAAATAAATACTTCATAAAGTTTTTATTTAATTCACAGGGGAAAAAAAGAATTGACAAAAAAGTATATAAAAGATCTATTATTAGACTGAATAAACATATATTTTCTTACATCACATTCCAACCACCAAAGCCGCAGGGAAATATGAAATACATCCAGTTGTCCAGACTTTTTGTGGCTGAGGTAGCTTCTTCAATGTGGGAACCAAACTCTTGATTGTTTTCTTTGAAAGGTGGATTTTTCTTTGCCAGCACTCCTCAGAGTTTTGGAAAAGAAATTGGCTACCACTTTAACAAGAGCAATGTATTTCCAAAGTATTTTCTGCATTTAAATGCAAAGCTTATTATCAACATCAGTTGAATTATTGGCACTGCTTACCCTGAAGCAGATGGCACACTTTACCCCACAGCTACCATTTTTGGAAAATGTTTTGTTTAATAATTTAATGGATAATATTTAGCCAAACAATTTACATGGTTTTAAGATTGGCAAAAATATATTTCAGGATCTGGATCATTTAGATTTTACTTGCTATGTAGAAAATGTACATTGACATTGTTTTTTTTTTTTTTTTATGTGCATCCTTCAGTCCTTGGCAGCTCTTTATGATTAGGACTGTCTAAATACATAGATAAATGCATTACATGAAAATATATATATATGCACACACACACACACACACAGCTTTCTAGATTAAAGGAGCAGCAAAGCTTACTCACTGATTTTGCTCCACTATCGTAAGCAACACGGTAACCTCAAGGTGCCCAATATGCACAAACACATGAATAAAATTACTCATGCCAGTGGAGTGCTGTTAGTACACTCATGCGATAGCAGTCTGTGTTGGCTTACAAACACATTAAATTGCACTGCACATTTTGTTGCGAAAAGCTGATTGAAATGCATTTCCTATCGATACATAATCTATGGTAATGAGCTCCTCAAAATTCCCATGATAAATACGCCTGGAATCCATTCTAAGGCATTATAAATAAAACAGAGGGAACATGATTAATCTAAATGATAATAGAATACCAGTGGTGAGAATAGTTGACCCACTGTGCCTAGAATCTGTAATAAATTAAGCTCTTCTAGAAATGCCCTGCATCTACATGAAGCAATTGGGTACCAGGTTTTAGCATAAACTGATCGATCTTTTCATGAATACGATGGAATATTAAAAACAGGACACTTTTATCTCCTTAAAATTCCCAACTATCAGTCCCCACACTTTGCATGTGGAGTGCAACCTGGAATTAAATAAAGCGAGGAACAATCATGTGCAGGTTGATGCTGATTATTTGGCGCATAGAGATATGGGAATGCAGAGATGTTGACATAATGATCTGTTTTGTGGCATTGTGGGTTGGTGTAATGGTTACTCACATTTGTCTAGAACCTCATCAGAACCATCTGGACAGTCTGGTTCCCCATCACAAAGCCAGCTCTCGGACACACAGGTCAGCTGGTCACCGCACAGAAACTCTCCAACGTCACACAAAATGGGCTCTAATGAGAAAGGGGGGGGTGGAGACAGAGATGGAGTATGGAATGAGGTGCAGTTCAGTTACTAAATGTCTAAATTACATGATTGTCTAATAAATATAATGATTAGTAAGTATACGTGAAATGCGTGAACTCACAATGATTCATTATAGTGACATGAATATGATGACAATTAATTTTACTGAACAGCCAGGCAAGAATAATCAGTATTTAGGGCAAATTCAGTTTCAGAAACATCACAAGATAATTTTTCCATTCTCTTTTGTTAGTACAATAGCCCTGCAGTGACGTCCAATGATATTTACAAGAAAAACACAACTACAAGACTATCAGAATATCAAGCAGCTGTGAGAATCCTTCAGGTATTACTAAGGAATTGGCCACACATTTTCCTGCTAAATTCCTGAAGCTACATGATTTATGAACATATTAAAATGATTATGATCCAAAATGCTCCAATTCCATAGAATTATCACTTGCATTCCTGCCACAACACTATGCACCACTGGTCTCTGTCCTTGCTATGCCCCACCACCACATTACTACACACTCACCACACACACACACACACGATAAATACACACACAATCCCCACCAAGCAAATTCACTATCAAGGGACAGAATTATAAATGTCAAATGGTTTCATCTTGCTCCCGGTCTCTCCCTCTCGGTCTTTCTCAATCTCTTTCAAGCTACAGGCCTCAAAATTAGGCCACAACAAACTGTATATAAACAGCGTTTCTCACTACACCTATACGTTTAATGCTTTGATAGTGATCTACTTTGGAACTTGTATATAGAACAATTCCCAATTTCACATACAACGACTGAAGCTCGCAGCTACATGCCAAGGAATACCTCTTTGTTCTGGTTCTGATCACATGAAATCTATAAACTGTATTGCAATGCTTTGCTTTTAAAGAAGCTGACAAATTTTTGGATGAAGTAAATTTGAAAAATGTATCACTTACTCACCTTCAGTTTCATTCCAAACCTGTATGACTTTCTTTCTATGGTGGAACGCAAAAGGCGTTCTTCAAAATATCTTTGTCTTCCACAGAAGAAATAAAGTCATACAGGTTTGAAATGGCATAAGCACGAGTAAATCACATAAATTTCCCCCCTTTAATATCTCACTTACAAATAGGAACTGAACAAAGCGTTTGTACTATTGAACATGTTGTGAGGTTTTAAACTGGTGTTTTGTTAGGTTAGAAATACACAGATACACATCTTCAGATGCAGCAACATGGGAATTCAGCACAAGACTACTGATTTCACAAGTTCATCCTACATTAATTTGAAGATCCAAAAATATTATTGCACATCTTACAAGAGGAACCGCTGCATTTCTCTCCAGCATGACTGAAGATTAGTTCTATGGGAAAGAATGGATCTAGCAAATTGTTCGAGGGCTGGGTTCTTCTACAATTGATTCACTTTCTTTAGAGCCACAGTGGCTCTGAAACTCGGCTGGTAATCTGGCCTGATTCAATTCAATGGCAGCAGCACATCAGTCAAAAAGCAATTACACGGAATATGATGATGGCTGCCCTCTGTCCTTCATTCTTACTAACAAAAACAACAGCAATTCTGCTGCCCTGAATGAATAGTGACGGTGATTTGATTGTTGTAGTGACTTTAAAAAGACGTATCTATATTTTTGGATGAGTGGTTATTGAAACGGATTTCAAGCCAAACTTTTTTACTTATTGTGTCACGAATCCAGTCTATGAACTTCCGTTCACTCACCAACAGAGGTCACTCGCTCACCACATTGACTCTTGCACTACACTAACTGTTGCACGTCACCCCCAGACTACAATTCCCATAATCCATTGCACTGAAGACACACACACACAGCTGATTCCCATCACAAGCCTTACTTAAACCATGGACTCCCTCAGTCAGATCGCCGAGTATTGTATAGCATATATCACTTTCCTAGCAATAGCTACACTACGGAGCCCACTTAGTTGTCATAGTCTTGCTTTGCCTGTTTTCTAGTGTTTTGATTCTTGCCTGTGTTTCCTGGATTAACCCTTTGCCTTACCGTTCGGACTCTGTTTGCACCTTGCTTGGACTATTGCTCGTGTACCTGGATTATCTCTCTGCCTTGCCCTGTTGGATATTGTTCGCCGATCGTAGACCCACACTTGCCCTAGTATTACTCTTTGTCTTGCCTGTGTTGTACCTGTTTGCCATTGCATGAACCTTGCTTGGCAGTCGTGGCCTAATGGAGGACTGCCTAATGGGGCAGTCGTGGCCTAATGGATAGAGAGTTGGACTTGTAACCCGAAGGTCCTGGGTTCGAGTCTCGGGTTCAGCAGGGATTGTAGGTGGGGGAGTGAATAACCAACACTCTCTCCACCCTCAATACCACGACTGAGATGAGACCCCTGAGCAAGGCATCGAACCCCCAACTGCCTCCCGGGTGCTTCAGCATTGGCTGCCCACTGCTCCGGGTGTATGTTCACTACTGTGTGTACACTTGGATGGGTTAAATGCAGAGCACAAATTCTGAGTATGGGTCATCATACCTGGCCACACACAACTTCCCCTTCCCCCTTGTTTTGTGACCACGTCCCTGAATAAAAGCCTGCAAATGGATCCGCTCGCCTCTCGTCTCGTCGGCTCCGTAACAGAGTGAGACTGGCCTCATGTTTTGCAGGAAAATGCTGACTGACAGTTAAAACAAAAAAAGTTCACCTGAATCAAATTCAACTGGAGGAAAAATAGCCAAGGAGAGGAAAGGTATGGTCAGGTCTCTTGATAGAAGATCTCCAGAGTCCAGTCTGAAGGCATCTTTATCTTTGCAGCTGAATTGGTTACCATTTAAAAAACATTATTTTTACCTGAGGATGGTTTCTTTCGCAAGCTGCAGAACCCATAAAAGAGACAACTTCAGAACCCAGGAGCGGCATCTGTCCACTGATGTGTACCTGCTTTCATGTCGGGATGCCCTTTAAAGCATAGCCCAATTTGAATTATTGGAATGACCAGTGATGCCACTTTATCTTCCCTCTTACCTCAAGAGGCCTTCACTTCTTGACTCGAGTGTTTGATGCTTCCCCAGCTCTGTGTTTCAATAGATTCTCCACAGAAAGTTCTAAATGCTAAGAAAAAAAAACAAAAACGTACAAAACACTTCAAGCCTGTCAAGGAATAAAATCTTGCATCATTTGTTTTCTGAGGCAAAAACGGAATTTACATCTGAAAGGAGGGAATGCTACACTGAACTGCTAAATGCTGTGGTCATTCAGAGATAATTTCAAACAGGCACAGGGAAGGAAGATAAAAATAACAATGGAGCAAAATGGCCCCAACTCTTTGATGAGGTAGCGGTAACCCATTACCATAACAGTAGGAAATGTTCAGTGGAGCTTGGACTGGCATGCTATTATGAGCTTCATTTCTGACACAAGCTGCCACCTCGATGAGCAGAGAACTTTGGCTCATTAAAGCTCCTCAGCCTTTGTGATTCTGCCAGTTTCGATGCGTAAAACTATGACAGTGAGCTGGTGAATAGAAGCGATGGTCTACAGAACTCTAGATGGAGGCTCTGCCAATCTTGTTTGATCAATCTGTCAAGGAGAATGGTTGTTTGACGTTAGGGGCCTACGCCACTGAGTAAGCTCAATTCCTCTACATGATGTTGTTCAGTGCAAATATTCAAGCACAAGCCATTCAAAAATAAGGAGAATTATACTTCTCGCAAAAGACATTTGAAGTACACATATGATAATCCATATTTTTTTCAGTGTACAAGAGTTATTAATTTATTTTTCAATCATATTTTAAATCACTTTTTTTGCGCAAATTGCAAAAAAATAAAAATAAAAAATAAAAACTGTGATGTGCCAAGTCAAACTGAACAGAACTGAAAACTGTGGTAAAACAAAAACAAAAACAACCAAGAAATTAAAAAAAACAAAAAAACAAACCTGGCCTAACCATATTGTTGCATCCCTAATATATAAACATTCCTAAAATACTAAAGAGAACAAAACTACTGTTTGAATTTACTCATCTACAATTGTGAGCCCCATTAATGAGCCTGAATCAATGATGCTCCAGTATAACCCTCAAAAATGAATCACCTTGCATTTAATTTAAGCTTTAACCGGATGCTCAACAGCTGTTCAAGCCGCTTCAGTCTCATTATCTTTCCAACTGTTCGCTGTCACACAATGCACCCAAGACTGTTTCTTTACCTTGACAACCCTACCATGGCATAATAGAAAAGACAACCTAACAATTTCCAAACTACAATTTCCACCGAGATCATTACTGTCAATTAAAACCGAGCTAAGAGAAAAGAACTACGTCAACAGCATAGAATGATCCACCTAATTTGCACCAAAAAGTTATTAGGCCACGTAAGTAAAGTGACATTTTTATGTTGAGGTCAATGTGCGCAGTAATGTGACATTCTCCTAGTTGGATTTCATAGGAAATCTTGTTATAAGTCACTCTAAGGCTGTGAAAATCCTTTGAGATTAGATATGATCCATATAATGCTTCTCTGACACTTGTGAAAGGATAAAAACTCACGCATGCTAAACCTTGCGTCTAACACAAACACATGCAACCGTTGTGAGCTCCTGTTTTTGAGCTTTCCAACCCAAGTCGGCCAGTGAACTGTTTAATTCTCACCTTGACATATACTACATGGTATTTTGATCTAAATGTCAGCTGCCTCAGTTTTGATCAGAAAACCGTGATTAACATTAATATCACCTGACACCTATTACATAAATGTCTTGAGAATGTCATTCGGCAGTAAGATTCACCCATATAACACCAGAGAATGTCAGTGCGAGAGCCAAACTATTTGTTCTGCTTCACTTTTCATTCATATTGATCTGCGTATCCACTGAAAAAGCACATCAAATGGGGTTCGTGGAGACCACGCTTGAGGCTCCGATTTGTGCCAATGTGCGGCCGGCCAGCTGAGTTTGGGGGGTGGGGGGTAATAATGATGCTCGAAGGTGGCGCGCATTTACAAATTCCACAAGGCACTCCATCCAGGAAACACATCCTCTGCCAAAAGACCTTTACCATGGCAACTCTGAGCCAGTCGGACTGTGTGTAGCCAGGCTAGCAGAGAAATCAATGGGAAAGGACAACAGGGCCTTCATTAAGCTCTGCCTGACCTTCACTTTTCCAGTGAGGTCATTTTTATTTTCGAAACAACAGCGGGGGCATGTCAACAAATTATCAAAGGGAACGCAGTCAGAAGCCGACTGCTTGGTATAATCTACCTGGTAAACAATGAATTATTCATGAGCGTTAGTTTAAATGTACAGTCCTCAAAAGATATTCTTCGTTTCATGATGTTGCTCGATGCAAGACAAATAAAGGCATAATCTGAATCTCTGTACACATCAGATAGATTTGAACTCACAAAGCATAATAGGCGACTACGTGATTGTATGCAGTTTCAGGGTTATATATACAGTGCAAATGTAAAAGTGGATGTGTCAAAAGCTATACTGCGAGGGTTTTTAACATTTAACATTTTTTGACTTAACACTGCATCTGTCTAAAATAATTAAGCTTCACACTTCTAAGTGGTGGCAGTTTTGAGAAAAACAACACATTTTGCTATTTAGTTTTTTTTCATTATTACTGATTGAACAAGAGCGCTTAAAATAAGTGTTTAAATAGATGCAGAAAGTTCCAGTAGTTTAAGGGCTCTCAGTCAGTGACACTTGCATATTCATCTTTTGAGGCTGTGGGTTTGACACATGGAGTTCATCTTTGCATCCAGGTCAACTTTGTATCCATTATAACCTACATTTAACATAATATTTTAAGCACCATATATACATATATATATATATATATATATACACACACACACAGGTGCTGGTCATAAAATTAGAATATCATGAAAAAGTTTATTTCTTTCAGTAATACCATTCAAAAAGTGAAACTTTTATATTAGATTCATTCATTACACACAGACTGATATATTTCAAATGTTTGTTTCCTTTAATTTTGATGATTATAACTGACAACAAATGAAAGTCCCAAATTCAGTATCTCAGAAAATTAGAATATCAATTAAGACCAATGCAAAAAAAAAAGATTTTTAGAAATGTTGGCCAACTGAAAAGTGTGTTATGAGATGTTATGAGAGCCCATGTTGCTCTGATAGTGGCCTTCAGCTCTTCTGAATTGTTGGGTCTGGGGTATTGCATCTTCCTCTTCACAATACCCCATAGGTTTTCGAGTTTGCTGGCCAATCAAGAACAGGGATACCATGGTCCTTAAACCAGGTACTGGTAGCTTTGGCAGTGTGTGCAGGTGCCAAGTCCTGTTGGAAAATGAAATCTGCATCTCCATAAAGTTGGTCAGCATGAAGTGCTCTAAAACTTCCTGGTAGACGGCTGCGTTGACCTTGGACCTCAGAAAACACAATGGACCAACACCAGCAGATGATATGGCACCCCAAACCATCAATGACTGTGGAAACTTTACACTGGACCTCAAGCAACGTGAATTATGTGCCTCTCCTCTCTTCCTCCAGACTCTGGGACCTTGATTTCCAAAGGAAATGCAAAATTTACTTTCATCAGAGAACATAACTTTGGACCACTCAGCAGCAGTCCAGTCCTTTTTGTCTTTAGCCCAGGCAAGACGCTTCTGACGCTGTCTCTTGTTCAAGAGTGGCTTGACACAAGGAACTTGTATACGTCTGTGCGTGGTGGTTCCTGAAGAACTGACTCCAGCTGCAGTCCACTCTTTGTGAATCTCCCCCACATTTTTGAATGGGTTTTGTTTCACAATCCTCTCCAGGGTGCGGTTATCCCTATTGCTTGTACACTTTTTTCTACCACATCTTGTCCTTCCCTTCGCCTCTCTATTAATGTGCTTGGACACAGAGCTCTGTGAACAGCCAACCTCTTTAGCAATGACCTTTTGTGTCTTGCCCTCCTTGTGCAAGGTGTCAATGGTCATCTTTTGGACAACTGTCAAGTTAGCAGTCTTCCCCATGATTGTGTAGCCTACAGAACTAGACTGAGAGACCATTTAAAGGCTTTTGCAGGTGTTTTGAGTTAATTAGCTGATTAGAGTGTGGCACCAGGTGTCTTCAATATTGAACATTTTCACAATATTCTAATTTTCTGAGATACTGAATTTGGGACTTTCATTAGTTGTCAGTTATAATCATCAAAATTAAAGGAAATAAACATTTGAAATATATCAGTCTGTGTGTAATGAATGAATCTAATATACAAGTTTCACTTTTTGAATGGTATTACTGAAATAAATCAACTTTTTCATGATATTTTAATTTTATGACCAGCACCTGTATATATATCAGTCTGGTGATGTCTATGGGTCACAGACTCACTGCTGTGATTGTGCGCAAGGGATCTGCAACTAAATAATAGCTTTTAATCTTTTATATCTGCCTTATGTTCAACTGTCCCAATACTTATGCTCACATCAATGAGTGGGATGAACTCTAAAAGTGCTGGGGTTTTTTATTTGGTAAAACATGTATGTGTTGAAACAACTAATAATAAAATGTGACATTCTGTAGTTTTGTCTCATATTCATCTTTTAATCATATTTGCAAATGTCTTGACCTCACAGGCAACAGAGCAATTTTGTCTTTACTGTTCCAATACTTATGGAGGGCACTGTATATATATATTCCCATTCAAAATGTCAGCGCTAGCTGAAAGAAATTAATTAATTTATCCAGCAAGTATGCATTAAATTAATCAAAAGTAACAGTAAAAACACGGTAAAAAAAAATTTCCTAATTAAAATCCTCCTATTCAGAATTTTTTTTAAATAAAAATAAAATCACAAAACGCCATTACATACCACAACCTTTTACAACACTGAAAATTTTTTAAATAAAAATAAATAAATTATATATATATATATATATATATTTATTTGAGAAGCAAATCAGCATATTAGAATGATTTCTGAAGAATGGGAATAATTATATTTTAAAGAGTATGAAAATATAAAACAGTTATTTTACATTACATAATATTTTACAATATTAGTGTCTTTCCTGTATTTTTCGGGAAACTTTTAACCTACAGTCAATCAATCAATTAATCAATCAATCAATCAATCAATCAATCTTTTTTTCAAATATAGATAATGTCTCTCATAAGTACACCATTAAATTAATCTCAACGAATTTCTGCATTCACTGCAAAAACTATAGTGCGTCTTCACAGGAAATGTATTTTAAGCTGTGAACAGAGATGAATCCAAAGAAGAAAACATTTCAATAAATTTTTTAAACAATTGTTTTTGTACAGATGTAAAAATTCTGCTTAAAAATAAATTAGCATATACCATAAATTCTGTCACACTTCATATAAATCGCTCAAGACCCCATTTGCATCTCTGGCGACCTCTGCTATACCGTATTCATCAAACATCAAAATTGTGCGAAACCTCCTTCCTCCGCTCAAGGTCACGTCGAGAGCTGACATTCTTAACAGTGCTAAGCCTCATTTATGGGTTTATATCCCTCCTCATGCCATGATTATCAATCAGGGAAGATAATAGGCACTGAAGCAGGCAGTATCTCAGTCACTCCATGAGGTGAACCACCAGTCAAGGTTCCCTAAACAACAAGTCTTCCTGAGGAAGACGTGAAGGGTTCTATTCTCTCAATATCCTTGTTTCATTACAGCTGAGAAAGATTGCCTCTGTAGCCCTGATAACAGAAAAGAGCACTTGAACAATACACTTCAAGTTAAATGCGTCTCATTTTAATTTGCACAATTAAAAGATGTTTTTTCGAGTTCCTTGAAATCCATATTACCATTTTTAAGAAAAAGATAAGAGTCTTTTTCTCAAATGAGCACTTAACAAATACTTTATCCACTTTGGACCGCTATTTCCAGTAGGAGTTTCCCGCTGTGTGGGAAGCAGCAGAGGGGGGCTGTGATTAAGATGCCCAAACTCTTCTGATATTACAGCTTCTGCAGTTTATCTGCCGATGAAATCAGCGGGTTCACGCAGCAGGAAATCTCCTCCAGAAGATCTGATTAGTTTCATTCCACTAAAATCAGGGATGCGCACGTCAGATCTAAATGTAAAGTTAGCATAACAATATTAAGTTAGAGCCTTCAGCTGCTAATGATCCTGTATGTGAGGTCAAAAATAATGGGCTATAACTGATGTTTTGGGTGAAGTTAATATGTATGTAATCATTACCATGCATGTGGGTGGTGATAAGTACGGTTGAATGGGCTAATCTTATAAAGTGTTGCTCCATATGCTGAGATCATTTGAAATGCTACAGTATAATGTGGGTGGTTGCGAAATGCTGAATTAAACTGCTTTTGGCACTCTCAGGTGTACAGTACTGAAGGGGTTTATCCCCAAGGGCCATGCAGGAGGTTAAAACTCTGACAATTCAGTTTGTCTATTTGCATCTTTCCATATTTATGTCATTATTTGGATTCACAGTCCTAATGGAGAAAAAGTCACTTAGCTAATCTGCATAAACCCAGGATACCGCAATTATCAACAGGCCCCACCGTTCTCCAGGGACTTTAGAGCTGTCCGCTCTTACCGCGGGGACAATTAACATAAATGCGTTGTCTATCGGCATGTATTTAAACTAAGGCTTTTCCCCACCTTTTACAAGACCATATGAAAACTAGAGCAAATTCAGTCACTATTAAATCCATAAATGATTAGCTAAACTAGAAAAAAAAGCACATCGTTTTTGAATTATGAAGCCCTTGATTTCCTAGCAAGGGCTGGGCTGGTACAGTCGTTGCCGCAGGTCTAGAAGCTCAATGAGATAAGAAAATGATGAACGAACTAAAGAATCATTAAACAGGGCTGAGTGTGAGAAGTTTTCTTCCCATGGGCCTGAAGCTTGGCTTCTATTTGTAATTACCTAAAGTGCTTTTTAGGATCTCATTGACATGCTTTGTGCAAAAGAAAAAGACAAAGTGAAAAGGAAACCCAAGTTTGTTTTGTAGTCTGAAAGGGGAAAAAAAATCCATACAACCTCCAGAAACAGCTACATGTGAGTGTGAAGGTTACAAAAAGCAGCAAAAAAATAAAAATAAATCATTGCTCCAAAGCTTATTGACACTGTTTTTAATATAATATCATCCGTTTTAGATATGATAACAGCTTAGAACCATTGACAAAATATTAAAACCATTTAAAGACTTCTTAAAAGATATGTTTTTGAGCCCCGAGGTCTGATTCAAAAGGAAAAGTATGCTATCAGGAAGTCTGAAATGTTTTGACACAAAAATTAAGTGTGACAACGAAACCAATGAGTGTTTTTCAACAAAATCAATGTTAGCTTTACTGTTATATGGGTTCGGTTAGACAAAACGTGGCCTGAATGCTTCATTTGAATCCATCATGCGAGTCAATCGCTGCTTTTTAAAAGCTTTATAAACCGTGAGTGCGGAAGGAGGGTATGGCACATCTGATGCCGCAAATGATTCAATCAATTAGCTCCATCTGCTTCTGCAGGTAGAAGAGTGGAGAACATAAAAATATCTGCTGCGAAAGACATCTGGAGAGCAGTAAAGTTTGACCTGGCATCAAATATAGGTGAAATAATGTGAGATAGGAAGTTGCATTAAGATAAGGTGACCATATGCACAACCGTGATATGTCGAAACAGTGCACGTATGGAGCATGTGAAGGTTAGGGGTCATAAAGGCTCTGTCATGCTGAATGGCAATTGGCTGAATTGATTTCACACAATCTTGAACCTCAGGGCTCAGTATTGATCCCGCTAGCTTTTGATTTTCACACACCATGAACATTGGCACAACAGCCCATTTCAAATTATCAATCTTTAACAGCCTTAGGTAAGACAAAACTGAACTCAAATATTTTAGGACAACTGCTACTCGAGTTTTTAAAGATTCAAATGCATGCAAACAAAGATTAAGTCAGTCAAACTAGAAAAGTAATAATAATAAAAAAAAAAACAATGATGAGGTTTAAATTGAAAAATGGCTATTTGCAATAAATGGTATCTAATTACCGTGCATCTTAGTGGCTGGCCTCATTGCTTGACATTTGACCTTATTCATGCAGTTAGTTAACAAGTTTGTAAGCAGCACATTGTTAAAATTTATATTTTCCAGACATTCCCGGTTCATCATAATTATAGCATGTAATTCCAGCATCTTAAACAACAAATACATGTGAAGAAATCTAGTTCCATTGTAAGAGAGGTAGAGCTACACTGAAAAATGAATCACAACTGAATGACATAAAGAGCTCTGAAATTTAATTAATTAATTGTGTTGGCAAATAAATCTGTTAATCGCAATGCATTCACACCACGGAAGATCACATTAATACAGAACAAAACACAGTCAGACACAAAGCATCACTGTTTTTGAAATATGAGTGTATTATGAAATGCAATAAATCATGGTGTATAAATTAGAGGTACAAGATGTATTGCTGGCTTATATATTATTTGATAGATGGGGAGAGTAATGAACTGAATACCAATACTGAAACTGCAGCATATATATATAATATATAATACATGCATTTAATAGACATTAGTTAGACAATGCTGAACCTCCCAAACTTCCAATTCATATTATTCAGTAGCTGCAATATGCCTTTTTGTGCCTTTGAATGCATCTGTATTCAAACTGTGCAAGAATTGGTGACAGCCCGGGTGCTACAGTGATGGTGTACTCATTAAAGGCCAAGGAAAGTGGTTTTGAAATCTCCTGGGAAACCCTTAGATGTGTGGATGAGGATGTACACGGGAAAGGAAATATACGTCCTTTTCAACTAGTGTCAGTAGTCAACTTGTCTTTTCATTCAGCACACATTTGCTTCACCAGTGTTTTCCATTTTGTTCCCATTGTGCCAGTTTTGTCTGATTCCCACCCTCTCATTCTGAGCATATTTGCTTTCTAAGTTTACATGTATTACATCAAAATTAAAACAAAAAAACTTTTGAAATGTTTTACTTTACATGTAATGAATCTAGAATATATGAAAGTTTCACTTTTTGAAATAAGTTACAGAAAAAAATTAACTTCTTTTAATTTTTCTAAAAAAAAATAAATATTATTATATTTAAAAAAAAAATTGAGATGCACCTGTATTTACGAATGTGACATTTGGGATCGCTTCCAAACTTCCGTTTATAATATTTAAAAGAACAGTTACAGAAAAAGATTAATTTTGTGGTATCCTGTCTGACATAAAGTCCATTCCAACATTCATTATTAACTATGAAATGCTTGAAGAATAAAAATACAAGTCTTGGATCTCTAGAAAAAAAAAGAGATATGAAGTTGTCATGGGAATATTAAAATTGCTTTGTATTTTAAGAACAACTTTCCTCAACTCTATATTATCTAATCGCTAACATATTTATGCTAATTAGATCCCTCCAACACCAATGTTCTTCATTAAATGTCTTGTGCCTCAAAATCACAACATAAATTTGGTGTTTCACGTCCTTGTAATTGTTTTATGGGATAATTTAAAAAGGTTAGTACATTTCTGTTAAGGTTAATAAGTATCTTGACTGCACATCATCAGAGATGCTGGCTAACCTCAAACAATTCAACACTAAATTTAATAAAACCATTTCAGTCTATTCATATTCGGCTTGCTCATTTCTGCAAAAGTTGGATTCCACTACAAGCAAAATAAGACTTAATAGAAAATATACTGCACAAATGCTTCTAGCTTCCAAAGTGGATCTAAAATAGAAGCCAAAAAGACCCGTGACGAAGCCTGTCACCAAAAAAGACTCATGTCACTTCAGCTATACCAGACACAAATAATACCGTTCACTTTTTCCACCCTAAAAGGCTCAGAGAGCCTTCATTTTTTTTCCCCTTCCTGACAGGTAAAACCTGAATTATACCCCTCCTCACCCTCCATGTGAACAGCAGAAACAGACATCCAATGACTGTGTGATATGAGGGTCTGTTTGAGTGGGTTTGTGTAGAGGGCAAGCTCAATAATGGCCACTCTTGCTGTAGAGAAAGCAATGTCATGGGGTCAAAGCTGCGGCTAAAATGGTGGCCTAAGGAAAGTGAACAATGGAAGAACAATGGTGGTTGATTGTCAGGCTGAGATGTGTACTAGAGCTAATGATGCCATTTAACTCTACCTTTCCCAGTCTTTTCTTGTTACATGTGACCATACTCCTATAATTCAGAGCAGTAAGATTAACAGCAATTACTATAAATCAAAAACATCACCCAATGGTGCCATTTCTGACCTCATTTGCAAAGTCAAGTGAATTATAATAGCTATAACTATATTCGAGGCTGAGATGGAACCATGGCATTACAACGAATGAGAGAAACTGGAATAGCCAATATTATGGCTCTACACAACAAAGTGCCTTCAGATTAAAAAAGTAAACTGCCAATTGACAAAATCACTTTTATATGAAAATTTAACTCAGCCTTTGCGCTACACAGCACATATGCATCAGCTGGACCAATCTGATTTTTTGTTGTTGTTGTTGTTATTTGAGAGTAAGAAACAACATTTATGATAGCATTCATTTCATTGTCGATTTGAAATATTTAAATAAACAAATTTAGTTCACTAACTTTAAATGTAGCTAAAATGAATTGTTTGCAAACACTTACCTTAAAAAACTTTGCTATATGTTTTCAGTGTACATTACTAACTATTAATAAGCAGCAAATTAGGCATTTATTGAGGCAAAATTCGTAATTAATAGATACTTAATAGTGCAAATTGGACACCAAACTAAAATGTGACCAAAATATGCCACTGAAGTGTGAGTTTTACGTACACATTTTGGTAATTCCCCATTCATTAAGGTAGAAGTTATATTTGCATGACAGAAAACAGCTGCCTGTGTACGTTCCCAACGGTCACCGAATGAACCAACTTGCCTTAAAAGGAACTTCTGGCATACAGTCATTGTAAAAATCATCTAAATAAGTATGAGGAATACTCAGAAATATTGGTCTTATTTGAAGAAAGGAAATAAAAAAGCTATGATTACAAATCGACAATAAACCAAGTCAGTATTTAAAAAAATAATAGTAATAAATTGCCTGTATAGGCGACAGTGTTCATGAACTGAATCATTATATCACTATCAGGAGAAGGTCGAGGTTGGATCAATTTCGTGGTTTAGACAGTGATGTCTTCATACCTTTTTAATGTCCGCTCGATCATCAATAAAACTGATGAGCTGACATTTCTCCTCACAAAGAAACTGGATTTCTCCCTTACTTGTGCATTCTGTTTCATAGAAGCCTGAGAGAATGTCTTTATAACTGACACAGCAATCGGGCTGCTTCTGTTCCAGTTCACTTCAAGGCAGATATTGTACACAGACATCATGCATCCCAACACACTCCTGTAGAAAAACAGAAATTGTTGGCTTGGCAACTGAGCCACAGATAGATGGCAGGCCTCTTTACAATGTAGACAATTCTGTATGACTCAGACTGTAACAATGAATCAGCCACATTATATATTTGAGAAATTATCTGGACAGGCTTTAAAAAATGCACTGGCCTACAGTATTGTGGGTAAATGTAACAGGACTTGAAACACATACAGTACCTACTGCATATATTTTTAATCTGCATATAATATTAATAGAAACATTCACATAAATTAGCTTTCTTTACTTGAAAAATGAACTCAAAAGGGGGAAAATAAATTAATCAAATGCCCTTTAAGGCAAGTCAGCTCGCTATGCTGCATTCTTAAAATACTCCTGGATAGCTATTTTCTCTCTGTGCAAAAGGCAAGGCTTGTACTAGTATTATTTTTCAATGATAAACTACTATAATTTTTATATATTTTAAATTAGGTTTTATTTGTATATATTCCATTTTAAATGTACGTAAATTTCATTTTAAACTGTATTAAAATTTTATATCTATTACTCTTCATTTTTTAACATGTCTATATTGTTCTTATTTCAGTCAGTCATTTTAGTACTTCAAGTTAAACTAAAATAAAATGACAAATGATGCCTTGGCAACTACAGTAGCTGAAATAAAATAAGATTTTTATATTTCCTTTTTTTTCAGATAACATTTATTTTATTTCAGGTAATGATTTTATTTTTTATTTTTTTAGTTTAATGTGTTTAGTTATCTACAACTGCTTGTTAAATGATGTAAAAAAACAACAACAACAAAAAACAAAACAAAACAAAAACGGACATTTGAAGTTGTATTGGGCTGTATTTAGGCTGATTCAGTTTCACATTGATGGTCTAGACTCTTCAGTAAACAAACTGTTTAACAGGTTATTGGTTCTTTTATTTGCCTATGAGTGGCCCCCTTATAAACGTTCTGCAATGATCTTGCTAATTTTGCTATTTTAATCATTTTTATATATAATATTGTTTTATAGCTTTATCAAAGCAAAACCAAAATCATTCCAAGTGTACACATACCCCTGGTTGGGAATCACTCACTGCAAAGGATTAAAACCTGCACACAAGCACAGAAACTAGATGCAAAACATCACAAATCACCCCACTTGAAATCTGGATTATGCAATGGTCTTCTTAATCCTTTTAGTTCTTTAAAATCACATTAGAGTTCAGATAGAGACGAATGTTCCACATGGTGGAGTCCCCCCCTCCCTCATGTTGACACCCCAGGCGTTATAGTGCTAGGACATTTATTTGTCAGATTTTACTTAGATTTTTTCACTTCCACTTTTTTTTCACCCTGAAGCTGTGTAATGCTCAGGAGAGGTATCTAAACATGTTATCTCTCTTAGAAACAGATATACCCCCTAACTCATTCAGATCCATTCAACATTAAAATCCATTTTCTTTGCATGGAAAGAGCCCATTCAATGAAATTCTCCTTAGCTGTATGTTTCTAATGAGTTTATTCAATTAGCTAATGATGACCAGCCTATCTACTAGTATTAGTGCATAAAGTGCATCTGCACTGTCTAGACATAACATTTCATGTCCTTGAAATTCAATGAAATAGAGTTGGTTTGTCTGCTATTTGGTATAACTTTCAAAGTCAAGATAAATCTGGACAGCCTCTAAGTGCTTGGATCAGTTGGAAAAGAAAAGTCTCAAGAAAAAAAATCCCATAACCATTCATATTATGTTCCAAAATCAAAATCCAGTAGATAGTAACAGGGGCATTTTTAGGTGCACTCGATGTAAATGCTGTTCTAAAAGTGTTCTAAAAATCCATATTTTGGATACTAAAAGAATGCTCTAGAAGGCACCCAGATCAAGCAAGCAATGTGGAAATAAGTTGTGAATGTACACAAACTAACTTTGTTTTATTTATTTTTTAAACCTCCTTAAAAAAAAAAAACTTGCTTAATGTTGATGCTATTCAAAGTAAAACTCCTCTTCCAAGGCTGAAAACACAACAGATAAAAATAAAACAGAAAAAGAAGCAAAGGTAGATGTATCTACAGATGAAAGCAAAGCAAAAGAGAAAGACCTTCTGATTTGTATGAGGTATGTGGGTACTTGATACATAACATGTCCATGAGTGTTAGAATCAACACAAAAAGGTTAAAGTTTCTATGAATGGAAGGCATGAGGAAGGCATCTATTAAAGGTGACTTGCCAATTTTTTTCTGAGTTATTCACAGGTTTTAATTACCTTTACGTCTTCACTTTTTCAAATATACTTAATTTGAACAAGTTACAAACAAAATACATGCTCATTCTGCATTTTCATGTACTTATAGTTAAAAAACAAAACAAAAAAAAACCTCACATATTTGTTCTGGTTACTTGTCAATTCCATTTGACTAAAGTTTATCAGAATGCTTTGAGTGTATTCCAGTCTTTAGAGGAACTATCTATCAAACTCTAAGACTAAATATATTACATAATTTATCTAAGCCTAGCCAAAACGACCTGAACTCCAAACTCTTGTCTCACCACAGAGTACATAAAACGTCTTTGACCAGATCATAAAATCATCATCATAATAAAACATATTTGACCAAATAATAAAATCATCATCGTAAGATCATAATAAAATGTATTTATTCAATAATAAAAATAAACTTCTGGCACAATCCAGTTCAAACTCAAAAGCTTACCTAATTTATATGGTTACATATGATGTTAACGGCGCATACAAAGCTTGTCTCTCAAATATATATTTTATATATTATTATTATTAGTAGTAGTAGTAATAGTAGTAAACAAACAAACAAATAAATAAATTAGTGCTGTCAAATGATTTATCACGATTAATCATATACAAAATAAAAGTTTTTGTTTATATAATATGTACGTGTACTGTGTTTATTTATTATGTGTATATAAATACACACATACAGTATATATTTTGTAAATATATCCATGTATATACATGTATATATTTAATATTTAAACGTAACATATTTTTCTTAAATATATGCATGCATGTGTTTGTATTTAAATATATATAATAAATATACACAGTACACACTCATTTATTATGTAAACAAAAACTTTTAATTTTGGATTGCGATTAATCATTTGACAACACTAAAATAAATAAATAAGATCTATCTATCTTAAGCTTAGTTAACAGCCTTAATAAAATAGTTTTTTGAATGTTTGAACACAAGTGGTTTGTATGAAACCAAAACTGATAACTATATTGTAATACAAATATTTTCAATCTAATCCCATAGTTACAACTCACCACTTCCATGATCAGTTTATTTTTATTTATTCTTATGCATACAGCTAACATTCTACTTCAAACCAACACATTTTATTGAGGCTGTTTAGAACCAAAAAAAAAAAAAAGTCTTTCCTAGAGCAGGCACCAGAAGCAAGAACTGTCCCTCAAAAACATGAACAACCAGTAACCCTATTATTTTCTATGATTCTATGTATCTAGCATCAGATCTTCATTCAAGTGAGCCAAATACCAGGTTAGATTTATCATCCCCAGCACACGACCACAGGCAGGAACATGCTTTAGTAATCTCACACCAAGCGTCTCAGCTGCTATGGCACTTGTCAGTGCCGTGAGGCCAGCGAGATTTACTGTGGAGTGAATCTGGGCTCCTAGTGGCCAAAGCTGTCCCATTTTCCCCGGCCTGACTGCACTGACCTCATATGATGAATGTGCTCTTCGGGGCAAAGAAGAACAAAGCTCGCCGTTATTGATGCTCTCAATTAATAATCTCAGACCTGCCGCTGGATTCACGCGATGAGTGTCCACCGCTGCCCCCACCTGCGCCGTGATATAGTATGGACCATAGAGATAAGACACGCTGAACAATTAGAAGCCTAATTAAAAAGATAACTGACAGCACTTCTGACATGCTCTGTTGAAATATCACGTGTAAGAAATGTTTAGAGGTATGCTGGCAAACGTTTTGTGTGAGTGTTACTGATTAATATACAAGGAGTAATTCACTCGTGAGGCTCACGGCCATGTTGAGTCATTGGGTCTGGCTCCGACGTGTCAAAAGCCTGCTGAGAAAAGAAAAACACATGACTGCCTACCTACATTCAAGGTGACCATATATTTAGTTACAAAAGGTCTGAGAAAATTCATATCTTTAACATGGAGTCACATAGTCAAATATACTATACTATATACGGTATAGTATAGTATAGACTATATAGTTTCATATAGTCAAACATTTCTAACTGTCTTAACTGTGTTCCTAAAGTCGAAGCTAGTTCTTTAAAGGTGAAGTGTAGCCTTGGAAACTAAGGAACTGTTCTATATAAGACAAAATATAAAAAAATAATGAAAAAAAAAAAACCTCTTTCCCTCTATCTTTCTCTCCGCTTACTAGCTTGTACTTATTTGAACAATGACTGAGACTTGGTGTTACGAGCACTTCCTCTGTCTGATTGCCTCTTCAAGATTAATCGCTTTTTGTATTCCCCAATTGTATAAAAGTGTCTGCCAAATGACTAAATGTAAATGTAAAACAATGGAATTCATGTTAAGTTCTGTACATAATACGCAACCGAAATGAACTGTTTTTTTTTTAGTCAATTAAAACGTGTAGTGCAATATAGTCTGATTCCCAAACAACTGACTCTGATGAGTCGATTCTTTTGAGTGAATCAAACACAAACAACTTTGCCAACTGTCCTGTTGTTCATGACAACAAACCCTAAACTATTTGAAACACAAATTTCTGAGGCCTCTAAATAATGAGTATAATAAAAATGGCGACCCATACTCGGAATTTGTGCTCTGCATTTAACCCATCCAAAGTGCACACCACAGCAGTGAACACACACACACATCGTGAACACACACCTGGAGCCTTTTTATACTAAAAGCCCTTCTAGTATAATTTTAAAAGACTTACAGACAGAAGCAACTTCAAGCATCACTGCACTGCATTATTTTTGTCCCACATAATATAAACTACAACGCTTAGTAAGCAAACATTACCTACTACGACATATTATAGGGATGTTTAGAGTGACAGTTATTATTTATATGCATTTTATGCCTGTGATACTGTTATAAATATTTCACTGATTAATATTACAAGCTATCAGAATCTCATCTTAAATTTTTGGACAAATATCAGCAACTGTGCATATATTTTCTCCGTTTGAGACTGAATAAAACAATGTTGTTGTTTTTTTCTCCCTGAGTATGAGCTCTATCTTCTTCTTTAACACACTATCAGACACGAAATACATACCAATAAGTACATATCACTGCAGTTTCCAAAAGAAATGAACACTAGAGGCAGTAAAACTCAGACGCCTTTTATTCCTTTTCACACACATTTAGTTTTGATTAATAAAGCATAATTTTCGCACAATTACTTGAAGAATATTATGTTATGACTTCAAAACAATATTAATATGCTGGGAAATTTGAAAACTGATGCTTTTGAACGTTAGCATCACACATATCCAGCTTCATATCTATGGGTTTTCATGGACAATAGGTTTGTTTGGTAGCTCACGGAGTACAGAGACGTACTTGAGAGGCGAGGAGCTCCGGTTCGAATCCTGTGTAACTACGGTTAGACAAAACAGTTCAAATCTGATTATAAGGAAGTTCAAATAGCATGGTTGGATCAACAAATCCGTTTTTATATCAGTTTTGCATTTGTCAACGCTATCGTGTAGGTTTAGGGTTGGGTTTGGTATAGGGTATTTTCCAACATGATAGAGCATGAATTTTTAGCGACGGTCTCCGGATATTTGAATTCTGAACCGCCGCAATATGTACCTGAAGCAACGTAATAAAAACAAAGCAAGACGTACCTATATCAACGTAATAAAAACGTGCCAGGGTTTACATATTTAACCCGTGTTTTAGCACTACTCAGTGGACATTTATCTTTGAAACTGGTACGTAAGGTCTTGTTAAAAATGCACCCAGGTACGTTTATGCCATGAGACCAGGTTGGTTTTTACAGGGTTAATGAATGAGAAAGAGAACTGAAATAAATCCTTTCATTTAATTATTTCCCAAATACTTGCTTTTTTACGAATTGATTTCTTATCATGGTCTCTGCAATGGAAAAAAATTATTTAAAAAAATGTTACTTTAATGTGACAACATAGTGTAGAATTGACTGGAAAGGACAGAGGGAAAAGACCCAAACCTGATACCAATTTTCACCATTAAAGAGACAGATGTTGATTTTTAACACAATGTGTTGCTCATGCAAGAAATGATTTTTGTTTTCTACACTCTGGTTGAAACCTCTGGCATCACAGCTCTTTAGCTCTGTTATGCAGGTCAGGTATTGCTTTCCCATTCAATTTGAATGTAGACTGATGGAAGAAGTGAGAAAAAACGCCTTGAACCCTTTAGACGAGAAACACGCCTCACAGTGCCAAATGGCTTTCAGCATTCTCTCAGGGCAAGTTTGAGGGATGTGGGCTTATGCCTTTTTTCTCACAATGGAAGTGGTACATTATTTTGCTGCACAAAAATGCCCCATCAACTCCAAATTATACACCAAATTGCAGGCATACGCTTTAAAGATATGGGGTGCTGGAGAAGTGCACTATAGTATTTATGTGACAAGTATTAGGTAAAGGGCCACTTCTGTGACAGATATGACTCAGCAGATGGTTTTGTGGTACATAAGAAAGGAGTTTTTGGTAAGCGGAGGTTTGAAGATGAAAGCCGAAGCTGAAATGGAGCATTAAGAAAATAACACAGTCCATTTCAGCTCCCAAATCCTCCTACGGTCGTCTCGCTGAGACATGATTAATGGGCGTAATCAAGTGATGTCCCTCCGTATGCCTGTGCCCTTCATGGCCCTAACTAATTACATCGTGCACAACAAACAAGCCCAAATCATAACGAATGCTTTATGAAGTGGGGGTACTCATTCATGGGCTCTGTTGTGTGTTGAGCGTATGTCATGCTAAAGCCATAAAGGAATGGACAAGACATTAAGTGAATTTCTAAAGATTGTCAATATTGTAGAGCTGTATAGAGAAGTAGAGCTGTCATATAACTTTGAATTACACTACCCGAGAAACAACATGCTCTTTTCTATGAGACAAAAACCCTTGGTAAATCGCTGACTGTCAAGTTCTGTTTAGAGACGACAGTAAGCAAATCTTATTGGTAATACTGCACTGATGTACAAAAGCTTTTGAAAGAAGCCTCTTATGCTCAACAAGGCTGCATTTACTTCATCAAAAATACAGTAAAACAGTAATATTGTGAAATACTGTTACAATTTTAGCTACCCATTTTAAATATTTTTCAAATCGTAATCCGTTTAATTACAAAGCCATTACTCAAGTCCATATTTTCACACTTAAGAAATTATTCTAATATGCTGATTTGGTTCTCAAGAAACATTTCTTATTATTATCAATGTTAAAAACAGTTGTGCTGCTTTATATTTTTTGTGGAAGCCATGACACATATATACAAATACAAAATCATAATTTGAAATGCAACTAGTGAATTTAAGCATCACAGCATTACCGTGCACAGTCAGAGATCTGTAAAAGATTGCAACAGTGTTATTAAATTACTGTTTGTAAAGATTACTATTAATTGAGCGATTGATGATAAGGGAATTTGTGTGTAAAAACGGGGAATTGGGAATGCATCTAGACAAATAACAATAAATAAAATGTTCTAATATAGGTCAGTTACCATTGTGACACTGATATACTGTATTGTGCATCCCTAGTTCAGTTAAAGAAAAACAAAAAGTTTAAAAATCATGTATTGGGATTTGAACATGGGTACACTTTATGCTTAACAAAAGCTATATCGCGACAATAGTATTCGTACTATTCACTGAAGTACACAGTGCCTAAATTACTTTTATTTAAAGTTTATTTATTTATTTGTCTTTTCACCTCCTAGAGGATACAAAATCTTCCAAGCTGCCACTGGTGCCCACTTGCCACTGACGATGGAAGAAAAATAAATAACCGTAACAAATTTGTTAGTTTTACTACTGAACACTCACAACTGTCTTCCTGTGAGTTTCAAATGGTCTTTTTAATCACATTTAATTGAGGGCTGCTGTAAAATTTTACCACATGGGTTACTGTGAGGGCAGTAAAAGACCTGTGTGATCTAATGCTAAATTCCTGCCTTGTCCACTAAATGCATATTTGGACACAAGGATGATGTCATTCAAGTTCACCTTGCTTTAATTTGAATATTTCAACAAAGGAATAAAATTAGCAGATATAAAATGCTGGTTTTCAAGGGCTCTAAAAAATAGAGGCCTTTATCATAAATGTCTGGTGTTCAGAAGAGCACTTGAACACTTTAGTCTGAAAAATTACACAAACAGTATTCGGCTGCACCCTTATTATAATATTCATCCAAACTAATCCCAATTTTGGCTAAAATAATATGTATAAAAAAACATCAAGGAACAATTTCGAAGCGATGCAGTGTAAAATTAGAATCATTTACCAAGATGACCTGAGGAAATACTGACCTTATGGTATCTCAAATTATTGATCCTATTTCAGATTTTTCAGCACACAACACTTCTTTAATGCATCCCTGGGCCTCACATTGTTTTTCAGTGTCTGAGGATAAAGACCATATTAATCAATTTAACAAACGTCGGGGGCAATTTCACAGAAACTTTGAAAAATGAATCTGCCCATGACGCATTTGGCTGGTCACTCTTCTCTCTCCTTAGAAATATCACTAATGTTCACTCATACATTTTAAACTCAACATCGCTCACTCATACTCCTTCCAGGCAACTAATTACTGAGTTCAGTGATGGAAGGGCACATATTTAAACTGCAGTCCATTAATCAAACCTCGGTTGAAATATTAATAATACATGTTAATTTAGCAATTACGACCCTTAATTGCAAGGGCCCGAATGAAAGCCCAGTGATTCGCAACTGATTCGACGGCCAGTGTAAGACACGTATTCTGGTAAGTAGGACATCACTAATGTTAAAAATGCTCTGGAGATTCAGATTAGATTAAAATGGTATTTATCTTAAAGGTTAAGGTCTGTGAGACTCATTTCAAAACTGGTTTTATTCAGCAACATAACTTAAATTGGCTGAACTACATCATAATCACAATAATGCCTACTTGATTTACCTTGTATTGTCTCAATTGAGGGGGAGAAATGATAAGTTCATATAAAATGGTACGACTAAGTTTACACCACGGTAACAGTGGTAACAGTCTATAGTAGAATTATAGTATATAAACAGTTGGTGCTAGTTCAAAACACAATAGTTTCTTTATTAAAGTACTTTTTGTATTACAAAAATTTAATTCACTGGATTAACCAAAAATAGAAAATAAAATAATAATAAGACGATAATAAAAAGTAAACCTCATTAAATGATTTATCTTTTTTTCCACTGGGACTGGTATTTTTATATTATCCCATCATGTCACTTGACCCTAGCCTCTGATATTATAAATAATTACAGCAGTGTTATAAATACACATGCACATATAACTTGCATATGGCATAACCATGTAATTCCACAGCACTGCCATCTCCTTAACCATCTCCTTTAACTGTAATAAAATCCGTAGAAAAATATGTTTAACACTTGGAAAAACAAAATTAATATTAGCACAGTACATTGCACCATTGCACCAGACTTAAAGAGTGAAGTGAATTCTGAGTATTCTCTCTCCTTCACCTGACTATTATAACACTGACCCATCCGTTCCCCACCACTTAAGTCCACCATCTGCTGGGCCCACCCTTCTCTCTCTCCATCTGGATAAATGAAACTCCATCTGCCAAGCTTGGACAGAAAGACTGAAATACTTTATTGACCCTCAAGTGGATATTCAGCTGGAAAACAACACCAATATGCACAAAAAGTCACTATGCATATACACAACGCAATCAAGGTAAAGATTAATTATGTAAAACTGATGTTATATTACTGCTTTCACTGTGTAACAGCTAAATGACCAGAGTATAACATGATAGTTAATATGAAACTCTAATTTGGGGCAAATCTCACATAATTAAAAAGAAATTAAACTACAGTCAAGATACCTTTCAGAAAAAATAAAAATAAAAATTGCTACCTACAAGAACAATAAAACGACAGACAGCTAGAATGACAGACAGAATGAAAGCACAATAGATAGAACACTAGAATGATAGAACGATAGACAGATAGATAGATAGATAGATAGACAGACAGTTATAGATAGATAGATAGATGGATAGATAGATAGATAGATAGATAGATAGATAGATAGATAGATAGATAGATAGATAGATAGATAGATAGATAGATAGATAGATAGATAGATAGATAGATAGATAGATAGATAGATAGATGGTGGAGGAAGTCTTTGAAATTGAACATCTTCCTCTGTACAGTGTACCAAGCCATTTCAAGATCTGGTAATAAAATTTGTTCTTTGGGAGAAGTTTTAAAAAAGCAACTACAGGAGGCTAGATCTGAAAAGCTGGAGAACTGAGAGATTATACAAGCACTCGAAAGCTGCATTTGCATGTAACTTCTGATGCACGCACACACTTCACTGCACACTCAGGAACTTTAACATTTTGTCTCATTCAAAGTCAAACCAATTAGCACATGCTGCTCAGATTTCCTTGAGGAAATTACTTTTGATTTAAATACGTCCTCTAAAAATATTTACATTGTTAATGGGCACCCCAGACTGTGCGTCCCTATTGTAAATAAATGTGTCAGGCCTCGTTTCCTATTAGCCGTCCTACTGAAATTATCTACCCGTGAGCAATCGTTAGTGTCTTTACTTTGACGGTTCAGACAGTATTTACGCAGGTGGAGGCGACAGTGTAATTAAACTATCGGAGGCTCGATTTGTACGAAGGTGACAAATGCTACTGCGAGTAACTTTACAGCGGTCGACCAATGCAAGTAAATGTGTTTGCGTGAAGGCGACGCCTGCTAATGATAATGAAAACAACTCGCTAATGTGATCCTGTTTGCGCTCATCAGCATCTGCAGATGATAGAATGTCCGTGGGACGCCGCCGTTTTTCTACTTCAGGCTATCGGCGCGGTTTAACACAAGAGGTGTGCAACATGTAGCAACCTTGTGCTGCCCAACCCAAACATCGCATCTTGTGCATCAGATTTATAGCGGTTGCCTCCTTTCCTTGGCATAAACAACTCATTTGGACAGCCAGCATGTTGTAAACAATACAGGCCTGGAGGCAATATATCAGAGCAGTCCAGAGATTTATACTTGTGAAGTTGAGGCAGAAATCTCAGCAGACTGGTGTTCTTGGTCTCATTGGCGTCCTCCTTGTTCAATAATCCAGCCATTCCCAATGCTCTTATCACTGCGAAATCGTGCAGCTGACCCCGGCGTGTTTACTGAGGTCTGCCAGGCCTATTCCCAACATCCCTACCAAATCCATCATGAGCCAATAAAGAAAATGCCAATGCTGAGCTTGAGGCAGCTGTTGGTTCCATGTAGAGGTGCAGAGGGCACAAACAGTGGGTCAAATGCAGATGAAATTGTTACAAAGAGGGTCTGAAATTCTTTAAACCATATTTTTCAACAAATGTTTATTGAAAATAGGTTCTTAACCTTCAGAAGATAATGATCATTGATGGATGGATGGATGTACAGAATATATTACAAAATACTTTTGTCTTCAAATTAGGGGTGGGCGATACGACCCAAATCTTATATCACTATATGAGTAATTTTATTTCACATGTATATCATGATGTAGCTATTTTTACTTTAAATAAGGTTTTATGATATCAAAATTTGTGATACGATAGACATTTCACAATTCTTGTCACCAGTGTCATTATCACAAAAAACGAATGCTGTCAATCGATAAAATAAAAATATACAGGCATTCTGAGACATGCAAGTGTATGTATTTAACTATTCAAGGTCTATAAAGTGGCAAAAATAACTTCTGTGCTCTATGAGCACCGTTTTCACGTGCACGTGCCTCTCTGGCAGAGCTCAGTAACTGTCACGAATCCGGTTCGTGGCCTTCCGTCCGACTGCCAAAAGAGGTCGCCTCACCATCATATTGACTCTCACACCACACATCACACTGGACTGCATTTCCCATCATCCATTGCACTGACGACACACACAGCTGATTCTACTAATCACGCTCACACCTGAAAATTATCACACACTATCTCACACTCTTTATAAGCCTTGGACTTTCTCTCCCTGACTGCTGAGTATTGTTCTGCGTATAGCACTCCCCTAGTGTTAGCTGCCTTACCGAGCCATTCTGTGTTTTTCTGTTTAGTTCCAGTATTGTTCTGCATTTATAACTCTCCTAGTTTTAGCTGCGATACGGAACCCTCTTTGTTGTCTTAGTCTTGCCTTGCCTTGTGTTTTTTTAGTGTTTTGATTCTTGCCCGTGTTTCCTGGATTTACCCTTTGTCTTGCCCTGTTGGATATTGATCGTCAAATCTCGCTAGCCCTAGGATTGCTCTGTGTCTTGACCGTGCCATACCTGTTTGCCGTTTTTTTGACCCTGCCTGTTTTTTGACAATGTTTATTAATAAAAGCTTGCACATGGATCCGCACATCTCACGTCTCGTTCGCCCCGTTACAGTAAGTCTCTCAGACAGCGCACGCATATAGCAAAAGTTTTCTTTTGCTGTTGATTGCATTTCAACAGCTTAAAATCGTGTCTACTGGTTTATTACCCACCCCTACTTCAAATAAAATAAATACATAAAAAATAAGACATTAAAGTGTGATATACAGACACATCTGAAAAAATGGAAATCCATAATAGGTCGAGTCAGTAAATGCAAAACAAGTATCTCGCTGGAATACTGAAAGGATTTCTGTCATTTGACAAGTCTCAAAAGCCATCATAGAGTATCAATGCACTTAGAAGAATCTTAATGGCGGTATAAAATTTCATGTAGCAATCATCTACACATATTCAAAGCTTCCTGACACTCTTAATAGACCTCTTAGTGTAAGTCTCACACTGATGGCGCCAAACAAGACATCCACTGAAAGACGCAGACACCTACGTTTAATCTGATATGAGCTATCAGTGGTAGGATAATCATAAAACAGAATGATTTTAAGATTGGCTTGCATGACTTTCAACGACTGGGAATAAATGGATCAGCTCAATGTGAAAAGCTAATGGATGAAATCTGACTTGTCAGTAACTGAACACTTCACTTTTCATGAACGTGACACCATTAAAAAAAAACTAAATAATGCAGAAGAGCAATTCTGAATATTTGTGAATTTAGTTACAGCTTCAACAAGGGGAAAACAATATATGCTATGCAATAAAATATATAGAAGCTGTGAATAATGTCAGTAAATGTCAACTAAATATAGCTACGTATATCTTGTCTAAAATCAACTCAATTAAATTTCTGATACTACCAAATAATCTGTGAAAAGTGTTGCCATTTGGGTGAAAGATCCCATCATTACACAATGACACATATAGACACAAAGACAGCGTGGCATTCAACTTTGTTAATTCTCTTTTTGAAATCATATAAAGGTGTAACTTCAGATTATTATCAACATTGACCTTTAATTCCATCAAAAGTTTCATGACGAACTATAATATTTCAGAATGTCCTTCAAAAACATAATTAACCGTTATATCCTAAAGCAGTTTTTATGTCAAAAATGGGTTAAATCAAGCTATAGCTTTTCAATCACCATCAGTCACAGTGCATTCTTAAATCATATATAGGCTATATCATATCATATACATGATATCTGTAAGTAGCTTAACGTGTAGTAAAGGCATCAAAGTATTAATATAAACACATTGTTTGCTACATGTCAGTTCTGTAAAACATGAAATTGATAAAGGAGGATGAAACAAACAGGTTTTTTCCCTGACAGAAATCCACCCCTTCCTCTGATCTTATCAGTGTGCTGAGAAATAGAAGTAAATTGCTGCTGTTATGAATGATTCTCTCTCATTTCAATTATAGTACACAGAGCCTGGCAGTGGTGTGTTTACCAATCATAGATTAGACTTTTCCCTGTATTAACTTTAATGATGCCATTAATGTGTCATATTTTCCTCTTTTCCGCAGCCTTAAAAAGGGCTTTTTGTGGTGAACAATGCTCTGGTACAGCTTAAAGTCAGCATGTAACACCGTTTGCAACCCATTTCACCACCATATAATGACATATTTCAGACTGAAACATGAAATGTCAATTACTAAATAAGTATATGGCAGAATCTGATTGATTGGATTGTGAAAAGTAGGTATTGCATTTATTTGTAGGTTTATTATTTTTTAGGTTTAGGTTTTTGTTTATTTATTATTATAATTTTGTATTACAGGGTAGTTGAATGCTTATATCTGATTGGTTGTCGAAAGCTCCAATGTTTGCAATTATTCTTCAGGAAACACATGGCTAAAGTACTGTAGTTCCAGGTCTTGATCACATTGCTCATCCATATCACTTTGCCAAATGATTTCAGTTGTTTCTAAGGTCCTTACAGCCTACAAAAGCAAAATAACTAAAACCCACAAAGACTTAACAAGCCAAAAAATATAACAAACAATAGGGTAAAAATTATAATCTATTTGCAAGTTTTTCCCACAAAATTATGTTTTATTATCAACGGAAAGCATGCAGTCTTTCTCCCGCTCTCTCTTCCACACAAGCTAGCACACCAGCTACTAGCTAACTAGATATCATTCATTCGTTTGTTCGCTGGCTTGTTTGCTCTGCGTATCTATGGTTCTATCTATATAGCTATTGTTATTTTGTTCAATCTATTGCTTTATTGTTTTATTTATATAACAGTTCTTTCTGGTGCTTGAATCTGATTGGCTGAGAGCCTTTTCTAGACATGCAAAATTGTAGTGATAACATAACTCCAACAGTGATAGTATTTAGTATATCACACGGATACAACTGAGATGTTGCATTTATACAACACTTTGATGGCACAAGTGTGTATATAAAAACAAACATCTACAGAGTGTCTTTACAATCCCTCTTTTGTGCAGAATTACTATCCGCACAAAAGTGAACATATCACTTTAGAGCTAGTAACGAAGCAACATTGAATTGCTTCATTGAAAGCTTATTGTATTACTCTATTAAAAGTATTATGAGAGAGAGATGGACTGAGTGAGTGTAATCACCTGCATCAGATACAGCATTCATTCTTCAGCTCAATCTCATATTCACAATAAAATATTAGTTGGAATGTTCACTGAGGAATTTTGTCATACCATCCTTTCATCTGTTAAGGGTGATTTCCGATGACAGTGCTGCTCAGTGCATTTTAGGGCTGCCACTAACCACTATTTTTATTTTGATTAATCTATCAACTAATTTATTGATTAATCTATTAATCTAAATGATTAATTTCCCACACAAAAAAATCAACAATTTTACTTAAGAATATTTTATTAAACCAAATGAAATCCAAATTTCTATGAAATCCTTTTTTTAAAGCAAAAGTAAAGTGCAACATAGAGTGCAAGAAGCAAGTGTCCATCTTATAGTCCAAATCACTGAAATCAAAGTTCAGTATTATAGTGTAAGAATGACAACATATCCACATGTTCTAGTCTACTAATACTAAAATTATAATAAAAAAAACACTTTTTAAAGGAGTATTTACCAGAAATATTATTTACCAGAATTTATTTAGGTGAAAAATGTAAATGTGCAGTATTTCTGAAAAAAAAGAAAGAATAATAAAAAATAATATATATATGATATTATATAAAATCAATTAATTGGAGATGCTTTTGATTATTAAAATTTAATGGAACCATTAAAATGGAATCCAGAAAATAATGGAAAACAGAATTTGGTACAGATAAAACTGTAAAACTCAATTAACCTGTTAACTGTCGGTTCCACTTTTTGAGTACAGGCCTGAAAATGACATTTCCAACTTAAATTGTTATACATTTTGAATGGTTTGGAGCAGATACTTAAGGTTGGTCTCTTTTTAAAGAAGACACTCAGCTGGAAGTTTTAGTTTATGGAAATATAAAATGTAAAAATTTTAATATTTATATTTTATATAAAATATATATTTTACAAAACATGTTTTACTCTAAAACTGCTAATAAATAAAAATAAAATCCGAATAAGGTGTTTTCCAAATTTGAGGTTGATATCTCAAAAAATGAGCTTTCAGTGATATTTTGTTTGGGCGTAGTACCAAGCTTTTCCATTTTCCAAGGCTCCATTTCCATATATGGTTCGAGTGATCTGAAACATGTTTTTCCTTACTTTTCTCAATATTTATGACGTAGACATCACATTCAGAAGTATTAAGGGTAGTATGGCAGTATTTGATTTCAATTCAACCTCTAAAAAACACATAAAAGACATGCAACAAGAACCCTGGACGTATGATATAGTTCATGCTGCATCAAAAATTGAGAACCTATAGTTTTTTCTTTATATTCGAAACACTTTTAGACCTTTTTTTTTCAAAAAATAGAATGAATTTTATCTTTTGAACACTTGACATGAACATGAATGGCTGATTTTTCATGATTTTATATATGTATCACTATTTCAAAGTAAAGGTCAGTTCTCGCTCTGAGTCTGATGAGTACTCTTCTTACAAATTAATAAATTACGGTTGCTCTGTAAAATAATATGAAAACTAGAGTCTTTAAGCTTTCAAACGATATATAGTTTGTCAAGATTGCTTTAGGTTCAGACTAAGATATTACTGTTTAAAACATGTAATGGCAAGTGGGCCCACCGGTGGGCCCGTGACAGTTAACAGGTTTTAATTAGACAGGCTTTTTGATTAATAAAATTTTTATTTAACCATTAAAACAGAGTATAGAAAAATGAAAATGGCAAAAAAAAAATATATAATTATTCAATAATTATAATTATTATTATTTTTATTGTGGTAATAAAAATAGAAGTGAACAATAGCGTACCGAACGAATACAGTATTTCAATTTTATTTTTTTCCAGGAAATTCAAATAATAAATGGCGTTTTGACAGTCTTTGATGTGGCTGGTATGGTTCAGAAACGTGCTGGTATAAACCCAACACAAGCATTGACTTGAGCGGTCGCGATTAACTCCGATTCCCGTGTCTGAGCCGTGATATTTTAACAAATAGCCTAGAAATTGTTTTAAGTTAATTTAAAAACTGCATTATGTGCAATTTACATGTTTGCATACATTTTTTTTTTAAGTTGAGTGTTGATCATCTATTTAAATAGTAATTAAATTTAAAGGGGTCATATGATGAGATTTCAAGTTTTCCTTTCTCTTTGGAGTGTTACAAGCTGATTGTGCATAGATAAGATCCCTGAAGTTGCAAAGACTAAAGTCTCAAAACCAAAGAGATATTCTTTATAAAAGTTAAGACTGCCGCCACCCCCCAAAACGGCTCATTCAAACACACCTCCACATGTCTACATCACGTTGTGGAAATATTTGCGAAAGGCGTGGTTTCAGTAACTGCAGTAGTATTGATGCAGCCGTGTCAGGGAGAAGCTGTGTGTTTCTAGGTCAAAGCAAAAGCATTGACCTTCCCAAAGTAGATGCATTTAGGAATCTTTAAGATTACTTACAACAGACCAGCAACGCATTTTATGGACAACAGTTTTGTGAACCTAGGAGAGGAGATAATTCTGACTTTGCGATGACAATCTGGCGCTTCTGAATCAGCGACTGTAAGTAGGCTATGTTTTGTTATTAGTTTAAGTATTTGCTATTGACTGTTCAAATGCGGAGTTTTGCGCGTCGTGTGTGTGTGCGTGTGCGCGCATGTGAGAGAGAGAGACAGGGTCACATCACAGCACATCAGTTATCTTAATCGCTGTTTGCGTGTGTGTGTACGTACCGAGGTACGTACCGAACCGTCATATTTGGGTACCGTTACACCCTTAATAGATAGATAGATAGATGCATTTGTGCTTGAATTCAAAAGAAGGGCAGAAATACATTAAGGACTGTCTGATTACATCCATTCAAAGGTGGAAACTGAGCTGTTGGGAAAATGCCCAAGTTCAGAGGCAGACATGGAAATTGATGTTTCACCCCTGAGGCGGTTATACAGGCCCAGATGGCTGTACACTATGAGGACTGTGTTGTGATGACACACACGCTACATGGTTTAACTGGGTTTGAGAGGGGAGAGGGGTAGTGCCAGGCCTGTCAGATGCCAGCTCACTGAGCCTCGCCAGAGGCTGGCAATGTATACAGGTGGGACGGCTACCATGCCAGCTTGCTGGCATCTACTCATTGACGTTCTGGTCTAGTAAAGAGGGCAGACCGCACAAGGTTTCATTATGATAATCAAAGGTTGAGTCTTCAGAGAGGTCATGACGATTTACTGTACAAACCAGTCACTTGGACACAATTCTGGTAAACGATTGATTCTACAAAAAACAACATGTAGAAGAAATGGCACTAGAAGTTACTGACATTTGAGGGTATTTTCAAAACATTCAGTTGCAAATGGTTTCATATTTTCAGTAATTATTCATGTACAATGTCATTCAAGAGAAAACATAATGAAGTCTATCTGATTATCAATCACAGCACATGCAAATTTATATTGCATATGCATAATTGACAAACGTTGGTCAGCAGCCAATTTCTGTGGGTCAAATATATAAACGATAAAATCAAATGAAACGAAAACAACTTTAAACACATCCAAAACTGCAGCACTCTCATTAATGGCATGTTAACAGTTTGAGGACATTCAATAATCATTCTCTTTGTGAAACATGCACAATCGCTGTATCTGTGCAACATCAAATATCCTGTCCCTCTTCACACAGTGCAAGCGCATAAATCGTGAACCTTTCACAATTTATGCATCCAGGAATGTTAATGACGCATTAGCGGGAGGCTGGGTCATTTTTCGTATGGATAGTAAGTGCTATGCGATGCAGTTGGCATTAGCAAGGCACTCGGTGTACTGAAAAATCACACGGAGAGCTTTATGGACCCTGGGTGAAGTGATTTACTACACAAGCAGGCTACTAGTTTTAATCCTGTGGGTTTAGAGGGAGGTCATTTCCGACGCGGCTTGTGGTGTTCGGCCAATCACAATGCACTGAGCCAGTTGGCCAATCAGAGCAGACTGTGCTTGTCGGAAGGAGGAACTTTGTAGAAAACAAAGCTTTTGAGAGAGGCGGGGCATAGAGGACCTAACATATTTTGTTACACCAAATACACTAAATAATGATCTTTAAAAAAGCATCATATGACCCCTTTAAGTATGGGTTAATTTGTTAGGCCTAATGGTAACCTTATAATGTAAAAGGGCTCCCTATAGTTTTAAGCATAAGCTGAGGTATATTTTTATCACTAAGAAAATTTAAACTATAACTGAATGTATTTAAAGAAAGAGCAAGTTGTTCAGTCAGCCACTTTTATAAAAAAAAAGTTTAGTTTTTCCCCCTGCTGTACCGAAATCATACCGAACCGTGAAGTTAAAACCAAGGTACATACCGAACCGTCATATTTGTGAAACATTCGCAATCGCTTTATCTGTGCAACATCAATATCCTGTCCCTCTTCACACACTGCAATTTATGTATCCAGGAATGTTAATGACGCATTAGCGGGAGGCTGGGTCATTTTTCGTATGGATAGTAAGTGCTATGCGATGCAGTTGGCATTAGCAAGGCACTCGGTGCACTAAAAAAAGCACACGGAGAGCTTTATGGACCCTGGGTGAAGTGATTTACTACACAAGCAGGCTACTAGTTTTAATCCTGTGGGTTTAGAGGGAGGTCGTAATCACTTCTGTCACCAAGGTCAATGGGGGCTAAGGACACGGGGTGCTGTACACTTTGGAGGAACGTGATAAAACCTAGGGTACATTTTTACCCTGAGAGCATTTGAAGTAACTGAGCTTAAAATTTCCATTTCCTATCTGCATGGGAAAATTGTGAGCTCTTGGTGGAATATTTTAACATACAAACGGTGATTTTTACATATTTACGCATATTACAGAGCACAAATTTTAAAGCCTGGTTCGACAAAGTATTCCAGTAGGTCTAACATTCTCAAGGAAAATACTAATGGGATCTAATTAAACATAGAATGTAATGTGCCATAATGACCCTATCATTTTGAATGAAATAATCAGAACTGGGGAAAAAAAGATAACATATATATTTGTTTTACACAACTTCACATACATAACTTGCAAACAACCATCATTTAAAAGTGGGTAAAATACAAATACAATCTTTGAGTGTAATGCTCAAAAACACTTAAATGATATACCTGGTTATATACTGAAAATAAAATAAAATAAAATAAAGTGCAGAAAATTAGACACCCTCTTCTGGTGAGGTTTTATCCTCCAGTATGTGTGGCAGTGCTGTATGCCTCTTTTTTAATTTACGTTCAATATAACATCTGCACAGCAAGTCTATGTCCACTGCAAGCCCAACAAATTAAAAAGTAATGCATAATTTAAAAAGTAATTTGGCAGTGGAATCAAATGCAGTGTGATCTGCGCTCAGGTGTGGGTATTTTCATCTAGCAGGCAGCTCTTTTTTCCCAGGTTCTCACATTTCCTGTTCATACATCATCCTTCATTTCCTTCATTATTGCTTAAAATATAAGAGGAGATCTATCGCACAATAAGGTCGACTGGGATATTACGTTTAAAGAAATGTTAAATTGAAAACCTGACACTTATCTGGGGATCGAGCCAATTAAAAATCCCACAATTAATGGCAGGGTCCTGCAAATCCTTACATCCCAGTGGTGGTGCAGCAAAAAGACAAGATATAGCTTTGCAAATGAATACAACCTCACAAGAAAACCTACCCCTGACTATTAAAATATGTGGCCGGGGGTAATATTACATTACTGAGCACCAGGAGATTCTCTTTCATTCTGTTTCTATTCTTGGCGTGCTAAAGGCAGGTGAAACATCTATTCTCCTCATTCCGTATGAAATGGCTCTCAGTTCCTTCAATTAAAAGACACGGCTGAAGGTACGCTGACCGCACAGGAACACTGCTTTCATGACATACTGCTATGAGGTCCAGAATGTGTTCTGGATGGAGAAAATCAAGTGGAAAAATTATACATACATCGTTCATAACGTTCCTGCACATAAAAATGTTTTTATTTTATTTTTTATTTTTTTACTATCATTATTTTACATGTTATAATTATTATAACTAACAGTTTTCAAATTTCTTGAAAAATTGTGATCAAGCCTTCAATTATTTTTGCTAATGTATATGCTTTTGTTTTACGTTTGTGTAATGTGCTTCTTTAAATCTTAAGATCTTAACCACGACAGTATTTGTTTAAAACACTGACACATTTTTATATTTATTGTATTAATTTTTTTCTTTTTGCCAAAATAATGTCAGCTCCATCAGTTTTGAAGAGATTATTTTCATTAAGTTTCATTTCTAATAAATCATTTTGTCAAATTCTGCAAAATACACTGTATTATATTTCTTAATTTAAAAAAATAATAAATATGTTTTAATTAAGATATTTGTTCATGCTCTTTCAGGAAAATGTGCTAACAAAAGAAAAAAATATATATATTCATTGTAATTAATTTGTTCATTCAACTCCATGCACATGAGAGAATGAAATGAGAAGATAAAATATATATTCAATTATTATTATTATTAACCAAATACATCAAATTTAAAGTCATGAATACTGTAAATATAATATCCAATACTACAAAACCTGGGTGGAAATACCAAACTTGAACAAATTCAATAACTGCCAGGAATTTCTAAACTTTCCTGCCAGCTTTACAATTCAATTTAATCTATTAACTGAAATTGTGTGTGCCTGACAGCACAGCTACTCGTTTGTATGAAGATGGCACTTCAGTCATACCCATCTTAAGACGTCTAAAAACTCAAGAGCTGCAGTTTCACTAACTTATATTGGCAGGGTATTTCATTAGGATATAAAAAAATGAGTTTTTTGTAACATGGAAATAGCAAATGGAACATCCGTCTGTCGATACATTACGCTGCTCTCATTTAAAAGCTTGTCATAATAACTTAGCTCTAATTACTGATGGAGGTCCCCGCTCTGGAAATCTGAATCACATGACTACATGTCTGAGCTATCCAATGGCATCAGTAGTCGCTCCAGATCCAATCTGTGAGAGATGGAAGCACCGATTCATCTCCATCACTCTCAGGGACTCGATATAGCCCCTTTCTCCCGTTTCTTCGACCGCGATTAGTGAGATGAATTCCAAGCTAAGTGCTTGGAATTTGTCCTCTCCAGGATAGGATCTCTAGGGACAAAGCTTGTTCTACTGGGCAGTCACTCAGCCGCGGTCTCCCGTTTTAATAAGTCATCATTAACCGGCAGTGCTCTCCATCAAAAAGGTCTGCTTGTCCGCCCCTGTGCCTGGCTGTTGCACGCCTCATTCCACCTATCTCCGATGACCATCAACTCCCCTCCCTACCGCCTTTTCCAGTGCTAATGCTGGTGCCAAAAAACAGGAAGATGTCTCAATAATACACAAGCTAAAACAAACCTTATTGTTAGGAATAGGTCACAACAATCAACATGTAATGGAAGAAAAGGTCGATGAGTTACAGATATTTTCTGAGGGTTTTACTCGTACTGTTTTTAAAGCACCTTGTGCACTGCATTTTAAGTCAAGTTGATAATAGCTCAGTTTTTTAAAAGCTGAAGACAACATTCTGTGTATTTGCAGACATACTTTCCAAACAAATTTTGCCATCTCCTACTTGAAAATGAGCACTGGAACAACACTCAAGGTCAGATATTCAGCTTGTAAAGTAGGGGCAGATTGATCAACCTCAACTTCAAGTTGCATTGGTTACTTTCAAGAGGAGCTAAAGAAAACAATGAAAGATCAAGTGAAATATCAATAAATGACATGTTTGTGCAGTATTTCCAAGTTCAAATAATGGGGAAAAATTGTATTTATGTTTAAAATTCTAGTTATGAAACTAGGCTTAGTAAAACCGAGGAAAGAAATCGCTTTATTCCATCAAATGTTTAAAGCCATGATGAAATGAAAGTAGCAACAGAATTTTTATATTTATTTAGTTTTTTTTTAAAGGGATAGTTCACCCAAAAATGAAAATTACTCCATGATTTACTTACCCTCAAGCCATTCATATCCTGCATCCCTTAACCTGACCCCACACCTAAAAACTACCTTACTAGTTATTAATGAGCAGGAAAGTGACAATTCTACTGTCATGGATGTAAAATCCCTGTTTAATGTTGCTATTCCCACCACCGGCTTTTTCTGGAAAGCCATGATTAATCAACTAGTCCTTCAAGGTAACCCACTGACAAGTAGATTTTGAAAATGTATCATTTAGCACTTCCTTCCTTATCATTACAGATTCAGTTCCAGACATGCAAATGCATCTGCTGACACATTTAGCAAGGTCTAATTCGGTTTCCTTCTCGAGCATAAAAAGGTATGTCCTTCAAAGCTACATTTATTCATTTAAATAGTGCTCCATCCCAGGTGATGAATTCCGGCAATTTAGACAGATTTAAAAAGGCGATCTCAGATCTAACAATGTCAAGAATTTCTTCATTAAATTCTTGCTTCATTTAATTCTTTCTATGATTGACATTCATCAAGCACTTAATAATGCGACCATATTTAATCCACTTTTAAAACCGAGTACTCAAATCAAGGCTAAAGATGTCTTCAAAAAAGACTATTCAAATAAAGAACAATTCGGACTTTAACAATCTTCTTTTTCATTCTTTCTCTCATTTCCTTTCGGCTCCAAGCCAAATGATTTGCCGGGTGGGACAGCACTTCCCACACAGTTCAGAGAGAAAAGTGAATCCTTTATGTTTAATGCCAAGAAGGTCCATATAACTGTAAACATGAACTTTTGCTCTATTCGCCAATCATCCATTTTGCACATATCCTATCATCTGTTTAACAAGCTCATTAGAGGAGAGAATTCAGAGTGTCTTGTGATGCCAAAGTGCACTGCTCTTTGCTCCAGTAAAGATTTTTATTTAGCTCACTGGTCCCATGTGTTTCCAGAGCCCCGACACCTCATGCACAGAGGTTTATGTTGCGAGATAATGGAGAGCAATAGAATGATGTGGGAGTTGCCATGAAGACTTCTCCCACCTCCAAGAGTGAGAAGACAATCACCCACTGTGTAATTGAACTGACCTGCTGACCATTTGCTATCTTTGACCCCTACACACAAGCTGATTCCCATTTCACAACAGGGGACAAAAAATGGCTATTGTGCGCCGTGGCTACAGTTTTCACTGCGAGCATATGAGGACCGTATCTGAAGTGCGGAGGTGGAATATCAGCGTGAAGCACAAAGATTCATCAGGCTGGAGTGGCACCTCTCAGAGTCTCTGTCTTCATCTTTGATGAGCAATTCTTTGAGAATTTATGCAGTATAGAGGTTATTGTAGATTGTATTGTAGATTATTTTTACAGAAGGGAGAGGGGATGACTATTACACCGCTGGGACTATTTGACTGCAATGGGCTCAAAAGTGCTCTGACAAATAACATTGTGTCTTCACACTCTGTCAGCAACATGCTCAATTTGTAGCTCCAGTAAGAAAAGGTCACATCAGTAAGAAAGGCTACGTTATTGAGTCAGACCTGTTATGGACATAATTAACGAACAAAAGGAAAAGTCAGGTCTAAGTCGATGTTAACCTTGTCAATGCAATTACTGACAAAAATGTTCTTTAAAGTTTTTCTATCAATCATAAGGTCTATGAGATGAAAAATGGGCCTTATTATGATATTTAAAAAAATTTTATTCAAAAAATATGTGTATAAAAAATTGTACAATAAATTATCCACGCATTAAAGTTTTGAAGAAAAATATGATTAAATAATCCAATTATAATCAGTGATGGGGATTTAACCACTTGAGCTGCATGAGGTAAAGTTGAATGATGAATGAACACTGGTTTGCACACTAAAACATGTCATGTTGAAACATGTTTAACTTAATATACAATGTTTTAAAATTTGGTTTAATTTTGGATAGTTCGTAAACTAAAATGGAAAAGTACTTGACAAAGTATCGAGAGAAAAAAAGAAGAGAAATAAAAGACTAAAAAGAATAAAAATGAACACTGGTACTGATTATGGATGGATTTCCCATCCAGAATTTACATAGAAGAAAAATCTAATAAAAGAGATAATATAATATTAGATGAAAAGCTTATATTATTTCAGTTGCTAGTTGAAAAGATTTGTAATATTTTAACATTTTTATTAGGTTAAAAGTGTAAAATTACTAAAACTGAAATAAAAATAAAAGTTAAACAGAAATTATTTAAAAAAACCATAAAAAGTGTCTAAAATTACTGAAACGTAAAATAAAATTAAAAACTGAAAACAAATGTGTCTTGAATTAACTTTAAAATACGTAAGATAAAAAACAGCTAATTCAAAATATTAATGACTAATACAATATTACGTAAAAGGATACTAAAATAAAACGGTTCAAATTTCAAACTTCTGTAGGGGCTTTTACAAGCCAAGCCACTGCCACTGAGATGAATGAGAATGCGGAGAGTTTTCTTCAGGTATTAGACCTCCTTGATTAGGACCGCTTCAGTTCTCTGCCAGTGACCACCTTGAGACCGCAGACGTTCTCTGTGGTATTTAATTCCTCATCCACTATAGACTCAGCTGGAATCAAAGAACAAAGTGCTGAACATAGTGGATAAATGATATTAAGGAAAACCACAGATGTTTAAAACAGGTATCCAATTCAAACAGGTATCCAAGCTGCAATTCCAAAATATTTGGACGTGTTTGAAGTTCAAGTTACCATCCTGTATTTTGCTGTTGGAGCATAATTAAAACCAGTGACATGGCAAAAAATAAAAGTCCTCAAAAAGTCATCACTTACACTTTATAAATATTTTTTATGCCATGCATAAAAAATGAGACCGCAAATGGAAATGGCTTCTCAGCTCTGTGGAATCGTGAGCAAAGCAATTGAAACCTGTAATGAAATGTATGTCCGCCTGCTTTAACTTTCTTCCACGTTCCTCTCAGGGTCAAAATCCATCGTGCTTTGAATCAGGCTAAAGATGTTTGACAGAATGACAAGGCGTCGTTCCCGAGATTTGTCATATAGAAACAGTGGCATGTATTGATCAACGGCTCTAAATACTGTTTGACTGATGCATAATTTATCAGTTTGCACAATAGGAAATGCAGAACAATCTCATTTCTTGATGCCAGCCCAGTAAAATTGGAGCTGCTCTCAGTGGAGATTACAGTGGTGAAACAAAGGAAAGAAAAACAAGCCACTCTGAGGCACAGCGAGCGCTTCCCTTTTCACAAGTAAAGGAAACGACACTGCAGGTGGACATGGGTTTAATTACCCTGAAAATCACACAGCACTCCCTGCACTGAAGCTTATGCCCTGTGACAATGATGTGAGAGCTCCAAATCTGGGTGCCAAGGCCAACGGCGGAGAGAAAAAGCATATTCATCTCTTTGCAGGGTTAAAGGAGGAAACCTTGCTGCAAATATCTTCCCCCCCATCGGGATTCAATACCTGAGCAAAGTCACTCCAAGGTGATATCTGGCTGAATTGGACATTGGGTGTCTCTTGACTGTTCATTATTAATTCAGTCTCTGGCTCATGGGTGCCACAGTATCATTTCAAAGGCCGAGATGAGAAATTGAAGAGCAAGGGGAGAAATACTGCAGCTTTGCTTTCTAACCTCCCTTCTGCCTGTCAATATAGTCACTCAAATGATGAGGGTCACCAGCAAGCCCTTCCTGCGCTCTGACAGCAAATGCCTTTGGGTACAGAAACCTTGGTGGCTCAGAGAGAAATCTGAAATGAGGTTAATAAGAAGCTAATGTCAAAAGAAATTCTGCATACACAGAGGGTTCATTTGCTAATTCTTATGTGATGGAGATGACTGGTCATAAATGGAAATGCCTAGGCCAATGTTAAAAGTCTGGCCAAAATGGTTCTTATTTACATTGACATGGAGTTCATAGACTTTCATCATCTTTGAAATTTAACTAGGAAAAAAACAAATGTGACCACAAGTTCAAATACGACTCACTCTCTTGATGTCTTAAAGCAATTGAATTTAAAACTAAACATAATAATGTTTACAGAAGGATTAGTTGAGTGCATCACTAAAACTGACAGCAGACGGGCAGCAGTAAAAGCACAGCTTGTTGTGACCTATTCTGAGCCGTGAAGCTCTTTTTTGTTTATTCAGGGCTGACAATATGTTGTGTGCTCTGAGACATGGCCTCAAATGCAGCCCTTTTATCTACATCATTTTTTAAGGGATGCCAAGGTGGTTGGCACCGCAGAGTGCTGCAGGGGACCCGCTGCAACAGCTGTCCTCACAAAAATAAATGTTCCAAGCAGAGGCACATCTTTGACATTGGGACAAACAGCGTTCTCCTAGATGCGGCCGCTCTACAATTCATCATGAAAACATATCACCAAGAATCACAGCAGTGTTTGTGAGAAGCCTCGGGCTATAATGCCTACTGAACAGAGAGAAAAGCATTAATTTATGGGCCCACAGTGATAAGAGGATGAGAGTAGGGCGATATTGTTCATCAGCGGATCCATAAACTCCATCCACACACCTGCCCATCACTACGATCTATAAAGTCTTATGAAAGGCTATGCTACAGAGAGGCTGATAAAAGGCCTGCTTAAGGGTTTTGTGCTCCTTGTTAAATGGCACACAGACAACACAATAAATTGTTAAAGGATTAGCTCCCAGAAAAATACAATTTTGTATCATAATTTACTCATGTTGTTTCAAACATATATGACTTAATTTCTTCCATGGACAACAAAAGTATAAATTTAATCCATACTTATCCATTATATATACGATACAGTTCAAATGTTTGGGGTCTATTATATTAACCAAGGTTATATTTATTTGATCTAAATTTTGTGAATAATTACAATTTAAAATTGCTGTTTTCAATTGATCATATTTTAATTGCAAAGAAGTAATATCTGATTTGTGGGAAAAAAAACATCAGGATTATGCTTTCAAGTTTGTATGTTCCATGGAAGAAAGAAAATCATTCAAGTTTAGTATGACATGAAGATAAATAAGAAAAAAAAGAACTATCCTTTTAACAGCATTCCACCATGAAGAATAAACATTTGATTTCATTTCAATGAATGATTGCTTACTAATTATTTACTTTGTAGCTGTTCTTCATCATCCCTTGTCACAGAGTGATCAAGCACAACTGAATTACAATATATGAAAAGTGTTACAAATTCTAAAACCGATCAGGGCTGCTTCATGTGTCACTGAAAGAAAAGTCAATGAGTCATACTTAGCCAAAGGCAATTTGCATGCAAATTGACTCTCGGTTTGATATGATCAAAAAAAAAGTACAATGTCACACGTACAACATGAATGGCTTTCAACAAAAAACAAACTCCTGAGGCAGTGATCCTTCAGGTAGAGCTGATTAAATTACAGCCACCTCATGGCTGAGCAAAGTGACTCGCAACTAGGTCGAGCGACCCATCAGAAACACATAAAACAGTGTGACACAGCTACATTGTGACTTGGAAGGGTACTCCATCACTCCATGTCGAAAGATTAATGGTGGAGAATGTCACAGGGAATAAGGTCATGCACTGAGAGACCTGGCGTTAGGGAGGCCACCGCCATGTCTGCAGTCTGCTTTCCAGCTCATCGTAGCTCCAAAAGCGGCCTAGTGGTAGCAACGAGTTCATACCCAAATCTGTGCAATCAAATCATTCAATTACCGGTTGTCAGAACCACACAGCATGTACAGCAGAGTGCTAATAGGTAACTGTGCCATTTTTCAGCGTTTCAGCCCTATGGTTAGACATTGTTCGAAGCTCTAAATGAATGAGTTTGGTCACAAGAGGGTGACAATATGTTACCTTGAGCAGAACCGTACACTGCATGTAGAGCATGGCATCTGAACCTCATTAATATGCTTAGTGGTTCCATCAAAAAGCAATATGCCATTAGACTCACCACACTGAGCTTCCATTTGTGGACACTGTGAAGATCTACAACAATGGACTCAAACATGCTCATTACAGCCGCCCTCAATTATTTGTCTGTTCCACATAATGAATTTGTCTTTCAAAAGTGCAGGAACGGATTTTCTTTTAATATAATCATATGAGAATGTGTGTGTGTGTAGGAGATTTTTTTGGGGGGAGTAGGTGGTGAAGAAGAGACGACTGTGATTAGCTGAATCTCTCAGGCCCATAAATCGTAGCAATCACAACCTTCTCGGGTCACGGAGTAAGAGAGACAGGTACAGATTTGTGTTCAAGTTTCGGCTTTATTACTTTCTAAGGCAAGTTTTTTTTTATATAGCACATTTTATACTCAGTGGCAATTTAAATTGATTCACAGAAAAAAAGTAAGAATTTTTATAAATAAAATATACAGTAAAAGAAGTAAAAATTGAAAAAGGATTAAAGAATAGAATAATATAGAATGATTTCTATCCAAATGTCTACACAGAACACAATTTAAATGACTGTAAATGCTTTTAAATAAATGCAGTGAATATAAAATAAAATCAATAAATTGCAATCAATTAAATTTCATAATCTACCATTAAAAACTCTAATAAATATAATAAATATACTGTTTAAAGGTTTTGGGTCATTAAAATTTTGTGTAAGAAGTCCCTTAGGCTCACCAATGTTGCATTTATTTGATTAAACATCTGGGTAATATTGTGAAATATTAATAATATTTTCAAAAACTTATTTTTAAATATTAATTAATAAAAACTTTAATTTAAATTTAATTTTATTAATAAAAAATAAAATAAAATAAATCTGGAGACACTCGTACATGTCAGATGCTCAAAATAATATTTTATCCCTGCAATGATTGATGGGAGCTTGTAAGGTTTGTGCTGTTGTGTTAATGTCGAGCGGCAGAGTTTCACGTTGAGCCTGGAACAGTCTGCTGATTCCCACGATTACAATGAGCCAAACCCAACTGACTGATGATCCCAGAGATGCATACTGCTTATGCTGCAATACAGCACCATAAATAAATGAGTAAAGACTAGAAAAATCACCTGTGATTCCTCCCATACAACGCTGGTGCTTAATGCGTATAGATATTTAATACCATGCTCAGCATAAAAACTTAAATTGAATTTGTGTCATATATCACTTCCTTTAAAACAGCACCAACCTCAACAACTGTTTTGTTCCCTGCTCTGCTTTCTCTCTAAATAAATATATACATAGTGAGATCAGGGAGTACTGAAAATCTAGGATTCACAAACTTAAACAGTACATTTTAGGATTATGAAACATTTAAAAGAAAGAAATTAAGACAAATGAGCATTATTTGCATTATTAATTAATCGATCAAGAATTTTTGGGGAGGTATGACATTGGGATTTAAAAATAAAATAAAATAAAATAAAATAAAATAAACAAAGTAAAATAAAATAAAATAAATGGATGATTTTTAAGCATGAAACAGAAGCTCAAAATATTTTCTAAATGCATGTTGTTGATCTTGTTGAGAAAAAAGAGGATAAACTAAAAAAAAAAATATTTGTTATACTAACAACATAATGTGGAATGAAACCATTTTTAATAAATTATTAAAATAAAAAAGCATTATCAGTGGTCTCAGAATTTTGAACCCTACTGTGAATACATAGAGCTCCATAAAAGCTTTTACATAAGCTTTTTTCACAGCTGACTGTAGACTGTAATTACATATAACATTGACTTTAGCACATTAAAATACTGTAATGGCTAATGGCTTTGTCAATAGCAATACCATCACTATTATTTACACAAACAGCAAAGCTAAGGGGCTAATTTTTGTAAACAGTTGAAAGCACTTTTATCTCCAGGAGGTCCAAGTCATGCTAAATTCTAATACTAAAAATTAGGGATATGCAAAAGTAGGCGACATATATCTAGAAAAAAAAAACTACTAGTCAGAGAGTTGCTAGAATGCGATCTTGAAACACAATATACAGAAAACAAATCAAATCTGCATTTTATTTGCCTGTAGCATTGGTGCTTTAAAAGGGATGAATTTAAAGACCAAACATCTCCAAAGAGGTTTTTACTGTGCCAGCTGTCTAACAGCTAATGCACACCATGTTGTTGGTACACCAATTAAAACTAAAAAAAGAAAAGAGAGAAAAAATATCAACCTCACTGATCAAAGTGTGCTCAGGAGAGAAGCATACATTAAATACTGTACACATGCCAATAATCTAGAACCCGCCATTGCACAACACAATACCTATTTGACATGCCTGACCTGCAACAAACTGACATGAGCACACATCGACTGGACAATTCCATGGTGATTTTTATATCTGGAAAGTGCCTTTGACAACTGCTGTAGTGCCATTGATAACTGCCACACTAAAGCAGTAAATTGGCATTGTGCAATTGCAAACATCCTGTTTCACACCCTGTGATTTGGCTCGGTGCGTTGGCATGTAATGTTGAGCCCAGAGCTGCTCTCTCATTAGAGGAGTTTGGACTATATTACCCAAGTATCTGGAAATCTGATCACAAAGGAGCATCCTCAGCCAAACACGCCTGCCACGGTGGCCGGCATCCTGAAAAACACATCCTGATGCCAAAGTATGATTTGATTGAATTAGTGAGAAGGAACAGAAAGGAAGCAATATGTTGTCTTGTAACAATGTTAAAAGAATAGTTCACCCAAAAATGTCATGCTAAATCACTATGCTGTTATTTTTACTGTGGAACACAAAATAGTGTTGAACAGTTCACAGTGACCATGGATTGCAAAACTCCCCATAGGACTGAAAACAACATTAAAATAACCATGAAAACAGTATATGACTTGCGCGCTGTATTATAAGTGACTAAATATAGCCTAAAACCAGCCCGATCTCACGGCAATACGTACATATTTTACGAGGTGGCTAATTCGTACTAATTCGTACGACCTCACTCGTACAAATTCATATGATTTTTGCTAAATTGTACGTATTTTATGAGTTGCCAATTTGTATGAATTTGTACAAATGACCTACACCTAACCCCGCCCCTAAACCTACCCATCACTGGGGTTTAGACAAATCGTACTAAATTGTACGAGTGCGGTCGTACGAATTAGCCACCTCGTAAAATATGTACGAATTGGCCGTGAGATAGCATTGCCTAAATCTTATTACATCATTTTGGTCACAAATTAATTCATTCAAATTAAGCTATAGTAAGGCTTCAGGAGACTTGGAATATAGCGCACATACTAATGTTATGATGACCTAATGATATTTGTTTGGCTCTTTTCTGGAAACTTGACAGCAACTTGACTGTCATTGCATGGAAACAAAAACAACTGCTTAAAGATTCCAACTTTTTTTGGACTGTTTTGAACTGTTTCTTTATTAAGTGAATACGATTTTTTCATGACTAATACAAAAAAATTATGTACCCATATATATATATATATATATATATATATATATATATATATATATATATATATATATATATATATATATATATATTATAAATTATGCCTACCTATAATTTTCTATTCTAACTACTTGTTTTATTTAAAAAGAAAAAAAGTGCCTTTAATACTAGCATTCTCTATACTTTGTATGTAATATCTACTTATTTTCCTTTCATTTATAATAAATAATGACCCTCTAACACTAGCATTCTCTATTCTTTTTCTATACTTTTGCCTTGTTTTACTTTTATTAGAAAAAGACCCTCTAACACAAGTGTACCCTATTCTTTTTTTATTCTATCTACTCTTTTTATTTTTATTTACTAAAAAAAAAACTAAATACACTCTAAAAAATGCTGGATTAAATACAACCCAGCATTTTTTATACGCATACCGAGACTTGTCACAGCACTTAGGCTACATATTATTGCTCTTTTGTTGGTTTTTATTGCTTCTATTGTCCTCATTTGTAAGTTGGATAAAAGAGTGTGCTAAATGTCTAAATGTAAATTTAAATATATAATACATCCTAATAATTCTTATTTAAAAAACAGTGACTTTTGTATGCTCACCAAGGCTGGATTTATTTAAATAAGAAACCAGTAAAAACTAGAATTTTGTGAAATATTATTATATAAAATTAAATATAACATTGCATAACATTTTTTAAAATAGTTATTTAATCCTGTGATGGCAAAGATGATTTTTTTTTTCAAGAAACTTTGATAAATAGAAAAGTTTAAAAGCACTGTATTGTTTGAAATATGCATTTTTGTTTATATTTTTTCTACAGAATAAATAATTTTACTTTACTGTCACTTTTTTCTCTATCAATTTTCTGTATCTTTTCTTAATAAAAGTTTTGCTTTCAACAACAAATCAACCAAAAAATCGAATAAATGTTAGAATAAAACAGGTGTACAGGACATAATAAACAAAGGTACATTAAGGTAACCATTGCAAATCATTTTTTCCACTGGCCAACAGTATTGGGGAAAGTTACCTTTAAAAGTAATGCAATACAATATTGTGTTGCTCCCTAAAAAAGTAACTAATTACGTTACTTAGCTACTTTTTATGGAGAGTAATGCGTTACGTTACTTTTGCGTTACTTTTTAAATATGAGCAGGGCTTGATTGTTTTTAATACAAGAAGTTCTAATCATAGCAAATGTAAAAGCCCTTTCACACCAAAAAGTGTAATGAATAGACCTCAGGCTGAAGGAAGAGTAAATTGACGTCTGTAAAGTAGAACGCAGGAGAAGAGGGTTCAACACTCTTCAGCAATAAAACACAATGAAGCACAATTGTTAGTTTATCTAAAGTCATTTTTGCTTATTAGTATGGTTGAACTGGATCATCAAAGGTCAGCAGCAAAGACATTGATTAATAAAATGGAATTAGATACATTTGTTTAATTTAACATATTTAATTATTGCAGGTTTGTGTCATATTCTGAGTTTGCATTTCACTGATTTAATTCATTTTGATAAATACTAAATCTGTTTTTTGCGAGTGGGATGAATTAATGCACATTCACATTTAGTCTAGAACTACAGTAACAGCATGTTCACACAGAGCACTGTCAGTCAATAAATGGGAAAAAGTAACTAGTGTTTAAAAAGTAACTCAGATATTTTCTTGTAAATTAAAAAGTAATGTGTTACTTTACTAGTTACATGAAAAAAGTAATATTATTACATAACTCGCATACTTGTAATGCGTTACCCCCAACACTGCTGGCCAAACACCAGCCCTGTGTAGGTTTCAATGTTACTATAACTCAAACCTTTGCCGAGGGGCGTTCACATTAAGTAGAGATCCTAAATCAAATGTCAGCCTGAGAACATCATTGTATCAAGTTAAATATTTTCCAGTGGCTTTCTCCAAAAGCTAAATGGTCAAAGAGGTACAAAGTCCCTCCCTGGAAACATCTATACCTAGGTTGTATGGGTCTGCTCCAAGGGCTGCCTTTAGGCAATGACTGCTCTGGTCTGGGGCTTGTGAAAGAGCCTTTAAAGTCAAAGTAGTGCGTGTAATTTCACTCCAGCATTTTAACAACTAAAATACATGACATATCTACCGCCGACACGTCCAACAGGTGGCCTGTTCCAGAGAGAATCAAAGAGAAGCCAACATGTCTTGGACAGGTATGAATGCTGTAAAATAAGCCCTGATGCTGAATGAGTTAAAAACATGGAGAGCAGGCGAAAAATATCCTCATATCCAGACTCATCATATCCATTTGAAGCACTAGCAGCACGCAAAAAATGACATCAGTTACATGAAACGTCTGAACCTGTGCCCAGACAAAATACAGTCAGAATGGTAATGTTTCTTCTTGTTGTTTTCAGTCTCGTTTCTATCGCTTTTGGCCATATTGAGCAGAACTAAAGATTCCACCCGTGGAAGACGTATCCCCTGCTGTTTCTTTCTGATTGAAATGTGCCACTAAGCTTCAGCGCTTCTGTCTTAAGGGAGATTTTTTTGCCTCTAGTTTAAGCTCGCCAATAGTAATTTCCCAAATGTAAACCAGTGAAACCAGCAGCCTAGGTCTGCGTTGGGGCCGCACAATTTGGGGGAAATTCGAGTTGACATTTCCAGCCAAAAAAGGAATCAGGCATTAGTAAATCATCTACTGTAACATAATGAAATTGCAATTTAAATGCATTTTAAAAATGCATCTCGAAATCCCTGCGCTCCATTGCGTTGCACTATGTCTGACTGTTTTAAAGCACAAGACTGCATCTTACTTAAAGGCCACCTAGGAAACAGGCCTCCTTAAAAATATTTAGCCAACCAGTCATTCAGGCAACCCACCAACTAGCTGATTTTGAAGATGTGCAGTTTTGCACATCCCTACGATAGACACGTTAAGCACAATATGCTCTGCCTCACAAAATCACATTAACAAAGCCCACATATTATGCATCGTCTCGCTTGCTGTGTCAGAGCATACAAATGCACAATTTCAATTCTCCTGTCTCGAATCCTGTGCTTTTATGAAGTCACTCTGTAACATCTTGTTCTTTTGCTGAATGGACAAAGATGGATGAACAGCCTCAACAAACAATTATGATTTCTAGTATGGACTAATTGCTGCTTGGAAGTAAACAAAATCATTAGGCTGGTGCTTATCAAACAGTGCAATTCTAGTTGCCTTTGAAATATTACGGGAAAACACAGAACCCTGCTGATGCCGGTAACATTTTTAAGAGACCATTAGGGGTGTCAAGGTGTTAAATCATTAACTGGGCAGATACATTCATAAAGCGAGGGCTGTCTAGAACCCATCAGACTTGCAAATTCCACAATTGTGCCATTTTAATGCGCTTTTAATCCTGTCACAGTGCATGCAATGACAAAACTTTCAATTCAATGCACTACAGTAGAAAAGCACGTAAAAATCTATAAAAGGCCCTCATAATATTCTTATTGAGAGCCCTTGTAGGATATGTACAAGAATTCCAGGCACTGAAATAAAATCTCTGATTTAAAATCTTATAAACTGCAGTTCAGTTCATGCCTCTCTGATCAAATGACTATTGCAGAATTTGATGTAAATGGAATAAATCAGTTGATCAGAGCGGAGGGGAAATTTCAATTAGGTGACAACTGCAAAGGATCTTGAATGTTACGTGTGCTACAGAAAAGCAGGCAAATCAAATTAATCCAGAGTGGCATATAAAGGAAGCTTCTTTTTTTGTAATCATACTAAAGCTGGGCTAATATAAAAAGGTGAAAATTCAATTTTCGTACCGAGAGAAATGATCAGTGTCTGTGATCAGGTAGCAAAAGAGAGGGCGGCTGAAGTGCCGTTGCCAAATAAAACGGTCTGTAAAATGAAATCTGAGCTGCTGCATTTCCCGAAGGGCACTGACTTATTATAACTCAGATTCCTCGTTTAATTAAAGGTGTTTGAGTTCTGTGATTGGCAGGAGATTTTAATGTCATCTATACATTTCTAAATTGCTTTCCTCTGCGTGTTGGTGGTCAGAGATGGATTACGTGTATTACAGCTTTTCCTCATAATCAAAATCAGTGACAGCGGTCAGTCTCCTCACCAGTCCTTTAAGGTCCACTGTTCTACTTAAGCATTGAACTTTATCGTAGCCTATGCATAATAAAAGCATACTTGGTATTCGGTATAAATTGGCCATGTTCCAGGTCTCCAATTACATCAGCTGAACCCTATATATCATTGCGCAGACTTATGCACATATTCAAAACAGGTTTGCATTGAAAATCTCACATTTCCTCAAGAAAATGACCTCCAGCAGAAGAAGTGAGTGAACCTGTGTGTTGCCAAGAGTCGAAAAGGAAGGACGCAGCATAAATCAGATGGCTGTCTATCATTGCTACCCTTAGCTAAATATAAACCATTTATCTCATGCCACAAGAAAATACTAAACCCCAGGAACATCTAGTGCTTTATGGCGCTACACCAAACTGCCAGAGGAAAATGGCACATGGTCTGTTTTTGAAATGATGTCAATGAATATGAACGCACTGGTTTTAAAATGAACAACGTATGATTCTTTACGCCTTTCCTCCATCCAAGAATTTTACTAATCCAAAAACATGAATTTTCTCTGCCATGTGTATCCTTGTTATTTTCTAGTAGTGGTTTGGTATTCAGGTGTGGTGTATTTCACTACTTAAAAAAAGGACTGCACAAATAATCAAAAATATAATATAAATTATGATTACAGCTGCTGAAAAAAATATCTATGACCAAGTATTGCATCATGATACTGTATTGATATTCTTACCCCAGTCAATATTTATACTCAGTTTTTCACAAGAATATTTCAGGGGGGAAAAGCCCAGAAGTCCAACGCTGATGAAAGTTCAATAAATAAGTAAAAGATCACAATTTATCACAGTTTTAAATAACTATAACTCTAAACAAGAAATTGCAATATTATTGCAGAGTGAACCCGATATCAATATAATATAGCATTGCCAGGTCCCTGTAGGCTCTCTACAGGGTGCTTTTTTTTGCAGCAGAAGTTAAGCGTAGTAACCAATCACCAACATGTAGGCTACTGTATTTTGTGCATCCAATCAGAAGCTTACAGAATAATTTTAATGCGCATCAGTAATGGTGACTGCTCCGAACAGGCAAAGTGTGTTTCACTTCTGTTAGTGTTGATCCACAAAAAAAAATTAATGCTGAAGAAATTACACCTGACAGCCAAGGAACCACAAGAGTGTTATTTTAAAATGACTTTTCTAGATGTTGCATCGTTCTCTTAAGGCCGTAACCATGTCTTGAACATAGTAGTGAAAAAAGCAACAACAAAAAACTAGATGTTTGAGGGGGAGGGGGCTCTGTAAATGGCTCTGTTAAAGTTCTGTTTAAAAAGTATCATTTACATAATCATGAATTATGTAAATGATATAGACTATTTTCAATTCAAAATTAATATTTGACAAAATGACAAATGAGTAATATTCAAATCACTGAATATTACTGTAAATTTCTTAAAGTTCTTTCATAACACATTTGTCATATACTAAAAGTTTAGCTACTTGTATCTTACATCAGACTCTTTAATGGTTTAAACTGAAGCATGTCACGTTAGCCTTTTTTTAACAAGATTATTGTACAGTACAACTTTGTTGATTATGATGGGAGCATTTGAACAGCAGGCCTTAAACAGTCGGCCTCAAACAGTCACATGAAACAGTGTAAAGTTACAGTGGCAGCTTCATTAATTATAACATCATTGTCTTGTTTCTCATTTTCTGTGAATAATTTATTAAAAAATTTGAATAGCAGTTTTGATTTTTAAGCTTCTAAGAGGGTCTAAGTATACTGTTACATTTGATATACTGAGGAAAAGCAATGAAGTAATCAAGGAACAGTTCTCAGATTGTTTTTGATGTACAACCTACAAAAAAAAAAAAAAAAAAAAAAAAAAAAAGAATATTGCATGCAGCTACCAACGCAAAATATTTATTTATTCGGTTATCTTTATTACCATACCAGAATCTATGGCCATTTTAATATCAACAAACATTTCATTCGATTGTTCAATGATTATTATTATTTTTTTTAAGTAAGAGATTTTTAAAAACATCCATTAGAGAACTTTAAGAGTAAAAACATTGCCTACTGGCATTTAAAGCAGACAATTCCAACACAATATGTTTTATAGACAGAGGGGTCTGACAAAAATGACATGTTGGTGTTACATCACCTTTCAATAAAAGCAAATGAGTAAGACTTGCCACTTAAAAATAGCATAAATTATAATGTATAATGTAAATTGTATTATTTGGAATAAACAATCATTATCAAGTGAAATAATTAAACATAATGCCTTTTTGTCATCATTGTGCAGCCGTAACATACATCCATTTAACGCAATACATTTAAATCAACCCAAGGGAACTATTGCATGTCGGCTTGGAAATTTGACTCTCCATAGTGCCTGAGAGATTTAGCGGTCCCCAGTTGAAATCCTTCCTATGACATCAGCCAATCAATGGCCACGAGGATATCATCTCACTTTCACGGCCCCTACAGTACAAACACCACACATGCTGTTGTTTTATCAGTCAGTTAATGTGATTATTCTTCTATGTTCTTAATGAGCGATAGAGGCATCTCAATTCAGGCCATATCAATCACAGCTACTATGAGGACATTTTTTGGGCTTGTCAGCAGGTTAGCACGCATGACTTAGCAAGGGTATTACAGTTGTGAATACATTCACTGAACCATGTTGTAATGGTTATATAGAGCGAGGGTAACTTGTTCATATCGCATTCCAGATTTCAATTATTCTTCTATTTCCACAATGTCTCAAAAATTACCTCTCCACCCGCCCCAACCCGCTCTACTAGGCTATTGCAAATCATTTGTAGCAACAATATGACAGGGCTTTATTAATGGCTCCCCGTTCTGGCATTCACACTCAACAAGCATTGAACAAATAGCAACCTCAATATGTTATTCACTTTGATAAATGATTCAAATAATACTAATGATACCATGACATTCTATCACAAAATTTTTCTTATAAGAGAATATTTGACTGGGAGCACACTTAATACATATTAATGCATCCTCATGTTGAACATCGCTTCTGCTACTCGAATGTTTATTAGCAATCTGCCTCTACTGATTTTAACATTCATTTCTATTCCGCACCAGTTCAGACACTAAAACCAGAAAGGATTACATGTTCTTTTCATTTTCTTAAGCTCCTGCGAAAAGTGTTGCCACTGCCGTAGAGGTCTAATCAATGAGGAACATTGCAAATGGTAGTGATGCTGTTCGCCAGCCAAAATAAATGTAATAGTCGTGGGCTGTGAAAGTCTGCTGAAAGGGAGAAATAAGGATGAGCTTTAATCCCTCACTGAATCTTCAGAAAAGTCATTAGGTCAAAATACTGTGGAGGATGGTGAGAGAGGACCTTTTTTTTTATAATGAAGCGCCTGGGCTCCTGGGGGAAACAACGCAGGGGGCCGCCGCTTGCGTTCGGCAGATCTGAAAATTAATGTTTTGCGCCGCTATCTGCAAAGGGTCCCCCAGGGCATCCGCTGGCTGCCGTATCCAGGAGCAAAGAGGTGCCCAAATCATACAAAGGCATTTTGATTACAGCCACACTGTCAGACGGAATCTATGCATCAGCTTCTCTATTTGATATAATGGACCTGACAGGCAGGATGTGCTAAATCATTCAGTCAGATTTTGGCACCTAGTGACAAGCTATTGTGACAAGGCCTGTTTAGGGCGATCCGGTGGGAAAGGAGAGAGCCCGGCTTTGAATGTCACATGAGCCACTTGAAAGATTGTTTAAGTGGAACATCACAGAATAAGAGAAGTTCCTGTTCTCGAAAAGTTAACTTGAACAGTGCTACTGCTCGACAAACTGCATCCTTAAAAAGGAGAGGATTGTTTCTTGGCCCTTAGCTTGTAAGTATCCACAGTGAGACTGTGCTTTGACAGTTACTGCAAATTATCCACTTCAGTACACTTCCCAGAGACACAGACATTTACCACGGACAACAGCATATTCACAGGAAAAAATATTTTTTCCCTACGCTGCAAGATGCCTTCTGAACAAGAAAACATCCCTGCAGGATGCATTAGACTCCTTGGCAGGAGACAAAACCAGAAGACCTTCAGAAAAATTACGGTGCACTAATGCTGAATTTAATTACAGGCAATCAAAATGGCCGATTCAAACATGTTTCTGCTGCAGATTTTTTAAGTAAATAAACTAGGTAGAAATGATTAATGCACAACACCCTGTAAGCTCATTCTAGTAAAAATAGTCTTATTTCCTTCAAATTACTGAATTACTCTGGTGCATACTTTCAAAGATCTTGGTGTTTAAATTCTCAAAAGGACAGTTCACCCAAAAACTCATCTGTTACCTGTTATCATTTAGGCCTACTCACCCTCATGTTAATGTAAACACAAAAACACTCAAAGGATTGAAACACACAGAGAACAATGAAAGTCAATTTTGTCCAAAAAAACACAACACACACTCTTTTTTTTTGGTGAGAGATACAGGTTATTTTAAGTACTGAACTATTCTTTTAACCATCCTGTAGTGTTCAAACACTGGATAAAACATCTGTGTAATAGGTATAAATCTATGAAAAATACAAAAAAAATCATGTAAAAATAGAAACCCTCTATTGTGTGTATTGCAGTCATGTTAAAAAAAAAAAAAAAAGTTTATATATTTTATATTATATACACATACATACCTGTGTGAGGTTAAAATGTGACCAGTGCAGGCAAATTGAGTCGGAATGCGCAAATGTTCAAAAATGAGTTACTTTTATTTTTAAAAAAAATACCTTCAAAATGATATATGACTTGTTGGAATCGGATAAAAAATGACGGAGCTACAGCCGTTTGAATACAATAGAATCAGCCGATCTGATTTTGAGAAGAATCGAATTAAAGATTCCAAAGCAGAATCACCAAGCAACATTGCATATTTTCCTCCAATTCTTTTCTTGATAATAATTACTATATTATTAATCACAATATAGCTATTTTTATTTTATCTTTGTTATTAAAAACAAGAACAAAGATGCAAATAAACAGTATTTAATCAAGAGCAGCGAGTGATTCCGTATTTTCTTTTAATGTAACATTGAGACAGATCTATATTAAGACCTACTGTAATGCATGGATCAAATATAATGTTACACATCAGATTTTTCCTCCAACTATTAACTAAACGTTCATGTCAGTCATAACAGATTATGATGTGAATCTCGCCAATACATATTTCGCAATAATTGTACTTTATAAGGAAGATCGGGCGCTCGCGGAATGCTTTGCATAAGTGCATAAGATCAGTCAGCATAAGTGCATAAGATCAGTCAGTCAGCACGATCGTCATCAGCATGGGTTTGAAAATCATATTGCACTGGTTTGTACTCATGTCATCGAGAATTCGATATGAATATTAACAAAGCTGGAATGCTGCACTTTGCAACAATAGACTTACAACTTGTGGTGAGAAGCAGTAGCCGTCGTCCAGAAGTGCGTAGAGAAAAAGGTACTCCTCTTAGAAAACGTACAGATAAAGATCATTTTAGATGTTTAATTACTATTTGGCATTTACTGACATATTTCACTTCTTTTGCCTGTACCTCAAAATTAGCCTGTGCGACTTCCGACTCATTTCGCCAGAACGGGTCACAAATGGGTTTCTCACACTTTTTAGTGCTTCAGTAGTTTAGTAATTGAGATCCAAAAACCTAACAACCTTGACTGTGAAACTCAAAAAAAGATGAAGAAACCTCTTAACAGATTTTTTGGCTGTGAAACTCAAAAAAAAAAAATTAAGAAACAGCAAATTGTCCTAGGGTGATTCAGAAGGCAAGTTTCAGATTCATGTACACTTTGAGTCTTTAGTTTCACAAGTTTTCATGTATTTCAAATTTCAATGTTTAACAAGATTTGACAATAAAGAACTTTGTTTTTATCTGACTCTTGGTGTTTTTCAAAGTGTTGCTTTTTGGCAAATTGCATGGAAAACAACAGGGGGGAGAGGGGGCAGTTTGAAACTTTGAATGCACAATCATGACCCTAAATGAAAAATTTCAAGAAAAAAATAAAGAGTTCAATAAGCAGTTTCAAAATAGTAGTGCAACAGAGCACGCACAAAGAAAGAGAACTTATTGTGCATTTGCACAGAATCGCACCATGCGGCCCATTAAGGACATGGTGTTACTCATTTGTTTCTCCCAGACATCTCTGTCCAGATACACCAGCAAACTCATTGTTAACCAGCTAAAATAAGGGCTCAACTCTTGGATCCAGATCACGTAGTGAGGAAAAGTCAAAGCCTGACCTCTCCACCCGGTGTCAGACAAGTCAGCATGACAGCTGAGCAATCAAAAACAGCAGTCGACCCATGACTTCAACACCGCACAGACTCCAGCCGCTGCGGCACACTTCATTTGATGAAGTTCAGGTCCCTCCTGTCCTGTCAATCAGCGGGGAGCATGACAGCATTATCCACGTTCCTTCATCCAAGGCAAATCATTTCTGAAACTGCCATGTTGAGACGTCTGCTTACCTTGAGATTCTCTCAGCTCTCAATTTCTGAGTCTGCTACTCCCTCTAGGCTTTTAGACAATGTTGCAAAAAAGGGACAATCATTTGTAATGAATAAAATCTGATAGGCTATTTGTGGTCTATACATCAAATATTTCACAAAGCAGTTGTTTTTAAACCCATAGAAACTCCCAAAACGATTTGCTAAATGAAAACACTAAAATGTAACATAATCTGTATGCGGTATCCATAACAGCCCATTTTGAAAGAGTTGCACTACAAAGTGGTTTTTCAAAGCCATGGGATGCCAACAACTCACCCACCAGGCTTTTTTTTTTTTTAGAGCAATCTGTTGTTTCCAATAGACTGCATTTACTAATCAACCTCAACATTCAGGCTTTACAATTGATTTTAAGGGCTACTTGATAATAATCAATCCCCTGCTGAAGAGTTTTTGTTTCCTTAGAAACCAAGTACAACCACAAGATGCCCCGCTGAAGCATTTTTGCTAAGCTGGTTTCCTTCACCTGTGTTGGCTTGTTAAGCCAGAAGGCTTTGACTTCTTTGTTTCAAAGAATTAATTGCCTTTAGGGGAGATAAATAGCAAGTGACAAGCACTGATGCCAAAAGCAGGGATCCCAGTGGAATGAAAAAGCTACATAAAGAAAGACCACTTTCACATTGTGGCATAGCCACCGTGGCTCAGTGTGAAACGACGGGCTGGATGTATTAAACTCTCTTAGCCTCTTGTTTTTCTGTTCCCTAGTTACAGTGGGGGAAACATTACAGGTGACTTATGATGCATCAACAGGCCTACAGAAAATGGCCAGAATCAACTCGGCTGCAATCGCTGCTCACATCCATTTGGATTTTTTCATTGATTTTCATATATATATATATATATATATATATATATATATATATATATATATATGTGTGTGTGTGTGTGTGTGTGTGTGTGTAGGATCAGAACAAATCAGACATTTAAATAGAAATTTAAGATTCGATCAGAACATCGAAACATGAGGAGACGCATTTTGACGTTGCTTTTTAGAGCTCTTTGAGTGTGCTCTGGCCTACATGCCAGCTGCTACTTAACACCACGATGAGAAGAAAAACCACCTAGTCTCGTTACATCCTTTTACTCTTTTACTTTGGTTTCTTTTCTTTCCGTTGAGTTTCGTGTTCAAAAGTTAAGTTTGCCGCAAAGTCCAGTTCGACTGCACCTGCTTCAAACTTCAACTAGCAACTGACTCTGAAACCATCTTCAGCCAATGCCCAAGACATCACTAAGAACGACCACTGAACTGTCAGCCAATCAGCAACCTCGGGAAACCCCCTTTCCTGCAGCGACTACAACAAAAGGGAATCCCTTAGCACAAAGGCAACGCAAGTAAAACAACTCCAGATTCTAACTGAGCTGGTGCATTTAATATAAATTTTAGCCTCATTAAGAAACTCAATGCGAGGGTTAATTAAGTGATTGATGGTTGTTCAGGTCTATGCAATAGCACATATTTCTGTAAACTTGGGATTTCACATTTTCATTCTCTTAAACTCATCCTTTCCTCATTTTCTCTCTTTCTGCAACGTGTGAATGTGTGAATGCGTGTGTTCATGTGTTAGATTAGTTTACATGTCTTAAATTTATCAAATAAAGCTTTATTTATATTGATAAGAGAAGTATCTTGTGTTTTGTGCTTACAAGTTAATGTCTTAAACTGCCGATCTAGTTACTGTGCTATTTAATAGTGTTTTCACTATATTTTGGATTTTAATATTCAGTGCAGAGTTGATGTTACACGGCTCGTTCAGAAGAATCGCTGGCCGACTCAGCGATCAGCCGTGAAATAGTGAGTCTGTTCAAATTCCCTATAAAATTATAAATGATTCCCTTTGAGCTAAATTGACCGGTTTCCCTTACATTACATTACATATTACCTTAAATATGTATATATGGTGAGAATAGGGAGTCCAGACATAAATAGATTGTTCAACCAAAAATGTAAATTCTATATAGTATTCTGTATTGTGCATAGCATTTATTTATGAATAGTATTTTTGTTTCTATACTATGGAAGTCAGTAGGGTCCATGAACAGTTTGGTCACCCATATTCTTCAAAATGTTTTCTTTTGTGTTCAGCAGAAGAAGAAACTCATACAGGTTTAAAACAACTTGAGGGTGTGTAAATGATGACAGTATTTACATTTTTGGGGTGAACTATTGCTTTAATGTTACAGTCAGTGCGCCTAAACTGTATTACAGCACTGTCAGATGGAAAAATCTAAGACCGCTAGTAAACTGTAATCTAAAATTACCACCACCACTAGTAAATTGTAAATTATCACTAGTAATTTTAATAATTTAATATGTTTGTTAAAATAAAATGATCAACCTAAGAATTTGAGTGAAGTCGAAAAGTAAATAATACAAGAATTTGCACTGTATACACACAACATTGTTAAAAAATGAAATAAACAAATAAACATATGTTAAATTACAGCACAAAAATAAACAGCTGTGGCTGCCAGAAATTCACTGTAAAAATACTGTGACAGTATTTCAAGTATTACTGGATTAGTGTCTGTTTCTGTTGTATATTTCATTATTTGATGTAATGTTAATTTACCAATTCGACTTGAACTATCAAGTCTTTTACCTTAAAATGTACTGATAACCACCATTTTTTCAAAAAACTATAAATATTCTTTGTATATTTGTAGTGTAAATTTACCCAAACATCACATACAAATGATATAAGAAAGAAACATGATAACTTTACCATATCAATTAAATGATAACTCAGAAAAAAGCCTCATTAAAAAAGACTTATTTTTTTTAGAGAATAAATTAAAGAAAAAATATAATTTCATAGAAGCCCTTATAGTCTAAGCTGAATCGCCCCACCTCTCTCCAAAAAGCGTATAGGTCAAAATCAAGGTGCCACCTGTCTTTTGAATACCTTTACCTAACGGCTTTCACAACTGTACAAGTTCTAAAATCAGCAAAACTTGACCGAATCCAAAACTGTGCCCCAAAAATACTCTGTCATGTTCACTTACTAAAAACTGCTAAAAAGAAACTATAGAGGCTTGTTGCTTTTCATCTTCTCTTTTATCTTCCCCTCCATTCTGCTACATACATTATAAGACTGAGTGCTGAAGAACATTTCAGATGACTGTTATTTATCCAGCAGCAAGCACTAGAAGTGAAAGACAGTCAGGGATTGGGAGACTGAGTGCTTTATCTCCTGTGCTTTCACAGAGCGCTGAGGCGCATCAGAGATGCAGAAAGGGTGAATGCACTTCTCCAGCACAGAAAGAAAAGAAACAAAAACAAGCAGGCATGTATCTAATTAGAACAAAAAGAGTCAGAAACAGAAAGAAGTGAGCTGTGACAGACCAGAGCAGGTGGTGAACCTAAACAATCAGATAGGAGATGCTGTTACCGAAAGAACTTCAGAACGAAACAATATGCATTAAATTGCATACGATTAACACATAATGCATTTAAAATAAGGGATGGGTCACAATAGTTAAAAGGACTAATGTAACAACTGACTGCCTGATTAGTGAGGTCATATAGATGATACAGATTTTTTTGATAATCGTGTATTTTTATAGTTTAATGAGCTGTGTTATGGTTATGTGCGGCACTAAACATGAACATATTCAGTAGATTGGGATCTGGATGGGTACACATTATTTTAAGAGGAACAGTTCACCCAAAAATGAAAATTTACTGAAAATGTACTCACCCTCAAGCCATCCATGATGAGTTTGTTTCCTCATTGGAACAAATTTGGAGAAATTTAGTATTACAGAACTTGCACAACAATAGATCCTCTTAAGTGAATGGGTGCCGTCAGAATGTGATGTTTTATCAGCTGTTTGAACTCTCAATAATCCAAACTCCAGTTCACGAATTAACGACTTGTGAATTCTGATGGCACCCATTCACTTCAGAGGATCTGCTGGTGAGCAAGTGATGTAATGCTAAATTTTTCCAAATCAGTTCAGATGAATAAAAAAAATTAATCTACATTGTGGATGGCCTAAGGGTGAGTAAATTATCATCTTTGATAGAACTATTCCTTTAACTAGACCAAACCAAATAGTGCAACACATTTTCAGCTGCCTTGGCTCTGGTAGTTTTTTTTCCAATACCCCATATATACCCCCCCCCCCCCCCCCCCCGTCTAATTATTTAATTAAATAAAATGTAATAATTAATTAACATTTAATAATTAATAAAAATGTAGTAATATAGTTTTAACCAGGAATTCCACTGTCAAATACAATTATTTAAAAAAGTAAGTTAATAAAAAGCTGAAATAATGTAGGCCATGGAGAAAATGAACAGGATTTTTACTTCCGAAACCTGGTTTGCTGGTATTCAAATTGATGCCCAATATTCGGTTACAAAATGCAAAGAGAACGCATAGAGAGTAGATCACAGCATGAGTCCCGCCGAATGGGGTTGCAAACCAAAGTTGGTGGTAATTAACTGAAATCAAATAATTTGTTCTATCAAAGTACATTAAGATAAAAGCAATTCAAATGAAATCAAACCACGTTAAATCCTTTTGAATGCATTTCTCCTGAAAGAGGCACAGATGAATTAGATGAATTAGGCTCCTGTATGGGTTTTTTAAAAATTCCAGCATCAGCCTCTCAGCCCTATAGCTGCATGCCAGGTGGCAGCTGGGACAGTTGCCTTTTAATCTGGTTTGGCAGTCCTAAATCACTGCCACAACAGCAGGCATGATGTAGGGGAGTTTGGAAGAGACATTCACTCAGACGCTCCTCTGGCCATAGGTTGGGTTCTGTCTCTCTCTCTCTCTCTCTCTCTCTCTCTTTCCCCAGGTGTGTGGCCTTGTTTGCCATATGTCAAGCGAGTGAACCACTAATATCCACAGGGCACCAACAGGAGCCTGCCCCAAAACAAGTTTTTATTTATGTGGTTTGACATTGAAAACCATAGTCTGTCACATAGCCGGAAAGAACCTTTGATCGTACTTCATGCTTGAGTCATGGTGTGTCTTCAGTCTTTAGTCATGAGTGTTATTATGCGGCTTTTTAAAGATTCAACAGTGTACCAAAGCTACATGCTAACTATGAGGCACCTATGAGGGTACCCAACTACTTGTTCTGGACAGGCTGTCAGACTGTAGCCCCAGGATAAATCTGTCTCACAGACTGTTGAATCTCTGCTGTCTGCATACATTGCTCAGAATCAAGCATTAGTTTTAACCCGTCTAAACCCTTATGCCATTTCTAAGGGTGTTGAGTCCTCTTTAATAGAATGATAGCCAAATCCCTCTAAGTGGACCAAAAAGTGAACAGAGTTAAAAAGTACCCAGTTCTTTTAGTATTCACACAGTCTCAGGTCTCGTTTCACATTACCATTCATGCATTTAGCAGATGCTTTTATCAAAAGCAACTAACAACAGAACATTTGGTTTTGGTTTAGCTATTTTTACTTTGCTCAAAATATCATATTTTTGCATTATTTTTAGTTTTGAGAAAATTAATGCATTCCACAAGTTTAATATAAATCTATATCTTGATATATATACACAACTGTTCAAAAGTAAGATTTTGCAATACATTTTGTAAGCTCACCAAGGCTGCATTTATTTGATCAAAAATACAGTAGAAACAGTAATATTGTAAAATAGTATTACAATTTAAAAAATAACCATTATTTAATTTAATATATTTTAAAATGTAATTTATTCCTGTGATGGTTAAGCTGCATTTTCATCAGCCATTACTCCAGTCTTAAAGGTCACATAATCCTTCACAAATCATACTACTATTCTGAAGAAACATTTTGTGACGAAAACCTTTGTGTGTCGCTTAATATTTTTGTGTAAACCATGTCAAAAAAAATAAAAATGAACATTCTTTGAACAAAAAGTTCAAAGAACAGCATTTATTTGAAATAGACCTCTTTTGTAACATTATAACTGCCTTTACTTTTTTACTTTAGATCAATTTAATGTGTCCTTGCTTAATAAAAGGATTCATTTATTTATTTTAAACTTACCCTAATCTTTTGAACTGTACCGTATATATGAATTTGATATGAATATACATGTTTAGAGGTCAATTTCAGCAAATTGAATCATGTTTGATTAATCAAACAAAAAAATCGGTTAATTAAAATACATTTTTAATCTACTGAAAGCCTCAGGCTACATCCATTCACACAAAAGTGTTATATTTCTAATGTAATTTCATGACTTTCACGCAGCATTACAAGGTGGTCCAGTTAAACCCTCGAGCCTTCATTTGTGCAGAACACTGAAGACCTCTGAGAGTCTCTGAGTAGTTTATATATAATATGATCCTTATTGTTGTCTCCACAGAAATAAAATAAGCGGCTCATCTTCTTCTCTGTGTGTCATCATTACCTCTATACGGTTCACAATATTACAAATGAACCGCACAGCAGTCCTAAAGCCAAATGTACTCAGACCAGACCTCTGAGAAGCACATTTTGGACCGTTTGTCACAATTCATGCAAATCATTTGAGCCAAATAATTTATTTTATTTCTGATTCAATACCTGTTGCGGTGTCATTTATTTTTACATAAAAATGTACAATTCTTCATATGAATAGCAAATATCTGTTTTTGAAAACTTTGTTTCTTACTGAAGGCACTCGTCTATGCATTTGTAGTTATTAACAGATAAACTCCTAATTTCCTCTGCTTTTCAAAAAGCACACTGTTTTGCTCATTAAGAATATTTGCGAATCTTTCAGTCTTCAGTATAAAAGCACTAATAATTTACTCATAATTCATTGTCTCTTATTTGCCATATTTGAATTTAATCCTTTCCAAGTATTCTGTTTTAAAATGACTGGTCCTCCACTAAACACAAAATGTGGAAAGGGAAAAGGAGACACAGCGAAAGCGAGAAGCGAGAGAAGAAGATTCACTGCTTCATTAATAACATTACTTATGCTACATATTTCACAAAAAGCTTAATCTTGAACTTCTCAATAATTAATTCAACAGATAGAATGCACAAACACACACACACCGGTCTGAACATGGGTCTCCTCCCCAGCCCGAAAGTAATTCACCAAGCACTTGCCTACGATAACAGGCCACCATGTGTTTTACCAGATCTAACAGCTGACAGACTGTTCTCTAAAAAAACAGTGCAAAGACATCCAGATCCAATTAAAACGGGTTGCAAAGAGAAAGAAATCATAATTTTCCTTTTAAAATAGAGACAAAAATAACTCCATTTATGTACCCATCAATCCATCCATCCTCCAAACTGTTTGGACTATGCAGGGAAACACAATGGATGGCCAGTCCATCACAGGGCTAACAAAAATATTTATTTTCTTAAAAAAGCATAACAGTTTAATGTAAGATATATGTAAGGCTGGAAAATTCTCAATTCTAACTGCCAAGAGAGGAAAAAAGACCAGATGGAAAACCAGATGGAAAACCCTGTGGTACAATAAAACATCTTGACCGTCTCCATTAGCTTGCACAGAACTGGTTCCAGCATGTCAACATAAAATATAGATGCACATGATGTCATAGGCCAGCAGATTACCTGTGCGTTGCAGGATTAGCTCCAACAGCAATGCTCAGCCACAACCACTCAATCCGTCAAAGGTCAGAACACTTAATGACTCAGCTGAATGTGTGGCCAACTTCAACTGAACTTCAATCGGACCAAATGGGGCATGCAATAGAACGCCAACAAAAACAATGAAGCCTGTCACACAGGTGCTAGATGAATCACCTCCAGAAGCAAGGACACTGCTCTTACCAGAACCCAAGTGCTTTGCTTTGTCATCTCCCTTGTCATTTTAAACCCCTTTTCAGCAAGTGCTTTGGCTCGGAATAAGCATGCATTATCGCTTCCCGTTTTATAAGTAGAGTATCACATGGATAACTGTAAGGTCATCCACCAAGCAGGGGCTGTTTTACTGAGACCACTGGACTAATTACCTGGTTGGGAAGGAGGAAACACCTGAAGCTGAGGCATGGATTTATACCCAGAAAAAAAACTGTAAATGAGTTCCATATGGCAGATATACTGTATATATAAAAAACACACTTTTTGAAGTAAAACTTTCCAGACATTGACACAAACCACCTATGAAAATAAATGCAGACCAACCTGAGAAAGTCAGTCTTTTAGGTGGGATGGAAGTGGTGTGCAACCACAACCCTGTTCTAAAACGTAATTCACACTCAACCAACAGACGCCATCCAATGTCAATAATCACCAGATTACAGTACGTCATTTCTCAGACACTCTACAACCCAACAAACACTGACCAACAGAAACAGATGCTGACAGCGTAACACACAGATCCGACAAAACCAGATGAATATGTCTGTTGGTGTTGGTTGGTGTCTGTCTATGCAGTGTGAATTAACTTTAAAGGGATAGTTCACCCAAAAATGAAAATTTTGTCATTAATTACTTACCCTCATGTTGTTCCAAATCTGTAAGACCTTCGTTCATCTTCGGAACACAAATTAAGATATTTCTGATGAATTCCAAGAGCTTTCTGACACTCCCATAGACAGCAAGGATCCTAACAATATCAAGGTCCAGAAACTTAGTAAAATAAAATCATTAAAATAATCCATGTGACATCAGAGGTTCAAACGTAATTTTACAAAGGTATGAGAATACTTTTTGTGCGCAAAGAAAACAAAAATAACAACTTTATTCACCAATTCGTCTCCTCCACGTCACCCTGGCACCATTTTGGAGAGTAAACAATGCATCCGCGTTCATACGTTGCATATTTTGTTTACGTATGTGATACTCTCCAAAATGGTGACAATGTGACTCCCAAGCATCCAAACCATCACTGATCCATTATCGATTTGGAATATTCTATAAAGGCAGCAACACAAATCCTGCTCTGCATGGGTCACTTAATTTCAATATTTGTTTGTGTGAATTCAGGTAAATTAGGATACTTTTTGCCATTGAGGTGAAAGGAAAAAAGGTCCCAATTATACTGAATTAACCCTAGCATTTGAAGCAGCAATGAAAAACTTAGTGAAAACTAGTCAAATAAGCTATCATAATTAAGTTGCTTACCATTTAAAACAGCCTCCACATCTGTAATGCTACAATCATGCCCTACAATACTGCCTATGTAAGAAGCTCTCTAGGTTTTGTAACAGACCAGTGATATCTGCTCTTTCCTTGAGTCTTTTTCCTTGTAGTGGGTGGTGATGGCGCAGTGGATAAGACACATGCCTTTGGTGTGAGAGACCCGGGTTCAAATCCACTGTGAGACACCAATGTGTCCCTGAGCAAAACACTTAACCCCCTAGTTGCTCCAGAGGCGTGCGACCTCTGACATATATAGCAATTGTAAGTCGCTTTGGATAAAAGCGTCAGCTAAATGAATAAATGTGTAGTGTAACAAATCAGCATTGCCTTTGCATGAATGAGGTCATTTGAACAATCACTGTTTGTGCCTTTATTGACTTTCCTCCAATAGCAGGTAAAAATCACAGTTGGACAATAAGCCAGCACAGCATGCCTAGATATAATCTCATTTAATTAGGCTCTGGGGGCGACCTCCCAATTTTATTATGAAAGGATAGTGCTTAACCTGCTTTTTGGGGCATGCTCTCTTAAAGGGGGAAACATTTCCAGCAACCTTGAACTGTTTATAATAGCCGATAAATATCTGAAGCGAGAGTCAAGGGTAAGATAAAAAAGGGTTTGATATAATGAAGTGTGGTTTGAGTAAACTACTTTTCAATGATGCCTTTCCATCTGCCTGCACCGCTGCTGTAAACTCTTTGCTGCGATACACTGGATTAGATGGCAAACAATGATTAAAGGTTCACTAAACAGACTGTGGAAAGAGGTTTTACCAAGCACCCTAAGAGAGCATATATGACACAACTGCACTGATGACTGCAGCGATTGTCCTTATTTTTTTACAATATGTGATAAGTGAATGAGCAGTGCTGAGAATTAGGACACAGTATGATGGAGATATGAATGCAAGCACTTAGCAGGAGAACACAAGCCTCAGAGTAACACTATTCAGATAATCTCTTTGCAGGGAACCGTGACATTTACATTCATCTGATGATGAATATGCAGCTTTTGAAAATGGCACTTTTTCTCTGTGAACACACCTGGATGAAGAAACACTAAGATCCAGTGCACGTGTGCTAAGAAGTTCTTTCGACTTAACCCTTTGATGCATGAAGTATTCATTAAATAACGAGGGGGAAAAAAATCACAAGGGAGGTGATCATTTGTCCAACGCAATAAATAATATTAAACGAAGATATTCAAGGGGAACTAGGCGCTTCAAGACTTGCAGCCATGTTGAATTTATGTTGTCGTAAATAAAAAACACACCATGACATATAAAGTGGGTAGTCATGTTGAATAATGTTTAAGGGTCAAAGATAAATTATTGATGATGGTTTAGATGTACCAAAACACCCTGAACGGTTTAAAATGTCTTTTAAAGAACTGTCGATAGTGAATGTCATGAATCGTAGGGTCAAGTTACATGAAATATGGATGTTAAAATATATATACTTTTTAAATAATTAATCAAATTATGATACACTATTAGCTGCTGGGTTTTTTTTAATCATAAATCTTGTTCTGCGAAAAGCAACAGAAATGCTAAACTCTGCAGAGACCTTCTTTGTTTACAAATGCTGTTTTTGGTTACAAAAACAACCTTGCAATAACTGCTTAGTTGTACTTTATATTGTCTATGCATTTAGATATGATACTTGAAACCAGAATCTCTTTTTCATCTCGCATCTAGAATTGAGAGCACAAGGGGAAAACAATCTTGACAGATTTGTCTGTGCTACAAGCTGACAATCTTTGCTTTATCTCAATCCGACAGTGAACAGGGAATTGCAGCAAGTGAACAAAACCCCTGCAACTAGCTCAAGACTCATTGATCCCCACATCAAGATTCATTAAATATCTGCCCTTATTGATTTAGATTTTTCTATGCTACTTTGCAGCCAAAAGGTTACGCTATGCAAGCCATACAAGGAATACATTGTGATATTCGAGAAACTTGTAACATTCACAACTAGTGGTTAGAAGTTGCCAGAAGTTTATGATATAACAATACACTGGCTATATTTCAAGCATTACAGTATGGCTAATAAAAAAAAAATTGTTACTGAAAATAACAAAGATGGCCCAACAGTAGGTCGCATGATGATTTCATTTGAGTTCAGCTCAAAATTGTCTTTTTCAGCAACTATTGACTAATGATAAAATAGACAGAGCACTGACACCCCTTCAAACACGAAACACCATTAGGGTAACATATGGCAATAAAGTAATGTTAATAACACAGTGCAACATAATTCATGCCAATGAGGATAAGTGATAACAAAAATAAGAGCAAACTGACTTAATGCAAGGAATTCTGGAAATTTGGTAGCCTAAATTACAAGAGGACTCATACTAATAACAATTCAATCGTCATTTTACAGTTTAAATATATGCACTGCACTGCTAAATGTAGATTACATTTCTCAGTAAATAAGCCAATTAATTTGTTTTAAGACTTGTGACGAATATTAAAAAATATGTTTTTAAAAAGTCATTCTTATCGAACAAATTCTTATACTCTTGTTTCATTTCCACAATATATGATGACTCTATATCATCCTTAATATTTCCGTCTCAAAATTCACAATATGATTGTGATGGCTTGAGCCTATTCGTACTCTTTTGGTTCTATCCAAGCACACCACTAGTACACCACACCAGTAGACACTACCTACAGGGAATTGAATTACACCATCGACTACTACAACATTCCAACCTCAACCTGACTACTACTCAATTCAATGCAACATTTCGGGAGAAAAAAAAATGCTCGTGTCGCATCAAAACGTGTAGCGACATCAGGCGCGTGGCGAGATGCGCTGACAGATTATAGGATGCTCCGCGAGCGCAAGTTTGATTGCTGCTGCTGTGTCTGTCTTACCTTGCTCTGAATCAGTGTCCCTCAGTGTCTGAACATTTGAGAATATATCCCCGAATCCCAGTATGACGAGCAAGGTGAGGATATATTCGGACATCGTTGCTGAGTGAGGGCGAAGGCCACCGCACTTCTTTTGCTGAAGTCCGATTCCAGCCCTCCGGTAGAGAACCGTTATTCAGGAATGACAAGTGAAATTTGTCTGCAGAGCGCACCGACCCTCCTTCACTCCTCGCATTCAGATGGATTTCTAGGCGCGCACACATATGAGCTTGCAGGCGACAGTGTGAGCGAAGAGAGAGAGAGAGAGAAGGAGAGAGACGGAGGGTGTTGGGATAGATGGGTACAATAACGCACTGTGAGCTTGACTTTGATCGGTTTCCAGGCACCTGACGTAGCGCAAGGAAAGCAGGAGTTCGTAACATGGGGAATGCGCTAATTAAGGAAAAAATAAATACATTTTTTTTTTAGCTTTTGTGTCAGATGTACTGGTTTGGTGAGGTAGCTCAAGGAACACAATAGTGGTGAGCAATGCGCGAGCTGTTCGATAACTTTAAAGGGAGTCTACTTTCGCTGCGCAATTTACCGAGACTCTCGCGCAAAGCCAATTTGTGGTTTGGCGCCGATAGCACATTCATTTGTTAAATATCTTAAAGATGCTTTAAACAAAGTAGGCTACAAAGTTTTCTGTCATATAGATCCAAAATAGCCAGATAAATAATAGCAGTGTTTGTTTCGTCGTCCGATAAGCGTTACCAATTTCCGTTCTCGAGCATCATCTGGGTGAAAATATGCGCTCTAAGTTTTGTAGTTATTGTCAGGTTTGAACATCCCACTAAAATAATGTGTAAACCCACTAAGGCTAAACCTGTTTGTTTTAGGCTAGGTTTTATTGGTTTTATTTGAGGGTGGCATCTGCTCGCCCCCTGCTGATAAGGAGTGTTAAATGCCTTCGTCAAACTGCAAAAGGCGGTTCAGAAGCTGCATTTATAAGATTTTGTAGACATGAAACTATAGAAACATAAAATGCTGAATAGTATTAAAAAAAAATAACCCTGGTTATTAAATTAATAGTCCAGCCACAAAAAAAAAAAAAAAAAACACATGACTGATCAGAGAAACCCATAAATTGTTTAAGGTCAGTGAAACTGCATATTAAAAGGCTGACCTTTAACACTACTGACATATTCACAAGCTTTTCCTTGTAGGCTTATAATAAGCAATAACAGCCCAAGGCAAATTCGATTTTACACCGGATCCCTGTACTATTTTGATAGATGGCAATGTAGATAAAATATAGTCAAAAAAGTGAGCCAAACTGGTCAGTTGTAAGGATAAACATTCCCTGTAAAAAAATAAATAAAATAAAAATCTATATCTGTCAATGGAACATTTTAAATCATGCATTACCTTCATACATTTAGGCTATATATTCATCAAATACATATTCACAACAATCAGATAATATGATAGGAGAATATTTGCAGTTTGTAATAAGGATATAACAGTCACAGAGTATTTATTTAAGGGATAATGTATAGGTAATTACTGAAAATGATGAAAATTCTGTCATCATTGACTCAAGATTTTTCCAAACTTGTATGAGTTTCTGTCTTGTGTGAAAACATAAAAGAAGATCATTTGAAGAATGTTGGTAACCAAACAGATGGTGGTAACCACTGACTTCCATAAGGAAAAAATAGTAGGAAAGTCAATGACTACCACCAACTGTTTGGTCACCAACATCCTTTAAAATATATTTTGTGTATGTGTGTTCAAGGGAAGAAAGAAATGTATACAAGATTGGAACAACATGAGGGTGAGTAACTGATGACAAAATTTATACTCCCTTTAACACAAAATAAAACCTGACAGGGTGATCAGGATACTGTATTGTGATAATGACCACTTGATCGTCTATTACACAATTTACCAAATAAACTGATATGAAATAATATCATTTGAGTTTAATTTAATTTTTCTTCTTCTTCTTTTTTTGTTATGTAAGAAGAAAGAGACCGCAGGGTCATGATCGACCTGTCCGTGTTTAACTAAAAAAAATATATCCATCTGACTGTGTGTTATCTCACTTAACAACTGATTAAATAAACATTAAATATTGAATTGAAATTATTTTATTATATTTATAGTAGAAACAGTAGAGGAAAAAAACAAACATGTATTGCTAGGAAATTGTATTGCTTACTTTGAAGACACCCCAACATGCTGTGTCTTTCTGAATGATAAATCAGTGTTTAGTGTGTCTGTCTGTGCTCCAGTGGTCATGGCTACATGTGAAGATGCTGCAGATATCTATTGAAGATTGTGTTTTCAGTACACAGAATGCAAGGTCTGCTGTAGACTGCCCACACATTCACATCCAATGGCTCACTCCAGGGAAAGCACTTGTGCCTGCGTAGCAGTGACCCCCTCCAAAGCACAAGCAGTTCGGAGGCTTTCAGGATGAAACTTCCTTTATGCACAGCACTCTTTTGTTTTCTTGAGCATAGTCACAGCTGTGTTTGGCAAAAACCTTTCATATTCACTTACACTGAATTCAGTTTCTTCTCCGCTACACTCTACCTTTATTCCTATGCAACCACGTGAAGATGAATAACTGAGATACCAAGTAAACATGTCATATTCTGAATATCTGCTTCTCAAACTGTTGCCAGATGGGTAAAAGTTAAGACGTTGTTGCACCACTGACAATTTTGGTATTGAAATAAGGCAACAGGCCTTTCTTTAAATTAATTTACTTCAAGTGTGCTGATTAAACGTAATATGTCAATTCACCATTAATTAAAATATTCCATCACTGTAACAATTTCATATTTAATTGAAGACCAGGGATATTATAAACTAAGCAGAGCAAATTGTTCCCTTTGCAATTTTATGTACTGAACCTTGTTTTCTATGAGTCTTATGCACATCATGGAGAACAAAGAGCTTGTTTTCTATGTGAAGACACACACATACACACAAAAAAAAAAACACTTTGTAGAGGAAACACAACTAATGTGACAACAAAAAACTACAGTATAGACAGAATAAGCAAACTGTTGAACAATGCAACCGTTTTTTTTTTTTTTTTTTTTGTATTCATGGCCCAGTGCAAGCTGGGAAGACAAGCAAAGAAAATGGGATTGAACCACAAAACCAATTTTTGTTCTGTTATACCTCTTTGATCTCATTATAATTCCAACTTGCCTGCTACACCTGTTGATTCAAAAAAGCTGTGCTTATAAGAAACAAATTCATAATTTAAATGTTTTAACTTTAAAGCATCGCTTCTGGTCAAAATACAAAATCCACCAACATATTTGTTTATATGTTGCATAACTCTTATGGACTGTTTTCCCTTGTAAACAGTTGCATATTTCTCTCTTGATTCAAATGAGGTGGTTCTTCCACTGGAGAAAACAATATTATGGATAGAGGACTCTTTCAGCTGGAAGCAATGGTTTGGAGTTAAAACGTCTTAGATGATGGATTTGTGCAGCTTTTCACTTCACAAGACATTAACTGATGGACTGGAGTTGTGTGGATGACTTTTAGATTGTTGTGTTGTTTTTTTTATCAGCTGTTTGAACTCTCATTCTGACGGCACCCATGAGGATTCATTGGTGAGCAAGTGATGTAATGCTAAATTTCTCCACATCTGTTTCAATGAGCAACCAAACAAACCTAAGGTTGAGTAAATCTGCAAATTGTCATTTTGGGTGAACTATTCCTTTAACCAAACCAAAAAATGCAATAATGGAGTCTATCTTTGGTTATTTTTCAGCATCATTTACTGGATCTAATAATTATTTCTTATAGTGGAGTCTCACATAAGTTGCTGTTTTTATCTGTGGAGCTTTCAGTTGTGTGTCTTTTGTTTTTCTGTTGCCATAATAAAGTGCTGAGCTCCAGTGTGGAGTAATTGAGCTTCTTCTCAAAATGGTCAGCCCTTTCTTAAAGGTCAGCAATTAAAAGGATTGCAGTTTCTCCAAGTTAAACAAGGCCCAGTGTTAAGCAGCTGTATTGTTAAGACTCCAGGGAGAGAAGGTATCAAAATCTTACCATCAGTAATTAAATAATTGCATGTCAGTGATTCAAACCTCATTAAAAATGTTGCTCTGGCTCCATTATGAACGTTGCATACTTTTGACACACAAATCTGAAAAATGCACTAATTGGTATGGCATACTACAACTGAACTAAATCGACAGCTATAACTGGTCTTAAGCATAACAATGGGAGCCTAAATCTGTGCATTGATCAATGTTTCTGCTCTGTTGACTAAATTTAAGAGTATATTTTTGTGTTTATTATATTTATTTTGTACCATTCCATAGTTTGGTGTTAGTAAGGTTTTTTTGTATTTTGTTTTAAAGAAATGTAACATTTATTTGGCAGGGTGGCATTAAATTGACCAACAGTAAAAGTGGCAGTAAAGACATGTTGCAAAATATTTTATTTTAAATATACATCCTGCTCTCTATTTGTCAAAGAATTCTACAAAAAAGCATCATGGTTTCTTTAAACATTAAGCAACACAAGTGGTTTAACATTGATAATATTAAGATTTTTTTTTTTTCTTGAACAGCAAATCAGTATATTAGAATGATTTCTGAATGATCACTGAAGACTGGAGTAATGGCTTCTAAAAATGTCATCACAGGAATAAATTACATTTTAAAATATATTAAATGGAAACAGTTATTTTAAATTGTAATAATATTTACCTATATTACTGTTTGACTGTATTTCTGATCTAATAAACGCTTCTGTCTGTCCCTGTCTATCATGCTGCTGAGAGGTTTGCGATTGTAGCTCCGTGTAGCACTCTCTGTTGTTTAAAGTGATAACATATAACTTAATTCCCACCATATTTCTGGTATTATCTATCAAACTAATTTGATCGTTCACTTTTTAAAATCGCGCATGCAGCGCGTTAGCATTCATTAGCCGGTTAGCTTGTCACTCGTGGTTCCATTCGTGTTTTTCTCGAGTTCATCAAACAACAGTGATAAGCGAATCATTCTTCAGTCACGGTGAGTAATGGCTTCTTCTCCTGCTATTGTTGTTTGCACTGTTTGCCACATGTAGAGTTTATCTCTCTCTGTCGGCGACGAGGGATTCACATGTGATAAATGCAGGGAAATACACTGAACAAAATTATAAATGCAACACTTTTGTTTTTGCCCCCATTTTTCATGAGCTGAACTCAAAGATCTAAGACTTTTTCTATGTACACAAAAGGCCTATTTCTCTCAAATATTGTTCACAAATCTGTCTAAATCTGTGTTAGTGAGCACTTCTCCTTTGCCGAGATAATCCATCCACCTCATAGGTGTGGCATATCAACATGCTGATTAGACAGCATGATTATTGCACAGGTGTGCCTTAGGCTGGCCACAATAAAAGGCCACTCTAAAATGTGCAGTTTTATCACACAGTACAATGGCACAGATGTCGCAAGTTTTGAGGGAGCGTGCAATTGGCATGCTAACTGCAGGAATGTCCACTAGAGCTGTTGCCTGTTAATTGAATGTTCATTTCTCTACCATAAGCCGTCTCCAAAGGCGTTTCAGATAATTTAGCAGTACATCCAACCGGCCTCACAACCGCAGACCACGTGTAACCACACCAGCCCAGGACCTCCACATCCAGCATCTTCACCTCCAAGATCGTCTGAGACCAGCCACCCGGACAGCTGCTGCAACAATCGGTTTGCATAACCAAAGAATTTCTACACAAACTGTCAGAAACCGTCTCAGGGAAGCTCATCTGCATGCTCGTCATCCTCATCGGGGTCTCGACCTGACTGCAGTTCGTCGTAACCGATTTGAGTAGGCAAATGCTCACATTCGATGGCATCTGGCACTTTGGAGAGGTGTTCTCTTCATGGATGAATCCCGGTTTTCACTGTACAGGGCAGATGGCAGACATCGTGTATGGCGTTGTGTGGGTGAGCGGTTTGCTGATGTCAACGTTGTGGATAAAGTGGCCCGTGGTGGCGGTGGGATTATGGTATGGGCAGGCATATGTTATGGACAACGAACACAGGTGCATTTTATTGATGGCATTTTGAATGCACAGAGATACCGTGATGAGATCCTGAGGCCCATTGTTGTGCCATTCATCCACGACCATCACCTCATGTTGCAACATGATAATGCACGGCCCCATGTTGCAAGGATCTGTACACAATTCCTGGAAGCTGAAAACATCCCAGTTCTTGCATGGCCAGCACACTCACCAGACATATCACCCATTGAGCATGTTTGGGATGCTCTGGATTGGCGTATACGACAGCGTGTTCCAGTTCCTGCCAATATCTAGCAACTTCGCACAGCCATTGAAGAGGAGTGGACAACCCGATCAACTCTATGCGAAGGAGATGCGTTGCACTATGTGAGGAAAATGGTGGTCACACCAGATACTGACTTGTTTTTCGGACCCCCTGGACCCCCCCAATACAGTAAAACTGCACATTTTAGAGTGGCCTTTTATTGTGGCCAGCCTAAGGAACACCTGTGCAATAATCATGCTGTCTAATCAGCATGTTGATATGCCACACCTGTGAGGTGGATGGATTATCTCGGCAAAAGAGAAGTACTCACTAACACAGATTTAGACAGATTTGTGAACAATATTTGAGAGAAAAGTATTAGATCTTTGAGTTCAGCTTGTGAAAAATGGGGGCAAAAACAAAAGTGTTGCGTTTATAATTTTGTTCAGTGTAGTTAGGCTGACAGATAAGATTTCAGAATTAGAGACAAACTTTAGTTGAAGACAGTAAGAATGTGAGGGCTGTAGATACTGCTTTGGATGCGACTATCTCAGGGAATCCTGTACATTGTTCAGTTCCGGTAGAGCCCGTGCAGCAGGGCAACTGGGTGACTGTGAGGCGGTGAGGTCAAAACACCACTCTTCCATTCCGATCAAAACATCAAACAGGTTCTCCTTACTCAGTGATGCACCCACTGAGAAACCTGATGAAAATGCTCAAGTTATTGGCATTTCTATTGTACGGAACGTGAAAATAGAGACATCAGCCACCATAGTCCAATATTTACTGGGAGCCAGAGCTCCTGATATCTTTGCAAATTTAAAAGTGCTGGCTAATGCTAAACGTAAATTCAGTAAGATTGTTATTCACGTCGGCGCTAATAATGTTCGACATCGCCAGTCAGAGATCACTAAATCTGCTCTCACTAGTTACAAACGTCCTGCTTTTATCACTATTAGTGCTACTGGATCTTAGTGCCGCGTTTGACATTATCGACCACAACATTCTTTTAAATAGACTAGAAAATTATGTTGGCATTAGAGGAAATGCACTGGCATGTCAAAAATCATGTTCAAATCTTACTTTTCTGACTGCCATCAATTTGTGGCAGTAAATGAAGAGGTATCATACCAATCACGAGTGCAGTATGGAGTACCTCAAGGCTCAGTACTTGGCCCTTTACTTATCACAGTTTATATGTTACCCTTGGGAGATATCATTAGGAAACATGGTGTTAGCTTTCACTGTTATGCTGATGATACCCAGCTCTATATTTCTTCGCAACCTGATGAAACTTACCAATATGCAAAACTAACGGAATGTATAGTTGATATCAAAAACTGGATAACTAGCAATTTCTTACAGCTAAATTCAGAAAAAAAACAGAGGTGTTAATTATTGGACCAAAAACTTTTGCATGTAATAACCTAGATCACTGTCTAATACTTGGTGGCGGCTCTGTAAATTCTTCGTCATCGGTTAGGAACCTAGGCGTACTTTTTGATAGCAATCTTTCCTTCGAAAAACATGTTTCTAGCATTTGTAAAACTGCATTTTTCCATCTTAAAAATATATCTAAATTACGACCTATGCTCTCTATGTCAAATGCAGAAACATTAATTCATGCATTCATGAACTCGAGGCTAGATTATTGTAATGCTTTATTGGGTGGTTGCTCTGCATGTTTAATAAACAAACTCCAGCTGGTTCAAAATACAGCAGCTAGAGTTTTTACTAGAACCAGGAAGTACGACCACATTAGCCCGGTTCTGTCAACACTGCACTGGCTCCCAATTAAACATTGTATACATTTTAAGATCTTGCTAATTACCTATAAAGCCCTGAATGGTTTGGCACATCAGTATTTGAGTGAGCTCTTATCGCATTATAGTCCTTCACGTCCGCTGCGATCTCAACACTCTGGCCATTTGATAATACCTAGAATATCAAAATCAACTGCGGGCGGGAGATGGTTTTCCTATTTAGCGCCCAAACTCTGGAACAATCCAAACACTGTTCGGGAAGCAGACACACTCTGTCAGTTTAAATATATATTAAAGACCCATCACTTTAACCTGGCTTACACATACACTATCGCATTTCTATAATTCAAATCCATTAAAGGATTGTTAGGCTGCATTAATTAGGTCAACCAGAACCGGGAACACTTCCCAAAACACCTGATGTACTTGTTACATTGTTAGAAGAATGGCATCTACGCTAATATTAGTCTGTTTCTTTCTTATTCCGAAGTCACCGTAGCGCACCCAGATCAAGACTGTATCCAGATCAGATGGTGGATCAGCACCTAGAGATGACCTCTACAGCCAGGACACCTAGATGATCCCCAGAGACTGATCCCCAGTGAAGACCCTGTCTCCAAGACGGCCATCGGCGCAAGACCACAGGAACCTGATGAGTCCTTTGCACAATCTGATTCTGTTTTAGCCTAGATTTAAACTGCTGATTTTGTCTGGCCAGATGAGAATGACACTATTTCTACAAACTATTTCCCCGTCTAAATACTGTAAAGCTGATATAAAGCCACCTAGCTTTATATCAAGCCGATGTAAAGCTGCTTTGACACAATTTGCATTGTTAAAAGTGCTATACAAGTAATATTAAGTGACTTAATAAATGCAGCCTTGGTGAGCAACTCTAAATCAATGAACAGTAGTGTTTATTTAGTTATTTTGTCAACAATTAGGAGTACACTTGCACTTAATATTAAAGCCGACACACATACACTTTCATTTTGATTTTCTGATGTCTTTAAGGGTATACTTGACTATTAGTTATAGAGCTACTCTTGTGTGTCATGATAAAATCAAAATTTCTTGATTACAATATTGCAAGATTAAATTACGTCATCTGCATTCTCCATACCATGACGTTCTGACGCCACTGTTTAGCATCAATGAATATTCTGTCATGTTGGGATTTGCATCACCATTCCATGCACTCTCTCAGTCTATCTTCTCACCTTTAACCTTAATTAGCAAGACAGGAACACAGAGAGAATGGTGAATGCAAAAATGCAAAGCCCTTGTACTAATAATTATTCTAGCGACGTCGTGGAGGGTTTTGGCCCTGTCAATAGCTGTGATGCTCACAGCGAACCTCCTGGTCCTGCTGAAGTTCCACAAGCCCACTGGCACATGTGTGAACATGACACCTCAGTGCCCCGCTGACATCACACCCATATTTAATCAGGACCCTCTGTGAATTTTAGCACACGCACACATTTGTGGGGGCAATGTGCAGTAATACAACATACACGCTGATACAGAGTGCACCTTGTTTTTTATGATCTGAAGTTGTTTTTAAAACTAGAGTTTGAAAAATAATGCAAAAAGTATATAGATAATAAGCCAAAAATACTAAATACTAGTGCTGTCAAAAGTTTTTGTTTACATAATATGTGTGTATTGTGTATATTTATTATGTATATATAAATACACACACATGCATGTATATATTTAAGAAAAATGTTATGTTTATATATTAAATATATTTATATATAATATAAATTATATATAATTTGATATTTTGTATATGCATGCAAATCAATCTTCATTGAAAATGCTGGATTCAGTATATCATGCAGCACTAAGATTTGTAACTAATTCTAGTTTTCGTACTCATCACTGTAGCCTGTACGAGAGTGTTGGTTGGCTATCTTTGCACAATCGCAGGCTGGAACACTGGTATACTTTTCTTTTTAAGGCCATACTGTATAAACTGCCTACTTACCTATGTTCTCTTCTGACTCTTAAAGTCACTTCCAGGAAATGTAATCTTCGATCATATGGGCAAATCATATATGACATTCCACGAACGAGAACTGTCTTTGGTGAAAGTGCCTTTAAAGTTTTTGCACCTTTATCTTGGTATAAATTGCAGAATATATATATATATATATATATATATATATGAGCAAAAACCTTTTTTTAAAATAATGCATTTCAAATAAATGTTCCGTCGAACTTTCTATTCATCAAAGAATCCTGAAGAAAATGTATCACAGTTTCAACAAGCATATTAAACAACATAACTGTTTCAACACTGATAATAACAAGAAATATTTCTTGAAAACCACCAAATCAGCTTTTCATTATTCAGCTTTGTTAACATTTTTGCATTTGTTAATTTTTAATTGTTATTTGTCATTTTAAATACATGCATACTGTACATATATATTAAACATTCAAGTGGTGATGCAGTCATGAAGTAATATACTGTTCAACTTTATGCAAATGAATGGCAAAAACATCCTGGCGCCAGCCAATCACTGTGAGGTGAAGGCAACGTTGTGACATGAGCGTTTCAAAGTCTGCACACAGACAGTGCTGGAGCTTCTTAAATTAAGACTTGTTTTGAGTTATAATGAAATGGAAAGAAGCTGGAAAGCAGAATTAGAATGAATAGGGAGCTTTAGTGGGATTTCTTACTGTCTCGCTAAGTGAAATGGTTTAAATGATGCATCCCGAGGTCTTGAAGGGATTGTTAATCACGGGTGCGATGACAGCTATTTGTTAAATTAATTGCTTCAGTTGAAAAAAATGAATAAACAATTGATTTAACCTGCAAGCCCCATAACAGCAGGGATTGGGACCCGGGATTGTCAGCACACAGCATGTCCGTGCAAAATGCTGCCCAACATGTGTGCGCGTTCACACTTGGGATAAACTAAGGATGATTTAATAGCTCAAATTTAATAACAGCCCTTTATGAAATTAAAATATGACATTTGCCACCTCTTCACACCAGGAGGGCTATCTGTCATATTTACAAGCTGGCTCTAGAGACATAAAAATGTTGAACTTAAAATTCAGAAAGCATAGATGGAGAGCTTTTTTGTCATCCCGTCACGATAGCCTACGTGATTATCTCTTTAAACATCTGTATCAAAGGCTTTGGAGATAGAATATAATTCAAGCTCTTATGAAAATAAATTAGGATAAAATAAATTACCCAAAAAAGGGCGATTCATTCTATAGTTATTTTGTTTAAACACTTTAACAAGCCATGACATTCAAACTGTTTGTTTACAGTATAAGTTAAAAAATTCCCTTGCTGTGTGGACACACAAATACAGAGACATGCATGAATTTGTCTCTGAGGTTACTTTCTGTCCTCACATGCAGTCACACTCTCTTTCCAGGCAGACACGGGGAAGTGCACAATGTACTGAAAAAATGCTTGACTTAATACTGCCATCTACAGAAAACGATGGATCTTAGTCATAAAATCTCCCCACAATTCTTCACATTTATTACTCGGAACTGAATGAGGAAAGTAATGTGCATTACTTCATGGCCTTGAAACGATGAGAAGACAAATATGGACGAGGAAATAAAGACTATATTTCAGTTGCACACTGTAGTTAAACTATGAGGCTGAAGCAAACCATGGCAGCAGTATGTAAGACATTACTTGCTGCATTCTAATATCACAGACAGAAGTATTGCTGTATAAATCAGCTGAATGTTTTCTGGTAGATTTCAGTCTTTCGGCACTTGACTCTGCTTATTGTGCCTGAGTGCTTTCTCCTGAAATTTTCCAAGACCATTTAGGACTAGAAGCTTTTTTATGTTTTTTTTTTATTTTTATAATATATATTTTTTCAGGTGCATCAAAGTCAGATAAGACATGATCTAAAGGAAAAATCACACTTTTTCAATTCATGGTACAAAAAAACATTACTAGATGTCAGAAGGATAGATGGATGGATGGATATAGTTTATATTATATTATTATATTTATATATTAAATAATTTTAATATTATAATTTTTATATGATTATAATTTTTTAATGGTTTACTGTTTTTATTTATACAGTGTTTACCACTTTATCAAATTAGTATTAGTTTAGAACTATAGTTTTCCAGAAATCCAGGGTAATAATATAATAATAAGTAATTATTACTACACATAACAAATAATAATGATATATAATAATATACTATAATACTATTAATACAATATAATGTTAATGTATAGTGCCAGTATCTTATAGAGTATATATATATATATATATATATATAAATGTATATATAGCCAGTCAAACGTCCTAAATGGCTCAACCGCCTTAAATGATTGTTGATACTTTCACTTATGCCCAGATTTTTCAGATTCATCATGTTACGGTACAAAGCACTTGCTTTGTGAAATTAAATATTCCATCTGTCATTAGAAAGATTTGATGACAACGTCCGTAAAGTCACACCAGCCTGAGCCTGAGCCCTGCCTGTGGTGCATTACAGCGCAGTGGGGTGTAATGAAAGAGGGTATGTCAATACCAGCATAGGATTTGGCCGGACTAGTCATTTTACTCTTTGCTGGAGCTCTTTTGACTGCCGGAGTGAAGCTCTTTATGAAAGGAGTTGTGTCAGAGCAGGCTGCCCTCATTCCTCCTCTGCAGTGTGGTAATGATGCTTTATCACTTTGCCTGTGACAGGCCTGTTTCCCTCTTTTGCTCAGTAATAAAGGTTGGCTGAGCTCCAGAGGGGACCTGGGATGCTGAGGGGATGGACAGATGATGCTCAATGGAATTGAAATTTAACCTAAAGGTATTTTCTCTGATCTGCACTTATGCACTCACGGGTGACCAGGCGCGCGCTCACACACACTCCGCATCTTCCTTCATGGGCCCCACTACCTTCGATTGGTCATGGATGAGCAGTTTAGCTGGTGGCTGAGACAGGTTTCCAAAGCACAATCACGGTTGGTCATCATCCTGGCGGGCAAGGAAAGAGAGAGAGACAGATGGAAAAAGCGCATATGAGAGAGAAAGAAGCCTCAGAGGGAAGGAGCAGAAGATGAGTGTGGAGCCATGGGACGATGATGCCGTTAGATACCTCGCTAATGACTGATGAACCCTCGTTCCTCGCTGATTGAGATTAAGAGGCACTGGACAGCAAGCCTGCAGGGGTCAGCAATGAGTTAGGTCCCTTTACCTCTTACGACCTCTCTACAACCATCCATCTCATCGTCTTACTTGCTCTCCCAGTGGCCCTCTTCTCTTTCAGTGAATCACTTAACAGTCTAAACTCTCCAGAGGCACACACCACGAGATCCTGAAACTTATGCCTGATTCGCATTGCATGCTTAAGCAGTATGTAAGTGAATCAGCACATTAACTGCGACAGCAGGCCAAAGTTCACGCTGGCAGCGTTTCTGCTGCTTACTGAAAATAAAGTGTTTTTATGTTAAAGGGACAGTTCAGCCAAAAATGAAAATTCTGTCATAATTTACTCACCCTCATGACATTCCAAACTTGTATGACTGACTTTCTTCTGTGGGATGTAAGGATGTAAAGCAGATATTTTGGGGCATTTTCATAAACATCTTAACTTCTACAATTTCCAATTAGAAAAGTAGTATTTTGAAGTACTAAATTTATCAAACCTAAAACTGAAATAAAAATAAATTAAAGCTAAATAGAAAAACTACATAACAAAACAAACAAAAAATGCAAATATAAAATTAAAAACTAATTCAAAATATTAACAAATGCAATAATAAAATATAAATACTGAAATGCAGTATTTTTGTACAGACAATCCACCCAATAATTTACTAAAGCCTGTAACTTGGCTATTGTGGGACATTATTAATTATTAAAAACCTGATAATCTTGCAGTCTAATTTAAATGAGAAGGAGAATTACATTTGCATTTAAACAATAGGTAAACATAATCCAGACCTAAAATTTGTTATAAATAACAAATATTATTTGTTAAAATATTGAGATTTAGTCAGGTTTACTGAATAAAAAGTGTTTGCCACTACGAAACTTAAATCAAGTCAAGACATTTTTTCAATGTTAGTAGTTTGCTCTATTTTATGCTGCCTCATAAAAGCCTACGTATATTGCAAAAGATAAATATGTTCATAGTGCATTTTCAACATGTTTTCTGCTGAACACTGCAAAAATAGGCTCAGTTCCACATCACATATACAAGCACTGTGAATTCTGTAACCTGTTAATACTGGTGCCAATACAAGCATATGGCACTTAGTCATTACTAATACACGAAAATGCAACAAGTCACTCCTTTAATAGTCACACATATACAGACTTGTGACTAACATCTGGCCCACAATGTTGACTATTCTGTTCAAGAATTCTATTCTGGTAGTTCAAATAGTAGAGTATGACACTAGCAACACCACAGTCTTCAATGGATACCTTGTTAGTCATTTTGAATAAAAGCTACTGTCAAATGCATACAAGCTAATTTAAATGTAAAATAACTACCTGCTTAATCAGGAAGTCTTTCTGAATTACATGTATTACAAACATTGAGAGTTTGTTTTGCTTTTTCCTGCCATTTAGAGGCAGGTTATCTGAAATAGTTGATATATAGTATATTGCATCAGTGTGGAATTATTATTTTTTTTTTTAATAATTACACAGCAGTGTCAGTCTGTGAATAAAAAGAAGGAATCGGCAGAGACGTACAGGTCTGAAGACTTAATGCTAGTAGATATCTAGTTAAATTACAACTCAGAACTCAATATATTTCCCTAACCTTGCAAACAGATCCAGCGATTCCAGTGGCTCTTCCTTAAAGTGCTCATTGTAATTTTCATTTAAGTTTTTCATCTAATATTTATATTTTATTTCAGCTTTAATTTAACACATTTTATTAATTGTTTTAGTTAACAATAACAACACTCTAATTCGGTTAACTGGATTATTTCGTGCTGTAACTAGTAAAGAGGAAAAGATGATTAATTCACATGCCGCTTGAACTGAGGCGAGTACAGCGATCTCGCGCCACATTTGAGAGTTGTCATTTTAAAAAATGAATTTGAAAGCTGAGACTTATATTAAAAGTAACAAGGCACAAAGCTTATAGCAATTATTGGGTGGCTGGCGCACTACAAATAATCAATGGATTTGAAAATGTTAAATATTTTTTCCAAGCATTTATACCATCAATAAAACACCTCAGAAAAGAAAACAATATAGCTCAAGTTAACCAAGTTGGAGCCCACTTTAACCTTCGGAATGTTTGGGGGCCCCTTACAAATTTATTTGCATATGGGCGAGGGGTTGACTTGCTATGCCACTGTTTCCAAACCATTTTAAGCCAGCAATATAGTAATTTTTGAGTTGAATGATAGGTATCCAGTGTTCTGTCTAATATTTAACCAGCGCTGGGTTGTCAAATAACCCAAAAATAATTGTTTTTACCCTGCATTTTTTAGCATTTGTGGAAAATACACAGAAGTAAGTCAAATTAAAATCTTCTGTTTTCTGTATTGTGCTTGTCATTGTGAGCAGTATCCATCAGACGGTAAGTGAGCGATCTGTGGGTGTGCCGTCTGAGAATACCAATGCTGAACTCTAACTGCTCAATGGTTACTCAGTGCTTTCATGGTCCACTAACCCCCCAAATCGAAACACACCATGTTTTCTTCAACTGACAGGGCTGTGCCAAAGTGAGTCTTTTAAGTTGCATTGGCGGAGAGCCATTGCTCTAACACTTACTTGGATATACACACACAGGCAATGACGTTGTGTCATTCCATAACAGCATCATCCTGCCTGTGCGGAGCGACGGCGGCGGTGAGTCACATGTGATAAACCTCTATCCTAACCTTTGACTCCACACAAGAATATGATTGGCCAATTCAAGTCAATGGCCATTTCAAAAACTTGACATTTGACCAGCCTGTGAATTCTGCTCTACGTGTTCTGTCCTTTCATAGGTTCTGGCGGTCAGGATTAGAAACTCATTTTATTTAAGGCTCTTTTACTGCTGGCTTGGTCAATATTGCCTGACAGGGAAGGAAATTCATTCCATTCCATTTGCAGGACTGGAATTATTATGTTTGCTGTTGCTAAATACTCCCTTCACCTCAGGTCGGCATTGTGCCATCTGGTATGAGGACGAGCAAGAATAGGAATGAAAAGAAGACCACCCATTCAAAAGACTCAGAAAATTAGTTTTTTGTTTTCATATAACTCATACTTTATATAATTAATTAGATTTCTTATAATTTTATGAAATTACAGGGAATTGTTTACAGTCGAAAAATATATTTCCAACTAAAAAAACTTGTGTGTGTGTGTGTGCACTTTTTTTTTTTTTTTTTGGCCATAGCACAGTATATTTTTAACTAAACTGAGCAGGCTGCCTTGCTGCTGCTTATATCCAAGGGTGATAATGTTTATTTGCCTCAGTGTATATTGATTTGATGGCTGCTTTATTAATATGCAACTGGGGTATTAATTGTGTAAGAGGCCTGTTGCCAGGCTGGAATCAATTTGTAATTTATGATGAAACTCCGTGATATCAAATATATTTGTGCGAGCCAGCAAGTGTCTGCATGGGGGGAAAAGCAGATAGAGACTGTGTGAAAAAAGGGAACTAAACTTCCAAATACTGTTGATGGTGGGCTTTTTTTTTTCTTTTTTTTTGGAAGCTCACAGTTGAGAATGTCATACCTGAGTATAGTTAGTGTGAGCAAAACAGATCAATGAAAACATACTTTCTCACCTTAATATTTTGATGTACTGACACAGAGAATAAACCATTTTCATGGGAGAGCATTTGAGTCTGTTTATTTTACTAACACTAAAAAACTAGTGTTCACTAAAAAACACTATCCACTTTTGATAATATATATGCTATATACTGTCTATAGAAAATTAACATTTATCTTGAGTCAAGGACTGAAATAACCTTCTCAGACTTCTGATAGAATTGAAAATGTGAATCAATAAAGTCGAATAGCTTTAACATTTTGTGTGCATCTATGACAACTGTGGCTGTCAATGAAGGTGGGTCAATACTTTCTGATGGGCTTTCAACATTAACTTTTCACCTGCACAGTAAAAACCTCTACAAAATGTGAACCTTGCTTTAAGAAATAAGGCAATATTGCAAGCCCTTTTTGAGTATACTCAATTAAAGTCTGTCCAACTGAAATTATACAGCTAAGGCAGGAAATCTAACCAATTTTTTAATGAGTTGTGGGACACAATTATATTACTTTGTGAATACAAGTTAACGTCTTGAATTATAAAGATAGTCAACTCAATATTTAAAGCTAAATTAATTCAGAAACCAAAACCATCCTATTTGAACTTGCTTGTTCAATAAATCGTCAGTCAATAAATGTGACTATAAATACAACTTTATCATAATTAAAATTGTATACATGGGTTAAATCAATAAAGTTAGCACAGCTCTGCAGACAACTATCATTTCAATAGTTTCTTATAGACGGCAGACAAACTTCAGAGCTTAATACACAAACCTCAACAAACATCATTAAGGAAAAAGATGAGCTCTGAACACCATCACCACACAATAAATAACCAACAGTGATGATAAAACAACAGCAGCAGCAGCAGCATAAATAAAGCCGGTAAACAATAAAATAATAATCCTATAACACTATCTGTATCATTCATATGCCACATGCATGCTGGGAATAACCAAACAATGATGCAACAATGGGTTTTGTTCAAGTGGAATGGCAGTTCAAATCTGTTCAAATGAAAATTATTCTATTTTTTTTATCATTTCAGTTTAACCATTTTAATAATAATTGTAATAATTTCTATAATAAATGAATTCAAAACAATCATTGCAAATGGCATGTTTAGATAGACTATTTAACCTCTTATTTCACAGTGTTTTTAAATTTGCCATAAATGCAATCTAATAACATGGCCATAACTATAAATTAAACAAGAACAGTAATCAAAGCAGTACCATTATATATTTAATCTTTAACTAAACACATTGTTATATGACAAATGCAGAAAAAGTTTTCTCATAATAAGATAATTATTTTTAGTACATTGACAACACAAAATGCCATTTTGTCTTGGTATTGTTTTATCTTCTGGCAGTCTGATCAAATAATGAGGCAAGAGATAGATCCCCAGTGGAAATGGTATGTCAGATCAAGCACACTGCATTACGGCATGCAGTATCCCATACTGTATGTCTGTTACAGACATGCCAGGCTCTGCCACCTCCCAATCACAACGATCACATTCACCTGAGTTCTAATCACACTCACCTGTCCCGCATCACGTCCCTCATTACCGCCTAGCATAAAGCCACACACCACCCAGCACTAGATGTCCGATCTCGTTCATGAGAAGAGGACTTCCAGAGCGCTCACAAGCCTTTGCACTATTGCTGTGATACTACTTACCTGTCATTGTGAATATTACCTGTTCCCAGGATCCTGTTCCAAGTCTGCTCCAAGATCTCCGTGTTCCTGTCTCAACGGCTGCGGTGTGGGTGTGTGGCCAACGTTCACTCCTGGATTCCCCGTGAGAACCTGCAAGTAACAGATCAAGAGAACCGCTGTCAATTCCTGGATATCAACCCCGGGTTCATCACCACTGCTTACCTCTCAGCCATTCAGTCATTCAATAAACTCACCTGAACCTGCTAACCGTTTTGTGTCCTCCGTTCTGTAACAGAAGATCGGACCTTAACAGACTTCTCCACCATGAGTTCTTCAGACCCCTTCCAGGAATTGGTGGAGTTATTAAAACAAACCCTCACCTCCGCCGCATCATCTGCTCCAGCGATCGCTTCCGGCATCAGCGCTCCGTCGACGGTTGCCACCCCCATGGCCGAACCAGCGCCCTACTCAGGCTCGGCGGAGGAGTGCAATGGGTTCCTTTTGCAATGTTCCCTTTCGTTTGAACTTCAGCCTCACCTGTACCCTACCGAGAAGTCCAAGATCGCCTTCATTATCACCCATCTCCGAGGTCAGGCGCTTCGTTGGGCGGAGACCATCTGGGCACAAGGCGGTAACGTCACTCAGTCATCCCAGGCGTTCATACAACATTTCCGGGAGGTCTTTGGGAAGCCCGTCTATGACTCCTCGATCAGCGATCAGCTCTATAGCTTACGCCAGAGCTCATTACCCATCAAGGAGTATGCCCTGCAGTTCAGAACTCTCGCGGCAGCCAGTGGATGGAACGAGTGTGCTCTCCTCGCCGCCTATCGATAAGGTTTGGAACCCCATCTTCGCCTGCAATTGGCTGCTTTCGATGACTCTCTCGGCTTGGAGAGTCTCATCCAACATTCCATCCGCTGTGCCTCTCGAATGACCGCTTGTCTGGCTGAATTATCCTCCGACTCTTGCCGCCGCAGCTCGTTTCCCTTTCGCCTGGCCGAACAGCGCCCTCTGGAGGTAACCCACGAACCCATGTAGGTCGATACTTACCGCCTCTCTGCCCAAGAACGTTCCCGCCGATTCGCCCAGGGCCTTTGTTTGTACTGCGGAGAAAGGGGACATCTTCGCTCCACCTGTCCCACAAGACCACCTCGTCTGGGGGTGAGTGCGATCTCTTCAGACATTTTAAACGCCAAACCCCTGACTATAAAGGTTCTCATCACCGGCCCTAAATGCTCTCTTCCAGCCACTGCCTTACTCGACACTGGGTCCGCAGGAAACTTCATCTCGGGCAACCTCTGCCGCCAGCTCCACATCGCCACCACCGCCACACCGCAGAGTTACCAGATCCAATCGGTCACTGGAACACCCGTAAGCCGCAGGTATGTCAACCGAAGGTCCGTGCACATACGACTGCAAGTGGGAGCCTTGCATACGGAACACATCCGCCTATTAGTCCTAGAGGGCTCCACCGTAGACATCATTCTAGGCAGGCCATGGTTCCTCCAGCATGAACCCACCATCTCCTGGCAAAGTGGGGAGGTACTCAAATGGGGAACTCTCTGCTTTGATCAATGCTTCCCGGAAGTCCCCAGACCAACCTCTGCACTACCAGGCCGATTAGCAGTGAATTCCACATCTATTGAAAGTCCCCCTGAAAGGCAATCGGTAGACATACCTGCCTGTTACCGCAGTTTCCACGATGTCTTTTGCCCCAAGAAAGCCTCACAATTACCTCCTCACCGTCCCTGGGATTGCGCCATAGACCTCCATCCGGGTGAGTCAGTGCCCCGCGGCCGCATCTATCCCCTTTCAATTCCTGAGCAGAAGGCCATGGAGGAGTACATTGAAGAGGCTCTCAAGCAAGGCTATATTCGCCCTTCCACGTCCCCTGCCTCATTGAGCTTCTTCTTCGTAGCCAAGAAGGACGGCGGGCTACGGCCCTGCATTGACTATCGAGCCCTTAACCAAATTACCGTTAAGTTCCGGTACCCACTTCCCCTCGTTCCTGCGGCTTTAGAACATCTCCGAGGTGCCACTGTCTTTACCAAGCTGGACCTCCGCAGCGCCTACAACCTGATCCGAATACGTGAGGGGGACGAATGGAAGACCGCGTTTGTGACACCCACTGGCCACTATGAGTACCTCGTCATGCCATATGGACTAGCTAACGCCCCCTCCGTATTCCAGGACTTTATGCACGAGGTGCTCCGGGAGTTTCTCCACAAGTTTGTATTGGTGTATATCGACGACATCCTTATCTACTCCCGGAGTATGGCCGAACATCGTCGCCACGTTGCGGAGGTCCTCCAACGCCTGAGGGAGTATAATCTGTTCCTCAAGGCAGAAAAATGCTCCTTTCATCTTCCCTCAGTGCAGTTTCTGGGCTACAACATCAGCAACAGTGGTATCCAGATGGACGAGGGGAAGGTGAGGGCGATTTGGGATTGGCCCACTCCTGATACCATCAAGGGACTCCAACGTTTCCTGGGGTTTGCAAACTTCTACCGCCGGTTCATTCAGAACTACAGCACCATCTCCAGCCCTCTCACCAACCTGCTCCAAGGAAAGCCTAAAGCCCTTATCTGGACCCCAGCAGCCACCCAAGCCTTCCGAGAATTAAAGGATGCATTCACCAAGGCCCCAGTCCTGATTCACCCAGACCCCAGGGAACCGTTCGTTGTAGAAGTCGATGCCTCCACGTCAGGAGTGGGCGCCGTCCTATCCCAACGGCAGGGGACACCATCTAGACTCCATCCATGTGCCTTCTTCTCCCGTAAGCTCAGCCCGGCGGAGCGCAACTATGACATCGGCAACAGGGAGCTTCTGGCCATCAAGCTAGCCCTAGAGGAGTGGAGACATTGGTTGGAGGGTGCCCAACATCCATTCACCGTCTATACCGACCACAAAAACCTTCAATATCTCAGGGAAGCAAAACGACTAAACCCCCGTCAGGCCCGGTGGGCACTCTTCTTCACGCGGTTCGACTTCTCCATCTCATACCGCCCTGGATCCAAGAACGTAAAGGCTGACGCCCTTTCACGCCAATTTGACACCCAGGAGGATAGCCTTGAAAACCCTGAACCCGTGCTCCCTAAGCAGATGTTCGTTTGCCCCATCCAATGGGATACCGACTCAGCTCCCTCCACCAATGTTCCCACGAATCCGCCACCGGGCTGTCCCCCAGAGCTACAATACATCCCCAGGTCCCAACGCACCCAGCTAATTCACTCTGCTCACACATCTCTGGGCACTGGCCACCCAGGGGCCAACAACACCCTCTCGCTGCTTCGAGACCGCTTCTGGTGGCCCAACATGGCCAGGGATATTCGGAGGTTCGTTCAAGGTTGTGCAGATTGTGCCATGGCTAAGAACCCTCGCCGACTGCCAGCAGGCAAGCTCCTCCCTTTACCCGTTCCGAATCGCCCCTGGTCACACCTAGGAGTAGACTTCGTCACGGATCTGCCTCCATCCGACGGCAACACCTGTATTCTAGTCGTTGTCGACAGATTCTCCAAGGCCTGCCGGCTACTCCCGCTCAGAAATCTGCCCACCGCCTTAACTACAGCAGAATTATTGTTCAACCACGTCTTCCGTTACTTTGGGATCCCGGAAGACATTGTCTCAGATCGTGGACCCCAGTTTATTTCTCGAGTGTGGAGATCCTTTTTCAAACTCCTAGGTGTGGCCGTCAGTCTCTCATCGGGCTACCATCCCCAAACTAACGGGCAAACGGAACGGAAGATCCAGGAGGTGGCCCGTTTCCTCCGAACCTTCTGCCATGGCCACCAGAACTCCTGGAACCAGTTCATTGGCTGGGCCGAGTATGCCCAGAACTCCCTTCGCCAGCCTACCACTGGTTTAACCCCATTTCAGTGCATACTCGGTTATCAGCCACCAATGTTCCCCTGGTCAGGTGACCCCTCGGATGTGCCTTCTGTGGATTTCTGGTTCCGGGAGAGCGAGAGGGTCTGGGACGCCGCTCACCACCACCTTCAGCGGGCAGTGCGTAGGCGCAGAATGACCGCGGACCTTCGTAGATCAGAAGCCCCCGTTTACCATCCGGGTCAGAAGGTCTGGCTATCTACGAGGGACATCAGGATGCGCCTACCCTGCAAGAAACTAAGTCCCAGATTTGTTGGTCCCTTCCCCATTGTCAAACAACTTAACCCTGTCACCTATCAACTTCAGCTCCCTCCCCGGTACAAGATCCACCCTACCTTTCACGTCTCATTATTGAAGCCTTATCACCCCTCTGTTCCTCTCTCCACAGAGCCTGGCCCTCCGGCAGAGCCCCCTCTCCCATTGATCCTAGAGGAAGGAACCATCTACCAGATCAAGGAGATATTGGACTCCCGACGCCGAGGCGGTCATCTAGAATACCTCATCGACTGGGAGGGATATGGCCCAGAGGAGAGATCGTGGGTAACCCGAGATGATGTACTGGACCCGATCCTCCTTGAGGAGTTCCACTTCAACCATCCTGATCGCCCCGCACCCAGAGGTAGAGGCAGACCGCCACGGCGTCGGGGTCCTCGGCCCTCGGGAGCGGGCCGTGGAGAGGGGGGTAATGTTACAGACATGCCAGGCTCTGCCACCTCCCAATCACAACGATCACATTCACCTGAGTTCTAATCACACTCACCTGTCCCGCATCACGTCCCTCATTACCGCCTAGCATAAAGCCACACCACCCAGCACTAGATGTCCGATCTCGTTCATGAGAAGTCGACTTCCAGAGCGCTCACAAGCCTTTGCACTATTGCTGTGATACTACTTACCTGTCATTGTGAATATTACCTGTTCCCAGGATCCTGTTCCAAGTCTGCTCCAAGATCTCCGTGTTCCTGTCTCAACGGCTGCGGTGTGGATGTGTGGCCAACGTTCACTCCTGGATTCCCCGTGAGAACCTGCAAGTAACAGATCAAGAGAACCGCTGTCAATTCCTGGATATCAACCCCGGGTTCATCACCACTGCTTACCTCTCAGCCATTCAGTCATTCAATAAACTCACCTGAACCTGCTAACCGTTTTGTGTCCTCCGTTCTGTAACAATGTCCTCTACTGAATAAGTATGCTTAGTATATCTTAAAATATTAATGTATTGTATTCCATGTAAGAGAAAACTTGCTGTAGACATCCTGCATACAGCAGTAACAGTAACAGCCGTATGGCATATTTCAAAAAGCCACTGGTAAATATAAATATATTTTATCTATAGTCCCAGTTAGGATGGTTAGAACAACATCGGTTGGAATAGTTTATAATGTGTTTTAACTGTAAATACTTCATATTCCCTAGTAAATGTGAGGGATGTTGATCTCTGCCTTGCTTTCCAGTGAGAACTACATAAGCAGTTGTCAATTGCTGCCAGACTGAGTTTCTAATTAATATCAATTAATTTATTTGCAAAATTTTGAGATTACACATATACGGAAAATGTCCAATTAAACTTTTTTTACTTTTGTTAGGACAGTGATTTCACAGTGTATGTGTGTATGTGTCAAATCAGTCATTCTCATTAGGCCTCAGCAGGCCATTTCTAAACCGCACTGTCAACAGAAAGCCACAGTTTGTAATTCATAATCAAGATTTATCAAAGCTGACACTTTGTGGTCAAAGAATGCCACCTCTTGCATTTGCCTGTATGATTGATTGAGTGAGGCTGAACTGTGTCAAGTGGAATTTATACTTTAGCTCAAACCACATAATAAAGAGCACTGTTTCATGTGCCACATGATCCTAAATAATGAATGTTTCTATTTGTGAATGCTCACACCAGTGGGCATTAGCGCTGAGTGCAATTGTTCTTCCTATAAACTCACACAGAAGTCCATTATCTCGCTTTACTGTAAGATTTACGTTCAACCTTTAGAGAAAAACAGCACCAGCAGATTTGACCACTCAACCATGGGATATTCTCCTCCCTCTTTGTGGAAGAAGCTTTCCTTTGTTTTTTACACATTCTCAGTGCCTAGGATGTTCTCTGCCCCCTGACTGACATATTACAAATTAGTTTTTTTCCCAAACTGCACAGTTGAGTACAACTGGAAACAGCTAGCAGCAGAAATTGTTGAATGCAACTAGATTTAGATGGATAGATAGATAGATAGATAGATAGATAGATAGATAGATAGATAGATAGATAGATAGATAGATAGATAGATAGTCATACAGCTGTGTCTCATTTCAAAGACTTTGCCCTCCAGATGTCACATTTTCGGCTGCATACATCATTGAAGATGTCTACCATTATTATTTAAAAAAAGCAACCATTATATAATTGACTGCTATTCCTCGAGGCATAAATTACAGTAATTTATTTTTTACTTTTTTAAAACAGTTGTTTTTCTAAAATGAGACCACCACAATGACGTTTTTGTCTGTCAAATGCGACCTCTGGAAAATGCAGCCTTCGAAACGAGAGAGAGCACATGTATTGTCCATTAACGACTATCTGGGAAGGGAACTTAGAATGTGAAGGGTTTTTTCAAGGGCACAAAAATGTCATGGATTTCTTATTTTAGTACAGTGTTCCATCCACATCAGCAGAAGATGTGCATGTGCGAGGAACTGAACATACATATATATATATATATATATATATATATATATATATATATATTTTTTTATTTTTTTTTTTTAAGGTTCATTGACTCTATTACAGAGAATATGTCTTCATGGCTGGAGATCTATAGAGATGTGCAAATCAGAGAGCGTTTTTGATTCCACTTTCAATTAATAATAATAATAAATTCCATGTGAACCAGCAGTTGCAACCAACTTCAGTATTGTGACATATTTCCAAGGGAAACTAAATATACCTGGCTTGATTTGAGGGGTCCTACTCGCCATCTCTTACTCACCTGATGGCTAAAAGAAAGTGGTTAAGGATGTTCAACCCTAGCCGTCAAACTGACGTCATTAGATAAGGAACATGTGGTCAATCCAGAGGGGAAGCAACCAACCGAGTAAAAAAAAAAAGTTCTTGGCTTAATTTTAGAGCACCGTCTTAAGTAAATAGGGTCAATTTTTATTTAATTGCTCTTGAAATAAGGTATCAGTATAGATTACACAAGTAGGCCGATACACACTTTGAGCTTAGTAGAAAGCTAATTGGTAATGAACAGATGATACTGAACATGTCTTCCTATAGTTATCGCTGTGATTGACATGATGAAACATTGCAAAGGTTTTAATGGCTTAAAGGCTCTTTACACTTGCAGTGACTTCTGAAGTACGCTTGTGCATAGGCAACTTAATTTGCACATTATCTTTTAAGGAAATTACTGTGCAGATCAATCCCATAAAGTGAGTCATCCGTACCTCCCAATTACAAAAGATTAAAATCAGCCGTGCAGGATGGAAGCACTATTGGTGTGCTGGAGTTACTGACAGCACATAAAAGAGAGCAATTTTGGAAGCAAGTACAAAGATATATTACTGGTTTCATATTCAAAAGATTTAAATGAGGTTGCTTTTGACCCATAGCAGTGGTACGATGCCATTTTTAAAGATTTACAAACATGCAAATACATTATCTGGAATGCTGGAGCGCCTGGTAGTACTGAGGGAACTGGGTCCCTCATGATTAAGATATGTATGCTTCCCCAGGTGAGCTAGTCTCCAGAGACTTTTCATCTTACTGATGCTTTCCAGGCTTCTCGTCTCTCGAAAATGACAAAAAGCATCCCCTCATGAGCTGACTGCATTTATTTATTCTGGGACGGGTTTATGGCAAAGAAATGATGCATCTATGCATGTCCTCCAAATTGCGAGGAGGTATTTATTTATTTAAATCATTTTGGTACCTTGTTCCACACACTTGAACTGAACTACATTGTTTAAAATTCAATCCCAGTATGTTATGCACTCTGTAATTTAAACACTTTTTTTTCTTCACATCTAATAAAAAGCAACCTACTGGGCAGTGTGATTTAGAGTTGGGTTGTGGGTTTTTAATGCGGGGAAAAAAGTTTCCTGCTTCCAGGTGAACCACCTATGCATTGTTTCATAATTAATAAGCTAATAAAGACACTAGAGAAAACCTAAAGCTTCTGCTGAACTCTCAGAGGTAATTAGCACCTCTATAAGCATGCAACTTCACAGAATCCTCCTGAATAATTGTTTCTCCCACCCAAAGGATTTCATCAAACTCTGTGTGGCGAAAAAGAGGAAGGAAAAAAGTGTGGAATTTTTCAGCTGTTGTTTAACATTCACTGGAGCCTGAAATGAAACATGGTTTAGACCTGTAAATCCTGAACTGGTATATACCGGTGCTTGTTTTTAAACACCGACCATGTGGATCACAAAATATAATCTATTTTGCTATTAAAGCAAGGAATAAGGGATACGACAATGAAAACACAGCAATAATGAATACTGATTGGAGATCAGGGGCTGACAAGTTCCAAAAACAACAAAAAGTACCATGAAATTACCATAATAATAACTACGACTCACGCACTATATTCTAATCAATGTGATATTGCTTTAGTTCAATAACCAGGAAGTTAAAATTGAGTAAATTAGATTTTAGACATAATATTTAAATAAGTGAATCAGTATTTTTGAACAAATCCACTGAGTGAATGGTTTAATGACTCACTCATTAAGGGCCCTATTTTAACGATTTAAGCGTATGGTCTAAAGCGCAAGGCACAGGTACACTGTCCGAAGGCATGTTCGAATCCACTTTTGCTAGCTTAATGACAGGAAAAACGGTCGGCGCACCCAGCGCATGGTCTAAAAGGGTTGTCCCTATTCTCTTAACGAGTAATGGGTGTGTTTTGGGCATAATGAGCATTAAACCAATCAGAGTCTCATCTCCCATTCCCTTTAAGAGCAAGTTGCGCTCGCACCATGGAGGATTAGCTATTTAAATGGTGAAATTTGCAACAGCAAACACTGAACGTGTCTCCAGAGAGGAAATGGAGCTGCTCGTGCACAAGGTAGCCTAATTCTGATAAATGTAATGACTATCCATTATGACATGTAGGCATTTTGATATTTATGTAGCCTACACAATAATAATATTTTAAATTGTAATCCTTTCGTTTTTAATGTTTGTCATGTTTGTGCGCTGATGCACCTGTGTGTGTAATAGAGTGTTAGCATGTTGTGGACCCACCTATAGGCGCATATTACTAACGCACTCTTTAAATAATAAAAAAATACTGCGCAATTGACTTCAGACCAGGTTTTAGTTGGTCAATGGCTCAGTCTATTTCATTTGCCTCAAAATAGCAACACGCCAACAATGCGCCAGAACACACTTCAGAACACACCAGCACGCCTATGAGCGCACACATGGGTGCAAATGTATTTGCTTTTTAAACAACGTGGCACAGGGCGTGAAAATGATAACTGCGTCAGGCTGAAACTAGCAAAAAAACACTTGCAGTGCCGTGTTGCGCTGGGTATATGATAGGACCCTAAGACAGTCATCACTTTTTTTAATTCTTGAATGAATCAGCGTTTATATACGAATCAGTTCAGTGGATGATTCAAAGTTTAGTTCCTAAATGATTTGCTTGTTTTGAACGAATCAGTCGAATTAATGTTTTAACAACTCGCTCATAAAGATGATCACTTGTCACAACCTACTGGCGGAACAAAGTGGCTAACTTTGCTGAAAAAAGAGTGAACTATTCCTTCAAAGGATTCATGGCAGAAATGTATTATTGTTTCAGACAGACTTATAGCCTTTCTAATACATATTATTAGAGATGCACTAATTGACCTGCCAGTGATCGGAATCGTCCGATTGTTTCGCATTACCGGCCGATCACCGAAAATAATGGCGGTTTAGTCATATTTAAAAGTATCATTGCATTTTTTTCAACATTTATTTGAATTTTTTTTTTTTTTTTTTATAAACAGTCATACAATTATTTATGCATTTGAAATGTTGCAGTGTAAATGCATTTATGGCACCTCAGTTTCACCAAACTGTCTGTGTAAATGCATCTAATGCCACTTCAGATGCAACTTCTGTTTCCTCAGCAGTGGAAAGATAAAGTTTGTTAATACTAATTTAATTTGAATAGTAACAACTCGACAGTTTCTTATTATGCTAACTGAATTAATTGAAACAAAGTAAGAATTTGATGTGAAAGATAACCTTTAATAAGGTTAGGGGGAAAAAATTACCATTTATAAACAATTACATCTTTTTTGTTACATACAGCAACTCATTTTACGTTAGCCATTTCTTCCTCTTTCCAGTCACAGAGCACTTTCTTTTGAGAGTTGTTTAAGTGAGAGAAAATCTGTAACTTAGTCCAGATTGGGGGAATTGTAATGTTTAATAATTTATTTTATTATGTAAATTGAAATTTGCATAGATTGTTGTTTGTATATGCTGTCAATTATAGTTATTAGAAAGAAAATCGGAACCGGCAAAAATCGGTATCGACAGGTCACACTTCCAAAAAATCGGAATCAGCCAAGAAAATTGCAATCGGTGCATCTCTACATATTATCTGTTAATGTGAGGAAACAATTCATATTCTGAAATATGTGTGCTTTGAGATCCAAAGCCAATTTCACATGGACAGATGAAATATTAATTTAAGTAGCTGAAACCCAAGAGCTATTGGGTTTCATTGGGTTCATTAGTTTTGCTTAAAACATCACATCATTCAGTTTACCCAGTTCAAACCATAACAAACAGACCTTTGTGTAAAGACATGGCCACAGTTTCCTTCCTGTGAGAGGCTTCAGGTTATTTATTTATTTATTTTTCTTTTGCTTTATGAAATTTGCTTTATTAAAAAAAATAACTAGTGGTGTGGACTGTGTGTGTTTGTGCTTGTGTTCAGTCCAGGCCAGCAAGTCACCACTCGAGACTCTGGCCAACATTTTAAACCTGACTGCAAACTGCAAGACAATGTACTACTAGTAGATACAGTGCCGTCACTCATGTAGAGCAGGAATAAAACAGATAACAGAATACTTAAAGCTCTAGCTCATCTATCATGCATTGAAATTACAGTCAAGTCAATGGCAGGTCACCTGAGACTGAGATTGTGGTAGAAATTTATGTCTACCGCAGGATCAAACTACTATGACACTAATCCTGTCTCCATCCCAATGTAACTCTGGATATTCTATATGCATGATGAGATCAAAGACCTGCAGAGATATTTCATTGATTGTGTGGAGGTGCTTTTGTATGTGTGTGAGATTCAGTCTTTTGCACAAGGTTGTTTCCTTACATTATTTGATCAGTTCAGATGTAAGAGTCATCAGAGAGCAGTAAAACATCATAGAAAATCAAATTAAAATTTGGACTTATAACAGGTCTAGAATATAAACAATATGTCTGGTCAATATGGTTAAAAAATATATGCCAAAAATGAGACATTTTAATATTTTTAAACAATGTATTCTCCTAATAAGCACTAATATGTAGTACACTCCTATCATTTTAAATATTTAATCACGTAATGCAAGATATATATCTTATGGCATAAAGCTGACTCTTCTTTGTGGAAATGCTCCCAGAATCTGCACGACTGAGCAAGCAGTTTTTTTTAAACTAAATGCATTATTGCATTATTTCAGTCTTTGGTCTTTCTAATTCCATTTACCAAACCTGCAAGCATAGCAGCATCACACTGCTCATCACTTTAGGTCATGTTTGCAGGTAAGCATTTGAGGGCATTTGGTTTACTGCTACCATTAATGGTGGGTTTTGAATGGCAGGAGACTGTAGCTGTAAACCGTGAAGAAATATGGACAGCAAACATGGTTTTCCAAGTGATTTTCTCACCCCTGTGACTCTTCCCACTTGCGTGCAGCTCAAATATGAAGAAATAACCAACAGAAAGATTGGAAGGGTCATGTTTGCAGAAAGCTGGCCTTTGTTATCTCACAACTATTGGCCTGCAGGTTGCAGAATCTCAATAAAGCATTTTCAAACAATATTAGAAAAATACTATTAATCTTTTTTTGCCTAATGTAAATGCAAGTTCAGGCCATTGTGGTTTAACCAAAAATTACCTTCAACATTCCAACCAACAAAAGACATCTCCTAAACACTCTGTCATTACATTGGCTTCAATTTATACTTCTAGATAAAAGCTTATTCCTTATTATAATGCACTTAAACAGATAACATGTTACAAGCAGATTCTCATGTAATCTTTTGAATGAACAGTCAGGCCTGACGCGTGTGCTGTGCTCTGATGTAAAGTGCAAACAGAGTTCGAATCTTGGTACATGGTTCTTTTGGATCTTGTCTAAATAAAGGCAAAATGCTACAAGAAGAGCTTTCTTGCAGTTCTACATAAGTGTTATAACATTACAACTTAAGCAACTCAAAACTGGAGCTGAAACTAGGAAATGTTGGCCTCGAAACTGGGGAGAAGAGAAAGCTTTGATGTTACACATGTTAATCATCCACTTAGACTCAAGTAGAGCGATTAAATGTGCCTGTCGAATCCCGCAAGGTTTTAATCAAGCCTTTCTTCGTGTTTTTTTACATTCTTTGCATTCAAAACACCTTACATACATCAACTTCACATGCGTCTAAAGTGGGTCAGCCTTCGCTTCCCAAGTCACCACCATGATGGCGAGTCAACGCATTTATCATCGTGTTCATTATTCCCTCAACAGCATCATGGCCACAAACAATTTCTCAGAAAACCGTTTGGAGAAAAATTATTTGTGTTAATGAATTGCATGCCTGTGAAGCTCTTCACCATCTATTTTCCTCAAGTTAAGTGCTTCAGTCATTCATTTGTGTAAAATGTGTGTTTGTGTATGTCAATCTCATTTAATTGTCTTGTCTTATTTTTAGAATCCCATGCATCTTCTATTTTCCCATGTTTTCCACCCTTGCTCTGGTTTAATAACGTGCTTACCAAAGATCAATATATTATTCAGAATTTAAAGGAATAGTGCACTTAAAAATGAAAATCTGCTTAAAATTTACTTGCCATTAGGCAATCCAAGATGTAGAAATTTAGCATTACGTCACTTGCTGACTAAGGGGCCATTCACACAGAATGTGTCTTTGCGTCTAAAAACGCCAGATGCAGTGCTCAGGAATGGTTTTTAAAAAAGTGCAGCAGTGTAGAACGCGAGGGTCCCGAGGCGTGCTTTTGAGACGTGATACAATAACAACAGTAACGGAAATAATAAAAAAAAATAGGCAAACAGCAGAACTTAACAAGTTGTGATAATCGCTTGAAGTTATATTCAGGGTATCCAGACACAGCCACTATGAGCGCCTCCTCTGCCATGTTGCCGTCAAATTAAACAGTTGTCATGCCAACTTGCTATTGTAAACAGAAGCTGGCAACGCATGCCCCGCCTCCGAGTTCTTCTGATTGGTCCACTGCTTTGGAACTGACATTGATGAGCGGCGCTGCGTGTAAAAGTTTAAATTCTTTTAACTTGACACAGCATCTTAAAAACACGGCACTCATGTGCGAGGTGCTGCAAAAGACGCGAGACGCGAACGTAACTGTTATGCACGTCCGTCAAGTGCATGTTTACATGGAAAAACTATGGAAAAGTAGCACATTGGAAGGGAAAAATGCGTTCTGTGTGAATGACCCCTAATGGATCCTCTGCAATGAATGGGTGCCGTCAGAATGACAGTCCAAAAGTCCATCTTGCTAGGTGAAAATCTGGATGTTTGCAAGAAACAAGTCCATCAATATGGTGTTTTGACTTTAAACCATCACTTCCTGACAACATATCACTCCATAATCTATACACATGTTACTTTTAGGAGTATAACAGATTGTCACTGGAACACTTTTGTACCTTCTTTACCCCTAAAGGTAACCATATTACTACCATAAGACTACATATTACTATTTTAAAGGGGTCATCGGATGCAAAATTCACTTTTACGTGTTGTTTGAACATAAATGTGTGTTGGCAGTGTTTGTACACATCCACCCTATAATGATAAAAATCCACTCAGTGTTTATTTTTAATTTTTTTTTATCCCTAATAATAATATCCCCTTTCTCAAATAAAGCCGTTCTCAGCTTCTTGGCTGTGTGACGTCACACAGACCCAGGCCCCTCCCACGATTGTTGATTGACACTAGCGTTTTACCTTAGACCCACCCTGAGTGAGCTGTCATCAGTCCTCTATTGTTTCGACGCCCGAGCAGGAGTAGACAAGAATGTCTCCCAAGCAACTGAGGTGTTTTCTTGTTGGATGTAATAATGAACATAGCAGTTGTCATTTACTCCTGACATCTGAGCCGCTGAAGACGCAGTGGATTACTTTGGTTTTTGAAGGGAATGTGCTCCTGATCTACCTAAATGCATTTATGTTCGCGCAAATCATTCATGATCCAGCCTCACCTACAGAAGAATTGAGTATAAAGTTATTTTTTGAATCTTTACAAATCGCCTTTCTAATGTGCTTGGAAGTTCCGCAGCTAAAGTAAGCAGTCTCATGAGAACGGCTCGTCACCCCATGGAAGAGAGGGGCAGGGTGAGCAGAGCTCATTAGCATTTAAAGAAACATGCACTAAAACGGCTTGCTATGTGCAGAGCTGTTGTTGACAGGGTACAAAGGATGTTGTTTTACACTACCATTGAGAAATTTTAACCAAAGTATGTTATAGACTTTTCATTAAGACCCTAAAGATTCATATCAACTTGTGGAAAATGGGAATCCAATGACCCCTTTAAGAGCAAATATTACTATTCAAAAGTACTATATGCACCCTTTAGGGGTAAAGAAACTACAAAGGTGTCCCTTTGAGGGTACGGCCCCAGTGACAAGCTGTTGTAACCCTAAAGGTAAAAAAAAATTCTGACAGTGCATAATAACACTTTCTCCAGTGAAAAAGTTGTCCTTTCACATCAAAATCCACCAACATATTTGGTTTTGCTTGTAAATTGTGCTTGATCTGTGCATATTTCTGGGGGATTATTCCAAAGTTAAAAACCAAATATATTTAGATCAATTCTAAAAAAGGGAGTATTGGACTGGACTGGTCTTGTCAGGTTAACAAACACAATGTCATGGCAGTTCGTAACGTTTTCTAAGTTTTGGTTACTTATGCACAGTGATGGTTATGGTTAGGGGTGCACTTTCATGCTTACAAAAAAAAAAAAAAAAAACTTGTGTAATTCACATCATAAAAATACATATGGAAATGCCACATCATAAAACAGGAAAACATTTGTTTTCCTGTGAGATCGGGTAGGGATAACTGGTTCATATTGATTGAACTATTGTTAATTTGCCAGACCACTTAGTCTAAACCTAAAAAAAAAAAGCTAAAAGAGTCAAAACAGCATTGAAAATTATTATTCATGTCAGTCCACTGATGTTTACCGTTCAAACCCCATGGAGAGGAGTAGATTAGTTCCATCACATACTTGAGAGATTTTGAAGGAGTATTTTCTGAAAGGCTAACACTCTCCGATCTGTCGGTGAAGCCTTGCTCACTAAGTCCTGCACCTCAGGAGGATTGCCTTTGAAAAGCTAAAGTAGGAATATCTATTTAGGGCACATAAAACCACTGATCCATTTTTACTCTTTCTGTTTACTTTCGTGAGTTGCTGCATAATTCATTGAGCAGATATTAGTCTCATTGATTGCATTCCAGTCACACATTTTTAGATATGTATGGACAAGCTTTAAACCCCCTAGAGTGTGTTCAACAGACGAACATGCCATTTCCTCGACACAATACCTTCTTTTGCTTCAACCTTCATCTTCGCTCTGTAAAGTGACCTTAAGTAAGTATCAACCTTTCCTGACACTAACATGACGTCGAGTCAGGTTCATGACGTCGAGTTTTCTTCTTCAAACGAAGGCTGAATTCAGACAGCAGACCTGCTCAAAGCTTTTCAAAGCTGACACATTCTCCAAGGCGCCATGAGCTGCCTGACAGGTTATCAAAATGTGTCTAAGATGATTTAATCCTCCCCTCACAAGTTTGTCGAAATAGCAGAAGAATATGTCAGTATCCATATTATGATGTTCTAAACTCTTATGAGCTTTGTTCTAAACTGTTATGAACACCTTTTTAATCAATCAGTTACTGATGAGCAGCCAATTAATTAAAATAGTAGTCAATTAAGAATCTAGGGGTGGCCAGATGTGGTTCTTCATCCAATATTATGCACCGATCATATGAGGTTGTGAAAATATTTTGATGACATGCTTGATAAAAATTAAAATTAGAGTTAGATACCAGCAAAAAATAACTTCCTTTTGTGTTATTCAACACATCTTATTCTTTATACGTTTATGCACTTCATCTATTGTTTATTCCCTGTGGTGGTAATGTTTTGAACCATTTTTGTAACGTATTTGTAATCCTTAAAATATATTTTTAATTTATCCTGCAACCGCTTTATTTTATTAGAGTCTAATATTGAACAATAATTCAGTGTATGATTTATATAATATGCATTCGGTTACTATGACTACATAGATCTGACAGGCTTTTTAAATTATTTAACTAAATAAAATTAATTTCACAATGTGTTACTTTTTAAATTCATCTCCTAAACACTCATCATATTTATATAATTATCCAACTATACTCTGTTTGATGAACGAAGATACACAACTGTCTTACTTTGCAGTCCTAAAATAATATTTAAGTTAAAACCATTTATAAAAATTTAAACTCTGAAGATTTTTGTTACATACATTTTTCAAAAATTGATCTGTAAGACTCATAATACAGAATCAACTGTTTTCCAAAAATGTAAAAGTAATATCTTATGTGTTGTTAAAAGTATGTATCTGTCTTTATAGAGATATCATTCATCTTACATATAATGTTTATTATGTTTGCAGCCACACAGTAATTGTTTTAAGTTTCGGTAGAGATAACCCTTCACACGGTTTATTTGTTGTTGTTTTTTTGTTTTTGTTTTATAATCTGCAGTTTGGAGGCTTTCAACCCAAATGTCTAAATAAATTTACTTAGCAATTTATCCAAATGAGTAAAGTATTTTCTGGGGAATAAAACATCCTAAATTACATAGCCAGCAAACATAGGCATCTGTATGTACTGTTAGAAAGAACAAATGATTATTATGAATTAACAAGAACAAGTAGTAAAAAACTGCAATATAATTGTGGACTAGTGTGAAGCTCTCATTCCAAACAGACAGTCTTAAAATATGCAGATCCTTGAAAGCACATCTATATCTCATTATATTGAGTCTGTCTGATGAAAATCATGGACGGCACACATTGATCCCTCATCATGTCGCTGTGACATTTACTCATTTAAAGGCAAACTACTCTTCGACATCCAGCATTGCTCGGCAGTTTGGCAAATTACTTATGCATCACACAACATGACTAATGAATCACTAACAAACTTGATTATGTGGGCAGATCTTTTCAGATTTAAAGACATAATTGAGTTGGTGATGGTAGTAATTATAGGGCTGGGACTTGTTTGACAACTGCGTATTCATGCTTAAAACATTAAGACTCTGATTTTGTGCTGTTAAAAATAAGAGATTGAGGGCTTTCTGCATTCATCTGCCTACATGCTTTATTATGCTCATGTCATGAGTTTAACTTCAAATTGATGAGCCCAAACTCGGGGGCTCGTCCATCAAGTTCTGTGTCCACCAACTCCAGATCATTAAAAGTCATTATTAAAAGAGAGGGATAAAATAAAGAAAGAGAGAATGGAGGAGGAACAGGCTTCCATAACTGCATCCTTTGGTACAGTTCTTGTATAAAATGCAATAATGGTGATAGACAGGGACATTAATAGACTTTCATCCAAACTGGAGCACAGGCCTCTGTCAAAAATTATCCCAATATTTAATAGATATGGATATTTTTATATACTGGCTTTGCAGTACTGAGTGGAGCTGCTTCATTACTAACAAATGATAAAAAACATTAGCAATTTTGTTTCTTACAATAGGTTGTATGTAAATATCTCATTCATGCTCTTTTTGTTTTCTGTATCATATCCTGTTACTATTTCTGTGTGAGAAACCACTGCAAACAACTGAGCTTTTCAATTAATCAAAATTAATCACAGACCTTTATGCAAACCCATTTCACCAATTAGATCAAAAGAGTGACTAATCTGCAAATTGCTAATTAGATTGTAAATTGTTATAAGAAAATCCACATGAAATGATTGTTGAAATGTTACAAGGGAAATGATTCTCAGGTCTGTATATGGTAATCTCCACCGTGAGACAAGGATTTGTCAGTCATTTTTAACTGGGGCACAGTGGTATTTTTCAGCGACTCTTTCTGCAGGTTACATCACCAGTAGGTAACGACAAGTGGCAAGTCTTTATGAGTGAGTCACTACACTATTCATTTATTTATTAATTGACTAAAAAAACACTGATTCACTTAAGTAATGAAACAAGCTGTTGTCTTAATCAGTAAATAATTTGAATCAGATTTGTTTATTAAATTACTCATTCAGGACCGAAATTCTTCTGAAATGTAAATTGCTTCTAAGTTGCTTTGCTAGTTACTGTTGTATTTTAATAAAGCAATATCACACTTGCAGTTGATTGAATAGTGGCACTCTTGCTCCTTTGAACATTTTGCTATTATTTACTCACCCACATCATGTCATTCCTAAACCAGCTTAACATCTTTTGGGAGCCACTTTAAGAGAGTCCTGCGGAAACAACAGGAGGATAAATAAATGATGACCGAATTAAAAATTTTGGGTAAACTGATCAAATATTATTGATATTTGGTAACCATAAACTCAATTTCAATTTAAAGTGTTAAAGTGGGCTGTTTACATAAAATATTAACAATAAACAATACATAACAATACAAATAGTGTTCAAATAATGTTCTAAGTAAAAAATAAGTGTAGGATGTAACAATGGTGTACAATGATTGAAAACGTCTCTGGTTACGTCACTGTAACCCTGTTCCCTGAAAAAGTGGGAACGAAATGCTGTGTATCAAATGCTAATGAGAACATTCTTTGTTCGACCGGTTGAGAAGCACATGTGTCAAACACGACAAGAATTGGCTTAAATAACCTCGATGAGTGACGTAACTGATTACATGCACCTGCAGGTTATAAATAGGCATGAAATGGACATACCTTCAGGTTACACTTTGTCTGAAGAGACACCCAGGCACGTCTACAGCGCGCCATTGAGGCGCAGCATCTCGTTCCCGCTTTTTCAGGGAACAGAGTTACAGTCAAGTAACCCGAGACATTCCCTATCTAAAGCTACTCTGCGTATGCTAATGGGAACGAGAATACCAACGCCGCCGCACTGGAAGTGTCTGGACCTGTCAAGTTTGTGTAGTGTGTGCGCACAAACATTGAAAAAGGTCTCAGACATGCCTATGGGATGTTGACTCAAGGACATGCGAGCCCGGAGTAGCATGGACATCCAAACTATAGAATCTGAAAAATGTGTGCGAAGAGGACCAGACTTGCTGCAAGGGGACACGTCTTGCCAAAGCCGTAGAAGATGCAACTCCCCTGCTTGAATGGACCCTAACTCCTTGAGGCAAAGCTTGACCACGCGCCTCATAGGCTAGGGCAATAGCATCCCTCACCCAATGCGATACAGTATGCTTCGTGGCAGACCCCCCCTGGTTTCGGCCTCCAAAGCATATGAAAAGCTGCTCCGACTTACGCCACTGGCTAGTGCAGTGGACGTAGATCTGAAGAGCACGTACTGGGCACAGTAAGTGAAATCTTTCCTGCTCCGGCGTCGTTAACAGCGGAGGGCAGAAAGCTTCAAGAACAACTGGATTCATGGTCGAGAAAGGAACTTTCGGAAGATAATTCGGGTGAGCCAAGGGGCAAAGTCTAGTCAGGATGGCAAGACTGACAGAGCCTGCAAATCCCCAATGCTGTTAAGAGAAGTAATGGCCATTAAAAAAAAACATCTTTAGAGTCAGAAACCTGACAGGCGCTGACTCCAGTATTTCGAAAGGGGTCGTGACCAGACCCTCAGGCACAATAGCTAAGTCCCACGAAGGGACTGTTGCTCTGGTGGGTGGCCTTAACCGTTTATCTCCCCGAATGAAGCGGGCAACTAGAGGGTGCTTTCCCACAGAAACCCCATCAATCAGAACATGGCAAGCCGAAAAGGCAGCCACATAGACTCTGAGAGTACCAGGACATGTGCCTGAGGACAATTTATCTTGCAGGAACTCCAGCACTGAAACAACTTGGCAGTGAACTGGGTCTACATGGTGTGCCATACACCAATTTTCAAAAATGTGCCATTTGAACGTATAACTCCTTCTAGTGTAGGGAGCCCTAGCGCTTAGAATAGTTTCTACTATGTCGGGCCGGGGATGAAATACTGTCCCTGACCGGAATCGCCAACGGCAAGCCGTCGAGGAGGGATATTAGATCTGAAAACCATACTCTGGTTGGCCAACAGGACGCTATCAATAAGAGGCGAGACCCCTGTTGACGGACCTTGGCCAGGACTCCCGGGAGCAGAGCGATCGGGGGAAATGTGTAAAGACCCCGTCTGGGGCACGTATGTTCTGATGGGGGGGGGGGGGGGGGGGGGGTTGTTAGATGTCCGGCGTCCTGAAACGTGGCAGGAGGCAACCGAACACCTAATATTTAGCTGGAGACCGCTGCTCCCCGAAACACCAGTGGCGGCGGCGAACCCATAGAACGGCCAATGGCACGGGCCTTCTGCTGGGTCGCACGAAGAGACAAATCTGTGGCTCGGCGCAGCTTTGAAAACGCCTCCTCACTAATACTCCCGCCCGTGCTCAGGTCTTTCAGCAGGTCAGCCTGGTATGTCTGCAGAACCGCTATGGTGTGCAAGGAAGCACCAGCCTGACCCACTGCTTGAAATGCCTTCCCCACCAGTGAGGATGTTACTCTGCAAGGCTTGGTGGGGAGGGCTTGCTTTTTGAGTGACGACGAACTCCCAGGGGAGAGATAGCCCCCGAGCGTCTCTTCCACTTGAGGCATCGTCACATACCTCTGCGCCTTAGCACCCACGAAAGTCGAATAAATCGACGTTGTGGGTACAAAGATGCGTGAGGATTAAGGCTTACTCCATTAACGAGACAAGTCGTCATAGAGATCTGGGAAAAAGGGGAGAGATCGATGTTGGTATCTCTCCCACTGGCCACCCGACAAAAATCTGTCGTCTAATTTGGAGTGCCTGGGGTTCTCTTGCTCCTGTGACCAGTCTAGCTTAAGCCTGGCCACTGCGTTAGTCACCACCTCGAGTAACTCCCCAAATGCTTTGTCGTCGCGCGAGGAGTGCTCAGAGGCGGCGCTCTCGGTCTCCATATCGCTGGAGGCAAGATAATCCGCGTCCTCGTCTTGCTCTGAAGAAGCGCCGGGGCGCGCTTCTGCAGCGGGGGTGGGGACTTCGCGATCTGGGGAGAGCGCGAGAAAGAGAGGAGGCTCGCATGCTCCTCATCTCTCAGCCAGCTCGACGCACGAGCCCCACGATCTTAATGAGGACGCAGAGGCTCGCGCCTCTCGAAAGAAAGCGAGCCTCGAGCAGAGCACTCCGATAGGGAATGACTCGCAGTGCTCACACTCAGCGTCCTCAAGAGCAGCCATAGCATGCTCTTCCCCAAGGCACTCCAAACAGTAATCATGTGGATCATCATCAGGGATAACTTGTACACACGGTGGCAAGCATCTCCTAACTGATGAACTAGACATGATCTATTTTTTATATACAGGTACATCTCAAAAAATTTGAATATTTCAAAAAGTGAAACTTTCATATATTTTAGATTCATTACCTGTACAGTAAAACATTTCAAAAGTTGTTTTGTTTAAATTTTGATGATTAAAGCGCTTACAGCTCATGAATGTCAAAAATTTGTATCTCAAAATATTAGAATATTTACATTTGAGTTTCAATTAATGACCCCTATAGTATAAATTCCGGGTATCTCTTGTTCTTTGAAACCACAATAATGGGGAAGAGTGCACTGAAATGAACATACTTTTCAGACGCCTGACATTTCTGTTTAAAATATCCTTTTATTTATTGAACTTATGTAATATTAAAATATTTTGAGACACTGAATTTGGGGTTTTCATTATCTGTAAGCCATAATCATCAAAATTTCAAGAAATAAAGGCTTGAAATATTTCACTCTGAGTAATGAATCTATATATTATATGGATTTCACTTTCTGAAATGAGTGACAAAAAAATTTACTTTTACGATATTCTATTTTTTTTTTTTTAGATGTACCTGTTTGTGTGTATGTATATATATGTATGTGTATATATATATATATATATATATATATATATATATATATAATATTATTATTATTTTTTTCTTTCTCTTTTTTTCACAACAGGACAGATGTGGCGTTCGGGCTCAGGAACAGGGACACCAAATAAATAAACCAACTACGCCACCCTGGGGGCTTATTACCAGGGAATCGCCCTAAGCAAATTAGGAGCACACAAGGCTCACAGGCTCATATTGGTTGGAGTCAGGCATGAGACATGGGTGAAGAATACAAACAATAAAATCACTTTATTGATTAAAATGATACCAACAAGAAAAGTCATCAGAAAAAGGATGTTCAAAATTGGACAATCCTGGCAACGGAAATTGGGAACGGCAGCCGTATTACTCCACCTAAGGGGCCTCCCTATTCTCCTAAAAGAAAAGAAACAAAGAAAACCACAAACACACGTGCACTCACACTGCACTCCGTCAAACACCTCCAAGTGGCACAGCAATCACTCCAAAATACCACCACCAAGATGAGGAGGGCTGCCGCCCTTAGTTTCCTTGCCGCCCAGGCCTACAATAAAGAACACACAGACTCATACACTACAAAAATAAAAAAACAAAAAGAGGAAACAAGAAATACACAAAAACAATTATTTGACCCAAATGCACAATGTTCATCTCAAACCAATATGATACGCGCTCTCATCCCAGAAAGATACATTCCAGATGATCGTCACCTCACAACATTGTTGAATAGTACACATTCACCACTTAAATCCAGGGTACTCTTATGAGAACAATTGGATAACCGGGTATTCTAGACAGCATCAAGAAAATACAGACCAGGTGGTTGTTTACCTCGTACCGGGCCACACAGACCGCACTTGAGCCAAAAAAGACAGAATTAAGCAAAACAAACAGTCACATAATAATAATAATAATAATAATAAATAAACCAAAAACAAAAAGAAAACTTAAATCAAAACAATAAACAGTGATGACTAAGAATAATGAGCATCAAAAGCCACTTTAAATACAGCTCCTTATATTCTGAGTACCCAATATCAAATCCCGGCAATGAAAACATCCACACCAGTTCTCATAGAATGACAGAAGAATTAACATTAATGGTGCCGTTAAAGTCAGAGATGTCGCAGTGACGCTAGTCAGTAAGGCTACACAGCAGCGCAGCACGTGGTAATTGGGGTCGCTCAACAGCCATATATTCGTGAAATCAAGCCAAACAGCAGCGCGTAGTAATTTCGTAGTCGCTCAGCAGTTTATGTTGAACCGGACTTCTGATTAAAGCGTCCAGTGGACGACAATGATGACGAAACAACCCACCATAACCTTAAACAGGCATATGAAACACACCTGGATTAAAACAAAAAGAAAACTCACCAAGCGGACTTGAGTCGGACTGAGGCATTAACTATAAAAGGTTGAAAACATACCTGAACAGCCCGTCATTAAAGAACCATGAAACTCATCTGCTTTTCCGGAAGTTCACGCAACAGCGAGCGCCGCCAAGTGTACGCCGATTAGTTCCCCTGTCCACTACAACAAAAGAAGTCCATATCACCCGGTGCCACAGGAATCATTTGCAACAGAGTCGCTAACCGGCAGCTCTTACCTCTCTAGCTCTGGCACACCGCGCCGGAACAACAATGACATGACGTCACGTGTAATGCCCTCACAGGTAACGTACACCAACCACATTTATAGTCCTCATAACGAACACTAAATCACCATCCAGCCGAGCGTTAATAGGCGGGGCGAGTGCCTACTGCTACAGTCTACCCCCCCAACTTCTCATCGTCGTCCCGACGGTGAAACAAATACCTGAAGTTCCTAAGCTCGGGTGACTTAATGCCACGGTCTAAACAAAGCCACAACAGAATGAGACCCTTGCACTGGAGAATTAGCCACTCCAGGGTCTACCCTTCCAACTGCTCGTGGAAGGTGGTGCATATTGGAATGTTCCCCAGCCCCCCGACGTCTTGTTCGACGTGAACCCACAGTCAAATCGGATGACCTCGGGGATATAGCCGGTAGCACAGATAGTCGACTCGTATCTCGGCCATCACTATCTTCCTCCAGCGGCATACTGGCGGTGTTGTCGGGTGGGGTACCAGCAGTCACCACTCCCAACCCTGGGGTACCCGCGGTAGTCCTTCCACGGGCCACTGTGGGAGCTCCAGGCACCAAATAACCCAAATCGACATCTAACTCTTCCTCCGCCACTGATTGAACTGGCGACTCGATCACAATGTCGAGTACTTCCTCAGCCACCTCATCACCGATTTGGGGCTTCAACAATGACCGATGGACGTGACGGATCTTACTCAGATCCTCCACAGGAGCTACTGTATACACAGCGCCCCCAGCTTCTCGGGGTGCCCTTATGACCTGATAGATAGTCGAACTCCATAAATCCTGAATCTTATGACGACCCCGTACTGAATGATCACGAAGGTACACCCGTCGCCCCTCCTGCAACGGTAACTCCCTTACCCGCTGATCATGTGTCACTTTACGCCGAGTGGCCGCGACCTTCAGACGTTCACGAGCACTCTCAAAGGCCACCTGTAACCGAGCCTGATGCTCCTCGACCCAATGATGCACCCCACCCGCAGCTGGCTCATGCACACGCCCCAGCAAGAAATCTACCGGCAGCCTTGGCTCCTGCCCAAACATTAAAAAATAAGGACTCTCACCAGTAGCTTGATGAGGGGTTGTATTATAGCAAAACAGTACCTGTGATAAGCAGGACGCCCAGTCTCTCTTCCTCCCAGTATGCAAAGTTCGTAGCAGATTGTGTAAAGTACGATTAAATCGTTCACACTGGCCATTACCTGCCGGATGGTACGGAGTGCTGCGAGACTTGGTCACTTGATAAAGACTGCACAATTGTTGGATCAAGACGGCTTCAAAGTTGCGGCCCTGGTCGGAATGAATCCGCCCAGGAACCCCAAACTTGAAGAACCACTCTTCCACCAGGACCCGGGCAACAGTCTCTGCCCTCTGGTCGGAAGTCGGAATAGCCACCGTGAACTTACTAAATACATCCGTTAATACCAATACGTTCTCCTGCCCTGAAAGTGACGGCTCTAAAACTGTGAAGTCCATAGCCACGATTTCATTGGGCCTGGACGCCAAAAGGTGCCCCATGAAACTTCGAGCAATAGGGGGAGCCGCCTTGGCCAACTGACAGCGCTCACATCCCTGAACCCAGTGAGCAACATCAGCGGCCATGCCCGGCCAGTAGCATCGCTGTCGCACTAATTCCAGAGTGCGTTCAATGCCCTGGTGCCCATGCTGTTGATGGAGCTGTGTCAGTACCTCTGATCTCAAAACTCTTGGCAACGCTAGCTGTAGTACCTCCTCTCCGCCATCCGGACGGAACACTCTTCGATACAACAGACCCCTTTCCTCCACCAACCGGTCCCATTGCTGGAGAAAAGTCAACGCAAACTTAGACAAACGTCGCCGCTCCATAGGCCCCGGACGTCGTTGCTGTCTCCACAGACTCCACACCTGCTCGATGTCGGGGTCAGCCTCCTGCAGTGCACTTATATCTGCACCGGAACGACTAGGCAAGGCCTGAACAGCACCTGACTGGATCATCCCTATAGGTTCCGACTGTGCAGCTCGCCTCAACAGCTCCGGTACTACCAAGCCTGGAGACCCACTATTTCCTTCCTCCCGGGCAGCGGCATTCTGGCGAGACAATGCATCCGCGTTCTGATTGGTTCTGCCGGATCGATATTGGACCTCAAAATCGAATACCGCTATTTCTGCTGCCCATCGCTGCTCAGTAGCACCAAGCTTAGCAGTGGCCAAGTGGCTCAACGGGTTATTATCGGTTCGTACGACACATTTATTACCTAGAAGGTACTCGCGAAACTTCTCAGTCATAGCCCATTTAAGGGCCAAGAATTCTAATCGCATTGAGCTATACGTGGCTGTATTACGCTCCGCAGGCCTAAGAGTACGGCTCGCATAGGCAACTGGGCGAACTTTGCCATCGATTTCTTGCGAGAGAATAGCGCCCAATCCCACATAGCTGGCATCTACCTCCACGATAAATGGTCTTGCAAAATCAGCATAAGCCAGAACGGGTGCCGTCGTAAGCCGGTGCTTAAGGGTCCCGAACGCCTCCTCACACTGCGCAGACCAAACCTCGATAATCCCTTGCTTACTTTTCTTACCTGACTTCCCGCCAGTCGCCTCGGCTACCAATTTGTGCAATGGTGCAGCTAGCGTCGCAAACCCTTCTACGAAGCGCCTATAATAGCTCACGAAGCCCAAAAAGGTCCGTAGCTCTGACACAGTGGACGGACGAGGCCATTGAGCTACAGCCTCAATCTTACCCGGATCCGTCGCTATCCCCTGAGCAGAAATGACATGCCCCAGATATTTAACTTCTTCCCGAAAGAACGCACACTTGTCCAATTTGGCCTTCAAATTCTCAGCCCGTAGGCGACTCAGCACTACTCTCAACCGCTGCAGATGTTGCTGCACTGATGAAGAAAATACAATTATATCATCAAGGTACAATAAAACGGTTTGATGTCTTTGATCCCCAAAAAGTCGCTCCATCAATCGCTGAAACGTACTCGGGGCGTTACAAAGGCCAAATGGCATGCGATTCCACTCAAAAAGCCCGAATGGAGTACAAAAAGCGGTCTTTGGTCGGTCGGATTCAGAGACAGGGACCTGATTGTACCCGCTGGCTAAGTCCAATGTGGAAAACCAGCGAGCCCCTGTCAATGAATCCAACGTTTCTTCGATCCTTGGTAATGGAAAAGCGTCCTTACGTGTCTTGGAGTTAAGTTGTCGGTAATCGACACACATGCGGAGGCTGCCATCCTTCTTCTTAACTAACACGATAGGTGACGCGTAAGGACTACAACTCTCTCGGATAATTTGGGAGTCCAGCAACTGGTTAATATGGGTTTTTACCAACTCATACTCCGAAGGTGGAATTCGCCTATAGCGCTGTCGGACGGGAACGTCATCAGTTAGTGGGATCTCATGGGACAACAATCTAGTACAACCCAGATCTCCCTCATGCATTGAAAACACACTCTGATATTCTAGAAGTAGGGCCTTAACCTGTGACTGTTCCTCAACCAATAACCCCCCTAAATCAACTGATTCAATTTGGTCGAGTACGGGAGTACCTGAAACACCACCAGCAGCAACCTGTGCGACCACGGATGGAACCTCAGCCACTCCAACAGGCAAGTCTGTCAGATATACTTCTCTCAACTCACCTATGACTGTGGTGGGGTAGAGCACCACATCCGCAGTGCCTACATTGACCAAAGGCACATAAACCGTACCTCTGACCACCGGTACGAGTGCGGGAGAGGCTAATAGGCCCGCCGGAAGACCAGTCTCTGGGGGCTCGAACAACACAGTGCTACCCATATACAACGCCGAACATGTTGCTGCCACTAACTTCATGGTGCCCCCTGGAACGCGACACACCTTGCGCCCCCGTACCCTTACGTCACCCCCCCGGTTAGAAACTCGAATTGCCCTTTGGCAGTCCTGAAATGCCTGTACAATACTAGGGTCACGTGTCACAACCGGTAATTCAAACAAGGCGGATCCATGTTGCCCGAAAAGCTCCCTATAACAGCGACTGAGTACATTCATCCCCAAAATACCAGGAACATCAGCACTCCAGCCGCTAGTAGGATTCCGGACCACCAGCACCCCACAATTAGAGAGTACCTTACCGCAAAACTCAATATCTAATTCCATATAACCAATATATGGAATTTCAAGCCCATTAGCCGCTCGGAGCTGCAGCCAACGACACGATTGCAAGTGATCCTGGCCCCGTGGTGCAAACTGTTGCTGAAAGCAACGCTCTGTAATTGTCGACACCATGGAGCCAGTATCAATTAAACAGGGCACCGGGACTCCCCCAATCTTAACAACAGAATGTGGACATGCGGAAACCAAACGGGATACCGACTCGTTACCACCTGGAAATTGAGAGCCAAACGCACCCCCAACCGAGCTGTGGCTCTGCAGCCCGGTGGGTACTAGTTTCCCGAAGGTGGTAGTACATGCGACGGCCTCGACTCAGAAGCCGAGGGGACAGCAGAAGACCTCTGTGGAGGGCAAGGGGGACGCCATTCCCCATTGCACTCCCTAGCAAAATGGCCCGGTTGCTGACAACGCCTGCAAATCAACCGATCTGAACGAGGGTATTGACGGTGAACACGGGGTGATTGATTATGGGCAAGGGCTTGCGTGAGCTGATTTATCTGCTGTTGTTGATGCTGCAACAATTCCCGTAACTCCCTCAGCTCAGCCGATTGGTTCCCATAACTCGGACCTGAACTAGCCCCCCCTTGTACCCCATACTGAATTCCACCCAATGAGGGAACTGAATGACTTCGACCCCGCGCACCGCCTGGCATTCCCTCTCGTTCCCATCGAATTGCCTCCCCCCGAACCTCCAACAATGTCATGGTGGGCTGTCGTCGAATAAGCTGCTTGAGCTCCCTGCGAAGAGCATTATCAGACACATACTCGATAAATTGATCCCGTACAACAACATCAGCATTTGTAATAGCGTGTGGCGCCCGATCTTTCACTTTCTCTAGTAGGCTCATCAGGACTAGGGAAAATTCTAACAGAGTCTCACCCGCCTGCTGCCTCCGAGAAAAAAAAGCTTCCTGTAAAGCAACGTACGACTCAGAACATCCGTACACCTCACGCAAAGCTGAAATTATTTTAAGAGGATCATTTCTCTCAATTTCTGGCCGATACTTTATCTCTTCACGCGCTTCACCTTCAAGATGGTCGAACAGAAAGAAAGCCTGATCTGCAAGAGAAAGATTACGTACGCGCATACATGCTTGAGCTTCTTCTACCCACTCATTAATACGGACGACACCGGTACCACTAAATTTAGGACAGCGTCTGTCTCGTGGTATAAACACCAATCTCTCCGTCACTGCAGCACCAACCCCGACTGACTGTGGTACAACTGGTGGTACCATGCTAGAAGAGGCTGCCCCAGGATCAGGCGACCCAACTGGTTGCCGCTCCCGCAACAGTCTCTCATTATCGGCCTTCAATTGGGCTATTAAATCCCTCATTACTTGTAACTCATCCTCCATAATTTAACAGAGGATTTACTTACCATGAGGGCCCAAAAAAAAAATACTCACAAACCAGTCACCACTGTTCTAATAAAAAAAAAAGAAAAAAACAACAACTTTGCACCCTTGTCTCAACCTTTGACCACACAACCAAACCCTGCCGACTACGCCAGATTGTGGCGTTCGGGCTCAGGAACAGGGACACCAAATAAATAAACCAACTACGCCACCCTGGGGGCTTATTACCAGGGAATCGCCCTAAGCAAATTAGGAGCACACAAGGCTCACAGGCTCATATTGGTTGGAGTCAGGCATGAGACATGGGTGAAGAATACAAACAATAAAATCACTTTATTGATTAAAATGATACCAACAAGAAAAGTCATCAGAAAAAGGATGTTCAAAATTGGACAATCCTGGCAACGGAAATTGGGAACGGCAGCCGTATTACTCCACCTAAGGGGCCTCCCTATTCTCCTAAAAGAAAAGAAACAAAGAAAACCACAAACACACGTGCACTCACACTGCACTCCGTCAAACACCTCCAAGTGGCACAGCAATCACTCCAAAATACCACCACCAAGATGAGGAGGGCTGCCGCCCTTAGTTTCCTTGCCGCCCAGGCCTACAATAAAGAACACACAGACTCATACACTACAAAAATAAAAAAACAAAAAGAGGAAACAAGAAATACACAAAAACAATTATTTGACCCAAATGCACAATGTTCATCTCAAACCAATATGATACGCGCTCTCATCCCAGAAAGATACATTCCAGATGATCGTCACCTCACAACATTGTTGAATAGTACACATTCACCACTTAAATCCAGGGTACTCTTATGAGAACAATTGGATAACCGGGTATTCTAGACAGCATCAAGAAAATACAGACCAGGTGGTTGTTTACCTCGTACCGGGCCACACAGACCGCACTTGAGCCAAAAAAGACAGAATTAAGCAAAACAAACAGTCACATAATAATAATAATAATAATAATAAATAAACCAAAAACAAAAAGAAAACTTAAATCAAAACAATAAACAGTGATGACCAAGAATAATGAGCATCAAAAGCCACTTTAAATACAGCTCCTTATATTCTGAGTACCCAATATCAAATCCCGGCAATGAAAACATCCACACCAGTTCTCATAGAATGACAGAAGAATTAACATTAATGGTGCCGTTAAAGTCAGAGATGTCGCAGTGACGCTAGTCAGTAAGGCTACACAGCAGCGCAGCACGTGGTAATTGGGGTCGCTCAACAGCCATATATTCGTGAAATCAAGCCAAACAGCAGCGCGTAGTAATTTCGTAGTCGCTCAGCAGTTTATGTTGAACCGGACTTCTGATTAAAGCGTCCAGTGGACGACAATGATGACGAAACAACCCACCATAACCTTAAACAGGCATATGAAACACACCTGGATTAAAACAAAAAGAAAACTCACCAAGCGGACTTGAGTCGGACTGAGGCATTAACTATAAAAGGTTGAAAACATACCTGAACAGCCCGTCATTAAAGAACCATGAAACTCATCTGCTTTTCCGGAAGTTCACGCAACAGCGAGCGCCGCCAAGTGTACGCCGATTAGTTCCCCTGTCCACTACAACAAAAGAAGTCCATATCACCCGGTGCCACAGGAATCATTTGCAACAGAGTCGCTAACCGGCAGCTCTTACCTCTCTAGCTCTGGCACACCGCGCCGGAACAACAATGACATGACGTCACGTGTAATGCCCTCACAGGTAACGTACACCAACCACATTTATAGTCCTCATAACGAACACTAAATCACCATCCAGCCGAGCGTTAATAGGCGGGGCGAGTGCCTACTGCTACACAGAGGAGACAACACACAAAGCGGTCTCGAAGACAAAGAAACCTGAAGGTATGTCCGTTTCACGTCTAATTATAACATGCAGGTGCACGTAAGGTTACGTCACTCACCAAGGTTATTTAAGCCCATTCTTGGTGTGTTTGACACAGGTGCTTCGCAACCGGTTGAACAAAGAATGTTTCATTAGCGTTTGATACGCAGCATCGCGAGTAGCTTTTGATAGCAAACTCTAACTATTGCAGATGGATGAGACAAAATGAAAGAACACAGTAGCAAATACTGTACAACATTAGACCATTACTCTCATAGTAGACCTTTGTGTGGCAGGGGATATGACATATGAGAACCAGGAAAAGCTTTCATATATCAGAGGAAATGTCTCTCTGAGGTGGGGACAGCATGCTGAGGACTACCGAACTAAACCATTCTTCATAGCTCACCAATATCTCTGTCAAATATCAGACTCTCCTTTCCACAGCCCTATCCTGTCTTGACTGAAACACATCCACTAAGCCTTTGGTGTATGTTTAGTGCTATTGTTTAATGCTATATTATAGTCACTGCTCAAACTAATGAGCAAAGAAGTGCACTCGTAAAAACTGCTTTTATGTATATTTGACAAAGACCAGCTTTGAGACTTTGATATGCTTGTTTTGTGCAGAGTCAGGAGTATTTAAGGTTAAATAGATAAAATTTCACATTACAAGATAGTATTCACTGATGGTGGAACATTTTGTAATTTACTAGGTAGGAGAACCTGCACTGGTTTCATAGTCTCAATACAATTGAAGCTGCATTACAGATCTTTGGCTTCTCTTTTTTTTTCTCTAAAAAAAAAAAACACGGAACAAGAGCAGATTTTTGCTCAATAATTAAATTTTGTTAATTTACATCCAAAAACGTTCATAGTGCACATTTAATAAACCGTTTTGACAGTATCATCCTTCACTGAAACAGGAAGTTCACTTAAGTTAAGTTGCAGAACTGGACATCATATTTTGCCTCAAGTCAAAATCTCTAAAAGTGTGCTAAGGAAGACATCTGGACTTTCAAAATTTGATCTGTCTTCTCAGATGATGAGTGACAAACTATGGCAGGAAGTGCACTAACTCTCATCCTGGGCTGTCATGGAGAATACGTTTTCTTTTAATATGGAGCTACAGGGCTGATTGTTAGACTAAACTGTGATATTGCAAAATTTGACAGAGGACCAACTTGCTGACAGCATCATTTTTTTTCTCTCTCTCAAAGTCTTCTGACTGATTTACTCCATCTCTGCCATTTTGTCACTGCTGTGTTGAATCTCTCTCGCTCTGGCTATGGCTGCATGGTCTCTTGCGTTGTCCTCAGTGGACCTTCTACAAAGGTTGTGCTGAGACACGCATAATGACCTCCTTTGGGATTTTGAAATCTGTCCATAATGTCTATCTGTTAGCCTTTAATAGGGACCCACCTTATCATGTGTAACAGAAAAAAAACACTTGACTTGTGGAGAGTGCTGCCTTGCCTGTGTAAAATCCCAGTCATGCCACCACAGCGGCTGGAGGATTCAGATGGAGAGAGATCATTATGTGCAATCTTGTTCCATTAGAGCCCTCTTCAAAATGGATGGCTAGCAGAGACCGTTTCTGACATCCCTGCTGCCAAAGGCAGAGCTGGATCACAAAGCAAGGGTTCTCAGAAAACTCATGAAGCAATGCTGTACAATACCTACAGTACAGAAAAAAATAGATGCTTGTTGAACATTTAACAAAAAAAATAAAAAATGAAGGCAGCAGTTTGGATGTTTTTCTTTTCCTGTTGAATTTATTTATTAAATAAAGAAAATATTTTGACTGAATTCAAATTAGCAAGATGCAATTACTTAAAATCTGGCATCATTATAACAATTGTCCATTTAGATGAAGTAACTAAGCTTTGTATGCAGATAATGTATTTCCCCATTAATTACATATTTTAATGATTCTGCTAAATATTAAATATTATGCATTTAATATCATGTAGTTTAGAGGAAATGTACATGAGCACAGTGTTTGTCTTAAAGTGATGATAAATTTAGTGGTTGCACTTTATTTTAAGGTCTAATTCTCGCTATTAACAAACCATTAACTACAACTTTTGCTTCAATAAACTTCTAATTTACTGCTTATTAATAGTAATTAAGGTAGTTGTTAAGTTTAGGTATTGGTAGGATTAGGGATATAGAATATGGTCAAGCAGAATATGTGTTTTATAAGTAATAATAAACAGCCAATATGTTAATAATAAGCATGCTAACAAGCAGCTAGTTAATAGTGAATTTGTCCTTGTACTAAAGTGTTAACAATTTTGTCATCAACACAATTGAAGATTAATTGATCCATAAAATAAAAGTCATCTGGGTTCAGTGTTGAGCCCGCTGACTTTCTTAATATGGGAAATTCTTCAAAATATCATCTTTTGTGGTCTGCAGAAGAAAGTGTTTTGGAATGACATGAGGATGAGTAAATAGTGACAAAATTGTTGTTTGGTGAACTACTCGTTTAAACTTTTGACAGCTTCACATGAATATGCATCATTTGAACACTCACTTGACAAAAAAAAAAGTTGAAAATGGAACACACACACACACACACACACACAAAACTTGATCCACAAAACAACAAGGGTTACACTCAATCAAGTGCTCTTTTTAACAGGACCCCCCCACCCCGCCTGCCAAAAAAAAAAAAACACAAAACATCACAAGTCAAAAAGATACTAAAACATGACACAAACAACAACAGTGTAAACATTAAAACAGTGCAACCACATATATTATTCACGACCTAGTGCATGCTGGGGAAAGGGCAACTGGGACTGAACCACAAAACTCAGGCCTATTAAAAAAAAAAGAATTGCATCAATCCAAATAACTTGCTATTAAGTTTAACTTAAGTTTAGAGGGAAAGGTGCATAGAGTGGCCTGAAAGCTAGAACTTTAGAACACTTGATCTATGAATGCTTTCTCGACAGTGTAACATAAGAAAATGGGATTCTCAGTGGCGTCAACAGATTTGTATATTTAACTTCATTCAACTTCTGTTGTGCCTCTGGCCTGACAGATTTTTCTTATTGCCAAACTCAGAGCATGCATGCATGCAGAAAAAAAATAAATAAAATAAATAAATACATACGCTAAGGTCTCGGGAAGAAAAAGGCCAACTCAACTTTTTATCCTGGAGCGACTTATAATGATCTGAGAGTTTGCTTAAAATGCAAATGTGAGGTTGGTCTTAAGCTTTCAAAGGTCAGAAATGAATGAGATGCTTTTATAAAACTCAGTGTGACTCACTGTGCCTTGGGAGCACATACCTGATCATTAATTCAAGCTCACATGGAGTCATTACAGTCACTCCTGATGAAATCCAGCGCCCTCTTACTGATCTCTGTTCACTTCTCCCTTGATTAAAAACAAATCTAACAAAGTCATTGGAATCTATTACAATCATGTCTGCCTGTCAACTATTTGGCATCCCCCACTGATGTCTACGCAGACTGGTATATTTTAAATTATGCTAATACGATCTTCTCGTTTGGATAACATTATTACAGCACTGTGACATTACACTACACTGTCAGCTTATCATATTTGCGATTACATCTTAATTTCTTTACAAAATTAAAGAGGACATTGGCTAAATTACCTTTTCAAACATTAATGCACATAATCAGTTCTCTGGTTATTATTAATAACAATAATTATATTTTTAAAAAGAAAAAGAAACATTATAAGGCTTTAAACATGTTAAAATGATAAGTAGCGGCAAAAGGACAGAAGACACTTTGACGAAATACAGAGCACATGCCCTGAAATGAGTGGGATGAGGTCAGGTCATTTACAGGAATATAAAATCATCTCTCTCATATGCAATAAGGCTCTATAATTGGAATTTCATACACTTTTCTACTCTAACAAGTGAACAAAGCATTTCGGAAATCTAAGAGTCAGATATAGCAAACTATGATCTTTTAAACTTTAATGAGCTTTAATGAATTCAAACTCATGAGCTTGGTGCTCGGTGAAATAGGGTACAACATAAATCCCAGTGTTTTGAAACTTGGATTTTGAAATTCTTTCTTCACATTCATGATAGGCACTATCTTTGATTCAGTTCACTGCTCGAATGTTTTCTGCCTCATGCTAGAGAGTGAAAAGAACGATCTTCTAATCTTAGCCCTGTTGTTTCATGTTCTCTGCCTAGTTCATTTAGATGTGTTAACTCAAGGAATAAATGAACTGGTTTCAAACTCAAGGTCCACATGCCTTCTAAGGATTGCGGTACACCAGTAATTGCTGTCAGGATTTGACCACAAGTTTCTTTAGGAAATTTACTTTGTTATTATATACCACTATGTTTTCATAATCTTTACATTCTCACAGGCTACACGCAAAAACATACTTTACAATGCAACTGGTGTAGTCCAATTTAAACAAATGACTCTTATGAGTGGTTCTTTATTGTGGGTCAAAAAGTACCAACCCGATCACATTAGAAAACAGGAATATTTTACATTTGAATTCTCATGATTTGAGTTGTACAAATACCTTTAATTCTTTTTATTAAGAAAAATGGAAAAAGTCCATTCTTAAACTCTTAAGCCTCAGACATAATCATTTAGTATGAAAAATGTGTTCCTCATAGCCTGCACATAAACTATGATTTACAACTCATAAATCAACTCTTTTACATTTACATTTACATTTTAATGAATCTTTAAAAAAGAGTCATGAACTTCATGAACATGAATCTTTTTCTAAAAGAGCTTACTGCATCCAAAATAGTAGCATACCTACCCAGTACAATAATATGGCATGGAAATTGTTTTAACAAATTAATGGTGACCAAATGCATTTTTTTACATGCTAAAATAAGTTGATTATGTGAGAGAACATCACCTCAAATGTCAAAATCAAAAGCAAATAACCCATTCAAACCCTAGAGTGTATTTGACTGTGACAAACTTAGCATGCTAACAATATCATACCATAGGAAATTTGCCAAATGTTAAAAATTTTATATCCCTGTTATGTAAATGTTATATCCCTGTTATTTGTTTCCTGAATGTTTGGTCTTGAGTTCTTCCTTTTCCATTAAAAAGTTTAAAAACTTCATCAGATTTAATTGGTCATCACAAGAGGGTTATTATTCTCTCAATTAAAGTCCAGCAGCACTAATAGTTAAATAGCTCCTTTCACAGAGATGGATTGATGTAATGACTCACCCTTCAAACTCTCAGCCAACTCCATAATGTTTTGTGGGTGGCAAAGTGACAGCTTTTGTTTTCACTTTCTGCCACCAAATAAAGTGAATCAAACACACTAACACTGGAGATGTTTTCTTCAGTAGGTGGATTTGAGTGATTACATGGAAGTAACATAAAGTAATTATTTTTCATCAAGACCAGCATTATTAAAGCGATATTCAGCATTACACAATACCATTAGCACCTCATTATTATACTGAAACACTGTCCTTATTAATTGCTGTTATTCATTTAAATGTTGTTCAAATTAGTAATAATAGGCTTAGATGCCTATTTCTCCCAGCCTATTACTGTTTGCTATTACTGTCAGTCTTCAGCTTATTTATAAGCTCTTCTGGTTAATACCCATTACCTTTTTTTAATATAACAGGTTTGCAAGTTGTAAACCTGTTATCTATTAATGTGTTGGTCTATTAATATCATAGTTATTATGATTATATGTAACCGGTTCTACTCCACCCGAGCGGGATTCAAACCACAGTCTCCGGCGCGGGAGGCGGGCGCTCTAACAAGGAGGCTAAAGGCCACGGCCTCTAGCGACAGTCGCCAGAGCGCCTCTTTTTGAGATCAGGGGAGTGAGGTTTTATACGCACCAGCACTTACTTGCCTACATCTGTTACACTCACCCCCCTAAACCTCACTCCCATCCGGGTCACGGCACCAAATGTAACCGGTTCTACTCCACCTGCTCCGAGTGGGATTTGAACCGCGGTCTCCGGCGCGGGAGGCGGGCGCTCTAACAAGGAGGAGTGAGGTTTTATACGCACCAGCACTTACTTGCCTATGTCTGTTACATATATAGTTATTACATAGTTTAAAGAAAAAAATGTAATCACTGTAATTCAACAACATAATTTTTTTATGCACTATTCCAGGGGTTTCCAAAATTCTTATTAAATAAGAATAGGAATGTAAAATTTTAATAAATAATTTAAAAATAAATCGAAATAAAATATACTAAAAACGTTAAAAAAATAATAATAATAAATACAATATCAGAACATTGTATTAAAGTGAACATGCAAATGTGTTAAATTACTAAAATTGTAGCTAAAAATATCATGGGAACTATTTATTGTATCGTATTATATTATTATTTTATATTATATTATATCAATTATTTTAGCTCAAAAAAAGTTTGGGATTCCCAGCACAATTCCAATTCATCAAGCCAAATGTTAAACATTTGTAAAGCTACTGCCACCAAGCCAGCTTTAAAGATGATGTGTGCAATTTTTAGTTTAATATCTTTCAACACCGCTGATTAATATGCATGGCTTATCAAAAGGTATGAATTTGGGCATGGGACTATTTGTTTGACGAAAGGTAGACAGGTGAAACGTTTAGTAAACCTGTTTAAAAAAAAAAAATTACACATCACACGTTTAACTCAATCTCGAACTAAATTCAAAATACATAACAGATAACACCATGAAGCTGTCAACAATTCAATTATTTTATTTCTATTTCTTTTACTTCATTGTGTCATTTTAAACCTCCCACTGTAAATAAAATATCAAACACCCTGAACAGTAGGCTAATTATTTTTATATTGTGGTAGTTTTCACATTCAGATTGCAAAAAAATAGAGCAAACTTCCAAAGAAAGTTTAACTTCTGCATTCTTGTTGAGATCCTGTCAGCACCCTGCCAGCCCCTGTGAGACAGTCCCCGTCTAAGCTCTCTTTCTGATTCACTTTTTCCCCGCTGATATTTCTATATCAGCCACTATCAGTTAATTAGGCCCAGACTGTGGTTCTGCACCTTTGGAGCACTGCAGAATCAATCTGGATGACTGTGCAGGGATCTTCAGCACCACGGACAGAGATTCAATCATCAGCCTTGAGCGCAATCCACTTGTAGAAATTCCAGGTACAGTCGCTTATGTTACCTTGATGATTAGCTCACGGGTAGAGCCTCTGATCGAATTTCAGTTCTTTTATAAAACAGGAACTCAGAACTGCCTGTCTAGTAAAGTAGCCCTACACCACTATGTGACGTGACCTCTTTTTCAACACAGCCAGAAATAACTAGATTATACTCGGACACCGCTCAAAGCAATTTGCTGGGTAACGCTTTACAGGCTTGAGGGTCCTTTTTGCTGGTACTTAAAACTTTCTGACCGTTCCTATTTTTTTTACCTGACGGCTGAGCAATGGAGGAGGCGTCCAGACAGCTGTTGAACCGAAGCTCCTGCAATCCCATTTTTGTTTGCATTAATACCAAATGAGATTACATGAGCATTTCCAAACCTTTACCAGCAGACCAGATTCATAGGTGTAAATATTTAGGATGGAGCAGTCAACCGGATATGGGAGACACGTTTAGAAAGACAGAGGCAGCCCTGACAGTTTTGTTGAGACAGACGAAAAAGAAAAAGAATTTCAACCACTTGCCTTCAATCAGAATTCCTCACCATGTTTTTCAGAGCACCACCTGCCATCCGTGGGTCTCATCCTCCACATTGGCCTGCCTGTCATGGCAATCACTCCACTGTTTGGTCATTTCTCTCCATCACTATCTCATTATGAGCCGTCAGTGTTTATGTGGTCCTGACGGCCTTGGCAGGTAATGAAAAAATGCCGAGATGCATTTGGTCTCTGTCTCGCCCCACTCAGAGTGACTGGGCTTTTCTAATGAGGGATTGAGTGGGCGTAATGAGACAAGCCTGGTGTTCTGTCGACATGACCTGCCTCGCCACAGCTCACCATAATTTGAAAAAGTTCCCTATTTCTGTTTGCCCGTACCACCTGTACGCTGTGGGCAAGAAACACTTGGGTATGCCTCAGGGAGCGCCGCACTGCAACCTCTGTGCAACCTATTAAACTGCCTGAACCAACATGCTATCTTGTTAAAAATGAATTTCAACCTACTTTCCTTCTGATTTCCTCATCTAATTAGAAGCAAATTACAGAAATGCAGGACGCAGTCATGCTGATGATGATGCATACCTGCACAACACCTAAAAATAGAAGTGGAGTTCACTTCCTGCTTCAATGTAAATTAGGCCATACTAATTAGCAGCAACAAATTCTCAGAATTCATTGCGTCCCGCCGAGCTGGAAACATCAGGTATTGTTCATAGTACATTAGCATTTCAGAGACATTGAAAAAATAAGGCATAAATTAACTTTAGTGATGATAACTGTTGGATCTTTTGCCTTCTGTGATAATAAACCCCGGTTTTCATTTGCAGCCATGTGACCGGAAAACAAAAAACAATTGATTGTTCCTACCACCCATCGGCTGATGTCCCAGCAGACCTCAAATGTAATTTTGTGGTCAAAGACCAAGCTGCAATTTCTCCCATGTGTCTGAGTCTTTTGAGATGTGTTCCCTAGAGAGTGGATCCTCCTCACTTCAGTGCTATGGCATTATTCCCTTATCTGCAGTTCTTCCTCCCGTTTCTAGACCGCAGTGCACTCCATCAGTTTTCCCTGACAGGAAGAAAGAACAGGAACAATGGAAGCAGGCTTTCAGAATTATTGGAAGTCAGTATCATTTTCATTCTGATCGGCCCAACAATAGTCATTAAAATACTGTCTTGCTCTGGTCACATCCCCAATGTATTCAGCCATCATGTGATGGACGGTTGATGACTGCCATGATCCCATCGGGACAAGTTAAGTTTTTAATCCCGGATGCGCTCGTGTCAGTTCATATAACGTGTCAAATTTTTAACATACTACTTTAAATGGGAAACATTTGATCATTATGAAACAACCATAACTGAGTTACTTTTAAATTTGCATTAATTATACTTGGGCTCTCACACAGTGCTACTCGTGAATCTAAGTGGGTCTCATTCACTAATAAATTACATTTAAGAGTAGAGAAAAGTTCTCATCAAATTTCAGCTGCAATTCAAACACATATGGCTTTTATCCACATTCTATTATTGTAATTTAGATATTTTTATTCTTATAAATATGTTTAGATTTATTATTGTTAAAAAGTATATCAATCATTAATATATACAAATTATAATAATATAAAAATAATATATAAATATATACAATATATGTGTATATATATATATATATATACAATATATTCATAGATATATACATAGATATATATAGATATAAAATTATGTGTGTGTGTGTGCATTTTATTATTCATTTTATTCATTTTAACAACCATAATAATTAATGATAGATAGCTCAATAGATAGATGTAAATTATATCCTTAGAAAAGAAAATTTCAGATCAAGCTATAATGCACGATTATTGTTAATCAGAAGAGATTAAAATAACATTTTCAAAAATCTTTTTTTTTTTTCTTTAAAAATTATATTTTAAAATCCAATAAAACCTTCTCCCACTCTCACCTTTATTTCTCACTTCACTATTCCATCTAAACAAATAGGTTTTGAACATGTGTATGCATGGTTAATGAATACGGCCCAGTGTGAGCTGGGCTGAGCTTTCATAGCTTTCCTAAACATAGTATACAATTCCATAAAAATGTCTTTATCTTGTATGAAGTCTCCCATGCAGCTAAACTCCAGGCTGAGATGACTAAGACAAAGACACATGCAGAGCTCCACTGCTCAAGGGAGCTCCAGCGAACCTGATTAGTGCATTCACTGAGCGAGTTGAGAAATCGATTGCTGATCCCCCCCCCCAAACAAACATACACTTTCAAAGAAGCCCCATGAGCAGCAGCGCTTTGTGCTCCCTCACTATGTGGAGGAATCATGGGAGAGAAGAAAAGATGCAATGCCCGAAGAGAAGCGTGCCTACATTTGTCTCACAAAAGCACATCTATGTATTTCTGTAGTTTATTATAGGAACGCATCACCACAGGGGTTGACAACATAAACACGAGAGTACTCTTTGTGAGAAGCCGATAGGGAATATGACAAGAGCAGTTGATTTTGTGGGGTTGTTTTGTATGTGTTAAAACTTTCTAAGTAAAGCTATAGCTCAACTCAAACAAAAAAGAAGGTTAAAAACAAAATATGCTTTTGGGGCCAGAATAAACTTTTAAACAACATATTAGGGATCTACAAACTGTCAGATCGATTTGTGCAAATCAACCAGACCAGATACCATTGCAGATAATATGCTCACATTTCTTTTTCTTTCTTTTCCTGAACCTCGTTTAAAAACTGAAGCACAAACATTTTTAGCAGATAATGTCCATTGGAATATTTTGTCATTTATCTTGAAAACTGGCTTGAACTAATCAACAACATCTACCTCCTGCAGGTACAATGGCTCCACATCTTTACTCTCTATTTATCCAAAAAAATACAAATCACCTAAATTAAGTGCATAAACTCTTCATACAAAGTTATGGATTTTTAAAAAGAGGTAACAAATGGTTTAATTGGTTATAATTTAGAGACAATTTGAGGTATTGGATTAAGAAATTGAGGAAATAAATGTATTTTATGTACTGTAAAGAGTTTTCTATGATCGTCAGAGAATCTCTCTGTAAATGAGTTGTACAACATGGCACAAGACAAAAGAATGTTGCTTTAAAGACAAATACTGATGAAAAATGCTTTCAAAAGCTTAGTTTTTTCAGCTTCCATTTGTTGTCATTGTTCAAAGTGAGTTTTGTTCATTTGCACACTCAACAATGTGCAGTTGAAGTCTTTTGTTTATGAATGCCACACTTGCATAACCATTATTCATTGTGAGACTGTCATGGGCAAGATGGTATTTAAAGCTAATTTGCATATTCATAAATCAAAAATATCATGCACGGAAACCAAGCTGTCTCTGCTTTTCTTCTTGTTGAAGATGGAAAAAAAGGAAGGAAAGTTGCAGTCAAAAGTCTGGAAAAAGAGCTCTGAGAGGGTCAGTGATGTTGATGATAATGAAATGGCACAAAGAATACCTATATCTGCTTTAGAAAATGCCTGGAAACCAGAATCTTATCCAGTCAAATTGTATTACTGAAGCACTACTTCACCGCTCATTCATATTCATCAAATGCACATTGTACAGAATAATAGTGCTGATTTGTACATGCAAAGAATGCTCGCCTACTGAGGTAAAGAAATGTATGAAATTATGTTTTTCCACACTTAAGTAACTATCAGACAGAATTTATTTTTATTTTTTTATATAGATACAGTAGACAGGAAATAATAGGCAATAGGCCCTTACAAAAAGAAGTTTATTCAAGTGTGCTATACTTCTTTTAAACTAAAATGGTAAAGTATACTTTAGTTTACTTTTTATGTACTTCTCAGAAATGGGCTTTATGTACTTCTCAGAAATATATCTAAATTGGCATTTAAGAATACTTGACTTATACTTAGAAAAAGTCTAAATATATTTGAGCAATACTTGTGCTCCTAGAATCCGTGTTTTCGATGTTATATGGTAGGGGGTGCTAGTACACATCTTCTGTACAGAATTTCCACAAAAAACACAAGTGAAGAAGAAACCGAAACAACAGATTAGTGATGGGAAGTTCGGATCATTTTACCGACTCGGACCTTTGAGTCTCGTTCAGCAAAATGAACAAATCTTTTTTCGAGTCATTTCGTTCATTTCGTTAATTTTAGCAAAATATAATTCAAATGTTATCTGTTACTTTCCAAACACATCTACTACTTATGCAAACGTTTATCACACTACAAACAATACAAAACTATGCTATAAGAAACAGAAAATATTACTTAATTGTTTACCTGGGTCTTTAGTCTATGATTAGCACACCACCTCTTATCTGACAAGTGTTCGGGTTTGAGTCGTTCGTTCATCACGTGACATTCCCATACACTTAACCAATGCAGCCTGAGCCGGAAAGAGAATTGATTAGTTCGTCTATTCGAGTCTCGGGTTTGAGTCGTTCGTTCATCACGTGACAGCCCCATACACTTAACCAATGCAGCCTGAGCCGGAAAGAGAATTGATTAGTTCGTCTATTCGAGTCTCGGGTTTGAGTCGTTCGTTCATCACGTGACAGCCCCATACACTTAACCAATGCAGCCTGAGCCGGAAAGAGAATTGATTAGTTCGTCTATTCGAGTCTCGGGTTTGAGTCTTTCGTTCATCACGTGACAGCCCCATACGCTTAACCAATGCAGCCTGAGCCGGAAAGAGAATTGATTAGTTCGTCTATTCGAGTCTCGGGTTTGAGTCGTTCGTTCATCACGTGACAGCCCCATACACTTAACCAATGCAGCCTGAGCCGGAAAGAGAATTGATTAGTTCGTCTATTCGAGTCTCGGGTTTGAGTCTTTCGTTCATCACGTGACAGCCCCATACGCTTAACCAATGCAGCGTGAGCCGGAAAGAGAATTGATTAGTTCTTGATCGAGTCTCGGGTTTGAGTTGTTCGTTCATCACGTGACAGCCCCATACACTTAACCAATGCAGCCTGAGCCGGAAAGAGAATTGATTAGTTCGTCTATTCGAGTCTCGGGTTTGAGTCGTTCATTCATCACGTGACAGCCCCATACGCTTAACCAATGCAGCATGAGCCGGAAAGAGAATTGATTAGTTCTTGATCGAGTCTCGGGTTTGAGTCGTTTGAGTCATTCGTTCTTTTGTCACGTGACCACTTGCCGGATCAGTACATATCAAATAGGCTACCATAAAGTAAAACTGTATTTTTTGTATGTTGGATCATATTTAAGAATTATCATAAAATTATCAAAATGTGTAATAAGCATTTTTCTAGAAATAATGCAAACATGCAACATGCATGCAAACATGCCTTAAAGCATGTTCTAAAATATAGCCACAGTGTTATTTTAAAGCTTATTTATTTTTTATTTATTTAAAAAAGGCCTAGCTTGTTGTGCTAATATATATATATATATATATATATATATATATATATATATATAAATCAATTTTTTTTTTATTTTTTTTTCATTGTTTAAATTCATTTGGGATTAGTTATTCTCTTAGCTAGAAAGCTTTTTTTTGGCACAAAAGTGTTATTTATTTTAAAGTTTATTTATTTTGTTTATTATTTTAAAAAAAGCCTAGCTTGTTGTGCAGTATTTTGTTTGAGTTTTTTATGGCTCTGTGGCTTTAGTATATTTTAATTTTCTTGTATTTTTTATTTAAATAGTTTAAATTCATTTTAGAATAGTTATCTTCTTTGCTATAGCTTTTTCTGGCACAAAAATAAACAATAAAAAACAATTCAGGAGTGTGTACAGAGTGTTAATGTCTAAAGTGTCATATGTTACAAAAGTATAGTAAGTAACACTATAGTCCAATCTAAAGGGTTCACTCAAAAGACATAAATACAACAAGGTATTGTATTTTATGAAGATTAGACAAAAAATAAATAAATAAATAAAAACAAAGCATAACAAGTCAAGTCTGCTTTATTGTCAATTCTTCCACATGTACAGTACATACATACAGAGAACTGAAATTGCGTTACTCTCAGACCCTTGGTGCATACAGTTAACGTTAAACACTGACAGTAGACGTTCAAATACAGATAAATACAGTTTAAACATATGTACATACAACTATACAGATATACAAATGAGGACATTTGTAGAAAAATAAAAAAAGAGATAAAGTGGCGTAAGTCACATGGCAGAATAGATGCGCAAACCAGTTAAATAAAACAAAACTGTGCAGATATATGTGTAGTGCAAGAAGAGGTTAACCAACTCATTATTATCTTTTTTTACCACATGGTGTTATGGAAAAGAACCATGTGACAGAAATTAAAAGCAATAATTTGAGACCAGAAAAGCATCACATAACTGTAAGAGTAAATAATAATACTAATAATTCTAATAATAATAATGACTATGCACCCGTTTGTAAGTAAGGTTGTAAATTAACTAATTTCTCTGTCCAAAACTGTCACGTCACGTGACAAAAGAACGAACGACTCAAACCCGAGACTCAATTGAACAACTAATCCATTCTCTTTCCGGCTCAGGCTGCATTGGTTAAGCGTATGGGACTGTCACGTGATGAACGAACGACTCAAACCCGAGACTCGATCAAGAACTAATCAATTCTCTTTCCGGCTCAGGCTGCATTGGTTAAGCGTATGGGGCTGTCACGTGATGAATGAACGACTCAAACCCGAGACTCGATCAAGAACTAATCAATTCTCTTTCCGGCTCAGGCTGCATTGGTTAAGCGTATGGGGCTGTCACGTGATGAATGAACGACTCAAACCCGAGACTCGATCAAGAACTAATCAATTCTCTTTCCGGCTCAGGTTGCATTGGTTAAGCGTATGGGGCTGTCACGTGATGAACGAACAACTCAAACCCGAGACACGAATAGACGAACTAATCAATTCTCTTTCCGGCTCAGGTTGCATTGGTTAAGCGTATGGGGCTGTCACGTGATGAACGAACAACTCAAACCCGAGACTCGATCAAGAACTAATCAATTCTCTTTCCGGCTCAGGTTGCATTGGTTAAGCGTATGGGGCTGTCACGTGATGAACGAACAACTCAAACCCGAGACTCGAATAGACGAACTAATCAATTCTCTTTCCGGCTCAGGTTGCATTGGTTAAGCGTATGGGGCTGTCACGTGATGAACGAACAACTCAAACCCGAGACTCGATCAAGAACTAATCAATTCTCTTTCCGGCTCAGGTTGCATTGGTTAAGCGTATGGGGCTGTCACGTGATGAACGAACAACTCAAACCCGAGAATGCTGTGCAATGCGCATGCGCGACTGAACGAATCACTCCCGGAGACGACTCGTTCTTCCCGAGTCACATTAAAGATTTGTTCAAAATGAACGAATCGTTCAAGAACGACCCATCACTACAACAGATGCTTCCATGTAATCTAACATGATCATCAGACATAAAATAGCATCAAAACTGTGTAACGTTATGGAATAAAATGTCAACCGTTGAAGACGTAATAATGACTGTTAAGCTTGGAGTGCTGATCGACTCCATCTATGTTTTGATTATCATTCTGAATCCAATTCATAGTCTTTTTTCAGCTTTTTGTTCAAAATGTTGTTTAATACTTTATTTTTTTTATGAAATGTACCCACATTCAAGTGTTTAAAAAAGAATGCATGAAGCTAGAATAAAATGTTTTTGTTTACAAGCAGATAAACTGTTCTTCCTTTCGATGTTTTGTATGTTCAGATATTCATATAACAAAATATATACAAATTAATACCTAAACAGGGATGTAACGTAATAAAAACATAATATTAATATGTAATTTAAAGAAATAGTTTCATTTAGCTCAAAGGGAATCATTTATGATTTTATAAGGAATTTGAACAGAATCAGTTTTACAGCTGATCACTGAGGCGGCAGCGATTAATTGACCTAGCCATATAACATCAACTCTGCACTGGATATTAAAATCCAAAATAAAGTGAAAACTAGGGGTGTAAGAAAATATTGATACACGTGAGTATTGTGATATTTTGTTTGGCGATACTGTATCGATTCTCCAAAACGAAAAAAAAAAAAAAATCATACAAGATTCATGGCGGTTGTTTCGTTTTGAGTTCATATCCCGACCGCTAGTCTTCATCTCTTAACTTAAACAGTGACAGGAAATACTAGCATCAGGGCACTCCACTAATGTTAGCGTTAATATAGTTCGCTGCCAGTAATGGAGGATGCTTTTGTGGTAATGTCAAAAGCATCCAAGTTGGGGCGGTGCTCGCGTCGCGGTCTCGGAGATTCCACGCTGAACATAAATACAAACTGAAAAACCTGTGAAATCCAAGTTGAAAAGTTCTGAGAATGTTTAACATTTGTATTTATTTGATTGTTTTACAATTGTTTTGTTTTCTTTAGGAATCCTGCAAGCACTTTATTTTTCATTGATATTAAGCAGATGCCATTTTTTGTTCAGATAAAATGTTACGACATTGTATGTCACAATTGTAAACTTGAACTGTGAAACTTTAAAGTAGAGTCTATAAATATATATTTGTATCTTTTTATAAAATACATTTTATACATACATTTAACTAAAGAATCATGCAAGCACTTGAATATTTGAGTACTGCACAAAAAGTGGTTCAATAATGTTGAATGTTATAGGGACTGATTATTGCAAATGCAGATCCCAGTGTGTTCTGGTTAAACTATTTTTATTTATTTATTTTTTGCTAAGGTTTGCATATGGTGGTGTGTTCTTAATGACAGCGTTCCTAAAAAATATATATCCTATTCCTAAAATAAGAAATATCCCAATATATCGCCTTGCTTACAGTATCGCAATATATCGTATCGCAACCCATGTATCGTGATACGTATCGTATCGCCAGATTTTTGCCAATACACAGCCCTAGTGAAAACACTATTTAATAGCACAGTAACAAGATCAGCAGTTTAAGACATTAACTTGTGAGCACAAAACACAAGATACTACTCTTTTCAATATAAATAAGATTTTATTTATATAAACCTAAGACATAAACACAAGCATTCACAGGTTGCAGAAAGAGAGAAAGTAAGGAAAGGATGAGTTTAAGAGAATGAAAATGTGAAATCCCAAGTGTACAGCAATATGTTCAATTGCATAGACCTTAACAACCATCAATCACTTATTTAACCCTCGCTTTGAGTTTCTCAATGAGGATAAAATTTATATTAAATACACCGGTTCAGTTAGAACCTGGAGGTGTTACTTGCTTGCTTTGCCTGTGTTAAGGGGTTTCCTTTGTGTCTCGTTGTCGTTGCAGACAGGGGGGTTCCCCGAAGTGTCTGATTGGTTGAGAGTTCAGTAGTCTTTGAAGTGACGTCTTGGGCGTTGGCTGAGGATGCGGAGTTGGTCTGGTTGAAGTTTGACGCGAGTGCAGTCGGAGCTGGACTTTGCAGCAAACTTACATTAGAACACGAAACTCCACGGAAAGAAAAGAAACTAAAGTAAAAGAATAAGAATAAAGGATGTAACGAGACTAGGTGGTTTTCTTCTCATTGTGGTAGCAGCTGGCACGTGGGCCAGAGCACGCTCAAAGAGCAGCATCAAACGCGGTGGCAAAAGAGAAGAAGAGGAGAAGGGAGAGGACCAAGAGGTTGTAAAAGAGCATTTTTAAGAAGAAGAGGGAGTTTGGTGGTGTCCTGAGTTTTTAAACTCGGCTTTCAGACTGTCCCATCTGGACGTCTTGACCAATTAGATACTGTCCTTGCTCGGGGTATTGCTTTGTTTCTCCACCCCACTAATAAATCAACATGTTATCTGTTCAGTCAGAGGTCCGAACTTTACAGGCTCTTGCAAAGTATACTTGTGAACATGATTTCTATAACAAGACTATGATGCAGTTGGCAAAGAATTGATTGGAAGAAACATTTAAAGCATGAATTTTCAGACTCATACATACCAAACATGAATATTACCCTTTAAGGCTTAAGCTATTCAATACTTATTAAAAGCAAGACATACACAATGAGTTATTAAAACAAGGATAGTCAAATGTGTGGGTTACATACATAATATGCAGTTATGCATATAAATTATTAGTTTCATTAAAAATTTAAAATGAAAGTCTTTTAAGATGATTTTAGGTGCATATGGAAGCAGACAGTCTTTGTGAACCAAGGAATTTCAGTCAGGTTCTTTGTCTTCTATGTGTGGGGGTAGTCAGTCTAAGGAAGCTCGTGAATTCAGCATGGAACCCATGTGATAGCCATCTCTTTGACCATAAGTCCTGATTACTTGCCCCAAATTTGACGCTCTCCTTCGTGAATTGGAATTATCAATAGGTGTTCTTTTGTTGTAAGCTGTTCTGTGAAAAAGTTGGTTAGTTTGCTTGCTTCAGACTAGTGGTGCCAGAATCTAATTTATGACATTGTCCTGTTTCCTTGGGGCCTCTCTGAATTCCAGCTCCTCAGGTTTCAATATTCTGATGCATCTTAAATTAGTCTGATTCAGTTTCTGATATTCTACAGGGACATAGTAGTATCCTTAAAGTATGATTTAAAGCAGTGGTTTTCAATCCTGTTCCTCGGGACCCACTGCTCTGCACATTTTGCATGTCTCCCTTATCTGACACACTCCTTTGAGTTCATGGAGCTCTTTCCTAATGAGCTGACGATCTGAAACAGGTGTGTAAATTAGGGAGACATGCAAAATGTGCAGAGCTGTGGGTCCCCAGTAACAAGTTTGAAAACCACTGATGTAAAGTTCACTTGAAGAAAACTTCCGAGTATTGCAGTATAAAACTACTTAACTAGTAGTTTACTGAGACTATACTTCAAAGTGTACTAAAAATGCTACTTTAAGTATTTAATTAGTTAACTATCAGTATAGCTATAAGTTCACTTTTAGTATAGTTGCAGTACAAGCTAAAAAACAACACTGATGTAAACTAGTTGTGTACTCAAAGTTTACTACCGTTGTACTTAAAGTAAACTTAAAAGTATACTTTTATATACTAGAAAGTGGGCATATTTAGTCTCAATGAGTATTGAATTAGTACACTTACAAGTATACTACTAGTACACTGATATTTGTATACTTACTACATAAAATATACTTAAAAATAAACTTGAACTTTACTTAAGCATACTTAATAAAATAAACTTGAAGTATACTACCTTTTGGTAAGGGAGGAGATGACACAGGTTGAATTCAAACCTCTATCTCCTATATGGCCACAAACAATTTGCTAACTGCTGCAGCACATCTTTGATAGCACCAATGATTTTGGGAGAATGGATCACTATTTTCACAACAACAAAAAAAAGAAGCACAACTGTTTCCAGCACAACTTGTATTATACAAACAAACTAAAAAAAAAAAAAAAAACCTACCAACTAATCAGACAATAACATTCGAGGACCACAACTAATTGTTGTATAAATTAAAATATATCACTAATAATACTGATGTTGATTCAGTTACCATTCTGGCTAATTTAATTAGTTCGTTCAGTGAATGATTCAAATGGTAAAAGTATTTTCAACAAACAGGTTCACTGACAAACCTCAACCTATCATTTAGACTGGTCAGGATTCTCCACAGAGCGCCAGAGAAACACAAAGTAATGCTTTTCACTGGAATCAGCTACTCTGACTGATGTCATTCACTCACTTTGCAATATATCCATGGCACCGCAGCCTTGGTGTGCTAGTACAGGTGGTGAGGTAATGGGATTACGATGTGAAGCAGAGAATCTGCTGGACATCCTGCCGAGTACAGGGCTTTGGGAACACGACAGTGGCCGGGCTGTAACTCATCCCTATGGCCTCATTTGTCAAAGTCTGTGTCTGCAACCGATGCAGAAAATGAGTCGTGTCAATGGCGGCGAAATTAGGAAGTAAAACAAGGCCCTATGAAGTCAGCAGCTGGTACACCTGCCAAACAGATACTGAATTCCAACGGCCAGGGCTGATTGGGACAGGCAAGTTTCCACTTTCATAAATGACATATGAAAACTTTAAAGTGCTCCTGTGATAATTCAAAGAGACATTTGAGACAGAGCACTACAGAATAGGAAAGTGAGTCACGAGGCGGAGAATTTTGTCATATTAAAACCGCCGTAGTAAATGTCTATACTTTAATTGGATTGGGCAGGCCATTATCAGCTCCGCAACAACAAATCAAATGTGACAATTCTCCCATGGACCTCCACCAGTGCTTCATGTTTTCAACTAGAGCGTGGGACTCAGCTAGAACATTCCACCAATTATAAATTACCTCAAATCATCTCAGGGTTGATGTAGTTATGCTGCAGAATAACATTTTGTGGCCGGAGGGACACGTTGGTATATTAGCAAATGTTGCGTATTCAAACCTGATGCGAATGAGATGTGATTTCCTGCATCGCCGCTTTTCTCCTTGCATTTCTTTGAATCTCCACTTTAAGATTCAGTACCTGTGAAGGTGACATTGAAACTCAAATGAGCAAGAGCTGTTATCTCCAAATTATGAAGTCGAATAACACTGAATTAATTGCTACAATATTCCCAGCTCAGACTGGCAGTGTCTACTCTTTCTAAGTAAGCTCCTAATTAGCCCACAGTGCGTGTGTGATATCTTGCATAATTACAGAGGGACATGTCATGTCACTTCACGTAGAAGTATCGCACTTAGACGAGATCAGTGATCTTTGCTCTATAGTCCATCTTTAATGGAATGCTTATTATTTAGAGGTGTCTCTTCCAGCAAGACTATTAAGATAGCTGCCAAGAGGCCATTTTTAAAGCAAAGAGAAAACATTTGAGCACAAATGGCATTTCAACAGTTGCTGTAATTTAAAGAGCTGAGGAGCAGGTATATGCATTGAGAATTCACAATTCGCTCTCAATACACCTAGAGCAGCAAGTGAAAAACGTACTTTGAAATATTTTTCCAATGAGCTGAGATGACAAAAAAGTAAATCTCTGAGGACAGGAGCTGTCGAACCTACCAAATTTCCTGACTTTTGAGAGACACTGTCAAATATTTTATGACATTCACATGGCAGCTGTGACCTTAGAATCAACATGAGCAGGTTTCACTGCTTTTGAAAATTACACAATTTGTTTCATATTATTATTGCTTAAAAATTGCATTATTATAACATTTTACAAAAGTTCAAAAAGTTAAATGTGGTTTTGCGTGCTTGCTGGAAATGTAATGAGCGGTGACGGACTGCTGAATTTATTCTCATTTAATGAGTTCATTTGCCCATATAATCATTAGGAAATAGAGTAAACTTATTTGGCTTGCTGTCCACTGATGAGGGGCTCGATGAAGCAGCTTCAACTCGAGCTCTGATATACCCCCCAAAAGAGCAGAATAAATTTGGGACAGCAAGTTAGACATAGGGTGAACGAGATATTTGAAGATTTAAGTATTTGGGATACCCAAATATTTGAAGACTAATGGTGATACCCCCCAAAAGATGTGAAATTAAGCCATAAAAAAAGATGGCGGTTAGAGAGCTGCGCTTGGAAGTTTGATTAGGGTGCATCTTGCCGCTGCACTGCACTGCAGTGACTTTCTGGAGTTACTCCTGCGGGAGTATCTCAGGACTGGAGGATTGTGTGTGGGGCTGGAGAACGCCTTGACGCACATCTGCGCCACAAGGGACCCCCAGATGTCACGGATAGGGCAGTGTGTCCTCGGTCCGGAAGGGAAAACGGGCCACTGACGTCCAAAGCAAACCACCCTCCCCGCCGCAGAAAGAGGGAGCCCACGGTGTACAGATAAACGTAGGGTTGCCATCCTTACGAAGCGAGGGTTTTAGATCACTTAAGGACATGAGGGCCCACTGTGCCCGAGGGACAGATGAACCTGGTACCTCCAGTCTGCTTGTTCGGATGGGAGGGCTCACACTGCGATTCGACCGGGAGAGCTCCCACGTGTTTTGAAGGAGAGAGCTCCTTATAAGAATCAAGGGAGATCTCATTCTGCCATCAAAACGCGAGAGCCCACACTGCAACTTAAACGAGAGAGCCTGGACAGTATCTGGACTGGGGAGCCCACACAGCGATTCGAATAGGAGAGCCCACTCCAGGGGTGGTAGCTCCCACCAATCCGAAAAGGGAGAGCTCTCACTGCATCCAGATGAAATAGGAGCCTGGGAAACCAGCAAACAAAGATGCCGCGGCGCCAAATCCCATCACGAAAGAAGAATATTTCACATACGTTTGAAAATCTAGCTTTTAGTTTACCCTGATAAGCATTCGTCGTCACATTTGTAAACAAGACGCCTTTCTTCTTTCGTGAGGGGATTTGGCGCCACGGCATCTTTGTTTCCCGGTGGACCGAAAATAAATCTAACACTCGCATCACCCGGAAATCCGGTTTAATTCAACCAGTCAGATGACGACTTTGACATTCTTGAAGTGTTTCCAGAAAAGTGTGCCATATGCATCAGACGTTTAGCCAACGTTCCGTGGGCGTGACGTCTGAGGCTGAGACTAGGGCTAGGTAAGCGGGAAAATGCGGAATATTAGGGGGAAGCGGTCCAGACTCAGAAGGATGCTAGTGATTGGTGAGCTTGTCTAATGTGATGAAGATCAGCTCGAACATATGATGTGATGTCCATCGTCCCAGCATTTTAATTTGGTGTTCGGAAAGACCTCTGTGGGCCGCTGTGGTGGCTGCCCCTATGCGGAAGAAATGGGAAGAAAAATGTTTGGTTGGGATGCCGGATCTGTTGAGGATGATTTTGAGATTTTTTTGGAACCAATATCTGGAGGCAGGAAGGTTTTTATCATCGATAAACAGAGGGTTGAGAAGAGAGGTAATTTGTGATTTCCTCTGGTGAAGAAAAAGGGCTATGGACTGATAAGGTTAGATGGAGGTTGGCAAATTGAAAATGAAGATTGAATGGTCGCGTTTCAGCTGATTGGTTTTGCTTGTTTTGATGTTGAAATTAATGATGTCATGGTTGAAGGTCGGAGGTGACTGAGGGGGTGGTCTAGAGCAGGGCTGTCCAAACTCGGTCCTGGAGGGCCAGTGTCTTGCCTCAACACACCTGCATGGAAGTGTCTAGTATGCCTAGTAAGAGCTTGATTAGCTGCTTCAGGTGTGTTTAATTAGGGTTGGAGCTAAACTCTGCAGGACACCGGCCCTCCAGGACCGAGTTTGGACAGCCCTGATCTAGAGAAATAAGAGTTCTGAATAAGGAGAAACTGGAGTTGGGTTGGAGTCTGCATCCAGGGCCAATATTCTGAATTTCTGAAGAAGAAAACAAGATAAAGCGTCAGTGATTTCATTTTGATGACCAGGAATATGTTCAGCTTTAATGCCAAATTGGTGACAGGCGAAGATCCAAATTAGACGTTTTAGAAAGGGCATGATTTTTGGAGCGTTAGAATGGCCTTTGTTGATACAGTGGACGATGGCAGAATTATCACAGTGAAAGAGGATGTTCTTGGTTGACCATTCGGAGCCCCAAAGATAGGCTGCTACTACTATGGGGTATAGCTCGAAAAGGGCAGTTGATTCAACAGTTTGACTAGAGTTAGAGCTCAGGTGGCCAGGTTGAGGCGAAACAACGTCCTCTGTAGAAACCTCCAAAACCTGTGGAGGGGGCAGCGCCAGTGACTAAGGAGATGTCACAAGGTTGGGACAAAAAATCATCATAAAAGAAGGTTATCCCATTCGAATTCCTTAAAAACGTTATCCACAATTTCAAGTCTGCCCAACATGATTGATTTAGAGAAATTATTTGTTCTAGACCGGAGGCTGATGTAGCAAGAGTTAGCTGGAAATGAAAGGCCGGAATTGGGGGATTATGCGCATGGCGTAATTTAGATGGCCTAGAAGCTAAAGCAAATCACGCTTGCTGCAATGGTTAGAATCTAACAAGTTTGATGCTATTGTGATTATTCAATCGATTTTTTCTTTGGGGAGAGAGGCCTGGAATTTGACAGTCGAGGAGGATACAGAGAAATTCCAAGGATGTAGAAGGTGCCCTCGGTTTTTTCGGGAGAGAGGAGAACTCCTAGTTTTGAAAACATTGATTGGATGACAGTTAGGTGTTTGGCTGTGGGAAAATGACAAGGAAATCGTCAAGGAGATGGATGAGGTATGGGATGGCATGATTGTTTTGTAAAATCCAGCAGAGTGCCTCGGAAAGCATATCAAATATCTTTGGACTGCTTTTACAGCCGAAGGTAAGATGAACTGTGAAGTAGAATTTCTAATTCCAACGAATGCCAAACAGATGCCAGAAATTTGGGTGGATGGGCTTGACTTTAAAAGCAGATGATATGTTGAACTTTGCTAGCCACGCTATGTGACTGGCATTTTTAATGAGAATGATTGCTTGGTCAATGTCGTGATAGTGTAGGGAGAATTTGTCTAGAGGAATTAGACTGTTGGTACTGGGATGGGAATTTCCGTGAGGAGAGGAGAAGTCAATGATGAGTCGTTTTTTGCCTGAAAATTTTCTGGTGCCTACTCCGATAGGACTTATGCGAAATAATTCAAAGGGAGGAGAATTGAAAGGGCCAATCATGAATCCTGAATCTAATTCTTTTTTTATGAGGGCTTCGACTATGTTGGGTTCGGCTGTTGCAGATTGCAAGTTATTGCAGATCATGCTAGAATTGGGTATGCTTTCCAAACCGGGGTCAAAACCTTCTTTCAAACCAGAAAGAAGGAATTGAGTGATTTTTTTTTTGTCTGGATGATTTCTCAGTTCACTAGCTAGTGAAGAAATAATGATAGGAGAAGAAAGATACTTTTGTAACTTTTTATTAAGGTTAGCAGACGAGCAGCGAACAGGGCAAATAGATCGTGCATGAGCTCCACCACAGAAATTACAGACGTGGAGGAAGCGAGATCGTTGTCTGATGCAGCCTGATGTGTTAAAACTTTTACACACTTGTCTGCCTGACACTGAAGTGAAAATCTGGTCACGATCACTTCTAGAGCGAGGGGTGTATGAAGTGGATTTTGGAGCTTGAGAAGTCACTAGATTGGTTGAAGGATCGGGGTTGGTTAGGGGACATTCTGAGGTTGAATGAACAATGGACCTGCAGATGGTGCAAGAGAGGCTTCTCACTCCTAGAAAAACTCGGTTGTACAATTCGAGGTCTAGAGCTCTCCAATAAGGACATTGGTTCCAGTGGGTGACACGGGCTGAGCATTTGGCTGCAAAAAGCTTATGGTAGGCATAGAAATGACTGCCTCCAAACGAGAGACTGAGCTCTGCTATGATGGAGAGGTAGTCATTAAGTTCTCTGCGTCTGTTAGGAAATGAGGTGCAAATAACTTCTGTGTATCTACCAAAAGCTATGCAGAATTCTGCTAGTGTGAGAACACGTTTGGTTTGAGGTCTGACATTTTTTAGATTGATGGTTAAAGGGCCACAGTTAAAAGAGCAGTGGGATTCATTGGTGGGAACAGAAGTTAGCAGAGAAGGAAGATCAATGATCTGCACCTGATAAAATTAGGGAACGAGTTGAGACTGGAGAGAGGAAAGCAGCTGCTTATATACTCTGGCTGTTGATTGAAAGATTAGATGGGCTCGCTCCTCCCTAACTTACGTTTAGGAACTTCATTAAAATATCATCTGTGAAAGAAAATTGGAGAGTGAAAAATGTCAAATATAAATTAAATGTAATAACAATGACATGAATATGAACAGCTCATCTTGATTTACATCATAGTGAGGTCATTTAAAAAGCTCATGCTGTATGAACTCTTTTTAACAAGGTTTGAAAGGTGTTTTTGTGTCACCAGACATTTAACAGGTCAAGGAAATGGAGTAATTCAGTGAGGCTTGTCTCATTTTGACAACACAGCTTCGATCAAGCTAATCTCTGAAGAAAAAGCTAAAATCAAATAAAGCAAATATTGTACTTTTTGTGTACTTTTGAGTTACATGTAACATTTATCACCTAAATGTGTGATTGTTTAGTGACCCGTGTTGTTGTAGTGTCCCAAATTCACATTACAGTCTTCATTGAGAACTCAGTCACCTATGAAAACAATGTGTCAGCTTCCTGATTGCCTCAATATCGATGACCTTGAGCTAAAAGGGCATGGAGCACACCTAATGATGGGGAAAAAACTCACACAGCTTGGCATAATCGCTGATCCATTAGGTCACCGACAGAGGAGAAATACATCTGACAGACAATAAGTTTGTAAAATGTCTAAAAAGAGAAGGCGGCAAATAATTTAATAAAGAGCTAAACTATTTGAAACAAATAAAACGAGTTTTAGCATTTTATGTTTTTTAGGTAATTTATAATACGCATATCACACTTTTGCAATATGTTGCTTGATTAAAAAAAGTAAATATTCTGATATCATGTAATATTTATCTTGATTTTCTTTTCAGTCTTCACTGACACTGTTGTCTCATTGTTACACCAGTAAAATAAAATAAGTTGTAATAAGAATAAACCCCTTGTATCTGTAGTTGAAGAAACCAACATTTTGTTGGAGAAATGAAAACATAAAAAGAGTTTTATAGTTTAAAAATAAAATAATAAAATTTGTCTTTTACATTTACATTTACACATTTACATTTATTCATTTAGCTGACACTTTTATCCAAAGCGACTTACAATTGCTATATATGTCAGAGGTCGCACGCCTCTGGAGCAACTAGGGGTTAAGTGTCTTGCTCAGGGACACATTGGTGTCTCACAGTGGATTCGAACCCGGGTCTCTCACACCAACGGCATGTGTCTTATCCACTGCGCCATCACCACCCCACCACCCCTTTTCAATATTATGATGAAAAATGTAAGCCTGGGAAATGCATTTAGTATCTAAATCATTGAGGAGACAAAGTTAATTCTTGCCCAACTTATTACATCAACAAGCATAACTTTTGCAGTCAAATTTTACTTTGGCATATTACCTTAAAGTAGACCAGAGCAGATATGGTGTAATATCCTTGAGGCAATTTAGTGATGTCCCTTTTCTTGACATGAATGCAGAGTAAATAATTTCTTCCATTTTCATGAGATTTTTAAACATGGGACAGTGAGTCAAAACTAATTTTCAGAGAAACTCATTTTTGACTCTTTACTTTGTCCACTTGTTTCCTCTCCAGTTTATTTGACGGATACTGAGGCAATCGAAGGAACAGTAATTATTTTCTTCATTTCTAGATGCGATAATTAATCTTGTGTCAGAAAGATTTCATCATCACCTGGGAGTGAGGAAAAAATCAGTAATGCTCAAAATTATGTATTTGTAGACATCTCATCTTCCCTAAACACCATGTGCATAAACAAAAGTGTTCATACACACATAAACAGTTTGTAAAGTATTCCTAACAGTGGTGTGATATCATATAAATATCATTTAAATTATTTGAAACACTGAACAAATGCTAACTCTTTTCCAACCATGTAAATTCAGGAGCTAAATGACTTTGCATTTATTTAAAAGAGGTTTCCTAATAGTATTAAGGGCTGTTATCAAACTTTGACCGACGGAGTGAGATCTATGTCTACAAGGCATGTTGGACGACTAGCATCAATGAGAAACTCTTTAGATATGCTTCCTTTTCACTTCTCTCCACGATTCTTGAGGCCCATTATGAAGAGGAAACTCTTTCAGAAACTCAGTGCTATTGAGTTGCAGGAAATGGCTTTGGAATGCTTTGATTTTAATAAGATGCCCCACTTGTCAGTTGCAAATGATGAGATTTGCATTTCCTTATGAACAGTCTGCAGACCATTAATTGGTGCTGGACGTGATGACATGATGCTATAAAATGCCGACAGTTATTCTGTCCCGGGGAAAAGCTGTTGAAGCAATCAGGCCAGAGACGGGGAGCTATGTCACCGCCTAATGCAAATTAAGCCTGTTTCTCATTCAAATATATGTCTTTCAAGGTTTCTCGATTTAAGTCAAGTATTAGGGAAAGCAAAACCTTTTTTAAGTGAAGACAGAGCGCCTAGTTTATATCCTGCTTCACATAGCCTATGCAACTCCACAGAGACCTTCCATACTCACAGAGCAAAAAATGAATTGTGCGAAACCGGAGTCATTACACTTCAAACACACAAAATGCTTTTGTGCGTTCACCAAATGTAAATGCCAGATCAAATCCCACAGGACTGTGGGTGTGCCTGTAATGGTTAAGGATATGGAAGTAAATTCTGCAGTAAAATTCAACTTAATTCCACTGTATAAGTGAAGCACCAAGCTTCCTCCACACAAATTCTCCCTTCTGTTCTGTTAATCTCTTAATGCGCACTAAGCATCTCACAAGCAAAGTCCTAAGTCCCCTCATCCAACCTAAATGAGTAATAAACTTCAGAATGGAATTTTTATGTAGTGCTGAATACAAAATCACCGGTAGAGCAGAAATCAGCCAAGATCAGCCCTGTATCAAATAATGTCACTCATCAAGCACAGCATTATGTTCAGCGCGCAATCATCTGCAACAAAAAGGATTTACTGGAACTGAAAAAACAATTCGCTTGTGAATTGACTGCTTTATTAAACATATGAAAAACTTTGATGGTATCTCTCCAAGCAGTCTGAATTTCAGCTAATTCCCACTGCCTTGAAGAACAAAGTTCTGTAAAGAAAGTAATATGTTTCAGTGTTGGTTTTGGCTTTTTTCTTACTTTTTTGTGGGTTCAGGATGAAACATATGCTAATGAGAAAAAGACAATCCAGCAGTGTTGGGCAAGATAAAATATATAGCTAGTTCAGCTAACAACTAATCTACAAATAAACTAAATTAAACCCACCATTTAGAGAAGCAGTCCTCAACAGGAAGCCGGGCCTCAGAAAACTTCTAAAGCGCCTCAGAATGACTTAAAATGATTTCAAATAAAGACAAAACAAGCATTAATTGGAAAATTGAGTGTTTACTGTCGTCTTCCTGCATTATCGACGCACTATTTTCCTGTTTAATCTAGCAAAGCTGCTTTGACACAATCTGTATTGAATAAAGCACAAAACTGCAACAGCAACACCTGTTTTTTCCCCCTTTATTAAGAATGATAAAAGTGTGATTCATTTTATTGACTTTTCTATTATACATTTTTTCTTATTATATATTTTTGTAGTTATGCCAAACTCTAAAATGTTTTATATCATATTTGTGAGGTAAAAAAAAAAAAAATCATAATCCTTATCTCACAAACAAATGAAAAAGTTATAAGTTATGGTGTGCTCCTTAGAGTCAAAAAGGTTGATACTGGTTTTAAAGAAGCTTTCAATATTTAATTTGATTCATAAATTTTATAAATATAAAGTTAGTTTTGCATTTTAAACAGTTGATGGGAAATTCTGAATGCATGACTTAGATAATTATTTTTCAGAAATAAAAAAAATACCATTGTACTTAATCAATTGCAAGAAAATAGCTACCACCAAGCTACCACCTCACTACTGAGAAATGTAGTTAAATGAATGACTTTATTATTAAAAGGCTACAAATCAGACATAGTTCTGATTCTAAACAGCCAGTAAATAGCAAACACACAACTTGATTCTGATATACTGTCAGAGAAAATGGAATGTTGTACACTACCCAGCTACATAATCACTAAACAGCTTTGCTCCTAAAAAGCTATGCAATTTAATAGCAATACTATATTCATGCTACTGAGAAATGTAGTGAAGCTAATAGTTTCAATGCTTTCAGTTCATTTGGATGAATAAACATTTAACACCACATTTGCCACTATGAAGGGTTCAAATTAAAACATCAGCATGTCAAAGCACCACAATATCTGAATAATATGATAGAAGCAATTGGTTATGTATCTCTTTATTATGCTACTATGCTAGAACAGCATGAATATAGACAGGATGATCTTTTATTCATAATTTTCATTAAACATTTTTGCTCAGTTTATTTTTTATTTATTTAATTCATTATTTGACAGGGACAATAGACAGTCAGAAACCTGCCCCAGTACTAGCTACAGAGCTAAATTTAATCTGCTGTCCCTGGGCAATGTGTTCACTTACACGGCTAGGTTATCTTGCTCGCAATTAATACAGCTGTACTTGCTATGCCTGAAATGTTGAGCAACAGCAAAGGTTTAGTCGGTCAGATTCCTTCAATAATTCAGAATACATTAAGTCCTTTTGAATATGTTCCTTTCAGGATATTATGTTTGAGGAACTCTGCGCTATTGTTTAAACAAATATTTGGCATCTAGAGACCTACATTTACATTATTTTACATATTTAATAGACTGTTTGAGAGAGACTAGGAAGTTCCTCATGCAAGAGGTCACATTCCGTAGGAGAGAGCTGAAGCTTTATGCATTTATATGTAGCCACTTAAATATTCATTTCAATCAAGCAGCGTATAAATGAGATTGGCAGAGGTGCTATCCTGAGGTGAACCATGTAGTTCTGATTGCAGATTGCATTTTACAGAGAAAGGGAGAGCAAGTGAGATAGAAAGAGAAAAGAGAAGTGGGAGAGTTAGAAGAGGAGTAGGAGTAGAAGTGCTAGAAATGTAGAGATGTTATTCTAGAAAGATAAATCGTAGCGCAGGCATCGTGCCTGTTCAAGTAGATTATGTCAATACATTTTTTTTTTTTTTTTTGTGGCCTTTTCAGATGGCAAACAGGCTTCCATTTGCAAAGTATTGGAATGTCCTGTATTTTTTTTGCATCCTCTTCAGCTCTGAAACTAGAAAATGTGAAACCTCACGGCTGTGGGAGAGGGAATTTTCTGTGATCTTCATATTCATGACATTTTTAACATCTCTCATTTCATTCCAGGGTGGATGGAAATGGGAGTTCTACTCATTATTTCTGTGTTGAGCACTCTTAACTTTGTGTGGTAGATTTAAAAAAAAGAAAAGAAAATCTCTTCTATCTTGCAGGTACAGTTTGTAGTATGTACTTCAGAAGTCTTTACACTTTCTCTCAGCAGCTTTCATTCTCGCTTATTCTTGGTTCCTTTTCCGCAGAACACAAGTCTTGCTTCACAGTTACAATTAGACCTGTGAATGCCGGGATGAGATGTTAGAATTTGAAATGTCTTGATCATAAATAAATATTACATAAACATTAAACATTACAATATATTCTCAATTTAGAGGAGACTGGAGCTGAGGGTATTTTTTTTTTATATAAATGTCCGGTTGGGCATTTTAAACATTGTTTTAAATGTTTAAAATATTAACAGTTTATTAATTTCAATATGTTGATATTTTTGGATGTTGGCATTTAAATTAAATGACTACCCAACAGTGACAAATACAACCTAGAATTTATTTTTTGCATGTAAAACTAAACTAACCTCTGCAAGTAAAAATGTGTTCTCTGAGTGTATCTGTTTCAAATGAACATTCTGACACGCCACCAAGTGACACCAAAGTCAACTGTTCTCTTTAAATCGTAGCACAATACAACCCACAGGCCTTTGGGACAATCAGCGACCCCAGTCTTGACCAGTTTTCTCACCTTAGCAAAGATACAGGTCAAAAGGTTCCAGATTTTATTTCCCCTCAACCTTATTGGAATGGAGGAAAGAGAGGAAAAATGAGTGCTGGAGGGCTAAAAATAAAAAAGTTCTTTCCCAGACCCTGTCAGACCTTGTATAATTGTGATGAGCTGCAGGTGAGAGTGGTCTGCAGGGGGAAAAACCTTTCCTCTTCTTGTCATGGCTACCTTGGTTTCGTGCTCTCCATGCCTTCAGGACTTGCTCCATCATTAACGCTTGTGATGAGAAGAACACTGGTTATCTTTGACTAGTCAGCTGTTTTATAAACACTTGGTGATGGACCCCGATACAGGGTCACATTCAAAACAACTGCTTGCAAAAATGTTCACTTAATATAACATCTGTTATTAAAATGAAAAAGAGAACATGCATTTTTAATATCACCACTCCATGTCAAAAATGTGTAGCGGTGCATGATTTAATGGGATGTCATGCTTTCCACTTCTGCATAAAAAGATTATACATAGTGTAGCATTTCAAATCTCAACCCAAACAAATTCTCAGAAATTATATTTTCTAAAAGATCAGTGCTGTAGGATTGTGATGACATGTGCTTCTAATAATCATGATAATCCATGATTGAAATGTCCAATTATTTATTGACTGTTTTTGAATGAAAGCATACATCATATACACTATATTGCCAAAAGTATTGGGTCACCCCCTTCTAATGAACAGGTTTGACTACTTCAGTAATTTCCATGAGTACAAATCTTAATGTTTAAGCATATAATGATATTCTAGGGAATTGTGTGCTTTTATTTTTATAGCAACAGTTTGGACAGGGCCCTTTTCTATTCTAACATGACAGTGCCTCTGTGTATAAGGCAAGGTTTAAAAAGAAATTGATTCAGTCAGTGTGGAATAACTTGACTGGTCTGCATAAAGCAAAGTCCTTATCTCAGCTGAACACCTCTGGTGTGACTTTAAATGCAGACCTTGAGCCGAAAACTCATCACCAAACACCAATGATTTGTACATACACTATATGGACAAAAGTATTGGGACACCCCCCTCTTTAGAACAGAAGAAGGTACTTCCAAAACTGTGGCAACAAAGATTGAAGCATAATTCACATATTTAAAAACTGTATTTCCATCTCTGTTGCAACAGTTTTGAAAGTGTCTAAAATTACTGTACCCATATACAAGTCATTGGTGTTTGGTGATGAGTTTTTGGCTCAAGGTCTGCATTTAAAGTCACACCAGAGGTGCTCAGCTGGGATTAGGACTTTGCTTTATGCAGACAAGTCAAGTTCTTCCACGTTGACTGAATCAATCATTTCTTTTTTAACCTTGCCTTATACACAGAGGCATGTTAGACTAGAAAAGGGTTCTGTTCAAACTGTTGCTATAAAATTAGAAGCACACAATTCCCTAAAATATCATTATATGCTTAAACATTAAGATTTGTACTCATGGAAATTACTAAAGTAGTCAAACGTGTTCATTAGAAGGGGGGTGCCAATACTTTTGGCAATATAGTGTATCATATATGGAGCGTTTTTTTTTTTTTTTGGTCTTGAATGAATTGGTTGAATTAATGACTTGTTCAAAAAAGACTCACTGGTGCTTCTCAAACCGAAGGCTGTGTCCTAGCAGTGCTGCATATCTCCATGTCATCAAAATCTGTTGAAGGACATCTCAATTTGAAGGATACTTGGAAGGCAGTCTTCATTTTGTGTCCTTCTTCAGCCTGTTTTGAAGGATGCATCAGGTGTTCCATTCACATCCTTCAGTTGCCTACAATCTTTGCACTCATTTCAATTTACAAAAAAAGGTTGAAAAAGAATAAGCACCAAGCTTGTTCGATTTCAATTTAATTAAATAATGCAAAAAATAAATAAATAAAATGATTTTTGAGGTGTAGGCATTGTGTTTTTCTTTGTTTAGATGTAAATGAATCACATAATGCTAATCTGTGCATAATGTAAACCACTGGGAAAATAGAAAATCACTTAGTATAAAGATTTCCAATAAAAAGTATCCTTGAAATTATCATTTTAAGATGATTTAAGAAAACATTTATGACATAGCGCACTCACTAGACCATCTCATTATAGAGTTTAATGCTGGGTACAGGTTTAGTCTAGCCTTTAAGCCTCAGAAGAACTAGTCTAGGAAGAATGTGTCATCACTAGGATGCAGCCTTCCATTTGAGAAGCACCCAGACTCTTGTTTAAGATTTTCATCCCGTCACTGAAATGGAGGGGCACCCTTTCCAATTTTGTTAAAAATATCTTCATTTGTGTTTCCAAGATGCTCAAAAGTCTTATGGAATTGGGATGGCATGGGCAGACTAAATGATAATACAATTTTCATTTTGGAGTAACCTATCCTTTAAAGTTCCTGAATGTATCAGTGTTTGGAACAAATCGATTGAGTTAATGATTTATTCAATCAATTGGTCCCTTTATGATGTAATGTGCAGAAAGAATCACTATAAAAACCCAGACCACTAATTTACAGACTAAATCAAATCAAATTATACATACATATATACAATATGTACATTATAACACTGTTTTGACGAATACGCTTAAATGAAAAAAGTTGTTTTATTTTTATACCATTTACATATAAAGAATAACATGATTTATTTGGCCTCATTCTGAAAAGAGAAACTGGAAAAAAAGGACTGCAAATACTACAGTGCAACAGTGGCATATGCGTCCCTATATCTACCAACGCAAGGCATCAGAAAATTTGGAGTGCGTGCATGTAGAGCCATCTGTACATGCCTGTGGAAGTGCTTAAAGTCATAATGTGCATTTACATCCTAGATCCTGGGAAACATCATCTCTATAGCACTCACTAGAGACTGCCCTTTTAATTATGCATGTGTCCACTGCCAACATTTGTTTACACTTCTTTGTAAACAGCAGGTTGACTGAATTTATGAAAATGTGAAACAGACAAATTGCATGCTGCACAGGCTACTCAGTGCTGAGTAGATGCCAGACAGAGCTCCTGTGATTGGCTCCAATCTTAATAAAATGCAGCACTGAAAACCCACAGTAATTTCCAAACTGTCCAGTAAAATCAAATTCAAAAAGGCATAGAAATACCAGAGAGACCACATCAATGAATGGCTTCCCTGCCTTATATTTATGTAAAACTTCCCAATTGCAGAAAATGTCCTTTTTGCTCATTATGAAGATCTTCTGGACAAAATATTGGACCCCTGTGTGTCCAAATGCTCTGTTGAAAACATTTGAGGATTCTTGACATTTCAAGTGGATTACAGTATAAAACGTCACAAGATGGGCCCAATTGGTTTTATACTATTATACCAGCGGAAAAAGCTTTGTGTAGTGTCAATTCAATTAAAAATGGAATGACTATACCTCCATAGACTGCATTATTCAACCATGCCCTCGGACTATACTGTACATTCTTTCCGAGCCAGGATAATGAATGGAAAAGTAAACACTATAATGAAATATATACTTTCATATTGCTTTTATATATACAATATCATTTGCCTTTAATTTATACTTTCATATTGATTATATAGCAGTGTTTTGTATATTCTCAAGGATTACTTGCAAGATAGAACACCTACATTTTCTACCTTGTAGGAGAAGAGACAATGCAGGCTGTAAAACATTTTACACATGCAAGCTTTCCTTATATTTAATCAAATTGCTAAATCACTTTCATTGAGATCATAGACTCAAATCCAGTGGAGCTTCATTTGCCCATAGTTCTTGTAAATAGCTGTAGACTATTGGGCCATACTGAGGGGACAGATGCTATATGTTTGTCACGGATCATGAGGCTGGATTTAGTTCTGCTATTGAGCAGTTTTATTGTCATTCAGTAAAGCTACAGAAAATACAATAATTCTCAGCATACTGGTGACTTCAGACTGCCTAGAAGTTATTGCACAATGCTTCTTTTGACATATAGAGCAAAACCGCCAATTATACATATACGCCATAGGCCCATAAACAATTCAAAATTCTCCACAATTGTTCCTAACTAAGCATATAAATACGGTTTAGTAGACAATTATTTTAATTATTCATAGAGAATTCTCAATTACTTTATGTATGTATGTCAAAGCAGAAAGCTATTTGCAGCTAGATAGTGTAGTTACATAATCTTCCAGTTGGAGAAAATGCTAAGAAAACACTACTGCACCATTTATCACTTCTACAACTGGTAGCGTAGCTTTTTCCTCTCAATGGAAGACAGGAAAGAGAAGCCATATTTAATTAACATCACAGGGCACAACACCATCTGTGCTCAGACAATGATTGACTCTTAGCCTCCAGTCTCTTCCGTCAAACATTCAAACACACTCCAGTAGAACCAGCCTTTCAGACCCCAGTGCACCCATGTCGCCCAAACCAGCTTTCAGACAAAGCTGGCCATTATTAATGACACAGGTTATCAACTATTATGGACACGGAGGAGAAAGTTTAAGGGAGAGTAACATGAGTTCACTCACAATCACCTCAAAACATTGACTAAATTCCCACCTCAAATGATTTTGCCTGTCCTGCATTCTGATTGGAGCGGTGTTAAAAGTAATTTCCATTTAGATGGCTCAGGTTATGGTGCATTTGAAAAACAGGATGTGGAAAGCCAGGGTGAATGTGCCTGATGTGTGTGAATGTGCGCTGGAGTGGGCCGAGTCCAACGCACGCTGGTTATTCACGGGCAGCTGGTTAATGCATAGCTAGAGAGAGCATAACCACACGTCATGACTTCGAGAGCAAATCCACGATCTCTGCTGAATAAGATGGACCTGTTTTACTCCAGCTCACTCTCCCCCACAGATTAACTGCTCTTGTCAAAGGTTTGGCCGTCTAGCTGGGCTCAGAGCCCTATCACATTCGCAGCTTCAAATGCCACAGTGCTGAGGTTTTGGTTTTTTGCTTTAAGGGATGAATGAAGCCTTTTGAGTGCTTGGTGTAAACCACGAATATCACTGGCTATTTCATGGCATGTCTTTGAGAAGCTTGTTTACTATGTGTGAACATCTTGTATCATGTTGTGTAAAAGGTTTATCAGAAGATGAATATCTTGGCTTGGAAATAAATGAGAGTGTCTAACAAATATCCTGAAACGATTAAAAGGTTAGTAAATGGAAGTGATGTGTGAGCATGATGTATGAAACATGACTTTCAGTATCACCTAGCAATAACCCAAGACATCTTAACAGCTCTATTTTCTCTATTTTATTTTTTGTACACAAAAATGCACATTTTAGATGCCGTCAGTGCATCCATATTGCATTTTTTTTATTAAAAATAAACAAATTGAATAATATGAATACTAACAAGTTCAGGCTGGCTACTAAAACTGCACTACAGTGCCACTCAAGAGATTCTCACCACCTTCAATATACAAGCCACTTCTATTTGTAGAGCAATACTTGGGGTCACACCAGATTCTCGTTTAACCTTGGTATTAGAGTAGCGTGGCTTAAACCACTCTTAATCCCGTCTCCCCGTGTGTTTACATAAAGATGAAGGCATCTCCTCATATGGCTTAGTGTGGCTTTCAGGAGGTTGTCCAAACCTTGTCCTTCTGCCCTCTAATCTTCCCTCAGGTAAATGCAACTCTCCTAAGCCATGTAAAGCAGCCTGTTATCTGCACAGTGGTTTTAAATTTCTGCCCACATGCTAATACAGGTTTAAGAACATCCTCTTCTTTGTTTTAATGACACAAATGGTACTGACATTCCATTGCTGTTCCGTGCCTCAGAGTGGGGATTACGTTGCTATTGCACTTGACTTTGATGAGTTCAGACACAACACCATTAAAAAGACAGAGACAAAAAAGTGGAGTGGGCATTTAAGTGATGTGCTTATCAGTAGTTGGATTGCTTGTTTTGATCATCTGAAATGGCTGAAACTGCACTGAAATTAAGGGAAAGTTCCGGCAAATGTGCAAGAAAGAAAGTTGTTGCAATTTCAGGTTAATGCATTTTCAAAACACACAACTATTTCTAAAAAAAATCTTAAATGATTATCTCAAAGAATGATAAATTGTTCTTATACTATTGCTTTACTGTCTCAAACTTGTATCCACTTATCAGCATTTTTATTACTGTCTCTTTAGGATGAATCAACTTTGTAATCTAAAGGCCAATTCACAAGATAACTTTAACAACAATGACATAAGATTCAATAATACAGTTAACAATATTGTTGATGTTAATGCGCCTTTATTTTCCTAATTTGTCAGTAACACTGAATGAAAGCAGAGGTGCGTGATTTGGGGGCAAAGTATAATTGTGATTTTTCTGATAAAAAATTATGTTTTAAAATGCGATTTAAAAAAGCTTCACATTTATCTGTGCTAAAAATGTGCGATTATTCACTTTGAAACAAACAGCGTATATGCATATACATTAAAAATGCAGATTTGATTATCACTCTAAGCCATATCGTAAATTCAGTTTTATTTTGATTAATCATACAGCCCTAGATGAAAGCATCTGCTTAATGAAAATATTTTAAAAATCATTCTAGCATTAAAAGTTGCTGATTACTAATGACATGATATAATCTATAATCAATTCCTTTTGATATTCCTCTAAAATGTAAATTTTTACATACAAGAAAACAAATTCCTTGACAAATCAAAATGACATTTGACTGCAAATAACAGAAATATGAACAAAGCAACCAGCAAGATGCTTGCTCAGGACTATAAGATTAAAGTCATATTAAAGTTTATCTGAACTAAAAGTTGCAAAATAGAAGAGTAAATGGAACAAATGCAGAGCGCATGCATAGTAAGCTTCTGAGTTAAAATTTTGCAACAGTGCTGCCCACAATTGATACTACAGTTATTCTCTCCTGGGGAGCTTTGCCCTGCTCAGTTAGTGCAAATGGCTGCATTAAGGCCATAATCAGGACAATAGAATGATTAAACACATATATTTTAAAGAGCGAAATCTGGAGATGAGGCCCTGGGGAATACAAAGTGCATTTAATTAATCTGTTAAACAGCAAGAACAAGAGCAAGAAGAGAAACAGAGACTGACGTCATACACTAAGTGACCCTGGCAATAACATGCTGCTATATGTAATTTTTTTGATTCAGTGACAGGAAATATATGAGGGATTAGATGCATTGAATGCAAGTAATATCATGAGGTAATTTTATACAGCCTACTGTAACATGTATATTCTATCAAGAATGATTTGGCTTGCGCTGGCATGCTCTGACTCGGAATGAGCTTTCAAACCACGTGAAATTATGTGAAAAACCTTTGGCTCTATTCTGGCATCCTCCACCGCACTCAAGTATATCTCAACCTGACAGGAAAGTGAAGCATGATGCTGCATGTAGGTGTGGAGCAATCGGACCCTTTTTCGATCTCCTCCATGCCAGTCCTAGAATCCCTGTCGAGCATTTCCTGTAAAATCAATAACCCACGCCGTCCGTCAGGAGCTTGATGGACGGCTGCTCAGAACAGAGGGCTGTTCTCCACAAGCACGGAAACTCTCTAACTGGGTTTAAGGCTATTTTTTAACACTCCATTTGTCCCTACAACATGTGTAAGGATACCGCAGTATCATGAATAATTTATGCATTCTTAGCACCTAGTGACTGACATTGTGGGGGAGAAAAGCATGGCCTTGAAGGAAATTCATTTCGTCTTTTTGTTTTCAAAGTTTACAGTCCTCTTGGTACTTTACGGGAATCTTATTCTTTGTGAATGTCAAAATGAACTTGAATCAGATTAAACACCTACACCGCAAAAGACTACAGTCTTGACAGTCTGATTGGCTTGTGAATTAGAACAGGGGCATTCCAGTTTCATCATGTCATTTTTCTTTCTTTCAGGCTTTTGACTGCATTTCACAAACTTTTTAGTCCCCATTTGCAGCCTCTGGCCAAGAACCACCAAAGAGACCATCTGACTGACATGTAATCTGACCAAACAAAGTCAGTTTTTATTTTACTTATTTTTTCGCCAATTAACAAGGCAATAGTTCAGATGTTTATCTGCAGCTGTTTGCCCCTGCTGATAAATGCAGGAGCTTTTTTAATAAACTATTTTATACTATACTGTACCATTATGTGTTAGATTTCTCCAAAGAAGGCAATTGAAATGGAGCTGTTCTGATGAGTAAAAAAAATAAATAAAAAAAGCAAGCCAACACATAATACACGTTAATTTAGATTAATTTACAATTTTCTTAAAATGTGGTCAATCCAGTCATAAGTAATATGATTTCTGAAAGATCAGCTGATAAGTGGTTCTGAAAATCTGTCTTTGAATAAATTACAATTTAAAATAAATTAAAACAGAAAACCATTATATAAAATGTGAATAATATTTCACAATGTTATTGTTTTACTGTATTTTCTTTATTTATAATGCAGCCTTGGTGAGCATAAGAATTTCTTTCAAAAGCATTTTAAAAACATCTTAATGACTTTTGAGTTTCAGATATTTTTTTTTTTCATGACAAGGATGCATATATATCTATTATATTTTGACATATATATATATATATATATATATATATACAGTATATAGAGAGAGAGAGCGACAGACAGATGGATAGATAGATGACATAAGACTTGGGCGCCAAATTTCATAGCAGCCTGCCAATCAAATTAGAGCTTGCAAGTTTGTCATTTTTGTGCTCACTGTGGGTGGTGAGAAAGGGTGTAAAGCACAAAAAAAACACCAATAATTCAAGTCGATAGGTATTTTCATGGGATTCATTAGAAAAGAATAAATAGGTGTTAGGTACATTTGGCTCAGCGTTCATCCTGTTGTGTCTCTTTGTTCTCCAGAGCACCACGCTCACTCTTTCACGCTTGACTTCAGGAAAATCCTATGGATTCACTGCAAGAGCATTCAATTCACACACCTGGCATTCAATTCAAAGAGTTTTCTTGAGTGCTCAAAGGAACAAGGAAATGAAAGCAGCCCTACTTCTTACATAAATGTTCTCTACAAAAGAAGAGTGCCAATGACAGTAGTCATTCTTAGCAGGATAGACTAGGCTAAATATAAACACATGTGATATTCAGGCATGACACACACTCTCGTGTGCACATTTAATTACAATTTAATTAGCGTAGCTCTACTCATAACATGTTTAATGGTACCTGTAGACCTGTAGAGTTATATATGACAACATGAGCATCACACAAAATAATTTCTCTTTGAAGAAAAGGAATATAAAATCTGCATGAAAGTACCAAAATGTATCCCAATTACCACCAGTTTGAGTAGAAAGGGGTTTGTATTGTTTTTGACACATGAATTCTTGTCAGCCTTAAAAATAAAATTTAAAAAACACCTGTAATGAGTAACGATGCTGCATTTGAGAATGCCGTGTCTGCCACCAGGTGGCCAGACTGCACTCTGCATATGACACCTTTTCAGTTCATTTACTATTCAACCTGCCTCTGAATGCAGTTCTATTCCTCCATTAATTCACAGCCACGAGCAATGCAGGCGGAAAAAAAAGCAAAGAAAAAACAAAGGATGGAGTCCGAGCAGGCACATAGCTCAAAGCAGGGAATATATACACTGTGAAACATGAACTGTTGCTTTTACAGTAGATGCCCTAAGATTCTGATTTATGCAGCATTTTATTAGATAGTATTATTATTCTAATACAGCTTTTTGTTATATTATACAATATTTTACATCCATTCATACTGTACATTCATGTTTAGAGTCAGTAAGATTTTTTTAAAAGAATTGAATAAATAATACATTTGAATGGCTGCTGAAAATTCGGCTTTGTCATCACATAATTAAATGACATTTTAAAGCATATTAAAATAGTAATGTTATGTAAATTGCAATAATATTGGTCATAAAAAAACCTTTTGAACAGTTGTGCGTACAGTTTAGTTAATGTCAATAGAATAAAATATTCACAATAATCTCATTCTGTTCTGATCAGTCTAAAAAAATTAATATTCCAATTTGAACTAAACTGATTTAAATATATATATAAAAATCAAACAGAATACTTTTACAATACTTTTTTTCAGAGCCGGAAACATTTCATATGGATGAACATCCCACTGAAGAGTGTTCAGGGGTTTGCTAATGTCGTAAGGGAGGCTAAAATGTCTATTTCCCACATATTAAATGTGCATTTTGCATTTTGTCCCTTGCTGGCTGGGGAAATGCTGACCTAGCACTCCTCTAGCAGGAGCACAAGTCAACGCACTTCTTTCTCCTCTACTCACCATTGGTCCTTTTCTAATTAAGCTGTGCCCATTTAAGCATCCTTGCATGAGCGAGCAAGCTTGCAAGCCTCGTCCCTTGTAGGAATGGGCCTGTAAAGTGGTTTGATTAGTCATTTAAAGTGCCTGTAGTTTAATTAAAATCACCTAGCAATTAGCAGCAGTGGCATCATTTTTAAGTGTATCTCCGTCATCTTCAATGCATTAACTGGTCTTAATAATCATAATTGTGTCAGTAGTGCTGCAATCCATGTAAACATATTACTAGCAGTGAGCATTGATCAGGACATCCAACATGCACCTCATTCAAGACAACATAAAGCAAGACAAGAACAGAGTTATGAATATTGTGTGATTAATAGGGCGTGCCCATTTAAATGAGGTACTCATTAAATTGACAGATTACTCCCTAACATGTCCCATGCCGAAAATAATGATCAGCTATCTGATCAGCATGAGCGTGGTCTGCAGACCATGCTTGATTGCTGATGAGTTGGTGTCTCCAAAGAGTTTCATCTGTCATAAAAGCATGAATTACTGGATTGCATGATGAGTGATTACCGTGCACAATGTGTCAGAGCAGAGAAAAAGAACAGACACTATACACGAAGAGAACAAAAACTCCTATCCACTTGTTCTATTTCGTTCTTACTGACCACCAGAGGCAGTGCTTCACACTGAATGTTATCTCATCGCAGATGCACAGGTCGAGTCTAATACAAACAAAGTCCCTCGTGACCAGGATGACAAGGGTCCTCCCCTATTTAACCCCGTGACTTCCTGCAGACTGTCCCTATAATCTTCTCGCGTGCATGTATTACAGGTCGGAGAATATTAAAGGAAGACACTTGGAATCCGTTTTTCAGCTTCGCAACAGATCAGCTGTTGGTGATTCGCGACTGCGCGTCCTCCAGAGGCTGCATCGGATTCAGCCGATTTCCTTGAGGATACAGTGTGGTGAGTTGTTACATTTATGCTCGGGGTTCGTTTTCGTTTTTCCTGCCATTGTTTGGTAGCTAGATAGAGTGTTTTCGCTCTGTGGCGCTGCCGGAGGGTATTGTAGTATCTCACAGCTGTACAAGACCGCATTAAGAGTGGGTGCGCGCTGTTACTTGCGGTGTCCGTGTGTATCTAGCGGCTAATACAATCTCGCTTATAGTGTAGACAGCCCCCTATGGGCCGTGAAATGCCGCACTCTCAGTTTTCAACAGGCCCAGCTGATATTTGTAGGAGCCAGCCTCAGCATATGGAGCAGTCTCATAGAGTAGAACGATCTGTTCAGTGGCCATGAGGACGGGGGCCAGCAATCATTTCAGGCCCCAAGGAATGCAAAAGGCCAGGGATGCAGGACCTGAAGGTCTGCGGCCAGCCGTCGTATGTTTTTCTCATCAGCAGCTAAGTTACTGGGAAACAACAACCTCAGACCCATGGGTTATAGCAACTTTAACTCAAGGGTACAAGCTGCAGTTCCGACGGTGGCCTCCCACTTTCAATGGGGTCAAGATGACCACAGTTTCAGATTCCAACAACGCAAATTCCTTAAGGCAAGAAATAACAGTTCTCCTAGAGCAGGGGGCTATCGAACCAATAAAGAGGTCAGAACGTCTCGGTGGGTTCTACTCAATATACTTCATAATTCCAAAAAAAGACGGAGGGGTAAGGCCTATACTGGACCTTTGCTCCCTCAACAAGTTTCTGAAGAGATTACCATTTCGCATGTTGTGCATGACCGATGTTCTCCAGACGGTCAGGCAACAGCACTGGTTTACCACAATAGACTTAAAGGATGCTTACTTCCATGTTCCAATTACTCCACAGCACAGGCAATTCCTCCGCTTTGCGTTTCAGGATCAAGTCTATCAGTTCCGAGTGCTTCCGTTCAGTCTTTCTCTATCCCCACGAGTCTTCACCAGGTGTATTGCAGTGGCGTTGGCTCCAATACAGGCCAAGGGGCTTCAGGTACTTCCATACCTGGACGACTGGCTTCTTTGCTCTCACTCTCAGGAGCAAGCAGTGGTGGAAATCACACAGCTGCTCTCCCATATTGCCCGGCTGGGCCTGGCTGTGAATTTCAGAAAGAGCCAGTTAACCCCAACTCAGTCAGTGAAGTTCATAGGTGTTATCCTGGACTCACAATTGATGATAGCTTCGCCATCAGAACAGCGGGTGGACAGTATTCTGCTGCTCCTCCAGCGGTTTCAAACGCAGGCCAGGTTACCATTCAGGTATTTCCTCAGACTCATGGTATGCTGGCAGCAGCAGCTGTGGTCATACCGTTGGGCCTCCTTTCGCTTCGTCTTTTCCAGAGATGGGTGAACAGTTTTCATCTGAATCCCAGTGGGCACAGGAACAAGTTGATCAGAATTACACAGCAAGGCCTTCTCACACTGAAACCATGGAGGAGGAGGTCATATCTGACCAAAGGGGTTGCTCTGGGCAGGATTCCCTCTAGTCGGGAGGCTGGGGAGCAGTCTGGCAACACAGAGCTGTCAGAGGGCAATGGGATTCCTGACAAAAAGGGGAGAATATAAATACCCTGGAACTATGAGCAGTGCTACTGGCACTGAAGCACTTTGCGCTGAATTTGGAAGGCAGGCATGTTCTTGTCAGGTCAGACAATACATCAGTAATTTATTTCATCAACCATCAAGGGGGAACAAGATTCAGCCAGTCTCTTCAAGTATCACAGGAGCTGTTGACCTGGGCCTTCCCTCGGTTGGCGAGTATCAGAGCAATGCACATCCCAGGAGTGACAAATGTGGTGGCGGACTTCTTGTCACGCCACAGACCTCCGTCGGGGGAGTCGAGACTCAGCCCAGAGGTGGGGGAGATGATATGGCAGCGCTTTGGCAGAGCAAAAGTGGACTTCTTTGCCTCGGCAGAATCAACTCAGTGCCCCCTCTGGTTTTCACTAGCAGAGGAATCCAGTCCTCTGGGGCAGGATGCTCTAGCCCACAACTGGCCAGGTCAGTTACTGTATGCCTTTCCCCCTATACCATTGATCTTGGCAACTGTTCACAGAGTCCTTCAGGGACACCACAGGTTACTGCTAGTAGCGCCAAACTGGCCAGGGAGACCCTGGTTTCCAGTGATGTACAGGCTCTTAGAAGGGGAGCGCTGGAGCCTTCCCAGGAGGAGTGATCTCCTCCACCAGTTGGGAGGTCAGATTTGGCACCCAAATCCAGAACGCCTACAGCTCTGTGTTTGGCCTCTGAAGGGCCAGAACCACTTTTGAGAATCTGTGATCAAGATGTACAGAACACCATAATGAACTCTAGAGCGTCTTCCACCAGGAGTGCTTATGCATATAGGTGGAAGTTCTTCTCTAATTGGTGTAGGGAGCAAAGAGTGTCCCCTGAGGTATGTCCTGTCCCCTTGGTGTTACGTTTTTTGCAATCTTTGCTGGAAGAGAATCGAGCAGCTTCTACCTTAAGGGTCTATGTGGCAGCAATTTCAGCACATCATGTACATGTCAGCCATTGGGATCTCATGCCTTGGTTACTCAATTCCTTAGAGGTGCACATCGACTGCGCCCCCCTCAGTCCATTCGGGTACCCTCATGGGACCTGAGCCTTGTCCTGAACTCTCTTACATTACCTACGTTCGAACCTCTGGAGCACAGTGACTTGAAGTGGCTCTCATTTAAGACAGCTTTTCTCTTGGCCATTACTTTGGCTAAACGAGTGAGTGAGTTACATGCGTTATCAGTTAACACAACTTGCATGCGTTGGAATGCTGATGATTCAGTAGTGACGTTGTGGCCAAACCAGCATTTCTCCCCAAGAGTCTCTCTGCCCTGTTTAGAAATCAGGCTATTGAGCTGGCAGTATTTAATCCTCCAGGGTTGGATACACAAGGAGGAAGTGAATGCAGACTTTTGTGCCCAGTAAGGGCTCTCCGTGGCTACATCAGGGCCACAAAAGATTTTTGGCAATCAGACCCAGATTTGGGGGGGTGAAAAGAGGTCACCCCTCTCAAAGCAAAGATTGTCGCATTGGGTAGTAGAGGCTATCACCCATGCTTACAAGTCTAGTGGATGTCCATTGCCATCGGGAGTGAGATGTCATTCAACAAGAAGCATCTCAACGTCTTGGGTGGCATTAAAAGGTGTCCCTTTAAGCGACATCTGTGCGGCAGCTACATGGTCATCTACAAACACATTTTCCCAATACTACAGGATTAATGTGGCTGCATCGGATACTTTTGAAACAGCTGTCCTGTTGGGACCCTCAACTTTTTAGAGGTAAACAGGACCTCCTCGTGACCTTGTGGTTATAAGTCATCCAGTGTGAAGCACTGCCTCTGGCGGTCAGTAAGAACGAAATAGAACAAGAGTTACGAATGTAACTGCGGTTCTCTGAGTTCTGGATGACCGTCAGAGATTTCTGTCACTCAGGGTCAAGGTGAGAAGATTCCGTAGGGACAGTCTGCAGGAAGTCACGGGGTTAAATAGGGGAGGACCCTTGTCATCCTGGTCATGAGGGACTTTGTTTGTATTAGACTCGACCTGTGCATCTGCGATGAGATAACATTCAGTGTGAAGCACTGCCTCTGGCGGTCATCCAGAACTCATAGAACTGCAGTTACATTCGTAACTCTCGTTATGACTCAATGGAGTTTTAAGAGAAAGCACACTCATGCATACACACATAATCTTTCAACCTTGGCAGATGAACAATGAAGCTTGTAAGACTAGCTACTTACCTGACTGGAGAGATAATGCAAAATCTTCTATTTGACATTATAAAATGCCATTTCTCTGGTACACTGTGCGCTGCAAGACTATGAATTATTGCTAGTGCTGAAAATATCGGAAAATATTTCACAGTTTTTCTTCCACTGTAAATATATTATTAGTAACAAGCAATCACCCTAGTTCCCTATGATAAAACAAGATACCATTAAAACAAGATAGATGTTTAAAAGAAAAGTTATTTATAATACTTTTATATTATATTAATGGAAATTTCATAAAATATATTAACTCTTGTTCTTATATGACAGAATGCTAGTTCTGACCAAAAATTGTGTCTATTTTATAATAGATATTTTATGCATTTCAAAACATTAAGGCATAAAAGAAACCAGAAATTGTCCATCTATATATTTCTTGTGCAGTGTTTTGCTCAGAGCTGAAAATTGAAAATTAACTCACCCTCGGCCAAGATGTACATCACCAAGATGTAGATTACTTTGTTTCTTCATCAAAACAGATTTGGAGATATTTTGGAGAAAATGTTATTATGAATTCAAATTTTGGATAAAAGCAATGGTTTAAAGTGAATACACCTTAATGATGGATTTGTTTACAACAAACATACAGCTTCACAAAACATTAATTAATGGGCTGAAGCTGTGTGGATTATTGTGATGCTTTTATCAGCTGTTTGGACTCATTCACTGCAGACAATCCACTGGTAAGCAAGTGTTGTAATACTATTTCTACAAATCTGTTCTGATGAAGAAACAAACTCATCAAACTCATTTTTGAACTCTTCCTTTAAGCTTACTGTATGCCTCTGAAAAACCTTGTATATGTGTACACATTATACACTAAAATGCATATGCATCCACTGCGAAATGTAGACCAGAATCTAGCATGCATTACAAAATCGTCAATAAATCTGAGTAAACAGTCTGCCATTAGAGCTTTGACCTCCGTTCAAACGATCAGTGTCCGAATATTCACTTGCAGGCCTGCCTCGCTAATCACCAATACACGTCATGCATTTCATAGTTTTCATGCTTTGAAAAGCAGTGTGTTTCTAAAGAATAGGCCTCCTCATTGTCTCACAGAAATTACCGAAATCCACAATGGCACATGTTCCTCTGCTTTTATGTGTGCTTTTCCTCTGGTGTGCTGTTCAGTTCTCCCTTTCAATCACATTCATCCCACACGACCTCCAGCTTTCCAGATGAGCCCTATTCCCATTCCACCACTTAAACATAATCAAAGGCATTACGCAAATCCATGAAAGACCTCTAATTCACAGCAAGGCCATAGTCACGGTCTACCCTCTTTATTTGGCATGACACTTTTTCTGAAAGCCTGCTCCATGTAATCAAGGGGGTTCTGATTTTGACACAATTCTTTTCTCTGTCCCCATTGAAGGGCTCAGAGCTAAAAAGAATATTGTTGTTCACCTGACAGCTTTCTTTTTGCGTTCTTCACGATCCCTGATACAGCTTTGTGCTTTCTGAATATGTGCTAATGGATTAGACCTTAAATGCTAAAGTACACTTTTTGAGACTGGTTTACTGGCTCTCCTCTCTCTACAGTGGAGAGGATTTTTGGTGGGTTCACACTTGCCATGTTTTATTGTATACATTCTCTATGCTTCAGTCGCTCTGTCTCCTGGCAGCGTAAAGGAGATCAATCAAAGCTTGTTGTGAGGGTGGTGAACTGCCTTTGGCTCATTTTGCTCATCCAAATGCATCTTATTACACATAATGTGTCCTCTACATTTTACTGCCGAACTCTCTGCCTCTTCTCTCATTACACTCAACCCTAACAAACTAGCTCTCCTTCATCTCAGAAATAATTTCATCTACTAACTAATGTCTGATATTGATAGATTGCAGCAAGTATTATCATCAGCATCACTCTTGTATTTCCATACCCCACGATCTTGAATATGTTGGTGTGAACTTTTCAATTATTTTAAATTATGTTCCAGGAAGATGAGAATTGTAGCCTACCTCACCCATTTGTCTGTATGATAAATGGGTTTTATAAAGCAGTCAAATTGTCAGAGCTGTCACTAAATATCACCAGTAGAGGGTACAAAAAATTAGAAACTTTTTTTTTTTTTTTTTTTTTTCTACAACAGGGCTGTATACATTTTATTTCATTCAAATTTCCGTTTCATTTTTTAATGTCAGGAAAGCCTAGGCAATATCATAAAATTAAAATTACAATAAAGCAGTAATGGTTAGTAGCCTCAGGTGGTCGTAATAACCTTCTTCACATCTGCTGAGTTTTCCATATGCATAATGGACACTACAAGAATGAAGAGACATAACTTAATTAAACTATGGATAATTTTATCCAGCTCCTGGTAGGCAATCACAACACTAATGGCTTCCCGCTGAATTTGTCCACTTCCCCAGTCCAAGGGATCTGGATAATATACAATATCAATAAATCTGTTAGAATTTTTATTGTGTTATAATGTTAAATGTAAATTCATTATGAAAGTGTTGTAAAATCTGTGAGCTTTACAGCTTATATTAATAAATTCAATGAAAACCCTTGTCATTTTTTTCAGAAAAGCATAAAGACCTTTTTCTGGTAGAAAGAAAATAGTCTCCTCTGATAAAAGATTATCAAATAATGAATGAATGAATGATGCATTTATATAGCGCTTTATTGTGTATTGCTGTACACCCAAAGCGCTTTACAATCATGTGGGGGGGTCTCTCCTCAACCACCGCCAGTGTGCAGCATCCACTTGGATGATTTCATAGTTTTCAAATAATGTTTATCAAGTATATCCCTGTACAACATATCTTTGTATAAATGTAGGACAGCCAAGTATCACAATTTAAAATCCTTTTATCCAACTAATATACTGTAAACTGATATCATCACCAAACATTTCTCAGTCTTTTTGTTAAATTGTGAATTTCCCTTGAGCTACTTCCACAGATAAATGAAATTGAATAAATGAACAGTAATGTGCAAGCAATGTTCATTCAGACTGTTAGGATATAATATTTAACTAGTTATCGTGTTGATTACAGTTGAGCAGTTGTGTGCATTACATTAGGTCAAATATGTAAATATAAAATATATATAATATCAAAGTGTCACAGCCAGAAAATGTGTATTTTACATACAAAAATGCTTTGTTTTGAGGGTGCAGCTTGGGCATGTTATTATACAGGCTAGTCATGTTTGAAAAACTTCCCTACTCTGAAAAACATACATCACCTTCATTTGAATAAAGAATTTTTAGCAGTTAGATTAAGCATTTGGGTTGTATTTACTATAAGCAACTCTATTAGTCATGATTTTAAGCTGTAATGTATACTGTAATATCTCTGTGCCTCAGCTGTTCTCTGAGTTTATGATAATTCTCTCTGCTAACAAGCACATGTTAATGCATGACAGGTTAATGACTGTGTGTTTAGGTGATAAGTGTTTGTTTACAGTGTGACATCCACCAGCAATTCCTTAGCGTCTGTTCTCTAACAAACACAAAATGACTTCTCTGGAAGTATCATGTCAGAAGATAACTGCATTGCAGATGTGTCAGGCTCTTCAGTTCAGCCAGGGGTGTGGAATTCAAAGTAATTGGGATCTGAAGGGTTCGGATACCTCATTCTGTTCCTGAGAGTTTATTCAAGGAGGTTGTCAATGATTCATAGCATCTGCGGACACAATAAAATGTCTATTTGTGAACTGCAAATCATTCAAATATCTGTGAAACTGAAAGCTATGAGAAAGCAAGTGTATGTTAGACTGGACGGTGAATGTATGAATGTAAATGTATTAGATTTCATCTGGACATTATCTTATTTTTATTTTATGAACAGGGAATAAATAATATACCATTGCCAGCAGAGGGCAATAGAGTGTAAAGAAATGCTGAATAGGGTAGGGATTTTTTCAAAACTACCAGCAGACAATTATGAAGATGTCACCATGATTTAATATAATTTGAAATATTTGAAAATATTTTATGAAGAATTCAAACCAACATTTTCACATATAGTGCCACACTGCCACTGTACAACAAGAAAACATTTAGCTTCAACCACACAACTAAAAGGGATAGTTTTGGATCCCATTGACTTTCATTTTTGGGCAAAAATAGCTGTCCAAACACTTCAAAATATACTCTTTTGTGTGAACTATTGCTTTAACAGCAGGATTTATTTCTCAAAGCAACAGGTCCAAAGCAAAGAAAGAATGGAAACCACATTCTGCTTCTATCTCTCATCCGTTACGTAACTTAGTGAAAGTTTAATGTACCCAGTCAAACTATATTAAAATAATAGGACAGTCTGTAATAGTACAGTTTGAACTCTGTTGAATAAACAGTACAAATTCCATGGACACAATGAATCCATCATTGAAAAAGGGGCAAAATTTCATTATTCTTACACCCTTCATATAAAAATAATGCAACCAGTGAATTAGCCATAATTCCATAATTCCTGTTTCAATTAAAGTTCAATTTCCATTATGTACTTTCAGTATTAATAATTGCAGTAAATAAAGTGACCTAAAAGAATTCTAATCTACACTATGGCTAAATTTGGGGCCGGTATTTTTTATTTTTGGAAAATAGGCCTAAATTCAGCAAGGATGCTTTAAATTTACTATCTTTACATTGTATATATATTTATTTATTGTTCTTTTGAACTTTCTATTCATCAGAGAATCCTGAAAAAAAAGTATCACAGTTTACACACACAAAAAAAACAATTTTTATTCATAATGCTAAGAAAACATTGGAATGATTTCTGAAGGATCACATCACGTGACACTGAAGACTGAAGTAATGGCTGCTAAAAAAAAAAATCTAATTTGACATCCCAAGAATAAATTACATTTAAAAGATAACAAAAATAGAAAACAGATATTTACAATCTGAATATTATTTAATACTATTTTAGTGTTACTTTATTCAAGAATACTAAAAATGCTTTGTACCATTATCTACCAGCAGGGGCTGAAAGCTAACAAATGTATATTTGACCCTCTGCTTACATCTTGACCCAACTATTTTACTCAAACACATTATAGGTTAGCAGAAAATGATTAGTTAAAAGCTCATACGTCAGTCAGCGATGTAGCTGTCAGACCAAATGCAGGTGGACTCTAAAGACAATCCTGACGCACCAGTTAACCTGTGAATTCTTACCATGACAGGAGAGGGTCAGGTCTCTTCAAATCTCTGTCAGACTAGCATTTTCCCTCAGGTTTAATTAGAAACTCTTCTCTCGGTATCCAGAATAGTTCATCTTTCTCTTGCACAACCCAGCATGAGACAGAAAAACTGCTCAAGTTCTAAATATATCCTGACCTGAACCTGACCACGAAACCTGTTACATGTAGCTTAGATCATTGCCTCATCCTTCACTGCGAACTATTCAGTAGATCATATTTTAACATTTATAACACAAAAAGCCATATAAATAATGAAACAACCAAACATACTGCCAAGAACTCTTGCTACAGAAGCACAACATTTGAATTGATCTCTCCAGTGGCAATCCTTCAAAGAATAAACAGCATTATTATAATAGTATTGTCAATAAGTCAGCTACTGATTACATGAACTTCAAAACTGTGCTTTCCTGCCCCATGATTATGTGGTTGTCTCAGAGCAGAGAAATATATTACAATTTCACCACTGAGCTTTTTGTTCAGAGCTGCACTTCATTCTTGTCACGGAGCGATGGGCCCCTGAGTCAAGTCCCATTTTCAATCCAACAAAAGCTCTATTCTCTCTAGGCTAGCGGAGTGATGCTGTTACTGCCAAGTCACATTTAGTGGAAAACAATATACGATATTCTGATTAAGACAAAAGCTAGGACTTAGACTCAGTACTTCAGGTTAATAAAGGTATTGACCTGCACAATGGAAAAAAGCTCTTGAGGCCTTTTAGGTTTTAACTGCACTGTCCTTCTCAAATTTAAGGGAACACAAAAGAAGAATGTTTAAAGAATGTCCATGTAGCTCTTTTCCATACAACAACACTTCAGAGTGACCACAGCTGTCAAGCGCCAAAAAGGGATGAAAAATACCATAACAGCAGTACATATGAATCATGTGCTGTATAGTTAGTAATAATATTCAGTTAACATTATTTGCATTTTTTTTTTCAAGAAAAAGCAGAATAATTTTGACAGGCATAGTCATACACTATGCATAGCCTCATATCAGTCATATTTGCTACTACAGTTTTCATCAGATGACCTCTCTGCCATTAGGCCTACCATATTTTTGCGGATGAGATGAAGATGATTGTCCCAAAAGCATGAAGTCTGGAGGTATTATATAGCTTTGTATCAAACACAGGCTGATAATTAAGTCGTTATTTACTCAAAACATTGCCCTTCTTCCATTTGAATCTGGCCAGCTCGAAAGCGTTTGTTTGTTGACACGTGCTTCTCTGTAAATGCGCTCAACCTCATATAAGGAGCAGAAGGCGGAGCAGAATTGGCTTTGGTGTATATCTCATCGCGGTAGATATAAGTGTATGAAAATGAGAAAGATCTGAGAACATGGATCTCAAAAATATCTTTAAGAATTATTGGTTTTACTTAATTGTAAATATGGTGGATACAATCAATATAAACTTGTAAGCTTTAAAGCCAAAACAAAAAAAAAAGTTCTGTGGAAGGTTTGTACGTATCAAACATTTTATATTGAAAGAAAGAAAATTAATTTTAAAAAGTGACTTGGGTCAGGCATACAGGAGTTTCGGCTCCCCTCCATGCTTTCTAGGCATCACATTTATTGAAATATATATATTTTTAATAGGCCTACTGAAACCAATACTATTAAATTGTTCTTTATTTTGTATATTTACATATTCCACTACAACTACTGTAGTGAAGATTGTTTTCCTACGGTGGCCGAGAGAGCTCAATGCGCTGCAACTTCAGAAAATGCATGCAAATAGAAAAAGCACCAGCAAATCAAGAAAAACCTCTTCATCAATTTGACAGCAGGTGCTGAAAATGCTCACAACACAAACAAATAAAGAAACGCACTGCAAATGCTCACAATGCAACCAAATAAAGAATTTTATTTGCAGCGCATTTCTTTGTTTTGTTTGTGTTGTGAGTATTTGCAGTGCATTTCTTTATTTGTTTGTGTTTTTTTTTCTATTTGCAGAGTTGAGCTCTCTCAGCCACCGTATTTTCCCACATCAATTTAAAAATTGCTGCTTGTTTGTATCTATATGATGATACATCTTTTCTGTTTTTGACCAGATCATTTCATGTACATCTCACAATATGTTTCTCAAAAGAAAGAACGAACAAATGCTATTTGTATTGCATCCATGCTTGACACTCACATGCCTCAATATCTCTGCAGGCCTCTAACACTTTGAGAATGCAACATAAAACTTTAACCCCAAGGCCCAGTTTCACAGACAGGTCTTAGACTAAGCCAGGATTAGGCCATTGTTCAATTAGGACAAGTAATTTTTATAAACATGCCTTAGAAAAAAACATTACTGGTGTGCATCTAAAGACAAAACAAACACACTGATATATTTTAAGATCAGTCAGTGCAAGTTTCTTTCAGTTGAAATAGCTCAGACTAGGACTAGGCTTCAGATTTGTTTGTGAAACGGGGGGTACATGTAGCATTTGAGACATTTGCGGTTTCCCACTCACATTGACCTGAAAAGGGATTAGCCGTGGGTTTATAAAAACACTCAATAGGTTAACTATAGGCAAAGGTGTGGAACAAGAAGGTTGACAAGGGGATAAATGCAAGTAAAAAAAAAAAGACAATTAAACAAGGCAGAATTGACATGAATGAGAGTAATATTGACTGTGGACACATCTGTCAGGATCTGGATCAGGATCAGTTGGATTAGGGTCAGGTGTTGGGTTTGGCATAAACACGTGAGGAGTTTTAATTAAATAAAGAGAAATTGTGCCATATAGTGTCTCTCTCTCAGACACACACACGTTTGTTTTCGTGAATTGTGGGGACATTCCATAGGCGTAATGGTTTTTATACTGTACATAACCGCACAAACCGCCCTACACCTAAACCTACCCCTTACAGGAAACTTTGTGCATTTTTACTTTCTCAAAAAAACTCATTCTGTATGATTTATAAGCCTTTTGAAAATGGGGACATGGGGAAATGTCCTCATAAATCACCTTCTTCTTGTAATACTTATGTCATTATACAAATTTGGGTAACAATTTAGAATAAGTTTCCATTTATTAACATTAGTTAATGTATTAACTAACATGAACAAACAATTAGCAATGCATTTATTACACTATTTATTAATCTTGGTTAATGTTAATGAAAATACAGTTGTTGTTTAGTCATGTTAGTTCACAGTGCATTAACTAATGTTAACAAACACAACTTGTGAATTTAATAATGCATCAGTAAATGCTGAAATTAACATTAACTAAGATTAATAAATGCTGTAGAAGTATTGTTCATTCTTAGTTCATGTTTACTAATGTTGTTAACTAATGTTAATAAATGGAACCTTATTCTAAAGTGTTACCCAAATTTGTGTCCTCGTATGTCACAAAAACACGCGCACACACACACACTTTGAGTTTCCATGTTTTTTGGGGACATTCCATAAAATAATGCCTTTTAACCTGTACAAACTGCATTTACTAATCCCTAACCCTATCCCTACCGATCACACAAGGCTTTATGCATTTTTAGATTTTCAAAAAAGATTATTCTGTATTATTTAGAAACTTGTTTACTCATGGGGACCAACACAAATGTCCCCACAAGGACGAAATTTACTGGTATTACTATCTTTGTAGGGATTGTGTCCCCATAAAGTGTGAACATCCAGCCCCCCCTCCATTATCTTTTACACAGCTTCTGTCAAGTATATTCTCTGTGTTTCTTAAAACATTCAAATTTAGAAATACTAAGGATACATTTATAGTACAGATCAGCAACATCAAGTTATTGAATGAGACCACATTTTAGTCAAGTTGACCGTTATTTCAAGTTACACAATTCCCTTTTTTTCAAGTCTATCTTAAGCATGGCAGCAGGATTTTAGTACAACAATTATTCTATATAAAAATATTTAAAAATTTACAGGTTAAATTCAGAATGGCAAAACTACTGTAACGCCACAAAGATAACACACTGAATTAGTGCTAACACTATAGACGTCTAGTAGTACGTCTCTCTTTCCACCCAACCTGCAAAGGAAGAAAAAATAAAAGTTATTTTTACTTTTACAGTTGAAAAATAAAGAATGATGCACTCATACACTACTTAGACATACATTTCTATACTATTCATTTAAATCCTACAATACCGTACAATTGGTTAGAACAAGGTTGCAGTTTCCTGATTACCTCCGGGGTTCTGTCTAAGGATGAGCTTTCTGATTTCATCATAAATAAAGATGAGAAGGGAGTATGGGAAGGCACAGAACCACCAGGTGGGCCTGTAGATAGAGCACAGAATATTTACCAAAAAAAACTGCATATTTATTTTATACAAATCAATTTTAGCCTACTTGAGTGGGTACATTCTGAGAGCCACATCCATGCCAGGGCAATAAGACAAGAAAGCCGCCAGTGCTGTTTCCTCAAACAATCCAAAAATCTGCATTTTGTTCCTTGTAGGACAAAAATGTAGTAAACAGACAATGAATATAAGAAAATCTCCTCAAGAGCATGGCTTAAGCTCATTTGTTCTCCCAGACTCACTTCATTCCCTGCTGGAAGACAGAATTACGCCTGGTCTTGCAGATAATCAGATCGGCCCACTGCACGACCACAACGCTGGCGAAGAACGCTGTGTGGCACGTGAACTCCACAATCTTTCTCTGTTCGTATGTCTGAGAAAACGAAACATTGCTTTGGTACAATAATATCACTTATGAAGACTTCATTAAAATTAGGGTTTTGAAGCTTTTAGTAGATGCCTGTTAGCTTTGAGGCAAGTCTAAATGCTGAAGCACACCTAAATTAAATTTTAGCCGATATACACAAATTTCAGCTTTTTCATCATTGGAATAAATTACATTTTTAAATATAGTAAAATTGAAAACAGCTATTTTAAATTGTAATAAAATGTAAACAATATTACTGTTTTGTGTGCATTTTAAAAGGACTTTCTCTTTTGGGAAAATACAGTAATACTGTTGACTTATGTTGCTAAAAATAATTTTATCCAAAACTATGCTCTCAAGAATGAGAATGTCCCTCCACCTGACTAGCATGTAGCAAATTTATGGTTCACAGCTGTGACGTAATCCTTAATACCTACCCACTGTTGCCCATAACTGTCCTCCAGATCATTAATATGCTTGTAATCCCAATATACACAAATTCCTAGTAGTGTTGATGGTAAAAAGCCATTTTCAGCAAGAATGACAAAGTATGTGAAAAATCCAGCCAGAGCCTGAATCATACCTGCAGAACGAGACAAAATCTTCTATTTGAACTCTTTTAAATTGTGTCACATTTTGACAGGAGAAGCTTTTATATGATAGCATGTTAGTCAGAAAAAAACTTGAAATGTGATTCACATTCACATAATTTAGCACCTGATCGACAAACACTATTAAAAATGACAGTCGTCTTAGAATCTTCTGTGTTCTCCAGGAAATCTGGACAATTTTAGCATTTCTAGTGCCATGCTCAACCATTTAAGCTACTGGAACAAAGCAACTAAATGTCCACCTACCTATCTGTCCATATGCAATGCTAATAAGTATTTCATTCACCAGCTTGTCTGTTTTAGGGTTTCTGGGCTGTCTCTTCATGATATCACTCTCAGCAGCCTCGTATGCCAGAGAAATAACAGGGGCCTTGAAAACAAAACAAAATTATTAACTGTCATCTCTTGTAGAGATAAAATGTCAAATATGAAAGTGTGAAAAAGGAAATAAGCCAGTGTGTTGTGCACTGACCATGTCTGTTCCCAGGTCAATACACAGAATGGTAACAGTTCCTAGAGGCAAGGGGATGTTGGCGATAATGAAGAACAGGAAGGGTGTGATCTCAGGGATGTTACTGGTCAGGGTGTAAGCAATTGACTTCTTCAAGTTGTCAAAGATCAGACGGCCTAGAGTGGAGAGAAAACGCTAACAAAGGACCCCAAAACATATGAAATATGTTAAAAATGATATGAAAAAAGGTCTCCCGTACCTTCCTCTACTCCTGTGACAATTGAGGCAAAGTTGTCATCCAGGAGGATCATGTCAGCAGCCTGTTTGGACACATCTGAGCCAGCAATGCCCATAGCAACACCAATATCAGCCTTCTTCAGCGCTGGAGAATCATTCACACCATATTACAGCCACTATGGCTCCCTTTGGAACGGATTTTTTATTTTTTTTTGTAAACATTAAATTAAATATTGCAATTTCTAAATGCTCTCTAAACCGGAGGTTTTCCAAATGGGGACCAGAGGCTGCAAAGGGTCCTAGGTGGTCTGTGGAAAACTTTTATTTATACATTAAGCTAAATGAGAAAAAAAAAAAATTGTATATTAATGCATCGATTAAATATGTTTAATGCCCATTTAATTTTTTACAGAATTATTATTAATTTTTCATTCAGTTGTCTAAAGAATAATCACAAAACATGAAATGGTTAGAAATCCTAAAATAAATTCATTTTATTCAACAGCTTTTATTATTTAACAGCCTTTATAAAAGCTTTCATATATAAATGATATACAGTTTGTATACAAATAAATTGTTACATTTTGTTCAGGCGTATACACAATTTTTATTTTAAGTAAATGTTATTATTTTTAATTAATACAAATTTGCTTTGGCTTCAGTACATGAACAATATAAAACAAGTTAAACAATCATCTTAAATGCAGATAATTTCAACAATTTAAAATAACTTTTTTCTATTTTAAAATATTTTATGATTGCAAAGCTGAATTTTCAGCCACCGTTACAGCCATTACAGTCTTCAATGTCACATGATCCCTCAGAATTAAAGAAACATTTCTTATTTTTTTCAATGTTGGAAACAGTTGTGCTGCTTAATATTTTTGTGAAAACTGATCATTTTATTAAAGATTGAATAAAATTATAAATTTATTTCAAAAACTTCTGTAATGTGCATAAAAAATACTTGGATATATTCAGAAGTTGAATGATTACCTGTCGCTGACACCCCTCAACAATAATCAGTTTCTGCTGTGGTGATGTTCTGGCGAACACAATTTCTGTGTGGTACTTCAGAATGTCATCTAGCTGTTCAGCTGTGAGATCCTTCAGGTCTCCACCGTGAACCACACATGCCTTTGCATCTCTGAAAAGAGATATTTATTGACTTATTAGATTCATGTCAAGGAAATTTAGAGTGACGTTTTAGTAAAAGTATTTAGTAAAAGTACAATACCTGGGATTGACCTCATTGACAGGGATATTAAAGCGAGCAGCAATGTCTTCCACAGTCTCATTACCCTCAGAAATAATCCCAACACCCTTTGCTATGGCTTTGGCAGTGATTGGATGGTCACTGGTTACCATGATAACCTAATAGTTGAGAAATATGTGTAAACTATAATTACATAATCATTTCTGCACATTGTAAAGGAATTGCATCTCTGCTTTACCTTGATTCCTGCACTTCTGCATTTGCCCACAGCATCAGGTACAGCAGCACGTGGAGGGTCGATCATTGACATCAGACCCACAAAGCACAGATTCTCAGTAGGGAAATTTACATCCTCAGTATCAAACTGGAAGCCTTCTGGAAACTGTTCATCAGGGAGGTAGAAATGACTAAATCAAATGAAAAAACTGTTAATGACCAGTCCACAGTCTGCTCAGGTGAACTCACAACATTTATTTGAAGAAGCAGCTTTTTCTATTTTATCTAAAACTCTTTCTCCAAGCCCCCTGAGCTCCAGATAAGCATTCTGAAAGGCTTCTTTCAATTCATCATCCAAAGGTTGCTCCTTGCCTTGGATCAATATAGTAGCACAGCAGTCCAGGATTCTCTCTGGAGCTCCTTTCATCACCAGCAGGTGTTTAGACTCTGTGCCACCATTTGGGTTCTTGTGCACTGACAGCTACCAATGCAAGCATCAGATAATTTCAGATAATGTTGAGATGTATTTTATTATTAGTGTAAGGGCTGTCAAAGTAACACATTAATTTGTGCAATATTTTACATTCTTGGAAATCTACTAGTAAGTAGAGACCCAAGATCCCAAATACCTGATATTTGTTTGTCGAGTTGAAAGGGATTTCTGCCACTTTGGGGTAGTTGTCTCTTATTTCTTTCATTGATCCACAGCAAAGCTCAATGCATTTCAACAGAGCAGATTCAGACGCATCCCCAGCAACATCTCTCTAAATATTTAAACACACAAATGAGATATTTATTAGAAAATCTTACAAATGATATCCACAATGAAGATGTGACAGCATGTTTTTGCTTTTAAATTTCCATTAGAAGCATTCTTAGATGGTGCACTGACAAATTTATATATATATATATATATATATATATATATATATATATATATATACAGTATATATGTTTGTGTGTGTATTTATACAGATGTTTGTATTTATTCATGTGTATACATGTATTTATACATATTTTAGATGTATTTAACAAATGTTTGTGTTAGTAAGATTATTAATTTTTGAAAGAAGCCTCCTATGTTTACAAATGCTGCATACATTTGATCAACAATACAGCAAAAAAAACTTACATTGTGAAATATTACAACAAATTAAAAGCATTAATTTCTATTTTGATTTATTTTAAAATCTAATTTATTTCTGTGATGCAAAGCTGAATTTTCAGCAGCCAATTCTCCAGTCTCCAGTATCACATGATCCTTCAGGAATCATTCTAATATTATTTATAATAACATTGTCTGATTTAATGCTAAGGAAACATTTCATATTATTATCAATGTTGCAAACGTTTTGGGGGGATTCTTTGCTGAATGGAAAGTTCAAAACCATTTTCAAACATTTTCAAAGCAAGTTCAAAACAATTATTTTTATTATAAATCTTATGTAACATTTTAAATCTATTTGTCACCTCTGACTAAAGCAATTTAAGCATTGTATCCTTGCTGAACAAAATTTATTTCTTACAGAAAGAAATCAATACTTTATTTTACTTTTATTTTTTTACAAACATATAACACAAACTCCCCTGCTTTTTTTTAAAAAAAAGCAGACCTCCACCAAAAGTCATTGTATAACTTGAGCACTTACCTACAGTGTCACACCCTGTAAGTATAATTGCTGTACATCAAATCAAAAACTAACCTTTAGAATTGGCACATATGTCTGTTCTGCCAGGAAAACAGCCCTGTTGCAGCGCCCTGCAATACGAGCCAACGATGCCCAGGTGGCCGAGCTGTGGTCAAAGGAGGTCCCGCTCTGATTCTCTGTGGTGTCAGCCTCATGGATCTGGTTATCAAACCACATGTGGGCTACGGTCATGTGATTCTGTGTTAATGTGCCAGTTTTATCAGAACAGATGGTTGAGGTTGAACCCAGCGTTTCAACAGCCTCAAGGTTCTTAACCAAACAGTTTTTCTTAGCCATGCGTTTCGCTGTGAGGGTGAGACAAATCTAAAGAATGAGAAGCAGAGAGCAGGTTTCAAGCACATATTAGGGCCTAATCTTCAGACAAAGGAAGTTTAAACTAACTAACCGTGACTGTAGCAAGAAGACCTTCAGGCACGTTGGCCACAATGTTGCCAATAAGAAAGATAACAGCTTCCAACCAGGAGTAACCAAGAACGAGAGACAGAATAAAGAAAGAGACGCCCAGGAAGACAGCCACGCCTGTGATGATGTGGATGAAGTGCTCAATCTCAATGGAGATGGGGGTGCGCCCAACCTCTAGTCCAGATGCAAGTGTTGCGATTCGGCCCATGACTGTATGGTCTCCGGTGCTGATGACGATGCCACGTGCAGTACCTATGTGCAAATATTGCATGAGAAACATTTAAATGTAAATTACATTTAAATTTAATTTGACTGAAGTTATTGATCAATTATAATATTACAAACGATTTATATTTAAAACAGCTGTTGAACTGTGTATTATTGAGTGAGTGACTTGAGTGACATACATACTGCCAAGTATGGTGACCCATACTCGGAATTCGTGCTCTGCATTACATTTACATTTATTCATTTAGCTGACGCTTTTATCCAAAGCGACTTACAATTGCTATACATGTCAGAGGTCGCACGCCTCTGGAGCAACTAGGGAGTTAAGTGTCTTGCTCAGGGACACATTGGTGTCACACAGTGGATTCGAACCCGGGTCTCTCACACCAAAGGCATGTGTCTTATCCACTGCGCCATCACCACCCACATTTAACCCATCCAACGTGCACACACACAGCAGTGAACACACACACACACACACCGTGAACACACACCCGGAGCAGTGGGCAGCCATTTATGCTGCGGCGCCCGGGGAGCAGTTGGGGGTTCGGTGCCTTCGCCCGGGGAGCAGTTGGGGGTTCGGTGCCTTGCTCAAGGGCACCTCAGTCGTGGTATTGAGGGTGGAGAGAGCGCTGGACATTCACGCCCCCCACCTACAATCCCTGCTGGCCTGAGACTCGAACCCGCAACCTTTGGATTACGAGTCCGACTCTCTAACCATTAGGCCACGACTTCCCCTGTCAACGAATCCTAAAAAAACTGTTTCAGTTTCCACAACAAATATTAAGTAGCACAACTGTTTTCAATATTGATAAAAATAAATGTTTTTCGACCGCCAAAATATCATATTAGAATGATTTCTGAAGGATCATGAGTGTGGTACTGAAGACTGAAATAATGGCTGCTGAATATTCAGCTTTTTCTTCACAGGAATACATTACATTTTAAAATATAATAAATAAAATAGAAAACAGTTATTTTAAATTGTAAATGTCTTGCTGTATTTTCGATCAAATAAATGCAGCCTTGGTGAGCATAAGAGACTTATTTCAAAAACATAAAAAAAAAATCTGGTAATGTGATATTTTTGCTTTGACAACAAAAGTAGTTGCAATTAAATTAGAATTACTAACACAGCAGAATACATCACAGATGCTGAAAATGATTCAATGGAGCCACATTAAGTCTATCATTTGTTTAATTTCTGAACAAATCAGTGTTTTTTTAATGAATCGGTTAAGTCGATGACTCAATGATTCGCTCATAAAGACAAACATTTGTCGCCACCTAACGGCATTATGAGTAATATTAAAAGTAAAAATGTAAATATAAAAATAAAATGAGATTAATTTAATTATAATGTAATCTTGAGAATTATGAGAATATAAGTGAAACACTTTACTGAAAATCTGTAGTGAATGAGAATATAAAATACCTTCTACACAGTTGGTGGACAAGAAAGCAATATTCCTGGTCTCTAGAGGATTATCATTTGAGAAATCCGGGGACCGTGTCTGAGGCTCTGATTCTCCAGTCAGAGAGGAGTTATCCACCTTAAAACACACAATTTAAAAGCTATTTTTACATAATGTCACTGCCACAGAAAGGAAATGTGATGTTCACACTACACTGATCAGCTCAGATAATAAATAGCGGCTCATAATAACCTTACAGCCATGTGAGGCTATGATTCTCAGCTCAGCAGGGATCCTGTCACCACCTTTTACCTCCACCAGATCACCAACCACCGCATCTTCAGCATTGATATGTTTCTTCTCCCCATCACGGACAACCAATGCTTTCTAGAAAGGAAAAAACGTTTATAATCTGAACAAAACAAAAAAACATTTAAGCTTATAGATTAGTTTATTAGACAAATTGAATGGCAAAAAAATAATAATCTACCTGGGGAACCAAATTCTTGAAAGAGTCCATAATTTTTGAGCTCTTAGCCTCTTGATAGTATGAGAAACATCCAGTGATGATCACCACAGCTGATAGCACAACTCCCAAATACAGCTGCATTGCACAAAGCAATAAACAAGACTAGATATAAAACATCTAAGAAGCAGAACACACATTTACATATTTTTCAGCATTCCCTCTCACATTGTCATTAGCTGGCTCATCTTCCATTGCCGCCTGAATGCCATACACAAGAAAGCAGAGAACGGCACCAGTCCACAACAGCATGGAGAAACCTCCAAACATCTGCCTACAGAACTTCACCCACTCTGGGGTGGTTGGAGGTGGAGTGAGGGCATTAGGTCCATCACGGGCCAGAATCTCTGCTGCACAAGCGCTTGTGAGACCCTGATGAAGTCAAAGAGAGGACTATGTTAATTATTGATCACTAGAGATTTATTAAGAGTCATTTTATAAAAGAGACTCTTTACTTCATGAGCTTACTCTGCTCAAGTCTGTACCATATTTACGGTGGAGCTCTTCCAATGTCAGTTTGTGATCATCCTGAAATAGATTTTGTACAGAATGCTTCAGTCTTGGAAAACTTATCAGAGTATACTTTATTGAACAAAGCTAAGTAAAGTCTCACCAAATCCACTTCCTTTTTCAGCTCATCCATATCTTTTTCCTTCTTCTTGTTCTTGTTCTTGTTCTTGTTCTTTTTCTTTCCTCCTTGCTCTGACGTTGCCGCCAGCTCATATTGGTCCCGTCCATCCTGAAATAGATGTTTGAAACATCAAATAACATCTCTGTCAAATAACAAAGCTGTGACAATTGAGTCATTTTGTGGAAAAAGTTGTTGTTTCAAACCCATATGACTTTTTCTTCTACAGAACATAAAACAAGAAATTATAAAGACTATGCTGCTCACTTTTTCTCATACAATTACTAAGTTTTCAAGCTTCTAAAAAAACTATATAGCCTATGTTGTCCATGTGGTTTGTGCACTACACTTTTCAAGTTATCACTTTTATGATACCTTAAAGTCTGTAAAGTTCCTCTTTTTTAAAAAGAAAGAAAGCTGTATAAAATGCAACATATGCATTAAATGTTTTTTTTCCCATGTTTCCAGTCACTTATTACCTCATGTGGTGAAGATGAGGGCAAGCCCAACTATCTAATTACCAAAACATATTCAAATTACTGCCAACCTCCTGAGTTGTTAAGGGTCTTTGATGTATTTCCAAGGGATCAGCTTTCTCTTGACACAATCTGCTACATGGAACAAACAAGAATAATAATGTTCTGTGGCAAAGGGCCAGTCTCAACTATAGGGACATGGAAGCAACCAAGTCATCTTGGCCTCTATCCAGTGAAAAAAAAAAAAATAAGCAGAAGCAACAAAGACTTTTCCCTCAGAACATTTAATTTTCCAAAGAGAACACGAGTAGGCAGAGGTGGGAGTATTATTTATCTCAGAATTTCTATGAGGGTCACACATCCGCAAACTTGCAACACTCCCACACAAACACTAGAGTTCATGTTTTATTCAACTGTCCAGTCAACCTGAGTTCAGTGCAATTGTTGCCTCAGGCAAACATGTTATGCCACCTTTGTGGCGACACAGGAGTGTGACAGAGCAACTGTTTATGAGAATGAAAAATGGATTTGAGGATGTTTTTTTCCAAATTACATCTACTTTCATTGTACTACCTCAAACAAATTCACAGCAGTTGTAAACAGTCCAGGTTAACACAGTTGTTTGGTTTTACAGTGAAAGAACCTTTGAGTCTACATTGTGAAAATAGCTGCAGTACATTAGGAGGCAAAAAGTAACTGCATGTTGACATCTTTCCTCCATTCTTATTGCAAAGGATTCGGAAAGTTTTGTGGTAATTCAGGTGAACTGACCTAGATAAAGCACACCATGTTCTTAAGGGGAGGAGAGAAAACTCCACTCTGAAACAACAACCTGTGGCTCTAGAACTAGCGTTAGAAAGTAAGGACTATGAGCAACAATAAAGTAAAAACAAGTGTAATAAAGTAGAACGTTATTAGCAAAACAGTATAAGCACAATTATAAATCCTGATTCCACACTAAGTATGCAAATAAGGCCGTAAATAGTGATGAATAGTAATGAATACTGTAGTGCACAGGTCATACTACAGCCCACTACACTCCCATTTCTCAGTCAAACTGAATATAAAGTGCAATCATAGAATAAGAAACAATAAACTAATCCATATGCCCAACAACATGATTACACAAAATTGAATACATAGCCTATATACATTTAAATGAAATTTATATAACTGATACATTTTAGATATAATATATTATGTAGATATTAAGTTTATTAATATTTTCGTTTATGTTATACAAAATACTAATGTGGTAACGTCTAGTTATTTAGTTCACAGCTGGTATTTTTCACCAGCGATTTTCACACTCTTTATCTTTCTCAAAATCGTCATAACTAAGCGCATCTCCATTAATATTAATATGCTTCAAATTAAACAAGCCTAGTTATTGAAACATATTTGACTTACCCCAACTCCCATTTTCGCTTTTGGACGGCGGCTGTGCTACTTTACGTTCACTTTCAAAGGCTTTTTCAGAGGATCAGATCATCAGCGGCTGCTGAAGCTCAATTTATATGAGTCTCAATCACACGTTTGTGTAGAAACTGAACAACCAATAGGAAGAGAGCAAGCGCTTTGTGTAGCCTGTGTGTGCACAAGAAAAGTGTCAATCTCCTGAGACTGAGCGTTCTTTTTGCCTATGCACTTATATTACTCTTAATAATTAACAATGTGGCAAAATTCACAGCAATAGTTTGCTTAGTATAAGATACACAATATAGTCTATATAAGAAACTGTGTATTTCATCTTTTTTATATTACTGTATAGCCATATATCTATACAGTGCCAGTTAAAAGTTTGAAATAATTCATCTTTATTTTTGAAAGAAATATCTTCTGCTTACAAAGGCTGCATTTATTTGATCAAAAATATAGTAAACACAGTAGCATTGTGAAGTATTATTACGATTTTAAGGAATTGTTGAATTAAAATATTAGCTGAATGTCTAAAACATTGGCTGAATGTCACTTCACTTTTTCACTTTAATGAATAGCCTATTAACAAATCTGGAAAAATCTGATAAAAAATAAAATAAAACAATAATAAAAACAAAAATACTGTGATGAACAAATATTACAGAAAAAACAAAAGCAAAACCACAAACACATGGAAAAAATGAATCATTAATTTTAAAAAAGAGTGAAGAAAATCAAATATATTTTTTCATCATCTTTTGCTTTTTCCTCCCTTGCATGTTTTACACTGCTTATGAGGAAACCATGACAATGTGGGAAACCAAGAACAGCCCCAGGAAACCTCAAGTGGCTAAAAGATAATACAATCCAGTTGTTGAGCTTTAATGTGGAGCCAAAGAGGGGTTGCTGCGTAGTCTCGACTTGTCCTATAACATTATATTATGCAATATCAGAATTGTTAGCTTATGTCTAAATACTATAGCATTTTAAAGCCGTTGCTCTGTAAATCTAAACGCTTAACATGGGGTCTTAGAACCTATTATGCAAGAGCTTTGGCGGTAATCTGTGTATATAGCTAAGCCGAGCTTTTCTGACACCAAACATTCTTAAACGCCTGATGAGAAATATTAGTCACACACAAGAGAAAGAGCTGCGGATGGTGTGAAGCCAGGCCATTTCAATGGGTTTTCCAATTTCCAATATGATACATTGCTTTTATTTTGTGTGTAAGCCTGTGATTACAAATGGTTATATTACAGTAAATTTCATTGTTGGTGTTTTATCTGTTTATGCCATAAGGACACAGATGCTACCTTAGACAAATACATTGTAATTCTCCCCTTTCAATCCCTTTGATCTGATACAAATCCATTAAAGGTATTTCTCTCGGTGGACCATATCAAAGACCCACTCTGTTTTCTCTTGATCTCCGTCCAGATTGCATTCACCCTCTCCGCATTTCAGATGTCCATAGAAGTCCAAATATAGACCACATGCACCGTTTTAAACAGCTCAGGTACTCTTTCTTATAATGGATCCTATTGTAAATAAACACAAACGTGTCACACTATAGAAGAGGCTTCAGATAACACCAGCTATACCTGCACTGAGATACAATGGCCACGGTTCTGTCGGGTGATGGACAAGCCATTTCTTGTTTCCAAGAAGAGCACCGGTGCTGCTGGGTATTCTGTCTGAGATCGTATGACCTCACTTTACTGATGCCTGTTTGTAATGAAGTATCGAAACCTGTCAGACAATGAGAAAATGAATTATTGGGGATATGACCTGAGCCATGACAGCAAACAGAATGATACTTCATATTAACATGGCATATCAAACAGCAGGTTTGACATAACACATCTTTAGATCAGATGCTTGTTTGTGCATATAGTGGAACAGCTATTGGTTTTGCATTTAATATACAATGGGAAATAGACAAAGTTGCATCGAAGGTATAAATATGTTTAATGGCTGGATACAAAATGAATTTCATTGCTCATAGGTTCATTGTGAAAATATCCTGTTAAATTTACTGTAGATAACCAGCAGTTGTAGTTGCCAATAAATAAATGAAAATACACTGTAAGAAATAAACAAATATGGTGACAATGTTTTAGGTATTGCAGGATACATGTATATTTTACAACTGTAAATTATATAGTAATTTATGCTTTTCGGTAAAACAACAATATTTTACATTATGAGATGTTACATTTAATTTAGAATTTTATGATGACAGAATATACATTTTTGGGTAAATTACACCTTATTATTAACTATTAAGTACAGTATTAACTTTAGATGTTTGACCACTTAAGACTGTCGTTGACACAGTTGCTACACAATTATTACAATTGCTCTCATAATTTGGTCTTGGAAGAATCTGATTAGAAATTATGTATATGGAAAGCTCAGACTTTTTAATTCAGACTTTGACATATTGGCATCTAAAATTCATGAAAAGAGTTCTTCTGCTCAAAAATAAGACATAAACAAAAAAGTCTCTTTGTCTCTTTCAACATTGGCTGGGTTTCCCAAAGCACTAACTTTACTGTCATTATCATACTCTGTCCTTACTCCCTTAGTTTCTGTCTGTCTTTGCGTATTTGTAATTGTCAGTCTATATCTGTATCAATGGGAGACACTTCATCTTCACGTCAGTCCCGGTGTCACGCCAGCCCTTCTCTATCCTTTCCTCTGCCCACAACCAAACTGCATGCGTTTCTCTCTATCAGTGCACCTGTCACAGCTGTCTGTCTGTCTCTCAGACTGTGCCACTCAATCTTGTCTTGATGCTGAACATCTTCGATCAAAGCCCTCTGATGTTAGCTCTGTCTCCAGCTCTGAAAAATGCAATAGATGCGGAAGTATCTCAAACACTGAATGTAACAGATGGTCCACATTTTTCACATGAAATTAATAGTTCCCGCAAAACTGAGAATTCTGTCTGATTTATTTACTCGTACATCTTTCCAAACCCCTTTGCTTTTTTCCCCCAAAGAAATCTCAAGATTCAAGAATATTCACATAGATATTTTTCATATAATGACAGATTATTGCAACCACAAGCTGTCAAGCTTTAAAAAGTCATATATGTGTAGTAGGAATCACTAATGGATTACTTACAGTATGTAATACTTTTACTGTGCTTTTAATAGTATTGTAATATGTCTCACTTTTTTATTAAAAGCAGTCCATGTGAATAGCGCACTATATTTCAAATCCTCTCCATATGACAAAAACTTTGGATATATTATTTAATTTACTTCTAATTAAACTTATAAACATACATATCCACTCATATATTTTTGCCCAATATGTTAAATATAAACATATTAATGTTTAATGTCCAAAAAAAAAAAAAAAAAAAAGTATTTACCCATTTTTTAAGACTAGAGGGGTTTAATACATTAACCAAATATTTGTCACGGTGCACACAGCAGGGAGGAACAAAGAACACAGAGACGAGGATGCAACTCAAATAATATGTCTTTAATGGGCACGGCACAGCCAGGAACACCGGGGAGTAACGAGTAGACCAGACCACATCTCACAACACAGACAGGACTTAAATACCAGGGATAATTAACGAAACACACCTGGAACAGAATAAACTACTAATTACATCAGACAAGGACAGGAAAGAAACCAAATATGGGCATGAACACACAGGGAGCACGTGGAAACACAAGACACACACAACAGAGGTCTGACAATATTATTATGTTTATATACATATTTTTCTTTAGTTGTAGAGATTCTAAAAAGAAGTTTAATTAATTTTTTATTTTTTTGATCAGTTATATATATATATATTCACTATATATAATAAATGTGTTATTTTAAAGTCCTTCGTTTTTTACCTTATGCAAATTACAAGAGAAAATTTTAAATAAAAAACACATTCCTTTAGCAATGCTGTTTACAACATTTATGTAGCATATACATTTAATATATGTATTTACATCTGTGAACAATGACTTAAATTCATAAAACAAAGACATTATAAGACATTCAAGAGACATGCAATATAGCCAGCTATAAGGTGTATAGACTAATTTTATGATCTTTCTGTATTGCTTTTTAGAACAGTCATTATAAATGGTTATTGAATGGATCTATATGAAGAAGAAAATGACAGCATACTAGTTTGAAATATTAATAATAGTGATTAAATAATGACAGAATATTTATTTTTGGGTGAACTATTCTTTTGTTTGTTTTGTTTTTTAATTATGGTAGATATCTTACAGCTAGTGAGGGACTTACTGGTGCTCAGTTCTGCTTACGAAGCCTAATAAAGAACAAAAACATGTTTTTAGCCGGCATAATTCTATAATTATGGCATCTAACAGCACGAGCTAACGGCTGAAGATAACAAGCTAAACACTGACCATGTAAAATGCTGCTAGCTATTTTGGTTTTAGTCAGTAGCTAAAACAAGACGGTGTCAATTTGCTACTCACTCAGTCACAGCTTGAACACCTCTATAACAAAAATGTCCTTCAATGAAATAAAACAGCACAGATGGAGACATATGAAAAATATGAACTAACAGACATATGATAAAGCTGTTTGATGTAGGAATATGATAGGAAAAACTTCATGTTTAGAAGATGCAAAACTCACAAATCTGACACCTTATAATTCTGTCACCTCAGGGAGATAAAGCATATTCATTTTGTGCTGAGAAAAGCTAGACTATAGTTATAAAGGCTCCCAGCCTCAGTCTTCCGCATACTTACCCTGCATTTCCACTCCAATGATGGATTTCTGTACTGAAGAGACACAGAAAACAATGCTTCAAGCTGGATGTTGGATATTACTCAATACTTCATGAAATGTTCTGGGTGGCTGTTGGATATATTGATGGATATGTTGGACTGTTATTGTCAGGTTGAGTAGTAGCTCCTAAAGTGGTTTGTCTCTTCAAACTGTAAATACAAACTTGTGTAGACAATGTGAAATGAACAAACTCAAGAAAGCTTGTCATGAACATGCAACATTTATTATTAATTAAAAATCCCCAAAATCAAAAAAAAAAAAAAACTTTCCAGTGTCTATGTATACCTCATTTTTCAACATTAAGCTAAAGTTATCAGTGTGCAGGCATAATGCAAATAGGTTTCTGTGTAGTTAGTATATTTATCTAAATTGTTCTATGTTGAACTATCTTGCATTGGTGACCTGTTTTAAAACAGAACTTGGTCTATTTCGGTTATGCGAGTTGTTATTGTTTTGGTGAATGTCTGTTTCTCAGTCTCAGATTATAAAAAGTATGGCCCACTACAAAAACTAAATACTCCCTCCCTCCACCAAATTCTATATGTTGTGAAGGGGGCTTCACGTGTTTGCCTGGGGGTCCTCAGCGCCAGCCTTACACCCTGTCTAAGCGTGCGCTAGCGCCTCATCCCAGGGTGTGCATGTAATCTGGGTGCCAGTAACCTGATGCTGCTTCACGGCACAACTGAATCAGCAGACACGTCAAGTCTTTCGCTGGAATTGTGTTTAGTGTACTTAACCCTCCAAGTCCTAAGCTTTACTCGACAGTCGGTATTGAACTTACCTTTCTGTCCTGCAGTTACTGACTCACTGAGCTCGAGAAAGAATTTGGTTAAGGCGCATATCTTTAGAACGCGTAACGTCACTGAGACTGGCTGTATGATTTGACCATTTAGGCGGTCAGAAGACAAAGGCTACTGTCCTTGTCCATCTTCTGCTCGGAGTGTGCGCACAGAAAGCATTCTCTCAGCAGCAGATTCAGTTCTCTTTCACAGCTTATTGCACTTTTAATCATACATTTTAATATCAAGCACATAAAACTCTTTACTTTCTTATTCATCCATGTTTCTTTGTTAATAATTTCAAACTGTCCCGCCCACTGAAAGCTGTGTGGATTAAATACAACACATTTGTAGGACATAAACGGTCTGTGTGGTAAAAGCGAAAGTACGAGGTGAAATGTTAATGCAATTAAATGTACAGTATTTCAGTCCAGTCACTTTTGTATACTTTACAATTTGTCTTCGGTTCTGAAGATCTTTCTTTTCGTCATTGCCACAAACAAACTGCTTGAATCTGAGCGCAGGGGCTCTAGGTTATCATAAGCCTAAGTGGTTTGCAGTTGATTGCTGTCACCAACAGCACTGTGCACTTGGCTGGCACAACGTTAAATTATATTATATTATTATTCTAAGCTTTTCATTAACTTCGGACGGCTGAACAGCAAATGGGTATTAATTGGCTGTTTTTTAGTCTGCAGAAAGCTGAACTCTAATAAAGTGTCTGTTTTTAATCATCGATCATTTCTTGGCAAAAGGTGAGAGACCACATCATTTCTGTCAAAGAGCTAGTGTGGCTCTCAAACCAGGGGATCCCGAACGCTGCGCTAAAGAGTACAAGACACTAATAAATCTGATTCCAGTGACATTGATGGTTAACATTTTTATGAGCATTAAAGGAATAATTCACCCAAAATTTAAAATTATGTCTCATTTAAACTTCTACGTATTCAAACTGGCAGTGTCACAATGTGTAAGAACTTCTGGGAACTATATGCTATTTTTGTCCAGAAAAAAACAAAAAAGCAGTGTGAACATAACTCCTTTTCTGTTTAATGGATGAAAGTCAATATGGGTTTGGAACGATATAAGGGTGAGTAAAACATTTCTGAATTCACCTTTGGGTAAACTACTCCCTGGATGTCTCCTGATTCACTTACTACTACTCAGTGAAACTAGCTTGTTCTTGTTTTGTAGCAAAACATATCACTAGGTAAAAATAGTAATAATAGTTCTTTGTTACTGACCTGTGCTATTACTTAGTCATGTTTACTATGGATATTAGAACTCTTGTAACAAGTGTTGCTGTAATCACAGTGCCCTCTGCTGGAATAGAATAACATTCCTGTAGTACTGTATGAGAGTTCTGCATGTAAAGTACATCTTATCTGAAAAGACCATCCTTGTCCAAAAAGGCATTGATCATTTGAAAATAAACAAAACAAAAACATCATATAAAATAAAAATGGTGCATTTCTGATGAGAAAATATTTAATTAAGTCATCATTGTTCATGTCAATAATTCAACAAAGTTGACCTACTGTAAAAAATAAAATAAAAATGGACATCATAATTCTGGTGAAAATTTCAGGATCAGACAGACATAAGAAGGAAATACATGCATACTTACTTCAGCCAACCACAGCCTATTACCATGATCATCTCATCAATATGATGCAGTCAGAACAGAGCACAGCTAATATAGATCTATGCCATCTAACCCACAGAGGAAGCTTCTAATGAATGTATGTTCTGGGGTTGTCCAGGAAATTGTTGATCATCTTTGCCACGTCATCAAGCTCATTAGTATTGCTGTATTTCAGGAGATTGTGGGATCGTACAAAGTAATGCCGGAGATAATGCTGGCTAACACACTTATGTAGCTTTTGCACCAGCCGTAATACACATCCTCTGAAGTCTCTCCAGTCCCTGGTGCAGGGGTACTTCTCACATGTCCAGAAAAGCAGTGTCTAGATGATATAAAGACAGTGGGGAAGTGTGTAAACCTGAATTTTTGTATAAGCATAATGTCTCTAAAACAAAAAAAGAAAACTGGTACCTGTAGGTGGTAGGCAGTGATGACGGGTTTGCTTCCAGGACACCAGACGTCCTCCATGAGCTGTCTGACCACCCGATAACACTTGCTGCGGTAGCCGCCGTCGTCATCTATATTGCTCAAGAGCACCTGCTCTGCCCGTGAGAATGACAGCAGCCAGTGGTAGTTTGATGTGGCCATTAGATTGAATCCAAACGACTATAGGGGATTTATTAGATTAATCATCATTGTATTGTATGTAAACAGTACTCAGGGCATTTCCTTTTTTAAGTTAATAATTGAAATATAGCTAATAATAATAATAATAATAATATGTGACCCTGGACCACAAAACCAGTCTCAAGTCGCTGGGGTATATTTGTAGCAATAGCCAACAATGCATTGTATGGGTCAAAATTATTGATTTTTCTTTTATGCCAAAAATCATTAGGATATAAGTAAAGATCATGTTCCGTGAAGATATTTTGTAAATTTCTACCGTAAATATATTAAAACTTAATTTTTGATAATATGCACTGCTAAGGACTTTTTAAGGCAATTTTCTCAATATTTAGATTTTTTTGCGCCCTCAGGTTCCAGTTTTTCAAATAGTTGCATCTCAGCCAGATATTGACCTATCCTAACAAACCATACATCTAAGGAAAGCTTATGTATTCAGCTTTCAGATGATGTATAAATGACCCTTATGACTGGTTTTGTGGTCTAGGGTCACATATTAAAACCTTTATATAATAATTATTTAATGCATTTATTTAATGAAAATTACAGTTAAAAACCGTAATACTGTGAAATATGATTGCAATTTAAAATAGCTATTTTCTAGTTTAGTGTATTGTAAAATGAAATTGTTCCTGTGATAGCAAAGCTGAATCTTCAGAAGCCGTCACTCCAGTCTTCAGTGTCACATGATCCTTCAGAAATCATTCTAATATGCTTATCTGGAGCTCAGTTGTTATCAATTATTATTGGTGCACAATTATTATTAATAATGGTTCTTATTATTATCAATGTTGAACATTTCTTTGCTGCTTAATATTTATGTGAATAACGTAATTTCTTCAGTATTATTTGATGACTAGAAATCTCAAAAGAACATGTATTTGAAATAGAAATGTATTTATTTGAAATAGAAATCTTTTGCATCATTATAAATGTCTTTATCGTTACTTTTGATAATATTAATGTGTTCTTGCTGAATAAAAGTATTTTTTGTTCTTTTCTTTTCTTTTCCTTCTTTCTTTTTTTTACGTTACTCCAAACTTTTGAATGGTATGTATTATGGTTTCCACAAAAATATTAAGCAGCACACCTTTTTTACTTTGATAATAGTTAAGAAATGTTTCTTGAGCACCATATCAGCAAATTAGAATGATTTCTGAAGGATCATGTGACACTGAAGAATAAAGTATTCAGAATGAATATTCAGCTTTCCCATCACATGAATAAATTACATTTTAAAATAAAACAGACAACAGTTCTTTTAAATAAAATTTCAAAATATTACTGTATTTAAAAAAATAATAATTATAGAAATAATAAAAAATATATATTTAAAAATGATTTTATAAATTATATGTGCAAATTCCTTTGTATACATACCCACTGACCTTAATACAGCGAGCACGCTCTGTGGAGGGCCATCTTCGAAAAAGCCGAGGCCACCTAGCTCTCTTTGGCCAGTAGTTCATAAGCTCCAGTGTAGGAACCAATTCCACCTCAATTTGCGCCTCTGATGTTTCCACAGCAACACGCACCACTGACCCAACTGATTCCAGCATACTCACCTTACCTGTCAAAGAAAGGCAAAAAAAAAAAAAAACGTTAAACCATTCAAACCAGTGCAGATTCTGCTACATAAGGAGCTTAAAATATCATCTTGTTGTGATGTTGAGTGCTCGAATCGATGTTGTAGAGGCTTCAATTTGAAATTTTAAGGCATACACTTCTTATCAGAAAAGGTTAAATAAAGTATTGTCTTTTGTTATTATAGGTGCGTCTTACTAGTTATGGAAAGAAAGAAAGAAAGAAAGAAAGAAAGAAAGAAAGAAAGAAAGAAAGAAAGAAAGAAAGAAAGAAAGAAATCAATCAATCAATCAATCAATCAATCAATCAATCAATCAATCAATCAATCAATCAATCTGTAGTTGCATATCAGTAGAGTTCGATTGTTGGAGATTTTTGATTATTCACCAGACAATGTAAAAACTAAAATAGAAAACAGATAGAAATCTAATTTAGAAACATCTTTTCTCTCATTCTGTTTGAGCAAACAAGTGGACACTATAAAAACTCTAACTTGTTAGTCCGCAGGTCTTAATGGATGCCTCCATGTGCTCTTTGAAGACGTTCACCACCTTGGCAGGCACAATATCACCCTCAATGTTCATGCGGGTATCATGCCACTCCTGACTCGGATTGACGAAACTATCCAGCTCCAGCCACTGGTGGAGCTTCTCTGGCTCACGGACCGGTGAGAGGAGATGAGACCCGCTCAGCGTGTAGTAACGCCACTGACGCGTACCCCTCTCCTTATAGCCCATCAGACCCTGTAGGGGCACCGAAATCAGGAACAGAGTTGGAGTGAGCACCTGCCGAAATGAACAAAAAAAAAAAAAACGATCAGTTAATACACAAAAAAACTGCTGTACAGTTTTACCATATACATTCACATTTATATGATAAATAAATTATATGTCATGAATTGCCAACAAGACTAAATTTCATATTTTAAATTTTGATTATGCAAACAATGAAGATATAAGTTTAACTATGCATTTAGCTTTATGTATTTTTTAATATGCATCCATATATAGCCATACATGGTCCATGCATATATATTGCAGTACACTGAAAAATAATTTTGCTTTGTAAGCGATACAGCTGACAGTTCTGTTGCTTACTTGGATGGCAGGGTTGTATGCACATCTTCCTCTGAGTAATGCAGACCATTTTGACACTAAAGCTGGCTGGTCCTAAATTGGATTGTGGACACCAAAGGAATTATGATGTTACAAAAGTAGCCATAATTAAAATGCAGTTATTCATTGTTTAATAGACAAGAGGCCTACATGAAGTATTACTTTGAGACTGGCATTATGAACTCCAGAGTTTGCAATGGACTGGAAACAAGCATCCTTTGAGCTGACTTCAGCTGTAAGATCTTTTATGATTTTCTGCACAACTTC